>NW_026947496.1:44215000-46615000 GCF_034190915.1 Cavia porcellus
TACAGAGATACTGTGACAAAAACAGCATGGTGCTGTGAAAAAAAGAAACTGTGGAACAATGCAACAGATTAGAAGGTGCATAAACAACTCCACACTCACTCAATCACCTGATCTTTGACAAAGGAACCAAATACATTCACTGGAAGAAGGCTTTCTTCTTTAATAAATAGTGCTGGAAAAATTGACTTTCCACATGCCAAAGACTAAAACTAGTTCCACGCATTGCTCTAAAATCAAAATCATTCAAAGATCTCAATATTAAAACAAAAAACTTTAAATCTTCAGGAAAATAGAATAGGTAAAATTTTGAATAGGTATAGGCAAAGACTTTATCAGCAAAACCCCATTCACAGAGGAACTATGATAAAGATTCAACAACTGGGACTTTATTTTATTAAAAAGCTCTTGGGCAACAAAAGAAATCACCAACAAAGTAAAAAGACAAAACACAGAGTGGGGAGGAAATTTGCCAGCTGTTCTTCAGACAAAAGGCTCATACCTAGGTCATATAAAGAATAATCAAACAAAAAGACCAACCAAATTCAAATACTCAATTCAAAAAATGGGCATCTGAGATGAATAGATATGTCTCAGAAGAAGTACAAATGGCAAATGAACATATGAAAGATGTTCAGTGTTACTGGTCATTTGAGAAATGAAAATTAAAACACTGAGATTCTATCTCACTCCAGAAAAAAAAAAATGTCATTATGTAGAATTCAACAAATAACAAATGCTGGAGAGGCTGTGAGGAAAAAGGATCACTTCTTGTGTTGATGGAGTGTAGTCTGGTGCAACCACTGTGGAAATCAGTATGGAGATTCCTCAAAAAAACAAGGATTACATGTACCATTTGATCCAGCTATTCTCCTTCTGAATATTTTCCAAGCACAATTAAAAGCATCTTACCATAGTGATATATGCACACCCATGTTTATAGTGGCACAGCTTGCAATAGCTAATTTTTGGAAGCAACCCAAATGCCCATCAGCTGGTGAATGGAAAAAAGATTTTTTAAAATATATAATGAAGTATTACTCACCCACAAAGAAAGATAAAATGGAGATATTTGTAGCTAAATGAATGGATCTTGAGATTATAATCACAAGTGCAAAAGTCAGAAACCCATGCACTTTATCTCTCTGGTGTGAGAAACTGAAAATGTAAATAAAAACCAAAATGTACCATAGATACTGTGAAATAGGAAAAAAATGTTCAAAAGAAAAAAGGGGAACAGTAAGGGGGAAAGGAAGAAAGGGAAAGAAAAAATGAGAAAATAAAATAAAAACAGAGCTTTCTGACTCAGTAGGGGAAGGGAGTTTGAAAAGAGACAGGAATGAGAGGGAAAAAAAAGGAATCAAGATATATCATGTGCAGATGCAAATTTCCTGTAATGAATGTGATCATTATGTATTCCTAAATTGTTCCAATAAATTTAAATAAACTAAAATACAGGAAAAAAGAAAAGAAACATATAGCTAGACCATGGCAGCGTTTTAGGATGATGATCCACCCTAGAAAGATTGTAAGGAGGAAGAGGAGCACTGTGTGGTGCTGTCCAGGTGGAGTAAAGCCTGAATACAAGGGAAAAGGTCTGAGCGATTTTATAATACTAGACGAAAGAATGGACGAAGGTCTGAAAATGCAACCATGAAGTTAAGAAGGGATAGAAATATAAGGATATTAAGGAAAGACATTCTTTCCATAGTTACAGCACTGACAGTTGTATTGAGGAGGGACGTGGGGCTTTCCTGTGAGCACACTGATCTGGTGTCCACAAGAGTAGATTCAAATTACCCTCCATTCCTTACCTTCTGCATGAGAACAGATAACACATTTAATTGCCAATTTTAGTTTCCCTGTTTCTCAACGGGATTAAAAGAGAAAGCAATTTGCAGGGTTAGTGAATGAGCATCAAGTTCAGATGCAAAATGCATAGCAAAGACTAAGTGTTATGTCATCAGTACTACACATAGATACTGTACCAAGCTTTTAATGTATATACTTTTAATGTTCTTTCTTTGTGTTTTTTTCTTCTTGCTCTCATTTTTTTCCCCTGATGGTTGGAACCAAACCCAGAGCTTCACACATCAAAGGAATGTCCCCCATCACTGGGTTACGCCTTCCAACACTCAAAATAACACCATAAGTGTGTACTATCATCCTTATTTTACAGATGAGGGTACCAGATCTTGACGAGTTAACCAACAGTTGCACAGTCACAAGGCCAGAAAGTTAACAAGGTGGAATATTTTTACTTTAAAGATGAAATCCTGGAACAATGTGGAAAGTGTGTATTTTCTCTATTTGTGTCACTAGACCTCATATAGTACTATTTTTGTTTCCCAGATACTTTGTAACGAGGAAGGGCAATAAGTTAGAATTCAGAACATCAGGTTTAAATAATAATTTCTCAGTTTATGATGGTTACTTTGAAACATCTTCACCTGATAATGGCTAAAGATGGAATATATTCAAGTTGATGAAAGCCCTTTCTAAATGATACTGTGCTGATAGGCATTCATTTACCACATTCTTAAAGTAAGTAAAATAATAGGGTCATGCATGATAATGGTTTACGTTTTTTTAATCACTAAAAAGTCAGAAATGAAAATCATCTCTTTCCATCATTAACATTCCATGTACAATAAGAACAGTATTTTTATTACTTTCTGTTGTGTAAAGTTTGATTTGGAAATTATGTTGCTTTTTATATTTTCCTGCCTTTTCTATTTTAGTACCATGTAACAACTATGCTAGGTCATTTTTGCATAAAGAGAGAGCAATTAGATGAACACAAAACAACTCAGAATTTTATACATTAGGAGATTTTGTTTCCTGGGATCCTTATTTATATTCCAAAGCACCTCTAAGAATTTCCAATTTGGTGGTTTCCTAACAATGGTAATTTAAAATTATTTACAAAGGCATACTTTTGACCAACTGATAGCCATTTTGTGAGCAGTAACTGCCCATATTTGGACATGTGAGCTAATTGTAGACAAGTAGTTCTATTTTTTCATGGAGTAAAGTGAAAAAACCATGGAGCTAGAATTACTCTATACAGAGTGAATTTCTGCCATGTGGGTCAAATGACATCATGCCATGTTTTGGCAATTGAAATCAAACAGAAGTTGGAAAGATTGACTACTCTCATGGCACACAAATATGTGGGCATGATAACTAGAAAAGAATTTAAACCTTAGTATCGAGTATGATATTTCCTTGTGAGTGGTTTTTAGCTTTAAGAGACCAACATTGATCACTTAAAATAAATGTCACAAAACTGGAGGAAAAAATCCTGAATAATGAACCTCTATACTGAAGAAAATCAGTCTAGAAGTATTTTATCTCAATCTAGTAAAAGCTAGTTGTGACAAACTTACAACAAACATCATAGTACCTGAGGAGAAAGTGAAATATTTTCTTTTAAAATCAGCAAAATTTCAAGAATGCCCATTTTCATTATTCCAGTTTAACACAGCACAGAAAACTTTAGCCAGAGCAATCAGACAGAGACAGAAATAAATGGATATATTTAGAAAACAAAGGGTCAAATGTACCATTTTTGAAGATGTTGTGTCCTATCACTTAGAAGTATCATAGAGGATAAACTTACAACAAAAGACTCCTAGAATTGAGAAAAGTAGAAATATACAAAAACAACATAAGGAAAAAATAGCATTACTGTATATTGTACACAAACAACAGAAATTCAGAGAAAAAAGAACTCAGGAAAACAATATCATTCACTATAATTTAAAATATTAAATACTTAGAAATTAAACTAACCAAGTAAGAGAAAGACCTTTATAACAAAAAATTATACAATGCTGTAGAAGATTGAAGAAGGCAACACAAATTGAAAAAAAAAACTAATCAAAAACATAAAAAGATGTTTTTCTATAGCCAAAAATACTGTTCTCAAAGCAGAGCAAACTGATATAATAGCAAAACTGATATAAAGGTTTAATGCAATAACAATGAAAATACTAACAATGTTCTTCACATAACTGCATAGAAGATATTCTGATAATTATATAGAAATCAAAAGAGACTAAAATAGCAAAAATAATCCTGGGCAACGAGAAAAACAGGAAGCATCACGATCCTAGATTCCAAGTTATATTACAAAGCTAAAATCATAAAAAAAAGCATGATACTGGCATAAAAACAGAAATGTAGATCCAGAGAACATAATATAGAATGCAATTAAAAAAAAAAAAAAAAAAGCAACCGGGCGTGGTGGCTCATGCCTGTAATCCCAGCACTCAGGAGGCTAAGGCAGCGCGCTCGAGACCAGCCTGGGCTATAAAGTGAGCTCAAGGCCAGCCTGAACTACACAGAGAGACCCTGTCTCAAAAAAAAAAAAACTTTTTGAACAAAAACTTTTGTTTTCAAAAACAAAAACAAAAACAAAAACGTGCTCATTTACCCATGTGATTCTTGCTGGCTTGTTTTCTTTTTTCTTTTTTTTTTTTTTTGGTATTGGATCAAACTCATGACCACGTGCTTGCAAGGCAGGCGCTTATACCGCTGAGCTAAACCCCTGGTTACTAACATAACTTCTGACAGAAGGCTCTGAAACACATACGAGGGGAACAAAAAACATAGTTCATTAAATTGTAGGGAAATTTGGTTATTTAAATGCAGGATATTGACTCTACAACTATATCTTTCAACATGTACTAAAATAAAATCAAAATGGATCGAATACCTCATATAAAAATGCAAATCATTGTCTGGACAATAAAATAGGGAACACTATTAAAAGACATAGTGATTGGCAAGGATATTTCGGGCAGAACCCCACTTGCACAAGAAATAATACCGAGATTCAGCAAATAAGATTATCTTAAATTAAATTACTTTGGCACAGCAAAGAAACATTCAACAGCATAAAGTGAAAATGTATAGAATGGAGGAAATTTCCAGCTACTCCACAGATGACAAATATTTTCAAAATAGAAGATTCCATCACAAAATGGGAAACTGAACTGAACAAAAACTTCACAAAAGGACAGTAAATACATGAAAAATGTTCACCAACTTCCTCCCTACCAACAACACTGAGATTCCATCTTGCTCCAGAAAATTTGCTATCATTCGGAGCTCAAAAACTAACAAACGTTAGGGAGGATACGATGGGAAAAGGAATCTTCTATACTAGTGCAGTGTAAACTAGTGCAAGCACAATGGAAACAGTAGACTTATTCTTTAAAAAGATAAAACTAACAATTCTATTTGACACCATCACTTTCTGGGTATCTTTCTGGCAGAATTAATGATACTGTAGTTGAGCAATACATAAAGGCCCCTGTTTATAGCAGTACAAGTCATGATAGCTCTTAGAAGCAGACTATGTGTCAATCAGCAGATGAGTGAATAAAGAAAATGCGATAATTATATACAATGCAGTACTATTCAGTCATAAAAAGAATATACTTGAATCATTTGTAGGAAAATGTAACTTGAAACCATGATGTTCTGTGGAATAAATCAAATGCAAGACTTTATTAGTACATGAGTGCTTGTGTAGAGAAACTCAAAATATAAAGATCAAACAGATTTCTGAATTATACAAACCATTGTATACCTTAAGTAAGTTGTATGCAAACCTTGAGTAAGTATTATGTGCCTAAATTATATCTTAAATATTAGAAAATATTTCAAATACTAAATGACACTACCTTAATTATATGTGACGCTTTGGGATACTTACATTTCCTGTTGATGAAATCTCTGAATTTTTTTTTGAAGAACTCAAAAATAGGATTTTTGTTTATTGTTCTGAAAATATTCTAGGTCTAACATCAAGATGTCCTATTTTCATCTATTTTCCTCTATAGTTACTATCTCTGGAGGCTTATTTTTATAGCTATTTAATTATTATAGAATCTGTTATGATTTATTTTAAAGTTTATAATAATGTCTGAAATTTGAATAATGAAGAATCTAAGCAAATAATAATAATTAATGATGCTAGAAAACAATCGAAAATAGAAGTCCTATAAACATGAAGCATTGTATATTAATTCCCTCTTTAAACCAAGATTGCCCTTTCTTGTTCCTATAGCATCTGATAGCACCCATTTTATGGCATATTCAAACAGCACAAATAATGTTTACAAAGAAAAACATTTATAGTTGGAGTATCCAGAGAATCTATTCAGACACAAAACATTAATGAGTGCATGGTGGTGATCTAGAAGTACTGATGGGTGAAGAAAACATGAAATGCACATTTATATGTATATTTAGTTCCTAAACTATTCTCTTATTCCATTGTATCTCAAGAAATGCTTACTTTTTTCATTTTATATATCATATACATTTATTTTAGGAACAGAGCAACACTGACTTGACCATAAACAACTAGACAGTCTCACAGAGTATAGGCACTGTGGAAAGCTTGGAAATGATGTCTTTAATGACATACTCCAACCCCACAGGTCCCAGGAGTCATTATCACACATTCAGAGGCAGAGTAAGAGATGTAAGAAAAGGCCAGCTTATCTGGCCACCCTTGCCACCAGAAAGTGAAGAATTCTCTCTAATAATGAAGTCATTCATATCAAGTCCACATCTCTCTTTTTCTCCACTTTATATTGCTTACCTTAGTTTGCCATCTTCATTTTTTTCCAGTTTTCTCTCTACTTTGTATGCAGGATTTTTATTTAGACTAAATGGTATTTCATGTCATCCAAAATGGATCTGCCTTTTGAGCATCATCATTTCAATGTCATGGTACTTACTTTTGTACCAGTTTGTCCTCCAAATTAATTACAATAACTTTTTAAGAGTATTTATGTGCCAGAGACTTTTAAAATGATTTTTAATATTAGTTAAAAACTTGCAAACCTGTGTAGAGAATGCTATTCACATTTCCAGGTCACAGAGGCACAGATAGTAAATGAATTACCTGTGAGTACACAGCTAAGAGACAGCAAATCTGAGGTTTTTAATTCAGTACTCTGCCTTCACGTTGTAAATGTAAACTACCACGGTACTCTGGATCTCTGATTTCATTCCTCTGTGATGAAACAGAGATTTAAGACTCAGGTTTTTAACACATTTTGCCCAAAATATTTTCGTTGAATCACTGGGAACTACCTGAGCCGGATTGCCTCAAAAAAGAACTTACTGAATCTCATTCTTTATGTAATCTCAGACTTTATTTTTCTATACAGAAAAAAGCCCACTGAGACTCTCATTCTTTCTCCAGATTCTGCCTCCTTACGGAAATTTTCATTTCCCTAACTCCTCCCTTTCTTTCCATTGCTATATTCTATTTTCAGTTGAGAAACTTTTATTCCCACACAAATTGTGGTGAAATTTCTTGTTCTTCACTAGATCCAGTTTCTATTTACTGGTAATTCTGCTGAGGACGCTTAAGGAATTTTGTAATGATCACCAGTCAGGAAATGATGAAAGTAATATTGAAACTCAGAAATTCTGATCCCAGGACACATGTCACTACACAATAACATTTAGAAAAATAAGCTTCTGTTATAAATAAATTATTTCATCTGATTCAAATATTTCAATCTTTTTCTCTAGGCAAATAAATATTTCATAAAGTTCAACATTATCTTTATCTATTTTCTATTACTTAAACAACATACTCAAAGGTGAAAAATCCATAATGAAAATAAGTTTCTTTTTTCTTGGCAATCTGGAAATCCAAGATATAGTGCTGGCATTTTCTGAGCCATCAGTGAAGACCTTGGGCTGTGTCACAGTGTAGTGGAGAAGCAGAAAGAACCCAGTGCCTACATGGATGTGACAGAAGGGAGGTTGACCTGCTATATAACAAGCCACTCTTGTGGTGATTAATTCAGCTCTGTAGGACATAACTCATCCCTAGCATAGCTTGCATCTTTCTTTCTTTCTTTCTTTCTTTCTTCCTTCCTTTCTTTCTTTCTTTCTTTCTTTCTTTCTTTCTTTCTTTCTTTCTTTCTTTCTTTCTTTCTTTCTTCTTTCGGTATTGAGAATAGAACTCAAGTCCTTGAACTTGCCAGGCAGGTGCTCTGCCACTAAGCTATATTCCAGCCCTTACCATATTTAATTCAGAGTAAGGAAAAAGTCACCTTCAATATCAAGAAAGACATCAAAGTCAGTGCTGTCCACCACCTAAGCAATTCCCTCTAAGGTCCATTTCCTCAAAGTTCCACCTTCTTTCAATACTAGTACACTGGAGATCAAACTTCTAGCATATGAAACTTTAGAAGACAAGTTATATCCAAATTGTCTTAGTTGCTTTTTCTCACTGCTGAGTCAAAATATCCAGCACCCAAAGTTAAAGGAAGAAAGGGTTATTTCAGGTCACAGTTGGTAGAGCTCTGGATCCATTATCCATTGGCTCCCAGGTAGAATATGGCATAACAGAGAGGCACCGTCACAAGAGAGAAATGGTTTGTGGCAGGCAAGAGACAGCACAAGCATGCAAGCAGCAAGTGAACAGGGATAGATTCTTTAAATTCCTTTTTATTACATTTATACTTGCAGCTTAGAACTCACAGCCAGGGTGGGACCCGCTTAACCCTACCCAGAACTCGGTCAAACCAACTATTCTCTTATTCCCAGCACAGACTCTAGATTCAACCACTTCTGAAAAATCCACCTACGATTGCATGAGATTTTAGAGAGACATCTAGACACAAGCCATAACGCCAAACTAGAGCAAAAATGACTACAATTTTAGGAGAGGATATAAAAAGCATTCATTTGTCAAAAACTTTTGTGGAACTTGAGAGCATACAGCGGTAGCAATCATAATATTTGGATCATACCATCTTGAACTTGGTTCATTTATCTGTCTCTTTTTTAGTTAAATAGTCATATATTTTTGTTAACTATTAATTTCACCCTTTGTTTATGTTTCCGCAAAAAATACTGGCATATATTTAACATGAAATATGTCCAATCAAAAATATAAGCAACTGAAAAGTCTAAAATGTAGAGATTGGATTTAATTGTAACATAGTGACATATACTACACTTAACACAAAAGTAGATGAATTTTATTACTAGTTTATTAAAGAAAAAATGCCGAATCAAAAGATTTTATTCAAACATGATCTACATAGTTAAAAATATTTACTTAAGAAAACATCTTCCAAGGATGGTCATGGATGTAGGACTTCATAACAAAGGAAAGTAAACAAATGATGACTATAGGTTTTGAAATGATGGTTATGGTCCATATAGAAAATTAAGACAACAAGCAGGGAAATCACAGGAACCGAAATGGTCATTTTGGTAACAGGATCACTGTAATGCACTGGTATAATAATCAATTTTTGCAATGCCATAGTTTATAAAACACACTTTAAAATGCTAGTTTGTTGATATATAGTCAGTTGTTGATTTTTTCTTGCCTCCCTGTGCTAAATGCTTTTTTTATGAAGAAAATTCATTGAGAGATCAGTGCCTGTCAGAATTTCATAAAGTCATTGCATTAAAGTGTCATCAAAACATTCACATAATTAAAATCACAGATGAGAGCAGGAAAGAGCACCAAACTTTCTTACTCCCAAATAATGGTCACTTCTCTTGAAATATATACAAATAGTTCTGATTTTTCCCTTGACAATGGCGTGTTATTCCTTGATTACTTATGAGTACTTAGGTTGGAAGTTATTCGTGAAGACTGTTGTGAATACTTTCTTTAAACAATGGGAATCTTTCCATTTCTTACTGTAATACTGATAGAAAGGGTGTGGAACCAGATGAACTTTTAGATCTAAAACATCCTGCTGCATATGTCCAGCTCTTGCAAGTAAAATCAGTTATTTCCTCTGCTCTGAAAAGAGGACTGAAAAGTAGGAGCATAAGAAGTATAGAAATTTTCAGTCATGAAGGCAAACTTGACATCAAACTTTGATTTTACTTTAATAATCATTTTATCACTTGATAACTACTAACCCTTTGAAAGTTTAATGATGTCACAGTGATGCTTTGCCTGCAGATAAACTTTTATTAATAAAAGTTAATAAATTTTCAGTCTCTTCCTTCAGAGGGATGTATTCTCAATTGTATTTCTTATCCATATTTTTATTTATTGCCTTGTAACCCTTAATTCCATTCTTATTTTTGCTACTAGAGCAATCAATGGGCAGAAATAAACTTGCAAACCTTAAAGGACTTTTATAGACTCATATTTGATAGCTACAGAAGGCACACGCACAGAAACTTTGCTCTGTTGTTTGGAGAGTCTTCTAAGAAAAGTAAGTCCAGACTCCTCACTTTCACAGCATATTAGATTGCAGCATGGGTATGGGTGGGCAGAAGAGACATAATAAGAGATAGAACTCAAACTTGTATCATAGAATTACATTATACTTCTTGTGTACTTTATTCATTTATACATTGTATAAAAAGTCTAGTGGGTGAGATTATAGAATTTGCCAAATATTTATAAATGAATCATAATGAAACAGTTATATGTGTTGCTAATATAATAACACAAGTTGATAGTGCAATGTGAACACAGGTTATCAGCATACAGGTGATAGAACAACTTATTTTGTGACAAAGGGAGAATCGTGAGAGATTTTGTTAGAAATCATACAAGAATGTTTAAATTTGACCTTAAATTGGAATTTAATAAAGACAGATTAAGAGATGGAAAGAATATGTGCAAAAGAAAAAAATGTAAATAAAATAATGGGATACCAATCTACACTGATCACTGTGTCATTTTTAAGTTAAACAAAAATAACCTAGAATGAGAAAAATACTCTCAGGCCCATGAGCAACCTGTCTGATGTCTCCAATTATAGATCTCTACATTGCTATGTATCTAATTGCTATCAACATGGTATGGTAAACTTTCAACTATTGAATACTTTCATTTCTCAAACCAGTCCCAACAGTCAGTCCATCTTCACTTACCTTGATCAAAGACAGAAGTCCCTCACACTCCGATGTTACATGAAAATAGAAATTAATTCCATATATTTGTATGCTAATCCTAAAATTATATTTCATTTCTCATCTTTACCTACTTTCAAAAACTTCCATTATGCCACTTAATATCTCTAGTCCATGTGTTTTTATATATGTATGTATATCCTATATATATAAAAGCCAGAAGGATATATACATATATCTCAAAACCACTACCAAATGATTGCTTTCTTCTTTAAAACACCAGCTTTTTTTTACCTCCTTCCCATCATACTTTATCTTCCTTCCCTTTGTTGTTATTTTTGGAACACTTTTATTAACTGATAAACTCATTACTTTAAATATTACAGCTGCAGTAGTTGTTGGAGACATCAGTACTCCAAACCTTTGTCTTTGATTTGCCTTTTCTCCTTAGATCCAAAATTATTTTCCTTCCATTTCCAGCTTAGCCAACCAACAGTTTGAAATAATGCACTCTAAATTATTATGTTTTTCACTGGAACTCACACATACTGTTTTTCTCCTCTTCAGATTTTCATTAACATCATCAAGATCAAAATTTACTTAAAATTTTGATATGTGTGTGGGTCCTTTTATACTGTTTGTAATCCATCATCTTTCATTGAAAGTACTTTTGGTAATATTTTAACACACTTTTAATATTCTTTTTCAGTCACTATCAAACCTTGGTCCCAAATTTAAATTATATTCATTTCTCTATACTATGGATAGCAAAACCTTCAGGAGAAAAATCATGCACTGTGAACACATTTCCAAACAAAAAATACATTGAACAAATTTATCAATACAAATACCAACTTGATACACAATTCCAAAGTACAATGTTGCTAGCGAGTTCACTTTTGACTCCAGCCTGCCTTTTCACACCTCCCCTTATCAAACATCACATTCCCCTTCATTTTCACTTGATGACTCTTCCCCATACTTCTTAAGCCAAATAGAAGCAACAGATATGAACTATCTTGTCTAAAAATACCAAGTAATCCTGCCCACACACTTCCTGTCCCTTCTCCTATAATATGTGTGTCCTGTCCTTCCACTCTTTATTTGGCTTTCCTTCTGTGACATATTGTCAAGGACTTGCTCCCTACAATTTCCTGTTTCTCTTCCACGTCATTTGTTTCTCTCTCTGCCCCCATTCTTCCGTACAATGAAATACTTCAAATACAGCTCTCCTTGACTCCATCACTATTATCATCTTCAGTCGAGTTCAGTAGTGCTTTCCAGCCCACTATTTAATTGATATCACTGTTTCTAAAATCAGTTGTAGCTTGGGTTACTCACAATAAAATTGATTTTATTTTGAATTTCATTTAATCTATTTTTAGCAGTATTTGACCAAATTGAGCACATCTTTTTGATTTAGTATAATTACTCTTCCTTCATTCCTCCTGCCCTCTTTCTTTACTTTCTTTCCATCCACTCATCTTTCTCCTTCACTTTCATTCTCTTTTTTGTTTCTCATTTCTTTTTTTCCTTCTTCTTTTCTGATTTTTCTCTGTAAGTCTTATGTGCTTATCACTTCTTCACTAAAGATTCCTAAATGTAGTAATGCCCAGTTTCTGCTCTTGGCTTCTTTATATTGCCCTTAAATTGTTTTTCTCTAGGGTTATACTTCAGAATATCTTTTATTTATACCATGTATACTTCTTGTGGTTGGTGTTTGGATAGCCCTTGAAGTCTCATGCAGTTTTGAACATGGCTGAATCCAATTCATCATTGGTTCATTGTATAGCACTGAGATTGGTGATATGAAGGCAGGTAACTGGCATACAATATAAGGGAGGGAAGGAGGCATGCTTTTGCCCCTTATGATCTTTTGGTCTTGTGGCTTGTGGCTACCATGCATGGCTGCCTCTTAGCCGTGTCACCTTGCCTTGGAGCCAACAGAGTATGGACTGAAACCTACAAAAACTGTAAGCTAATAAAGCTTTCCTTCCTTCATTTTGGGCATCAGGAACCAGAGAAAAGTAACCAAGACAAGAGTATTCATTTTATATAATAGATCATGATAATTCTTTGAGTCAAAACTTGGAATGGTCTCTATGTCATTCAGAGAAATGACGTCCTCACACTGACTTGTGGTCTCACAATCTGTGGTTTTACTTTTCTGATTCCTTTTATTTCTCTTACAAATCTCCCTTGCGGTTCTAACACTGGGACCTCCCTCCCCACATTTTTGAAGCAGCAAGCATGCCCTTGCCTTAAATCACTTGCACTGGGACTACTTTATCACAAGTTTGTGCACCTGGCTAACGATGACTCATTTCGGTTTTGTTTCAGGTATCCTCTTGTTGAAATCACATCCCCTCTCAGATAAAAAGTCCATGACTTCAAAGTGGTAGGAAGATCACTCCTGTTATTAAATGGTGCTGAACTAGGCCAACTTATTTTGCCTCCTACTATTTAGAGAAAGGGAACTTACAAATGATAAAATAGTATATTTAGGCATAAAAGGCAGAAGAAACATCAAAACAAAGCATTGAGATGTGGCATAGTTTCCCTCAACTGGTAATAATAATACAGAAAGAGAGATATGAAGTAATGACAGAATTTTCAATCAAAGACAAGAACAATTTAAGGATTTGGAAAATTCCTAGCCTGGTCTTGTTGTTTAAAGGGAAAAAAAGCACATTCAGATGAAAACATCAAGGATATGGCTAAGTGGTTCTTTGATGAAGAGATGGGTACAGCAGGCAAAAACACACTGCTGCACGTTGCAGAGTACCAAGACCTGAGTGGTGTAGCTATGAGAAGCATCTAAAGTGTGAAAGGAATATCAGGGTTATTATCTTGATGCTTCCTCAAGGCTCTGTCCCTCTTCTGGATGATTTTTCCTTGGTCTCTCTGGCTGTGGCTGAGCTGGATACAGATCCCAGAAGTTGACAAACTGCTGATATCAGCACTGACATATGAATCATTTCATAGAGTACAGGAGCCATGGAGGTATGATGGTCTTCGCTTGAATTTCAAAAGATGCTACAAAAAGCCTTGTGGCTCAGGCAGAAAAATTTCTCAGATGCAAGGCCACATCAGAGTCCCCACTAGGGCAGTACTGATTGTAGCTATGAAGATAGGACCATCTCCCAGAACCGTCAATAGTGAAGTGGTAGAAGCGGGAACACTGAAGACAGTTTTGATAGAGCCAGTGGGAAGGGACTGACCCAGTGATTCTTGAATCTTAGAGCCACCAAAGTACACCCACAGGCAGTAGAATCACAGCACCAACTCTTAACAACTCAAGGTGCTTCACGGGCTGGGCTCACAGTAGCCGTGAGGGCAAGGCTCCTGGGAGCTGTGGCCCAACTTCTGCTCCATTCTATCTGGAAGGTAAGAAACCAAATCCAAAATGTTTATTACAAAGTCTTACAACTTAACATTGTCTGTCTTTTGAGTTTTTAACTTGGAACCCCTTATCCCTTTCTTCTTAATTCTCCTTTTTTCAGTGTTTATCCAATATCTACCCCACTACTGAATTCCAAAAGTAGGTAATTAGCTTGATTTCACAGACACAGAAAAAACTTTGCTTCAGAATGAATCATATACAAATGTGAGTTTCTTAGTTTTGACAAATGTACCATGGTTATCCACATAAACAAGTATAGTGTAAACTGAATGAGAAACATAAAGAAACTCCACTATTTTTAATGCTTCTACAAATTTAAATTATTTCCAAAATAAAAATACTATGCGAAAAACTTTTTAAAACTGTATTTTCATTTCTAGTATAATGACAAAATAGTAAAAAAAGTGTAAAGTTATATAGATAAGATTGAACACAATATTAATGAAGACAAAAATGTAAAGTTTAATGCCTCTAGGAGATAAAAAAAATCCTTTAGAAACTATTCATTCTGCATTTTAAAATTAATGCATACATTTTAGGGTAGTTTTAAGATTCATAGCAACATTTTTTAAAAAATCAAAATTTCCATAACTTCCTTAACCTTGCTCAAAAACAGCTTATCTGCTATCAATTTTCATTATCAATATGAAACAATGATATATTTTTGGCAACTGGTGAACTATTATTAATAAACTGCTATCATTTAAGTTCACAGTTTAAATGAAAGCTCATTATTGGAATCTTAGATAAATGTATAGAGCAAATGTGAAAGTTTAATCTGTGCATTTCTTTGACAAAAATGTATAATGACATGCATATGCCATTATATTAGAATACAAAATAATTTTGTGATCTTGAAAATCTTGGGCCTACTTGTTTCATATTTGCCAAATTTTTACAATCATTTTTCTGTCTCTGTAGTTGTACCTTCTCTAGAGTGCTATATACAATACGGAGGCATTTCTGATTGACTTACTGCACCCAGTAAAACACATTGAAGGTATCTGTATTCTTTTCACCTTTTGCGGATACTTTCATTTTAGTACTGAATAATATTCTCATTGCCTGAATGTAGAGGCATTTACATAACTGTTGATCTTTTGAAGGACATGTGGATTGATTCCAAATTTTGACAGTTATGAATAAAACTGCTACAAACTTCTTTGTATGCATTTTCCACTCCTTTGAAAAAATGTCAAGTAGGGGATTATAAGGATTAAAGTATTCAGTGACTATAAGTCTGGTTTAAGGTGAGTATATCTCGCTTATTGATGCTATAAACCAAAAAATAATGTCTTTAGAAAGTACAAAGCAATTTCCTGCTCAGTAACCTTGGTAGAAGCCTGAGGTAGAAACATGCTTATCTAGAAGAGATCTATAGGTGTAACATTTGTTCTGGCAGATAAATTAATTAGGTTGATATGAAAGCAACCAAGTTTTTATAAGAATTACTTCAAGTGAATTCTGACAGCTTGAAGTGAAAGAGATACAGATGGTGTGACATGGAAAGAAGCTTTTGAATCCAGAAATTCTACTGGAAGCAAGCTGGGTAAGGCTTTCTTTCATAAAAATGAAGGGATAACTCTACAAAAATGAACAAGAACCAAAAAGATGCCCCGAATACTATGGAAAATTATTGAGATTTTGAGATACAATTAATCAAATTCCAGAGATGGGCTTCAGAATTCCCATTGGGCAGAATTTCTTATGCAATTAATTTTCTTATTTACTGTAGAGATAGAAACATTGGTTATCTTGTGCTTGACTCATAAGGATACACTGATCTCATGTGAACTAAATCCTGAAATCCATTATCATAAATTCTATCCAACTATACAAAGAAAATAAAGTCTCTAGTGAACTGGAGAGTTTCCTAAAACTGAGAAAAGATACCTAGGAAAAAACATACAGCTTGCATTATACTTAATAATGAAAGACTTTGGAAAGAAAAAAATAAAATTGCATAATTTGCTGTACAAAAATCATGCTTGAAAGTTTTAAAGAATCTACTCAAAGTAAAACAAACAAATGAGAATTGACAGATTTCATATTCAAGTGAAATTACAAAAGCCAATTTTATGACAACATACTGTAAACAACTGGATACTAAAGTTTCAAAAGTGAAGTCTTAAATAATTTCAAAAATAAAAAACACATAAGAAAAGTGTGTGATAAATCAATACATAAAGATATATAAAATATTGCTAATAGAAGTAAAATAATATATAATAAATGGATTTATAGATTATTGTCATAGATCAGAAAGCTAAAATCAATCTATAGAGCCAGTGTCATATAATAAATATCCTAGATAATTATTTGAGAAATTTGAACATTTAATATTTACTTTCAGTACAAATTCATTATCCTAGTTTTGTTTTGTAAAATAGATAGTTGCAAGATTCACACAACCCAAATTTAGTACTGATCCTAAATGTAAACCAATCAAAGGGTATCATATTAAATGCTGGAGAGGCTGTGGGGAAAAAGGAACTCTCCTACACTGTTGGTGGGAGTGTAGACTGGTGCAGCCTTTGTGGAGGTCAGTCTGGAGATTTCTCAAAAAGCTGGGATTGGAAGTCCCATTTATTCCAGCTATTCCACTTCTAGGCATATTCCCAGAAGAACTGAAAGCATCATACCACAGTGATATATGTGCACCTATGTTTTTAGCAGCACAATTTGTAATCACCAGATCTTGGAAACAACCCAAGTGTCCATCAACTGAGGAATGGATAAAAAAGTGTGGTATTTCTATACAATGGAGTATTATTCAGCTATAAAGAAGGATCACATTGAGATATTTATCAATAAATGGGCGCAGCTTGAGACCATACTCATAAGTGAAATAAATCAATCTCGCATGTGTGAATACTGAATAGTTTCCCTAATGTAAGTAATGATTCAAATATATAAAAATATGTGGTAATCATGATTCCCCATTATGTGGCCTTGAAGCCTTATAAAGTTTTCACTTATTAATTGGAAAGGCTTTATTCTGGGCTTCTTGATATGGAAATATTTGAAGCTATAGTATATGAAGTTTTATTCAAATATTTCAAGGAAAAAGACAGACACTATGGTAACTACTATTAAGTCGGGTCATTTGGTGGTGAAGCACTAGGTTACTGAAACAGTCATGCTTTGATCTGTATTGTTATATTGTTATGTCCTGTTTTATCTCAATCTCTCCCTTATTCATTAAAAAATTATTTAGTTATTTCTTATGTTTGTTTTAATTAAGGGGAAAATTTAAAAAATTAGCAGGATATATAATAGTAACATTTTTTGATTTCCTATTAACTTGTTTTAAAGTCCTATAATACTCCCACGATCTTGTTTTGACTGATTAGACTCTGTTCCATTCTGTATGATAGTATCAAGTTTGAAGGTATAGGCAACTACTTTGAAGGCAATAAGATTCACTAAGATGCCCATTCTGGTTTGACTATTGTCTCCTTTGGAAGTCCTGTAATGTTCACAATGCTTAAGTTTTATTGGTCTTGTTCTCTACTGTTTTGTTCAACTTTATAATATCTAATGAGATAGACAATTCTTTTTAAGGAAACAAGAGACATTGTTGATAACCATTGTTGATAACCTTGTACTCTGTTTTACATCAGTGCTATGTCTATCCTTGGTTTTGACTGACAGCTTTGTTTTGCCATATTTGACTTTATTCTGTCCCCCCAAAAAAGTAATAAGAACTAAGGAGTAATAAAACCCGAAATGTGTAAATTTTGTTGTAAAAAAGAGAGGGAAAAAAAGAGCTCTGAAGGATACAACAGCAAGTGTGTTTAGGGGTGTTAAATAGCTGACCATATTAATGTTTTTGGTTCAATCATTGAACACAACTGTTTGCAGTCTCACTGTTTGAATGTCCACTTTGTATGCTTTGATACTGTGATTTGAGCAACTATCTCTAAGATGATAATATGTAATCTATTAACTGGTGATTTCTTACTGTTTTTTTTTTTGTTTGTTTGTTTGTTTTTTGTTTTTGTAGTTTTGTATTACTTGTACCCTTACACCGCTTTGTTTTGTTTTGTGTTTTTCTCTTTTTCCTTTTAAATAAAATTTTTTAAAAAGGGTATCCTATTGATATACAGAATAGATATAATTTAGTACAAAACAAGAAAAGTTTAAAACGTCCGAAAATATAGGCAATTCATTTTAAAGATACGTGTCAGAGAAATCTAATGAGTAAAAGATACTTTTGTCTGCAAGTTGGGTTAAGATATATGGCTATTTTTGACAAAAAAGTAACTCCACCATTATCTTGTCAGGAATTAATTATGACTGCTTTAGGATTCTATACTTAAGAGCTAATCCTGTAGAAGTTCTATTTTAAACTTTGAAATATAAAGTACAAAAAGTAAAGAAATAAAAATATGATTTGGACTTCAGAGAAAAAAAAATTTGCATTATAGAAAATGAATATGCAACCTAGACACCACTTGCAAAGAAATGGCAGCTTCTACCTTTACAACACTAAATTTCCCCCTTACAGGAGATGCATACTGGTACATTTATTCTTTCATTTTAGCTTTGGTAGATTTTATTCAATCACTTAACAGTGTATTGATGCACAATTTTGTCATGTAAAAGCAGAACTGAAGAACTTCAGGCTATTTTTCAAAATACTGCTGCTGCTTGTTAACAGAGGAATTTTGAAATGCCAGAAGGAAATTATTATAAAGAAAAAATGCACCATATTAAGCCATTTCTTTCACTTGTATTTTTAAGAGAGTAGTTTTAAAGTCTTTCTAAAATCTTAGAAACAAAACACAATTATTTAAAGACTCATTGTCTTTAGTATATTAATTTTTCAGAAACATGTTGCATTTGTAGTGCAATGCAACTACATGTGTTTCTAAAAAAACAGTTTATAGTTATAGAAACTAGTACTTTAATCATACATAATATAGAATTTGCATTGGGATTTTTCTTTGATGATTCAGTGATTTATAAGCTGGACTATGTGACAAGAAAAACACCACTCCTCCAAAACACAATAAGCTTTTTCTAGGTACAATTATTATCTACTTTGGATTAACTCACTTTCAGCTTTTGTTTCTGGAACAATATAATGGCAACAGAAGCTAAACGTTTTTCTTTTGAACCATCTGTCAATATGATGACATATTCATTTTTGGATGTTAACATTTATAAATCTGTAAGATTGCATAATTATTCTGCTTAAAGATTTGCACTAGCCTTAAAATAAATTCTCAAACAGGTAGCACTTTCTAACTCTAACTTTAGATTCAAACAATATGACAGATTCACTATATTAGGCAACAGTTTTCCAGATGTTACAGAGCAGTAAGAACTGATCAAAGCAGACAATCCTGCATGGTAAATCTTACTTTTCCTTAACTTTGACAAGATTTTGTGGCAGCCTTATCCCAGTATATTCATGTCGAATAATCAAATAAAGGCAAATACTTTATAACTCTGTATAACTCAGAAAAAACAAAAATTAACATTATGTAGGCTCTTTTCATGAAATTTTTTAGTTTAATTATATTTTGTAGTTCAGTTTAATTACATATAAGGTAACTGTAGAGCAGGCAAGAATATGCTGAACATTGCAGCTTTAGCAAAAAGATCTTCTTTCTCTTTTTTGGTTGATATAGTGAGATAAAGAACTTCATGGCAAAATACATAGTCACATTTGTTGTCCTTCATTGTGCAGAAAATGTACTTGCTTCAGCAGCACATACATTATTTAGAAAGTAAAAAATGTTTTATTTTGCTAACTTTTTAATCTAATATACATAAATACACTTTGAGTAGAGAATAATGTCAAATACTATGTCAGATAATTGAAGGTTTGATGGATTTTTTCCATTAAATGTATTTTTGTCATCCTTAGCAATATTAAACTAATGAAATTATTTTAACCTGGTTTGTTTCTAAACTCTTAGGTGTATGAGACAATAAACTGGACACCAGTATGACTGGTTTACTATCTATGGGAAGAAAACAGATGAGATGTTCAAGTATTTTGCACTTTGACTCTAAAAGAATGTGCTCTCAAATTTGCAGAATAAACTTACAATTAAGGAGTTGGACAAATTAAAAGTATGAGACGTGAGGTTGCATTAAATCAGAATTTTAGTTAGTTTTACTATATTTGAATACTTTTATAGTTTATGTTTACATATTTATAGGTTCTTTATTGATATATTGATTCAACATTATTTCTGTATTTACTAGACATTAAACCTTGTGATAGACACGAGGCAGAAAGAAAATGCACTGTTACGTTTTTACTTTAAAAAGGTTATACTTTCTCATTATTTAAAAGACTTGTTAATGATATATTTTACCTGTGCTTTACTCATTATATTAACATTAGTCACCTAACACTTGAATTTCTTTGTTTTCTATTTAATATGTTTCTTTGAAATGAAGGAATTATTTTAAGTCTGGAAAATATATTTAAAAATCAGTCTTTTCCTCTTTTACATGTGTTGAAATATTTAAATTGAGCTAAGTTTGTGAGTCACCAATGGAGAAAGGAGATAATATAAATTAACCAGCAACAAATGATCCAAGACTGTAATTTATTGTAGTTTTCCCTCATAAATCATCTCATGGCTCGTTAGGACTTCCACCAGAGGGTGATTAGGAAGGGTTAGAGAAAACAAAAACAGTCATTGTTATGTTGTCACAACTGTAGGAATAATGTAAATTAGAATGACAAAAGTAGTTGAAACCGAAGCCAAAATAAAAGTTGCAACTTCACTATTCTGCCCATTTTACTCACTGACCACATCACTTTATAAATAAGAGCATTATCACTTTGTGACTATAACACGTTTTATTTCGTCCTTGCCTTAGTTCTTGTGGCTTCCAAACTATTGTTAAATAATGAAACTTCTGTGTTAATCGATGCCTATTCTAGCAATTACTATCTAATCCAATAGATAAAAAACATGCAGAGAGATTAAATGTAATCTAGGAATTATAAAAATCACTACAGCAAACGGAAAGATTTGATTCTTTCATTTTCTCCCAAAAGGTCCCAGTGAATCCCTGGAGACTCTGCATCATCTCCTCCCTTATTCATCACATATCAAGGAATGTTAATGTCCTCTGTTAAATATTGCAGCAAAAGCATCATTATCCTTAAGACTAAAAGCAAAGAAAAGCAACTACCTTACACTTATTGCAGATGCCCTTATAGCAGGGGAGGTTGTTACAATATTTTTCACCATACCATGTTTTTCTTCAATCCCATCCTATACAGTTTTATTAACCCCAGTTTACTAAAAGTAAAAACTATTATGTACATTTTATAGCTTTTCCTGTACGTTATTTTAAAAAATGTTCTGTATTATGTGAAATTACTTATCCATTATCAAACAAAAAATAATTTTGGAAGGGTTTTATTTCAGGTATGGTAACAAGAACAAAACAAACAGTATATGACTGTATCTCCTTTACACCAAAGCTGACTGGTGAAGGACTTTATGGTAGACGTGATATTTAATGACAACATAAAAATTTAGAAAAACGGAGACATAGAAATATTCCTTGTGGTGGAAACTATAAGTATCCCAGGAACACATGACAGCTTGATACCTTATTTATACAAACATAAAAACTAACTTCAGATTTGGAGCGCTCACATGTTACATGCTTTACCTGCGCTACCTCATGCTTACAAAAAGCACTGTATGGAAAGATGATGTCTATGGTGCATGTTAGGGTACAATATTTTTCTTCAAAATCCATGTGAACTCTGTTTTAATATCTACCTCAAATACTGACGAAGCTGAGGTTCAGAATGGAAAACATCCAACAGCAGATGGATAAGAACTCGCATCCCTCCCAAAGATGTGTCATCGTGATGAAAATTGCTGAAGTAACAAATATACCTTATTAGAATCTTGCTAGGCTTCATATATTAAATTCAAAAGAGACATAGTGAATTTTTAAGATTTCGACATAGAAATCAGAAAACTGTTTGAATTCAGTCCATATTACTTAGTGTCCCTAAGCCATTTGATAATTTACTTCATATTTATGAATCTCAATTATCTCATTTACTCTAAGGGTTAACAAATGTCTACATTTCAGAGAAGCTTTGCTTTCCTTTGCTGTCTTTTTTTTTTCCTTTGCTTTACTTTTTCTTCTGTTTTCTTTTCATACCAGAAATTGAACTCATGAGCTTGTGCTTCCCTGGCAGGTGTGCTGCTGAGCTATATATCCCCAGCCTCAGAATACAATGGTTAAGAAGTTATATTAGGCAGTACGTTAATAGGCAATGCAATGACTACAAGCTAACTAAGCTAACTTCTTTATCTCTTTTATAGAGATATAAATATATTAGTGGTACGAAAGCAACAAGTAATATCCTACAAAACAGAGGTTTGCATACAACAATATGTATAGATATAATAGTCTTCAACATAGTATATATAATTTCAAAATTAAATAATTTGAAAATAAAAAGTAAAAGTTGTTTTTTCTCATTAATTTCAAGAACTATTTTTCCAATAGAAAATTAAAAAAAATATTTCAAGCAGGTTATACAGTTAGCTATAGCAAGATAGAAATTGAGAATTACTAAAGCATTTCTGTACATACTGATCACAAGAATAACCTATGTCATTAAGGAAAAAGCCAAAATTCTAAATATGTAACTAAATCTGAATTTTTCCTGAGCACCTTGTCTTTATTAGCTACTCATGGAAACTGTAGTGTTGGTTTTTAAGTTGGATGAGATAGATTCTCAGTCTTATACAAGTATTTGTCTTAATCCTATGTTACCATAACAAAATGAAATCATATCTAAGAAAAAATGTGCCACAAAATCACCAAATATGCACCAAAAATCATTAGCAATAATTGCTGCTTTTGATGTTTTCATTTCAGAAGTAATTTCTCTTGATAGTTCCATTATAGTTCTATTGAAGAAAATTTACACATCATAAAATTTGGCCCTTTAAAATGTGTAGTTCATTGAGATTTTTAGTATACTTAAAGTTGTTCAATCATCTCTGTTATTTAATATTAATATGTTTTGATCTTTCCCATGAGAAACTTCATATCAATGAATAATCATTCCCTGTTTCCTTCACAAATTAAGCCATGGAAAACATTGATCCAGTTCTTATCTTAGAATTATCTTATTCAGAACATTTCCTCTAAATACAAACCTATAATTTTTGTTCTTTTGTAACTGAATTCTTTCCACTTAACATAATAGTTTCATGGTCATTCAGTATTGAAGTACATACTTGTACTCCATGTATTTTATTGCTAAAACGTGCCATTAGATAGATAATATTGCACAGTGTTTAGCTTTCATCAGTTGATAGATCTTTGGATTATTTCTACTTTTTGGCTCCTGTGAATAATGCATCTAGGAATAGCCATATACAAGCTTTTAGTCATCTATGCTTCCATTTCTTTTTAGGGGGTGCATCTACTTAGGAGGAGAATTTTTGGTTCATGATATCACCCTATGTTTAATTAATATTCTGCAGAACTGTCATTGTCTTCTCCAGTGTAGTTAGGCCATTGCATAATCCCTACTGGCCAGCCATGAATCAGGGTCCAAATTTCTTCATAGCCATGGCAACAGTTGTAATACACCATTTACTTTAAATATATGGCATTCTATATGATTTCAGACTTAACTGACATTACTCTGATGACTGATTGAGGACCTTTTCAAGTGCTTATTGATAACTAATATATTTTCTTGGAGAGTGATCCATTTAGATCAAATATTTATATATAAAGAAGTTACATATGAGTTATAAGAGATAATGTTAGTATTGACTTACAAGACATCAACTTTAGGATTCACTTACAAGATATCTTAGATAATTTGTATGTGAATTTATATGATTTACAAATTTCTTACCTATCCACTGGGTTTTCATTTTCTCAGTATTAGATTTGAATCAAAATCTTTCTAATTTTGATGGAGTTTAATTTCCATTTTTCCCTCTTTATTATTTGTGCTTGTTTCCATGTTTAGGAAAATGTTGTTTATCTCCAGGAACAATTTACTCTCACAGTTTCTTCTAACAGTTTCAGCTCTTACATTTCAGTCTATGATTCATTTTGACTAACTTTTACACATGGTAGAAGGATTCAACTGTATGTGTTGCATTTGATAACCCATTGTCACAGCTCCATGTCTTCAAAGCACTAATCCTTCTCCACCTAATTATAGCATCTTGGTATCAATATTTAAAATCACTTATCATGATTGTTAATGGTCTATTTCTGGAAAATAACTTTCATTTTATGATCTATGTAAACTTATCTCATTGTCACACTTCTTAATTACTGCAGATTTTTCTGAATTTTAAAATCAGCAAGTATAAGGCATACAATATTGG
Organism: Cavia porcellus; assembly: GCF_034190915.1. Lineage (NCBI taxonomy): Eukaryota > Metazoa > Chordata > Mammalia > Rodentia > Caviidae > Cavia > Cavia porcellus. The sequence goes on from NW_026947496.1 coordinate 44,239,649, forward strand.
CATTTTTAAAGCCTGATTTGGATATCCCAAATTCCCTGTTATTTCCATATAAGATTTTGAAATCTATTGTAAAATAATGGTTAACTTAAACTCTTTGGGTTTTGATAGAAATTACACTGATCTATGGGTCAATATGTGGAAGACAGCCTTAAAAATATTATGTTCTCTTAGGCCAGGCATTGGTCACACATGCCTGTAATCCCAACACTCAAGAGGCTGAAGCAGAAGGACTGCCATGAGTTTAAGGCCAGCCAGAATACATAGTGAGTTCAGTGCCAGCCAGAATTACACAGAAAGACCCTGTCTTCAAAAATAAAGTTTTTGCATCCATGAACAATACTTGCACATCCATTTATCTAAATGTTACTTAATTTTTTCCACAATATTTAATATTTTTAGTGCTAAATTCTTATACTTTTTTTCTACATATTGTAATTTTTATGCATTTACAGATAGAATTTTCTTAGGTTCATTTTGGGTTGTTGCAACACAAACATACAGAAATGCAAATAAAAGATTTGCATATTGAACTTGTACCCAGAAACGCTATTGAATTCATTTAATATTTCAATAGTTTTATAGAAGTACCTTAGAATTTTCTCTATATACCTAATCATGTCATGTGCAGCAGAGATCTTTCCAATTTTTAGATGTTATTTGATATTGTCAAAATGTCCTGGCTAGATTTCAGTAGAAAGTTGAATAGATATGAAGAGAACAGACATTTTTGTCTAGTTCATTATCTTAGAGAAGACCACTTATTTCACCACTAAGTTAGAATGTGGTATTTTGCTTACATGCCACACATCATGTAAAAGCTTCATTCTAGTACATCATTATATTACTAGATTGCTAATGTCTTTGTCATAAAAGATTGCTGAAGTTTTTCAAATGTTTTATGCAAATATTGAGATAATTATGAGATTTTTACCTTTTTTTTAATTGGCCAGCTGTATTATATTGAATGATTCTCAGATATTAAGCTCCTCTTACACTTCTGGGACAAATCCTGTTTGATTATGTTGAAGCATCATTTTTATACACAGTGGGAATTGTTTTGCTATTATTTTGTTGATGTTTATATAATATTTTATAGGAGATACTGTATTACTCTAAAATTTCACTTAGTAATTTAGAATGTAGGTAGTATATATATATATATATATATATATATATATATATACTATTCCCTCTGATAACTGAAAAATTAAAGAGATTTTATTGTTGTTAGCTTGTAAAAATGTATGTACCTAACAAAATCCTGTGCTGCTCTTTAATATCTTATACTTTATTCTGTATTTATTTCTCCAATGACTATTATTTTACCCTAACAACAAATCAAATACAACAATAGCAATAATTACAACAGTATCACTACTCATAATTCCTTCCTTTTCCCCAATAGATATGAAGATTGCTAAGTTTGGAATTCATAGAATATTGCCTTTGTGTATCAAACACTACTGAATTCATCCCCATATCATGGTATGGTGGTCAAAATTAAGTAAAATATTTTTTTTCTTTTTGTAAAGAATGACTTTCCCAAATAATCATCAAAATAGTCTCCTATTTGTTATCTTTCCTGTCTCTAATATTGAAATTCTCTCTGGGACCAATGAATGCTCTGGGCTATTTGAAGCTATTGTAAAAGAGATATTGCTATACTCTGCTCTGCCGGAGGATGGAATAGTATGGAGTGGATCAAATCTCTCTGCTTACTCAGCCATCAGGATTTATTAGTTTCATCCAGAATTTTGCTCAATAACCATCATCTTTATTATGCACTATGATATAGACTGAATAAACTTTGAAATTCCTGTTCATATGAACTTTCTTTTGCATCACACAAGAAAAGAGACTCAAGAACTGGATGCTTACAGCAGATACCAACTTGCATCCCATATCTTAACTTGTTCCTATTTATAACTCATTTATAGTATAGCTCACTTTACTTTCAGGAAATGTTAATCATTGCACCAAAAACAAAACAGTGCAAAAGAAAACCAAAAAGCCCCTTTCTGCTTCCTTTTCAATCTTTCAATCTCAAACAATTGAGCTAAATAGGAATATTTGTGTAGTAACTTATATAGTCATTAATGGAAATTGACTCATTAATTTATCCCAATTTTGTCTAAAAAGAATTATGCATTCCTTTGATAAGTGACTAAGTACAAACAATTCATTAAAGAAAAATATTTCACATTGGAACCATATACTATAATAGATTTTAAGAATCTAGTAAACATACACTTTAGCACTATGTTATTCTTATTAGGGCTGTCCAGCATGGCCAAAAACAAAGAGCTTTTGTTACTTGAATATATTGGTCTGCTTGAGTTTTTGACTCATGGTTCCAGGGACTGGAAGGACAAGACCAGTTTGCCAGCCAATTTGGTTGATGGTGAGGGTTCCTTCTGCAGATGGCAGCCTTATACTTATCCTAAAATGCAGAGATGAAAATGAGCGCTAATCTCTCTTCATCTTTCAGCTACAGTAATCTCATCAAGGAAGCCCTACACTGATGATATTCTCTAAACTCAATTCTCTCCCAAAGGTCCCTCTGAGAATGCTATTGTGTGGGGATGAAGATTTCAGCATATGAATATTGAGCACGGACACACAAACATGCTGCCCATGTAACGGAGGCTGTGCTGTCTTCAGTTAATTTTTTTTTATTCAGGAATTTACTATGATAGAAATTAATTCACTTGGGAGTGTCTACTCTTTTTGAGTCTTGGTTGGGTTTGGCCATATTCTGATTCGATGGTGGTGGGGAGATTGGCAATGTCCACAGTAAGGGGTTCAAGTAAAGTTAGCAACATACTCATATGTTTTTCCTGTTAAGTTTTTACTGAGTTTTCACATCAATATGTAAGCGATGTTCAAGGAAAAATTCATTTTCTTTAACCAATGTGAAAAATAAAGCTTGGAGGAGTCACTAGCATATGTAGCAATAAAAACAAATCTTTAATCTTTTTGATTCCAAAGCACAATTCTTTCTAATGTACTATGGATGCAGGTATTAGTATGATGCCATTTTTTACTGTGTATTTGTTGAACATTTTTGGAATAAAAATCAGCGAAGAGGGACAGTGATTTAGTTTAGTGGCAAGATGCCTATCTGGCAAGCACAAGATCCTGAGTCCAATCCCCTGTACCCAAAGAAAGAAGAAAAGAAAAGAAAGAAAATAAAAAAACAGTGAAGACTGAGTTACACGCAAATGAAATCACAAGAGTCCTGAACATGCTAATACCTATCATGAAAACAGAATACAATTTAAGGATATGTCAAATTAACTGGAACACAAAATCATTTTTACTTTGAGGATTCCATAAGCAAGAATTCTGAGAGAGACCTTTTACAATACTCATTTGTTTGTTGTTTGGCTATTTTGAGGCAAGATCTCACTATATAGCTCACTCTGGCTTTGAACTCACACAAGCGGCCTTGGCTGTATTGAATTCATGGTGATTCTATTATGTCAGTCTTCTGCATGCTGGAATAACAGGTGTGAGCCCCTGCACCCTCCTTTGGCTTTGAACCTTTTCCCATTATTGGTGTCTTGTTTTAAGAGGCAGACTAAGTATAACTCTGACAGCCACTCTGTCTCCACTTCCCCTCTCCTGTCCTTTAAATTTGTTATTTTTCTATTGGCTTTTTAGTTCTTGTTAATTGATTTTCTCTCCTGAAGAGTAAAATTAATAGTAGCCTGCCTCCATAATCTAATTTTTTAACAGTTATATAATTTTTATGGTATATTTTATTTATGTAGATTTAATATTATTGAAATGTTTACAAGTTTATTCAACCGAGACATTATGGAACTCCCACAATAAAAGAAGAAATAGTCTTCACTTGGAAAAGATACTAAGAGAATGAACAATATGGTATTCACACCTTGCATTCAAGAATTTCAAGAAAACTAAAAACAATGCAGCTCAAGAAAAACTTAGAATGCATCTCCTGGTATAAAACTTGCTGTTCTGCTTTACGGGAAGCTAAATCAGTACCTCAGAAAGATGTACTAACTTAAGACAAGGTAAAATAACAGCACTAAAATTTGAATTCAGTTGGGAATTTGGCTCACAAAATGGATCAGGAAAAAATCTAAATATATTTTATTACTCTCTGGCTCTAAAATAAGGCAATGATGAGAGCTTTAAAAATGTAACATCTGGCTATTGTACAAGTCTGACAATGAGTGGTCCACATGAGATCATTTATCTAGCTGTAAAGTTTGTTCAAACTTTATGTCCTGATGGACTTTCTGCCTACTCCATAAAGGTGTTTGTGACTCTGTACCCACCTTATTTTCAATGTAGCTACATTTATTTCCTCAATTGTATCTTCAAAAATAGAATCTAGTATCTGAATATGTTTATGAGCTATACTTATTCACTTCCAGTTTTCAACTGAGACTATTCATTACATTTTTCCTCATTCCTTTGGCTTTTTATTTTCTATTAAAGAGTTTAAATTTGCAGTAAACTCACGAGGCCACAGATCCCACCTTGAACCTGCCATGTAGCTCTCACTGACTTGAGTGAAAATGCCATGAGAGGACTGAGGCCAATGTCAGCCCTAAGAAAAACCATAAAAGGACTACCATGTCCATCTCGTTTAGAGAGTACCATTAGAAGCTCTGATAGAGACATTAGTGAAGACAGACAGGAGGGAGCATTGGAAAGATTTTCTTTCCTCATATGTGACTAAAACAAGAACAGAATCAAACTGCCTATTTCTTGCTTTAAGGAATGTTAGCAGCAGAATGGGAAAGATTTGAAAGAATTTCTCAGCTGCAAAATTTCACTCCAGGGACTATTTCTTTGAGAAGGCTCTGGCTAGTTAAATTGAAAATGAAATTAAGCATTTTCAGAGATTTTTCAATTTGTCCCCTGCCAGCAGCCCCCAAATCGCCTGCACTAGCAAATGAGGTGCTTGGTAAAATATGGCCTTGAAAGACCTGCCACCCTCCTCCCTGTAAGCAGCAGTGGCTATTTATTAAATTTCACTCAAGGCTGTCATATATACTTTCTCTGCTGTGATACAATTTGGAGCTTTAAAAATATCTTAGAATTGGACTGATACTGAAAAAAATGAGTCAGCTAAAATTTCTAACTCAGATACAGTCAGTGTAAGTGATGAGTCAACAAGGAACTTTCTGCAAGGTTGGGGTCTGTTTCAAACAATATGTTACTTGAAAAACTCATATATTAAGGTGTCTCATCTTAGGTCTAGTTGTATTCAGAGACAACAACCTCATTGAAAAATGCTTCCACACTACTCAATAGTTTTCTAAGAATCTCCACTTGCATGACAGCTGAGTAGTTGACTTTTGGAGATACTTAGCATAAAACGTAGGCTTTAAGAGAGGTAAACAGAATCTATTTTCTCTTCCCAATAAGTCAGATTACAAAACACAAGTAAAGCAATTTTTCCTACATGATGGCATTTTCATGTAAGCAGACATATTTCTTTTCTGTGTTTTCTTTATATTTATGAAACCAAAAATCCTTACCATGTTACTAGCGTTTGAAATCTGGATACCCCCCCAAACCCATGTGAACTCTCAGTCCTCAAGTGGCACTGGTGAAACTATCAGAAGACTGTGGAAGTATCAGGAGGCAGAGCCTTATAAAAGGTCTTTGGGGGCCAGGGATTTAGCTCAGCGGCATAAGCACCTGCCTGGCAAGTGCGCGCTCGTGAGTTTGATCCTTGGTGCCATAAATAAATAAATAATAGGCCTTTGGGTCACTGAGGACCCTTGAAGGAGATGATGCGACTGGATTCTTTTCCTCTTTGTCTCTTTTGCTTCCAGGTCAGGAGATAAACAGTTTTGCTCTACCACTCACTTCTATTATGATGTGTGGACCACGGACTGGAACCCCCAAAACTAAGTTAAAATAAACATCTCCCTTATTTTAAATTGATAATCTCAGATATTTTGTTACTGTAACAGGAAAAGTAACACGCAAACCTTACACTGATTGTTGTATGTGAAATTATTTCTGGCAGCTGGATCTTTTTCCTTCTTTTTCAATCTGCAGTACTGAAGCTGATTGACTTGGTGTTCTTCCATCATGTCAAGCTTGCTTATGACCTCTGTTTTACGGCTTCAAACATTTTGTTTTGAAATGTACTCCAAGTCATTTTTCTAGAAGAGTCTTGGACCATACGATCTAAAGTAATGCAGTCCCATTGCTCCTGCAGCATACAAAATATTTTGAAGTAAGTTAACTAAGTCCTAAGGGTATCACATACCTTTGCAGTGATCACTTCACATAGACCAGTATAAGGTGTAGAATGGGTGCTTAGTAGTCAACTGCAAGATGAATAAATTAATGAATGTCACAAGTCATCATTCTACTATTTCACAATAGAGTTTTGTGGCTTTTTTTATGATTGGACTCCTAGGTGAAACATTTTCAGGGGATAACTCTGTTGGTGACCCTGCATATTTCACTTTGCTTTATCAAAAGAGTTACTGTATCAGTTTATGTTCCAATGATTTTGAAACTTCTGCTTACCAGAACTCTCAGGTTAAAAGTTATATTTTCCTTTCATTATTAACAAAGAGGATGTAGTGATACTTTTGGTGGTATGAATAATCTGCTTCTCAACAATATTCATTCAAAAGTTCAAAATCTTTTGAGAGCCATTTTCTTAAACAAGTCTTGCATTTGTGATCACAAAATAGTGCTTCATTTATTTCTATGTTGTTGCAATCATTTTTCTGAAAACAGGCTGCTTTTTTCTTTTTCTTTTATTTTTTAATTTTTTAATATTTTTTATATTTTGTATAAAATGAACATATTTTTAATCTATTATATTTTAATGTACCCTATTATATTTTTTCAGGGTCTTTCTTATTTAAATGTGGCTGATGAGTTCTCTTTTTGACATATTAATTAATCTATTTTCTTCTCTCCCTTTCTTGTCTCTTTAACTTGTTTACACTCCTTTTCAGCTAAAAACGATGCTGCGAACTTAGTGTGTGCCTCCTCTGACCCAACCCTATCCTTAATCATTTTATACCAAGGAGCTCTTTTAGTGTGGAAGGGGAATGCTATTTTGAAACCAAAGTATTATTTTGCCTATTATACTAAATTAATATGCTTCCTAGAAATTTAACTGAATGAACCCATGGAGTATATAAAATCATAAGCTAATACTTCTACCTCTAATTCATCTAGCAACAAAGACCTCTCATCTTCCCAATTCCTTTTATATTGTTAATATTTATAGTAAAATTTCTGGCTACTACCAAACAATATGTTTACTCATTTTCTCAGTTCTAAACATATATCATAGAAACAGAGCTTCTACTAAAATGTAGTCTCACTTTTAGAAATAAATATTTTAAGGAACATTCAAATTTTCATTTCCATTCTTTCTTTCCTTGAAATATACTCTAGTAAGCATATAATTAAAGAACTCTGGTCAAAATTTTATATTTTTCTTGATTTCCTGTTTGCTTTCTGTATTTACTGTGACAGTGATGTAGTCCAATTTGGCCTTGAACTTGCACCAATCTGCCTACCTTGGAATCCTGATTGCTGGAATTTCAGGTATGAGTTATCATACCAGATTTATGCTTCTTTTAGAGCAAATAAAATTAAGTACAGGTACAGAATTATTTTACCTCTTTTTTCACATACATTTTATATCTTGTTCTGTTTTTAATATATACAGTTATCAGTTCAATATTTATAATATTCCTCAATCTTAAACTGTACACTAACACCTGAATCTAAAATATTTTACTGTAGTCATCTCTTAAAATGAAGCTTGGTAGTTCTTTTCTGTACATTGCTATTACAGACATTGCTACAATTAATAGTGTTGTGTAAGTACTGTTTGCATTATTGAATGCATAATTTCAAATACAATTGCTAGAAATTGAATTGATGAATATATAGTTTTTTACATATTGTCAAATTCCCTTCTTAGTGTTGTAATATTTTGCATTCTATTAAAATATATATGAATCATGGATGTAGTTCAGTGGTGGGGCATTCACCTTGTATGCACAAGACCCTGAGTTCATTCTATAGAACTGTAAAATCAAATTAAACACACACACACACACACAAAACCAATTATAAGAGTGAACTCTTATTGACAAGTCTCTCAGCCATTTGTTTTGCTTTTGAAGTTAATTTTATTTGATTTTAATGTCTTCCATTTTCTACTCATTGTTATAATATTTCCTTTAATCATTTCGCATTCCTTTCTCCTGTTAAGACACCACCTCTCTCCTCAAAACTATATCAAATTATTTCTGTCTGTATCCATGTTGAGGAATCATGAGCTCAGATGGATTGAGACTTCCTCATGATTATCTTAAACATTGCTTGTGATAACAAACACTGTCTCTGAAACTCAGTAACAGTTAAAGCATGGCTATCATTTAAATAGCATCATCAGTCGAACATGGTGGTGCAAGCTTGTAATCCCGACACTCAGGAGACTGAGGCAGGAGGATCATTGCAAGTTCAAGACCATCCTGGGCTACAAAGTGAGCTCAAGGCCAGCCTACACTGCATAGTGAGACTGTGACATGAATAAATAAATAAATACCCCCATTTGTGTCTATTTTCCAAAAATAATTTAAAATAAATTGTGTGCTATATTTCATTTAAGGATTTTTAAGAGCTATATCAGGGTGAGAAAAGGAACTTGGAAATACAAGTCAGAACATTACATTAATTGTTTTTTCATTTATTTGATAGTTATGATATCTTATATCCCATTTTACATTTGTGAACCTATCTTGAGTATGCCTCTGACCACATAGTTAATCACTAAAAATCTTAGTATTCAGATATACAAGTTGTTCGTCCTTTGACCACACATATAAGAGAATAGTATATACCATGATCTACTTATAAAACAATGATTTGAAGATAAAATTGAATCAGAAAAAAATTAAATGCAGTTATTCCAAGATCACAAAACAATCCTGCTTTGGCTTTAATCAGAAATGAGCAAGGAGACATACTGTGAAATGCTGCTCCTTAAGAAACTGACTTTCCCCTGAAGCAGAATAAACAACAAGGAGCAGGTGGGGCTCACCTCCAGGAACTGGTGCACTGGAAAGTCAACAAGAATATGTTTGTGGTACCAATAACTGCCAAAGTCAACTAAAGGCCTATTAAAAATAATGGTTCAAACTTCTTAATGTTGCTGAAACTAGGGCTAAACACATTTTTGACATCTATCTCCTTAGGCAGTTTCATCTACACCTCTTAGTTGTTCTATTGAATTATAACAGAAAAAAAACAAGACCATTAATAATGATATCCTAGCAGTTGACAGTCTGCCATGATGAAACTGATCTTCATAACAACCAGCTTGCCACAATGGTCACAGACCAACATGAGAAAATGTTTACCAGAGTGCAATAGATAGGGATTTTACAGAAATATTGGTTTAATAACTATTTTAAATTCTATTACATTCATTTTCTTCTGGTGTACAGATCTGTTTTACAATTCATAACCAAACACTAATTGATGGTGCATAGTCTTAGGAAATATCATTATTTATGTTTAATTCACAACTAACCAGGTGGTGCAAATTCAGATTATATGTTCAATTACTTTAGAACGTTGTTTGCCTTCGGTACCTGTCAACAGCCAAATGTTTCTTTGTTTTATGTGTGTAATGATTTTTGTGGCAATTATGTTTCCATAAATCACTATGATATTGACCTTCTCAAATGTTTTCTCTGGCATTACATCACATAAACCATTACTTTTTAACTTTCAACTCTAATGATTATGAAATGATTATGAAAGTAGATGCTTTGAAAACAATTTATATATTTCTGCTAGAGGATATAATTTAAATTTAAGGAAAAGTTATGTTATCTTAAATCCCAGTTTCACATTAGTGGGAATAACATAAAATTGAAAGCAACAAAATATGTTACAATTTCTCTATCCTCTTAAAAGCTCGTTTCCTTTGGATCTTAAATGGCTTATTTTTTAATGAAAACTTTTATCAAAAGAGACAAAAGATAATTTTGATTATAATTTCCTTCTAAAAATGTCAAATTCAGTCACATTTTATTACACACTTCAGCTATCAATTCATGTCTTGGAGATAAGGTTTTAAAAATATTCTATCTCAGATGAAAATTTCACTGTATATTCCATATTTGGATTGCTATATCTTTGCCAACAGCTCCCTCTATGTTCCATCAACCAGAAATTTACTGTACATCCTCTGGAAAACTGACCGTATCATTTTCGACAAATATGCTCCTAAAAACAATTTAAGCAATTCAACATTATGTAATAGAACACTAGGACTGCAGAGTTTTAGTTGCTTTTCAAATAAGGTGTATTTTTCAAACTTAGTTTATATATATATATGATTAATTCAATTCCAGTTTGAATTAAATTTTGAGCATGCCGCTATTGTATATAGAAAAAAACTGGAATCATGAAGAAAGGTATGATGAATTGACATATTTAACAGAAATTATGTACATTTCTGTTTATGTCTCAATGCTAGCATAAAATTAAGCTGATTTAGATTTAAATATGATAAGAAAAGGAATATTTTTGTTAATGAAAGCAAAATATATGTATCAGCAAGTAGAAAAAGCTGACAACACACTTCCAGTAGCTACTTCCAAACTAAGCAATTATAGAAGGTTTACAGTTTTAGGTGGAAAAATATAATTAAAACAGTGACATGAAATAATATTTCACAATTGTTTTTGCTTATGTTTAGGAAAATCCATAGTAGTAGAATTGCCAAACCCTTCCACTTACAATGCTACTATAATTGTTCCACTCCCTATTGAGCTAAAAGGTGACTTCATAATCCATTTCAACATCAGGTTCTTAAGAGGTGTAAAGTTTGTATACTGGATAAAAGCTACTTTTAAATTATGTTAATATTCTCTAACACTCATTAAATTTTAAAATTTCCCAAGATAACTATAATGAATATTTGATAAGGTTGTTTGGAAATACAAGTACCATTATAATATTTGTGTATAAAATATTTCATATTATACTTTTCTAGCATTTACAGTTTAAAGAATCTGATGTGTTATAAAGATGTGATATAAAGAATCTGATGTGATCTCTAAAAGAGGGTTCTTAAAAAGTTACTTGATTGTACAGATATATGAATTTGTACATATTTTTACCAATAGGGAGCACCATTAATAAACCATTAATAAAATTTATTAATTTAGAAATAAACTACTCATATCAAACACAAATTAGCACTGTTTTTTGTTTACTGTTTTGTTTTGTTTTTCCAGCATTAAGGGTGTAATACAAGTTTTCCTACCATTGTGTTATATATTCAATCTTCTTTATTTTTATTCTTATTAGGGTTTTGCTATGTTGCCAGACTGGGTTTTAATTTGTGATCCTCCTAAGTAGCTGCTTTACAAGCATGTTCCACTGTGCCAAGCAAATTCATTTAAATTATTTTGTACAACTCTCCAAATTAAAGAGGTATTTATTGTTCTTCTAAATTTTAATTAATAAAATAAAGCTGAGAACTATAAACACTTAGCCTGAGTCACATAAATAGCCTGTTTCCAAAACTTCACATGACATTGAAACGTTACATGATATTGTCTCTTTTTCTGTTTAAAATGACTCCAAACATTGCACAAATGCTACTAGGAAAACATACTATTCATGTTACATGTAATGTATCTGTTATATATGTAATTAAATTACTTTTTAATCACTTTGTAAATTAATGTCTTTAATTATAATTCTGTGAGAAAAAATTTCATCACATAGATACATGGAAAACTGATGTCTAATAAAAAATGATCATTACAAATGAAAAGACATTTCAAATATCCCAACAAAAAAACCAGGAAATATGAACAAAGAATACATAAAAGAAATACAGACATCTTTTCAACACAGAAATCTCAGTAGTGTTCCAAGAACAGCAAATAAATAAAAAAGATACTATATATTGTTTACCTACTGGAAAAACATTTTTATAGATTTGTAAAAGCATGTGTACATAAGCATAAAGAATATGTGCAAAGTTGTACACTGTTTTTGTAAACATTTGGGGAGCACTGTACCCACATTTAAACACAATTCTGCTTTCAATAGTCTGTCCTATTTGTTATGGCTTACATCTAAATGTCCCCCCAAAGCATCATGCACACAAAGGTGAAGTATATGGGGGAGGATTTGGATCAACGAGTATAATACTGGATTAACTCACTGATTGGTTTAGTATAGTTCTGGATGTGTCTGGATGCGTGTGATTGACTTACTGAAGAAGGAAGATCAGCCTCCTTGCTACTAAATGCGGGTGATAACAACCAATAGGTTTTTAGCCTGTGTGGAATAAAAAGGGAAAGAAGGCCCATTGTTTCCTGCCTGCTACACTATGAACTATTTCTGTTATGCTATGCCCAATTGACATACACCATGCCTCAGAACCAGGTGACTATGCACTGAAACCTCTACAAATCATGAGCTAAAATAAAGCTTTCCTCTTATCTTCTTGTGGATATTGAGTATTTTATGTTAGCAACAAGAAAGTAACTGAGATTTCCATACATTTGCATAAAAATGTGTCCGAGGAGGTATATTATGGACTTTTTTTTGGTAAGAATCTTCAAAAATTGTGTGAACTTGAAAAATGTTTGAAGATGCTGATCACTCATATTCTGAAATAAAACAGTGAATCTACAAATGCTAAATAATTTCATAATTTATTGCTTAAGGGAAAAAACAAGTCATGCCTTATTAATATTAGTATGAAGAACACAATTTCAAATATTAGTTATTATGGTTACCGATAGGCAATAGAAACTGGAAGAGATAAAGTATACTTACAGTAGATAAAGTAGACTGTAAGTATACTTTTTATTCTTAATTTTTTTGTCTTATTGTTACATTTTAGATATGCATAATGATAACATTCATCACTGGGAATTTGTTTCTGTACCTGATATATCTTGCCTCTTCTTTTTTTCCCATTTCCCTCACTTGCTTCAACCCATCCACCCTCCTTATTTACCAAAATTTTGTGTTCATTTTTTTCCCTTCTATTCTCTCTTTTTTTGGTCCATTCTTCCTTTACCCTCCCCTTTTCCCATTTCATTTGAACATGTTCTTTCCGATTCTTATTACATATTATACATTTTAGTCTTTATTTATACTTTAAATTTCTCATGCCAGAGAAACCTGAAATATTTGAGCATATATGTCTTCTCTATTGCACTTCAGAATAGGATTTTTCACGGTGCATCCATTTACCTAGAAATGTAGCACATTTATCCTTATATATTACAAGATAGTACCACATTATATAAAAATATCTTGATGGACATTAGTGCTGTTTTCAAGATTTACCTGTTTTCAAGATTTACTGTGCTGCTAGGGGCCTGGGGTTTAGATCAGTGGCATAAGCACCTGCCTTGTAAGCAGGCAGTTGTGAGTTCGATCCCTGGTAACGATAAAAATGAAAAAGACAAAAAAAAAAAAAAAAAAGATTTACTGTGCTGCTAAAAATGTGGATGTGTACAAATAGCACTTTGGTGTGATGCTTTTAATTCTATCAGGGGAATAGCTGGGTCAAATGAAACCTCTAATTCTAGTTTTGTGAGGAAACTCCACATTGATTTCCACAGTGATTGCACCAGTCTACACTCTTATCAGCAGTGGAGATGGGTTTCTTTTTCCCCCACAGGCCTGCTAGCATCTGTTATTGATTCATTTCTTGATAAAAACCATTCTTTCTTGGGTGATATGGAATCTCTGCATTATTTTAATTTGCATATCTTGAATGATCAATAATGCTGGATATTTTTGTTTTGTATATTTATTAGTCATTTCTACTTCTTAATCTGAAAGTGTTTATTCATTTCAGATGCCAATTTTTGGATTGAACCTTAAACTTGAGCAGTCTGATATTTTTATTTCTTTATACATTCTAGATATTAGTCCTTTATCTGAGGAACAACTAGTAAATTTTTTTCTCACATTGTATGTTGATATTTTACTCTGTGGTGGTTTTGTTTTTTATGCAAGAGGATTTTGGTAAGAGGAGATCTGAGTTGCTTAATTTTTGTGAGATTTTCTGGCTTATTGGTGTTTTGTTAATAAAATATTTGCTTTTATCCACATCTTCAAAAGTTCTACCTATTCTATCTTCCAGCAGATTTAGTGTTTCTGTTTTGATACTTAGATCTTTGATCCATTTCAATTCTATTGCATGGTAAAACATATTGGTCTAGTTTTAATCACAGCATATGGAAAGTCAGTTTCTTCAATACCATTTCTTTAATACCAGTTTCTTTAACACCACTCATTAAAGAAGCTATCTTTCTTCCAGGGATGCTGTTTGGCTCCCTTGTCAAGATAAGGTGGCTGAGTGTGTTTGGAGATGTTTATGCATCTTTCAATATATTCTATTAGTCCATGGGTCTGCTATACTGCCAGTAACATAATGTTTCTTTTCACAGAAACTTTGTAGTATAATTTCATGTCAGGGTTTATGATGTGCCCTCAGCTTGCCTTTGTTATCCAGAAGTGCTTTATACGTCTCCTTTTGTTCCAAATGGAACTTTAGAGATAGCAATCATAAATATATATGATGGTGCACTCAATATAAAAGAAATGTTAATCAACTTGAAAAAGCAAGTAAGCATGAATACAATTGTCATGTGGGACTCCAATACCCCATTGTCAGAAGGACAATTTAGAAAAAAAGCAACAAAGAAATATGAGAACTGAACCAAACCTTAAACATATGGATCTAATATATGTGTATAGACTGTTCTATCTCACAACAACAGGATACATGTTCTTGTCAGTTATACACAGCACACCCATCCAAAATAGACCACATACTACCTCATAGGACATGCTTATGTAAATTCAAAGAAAATGAAATTATTCCATGTATATTATCAGCCTATAGCATAATTAAATTGGAAATCAATAGAAAAACAAAGTACTAAATGACACACTCCTGAACAGCCAATGAGTAACAGATGAAATTAAAGAAGTATTTAGATATTTTTTTCAATTATATAATAATACCAATACAACATACTGGGACTTATGAGACACAATGAAAGCAATTCTACCAGGTAAAATTTTAGTGTTGAATTTCCATATCAGGAAAACAAAGTGACCACAAATAAACAACTTAATTTTGAACCTCAGGCTTCTACAAAAAGAAGAGTAAGTTAAATTCAAAAATTGTACAAGAGGAAATAAGGATCAGAAATTAATACATCTGAGACTAAGAAAACAACACAAAGAATCAATGAATTGAAAAGTGAGTTATTTGAAACAGTAAATAAAATTGAAAATCCTCTCACAAATCTTATCAGACTGAAAGAAAGAAAGAGAGAGAGAGAGAGAGAGAGAAAGAAAGAATTCAATCCATGCAATTAGGAATGCATAGTGTGAAACTAAAATAGGTCTTGCAGAATTACAGATGATCCTCAATACCAACTTTGAAGACCTGTATTCTAATAAGATAGAAAGTAGAAGAAATGGACAGATTCATATATACATATAAATTACCAAAGCTGAATCAAGAAGATATAAAAATTCTAATGAAAACAGTCAATGTAATCGAAGGTATAAGTAAAAATCAAACAACAAAGAAAAGCTCAGATCCCAATGGTTTCACCGATCAATTGTATAGGCTATTTAGAGGTGATATAATGCTGCTGCTTCTCAAATTATTTAACAACGTTGAAAGGGTTTTGGAAAAAATTATTACCAATTCCAAAATCAGAGAAAGATCCAACCATAAAAAGAAAACTATAGGCTAATCACCCTAATGAGCATAGTTGCAAAAATCTTCAGTAAGATACTGGCAAACAGAAAGCAGTAAATGAAGAAGATCATACAACATAGAATTCATCCCAGTGATACAGGGATGGTTAAACACAGGCAAATCAATAAATTTAATATACTATAGTAACAGAGCCAAGGACAAAAACCACATGATCATCTCAATAGATGAAGAAACAGTATTTGACACAGTCAAACATTCATTCATTATTTTAAAAAACCCTAAAACTAATTAAAAGAGATGGCGTTTATTCCAATCCAATAAAAAATATCTATGGCACATCAACAGCCAAAGTCATACTAAACAGACAAAAACTGAAAACTTTCTAAAATCAGGAACAAGACAAAGATGGCTACTATCAACACCCTTATTCAATGTAGTTCTGGAAACATTACCCAGGGCTAATTAAACAAGGGAGAGAAATAAAAGGAATAAGGATGAGAAATCAAGAAGTTAAATTATCATTAGTCGAAGTAACATGGTATTTTACACAGAAAACTCAAACACTCCACCAACTCAAACACTTTGGCAAAAATTCTACTGAATTGAGTAGTGTAGCTGGACACAATGTCAACACTCAAAAACTAGTAGTATTTCTCTATGCAAATAACAAATTCAATGAGATAGAAATTAAGAAAACAACACTTTTCACAATTATCTAAAAAAATTAAATACTTAAGAATCAATCAAATAAGAGACTTTTACATTGAAATCTACAGTATTTTGGGAAAAAAAAGAGATCAAAGAAGATATTAAAGGATGGAAAGATATGCCTTGTTCTTGAGTAGTGCTGTAGTCAGGGGTTGTATGGACACATGATTTATGATGTTATTTATAATGGCCACCCATGGAGTCAAATACAAAGAAATTGCAGGAAATCTGTCCACACACAAAGACCTAGAGAATCCATCTGAGGGCCTGGATCCCACAGCAATGTCCTGCACGAGTCCAGCTAAAGATCTAGAGCCCACAACAAAGCCCCCAAAGAGTTCAAACAGAGACTTAATGCCCATGACAATGACTTATGGATCTGTGCTAGGAAGGTCAAAAGGTCAGGGCTGGGAGCTAGAAAGTCTGTGCCAGCAGGATGAAGGATGTGTGCCATCAAGCTAAGAATTTTGCAATGGAATCAGGAAGCAATATTCAAGGTAAGGACCATGGCTCCATCCTCAGAGACAATAAGGTCCTGAGCTCCTCTGACATGAGAACAACTGAGTTCATATCAGGAAGCCAGCATGACAAACTTGTCCAGGAGACTGAACAGCACACATCTTTCCCTCTGGAACCAGGAAGCAACGCTCAACGTAAGGATCATATCTCCCCCAAAGTGACCTGCAGCCATTCTCAGAGACGATGTTCTGAGTTCCTCCAATGATAAAAACTGAACTGAGAAGCCAACATGACAGACTCCTGCAGGAGAATCAACAGCCCCAAAACAAGCAACAGCTCCTGTTTTTTTCTCTCCAGTTCTCCATTTTTATGATGGCAACAATTCTCAGGTGGGCCAGCCACATCCAGTATTCTGCTGATTCTTTCAGCTCAGTTGGTATTACAGCCAGTTATGAATCCACCACAAGTAGGAAGAACCAATATTGTGAAAATGGACATACTTCCTAAATTATTACACAGATTTATTTCAATTCTGATCCAAATATCATTAGCAGAATTAGAAAAAATGATCCTAATATTCATTTTGAAGTACTCTGTTTACATCTGCATAATTAACAATTTAAATATGTATATGATTTATTATTAAAATTTAATTATATTTCTAAATAATCTCACTTTATTAGAGAATAGATATCTTTCTATAAGTTAATAACAGCACAGATAATGCCAAATTTTTTTCAAAATAAAGTAGCAAATTGTACCCCATAATGATTCTACAGTAAATCACCTTATATGTGAGATTGTAACAGGATAAACAGAGTACAAGAAAAATCAAATTTAGGGAAAAAACTGATGGTTTGAGTTTGAAAGCATTGCTTCTCATGATACCAAAACATTATTATATAATAATGATAATAAGGTAATATAAAACATATTAGGAAGTATTTTGGAAGTGGAAATTCAACATTATCTGTACTACCGGGCAGTATGTAATATTCTTGGTAGATAAATCCAGAAAATTATATGATATGTGAACCCTCACTAATAAAAAATGCAAGAATACAGTAGCTATAAAAATACAATTGAGGCAACCTAAATGTTAAATTTTTCTTTTTCTTTTTTGCAATCATATTCTTTATTCCATTCATAGTTTACACTCTGCAAAACAAGTTTTTACATTTCACAAAACAAGATTTTGGTGAGAGGATTCTCTGCCTATCAAAGACTCTTATCTACCCTTCATGAATCTGCTAGCTTTCATCTTGTTGCAGGGTAAGGACATAATGAACTCAAGTTGTCAAGTTCTTATAACAACAATATCTTTTGCTCATGCTCCTTGTGAGCAGTGGTCCACTGGACTTTTCTTGGGTCTTGGAGGTTTTGAAAGCTGGAATCCAGTTGGCTTTGCCTTTCAGAATTCAAGCTGGAGGACTTTTACTGTCTGGGACTTGCTGTTCCCATTGTGGAGGACAGAGACAAAAAGGGTCTATTTACCTTAGGTGACAGAATTTAAAACATGTGCTTTGATGTAGCAGATACTATGGTCACTCAGGTCAATGGCTGAATCTATCTCATGATCCAGGGAAAACACTCAAGGAGAAAACATGGAAGGTAGGGAGCCAAATACAATTCTTTTGTTTAATACGATCTAACAGAGTTACTAAACTAGAATAGAACAGGTTGTTCACATTTTTGTTAAATTAAACTTTTCTCATTTTCTAAGGAAATACATCATTCCATGGGTAAAAATGATAATCTTAGCCACGTAACACTCACTGGTATGGAGATACATGAGCTCATTTCCATATTTAGAATGACTAAAATGTTAAAAAATAAAAATCCACATACATATAAAGGCTAGGTTTTTATTAGGTTTTGAAAGTATTAACTATATTATATTAACTCTTAGTTAATTTTCAGTGGGGAATTTAGAAAAGCCTTTGAAAATATTATCTCACATGAATTAGTTTTGTTTAAAGAACGCTTTCAAATGCTACAATTAATTGTCAAATACGTATTTCTTTGTGAACTTACCTCTATTCATCTATTTTCAGTGAGATGGTCTAGGGTCATCCTGGGTCCTTACTTTAGTAATAATAGAAATTACTGCTAAAACAACAGTCCACATTTCCAGGCTAAAGCTGTAACTGGAGAGTAAGAGAAGACAGGGTAAGGACTCTGGCTTGATACCTGGAGAGGGTACACTGTGACGAAGAGGGTCAGATTTGTCTTCCACACAAGCAGGAGGCCACAGAGATTGGCTGAGATTGGCAAGGGTCCAGTTCCTCATTATTTCAGTTTTCTGGATTGTTCTGGAAAGTTCTAGAAAGTATCCTATGACCGGAGGGCTATTCCATTCCAATGAACTGATTTCTATTTGGGGCAGTTGTGTCAGTTCTCTCTTTTCAGGAATCTAAGTAATCTCATATTTAGGACAATACCTAGTGATTTTTAAGCATGACTCAGTAAGGGAAACTGGAAGTTGTGAAAGCTCATAATAAGACTCCCTTTTGAATCCTGCATATTACTGTAGTTATGCTTGGTAAACTCCATCTTGAAGTGGGTATGTGATAGGCTTAGGCAAATTTAGGGCTAATAAATTTTATTCTGTCCACTTATACATGAAAACTTTCTAAGTTTCTAGTATGCCAAGTGCACAGCAGAGAAGAATTTGGCCCAGAGTTGTACAAAACACAGGTCAGGGTTTGTTCAACTGTTAATTACCAATTGAGCATTTGTAGACATTAGCAAAAAGTTACAGATTTCTGCAAAAACTGATTTCACAATTCTAGTTTTCTCAGGGGAAAACAAATCATGCTTTCAATGAGTAACAAGTTAAGAGGCCAGGAGATAGTTTCTTCTTTGCCTCTCTGGTGCTCTCTGACTGTGTCAGGACATCTTGCATACATCTGATTAATAACCCAAAAACACATGAAAACTAAAGTTCCAAACCTGAGTACCGAATGTAGAAATGTCTAATTGGTAGTATATACTTAGTATTTTATGAAATATTAGTATTTATATTACTATATATATCTTGAGTCTCATTTCATGTACATTTTTTCTATTTTATTGACCTAATCTAAGCCCATTATCCAGAAATATAATCACAATTATAAAACATATGTAAAAATATTCAGACTGGTGATATGGATAAATTAAAAATCTTGAGATGATAGTTTAAATAAACAGAAAAGATACAAAAAGGAATACTGATGCCAGAATATGTCAACATAAAAGTTTGAATATTTCTTAAAAAAAAAAAAACTGTGTTGGAAAATGAAAGATTTCAATGGTGTTGGTAAAGCACAGGCAATATCTAATGTTTTCTATTTTTCCCTAAATCTCTTCTACTCTATTGAGAATTATAATGAACTTTAGCAAATATTTTGAAGTCTGCTGATATGAATGTGAAAAAAGAAATGATTGAGTTAGAAGTTATATTAATTGCCCTCAGGGAATTAAACTTTAATTTGACATTTATTGATCAGTAAAAAATGAGTAGCCTATTGTCTTGGAAAATGGATAAATTTGTTACTCAGCCCAATTCACTAGAGTCGCCTAGTTCAGAATAGAGCAGGTGTGAGCAGTCTGGGCATCTGGCTAGAAGCTGCAAAACAGAGTCTGCAAGAGGAACTGCTGAAACTCAGTTAATGCACAGTTATCTGCTGCTTTTGTTTACTGGGAAGAGAAATAGAATCTGCTTGATTGGTACGGAGTAAAATTAGCTTCAAATATCTGCTCAGTGAATACAATGGGTTATGTCACTTACCAGTGCATTTATGCACGCAAGTCCCATGGTCAAGTATGGGTCTAAATACTTTTGAGGCTCCAGTCATCTTCAGATGCAATTCAACACTGAAATGAAATCAAGGTGTCAGCCATAACACTATGAACACTATGCTCAAAATTATTGTAGGAACACTATGTTCAAAATTAAAAAAAAAAATTAAAAAGGATTCTATAAAGAAAGAGAACCAAACACTGAAGGTTATGGCTCATCATTGTTGGGTGTGTGATTTCTTTCTCTTAGATTATTTTTAAAAATATACCTAAACCTCATATATCAGTTGTACATGAACTGAGAACTCTTAAATTTTATTGGAATTTCCTCTTGACAATTTAATAGGAGAGACTTAGAGATATTAGAGATAGAATAAAGACTCAATTCAATTTGAAAATTAAAAAAAAAATAAGGAAACAAACCAGATATGCAAAAAGCACGGAACAAGTATAGACTACTCTTTTGAGTAATTTGAAAGAAACAGGAGATTTCTGTGCCTGTGAGACAGCCAGCAGGAACAAGTATTATCATGGACTCCACTGAGTCAGTGTTGTAAGAGCTATGCTTTACAATAAAAGGGACTTGAAACATATAGATAAGCTAAGAAAGAGATATAGAGAAGGAGACTTAAAGATATGGGGAAAGATGTGGTCCTCTGATGAATAAGGTCATTGATTTATCTTTGCTGCTCAGACTACAAATCAAGGTACCATATCAGGCACCTCTTTTGTGTCACAATCCTCTACATCTGGAATGTCTGCAAAGACTAGAAGTCCAGCCTTCAGAGTGGGTCCTGAATCTTGCAACTTTCTACCCATCTCATTGTTTCTACCCATAACATTTAAGTGAAAGGGTTTTGGCCCAAGCCAGACACTGTAGCTGGTAAAGCCAAGGAGCTCTATCTTCTCCACCCTTAGGAATCTACCTCTGGTGCCAAGGACCAATGGGCTACCTGTGCATCCCTAATGCCCCCTTAGGTTCCACCCCAAGCTGAGGCTACTTATGTGCCTCACTCCATGTGTTCCATGGAAAGATTGCCAGCCCCGGGATGGAGATGCCATGCCCCAGGTGGTTGAGGGTGTCTCTCTCTGCATTCTCAAAATAAAGGTCATTTATATTTCATACTTCTTATCTTTTCAGCTGCCGCTGGTCCCCCACAGTTCTATCATATGATTCCCTGACCAGGAACAGCAGATGAGAGACTCGTGGGGCTGGTTCCCAGTTTGAGTCCCCTGCTGTTCCGGACCAGGACTGGACTGCATCCTGCATTAATTCCTCACTTCTACACTCGGGAGCTATAATTTTGTCAATGCTGGTTCACAAACAACACCCACTAATTTACCACAGGTGAGCAACTCCCCAGAGATAGCCACTGGGCCAAGCCCAGGTGGATTTTCTCCACCTTTGCCTGGGTTCGTGACACTTTCATGTCCTTTGGACATCCCAAGACAAAGTCTTTCTGGGCAAACCTGTGTCCGCTCTGGACCACCCACACTGAGAGATCCTCACAGCCCAAGGCAGGGTTTTTCTGGGGAAGCCTGTGTCCACTCTGGACCGCCCACACTGAGAGGCCCTTAAATCCTTCAGAGCTTTTTAAGTTCTCATGGCAGAGGAGTTACTCGGCCCACATAAAGTCCACTCATAATATTGGTAACAGCCAATTATTAGGAGTTTGGAACCATATTAACCTTTTGGTCTGCAGTAAACAACTGACGACTTTAAGCTTGACAGACCATGGCTCATTGCTTCATCTGATTGTAACCCTGTGGGTTAGACCCTACACCAGATTTTATCTCGGGGACCACTTCCAGTCCCCCCCCCCCCAGAAACCATACCTATCTATGGCTTATCATACTGCCGACAAGCTTACAAAACTATCTTTAAGCTTGTGTTTTGGGAATGTGCCCTTTCCCGCCAGTGTCCCTATCCCTTTGTCTCCTCCAAAATCCCTCCCCCTCCCCACACTTAAAGAGATAACAGTTTCTTCCCTTGCAGCCTTTCAGAGCTTTCTCAGTGTCTCCTTTCCTCCCTGTTTCCCCACCTCTCCACCGCGTTGCCAGTGTCCCTTTGCTTCCCATGCACGCTAACCCACTCCCTGCCAGAATAAAACATGAGACCAAACTAATGTTAAGAGATACACGCAAAACTGCTTTGGGCTTTAAACAGCTTTTTGGCTTTTACGACTCAGCCCCCAACTCTATGCATGGTGTTTCGGCTCTCATGCCAGGATTCAGGTCTATACACGGGATTCAGCTTTAACAACGCGCCCTAATCCATGCCACTGGTTTGGCTTTTAATGCCACACCCTAAGCCACGTGCCCCATGAGCGGCTCCTCCAAGTGGCAATTCAACAGCTGCTGGCCACACGCCTCTGGGAGCAGCCCTGGCTTCGAGATGAATTGGCGCGCCTCCCAGGCCCGCTGCCACTGCTGCCACAGTGAGCCTGCCAGTGCCGCCCCCAGCACCTTTGTCCCAGCTGCCTTATGTGTTTCCGTGTGCCATCCCCGCCCCTCCCTCCCCCGTGTGCCATCATCGCCACCTTGCTCATTTCTGGGTGCGATCTCAGCCTGCCCCTGCATGCTGCATCGGGCGCTTACCCCACCCACTCTGTGGGTTCCACCTACGTGTTGCGTGCCAAAAAAATCCAGCCCCTGACCCCAAGCGCAGATGCGGCTCTCTACAAGAATGCTCTGCCTGCCTCAAAGTTCCACCCTGCCTTAGGCACTATGCCTTTCCCAGGCAGGCTTCTCCCAAATACAAGTGCCACTTTATTTATTTATTTATTTATTTATTTATTTATTTATTTGTCTTTTTTGTTTTTATCAGTACCAGGGATCGAACTCATGACTGCCTGCTTGGAAGGCAGGTGCTTATGCCACTGAGCTAAATCTCCAGCCCCCAAGTGCCACTTTAAACACAGGCACAGATACAGGGCAGCTTGCCAGCTCTGCTCAGACATGCTTTTTTACAATTTGGCTCCACTCAAGAGATGCTATTTTTTTTTATTACAATTCTCAAACCATTTAATCAAGATTAGTGGCCTCCTGGTAATTTTATCAGCCTTATTTATCAATCAAAGCCTTCATTAATCTTCTGTTTTAATGACTAAACTTGAGAGATATTTATCAATTCATTTTACTGTAGACCACCAGTAATGTTCTATTTTATTGTGTTGTCACCAATCTCCTGAAAAACCACTAGCTCTATTCAAAGACAAGGGTTTTACTAAAAGTTTTTATTTGGTTTCAAAACAAGTAAATGTGTTCAAAATTTGACAGTATTAGATCAGTTTTAATAAAAGTATTCATAAGATTGGTAAACCTTTACTACAAAATGTTTCCATTAAAATAAGATTATACTCCAAATGGGGGAAGATAGACTAAAGCCTTTTTTGGGGCAGACTAAAGCCTTTTTGTTAAATATGTAATTCCATGTGGCACCCTACAAAAAAGCAGTGTGCCATCCAGATAAAGCCTGCTCTCTGACCTAAAATGCCAATATTAAACTACACACTTAGTTAATTCTACAGATACCTTTTACTGTAGGCCTAATCCCAAACTAAAAGGCAAAACTTGGCCTTCAAACCTTAGAGAGATCTTGATATGGTTTTTTTGTACTTTTAACAGTTATAACACTTGCAGTTCTGAGACAGACAAACCTACACAAGGTGGAACTGCCCCCCCATGGATTATGCTCAAATGCAGCAGAAGACATTGGGCAAGAGAGAGTGCCCCATCCTGGCATTCTTTGAGACCTTACTCCAGGGCTGTTAGGGTGTCCTAGCCACCAGAGAGTGGGTAAGCCATCCTAACCTCTAGCCCTCACAGGAAATGCAAACACTGCCAGATTTGTTGCTGACAAAAATTGCTGCCGAAGACTGAGGGGGTTCAGGGCCAACAAAGCCCCCTTTGTGGGTGTCTGTCTCAGAATCCAAGTCATATTAAACTCTCAGGTAAAACCTTCTCTGTATTTATGGACATAGAGGCCATGGTTACAGAGTTCTTCCTGGGTTTTCAGGCTGCTATATTAAGTCCTCAATCTCTATGATGGGGTATTGATGGTCAACCTATGCCATTTACAAACAGGGCCTATTTTGTGCAGGTCCCAGTCCTATTACTAGTAAACCTCTCCTCAGTGATATAAGACCACCTCCTTCCTTTCTTATTCACCAATTTCTCAGGTAACCTTGGTCAAGACTGACAGATACATTTTGTCCTCTCACTTTGTTTATACTTTTTCAGGATACATGGAAGCCTTTCCCACAACCAGGGAAACTGCTGATATACTTGCTAAAGTTCTGTTATAGCAAATCATTCCAAGGACAATGATCAAATTTGCTAGACTGCCATTCTGGTTTTGCATCACTCAAGCCCTAGATCTAACCATCCTTTTCCTACTCATCTCTGCCTTACCAAGGCCTCGCAGCCACAGTTAACAGGCCAAGTCATGTTTTTTTCTCCACTTTGGTTCCTAATTTCTTACATTCTATTAATGGTCACTTTTACAGCAGGACTCTTAACAGTCTTTCCTAAAGACTCCCACATCATGCATAAGATAATCTTCATAATGTTCTATGTGATAACTGTCGTAGTTCTTTCTACCTTTATCTGTCTGGTTAAACATGACATCCCTGAAAGCCTAAGCCCTTAGCTTCCCTATACTGGTACAGCCACCGCCTCCCCCTACTCCCCTTTTTTTTCCAGTTCAACTCCTGGACCGGAGATAAGTTTTACACACCTACCCTCTTAACTTTTATGCTTTCAGATGGGGGAGTAATCACCTCTCATAATTTCACTCCTTCTAACCTCACACTTAATTTTCAGAATTCTACCTCACCATGACAATGATCCTACCTCAACGTCATCCTGATAGAATGACCTGTCTAAATCAAAGGCATCTTTCCCTCTACCTCACCTAGAGCCTTAAATATGACAGTGCCATGTCTCCTCATAATATCATGTCTCTTTGTTTTCCCAGTCTAACATATGTGCATTCACCAGTAAAGTTGTCCTGGCTAAAACACCTGACACCAGCTTCTACCTGGGCATCAACTGTCATCCCGTCGACTCCCCTAGACCCCAGTACAGCGCCCTCTGCCAGCAGGAAGCAGTTAAAGAGAGAAATCTTTGTCCCTTTTGATAATAATAATCATAAGACAGGATATGAAAGGGTTTTGGCCCAGACAGGACACTGTAGCTGGTAAAGCCAAGGAGCTCTATCTCCCCCACCCTTAGGAATCTACCTCTGGTGCCAAAGACCAATGGGCTACCTGTGCATCCCTAATGCCCCCTTAGGTTTCACCCCAAGCTGAGGCTACTTATGTGCCTCACTCCATGTGTTCCACGGAGAGATTGCCGGCTCCGGGGTAGAGATGCCGCACCCCAGGGGGTCAGGGTGTCTCTCTCCGCATTCTCAAAATAAAGGTCATTTATATTTCATACTTCTTATCTTTTGAGCCACCGCCAGTCCCCCACAGTTCTATCATTAAGCTCTGCCAGAAACTTCACCTTTAGTGGTGCTCAGTCTCCTCACTCCCCTTACCCAGTCTACTCTGAGCTCTCCAGTATCTCTGGCTCCACATACTGTGATTAATATAAAGCAGACTCTGTCATTTCTTTTCTCCAAACACACCACTGTGTTTTTCCATCCTCTTTAGGAGTCAAAAACCCACTAATGATTTACATTTTTACCTTTCCCATTTTTGGTCTTTTCTTTCTACCTCCATCCACTTTCATTCACTTTCCTCAAGCTAGATTAGCTTTCTTAATTTCTCTTTACAATGTCAGTTACATCCATGTTAGTCCACTCAAGCTTCTATAAGAGCTATCATAAACTGCATGGTGATTAAGACAATTTGTGTTTCTCAGTTTTTGAAGCTGGAGAGACAAAAATCAAGGTGCCACCACATTTTTCTGATGAAGACCTGGTGCCTGCTTCTCAGATGGCACCATTTCCTTTCTAAGGGAGATCTCTAAGGTCCTTTTTGTGAGAACATTGTTTTCATTCATACAGGTATCACCTCCATCACTTGACTGTTCCCCAAGGATCCACTTCCTTATGCTATCACATTAGAATTAGATTTCAACATGTGACTTTGTGTGGGACACCAGTATTCAGGTCAGAAAAACATCTTAACTCAGACTTTTACATTCATTATTCCAATAGCCTGCATAGACACATAGTGTAATCTTCCAGAATTTCAGAATTTTTGCCAGATCCTAAGTTTTTAAAGAGGCTTTTTCTAATCACATAAACTACTGTTGTGGTTTGATAACTAGTGGTCAACCTCATGCCAGCTGGATTACATCAGCATGCATTGAGAGAAGATGCTCCACCTGAGGAGGGTTGCCAGGATAAATAGGTGGAGAAGAAGAGAGTGAGAGGGATTGAGGCATTATGGAGGCATTGTTGGTTCTCCTACGAGTTGCTGTCTGAGCTGTTTGTTCTCCTGGAGAAGCTTTGGTCTGCACATTGAGCATTGCTTCCTGGCTCCAGAGGGGAAGACATGTGCTGCCTGGTCTCCAGGGTGAACTCATCACGCTGCTTCCTGGCACGTACCCGACTGTGCTTGTTGTCGGAGGAGCTCGGGGCCTCCATGTCACTGAGGACAGCTGTGGTTCCTTTCAGGACAGCCCTGGGCTTTGTTGTGAGTGTGACTTCTCGGCTCCAGTGTAGAACCCTCATCCCACTAGCACAGCTCCTTCATCCTGCTGGCATAGACTTTCTGGCTTCCACCGCTGACCCTTGGGTCTTCCCAGCACGAATCTGTAAAAGAGACTGGCGTGAGTCCTTCTTGTGGGCTCTGGACTTCCAGTTGGACTCGTGGAGGCATTGTTCTGAGCTCTGGGTTTTTATCTGGACTCATTTGGGACATTGCCATGGGGTTTAGACTCTTGACTAAATAATCTATGTCGTTGGTGTTGCAGATAGATTTCCTGCATTCTCCTGTGTTAACTTCCGGTGACCATTATAAAAATATTATAAACTCCATGTCTTGATCTGAATTGTTCTCTGTGTACAACCCCAGACTACAACAACTACTCTCTCATTTTACCTTAATTTATTTCCTTATAATATTTATCACTATCTGACAATATAATAAATAGTTATACTTTTATATGATTAGTTTATACTCTTCTATACTGTACCAATAAGGGAAGGAAATTTTTCTGCTTGTTTCATTTCCAAAAACTTAGTTATCTAGCAATTTATCTAACAATTTGTGTATATTCTCTTTAGGAAAAAACAAAAATATTAATAAAGCTGCTTTTTAAATGAACATTTAAAGTAAAATATAAATTAAAATGTAAACATCACCTTGGACAGGTTTATTAAGGTGTGATTTATGAATTATATAATTCACTTATATTAACTGCAGTTCCTTTTCCTGTGCCTTGCTTTATATCTAGTCATTTCTTTAAAGGAAGAAGTTAATTTAAATTTGGTAACTTCGTATCTACACATTTTTTAAAGTTTTGCTTTCATTTTATCTAACAAATCTCTACCTCATAATGATATAAGGGAATGAAACATTCAACCTACTATGTCAGCAACTTCGTGTTCTCTAAAAGTCAAGAATGAATTTTAGGAATAGCAAAGGTGAAGAGTAGAATATATCTATTAAGACAAAGAAAACTTCCATATGAAGAGAGACAGAAGGGGTCCAGAGTGGGTTACCAAGGACTCTGATTTTTCCAGGGACTTTTATAAAGCAAAATCATGGGGTACAGGGCAAGATGGGTTCAAGGTGGGGAAAACTGGGAACTCACAAGGCAGGTGGATATAAGATGGGACAGTAGCCAATAAGATCAATAGTTCAGGTAAAATTGATTACATTAGAAACAAATGGGGAAGTAAGTCACATAGAAAATGGGCATTCTTACAGAGCTGTGACTCTTTCCTAGGGGAATGGGAACTATTTAGGGTATCAATCTCAGGATATAGGTGCATATGTATGGCCCTTTGCGTTAAGGTCTGGCTCACAGCAGTAAAGTGGTAGCTCCCTGGCAGCTGCTAGGTGTCTGCACTGGCTCCATTGAGGATTTAGCCCTATTTCACTACCTGTAGTATTTCTAACTAGCTCAGCTGCCTGCAACAATACTGTGCCAAAACTAATTCATCTTATGACATTTTTCTAGGTGTTTTGGATTTTTAGCTCTGATATTTATATCTATAATCTACTTCAAAATAATTCTGTCTTTAGGTAAGGTTTGAATTTTATTTTGTTGAAAATTAAATATATGAATGTATATTTCTGAACCATTTATACTTTATTCCATTGCTTTAGTTATCTGTGTCATTCAGATTGTTATATTTGTTGTTAACTTTATAGTAAATCTTGAAACCAGGTACTATAAGTCTTCTATCTTTATTTCTCCTAAATATTTCTCCTTTAAATTTCAATATGTGTTTATATGCAGGTTTATCAGTTTCTACAGAAAAATGAAATAGCAACAAAAACAAACATGCTAAAATTGTGATTAAGCTGATTTGAATCTTCCAGTCTATGATGTATTCTATTTCTCCATTAATTTATTAATACACTTCAACAATGCTTCATTATCAGAGTGATAATTGGTAGCTTCATAATTCATTCTTATATGTTCAGTAGTTATAGATGCTATTGTAAATGACGTTTTTAAATGTCAGTTTTTAATTTATATTACCAATATATATGAAAGAGTTTTTGGTGCAATAGAAAAGCAAAAGTACAAAAAGAACAGGTTTATTGAGATGAGGATGTGGGAAGGAGCACACAACCCATGGCAGCTGTGCTGTCTCCTTCCACCGGAATATGAGGAGTCTGGGACATACATAACCTTTGAGCGGGGGTGGTGCTTAGGGCGGGCATTAATGATGCGTGAGGAGCTGATTGGAATTTTCTTCTCATGCAAACAGAAAGGGGAGTTGCAGTTAAGGCTGAAGAAGAAGCAGGAAGTGGTAAGCATTCCCGCTTTGGCCTTCTGCCACTTTAGACCACTGCCATAACCACAGTAATTTATACTAGGGCAAGAACCTTTCAATATAGAAATGAAATTCACTTTGCGTATTGACTTGGCGTTCAGCTAGTACCAAGAGCTGCTTATTTTCTCCTAAAAACTTTAGAGATTTCTTACAGATTTTATTCATCAATTACGAACACAATTTTACTCTACATTTTTTTTTTCCTTAAGGCTAGGATATCAAAGTACCAAAACCTTTGTGGCTTAAAACAAGCACAATTCATTGTCTCATTTCTAAAGTTTGAGGTCGAAAATATAATTTTCATAAGATTTGATTCCATCTGAGATCTGTGAAAGGGAACTCTACATTTCTGTTTCCTAGCTTCTGGTAACTCCAGTCATTCTTTGGTTTACAAATTTCCATGACTCTAAAGCCTATAATATTGACCCTGAGTTGTGTCTTCTCATGAACATTCTTACAAGGACCCTAGTCATCTAAGAACAGACGTCCACCTCACTTCAGTGTAGTCTTATGTATTTATTTATTTATTTTATACAGGGAATTGAACTCACAACCTCATGCTTGCTGGACAGGCACTGATACCACTGAGCTAAACCCCTGGCCCTAATTTAACTAATTTTATCTTCCATGATTCTGTTTCCAAATAAGATCACAGCTGAGCATACAGAGGGTTAGAAGTTTGGGTTATTTATTTATTTATTACTATTTCCTTCTCTAAAGTCCATTTGAATGTGTCTTTAGTGTCTTCTTCTTCACTGCGTAAGGATTTTGAAGGAAGAGGTTACATTTTTATTCTTCTCCATGAAATTTAGTTCACAGGTTATGCCTTTGGATGGACAAAGGCAATGAACCACTGGCTTAGTTCTATTACTACTCTCAGTGTCATTTATTTCTATTGGATGAGAGGAGAAATAATCTTATAATAATGTCATCAGAACAAATAAATAAATAAATAAGGTTTGAGAAGAGTTATAGTCATTTTCAATGTGAACATTCACCACTGAACTCAGGCACAGGACATACATAAAATATCACTGGATTTCCAGTTCATACAAAATGTCTAACAGATTTTACAAAAAAAGTTCATATTAATCAATTTTCTGTTAAGATAACAAAATAGCTGAAGCAATTGATTTATAAAAGGAGAAGATTTATTTGACTCACAGTTTTGGAGGTTCTTGGTGCAAGATTGCCCATTGATTTGGATCTCTGACAGGATACTATATTGTGGAAGATCGTTAGAGTAGAGCTAACTGTTCATCTCATGAACCGGGAGGCAAACATAGGGAAAAGAAGAAACCAGCATCCTACAATGCCCTTCAAGAGGACACACTTTTTGACCTAAGTATTCTCACTAGCTCCCATTTTTTACAGAGCTCCACAGTATATCCCACTAGTGACATCCTGAGGGTCAAGTCCTTATCACATGGTCCTTCAGAGCAGTCACCCAAATCACAGCAAGGTCTTATCCCAAGAGCTTTCCAGGCCTCTAATGTATCCATGCTCCATTCTCTCTTAGAATAACATTCTCTATTCTTTCATTGTGATTCTATTTGTAACATTTCTAATTTGATGCTGTGTCCTTTACTCTATTGTTCTCAGCATTTTCACATTATAATTTCCTACTCCCCTTCCTCCTTATTATATTAGTTGACCTTCATACATTGGTAGATTAGAACCATTATGCATGTGAAATTCATAGCAATTAGTGCTTTGAGTGTTAATGACTATTTATTCTGATTTTATTAGAAATAATGTTATGATGTTGAGTTACAGAAATGTGTGAATTGATAATGGGCTTCACAAAACAAAGCCTTTGCAACTATTGCCAAAAGAAAAACTAAGCATAGCTATCTCCTTTAAATTTTTTTTTTTGCTAAAATAAACATATAAATACTGCACAATAAAAGTACTAAGACAAGTTTTCAGCTACAGTGACAAAATCAGAAGGATAAAGATGTGATCATCCCTCACCATTTCTGGGTGAAAACTGTTCCAAGGGTCCCTAAACACACTTTTATTGTGTTTGCTTTTCTTTAAAAGAATGTTCTGCAGCTCTATCTTGGAAAAACTATAGTCCTTTTTATTTCCCCTAGAGATAGTAGATAAATGGCTATTACAGACAGAAGCAGTTTGTTTCACGACCTCAGACCATGCTTAGATACACAGGTTGCCAGAAAGGTCATACTTATATCCAGGTACAGTACTTGAAGCCATGTGTGTGAATAACAATTTGTCTCAAAAATCAATAAAATGCAAGTCTAGTGACAAAGAGAATGGGATTGCAGGACAATAACATGGTAGCCAGGCTTAAAGCAAGTGAATTGTTGTATATGGGAATTTTCTCTTAAATGAAGTGTTTGATTAGGTACTTTTATGATATCCAATGGTAAACAGGGTACCAAGATAGCAATAAATAAAGCACATCATCCATTTCTAAGGAATCTGTAATAACAGGCAATAGTACTCTTTAAATCATTAAAATAGACACCAGTTTTAAAATACCCTGCTAAGGACCTAAAACTCCTAAGATTCTTGTTGTGTTTTCTGCTCTCAACAATGTAAAATCTGTATTTAACAATTTTGCATTTTGGTTTCATGATAAAATGATGGGAATGATAATTTTGTACAATTCCTGAGGGCATGACAATTAGCTAGCATTTATAAAGTGCTTTAAAGTGAGGTGCCATGTTTTAGCAAAGTATTTAATATAAACTCACAGAAAGCTGATGCGCACACCATCTAAATGAGATCTTCATATCCACAGAAATAGCAAAAAGTGATAAAAGTGACAGTTGGAATATAAAAATAAAAATTTTTAAATCTGGCAATGAATTCAGAATTCTTAGGACATACATACAGCTAATTATAATTTTGCTCTTCAAAGCACATTGTACAAGCTGTAAGTTTTATTTTGATCACCCTTTTCAGTAGTTTGGCTTGCAAGCACAGAAGAAAGTGTAAAATAGAAGATTATCCATGCAGTCTGCTGCAATAGCCACTACATTCCCCTGCAATAATTAAAAGTATGTGTTCAAATTGTTAGACAAGTAAGGCAAGAAAGGAGGTCATTATCTGAGAGATAAACAAAAAGTGGACCAAAATGATTTCACAGGATACAGGTGATATATATATATATATATATATATATATATATATATATATATGGTAACAGAGACTTTAGTTGCTGTTAATATTTAATGCACACACATATGACATCCTGTGAATAGGTACCCTGGGACAAGGATACAGTGGAAGATCATTCTGTGTCTAACGTCTCTCCAGTGCTATCTTTAGCAAATACTTGCTTGCTGTTTTGTCCATAAAGAAACAAGGAAACAGAACAACTAAAAAGTTAATGTGACCCATGGTAGTACCATTTCCAGCTTGGTGGAGTGTTATGCAATAGCAGAGCCTGAGGAACTCCCTCCTGCCTTCTTTCTTATTTCTGACTTGCAGATCAGCTTTAAAAATGGTGCCAACAAACACACAAAAGAATTATCTTCAAAGGGGCAGAGGAGTCATTCTTGCATCAAAGAAAATGGTGCAACCTGGAAAATGTGTCAGTAGAAATTGATTTATGGCAACATTAAAATCTTTCTCTCCATTTTCACCACATGCATCCTTTAAAATCAAGGAAAGAAATTGTTTACTAGGACAATTTGTGATCTGAAGGGAGCACAAGTTCCTAAACAAAATGCACAAAATAAGTGTAAGGCTTACGCACTATGAAACAAAGATGGTAAGAGGAGTTGCCTGTGCCTATGTAACCAGAATAAATGAAATAATGCAAATAATTAATCTGAAATAGCATAATAAATATTCTCAGAGAGGTAAAGGATATTTGAGAACAGCAAGAGAAGTCAAATAAATACAGTAAAATATATAAAGGGCATAAAGATCAAACGCATAAAATCAATAGTACAACAAATCGATTGAATAGAATATTGCATATGCTCAAAGAATAAGATAATAAACTGAATGATCACATAACTCTCACAAAGATACCAGGAAGAGATATAAAAGACACAAAGAATGAGTGATAAGTTAAAGAATAATATAGTATGAAGTAAAAAGAGTGATACATCTAGAAAGCTAAAAGTAATGAAGAAATGAAAAAAAATATTTTTTTAAAAATTAAATTAAAACAAAATAAATGTCTTCCAATGGAAAGGGTTAGAAATTCAAAAAATATTTTCTAACAAATGACACCTTAGAAAATTCATCTACACAATTCCAAGAGAAAAACTATAATAGTCCACAGATGAAAAAATGATCCTACTTGAGTAGAAACTCAAAGACAGTGGAACTATAGTTTCAAAATATTGAGGTAGAAGATTTCGAATCTGTAAATTTCTATACAATTGAAGTATAGTTAGATATAGGAAACTTACAGTCATGCTTATTTTCCATTACATTCTGACAATCTCTGTCTTTTAATTGATATTTAGAAATTCCAAATGATTCCTGATATATATTGTTCATATATCTGCTTTCATTGTGTTGCATTTGTTCTGTTTCTTGTGGTTGACTGTTATATTCCCTGCTCACAAATAAATTAAATGTTCATTCTGAGTTTCAAATACGAACATTGGCAGCTCAAAATATTTTTTTTCAATACCATCATCCCACCCCACTATTCCACTCTACTTATCAAAAAGAGAAAATGCCTAAAATGTGGGGGAACTATTTCATCAGAATACAACAAAAATGATTGGCCTTTATATTATACATATAATAATTTATAAGGTAGAATCACGTCTTTAGAGCACTTTTATATAAGTGATAGGGCACCATTGCAATGAAAAAGCCTTTAATTATGTTGTAAAGGTCTGGTATTCCAAGAAAATGTCACTTGAAAATAAACTTCTAACAGTTAATTATCAGTGATATTTAACTTGTATAAAATTAAATATCACCATATAATCCTGTGATCATTTTATTGCCTTTATAGACAATTCAGCATTTTAAAGGTTTTCCATTAACAATGAAAAGCCTTGCCACGTGCCCAGTTTACAGCTTTGTTCAAAGGCTGTATAACGTCTTGGTGCTCCGCTTTACAAATACACCTTTAAGAAACATGAGAAAACACAGCATTATCACCTAGGAATAAATATAAAATTGTATAGTGTGCCTTATTGCTCAAGTCCCAAGACTTTTCTATATTAAATACAGTAACATTTAAAACAATTAGAATTTTCTAGTTCCTGGTAGAGACCTGCTAACACCATAAACATTTATAAGATTCAGTGAATAATTTTTAATGGAAATGATGGGAACTGATGTCTCAAGCTTATAGATTATAGGAACATGCTTATACATTGTGTAGTCATGGTCCAAAAAGAATTCCATTTCAGTCAAAAATAGACTATTTGATTGTGGACATGTAAGAATATAATGGTGCTACAAATTGTTTTATTTCTTGAATGCAATGCCTCACACCTGGAATCCCAGCACACTGAGAAGCTGAGACAGAAGAATTATTAAGTTTGAGCCCAGCTTGGACAACTAAATGACTTAGTCAGATTCTGTCTCCCACTCAAAAGGTCCTGGTTTCCATGCCTAGTACAAAAACAAAACAAAAGAAGAAGCAGTAGGAAGAGCAGAAGAGGAAGAGGCGCAGGAAAAGAGAACAGGAGAAGGAGAAGGAAAAGGAGAAGAGAAGGAGAAGGAGAAGAACAAGCAGAACAAGAAGAAAAAGCAGAACAACAACACGAATAAGAACAAGAAAAAGAGGAAAAGAAGAACAAGAAAGACAAGAAGATTCCTATCATCCAGTGATGTCATAGTCATCATGACTTCATACCTAAAATGAGTAATAAACTTCATAATATCGTAGCATGTATTAATTATACTTTTGTGAGTAAATGTGCTGTGCTAGTAGTCATATAAAAGTAAAGCACATATAATTATTTACAATACAAAACTATGCAAATATGCTAAAATTTTATGATTTATGTATTTGCTACACTATATGTTTTGTTTGTATTAAAAGGCACAAGTTTTCTGTTTCTAAAAACTGGAGGTTACGTTGAGTGACTGACTTCTGTCACCTAGGTTATGTACATATGCTCTGTGATACTCACATAATAGTGAAATTGCTTAATGGTGCATTTATCAGAATATATTGCTCATAACTGATGCATGACTGTTTAAATGTTAGATAAAATGTAGAATATAAACAGAATTAAGTAAAAATTAGAAAAAAGGCACAGTTTAGTTGCCTGATACTTAATAGGAAATGGATTTCTTGAGCTTGTCAAATGGAAATGTGATAGTTGTAAACACATTTATCATTTGTACCACTCCTAAGAGTGTGACCACTACTGACAATTGCATTACTTTCAGTTCTATGTACTTCTCAACTGCCCCAAATACTTACATGTAATGTAAATGAGTAGTCAAAACTATCTGTCACAATTTCAGAGGTATAAAACATAGCTGCTCATCTTCTGACTTACTGACTAAAGTTAGAGGAGATTTTACCAAATATCCATATCTATGCCATATAACTGAGTCCTGGTGCAGTCATCAACAAGGAAACAATATAATTTATGTATGCAGAGCAAGAGTACTGCTATTATTAAAATAACAATATATATATTGAATAAACTTTTATATTAATGGTCTCTAAGTTCCTTTGAATATTAGTTTTACTACATGTTCAATATTCTTCTGTAGGGTGATTTTGGTGTAAAAATCATACTTTCCAGTCACAGACCCTGATAACTATAGATGATTACAGCTCACTTTTGGTTTGTAATATTGAAAAAAAAATGTTTTTATGAGAGTATATCAGTTTTTATGAGTTCTCAAAAATGGCAATTTTGTATCAAATAGCAGCATACACAAACAGTATAAATAAATTTAAAACTCTTAAAATGAACAGACATGGAATCAGTTAAAATATTCCAAAGTTAAAATTAAGTTAAAATCTAGAAAAGTATCCAGAAGTAATTGTTCTGTAGTTCTAGGTGATAAGCATCCATCAAAGTGAACAAAATTTGGATAGGTTAGAAATAATAATTCAGTAAGACAGATGGAAAATATAGGGCCACAATCATTGGTTAAAGATCCAATTGTTGAGACAACTATTATAAGATATTTTTTCAAGTATTTACCCCTGTAATTTGACTATCTAAGCTGAATTCTCTATTGTTTACAGAAGTTAAAGAAATCTGAATAATAATTGAACTTAACATATGAGTTATGAGTGTACAGGACTCTTTTTTGTTTACTAAAGCCAAGGAGATAACACCAAGAAGGAGAGAACCAATGAGACCTTACACATGATTACCTGTTCTTATTCATGCACCTTCCTTGTCTCAGCTATGGAAGGAAGGAAGGAAGGAAGGAAGGAAGGAAGGGAAGATGGGTATATTATAGCATAAGAAGAAAGTATAAGTGCATGATGGCACTTCTTTATACTTACTTTCCTATCCAAAAAACAGTTAAAATATTGTCACTTTAAATATATCCATCATGGGCTTTGATTCTTACTAAGTAGATACTGGGTACCAAACTGTTAAGATGATTAGACAGATAAGAAAAAACACAGTTAAGCTTTTTTAATGTGATAAGTTTTTAAAGAAATTGTTATTTTCCCATTATTTGCATTTATGCATCATGTGAAATTTTATTGCAATGTACCCAGATATTCTTTAGTTTTTATATTTATTATGAGAATAATACAAAAGGACTTGTTTATAATAAATCATATGTGTAACATATAGTTTTTTGTTTTCTAAATAAAACCAAGTTAGATGTATCAGCTTGTATGAATTTTCACCAGAATGACTGCAAAAATTGTATATTAATATATTTAGGTACATTCCTCATTTAAAATAAATTAAATAATGTTATATTCTAGATTTTATCAAAACCATTGCTAAGATGGCAAGTAATTACAATTACTATTTTTAAACTAATTCAGTCAATCTAATAACATTTGCCACTGTAAACACACTTTTGCCAATCCACCAATCAGTGAAAGGCACTTAATTGTGAGTGTGAACAAATCACAAATAGGTTTACGCTAATAAACAGCTCTAAGTAGTAAGAAATTTTGAATAATAATACTTTCACGTATGGTAGCAAACTAATTGCATCCCGGAAACCTCAGTCTCCTCACCAAGAATGTGAATAGGAAAAACAATTTTTAAAGAATCTTTTATTTAATTAATTAATGCATTTATGTATTATTTACTCATCTGAGACAGGGTCTTGCTATGTAGCATAGGATAACCTTGAACTCATATAGCCAAGGCTGGTCTCAAAATCACAGCAATCCTACTTCAGCTTCCTGAATGCTAGGATTACAGGCATGCACCACTATGCCCAGTAAAAATCAGTTTTTAAATACACTGCAAAATTATAAAATGTTGATTTCAATTTTCTCATGTTTAGATAGTATTTTCATCTGTATTTCTTGACGTGTCCAAATCTTGGCAATTTTAGGGATCTTGCATAGAAAATTTATGATGTTTATCAACATTATACATTGTACACAGAGATGTGTACAATCATATACATATATAGTTGCTTGTGTGTGTCATTTATCATGAATTTATGGTGATAACTCTCACTGTAGCCTAAGCTAGCTCCAACTATTTTTTAATACCATGACCCATCCCATATGTATCTTTTTTCTCTGAAACAAATAAGGACCACTCAACATCCAAAAATTCAATATATTTACTAATGTCTAGAGTTCTATAACATATATAAAATAATTTCAAAATTCTTAAACTTACAAAAGAACCTATTGAGCATAAAAGTGTTTTATAGTTTTATCAGACTAAAATAGATACTACAAGTTAAATATATAATGTGTGGTTATTTTTGCTTCCTGGTGACTATGGTGTTCATTCAAAATTCATTATAATAATACTACCAAACAATATTTCCAAGTAAAAAATATTAGGATGGTTATAAAAAGAAATAAATTTTATAGAGATTAAACACATTTAAAAATACTAGTACATTACAGTATGCAGAGAAAACTACTTACTAAACATAAATTAAACCTCATAAATTAAAAGTAAGTTATATGAAAGTGAGAATACTGACTATTTGAATTAAAGTACGAGAAAAAACCTAACGCACACAGAATTGAAAAATTAAAATGTTAAGATAAAAATACTGGACATGTCAATAAACGCAATTAACCTATTAAAATTTAAATTGATTCTAAAGCCAATATTGACTCTGAGTGATCTATAAAAAACTAAAGGGAATTCTTCAGGGTAACTAAAAATAAAGAGCACAAGGAAATATTAGGAAAATGAAGTAGGAAGTGGAATTCAAAACTCTAATAATGATCAAATTAAAGTTCAAAGAAAAGCAAAGAAACAACTGAGAAAAGTGTCCTCAGTACTATAATACTTTTTTGATAAATGATTTTATTATTAACAATTTGATAAATGAATTGCCTAATATCATTCAAAATAAAAATGAAACACCTGGCAACAGCTATATTACTAGTAACATGCCAACCTTAATGGTAAAGTATTTTCTCTTTTAGTATTTTTGAGTATTCTGACATCCTATTTCCTGCTCATGCTAGGTGTATGGATAATGTGTGGTTTGTTGTTTTTTTTTAAATCAACATACATTTTTTAAGGGATATGTACTCATATTTTTGCCTAACACTTATTGATATCTAGTTCTGTAAGACATGCTTGTGTATTTAATTTTTACAAATTAAATACAAAAGTGGAAAATCTGTCTTTCATTTAGAGGTTAACTAAACTTGCTCAATGCTCAAGTATATTTAACACTTTTCCACACATTTACAAAAAAAAACAAGTTCAGAGAAATCTCAATTTTGTCAAAACGCTGACATTCATTGAGAAATAGGTGAGTGTATGTTAAAACATTTGGCACCCATTACAAGAGCACGGTGGTGGCTGAGGATGTAGTTCCCTGGCAGAGTATGTTTTTAGTAGTTGGAAAAGTTAAGGTTAGGGTTAGGTCTCTATGCACTGAAAATGAAAACTATAAACGAGTGGCACTGCATACTTCAGAATCTCAACCTGATAAATCTTACAGAATTTAAAGCTATGCATATAATTTTAATTTTGTTTGCTTTTTAAATTATGTATTATTGTGTTTTTACTTTTTGACACTAAGTGGAAATATTAGTTAAAAAGCAAGAGCATAGTGTAAAGCATTAGCAAAGAATTCATTATTATTATTATTATTTTAGTACGGGGGATTGAACTCAACCTTGCACTTGCTAAGCAGGCCTTTACACCACTGAGCTAAATCCCCAGCCCTGAATTCATTATTTGTATTATCAATATATCATGTACATTATGAAATATATTTTACATTCTTCTAGCTCTGCAAACCAATGTATTTTTAGTGAATATTATCCATACTCCTCAGCAATTTTACATATATAACACTCAAAAATCACATTTATACTATCTACATTTCATTTTCTATTTATATTCCACCTTTCATTTTCATTTGTCATTCTCATATCATGAAAGAGTATAGATGTTCTCTGATAAATATATTTAGCCAACATTGCAGGTTTGCTTAAGAATCTCCCTCTGATTTCCAGTTTATGCTCTACTTCTGAAGAATACAGAAGCAAATATTTACCAGTATTCTCAGGCAATTAAAATTTGAGATAGGATGGTAGGGGAGATTTTAATAACTGTTTTTTATACTAAAATATTGAATAAATGCAAAAGTGTTCATACCAGCAATGATAAGCACAAATTAACAAAGAGATGGATCGGAAAATATCTCTGTAATTACCACAAAAAAGTACAATAAAATAAAAGATACACAGGATAGCAATGAGCTATTGTCCATAGTGACTATGTACTTCTATCCTGTTGAAATCACTCTTGTATTACAAGTGACAACTTGGCTCACAAACAATTCTGTTGGCAAACAATTATGCCAAAGGAAACATTCCAAAATTTTACTTCCTTTAGTAAATTCTGCATCAGGTAACACTGAACTTTACAGGGAAATTTGATTAAGTTTGCAACAACTTCAGTTCATAACAAGAATCATGGACAAAATGAACCAAAACATACCTTCTAATTCTAATTTATCAACTACGTTGGCTTTCAGAAGTAATACAGCTTGATTTTGCCTACTCTGCATTTTATTTAACTAGAATCAAATACTTTATACATTTTTAAAATTAAATTCCACTTGTAAGATGTATGCAACATGATACATGAGCTATAATTTTTATTTTCAATTTGTACAATATCCAGCTGTGGGACAAGTACTTATTTATATTTAGACACTGTGATGGACATTTAGGTGTGATGGACATTAGTGGACCTACGGACAAGCTCTGTTAACTTTATCTGTCTTAGTAACATGTAAATACATTATCTACGCTATGTACCTTAAACAGAAGTATTCTATCATCATGTGTATTTTCTCCTGGATTGCTGAACAATTTTACAGAGTAGGTTTATCAAATTAAATTTCCATTGAAATTGTTTAAGCATTATATTCCTGCACTCATATACCCAGAAACTCAGTGATATTTTCAAAATACCATGCTCCTTTGTATACTATTGTATTTTATTTCACATTTCGGTGCCTTATAGATATGATAGAACATGTTTTTTGTGTTTTTATTGTCTATCCTTATCCACTTGTTTCATATTTTAATGATATTTCTCCTTGCCTTGTCCCCTGCACTAGAGCATAGTTTAGTTTTGGAATAATAGATGTATTCTCAACAATGTAATTGAAAGGTTGTTCGCAAAGAAGCTCTTTGGGGCTTCTTAGTTTATATCTTGTTATTTCCAAGGACACAAACTAGTGACTAACACTCATTCTGTAGCCAGCAATGTCCCATAATTTAAAGTTTATTCATAATAAGAATTTTAGAGGGATTGTGCATGTCTTTCTGAAAAGCATTTTAAGTGTAATGCTTCCCTTAAATCTTTCTTCTGTAAACATGAGAATGTGTATACAGTATTGGCTGAAACTAGTTATTCCTTAGGGGATGCTGGTTTGCAGAGGTGAGGTGCAGATTTGTTAATACTTTGTCTTCTCAGTGAATATTAAACTAAAGTATAAAAATGTCAAGGAATTGGAAAATCCTTTGGGATATAAGCACATCCAGTGATTGGATTATTCTTGCATGTTTCTGGTTACAATCTCTCATGTAGAAAATGATCAGGGATTTATCTTTATAAATATTCAGATATTTCCATGGTTTGTGTCTTTCCAAACCTTATACACGGAGACCTATTCCCCAAGGTAATGATAGTAAGAAGTGGGATCTTTAAAAAAGCAGTAGAGAACAGCCCTGGCGATTGATGTTGTTTTAGTTTATGTAGGCTTTTTATAAATAGACCTTACACTGGGTAATTTAGAAACACAAAGTTATTGTTCTAGAAGCTGAGAAGTTCAAGATCAAGGTGCTGGAAAATTGGGGATCTGGTAAGGGCATGCTTTGTACTTCAAAAATGATACCTTTTAACTATGAATGTGTTTGTTTGTGTTCTCACATTGTAGAAGGAAAAAATAAGTCTTGAAGGCATTTTTTATAGGCACAGTAATACCATTTGTGAAGTGAAGCCCTTACAATTTAATCACCTCCCCAAAATCCATGTCCTAATACCATAGCCATTGTACTTACGTTTCAGTGTGAATTTTGATGAACACAAACTTTGAGACTATAAGCAGTGCCCTCATAAAGGATACTTTGTGTCACCATAACTAATAGGGTATAAACTCAAAAAGCCCCAGAAGAGTAGAACATCCCTTCTCCCATACATGGACACGTGAAAAGTCACTATGTGGAAATGGCCCTGTATCAGACACAGGCTTTTTACTTCCCAGCCTCCAAAACCTTCAGATGTATAACATTGTTTCCAAGTTTATGATACTGTATTACAGCAGGCTAAATGAAAATGGCATACATTAAGTTAATTTTTAAAAGAAATTTAATAAAAGTTTGTAAGATTTTAAACTAGAGGGCTTATTAAAAAAAAAAAAAACCTGGCATGACAGAAAAAAAGAAGGGAAACAGAAGGAGCACGAGAAGATTTTCTCTTTGTCCATGCCACCTAAAGCTTTTGACATAGCAGCTGTCTTTCCAAACTCCAATTCCTTACTGAAGACAGCGGATCTGATATAAAATTACAATTGTCTCAGCTTTCCATTGGTTAGTATAGCTCTGAATTGTTGCTTATTCCTTGAACTAATTATTTGGCGATTTATATTAATTATGATTAGATAAAATTAGTATTAGGTATTTTTAGATGGTACCTCTGAGAACGCACTGCTTCATAAAATGAGACACATTTGTACCTGAACTAAGAACTTATAGCTTGCTTGCTTTTCCTTCCTTCCTTCCTTCCTTCCTTCCTTCCTTCCTTCCTTCCTTCCTTCCTTCCTCTCTCTCTCTCTCTCTCCCTCCCTCCCTCCCTCCTTCTCTCTTTCTCTCTTTCTTTCTTGCTAGGAATCAAATTTACAACCTCATACATGCCAGGCAGGAACTGTGCCACTGAGGTATATCCCGGGCCCATTAATAGCTCATCAGATAATATCAAGGTCAGGCATAATGATGCAGGCCTGCGCCTTTAGCTCTCAGGAAGCTAAGGCAAGTGAATCACAAGCTCAAGTGTACCGTGGAGATACATAGTGAATTCAAGGCTAGCCTGGATTGCATAGCAACCTCAAAGAAACACAACACATCAACACAACACGACACCACACAATTAAACAAAACCAAAACTAAATGAAATAAAGTAAATTGATACCTGTATCTGCTTAAAGGAAACTAAAACTAGCACTGTGTACGAAGAA
The DNA here is from genome assembly GCF_034190915.1 of Cavia porcellus. Classification (NCBI taxonomy): domain Eukaryota; kingdom Metazoa; phylum Chordata; class Mammalia; order Rodentia; family Caviidae; genus Cavia; species Cavia porcellus. Next base: position 44,283,136 of record NW_026947496.1, read on the forward strand.
AGACATATTAGGTAAGTACAAGACTAGCGAAGGCAGTGAAGTTCTACCATTCGTACCATCTGGCAAAGACGTAAAAGGACAATTAACCCAGAGCCAAAGAAGTGTCAAAGCATGAGGAGAGAGATACACTTCTTTTTCCTCCTGTTACGCTTATGCTGAGGTTGGAGACGACAAGCCTCTATGTTGCACTGCCAAACTGTGCTCTCCGGTGTTGCATAAGCCTCCTTCACCATTTCCTGAACAGCTTCCACACTTCCTGGAATTCTGCAGCTGTACGTGCTTTAGACTAAATCTGGGCTCAGGAAGCTAAGCCTGCTGCATTAGCCTTCCAACTTCTGGTTATGAAGTTTTCCAACAGGAATTAATTATGACAAGAAAATGCAACTGCAGCATATTCACACTTGCTGAAATAAAATTTGAAATAATGCTGGTTTTGGCCATTCATGGAAATTCATTCATCCCACAAGACAGAGATGGATGAAATCCAAGCTTGTTCAAGATGAGGTAAGGTAATATAATAATGGTTAAAAGCAAAACACATATGCACACATAAACAGACATACAAAAATAGCAAACAAAAATACTTTTTTTAGAAACTGTAAGTCTATATAAAACATGAAAATTTATTTTTAAATGTCTTTGTCTTATAACTTTCTCTTTTATTTCTTAGAGGACTCATTTTTCTCTCAGCTGTATTTCTTTTTAGACTAATTATCTTCTTCCTTTCTCAAAATAAATATTTGTAGTTAAATTCTCTAATATGAAATATATGACCTCAAATGATTAAATTAAATAAAATGATGCTAGCAAGAATATTGATATGTTAATTTTTAAATTAAAAAAGGAATATTACGTTTTTCTTATTTTACATGTAGGGATACAATTGTTTAAGAAAAATTAGGAGTAACTAATACTTAGAATTAGAGTAATTCATAAAAGCCAAAAAGATTACTTGAACAAGAGTATTATGGAAGAATTTTTGTGCTACTTTCCAATTTCCATAACTTCTTTCCTTTTTTTCTTTCTGTGCCTTTCCATTATGACTTATTCCCGAATCAAATGTTACTGAATATCCTGCATACTTGATTATGAATGAAATATATCTTGGGATAAATGTTCAAAAAATAATGAAAAAATCTGTTAAGAATATTTTGCAGACTGAAATAAAATGTAGTAATGTATCGAAAAGCTATTTTACAGATAAATCTCATTTCTTTCACTAAAATTCACTAAAATTCAATATTCATGAATAAATATTGTACACCTAAAAATTGTCACCATAGAGCGTCACTGATCTTTAAATGAAGGATAGTTAGTTATCCCAAACATGGTAACTCACTTGTACCTGCTAAAACTTCACCTTCTTCCAAAAGTCCTCTTAAGTTAATAATAATATAGGAATTAAAAGCTTTTCCTTCAAAATACGTACAAATTTACATTATGCAACTGTCAAAATGACTTCATATATATGCTTGAACTTCTGCAACATCCCTAGAGGTGAGAAGAGTAAGTTGTATTTCTGTATTCACAAAGACACTAAAAAATAACTGAAGTTACTTAAGCTACTTTGAGAGAATATGATAGCTTGTATATAAGAGGTAGATACATAAGCTTTTCCATGTGGGTTACAATTTTTTTAAAACCAGAATTAAGTTATGTCTCATCTACTTAACTGAATCTCTGCTTCCACTGTATGTATCTACTGGAGAATATCCTCTTGTCTAATGGAGGTCAATCATTTTCTATTCATGTTTTCATCTGGGTGAGGCTCTCCAATAACATCAAGAAGGACCATCTGCTTTACTCAAAGCCTGCCTATCTGAATGCAAATGTCCTCCACAAACACTTTCACAGAAACACCCAGAATTACATTTGACTAATATCTGGACACTGGTTTAGTCACATTGATGCATAAAAATTACCATCATAAATATGTTCTTTTTTTTCCAGAATCAGTAGTCATGAAAATCAAGTAAAATTAGTGCCAATTGAATCATCTTGTGGGACAGGAAATAGAAAGTCTGCCTCTTTTCAGAAAAGAGAAAGGAAGAGAGAGACAGACAGAGATACAGAGACAGAAAGGCAGTGAGACAGAGAGAGAGAGAGAGAGAGAGAGAGAGAGAGAAGGAAGGAATGAAGAGAGAAAAGGGAGAGGTGGAGGGAGGCAGGAAAGGAATTAGGAAAAGAAGCAGGAGAGAGAAGAGACCTGATGAAAAGAATTTGGTCTTTTCTAAAGTAAATTGCAAATTTATTTGAAATGCAACAAAAGTTTTCCTTTATTTTTAAAACTTATTTAAATTGTAATTGTGTGAAGGAGTTATGGGCATAATAATTTTGGCAAGCATCTCAGTCTGTTCCTTAAACTTCATAAATAGAGAAGTGAATCCAAAGAGATAGAGTTTATTTTTTCTTCTTTTTGTTTTCCTAAAATAATATCTAAGCTACTTACACATCTGATAATGGAACTATAACTTTTAAGTTTCAGTCTACATGGATTTTGTTTTTGAACAGTATGAATACTAGATGGCTAACAAACACTAACTCTTGATGATGTACAATGCTATTAAACTAGAATATTTCATGAAGTTCCAAAGGAAAAAAATGAATACCTCCACTTTTCCAATAATATCCCATATGATTTTGGGCAGTGGTGAAGGAAGCAATTCTCCAAAAGACATGTGGTTCAATAAGGTTACCTCTGCTCAAGACTAAAAAGAAATTCAAGCTAGACTATGAAGAGAGCCAGAATCAGTCCTATTACAGTTCCCTGTAGAGGGCTTATATGACCATCCCATCTTAGATCTAATCCTCCCATTGAGGAAGAATAATTTGGAAAAAATTATATACTGTCTGATATTTGGGTCTCAGAATTTGGCAGAAAGTACAGGCAATTTGCTAAAATAGAATCCTTTTTCAGTAAACACTCCACAAATTTAGTATGAATGTTACAGGAACAGGAATAAGGAATCATTTATAAGAACTGAAATGCTGAGTTAATAGGCATAAATATGCTCTAACAAGGATCGAGAGTTTTCCCAGAATAATAAAGGAGAACACGTAGGTGTGAGGATTAGGAGACTTGGGGTCTGGCAACAACTGGACATGGAGGAGGAAAGACTGCTAACTCGGCTATGAGAGTTCAGGCAGGAGAGGAGGTAAAAATCTTACACAATGTAATACATTCATGAGAAACATTTCCTATTCAATCCTATGGATTATCAAGTAAAATTCATAGTATTGCTTTCATAAACACATTTTTAGAAGATCAGAGATGAAGAAGCAGAAGAGGTTTCTTATGCTTCAGACTGGTAAATTCCTTCTTGATAAGCAATCATTATCCCTACTGGGCTCAAACCCAGGAAAGCTTTGAACATCAGGAAGATTTCATATGTTTGCTGGAATCTATGATTTTAAAAATAAGTATTAAATATTACTTGATACTTTAGAATTAAAACTCAGATTTACTAAGTGCTAATCATTTGGATTTGGCAAGCATATTTAATCTTCAAATTAATTCTGAAGCAAGCAACCTAAGGAGGATGGACGTGGGAAATAATGAAACTTCAGACACCAATAATAAAATTAGTTCTGGGCCCTCTAGATCTTGTTCCTTCTCCTTCTGCTTCTGCTTCTGCTTCTCTTTCTGCTTCTCCTTTTGCTTCTGCTTCTCTTTCTCCTGCTCCTTCTCCTTCTCCTGCTCCTTCTTCTTCGTCTCCACTCCTGATCTTGCTCTTTCTAGTTCTGATACAGTAGACTTTTCCAAAGTCCTACTTAGAATGCACTGCTCTTTTGTGTCTTAAGTCACTGGTTTTATATTTCTGTATGTGAACACTAATGCTACAAACCAGGTTAGCTAATTCCCACTCATAATTCATATTAATTTACTGTGTGTTACAGTTCTGTGGCTGAGACAAATCACTTTACAAAAAGAAAAATAACTTAAAAGGAGGAGGATTTGTTTAGGTTCATGGTTTAAGATGTTTAAGTTCATGATCACTTGGCTCCTTTGATTCTGGGCCTGTAACAACGCAAAAGCAAATGAACAGAGTTTGGCAAAGGAAAGCTTCTTACTTCTTGAAAGGCAAGAAGCAAAAGAAGATGGAAAGACCGTGGAAGAAAACTCCACAGACACTTCAAAGCCACATTCCCAGTGACCCATCTCACTGAAAAAGTCTCCATCTCCCATATCTCTACCACTACACCATGAACTCATCAATGTATTAGTCTCCTAATGCCCTCATGATCCAGTTGCTTGTTCAGGTACCACCTTTGAATATTGTCACTTTACAAATCAGTACAAGGGTTTTGGGGATTGTTTATACCTAAACCATAATATTTCTTTAGTGAGTCTTCCAAACTGCTGTTGACTGTTACAGAGATAAATTGATCTTTTTATATGCCTCTTTAATTCCTTAACACTGTATATGCTTTCTTTCTACCAGTTTCCATGTTCTCATATATTAATTATTTAGTTTTCTAATCAAATGTGAGAAGCCTCTTTTGGCTTCTTTTATCTCTTTATCTCAGAATCTTTGGATAGTACCTACAAAAAAACAAGCACTCAGAAATAACAATTGACTTATAAATTCCTGAAAAACCCTATAGGAGTTCTTAGTACCTGAAGCTCATTCTTCCACAACTGACACAAGTCATGTAGGTCGACTGTGGTACTAAATTTCATATGGCAAGCTGGACAAAGAGATGTCTAGATAGTAAGCAATACTTCTCAGAAAAATTAGTTGTTTTCACAACAATATTACTCATGCAATATTGCAACATTCTTATTAAAGATCTACTTTTATACTAATGGTTCTGTTTCTTTGGAGAACTTTGATAAATGTATCTCCATAATTAAAAATGTGGGATTATACCCATCAATTATGGAAGAGTAAAACTAGTGTCCATTGTAAATAAAACAACTGAAACAAATAAAAAAGCAACTATATTCAGGAATTAGATAATTTGGGAAAGAAGGAAAACCTATAAGGTTCATCTGACAAATACCTTCATTCATTGACTACAAGAACTTCCTGACTATGGGAGAGCAAACTGGATACTAAACAATTACACACAGCTGTGCATGCTTTGAGAAAGAAGATTTAATAATGTTGAGTAGCCTAAGGAATTAGGCTATGAACAGCAGAGGACCAGAATACATAAAGAAAGAGAAATATCTACATTTATAGGTTCTCAGAACATTCAGGGTTGAGCAACTCTCCTTAGTACTTAGTAGAAGTATGAATTACTCATATGCAGGTTTAGTGACACAACTTGGCCAGGCTCTAGTGGACTTATGCAGTAGAAAAAGCAGCACTCAAGACTTCGGTGTTCCAACTCATTTGGAATGGGCAGATCAATTCACCACCACCTTTATACTGAGACCATTCAGCTGAGACACCAAAAACAAAAGGCTATGAATAAAGGATATAGTGTAGAGTAACCCTACTCTGTATTTTTCTTGACTAAGTTTAAAAGCTTCACAGATCTCCATAATAAGTGCCATAACTAACCTGCCATCATTAGGACAGCTTACATGCTATATACAATTAACAAGAGAACATTATTTGGGCTTAGAGTATCAGAAAGATCAATTCATGGTTGGTTGATTCCAAGGGAAAATGACTTGGTGAAGAGGACAGAAAAGTTTCTCAACCCACTGACAGCTAGAAAACAGAGAACAAAAGAAAAGAGAGCTAAGAACAACAATGTACTCTTCCAGGTCATGCCACTAGTGCCCCACTTCCCACAAGTCCTCATCTTCTAACAGTACACTTAGCTATGAAGTCACCAATGATTATGCCCTGATGAGTTTATCACTCCCTAGCCCAGGCAACTTCCAGAAGTCTCACCTCTGAACACAAGAAATTTTGGATGAGCATTCTAAAATAACAGGGATAGAGAATTCAGATATCAAATTGAAAACTCAGCATATATTTTAAGACTCTTACAGATCATCTGAAAAAGCAAAGTTCAAACACATGTTAAAGATCTGTAAGAGAAGGTAGACCCACATGATTGATGAGAAAAGATGCAACATGATATTCATAAGGATCTAACGGGGGAAGAAAAACCACTATACATGTGAGTCATTACTCATCATTGTAACAGCACCTGGGATAACAGAAGGAAGCTCAAGTTTCAGAGGTTTCAACCCAAGGTCACCTGGGCCTGATGAGAGGGATCATCCCAACAAGGAACACGTGGTGGGGCTGAACTGTTCACCTAATGACAGATAAGAACCAGAGAGGGTGTGTGAGGAAGGCAGGGGCCAAAAACAAACTATAACTTCCAAAGGTATGGCCCTAGGGCCTTATGTTCTCCAACTAGGCCCCACATCCTAAAGTTTTTGGACCTTATTAGGCCACTTTTTCATGGCTAAGACATAATATCTACATTAACAACTAAAGGAAGAGGGTTATTTTGGCTCACCTTGCAGGGCATAGTCACAATGGATCCAAAGAAGGACACCATGGCACACAGATGTGGCAGAAGCAATGCTCCTCACTTTATGATGATGAGGAAGCAGATAGTGAAGGGAAGAGCGGGAAGGAAAAATTTATCTTTTCATGTCATATTCCCAGTGGCCTGCCTCTTACAATGAGACCCTCCCAAAATCAAGTCACTTAAAGTGTCCTTATTATCTAATTATCTTCCAAAAATCCCACCTATGAACACATGCAGTTCTAGGAAGACATGTATGTATAAACTCTAGCATTTCACCCCTGGACCTCCAAAGAATCATATATAACTCTTTACATAAAAGGCATTTAGCTAACATTTAAAAGCACTAAAGTCTTAACAGCTTCACAGTGCTGAAAAGTCCAAAGTCGTCTTTCCTCTTAAGGAAATGTCTTAGCTATAAGACTTGTTAAAATAGAAAAGAAAGTTAAACATTGCAGGTATGCAAAGGAACAGGGTAGACCTTCCCATTCAAAATGGAGTAATAGGGGGCTAGAAACCAGTGAGACCAAAATATAGCAGGTAAAACATTAAATCCTATACTTGCATGTCAGGCATCTTGGGGCAAATTTTAGTTATGAGAGGTGAGTTCCAAAGAGCATGAATGACCCCACCCATATGTCATTGTTAGTGGTTCTAACTGTCATGGCTGATCTCTTGGGCTAGCTTTGCTCACTACTTGTGATTTTTCCCAGACATTCCATGTTTTTAGCTTCTCCAAATTCCTAAGATTTCCACTCCTTTTTCAGCTTCACTCTTACACCTAAATGAAATGCCCTCTCAGGGAAGCACCATCTGGCCTCCGAGGCCTTCTTCTGAAATATGAGTGGAAGCTTTCTTGATTGTATGACTCTTAAATTTTGCATGCCTGTAAAAGCAGTACTATGTACCCCAGCTAGAGCAGTAGTCAGGTCCTTTTGAATCATGACTACAGAGACATCTGAGTTCTGGTGGCTGAGAACTAATTCTCTATGTGAACCTTCTCTCGCATGCTGCCCTGGGAATCTTCTCAAATGAAAGTCTTACAGTCTTGAACTCAAATGCCTGGAGAGAGAAGGTTCTTGCTCATTACTGACATAGAGTCAAACCATTCTTCCTATTGTCCTAATCCAAAGTACTTGGTTTCTTTTAAATATCAGTATGTACACCTGTCAAACTTTCCTCTACTCCATCTTTATAGACATTTTCTTTTGGGCAAAGCTAAAAAAAAATTAATTGCACTTTTGCTCCTGATTTTCAAGTAGATTTGACTAAAAATCCCAGCTAGTACCCATGCCACACTCTAAGGATGGGATGCTTTGAAATTTCCTCCTCCAAATTCATTAATCTACCATCTTTAATCTTAGTCTTCCACAAAGTACTAGTATATGAGCAAAATGTAGACAGACTTTCTAGAATATCATAAAACATATGGTCTGGGGTCAAAAGACAATTCAATTCTCATTCTCAACTGAAACCACCTGGGCTTTGTCTTTCTATCTGCTTATTTTAAAATAAGCATTCTGATATTCTGAGCTATGACTAAAATCTCCTAAGCTCAGTTTATAGCATTCTAGATATTCTCTTAATAACATCTTTAAATGTTTCCAAGCTCTTCCCATGAAAAGTTTCCAAAGGCTTCTACACCATATTATTAAGTATAATCAGAAAAATGATTGCTCTTTCAGTACCAAAAGCTGTTTTATTCACTTCATTGTCACTAAGACCCAATATTTAACATATACAACTTAAAGAAGAAGAAGTTGATTTTTGCTTGGCCCATATTTTTGTTTGAGTCTATAGTCAGCTGACTCTCAGGACCCTAAACAAAGAAGCATGCTACAGGAAAAACTGCTCACCTCCTGGTGGTTAAGAAACAGAGAGTGAAGGGAGGAGTTGGGCAACGTATCACACCAAGCCACACCCATAGTAACATGCTTATTCCAACTTGAAATCACATGACAAAATATCAGTGATAACTCACCTACAATACAATCAACTTTCAAAAACCCCAGCTATGAATACATGATCCTTTTGAAAAATAGCTAAATATATGCCATAAAAACCTCCCAATAGCCTAGTAAGCTATGAAGTTTTCAATTGGCTGATCCATTAATGGAGTTAGAACTTTCATGATCAAAAGGCCCCACCTCTGCACATACATCCATTGGAGATCAAGCTTCTAACATTTGAATTTTGGGAGAAAATTTTATATCCAAACCAAAACATCACATAATTTATATGCTACAATGCTCAATCATGTGTTTTAGAAAGAAGACTAAAAAAAAAAAAATACCTGGTCAGGTGAGAAAATCTTGAATTAGTTCTTACCAGAATTACACTACAAGAAATAATAAAATGCATTCTTTCAGCCTGAAAGTAAAGGAGAATAGATGATAAGAGGTATAAAACAAAAGAAGAGCAAAAGTAAATACAGAAGAAAATAAATTATATTTTCCTTCTTATAAATCTAATAGATTAAAGGGTATTTCAAGTTAGCATAATAAAATTGAACAGTAGATTTTTATAATGTACTTAGAGATACAACATAAGATAAAAGTAAAAATACTGGAGTGTGATAAGTAAGTGTAGCATGATTTGTTTATTACATTTATGATGAAGCATAAATTTAGGAGCAAAGCATATCAAAGGCATTATAGTAAGGATGCAATATGAAGTAGGAAGTGGACAGTATTGGGAGTGACACATGCAGTGGGAAACTACTGAGGCATATATTGTTTAACTTAAAACAAGCACTGAAAAACTAGCCCCCCCCCCAAGTATAATTAAGAAGCATATAGCAAAAGCAAAATAGAAATTATTTTCCTAGATCTGGGCAGCTAAAGAAAATGTTGCTACCTAACTGGGGTTCCCAATATATACAAAATGAAAATAGTGAAAGGATATAACTTCAGAAAAATATCTTTGGCATAAACAGACACAGAATGTGGAAAAAGTTCAAAATAAGTTTTAATAAACATGAAAAAAAATCATCAAATCCCAGTCAGTACTGTCTCACATAGTTTTTGAAAGCTGCCTTCACAAGCAGTTTTCCTAAGAAAGCCAGTGGAAGGGAAGATCAGAGTGCTAGCATTTGGCTCAAAATTGCTCTTCTTTCCAAAACAAAATGTACTTTACTCAACAAAGAAAAGTAAATTAAAGAACAAGGAGTTGCAATAATAAATCTCCACCCAGGAAATGCATAACAATAATTCTTACAAGATTATTGCTTTAAAAAACAACAAATAAGAATTCTTACAGGTCAGTTGCTCTATTCCTCTTCTAACCCCCGTCCCCAAGTTAAAGAGAAAATATTGTAAGACAAAATCCTAAATTAAATACATCCATAAACATTTTTGTAGGTGTGGAAAACAGCCTTGACTCATAAATTTTAAAAAGTAAAAAAGAAACATTATACTTTACAAAAAAAAAAGAAGAGAATAAAGAACCCAATGAAATGTTCTCAGAAATTAAGACTAAATTACAAGATGTATAAAAGAGAATAAAGGTAAAATTTAAAAAGAAACTGAAAAAAATAGAAAAACAACTAAACTCATGTAATTAACTAAAAAAAGAAATTCAGATAGAAAATGATAGTATGAAAACTAGTCTAAGAAATATTGATGGGAAGATAATTAAAGTCTTTTTAGAAGAAAATGCAGGATAACACAATAAAAATACATACCATATTGTAGGTAAAGTGGATTCCACATATAAGGGAAGATATGAATTTATATATTAAATGGAGACATTTGGTAACTGGAAAAATTAACTCAATGATAGAATCTAAGCACAAAGAAAAATTTTAAGTTAAAATAGAAAAGAAATATTCATATTTCATGAAATTCTAAGAAAGCATATTATATTGAAATCTGTCTTTTCAAAAGCAATACATACAGAAATGCTAAAACAAAGCAATATTTTTTAAAAAAAATCAAGGAAAAAGTTTTAACCAAGGTTTTTATATTCTAACCAAATTGTCTGATAAGTCTCAACAGTAAGAAAGATTTCCTTTTGAGAGGACACTAGTATAGATTTCATCTAAAGAAGAGATAACAGGAAATTTTTCAGAAAAGATAATTTATCATAAAATTTAGGGTCTGTAATCTTAGACCAAATGCTAAACCAAAAGGTGAATACCAGGAAAAGCCAATATATTAAAGACATGGCGGGCCAAGGTTAAAATGATGCATGTTTGAAATATGGGAGAGGAAGGAAGTGAAAGTAGGAAAAGATGTATTGGTTGTTGGGTAAGCAATACATGGAAATTAAATACATTGTGAATAACAGACAAATCATGCTACAAAGTAAAGTAAGAAAGATATAATAAAGCTACACAGAAAATGATGTTATAAAAAGCTACATACATAAACATAACCACATATATTAGCCTGTTTTCTGTTGCCATAACAAAATATCTGAGGCAGATTAACTTTATGAAGAAAGGAAATTTATATAGTTTACAATTATAGTATTTTTTTTTTGCCACAGTAGTAGTTTCACTATGCTCCAGTGAAGACTACATAAAAGATGGAAGGACGTATGTGTGAGGAAAGAACAGGCCACATCTTGAAATAGAAAACTAGAGAGAGTCTATGGTCCTACAATCCCTGCTGAAGGCATAAAAGACATCCAACTCATCTCTTTTCTCAATGTTTCTATCAGCATCAATGTCATAACAATAGTTCTAAGCACCTAACATGGAAACCTTTGGGGAAAAACAACATCCAAGATGTATATGACCCCTTAATGAAAATGTAAGCCTCCCGAAATACCAAATATAACCATATCTATATCTAAACACACACCTCCCTACACACAAAACCAATGAGTACATATTGCAAATATAATACACATAATGCATAGTGGTATATTAAAAGTCCAACTTGTCTTATCAACAAATTTGAATCATTTACTCATCCACTGAAAATAAAAAGATTTACCAGTTTGCTTCATGTGGCAAAAACCAATCATGTTTTGCGAGGTATACATATAAATGAAGTAATACCATATGGCTAGAAAAGCATTGAATAACAGGAATTCATAAATATTTTCTTAGTGTAATTCAATATATCAGATTAATAATAAAATGAACATTTACTTAATCAGACAAAGTTCTACAGCTTTTCTAAAATTAGGAATCAGACAAAAATGGATAACAATTTCAGTATTAAATACTGTATCAGAAATATGAGCCAATGTAATAAAAAACTAAATTTGACTCAAATCATTGTAAATAAAGATAAAAAAGTACTTGCCAAATATAGTACAGTCCCTAAAATACCACCAATTACCATCAATTCAATCAATAAAATAATTTATAATGGTCTCATTATATAAATTTAATGTATGAAAATCGATTGTCTTATAAAAGGTGACACACATTTACAATAACAAACACGATCAAATACTTAGGGATAAATTTAAGATATATGGAAAAGTTATAAGAAATTTTAAAAAATATTCCTAAATTACACAGTATCATATATGAACAAATGGGTATCTATCCCTTGTCCCTGACTATAGTAACTCAACACCACTAATATGTTATTTTGTCACTAAGCTAATTAATTAATTATTTTAATAAACTACAACTCTGCAAAATGCTTACAGACTATTTTATGGACCAAAACAAGTATATATCAAGCTTTATTTTATAATAAAGTAAATATGAGATAGAGCGACAATATCAATAAAAGAAATTCCAAAGAAAAGCAGCTTTTTCCTTAGCCTCTGTGGAACAAAAGAATGAGTAGATAGCATAAAGAGACAACCCACAGAACTGGGAGAAAATATGAAGTTACTTTTCACACAGAAAACTAGTATGTAGAACACTCAATGAACTCAATGTAAAGCACTCAAAGTTAAAAACCAAGTTAAAAAACAAGCATAAGAAATGAACAAACATTTCATAAAAGAAGAAATACAAATAGCCACCAAATATATGACAAATGTTCAATATATCCGGCCATTATGAAAATGCAGTCGAAAACAATGCTAAGATTCCATCTTACTCCACAAAAATGGCAATCATTAAGAAATAAAACAGTAACAAATGCTATGATACTGTCATGGAAAAAAACCTCCCTTTTATTGATGGTGAGAATGCAAACTAGTACGACCATTATAGAAATCAGCCTGGAGATTTCTCAAAGAATGAAGTTAGAAATTTTAAATGACCCAGTTACTCCCTGGCTAGGTATCTTCCCCGTGGAGTTTAAGGTATCATACTACAATGATATACATGTACAATGACACACACATACAAGCCAATGTTTATAGCAGCCCAATTCATAATAGCTACATCTTGGACACAGCCTACATTCCCATCCACAGATGTTTAAAGAAAATGTGGTATCTATTTATAATGGAATACTTTGGCTATAAAGGGTGACAAATTTGAGACATTTGTACGAAAATGGCTACAGCTGGAAAATATACCATGGAATGAAATAAACCAGAATGGTCCAAGGGTTCATGGGTGAGGGTGAGGAGGAGGCGAAGGGGAAATAAGAAGAAAGACATGCTATGTGCAAGAACCTAATAACCTCAGTGTATGTAAACTTTATAAGCCATGACATGAGCTAAGATTATACCAACAGAAATGAAAAATGGAGAAGGAGGGAGGAGAGGTGGAAGAAAAGGGAAAGGAATTTTAAAAGGGAAACATGCTGTAATATGGATGTGCAACCACTTCCCAAGACAGTTGCAAACTGCATAAACTACAAACATGAGCAAATAAAAAAATTAAAGAAATATTAATTGATAAAGAATTAGATTATAGAAATAAGTGCCATTCACACTAGAGGAAATTGACTCTATTTTGGAACAAAACATAATAAATATCACAAAGCTTGATGCTAAAAAAGAAGGAAAATATCTTTTTCAGACTTAAAACATAGTATAAAGTGTCACAATTAAACCAGAGTGATACTGAATATGAATGGAACAGAGATTCAAAGTAAATCTTCATATATGTGGAAATATAGTACTTACATATTCGTGGCATATCATAACAAAGAAGTAAATATAATCATTTTACTAAATGGTGTGGTGACACCTGGACAAGTATAGATAGATAGATAGATAGATAGATAGATAGATACATACATATATAAATTGATGCTTAACACAGTACACAAGAGTATATCTGTCTTTTTATATTAGCTTAATTTTGGTTAACTTATTTTTATTTTTACTTGTGCCACTTCAAACTTTCAGTACTCATTCCAAGAATATGCTCAGCAATAAATTTGGACAAACCTGTGCAGACTTTAAAGCTCCTGTTTTCTGACCCTTTATCTTTAGCTTCAGTCATAGTTTCATCCACTCTATTAGAAATACTGGGTTTTCTATTAGAGGTTTAGCTAGCCTGTAAGCATGAACTTCAACTTAAAGACTTGTGGCTTCCTAGGAACCTCCTTATCTTTTCCCAAAATAACACCTAGAAAGCTGCTGTATTTGTGTACTTGGAAAACCAGGCAATTAGGCATAAATAGTGATCTCTGGGGATAAAATATAAAATTATGTTTATGTGATTTTCAGTTTATATATTGTTATCCATACACAATGATATTTCATCTTGTATGATTTCAGAGGTTTAAGATTGCTGACAGCAGGGGCTGGGGATTTAGCTCAGTGGCATAAGTGCCTGCCTGGCAAGCACGAGGTCATGAGTTCAACCCGCAGTACCACCAAAAAAAAAAAAAAAAAAAAAAAAAAAAAAAGGAAGAAAGAAAAGATTGCTGAAGGCTAATCTTTGGCTTAAAACAATTATTTTATAGGGCTTTGCATTTGAAGAAAAAAATGGAAAGAAGCAAACAATTTGTTGATAAATAGTATTTAAAAAATAAACTGGGAGATAATGAAAGATGAAATACTTTTAGAGAATTAAGTCCAACATATAATCATCTTTATTTCACAACATTTTTTCTTAGAGAAAGCTTAGAGAACTTTGTAAATTTAGTAAATTAGACTTGAAAATCAAATTACCCTTTTACATATGTCAAAAAGACACATGACTTATTAGTAAATAATAGATAGGTGATAGAAAAATACATAGACACTAACATGTAAATAGGTGATTTTCAGCTAGTTATATGAATAGATAAATAGATAACAAGTGTTACCATCTTAAATAGGTAACACTACACTAGGACCTGCTTGGGTGCTCTATGGTAGCCCAAGGAAATGTCCGTAAGTCATTTGTAAATGTAATATGTAGCACACAAACAGAGCCTAATATGTGGCAAAAACAAAGATTAATCCATTTACAAAGTGTGATATAAATATTTAATATTGTCAGGAAAATAATCTTGTAGGTGTTTAGAGGTTTAAAAAAAATCAAGTAAATACGCCGGCGCTAGGAAGCATCCCCTTTGTGCCCCACTGTCTTGACTGCAGTCATAAAACATGCTGGCTCTTACTTTAACATGGGAAGCTACACCTGCTGTGATTGTTTCTTAATGAACCTGCCCTTAAAAATTTCAGCCCAGTGATTCAAAGTTGACTAGGAGCTGGAAAAGGAATAGCCCCTCTAATTTTCTCTAAATTTAACAGCCACTAATTGCATTCCAAGACCCCCTTCCTTTGCTGATTACCTTTAAGTGCTTCAAGACATAAGGTGCTAATGAGATTTTCTTTCTTTTTATTTTTTAAAATAATTTTAATAGCACTATTAAGTCTGATGTATTATGGAAGATTTACTCCAGTAACTCTAGCTTGGTCTATGTTTCTTTTCACATATATAGAAAAGGTGATTTTGATTTTATGGAAGATGAAGATTAATCCTCAAGTGAAGATGCTTTATTTCTATCATTAATGAACAAATTGGTTTTTCACAAGGCTTGGCTGTAGGAGATTAGCTATTCCTTTCTGGTTATTTAGAGGCCCTTCAGGCTTTCTTTGGGGATCTCATTACTTTCTGTAGTGCTTCAAAAAGAGATTAAAGAGTCCTAAAGGATGCTAACATATACATAAACCTGAATATGTTATTCTTCTTACAAAGAGAATGGAGAGAGAAAGTGGAGGAATGTTGTTTGGAGGCAAATAAAAACCTAATATATTTTATCTATGTGAAGGTTATGGCTCCTTATTCTACTATTAAACATTCACAGGTAATTTGCTTCATTTACTGAACTTTTAAAAGTGGCTGAAACATGAGTAATGGGGGTTAGAGAAAATGATTTTAATATAATTTTGTTAATTATCAGTCAAGAATGATACACCATGAGTCTGCTCATCATCAGAATTCTTTCCATCATTTTCATATAATGATTAACATTTACTAAACGATTACTATACCCCTGGCACTATACTGATTCTCAAACCTCATTTCATTTAATTGAATAATCCCATGAAATTATTAGCAGTGTTATCCCCATTTATAAACAAGAAAATTAGCCGTCTCGGTGAAGTGGTGAAGGCATTAGTGGAAAGCAGTTCTGTAGATGGGAGTCTGCCATCACACAACTTGTTACCGATTTTGCTTTCAAACACTAGGATGGGAACTCGGAAGTTTCTCTAGTAGATACATTGAGTTAAACAGTGCCAGTGAGCCTTCTGTTTATTGGCAATTAGTCATAGTTCATTTGGATGCATAGTTCATGGCAACTAATTAATGGGTTAGTCAAGCACATATACAGTTAAGCAGTAAGTACCTTTAATGGTTAGATTTTACTCAAATTTCATAGTGCTTGGTCTATTCGTGTGGCATCTGACTTTCTTGATAGCCAAACAGTCAGATTAGGTCAAGAAGTCTTGTTCTAGGCAGTTTTGCAGGCCGCAGTTTTGAACCTGTCTTTCATTTCTCACTTCCCTCCTGTCTTGTGTTCAATCCAACAAAACACATTGTCTCTCACATTTCCAAAATTTGAGCATTCTAATTAGCTTCACTACATTCATCCTGTAGTATGTCATTTCAACTAGATTTTTCACAGATGCTCTCACTTTTAAGTCTTTCTTTGATTCTTAACTTGCTGTAGTCTACTTTCAAAGTACTTGCTGATTATAATGTGAAAATTCAAATACTTCTGAATGATAAACTAACATCTGCATAAAATGTTATGCTGTCTATGTCTTTGTGGTATCACACGTAGCCAAGGGAGATACTATAATCCACTTATTTCCTAGTGTAAATTTCTTGAAATTTATTTTATTTATTGGTCTATGTTTCTTTTCACATCTATAAATATTGAAATTTACTTATTCCCACTTTTTCATTCAAAACCCTTACGAGTAGTGTTCTGGTTATACACATAGTTTTCTGTTAATTCAAATGAATTCTTGACCAAAAAAAATTAGATATAGAGTTTGAGGAACTGTCTATCAACTGTAGCAGTTTTTCAGGCCCTAAAGTATTTTCAACTTAGCCTTTTTCATAAGAAACCAGTTCTCCCAAACTCGGTCATACTGGGATAGCACCATCACTTTTCAAAGACAAAAGTCTGTTATGTGTGCTGTCTTCCTCCTTTGTGTACCCCACTTCCTACCAAAATCACCACCCATCTTGCTTCTTTCTGCCCAGTATTCATCTCACAAGCAGCCATACATAAAGTATTAACAATAGTTTTTGAAGTAGTGATCATGTGATCAGATCATAATCCAAGTTACTTAGACCTTTGGTAGATGTACAGAATAGTTGAAACTCTCTTTTACCCCAGTCTGACAATAAGTAGCAGAATTCTAGATATCTCTAAAAAAGGGTATATTGTATATGATGCATGCTGATATATTAGATGCAGATTTCTAAATTACTATCGAACTAGTAATTGCAGTACATAGATAACAGCATCTTAAAACTGTGACAATTTTTTCTAAAATTTTGTCTAGATGGAAGAGATTTTTTACATATATTAGATAATACATTTTTGTCTGCTATATATTATGTATACTAATCAGTTATATTAATGTTAAGCAAACTGTTAGTAATTGTTTTTAAAGTTCTGTATTGCATTTTGCTTATTAGATGTTTTCAGTTTTAATGGAAAGATATTTATTGCTATGATATGTGTTTTTTTCCTACTTAAAATATTTTCTTACCCAAATATAATAATTATATCTCAAAAATGTTAAAATTTTTCTTTAAATTTCAATTTTTATGCATTTACAAAAATTTTACTTTTTAATAACATATATATATATATATATATATATATATTCTCTTAATGAAAGTGCACTGATGCAGTACTACTTATTAAATTGTCAATTATTCCTTTGTTTCCATATAGGCATAGATTTACTTATGAAATGTTCTTTTCATCAGTCAACTTATTTTCTTATTCTTACCCTAAAATAACTTTTGTCTCCCGATTTGAAGTTTCCATATTTAGTCAAGGTTGTTCTACATGAATTTGAAAATCATTTTGTCAAATTCAACATACTTTGCTCAATTTTGGGAGTTGGGTGGTTGTTGTGGTAATGATATATGATCATTTGTAGAAAATTAGTATATTTAAAATATTACTATGAACATGGCATATTTTTCATGTCCGTTTGGGGTAAGGGTTTAATATTTTAAAATATCTACATAATTCACTAAAATGTAAATATTTCCAAAACAAGCCTTATGCATCTTTTGTTACATGCTTGTGACATTTGTATATACTGAAAATAATGATATGCAACACACTTAATACATAATACAATTTATTTGTGCATTGTACATAACTATATAAAAAAGTTTATGTTATAAAAATTTGCTATTATCAAGTTTACATAAACATACATGCTGCAGGCAATAAAACTTCTAAAATATATATCAAAAATTTTGTTATACTGAACAAAGGTTCAGTTGGTATTTAAATAACTTACATATTAGGAAATCTTAAATTATGTTATTATTTGAAAATTTTTGCCAAATGATTCTTTTATATTTTTATATAGGCAAGCTTAATAAATATGTAGAAAACAATTTTAGTCTTGAAATTTTAACATTTAATATATTAACTTTTCTCAGATTGCAGAACCTAATGAAAATACTGATTTTATTTCTTTTATTTCTAGGATTAATCAAGCACACATTAGTGACCCCTCTGATACAATGAAGCAACATACTCCATAGTTATAAGATTTTTACTTCAAAAATTCCAATCAGCATGAAAACTAATTAAGCACTTTTTTTTTCTATTTTTTTTTTAACTTTTTATTGGTACCGGGGATTGAACTCATGACCGCCTGCTTACAAGGCAGGTGCTTATGCCGCTGAGCTAAATCCCCAGCCCCTAATTAAGCACTTTTTAAAAACATCTTCTGAAAACCTGGATTTTGTAACTTTCTTCTCCCATCTCTCCTTCTTAGCTTGTTGTCCCAACATTCTGGTATTTTATCATATTTCTTGGTATGATATTTTATGTAGTGGTTAACTTGTCTGTCTTTTGCTTGAATTATTTACTTCAGTTTGTTGAAAGAATATGTTAAAGGGAAATATTTACCTTTACTTCTCAAAATATCCTCTCACTTACTGGCTTGGTGATTTAATGTGATATAATGGAAAATTCTTATTAGATTTAATATATTGTAGGGGCGTTGGATATGACTCAGTGGCACAGCACATGCAAGGTCTTGAGTTTGATTCCAGGTACAAAGAAAAAAAAAAGGAAAAGTAAATAGAATAATATGTTTCAAAATAATCTGAGATTATTATGAGGACATTGTATTAATAAGAAACTTTCAAGTTGTTTTAAAAAGTCAATTAGGTAATTCTTAGACATCTGAATGTGTGAAATATACTTTAGAACTTATGTAAAACAATTGTTTTTGCCTCCTTTCTTCAATGTATATTCAGTTAATAACAGAAGTTTAATTTACATGGTATATTTTAAGCTATGTATTTAGGAATATAAAGAGAAACTCATATTTCTGCAGTGTTAAAAAGATCTCACACGCAAAAAATCTCAGAGATGGAATTAAGAAAATAACAAGATGCTGGAGATTACTGTCTCATCCATCTTGAATAAATACCTTCCACGGTATTTATTAATTATTCAGTAGGGTTTTTCAAAGAACTTTTCTCACTAAGGAGTTTTTCTCTAGATAGATAGTTTTGACCGTTCTTTAATGTAGCAATTACTAATTAAGATCTGTATTTCAATCAATTTTTGGCCCATAAAGCATTCCAAAGAGAGCTTTATTTACAATCTGATGTGAGTACAAGGTAAAACATTCTACAGACCTAGGGAGAAAAAAGCTAAATCATTACAGTTTCTCTTTGCCAGAAATATGACCTTTTTTAAAAAAAGAATGAAAAGATAAGCATTCAAATTGTATCCTTGAATCACAAGACTGTTGAAAATATATTTGCAAAGATGAAAGGCAATTAAATGTTGATGCTGAACCCAGTGTTTGCATTATGACTATTTCTTTAGTTTGGGTTGTAAAGAATAACATCATTGTAAGAGACAACAATGGTGAAATAGAGTTAGGCTTCCAGAAATTACAAAACTATTCTTTTGCTTTTTACTGTTTCAATATAATTTGTTTCTGTTCTCCTATACCACCTACCACTTCCCAAATAGACAATTGTTTGGAATAACACATTGATACGATTCACAGAGGAGTGTTCTGTAATTTAAAGTTGTATCCAAATAACCCTATAGTATTGATTGTTATCTTTAAAGTACTACTCATTGTACAAGACATAAAACAAAAAAGATAAATGGCATAGTAACTAGTGCTAGTCACTTATATTGTTTTGACATTTTGTTTTATTTTACATTAAAAAAAACCATTTACATCCTTCACCCAAAATAACCTCATAGGAAAGTGCAACTTCTCTATTTGAGTTGGGAAAAATCTGCTACCTAATCATAAAATCATCACAAAATTTTAAAATAAATTACATTGATGGATAAATATGTTCAAATGTGTTCCAATGCCCAGTTATTATGCTCTTTGTGGAGTTTCCATAAACACTTAGATAAAAATATATTTATGCTATTGTTATGAAACAATTTTGTAAATATTAGTTTAGTCAAGTAGCTAGATTATGTTGTTCAAATAGGCTACTTACTTTTAATCTATTATCCTATCAATTACTGAAAGAAAATATTTAAAATGTAACAGAAAGTTGTATTTGCCTTTCAATACTCATTTTTTCTAGTATATATTTATTTTATGTTGAAGACATTTTATCAGTAACATATTAATTTATATTTGTTATGTGATTTTGAAGATTTGACCCATTTTAAAATGTCTGATTTCTCCTAATAGTACTCCTTCTTAAAATTTACTTTTCAGATATTAGCATAGCATCTTTAATTTGTTTAGGTTTATTGTATTGTGTGTACTTTCTCATCCTTTTGATTTTTACTTGCTTAATTTTTAAGTTAAAGTGGTATATTTTGAAACATTTAGCTGGGACTTGATTTTATGTCTTTAAATCCGGTCAGAACATTCTGCATTTTAACGAAAGGGTCAGCAAATTATATTGGAATGACATCATATTTTAAATTACCATTTTTGTAATTGGTTTCTTCTTTTCCATCTATCCTAGTTAATTTTCTTGTTGCTAGAACAAAATACCCAACATCCAAGTTAAATTGAAGAAGATTTATCTAGCTTACAGTTTATGGAGATTTGAGTCCACAATTGACTGGTTTCAAGGCATATATTGTATGTAGGCTACTTGCCCCAGGCTGAGTGTTGCACTCACACCCTTCATACTGGCCAGAATATGTCAAACCAATCAGTGGAGTGCTTTGCTAATCACATATCCTTAATCACAGCATCACACACTCGAGACTCAGCCACCTCTGAGAAAGTCCCACGATTAAGTGAGACTTTGGAGGAACATCTAGACACAAACCATAACACCATCTGTGATTTGTTATTTTTCTGCTTTTTTAGTGCTTATTTTTGTGCTGAGTGATTTCATGATGTCATTAAATATCTAATATTGATATAATTCCGAGAAAAATTAAACTTATAGTACTTGACTTTCAAACAATATTTAAGTTTATGTACAATTGAAAATACTTAAAAATATTACTGTGAGTGCTCCATTCTGGTCCTTTGTATTATTTTGGTCATATATCTTTGTGTGTATTATATTCCAATATATATTATTTATGCATTTCTGTAAAGTATCATTTATCTTCTAAGTAACTTTAAATGATATGTATTTTTTCTACTTAAAAATGGCATTTTCCCAGTGTTCACTCTGTTGTGAATATTAAAGTTTACATCTGCTGTCATTTTCTTTATACCTGAAGAAATTCTATTAATAGAATTTTTGATTCTGATATGCTACTCAAAATTTATCTTAGCATTTATATATTCTATGTTTAGTACTGATTCTCAGTTTTGGAGTAACTTATTACTAAATAAAGATTTCTAGTTTGAGAGATCTATCTTCCCCTCAATACTTACTCATTGTCTTCTATGTAATTATTTATAAGAAATATATTGTTATTCTTAACATTAGCCCAGATTTTTCACTCTATGCATAATGTGACTTTGCTTGAACCACCTTTCAGTGACTCTCCTGGTTACTGACTTGAAGTAAATTAATCATGATGAGCTTTTGTCTGTGTTGTTTTTATATGTACCAGTGTATGTGGTATATAACATGTGGACACAAAGTTTGTTGGTCTTGGGTTGTTTATCATTTTCATAAAATCAGAATATTTACAGACATATTTCTTACTTTTTCTGTTCTCTAATTTGCCTCTCTCTAATAATTTATTTTCAATTTTTTGAGTACAATATGTATTACACTGACATTTGTCTTCCATTGTATTTTTGCTACTTTAATTTTATGCCCAAAAATCTTCCTTTATTAATGATTATTCTTCAATTAATTATTGCTTATTAAATGTAGAGGATTATTCATTAATGTGTTTTACCAATCATGGAAGTTTAATTTGATTTGATTTTCTGAGTGTTTCTTCTTTCTTCAATATAGGAATGCTTTATCTTATATACATATGTATATTTAAAAGAATAATTGCTAATTTTATTGTTTTGGCTATTTCTGTGTTGAGTAATATTGACAATGCTACATTTGTTATGGGCCATATATTCTTACATTTGGTGAAATATGTAGTTTTTAAATGTCAGAAATTTATTTTACAGTATAGAATTTTGTTGTCAGAATTTGGTTATCTTCCTTTATAAAAAGTGTTTGTCTTTGCTAAATTATAGGCAGCAAATTGACTTGAGAGCAATTTTTTCTTTTATAAATGTGGGTGGCACAAGAAAGCTAGAATACCTTTCTACTCATATCTGGTTATTACTCAAGTTTAAACATTCTAAAATATCTGCTCTTTCTGAATATTTTCCACTCTTATTTTCTAGAAATTGAGTATTCTCTGACTTGTCTGAGTTCTGAGAATTGTTTATGTTACAACTCTTATGATTTTTGCTTTTTAAATGTAATTTAAACTTAATGTGATGTTGATCTGTACTCATTAAAAATGCAGCAAATATAGAACATTTTGTACAGTCATTCTGCATGGTTTCTGCCTCTCTAATACATGTACCTGAAAATCCGAGCTCATTGGCTTCTAAGAACTCCAATATTTTTATTCTCGAAGCTTATGTGCTGATCTCTTGGGGTTTCACACCCCTGCCCCACAACCCAGAAACTGATTCATTGAAAAGCGCATCACTGTTTCAAGGCCCATCTTGTTTACTTTGTCTCAGGAAAACAGCACTGGCATGCCTATGATTAAGTATTTAAAAAACAATAATGTTTTTAATTTTACTTATGCTTTGCAAAGGCTTAGCCTTTTTGCTTTGTCTCGCCTTGGAAGTTTTTCACATAATATTTTATAAATAATTGTTAAATATTCAGAGTAGTGTAAGTATAGCTTATGCTTTATATGTTATGCTTTATTTAATGTCAGTCATATTTAAAGTACTTCCTATTTTAGAATTTACCCTAATAGCATCATCAATTTGTTTATATGAGAAAGGCTTTTTATAATGTAAGAAGATACTTAATGGATGTATTTATTCATAAAAATAAGCCTTTCAAGGTTAAGGAAAATAAAAGATTAATGAGTAGGTCTAGAAGAATTTTAGGAGAGTGAAACACTCTACTGTACTATACATATTTATACATGCAATGATAGTTTTGTCCAAAATCTTAGAATGGACAAGACCAAAAGTAATCTCTAATGTAAACTATGAAATTTGGGGGATTCTGATGTGTCTCTGTAGGTTTATCAATTGTAATAAATATGCACTTTGATGGGAAAAGTTGAAGGGAAATCTTTGCGTGTAAATAAGAAAGAAGTTTACAGTGAATCACTCTGTCTACCACTCAGTTTTACTATGAACCTAAAACTGTTCTAAAATTCAAAAGGTATATGTTTATTTCCCTTTCTCGAGGATTCAACCCATGACCTTCTCACTGATCTGTATCTGCAGTTGTTTATTTATTTATTTATTGAAATCAATCTATGTTGCTAGGTTTTCTAGGCTATGCTGAAACTTGTGTTCCTCCTTTCTCTGCTGCCCAGTATACTGGTATCATAAGCACACCACCAATCCTGAGTTAAATGTTATAAAATTTGTTGAAATCTTATTCACCTGATTTTTCTTACGTTATTGCTTGTTCTTTTGGCCTCCCAAGTGCTGGGATTACAAGAGTCGGCCACCATGTCTGGTTCTGTGCAAAATCTTGTCATCTTCTGTACTATTTTACATTCCTATTACCATTTATTTATTTCTCTTTGTTTTTTCTTTATTTTTTCCTCTGTATTAGGATCTCTTTTTTATGTCTTAACAAATGTGCACACAACACACATACATCTTGGTGTCTGCTCTCTTCCACTATAACTGTTAACTCAGAAGGACTATAATACTATTCAGACTGTACTGAGAAAAAATGTTACTAAATTTATTTTCATTGCTTGTTAGGAAGATGGGGAACATTAGATCTCTGTATTTTTAACTATTCGTACTCAAAATGTCATGAGCTACCTAAATGTACAATAATCTGTGTGATACACAGCTAAACACAGGTTTGTGAGCATAAACAGTCCCGGCCACACTCAAAACTATTAATTGATGTAAGATTTTTAGTATAAAAGATTGTTAAAAATTGTTCTATGAACTTTATTTCTCACATTAATTTTTATGTAGCATTTAAATGAGAGTTTCTAGTTTTATTTCTAATTTTTCAAAATGTTGCCAATTGCCCTTATATAATTGACTAATCTTTATATTTTCATTTTATTAGAGAAAAACATCTGTATCACATATTAATTTCTGTCTCTGAACATTATACTCTTTTCATTGATTCATTTGTCCATTCTATAGACATAGAGCTTTATAACTGGCATGTATGCATGTGTATGTATCTACTACTAAGCAAATTATATTTCTTATTCCTTTCACCCCTAGAATTTTAAGAGCAAGAAAATTGGTTGGATTTTTCACAGTTCTTGTCTGTCTCTTTGGCTGTATTTTTAAAAACTCAACTGGAATTCCTTGGTCTTCTAAATTAAAAGTTTCTATCTTTTTTAACCCTTGATAATACAGATACCTCAGAACTATGTCTTCTTCTAACCCCAACTTAAAATATTTTGCTGCATAACACTCTCATAACTTGAGTAATTTTCTCAAATTACTTGTCATGAAAATCATGACTGCTTAAGTGATAGTTAAAAGTAATGTAAGTGAAAAATCTTTATACTATGAAATACTGTGTACATAGTAACTATAGTTTTATTAATTTTTACTATCTTTTGTATTAGTGACAATTAAATTATCATTTTTCATAGAGAATAAATCAAAAGATACAATTATTTAAAGAAAGTAGCATTTTACAATAGCCAGTGTTTTCTCCACTGAGAGCTGAACTTTAAGATGCAATGTATCACAATCATAATCATAATAAACAACTGTTAAGTTTCTGACATCTAGTGAAAGTCATGGGTAACTTACTCTATAGTGATAGACTGCTGCATATTTATATTTATATAATCCATCTGAGAGAAACAAATATACCTTATAAAAGAAAGAAATAAACATAAAAAATGGAACCAAAAAGCCTATATATTGTTTAAAAATGAAACAGCAAGAATGTGGATACACAGATAAGAAATAAAAGTTACTTTTAAATTCCAAAACAGGCATTGAAGTTTCGGTGTAGGGCTTCTGATAAAATCATAGAAAATTGCAAAATGATCATTTCACACAGGTTTAGCACTTGAATAATTTTTAATAAGATAGATAATGTTTACAATGATTTAACACAAATGTATTTATAGTACTTAATCACAGATTATAGATTATAGATATATCAGAATAATTAGGCATATAAATGTATTATATAAGAAAATATTTTCAGTAGTGATTTTTTTAAAAAATTGACCTTTATTTTTGTTTCTGATTATAATTCTTACACATAGTATATTCTTTTATCCAAGTTTTTGTCCTCTCATTGAGTTTTTTTTTTTCATGTATCCATCCATCCAGTCAAGTGTGCAATGGGAATAGCATTAGTCCTGATAATATGCAATAATGAAAGAGCTAAATAAAATTTTAGCTTTCATAAATCTGAAAAAATCTAAATGATGGAACTATAAGCTAAGTAACAATAATAATATATATATACTATGAGAGACATTCAGCTGCAGTACTGAAACACTGGAGAAGCACCTTTTACAGATTTGGTTTCTTAAAAACCTTTCTAAGGGGCTGGGGATTTAGCTCAGTGACATAGGCTCCTGCCTTGCAAGTATGTGGTCGTGAGTTCAATCCCCGGTACCAATAAAAAAGAAAAAGACAAAAATCAAACAAACAACAACAAAAAACCTTTCTAGGAAAAAAAAAAAAAAGAAAAAGAAAAACATATCGAGATAGAGTAAGTAGAGTTAACAAACTGAACGGACATAAATGGGGTATAGTAGTTGAAGGGAAAGATTCCAGGCAAGAAGAATTACATATGCAAAGACCCAGAAAAGAAGACCTGAAAGTGTTTTAGCCAACCTGAAAATGGTTCACTTCTGCTTTTAATGGACAGGATTATGAACTGCAGAAAGCATGGCAGTAGATTATACAGATCTCTTAAATCCTAATAAGCAGTTTAGACTTTTTCTTGAGAATAGTTAGGAACTTTTGCAATATTTTTGCTGTGATTGGAATGACATGATTAATTTGCATATGAAGAGTCTCACCAACATCAAACAGAGTGGATTGATAGAGTTTAAGAATGAAAGTGTGGGAAAACAAACTGTTGCATTAATCTGTTGTCTCTGCTGGTTGAACTCTACAAAAAATGTATTAGTCCTAGGACAGCACTGTATGTATATGCAAAAAAGAGTGCACAAAAATGATTTCTCATTCATTCTTCTAGTTACCTACTAACCTATTAGAATCAGTGATAATCCTCTCATTCTCTTTTTCACTATTTTGCCATTTTTGTGTGGCCTGTATTAATATATATTTGATTAATGAGAAAGTTTTTTGCTTTCTTATTTAACCTTTTAGGTAAAAATTTTAAAAGTACATTTTTCTCATACTTCTTTTAAAAAATAATAGTCCTGAAGACAAATCAGAAGTATATGCCATGTGATACAAATAAAGCACTAATGCTTTACAAAGTTCAAGAAGTTTCTTGTCTGACAATACATTTCCTTCTAAATGAGAAACACAAAGTATTGGTAGTTTTAAATTAGGTGTTATTCAAAGGGTAACTCAGAGGACCAAAAGTCAAAGACTTTATGTCTAAAGGTAGAAATAAAACAAAGCCTGAAACTGGAGGCAGATGACATGAGGCTAATTATACCGATACTGCAAAAATACCTTATTATTTAAAATACGGAAGAAAATAAAGAGTATTTTTATAAGACTCTAGCACAGTTTAAAAAGCATGGAATTTGTGAAATTCAGTGTTTTACAGCCAACCTGAAAGACAATGAACTGTCCTGTACCCTATAAGGAACCCCAACCTCCTTTTACAATGATTCATCATGCAGGATAAATCTACCGTCATTCCAAGGTGCCCTCTCTCAGAACCTGATCAACTAAAAAGGCAATCTATGGTATAATTTTGAATTAAAACCACGGTGGAAAGCTCTTTTAAATTTCATTTTATATTGAATTATAACAAGATCACCATTATCTATGTTTGATTTTTTAGGAGACCTGACATCAATACCTGATTACATGGCAAGAAAATGTGAGATGGGAGCTTACTTAGGGCTACTGATCCTTGGGTGGTCACAAAGAAGACTTCATCGCAGTTCCACGAAAAACTCGTTTTCTTTGAAATCCCAAGAAAGACAATCTGTCATCTTTGTACCACGGAATATAGAACGTATACCTAAGTGCACTTGAAAATCTAAAAGAGGCATCTCCTAGGCAAAGTTTATCCAAGATACCTGGTTTCTGCCCACTGTCTACAAGCAAGTGCTAATGAAGAAACCTGAAGTAAAGAATAAACTGCTCAAATTTCTGATGTAATTTGGGGGCTACTTAGATGGCCTGTGACAGTCTTTCCATGAAGCAGTGTAGGAGAGATTTTGGGGTAAAGGTTAGAGTGAAATCATCCACCTGGCCTGGTCTAATGAAGTGGATTACTGAATGCTACATAAGAAATATACATATTTTGGAAAATGTTACCACTTTGAATGAAAGGGAACAAGGAACCCAAAATTTCAATGGATTTGTAAATTTTTATGAATGGAAAGCAGATGAAAAAAATTACATAGTAGTAAAAATATTTTTTTTATGACAAAGAATGCATACATCAGAAGTAAACAAGAAAACAGAGGACACAGTTTACAGTCACAGAGTCATTCCCGGGAGTAGTATGACACTCCTTAAAGAAGGAGATAATAATGTATGCCCTGTTGGTTTAACATTGCTGTAGACCAGGGCCTGCAATATATTGTCTGCTATCCCACTTTTAAATGAGATTAAACTGTTGCTGGGTGCAAGGTCTAACTCACTCTTGGATACATGGAAAGCAAAAAACTTGACTTTTTTCATAAATGATTTTCCTACTAAAACAAAGCACATATTGAATAAATGAGTGTCAGTGCCACTGGGACCTGATGCAGGTGAAGAACGATAGACCTTGAGCTTGGCCTGATGATATACAAGGAAGGCAAATGTGAGGAATATGAATATATTTTGCAAAAGGAAAAATAGAAACAATTTGTTTAGACTATACTAAACTAAAATCAGTGAAAATATCACTAGGCAATCTTTGGCCTTCTTGTCATTAAATGTAACAACAGTTTTTTCCCCTATTATTCTAGTTATCCTTTGATTGCATTGATCAAGTAGAATGCCAGAAATGACCAACTAAGTGTGAACCTATATGATAGCTGAGCCTTGTTCCTATGCCTTGTTCAATGGAGCACACCATTAAGTGATCTTATGTACTCTATAAAACTATCAAGGTCACTACATGAAAAGCCTATATATCTATATGTAAACTTGATGTCTGTACAATAGCTTTACATAAAGGGAGATGATAATTAGAACTCAATGCAGTGGTTCAGGCAAACATATCTTGGGCATTAGTTTTCTCTTTCTAAATTAATCAATGATAAGTTTCTCAATATATTAAAACCACAAAGTTCTTTGAAGAGCAACATACAAACAAAATCATATGGAGCACAGTTAGTAGTATAGTTGTCAAGGATTAAAAACTGGTGGTCAATTTAAGGCCACCTGAATTAAATCAGCATAGTGCTGAGTGGAGAAGGCCCACCGAGGAAATTTGCCAGCATAAATAGAGATATGGAGAAGAGGAGACATTATGGGCTCTCCTAAGTGTCATTGTTTGGAGCCATTGGTTCCCCTTGAGGGGGTTGTCACAGCTAGATTCCCCAATATGAATTTGGCCATTACCATCAGAGGAGCTCAGAACCTTGTCTCTGAATGGCTGTGGTTCACTCTGGGGGAGCTGTGTACTTTACTTTGAGCATCTACTCCTAACTCTGGAGGGGAAGATGTGTGTTGTTCATTCTCCAGGAGAAGCTTGTCATGCTGGCTTTCTGGCATGTATTCAACTGTTCTCATCATCAAAGGAGCTCGAGACCATGTTATCTTTGAGGATGACTATAATACTATTCAGGGCAGCCTTGGTCCTTATTTTGAGCATAGCTTCTTGGCTCCAACCTAGAATCCTCTACTATTGGCACAGATTCTTTACCCCCTGGCATAGAATTTCTAGCTTCCACCACTGACATTTGGGTCTTCCCTGAGCAGATTCATAAAACAGATTGACATGAGTTCTTGTCACGGGTTGGACTCGTGAGAGGCATTGTCATAGGCCTAGGTCTTCACCTGAACTCATGCAGGGCATTTCTGTGGGATCCATGCCCTTGGCTGAATATTCTGAGTTTTCAGTGTTGTAGACTGATTTGCTGCCCTTTCTTATATTTAATTTTGGGTGACAATCATAAAATAATGTTATAAATTCTGTATCTTGTATGTAATTGTTCTCCCTGAATCCCAGGACTACAATAGCTCTCTCTGATATAACATAAACTTATTAGCTCATAAACAACCAGAATTTATTTTCTTTTTTTTTTCTACAAATTTATTTTCTAGATTTGCATACATGCACTACAGGAAATTCAAATACCAGCTTAATTTAGGCTCATAGCAAGTACTAAATCGTCACTTTCTTTTTTCGTTTATTATTTTATCTTTTAATAGATAATATACAAAATATTTGTTTCAAGAAAAATTGACATAATTTTACATATTTATGTAAAATTTATTCATGTTAAATATTTTATTGACATAATTTTATATATTTAGGAGGTACATTGTTATACTTTAGTGCATTCATAATAATAAAATCAGAGAAATGGATTTCTATCTCTTTAAACATTATTAGTGTTGGGAACCTTTGAATTCCTGTCATCTAGTTCCTTGTTCCATTTTAAAATTTTTTTTATTTTAAAGAGATTAAGACAAAAGAGAATATAACAAAGCAGATCAGAACAGAACAATTTAAGCAACACAGTATTTCACCACAAAACAACCCGATATAACAGTAACTACCATAATGTCTCTTTCTTTGAAATAGTTGAGCATACCTTCATATACAATAGTATCAAATTGGGGGCTGGGAATTTAGCTTAGAGGCATAAGCGCCTGCCTTGTAAGCAGGCAGTTGTGAGTTCAATCCCTGGTACCGATAAAAAAGGAAAAAGACAAAAACAACAACAACAACAACAACAAAAACAATAGTATCAAATTTAACAAAGTGGTATAAAACCACTCAAGAGAATGAAAGTATTACAGGGGATTCAGAACCAAATAACAGAAAACAAACAATGACTACTATATTATCTCATTGTCCATAAAAATTGTTTATACTATCATACATAATAAAATCCAATAAGATACAACATGGTAGAACCAATGGAAACAAGAACAAAAGCGTGGTAGGAGTTCAAAAAACTATGATATCAAATCAGCACTGGCTATTATAATGTTTGTTTTCTTTAAAACAGCTGTTCATACAATCACAGATTTAAAAAAAAAAATCAAACAAACCTGAATTTATTTTCATAGATTTCAAGGCTTCAAACCCAAGAGAAGCTGCCCACATATTTGGATCTTGGCATGGGTTCCCTTGTGGCTCTCAGAGTGCCATAGATCAAAAGTAAAGGCACTTTTGTGATCTCCTCTCTAACAGTACCAATTCCATAAATGTTCTGTTCTCATGGCTTAATTATCTCCCAACACTTCATAGCCTAATACTGTCACCTTGAGGACTAGGATTCCAACATATGAATTTAAGGGAACACAAAATTGCAATCCATTGTAGTTAGCCTAGAGATTTCAAGAAAAAGGAATGAGAAGTCATGGGTTTATAGATAATAACAGTGCACAGTGTGTGTCTAATAAAAAATATAACGTAAGAGTTAGTCAGAATCTCTAAGTCCCTCCCTTTTTCTAGCACTTTAATTAAAATTTCAAGTTGTCAGTTTTCCTCATCTTTAAAATGAAGATATTTTTTAATGTAGTACATTGTTTTAACATATGGCCAATACAAAATTTAGGAAGATTACTTTGCAAATTGTGCCTCTATGTAGAGATAGTACTTGCTGGCCTTTGTCATGCCAGGTGACTCTGTCTGCTTTTGGGAAACTAACCCTTTCCACATTGCCTGCAGCCCTTAATTTTATCCTGTTAGTATAGATTAAAATCATTCAGGTCACTTGAAGCATTGCAAGAAACACTGATTCTTGGGTCATTCCATCAGGGTTTCTAACTCATTGTGTCTATCCTGAGAATCCCGAATTTGCAATTTTAATGCCTCCCTCCACGTCCTCATAACACTGTATTGATTCCTCGTGGTTGTAAGACAAATATTTGAGTCACAGATCTAACAAACGAAATAAACCAGGATTATTATTATTATTTAATGAAGTGGGAAGCATGGTGGGAATGACTTCTGACCATATTTGCAGATGAGACTGTTTGCTGCTGACAAGTATTTCTTTTATGCTTTTGGTTATATATTTTGCTCTTGTTACACCATTAGGTTTGAATAAGTAATATAGTTCTTTATATCTAAAAAGGAAAGAAGAGAGGAAGGGAGGGAGGAAGTGAAGAGAGAGAGGGAGAGAAAAGAGGGAGAGAGAGAAGACATAGGTTTTTCAAAATCAAGAATGTGTGCAACAGGAAGCCAGTGATTTTATCTGTCTCTATTTTTTTTAATTTTTCCATGATAAAGAGTGTACCTTGTATAAAATAACTATAAAATAAATATTTGGAGCAAGAATCAATGAAGCATAATAATCAGATACAAAATAAAAATGGGGAAATCAAGCAAAATAGTAATTCAAAATACTATCAATTTATTAACTATTTTCACAAATTTGCAAACGTAATTTCTCCTTTAAAAGGCCGTTTAATAAAAATAATAGTAAGAATTAGGAAGTGAAACTAACAGTTAATAGACATGATTTTAACAATTTGAAATGTATCAATTTCTTTAATCTTAAAATTAAAAACATAACATAGAATCATAAAATTAAAAACATAACATAGAAATTAAAGTTGGCTTCCTATTGCATATTACTTAAACTTAGGCATAGAGATTACTGTGTATAAGCCATATATACTTAACACAATCACTTTTTCACTTAAATATTATTTGAAAAATTTAAGAAATATGTAATTAACTGTAAAAATAGAACATCTAGCACTCTAAAACATGTCAGAATAGAAACTTTCAAGTTTTGTTGGGAAAGAAGCAAAGAGATACAAGGGATGGTCACACATGTTAATCAAACAAGTGCCTTTCAATGCGGTAAGGAAAAATATAACCGGCATCAGAGATGACTTCAAGTTACTTAGGGTCTTTCAAAAGAATACCTAAGATATTGTAGCCTGCTTATTTACTAACACAACCTTGTGTGACTGTCCTCCTGCACTGTGTTAGTTGCGTTCTAATGGGGACTGAGGGGTAACTTTGGCCTCCTTTGCCCTTCCACGCCTTCCATTTTGTGAAAACAGAGTACTTGTGCTGTCTTCTTAAAGTAGAAACTTGAGAGCTTACCAGACATGAAACCATCCACAAATCTTGATCTCAGATTTTGCATATTCCAGACAGATGAAGAAATAAGTTTTAGGCTGTGGATTTAGCTCAGCAGCGTTCCTGCCTTGTAAGCACTGAGTCATGAGTTTGATCCCTGGTACAAAAAAAAAAAAAAAAAAAAAAAAGTTTATAATTTATTTAATAGCAAATCATTTGTTTTAGTAGTGCAAATGGATTAATATATGATTTTATATGACAATAGATTAATTTTATCATTTAAAGACTTTTGAATATCTAGGCTTTGTTTTAAGAGTAATAATAAAAAAGGTATGCTGCCCATAATAATTTATGCAATCATTAAAGGCCAGATTCATAACTAATTACCTTTAGTTCCTGCCATGTAACTATTAATTGTGATATTTAACTAGAAAGAATAAAGAAATAACAAGCGAATTAGTAAAACACAATTTTGAATGTCTCTATGGAGTGCATTCAGAGATAATTGGCATTTGGGCTGGCGTTTGGGAGGAAGATGGATCCTATTTTTATATTACTTTTTGTTTCTTATTTTATTAGTACATGTTTGCAGTTCATGCAGTGCACCCACCATGGGTAGTGATAACATGTACATACTACAGCTTATTGCATTTGTTTTTTTGTTTAAAAAACAAACAGAAAACCTTTCCCCTTCCCTCCCTGCTCCTCTAATTCCCCTACCCCATTTTCATTCTTGTTGATATTGTTAATCACAGCTCGTTATAACCTATCACATTTACATTATAGAGATTATTAGGTTCCTGTACATGACATATCCTCTTATTTCTCATACTCCTCCTCCTCCTCAACCCTTGCTGTTATCCCTCTGGACCACTTTCTATGGCAAGATATTCATTCCCTTGTCCCCTCCAATCAATCCTTTATTATTCATTTTGTTTGTACTTTGCCCCACTCAAATGAGATATGCCATATATTCAACTTTGCATGTTTGGGTTATTTCACTCAATAGTTATATTTTCTAGCTGTATCCATTTTCCTACAAATGTAGCAGATTTGGCATTCTTTAATTCTAAGATTAAATAAACTAATACATTTCAAATTGTTAAAATCATGTCTAATACATTAAAGGCATTTTAACGGATAGTTTCACTTCATAATTCTTACTATTACTTTTTAAATGACTGTTTTAAGGAGAAATAAGGTTCATAAATTTATGAAAAGAAAATAGTTAATAAATAGTTAAACTATTTTGAATTATCATTTTGCTTAATTTCCGCATTTTTACTTTATATCTGATTATTATATTTCATTGATTCTTGCTACAAATATTTATTTTACAGTTATTTTATACAAGATCCATTCTTTATGATGGAAAAATAAAAAATAGAGACAGATAGAATCATTGGCTTCCTATAGTACACATTCTTGATTTTGAAAAATCTATCTCTTCTTTGTAGCCAAGTAGTATTTCGTTTTATATAGATACCACATTTTCTTTATACAGTTATTTGCTGATGAATTTACAGGCCTCTTCCAGGATTTAACTATTATAAACTGTGTTACTGTAGATGTTGGTATGCATAAGTCCCTGTAATATGATGTCTTAAGCTCTTTGGGAAAGATACCTTGCAGGAAGATAGCTAGGTTATATGGAATTTCTAATTTCAGTTCTTTGATAAATCTCCAGACTGATTTTCATCATGGTTTCATAATGGTACTAGTTTACATTTGCACCAACAATGGATACTAGTTTACATTCTAGTTTACTAGGGTACTAGTTCACATTCTAGGGTACTAGTACATTTGTACGAGGGTAATAGTACTAGGGAACCTGTACTAGCACTAGGGTTCTAGTATCTTTGTACCTAGGGTACAAATGAGGTTACTGTAGGGAGCTCTTGAAGCTCAAGATTGATCATATGTGTGAGGCTAAAGCAAGATCAGACCTCAAAACGCAAAGAGCTCAAAACAAGCCAAGAAAACAAGCTGTTCCAGCACCAAGAGGGCAAGGGGCCCAGGTCAGCCAGGCAAACAAGATGCTAGGCAGCAGGATTGAAATTGATGTTCTCGTTGAGAGTGCATAAAAGTGTGTTACAGTGGTTGAGCACTTCTTTTCCTCCCATCAGGAAGATAAGGGCTCCAACTGACCCCAGCTTTGTCTCTTACGTATTTTCCCATCTTCTCACAGTCCTTCACCCCAAGAACCTCAAGGCCACATGGGTTGCAGCAGGAAACTAGTTTACATTAGTAACTCACATTCTAGTTTTCTGAATCGCTAGTTTATATTCACACAAACCATGAAGGAGGGTTCATTTATCCCTCGCAGCATTTGTTATTGCTAGATCTCTTAATGCTTGCCATTCGTTTTGGAGTAAGATGGAATTTAGCTTTTTAAATTTGCATTTCAGTAATGGTCAGAGACATTGAACTTTTTTTTTTTTTTTTTTTTTTTTTTTTTTTGTATACTTTTGGACCAATTGTATTTCTTCTTCTGTGAAATGTTGTTCATTTTTCTTGCCCATTTCTATTCTGGGTCTTTAATTTTAAGTGGTTAAATTTTGTCTTTTTGATTTCTTTGTGTGTTATACCTCTACCTATACTCAGTCTGAGGAATATTTACATATTTTTCCCTTTCTGCAGGTTGTTGCTTGATTCTATGCATTGTGTATTTGTTTTTGTTTTTGTTTTTGTTTTGTTTTTTGTCTTTTTGAAACAGGGTCTCACTATGTGGTTCAGGCTGGCTTTGGGCTCACTTTGTAGCCTAGGCCTGTCTTCAATTTGCAATGGCTTTCCTCCCTCAGCCTCCTAAATGCTTGGATTACAAGTATACATCACCATGCCTAGCTTTATCTATTGATTCTTTTGCTTTACAAAAACTTTTTAGTCTAATTTAATTCTATTTGTTGATTCTTGTTATTATTTCTTCTGCTATTGAGGTTAAGAAAATCCTTTCGTAAACCTATGTCCTCAAGTGTTTTGCCTATTTTATCTTCCTTATAGTTTTGTTTTTGTTTCAATGTTTAGATTTTTTATACATTTTGATTTTAATTTAATGTACAGTGAAATAAGGGTCCATCTGCAAACAGATGACTTGTTTTCTCAGCACCACTTACTTGTTGAATAGGCTTTTTTTTTTTTTTTAACTTTTAACTTTTTATCAGTACCGAGGATCGAAATCATGACCGCCTGCTTGCAAGGCAGGTGCTTATGCCGCTGAGCTAAATCCCCAGCCCCGTGAATAGGCTTTCTTCCAACATATGATTTTGGCCCTTTGGCAAAAGTCAAATAGCTAAATGTGTTTGAGAAAGTTTCTGTTTCCTAAGTTCTGCTTCATTCATCCCCATACCAATTTTTATTCCAGCACAATGCTGTTTTTATCACAATCACCTTGTCATATAGCTTGAAGTTAGGTATTGCTGTGCTGCCAATTTGTTCTTTTTGCCCACAATTGCTTTTGTTATACTTGATATCTCTTGCTTCCATATGAATGTTAGGATTGTTTTCTCTAGATCTATATGCTGTTGGTATTTTAATTGGGAGTACATTGAATCTGTGTAATAGATTTGAGGGTATGGCCATTCTCATCTTATTTATTCTGCTGATCCAGGAACAGAGAACATCTTTTCATTTTCTTACTTTCCTTTTTTTGTTGTTTGTTTCATCTTAACATTTTCTTATGTCCTATTCAATCTCCTTTATTTTTTAGAGTACCATATTTTCCTTTGTAGAGGTCTTTCACTTCCTTTGTTATGATAATTTCTAGGTATTTAATTTTTCTGGAAGCAACTATAGTATTATTTTCATAATTTTCTTCTCATTCAAAAGAAATGTACACAAATGCTAATGCTTTTTGTGTACTGATCTTTATCTTGCACATTCCTGAAGTTGGTTATTAATTCTAAGAGTTTTAGTGGAATTTTTTGGGTCTTCTATGTGGAGTACTATGTCATATGATAATTTGATTTCTTCCTTTCCTATAAGTATCTGTTTCTTCTTTCCCTTGCCTAATTGATCTGGCTAATGTTTCAAGCACTATGTTGAATCATAAGAGGTGATAATGTACAAACTTATGTTGTTCCGGATTTTAGGAGGAATATTTCAACTTTTCCCCATTTAGTATGATGCTGATTACTGTTTTGTTACAAATAGCTTTTATCATAGTCAGGTATCATCCTTCTATACCAGTTTTCTTCAGGGATTTTACCATGAAGGCTCACCCTAATTTTGGTTGGTACTATTCACGGTTTAAGCCTGCAGGAGGCAAATGAAATCAGCCCATGTTTGAAAATCTCCATTTGGCTTGACCAGGTATGTCTTTTCCTACTGCAATCATCCACAGACATCAGGCTCTAATCAGAATCTTCATAATCCTTAAAGGTCCACTCATACCAGTGATACTCCCGGGAGCTTCTAGGTGTTCAGCCTCAGATTGGTGCTGCATTCTTGAATCCTCTTGTTCTTTAGCTTCCAGGTTCTGTCACTGAGTACCTACTAGCTCCCATTACTCTCCAGCATGCCGCAAACCATTGTAGAATAGACTACCTGTGATCCTGTAAGCCTAAGAGATTCCCTTAAACACACACACACACACACACACAATTTTCAACAAAACATCCCAAATGCCTGGAATTATGTTTAACGTAGGCATTCAAAAATATATACTATATGGCTGAACAACTGAAATTCAAAAATTTATTGCCTTGTACAAACAACCACACATGCATGAATAGCTGTAACATGAGATATAATCCAGATGTGAGCTGCTTTGAAATAGAAAGAAATAATTTACACCTGGGGTCATACATAAAAACCTTCATGACATGCAAATTTTGTGTTATGCCATGTGAAGATACATGAACCATTAATTTCTAAAAGTTTTTATCTCTGAAGTGTTTTTCTTTCTTGAATTGACTTTATTTTGCACAAATGAAGTAGCTTTCCAAATATGCATAGCTTTTTCTCACGGATTTTATTTGCACCTAAGCACACAGCATTTCTATTGCTACTGTTTTAATTCAATTCAACTGAGTGGTAGGTTGGAACGCTCTTATGTGATTCACACTTTGCTTGATAACAGGGTTGTTTTAAAAATCATGTTACTGGTTGAATTAAGTGGAACTTATCTTGTGCAATTTAGCCTCTTCATACTGTTTAAGTGATGACTACAGAAATATATATACTAGAAATAAAATACTTTGTGAGTATGTGTCATCCAGATAATTGCTGATGAGAAACAGACTAAGAACTCTTACAGAGGGAAGAAACTTTTTCACTAGACTTTTACCAATTACACTGTAAATTCTATTTGGATTAATTTATTTGCCTTGTTTTAATAGTTCAACAAACATGTAATTGAACGAGTGGTATATAAAACTCTCTGTTGTAAATTTGATGAGGGAGACCACTTATTTTGCATTATGTTTATATTATACAATCTAACCTTATTTTTTAATAACATTGAATATACTTTAAAAAGTACTTATGATCAATACCAAACTGATTACCTAAAAAAAATAAATAAATAAACCCATCTTGATTCATTGGAGACATAACCCATATTTTAGCCATCACTGAATACTAAAAATATATCAGGTAATTTCTTTCGGAAACAGTGCATCTTTAATCCTTCCCATAAGAGGAATGAGATGAGAAATTTTATTACTTTTTTCTAATTAAGTTCAAAAATTTATAGGAATACAGCATGAATTGCTAATATGAGAAGCTATCTTATACATTTATTTCCATGGAATTTTATTCTATCTCTGAATTACTATAATTGGACACAAATCTATAGATAATTATTATTTTGACTCTAACACATCATTTGGAACAATTTGTTGATGTACAATTCTTTTTTAATTTTTGTATGGATTTTCTAGTTTCACAATTAGCTGTCTAACACTGTTCAAGAGCATTGATCAGTCCATGGTATTTAATCTTCATGTAACTTAGTATCAATTACGTTTTGCATTTAATAAGTAAAATAATGCCTATAAATTCTGAAAAAAGCATCTCACATTATTTAACAAAATCACTCAGAATTTTCATATTTGAATAAAAATTAATGCTATTTTCAAAGAGTTTTTTTTTCAGTTTCAAATTCATGTAATTCAGCGGCACATGTATATAGATAAATACACCTCAACTGCAAAAGAAACATTTTTGCTAAATTCGTGAATGTGTGACATGACTCTGAGAAAAGTAATTCAACCAACAGAAGTTACTTAACTATCTTAAAACATCTGGATTTGAGAAAGTAGCATTTATACCAGCATAATTGAACTGATAGTTTGTGTAATGCTAATTTGGCCTCACGTGAAAACTTTGAATACAGATTCATTCAAAAGCACTTGATCACATGGGGCAAATTTTGTTCTGTTTGAATTTAAATGAACCATGTTTAATTTATATTAAAACTGAGTAGGAAACAACCTTTTATCCAGGCACTTTGAAAAGATTTAATAGCCATGGCAACATTTCATACTGTTGCTTGGCAGGTCAAGGCATGACTAATATTTGATATCTCTAAGTAATTATTTTTATTGCTGTTAATGAAAAATGAGGTTACAAAAACAAATCAGAGCATTTCCCAGAGGCTTAGCATCCACAGAACTCCAAAGGAAGATGGTAAGTTAAAATATAATTAATATTTATGTCTTTTACCTTATTGGAGAAACTTGAGAGAGATGACATTGTACAACTACCAAATTCCCTTAGTCACTACCTTTGTCCAGATCTCTGCCACTATCGAGATGTGACAGATCACCTGGGAGAAGCTTGCAGAGCAAGTACATTCTCAGGATATAAACATGCTGACACACTCAGAATGAGGACTAAGTATTTACCATGATTCTTTATTTTGTCAGGTGCTTTTGCAATAAAATTGGCTTTATAAAATATGCTGGTCTCATCACAGGCACCCTGAAAAATGTTCCTTTCTCAGCAGTGGCACAGTAGCATCCTGACCTATAAAGCTGCTGTTTAGTACAGTTTCATAATCTTCTGTTTTCTATCCAGTTATACATGGTAGCAAGCTTCAAATAAGGCTTTTCTCCACTTTGAGCCTCAGTTGGCCTCATGCAGTTTTAACAAGATCCCCAAAGAACCCAACTGAAAGAGATAAAATAATGTGTGTATGCACATCTATTTTATGCATAGATGAGAGCCAGTGCCAACGTATTTTCTAGATGTTTTAAGAATTTAAACAACAGGCATTGTTCCATGCTGAGTCTTCAGTGCAAACAAAATACAAGCATTTTGGGACCTTGTGTGTACAAAGTCGTCAAATATTTGGACTGTAAAATGTGTCAAAGTTTTAACTGCAAAACAAAACCAAAGAATGTCTATGACTGAGCTCTCAGACATCCTTGAAAAATACGTCTACTAAAAAGTGTTTCTCATTTATTGTTTGCAATTCATTAGCTAATAAGAATTTTATGCTTTGAAAGATTTAGTTGCCCTATTCATTATTTTACCTGTGTTTCAACCACTAAGTATCACATTAACTACAAAATATGAAAGACATTTAGTACTACCGATGTTATTACATTTACATCGCTAATATTACATGAGTGGTCACAAACAGATAAGTTTATAATGAAAGAATCAAATTTTCCTCCCTTTTATGAGTAAGTCGATTATTAGTAGTACTTAATTGCTGACATGAGAACCATAAATGAAAATAAAACATGAGCTATAGAGTTTTACAAAGCAAGAAATAAGTGGATCTGAAGACCCTCGCATATATTATGGGATAAGTTGAAAGCTTTCTCCCAAGATAGCCTTTCAAAAATGTTAAAACCTAGGATTACTTGTTAGCCAACACCCACAAATGTTACCAAGGAAGAAACTTTCAAGAGGAGTGCTTTGAGCTGGAGCTTTTCTGGAATTCAAAATCTCACTGAATTATTGAAAAGGAAGACAGACGCTAAACTTAAAAATGTGTTTGTGTACATGTATAAAATGATGTATGGTTTTGGAAAATTATGAATAATACTCATAGAAATTTCCAAGTCAAATCTGTAATGGAACTGAAGGCATACAAGGACTGAAAAACTTTTCAACAAGTTTGAGAGAGAATAAGTAGCCCAGGGTTATCCTGGGGTGGAACTTTCTGGCATGGCAGGTAATAATACATCTGTGGGAAAAGCTGGGGATGGTTCACTTACTTGTGGAAGTGATGAGCTTATGTCCTGCCACACGCATATATTGGGGCATTCACTTGAGGGGATCATCTGTGCATATTATGGAAACAATCTGTTCAGAATCCGGATCACATTACCTCAATTTAATTAAGGAAATAACTGGTTGTGGGTGCTGAGTGCCAGTCATTCCTCCTCAGGACCTCCACAGTTCTGTTGTCTGCTAGTGTTACTGAAACCTTTTCCCCATGATAGCTGGTAGGCTACACATAGAGAATGTATAAGCACACTAAAGGAAAAAGAGGCTTTTTCTGGTTTCTGTGTACTTTTCTTCCTCCTTATTCTAGCGGAGCTGACTGGTACACAGGGTGTCCAGTGGAACTCACTGCTTTTGAGTTTGTAGTAGCACTGTTAGTGTTTTCACAAATTCCTCAGTTCTGCAATTAACCCAACCAGTGATTTGCCAAAAAGTTATGTAGATTTCATTTTGAATTTCCCGGGAATTTCAAAATTCATGTCTCCTGCCCAGGAGTCCTCCTGGATAACATTCTGATGAATTTCTTTGGCACTCCAGCATACTAATGTCTGATCACTGACCATGAACACGAACTGAAGGTCAGCTACGGTTTAGAGACATTCAGAAAATTCCTTCACCATCCAGTGAGCTGCATCCTCTCAAGGATGTTGAAATTCCCCAGTCTTTGAAGAGCTTCCCTTTTCATGATAGTTTGTCCCTTAATAATAGTATTAGTAATTTCTGTGCACTATACCAAAGCAGCATGTAAGGAGTGTCTTCAACAACAGACATGAGTTTCATCGCAGTTATAGAGATTCAAAGCCCATGATCAGCATATCAGCAAACTTGATTTCTGGTGAGTATCCTCTTCCTGGCTTTTAGTTGACTACTTTGGCTGTGACTTCATACGATTGTCTGTGAGTATGATCTATGTTCTATCCATCTCTTTACTACTCGTATTGATAAGGATCCCATTCTTGTAACCTCATTTAACCATAACGACCTTTATAAACACTGCATCTCCAAATAGAGTTGTATTGAGTTTGGAGCTTTAGCATATATTTTTAGGGGAACACAACTCAGTGTGTCTCTCTCCCTCCATAATAGGGCTTTCTTTAGCATTCTCTTTGGTTCCCAATTTGTTAATTTATTTCATTTGAATATTTAATAATTATATTTAATTTTTCCTATTCAAATTATTGTGTGCTCTATACCTCCTGAAATGACCTAATGTAGAAGAGTTTAATATAACAACTGTCCTCAAATCCTCTTTTCTATGTGGCATTTTACTGGAAAAGCATGAAAAATTGCTTAGTTACTCTAAGTGGTTCAAGTAAGTGAGGTCAGTAGACTTGGTTTCTTTCCTGAAATAGATGCAATCACACATTGGCAGCTCCTAAGTACTTCCTAATGAAGTCATTGTCACACTCCACTTGTGTCTTCCCCTACTCATTAAGACTGAGTCAAAGTCAAGTCAACATAAGTGAGCAGACATTGTACACTGGAATTGTATTGCAATAACTATTTGGAAATTCATAATTTTATTTCATCCTTACCTTACTGAACACTGAAAAAAGTTATGATTTAGAATCATAGTTTACCTTTCAGAAGTGAGCTGTTATGCTAGAATTTTCTTTGATTTAATCATAGCAAGATGTCTCAGATTTTTCCTGGGTATATCTAACTCTGCAGTGTTAGCAAGTTTGATGTTTGGGCACACCAATTAAGACAGAACACTATGACCCCCCATTTGCCAGCTGGATTTTCAATTAAACTTCTACCATGAATACTGTTGAAGCTCTTTTGGGGATTTCCAAAAGCATACATTTATAATATTTAAAATTTTTCCAGCATCCTTTTCTCCATAATCACTGCCTACAGTAGCAGAATCTATACTAAATAATTTAGGTCGAGTAGGCATTGGTTGATCTCTTATAAGTATTACCTATCAGAACAAGAAAACAAATTTTCCATGTTACTCTCTTTAAAGGACAGTGAGTTCTGATAATTAAAGGCCCATGTTGAAGACTGGAGTAAGGGCATTCAGATTTGAAAGAACTGAAGATGAGTAAAATTCCTTATCTGAGGAAAGAATAATTTGGGAGTGAAGAGTAGGGTTTGGTCTGTTCCTTAAATAGGCTTCCAGTGTGGTAAGGCCAAGCTTAAAAGACAGAAGAAAAAAGGTAACTGGCATTCCTGAGTTCCACTGCTTTAGTAATGTAGCCAAAGAAACACTTGAGTGAACCTGAGATAATTTGAGAGAAAAGATTTTTTAAAAGGCAGAAAAGAAGAAACCAAAATAACAGCAACAGAAGTGTGTCCCCTCTACTTCTGCTTCAGTAAATTATATCATTAAGTAGCATTTTTAGAGCCAGAGAGCTCCCATTGATCCCTGCATGTTGTTATTGAGGTTGGCTTCTGTTTTGGCAGTGTGTGAAAACAAACTCCAGTCAAAGACAACTTTTCATGTGCTGATGTAAGATGAGGGAGAGGATCCTGGAGCTGCACACTTAACCTAGTCCAGGCACTGGGTTAGGTAGTTGATAAAGCAAGTGGCTTAACCACTCTATGTCTCCATTCTATTTTTCTAATTCATAACTTACTTTGACTACCACTACTGATAATGATGATCTCAGGGCTGTGCAACTTGAATGTCAGTACACATAGAAAGAAATGAAATCATACTGAACTCCATGATGATTATAGTTAATTTTAGTTTCCAATTTTTTGATGGATATAGCTACTTATTCTAGTCCTTTATTTGTTCTGTTGTATCTTTTTCAACATACATGTTCTTTATCTTTTCAAATATATATGTTCTTTTATTAAATTTATTTGTTGATTTGAAGTATTCTACATGAAAGACAGAGATATAAGGCACATGATTGTAAGTTCATAAAGCAACACATAAACCACTGGATTCAGTTTTCCAATGTGTGTAGCTAAAAAAGCAAATGATTTTAGAGAAATTGTTTTATTTCTATGAAAACATCTAAGAGACAAAATTGTGAATCTGATAAGTTTGCAAGTCTTATTGTCAATGAACATGGAAAACAAAAGAAAAACTAATAAATAGTCATAAAAGAAAATCCCAGCAGTATATATACTGCCATAACCTCAGTGAAGGAAGCATGTTAAAAAATATTCTATTCAAGAGAAAATATTCTAATCTGTTTGATGTTATATTCCTAAATTTCTCTAACTTCAAAATATTGCACCACTGAGTTCATCCTCCTAATTTCTAGAATCTAGGACCTATTTTTGTCCTTAGGCAGGAAATATATAAACATCCATAATCATATCTCAGTAAGTCAGGGAATATTTAAGAAAGCAATTGAAACCACAATTTATGAGAATGAGAAGGTTTTTACTGAATTTACTTGTAACTTAGTGTCTTGGTTACTTTTCTCTCATTGTTGGGACAAAATACCTGACATCCAAAGTGAAGCAAGCGTTTTCTTAGTCCTTCACGGAGTCAGTGCTCAATATCAACCAGCATTTGATTCTGCATAAAT
This sequence comes from Cavia porcellus, assembly GCF_034190915.1. Lineage (NCBI taxonomy): Eukaryota > Metazoa > Chordata > Mammalia > Rodentia > Caviidae > Cavia > Cavia porcellus. The sequence continues at coordinate 44,327,710 of NW_026947496.1, forward strand.
GAAAGGAGTTCCAAATGAGAGGAGCCTGAGAACTACTGGCTTGTTAACTTTTGTGTCACTGAGGAGATTTAGGTTGAAGTCACAGAGTATCTACCAGCATTCATAAAAGTGCTTGCATGCTGTTCTGAAGTTTCCAGCTGCATACAGTAATTAGGCATTCTTCACAGAACCTTCTACTCTTGAAGTTTGGAATCTGTGTTGTTCAGCGTGAGACCAAATTTGAAACTGTTGCAAGTTGCTTATTAATACATGTATTCTACTATCTCAGTCTAACTTCCTTTCTGAGCAGCCCCAAGTACTTTTAGAAATGGTCTTGAAATAAAAGCCTTTCAGTCAGTTTTTTTTTTTTTTCCTCTCTCTTCCTTAACTCTGAGAATGGGTACCCAACCTGTAAGACCCAGAACTGGATTGTGACCTGTCTGTTTATTGAATAATAAAGCACCTGCTGCCTTTCAAACCTGAAAATCATACCTGCATTTGAGGATCCTTTTCCAGGAAACTTATTTGAACCTCACATGTGCCTTTTTCCAGATTTTCAAATGGAGTTCTATTATGTCTGACGCTTGTGATTTCCCTATTCCTCATATTCATGGTGTACTTGGGGAATTTTCCTCTCAAGTACCTACATTTTGTAAATTATATTGTAACCTTCTGTGTGTCAGTACTCTTAGTGGAAATAAATCATATATATGTGAAATGGCTCTTGTTCAAGATGCTTCCCCAGCACAAAAAAGAAAAAGTAAAAGGTACTGCATGACAGGTAAGTGTCATAATATCATTGCTGATAGGATGCTGAAAGAGGCCACCATGGTCATTATGAGGAAGTTACTAGAACATTTAAATGTAGTTAGAATTGCATTTAAAGGTACAGTACATGGATGGGGCCAAGTATAATGAACAAAGTTCACACTTTGGTCAAAGTTTAAAAAAACAAAACAAAACAACAAAACCCAAGGCTTATAAAAAGACAATTAACAGGGAGAGCTATTTGTTCATAGCCTTTTCATATGCCTCTTACCTGATGGAATTGTGAAGCCAAAAACCTTTCCTGACACTGTTTTCAGGGTATAATTGCAATTATTTACCCCTGTCCTTCTTGATCTCTTCGACTCCATTAGCCTCCATTGTGTCAAAAGTTCTGATCTCTAGGGCAGTAGCTTTGGGATACTTTGGGAAGATTCAGTTGGAAGCCAAGCAGATATGTCTCTGCCCCTTAAGAGACTCAAACATTCCCTTAACTTAAGCCTCCACTTTGTTACATGTCACTTGAAGCTAATAATACAGCTGATTAGATATGGCATCTAAATGGGGTAGCATCACACTGATATTTACAGGATACACAATAATTACTGGTTTCTGTTTCAAATTAGGGTTGTTAAACAGATGTGCAACCAATTTTTTGAAATGCCATTAAGATCAAAACCCCTCCCAGATTTTCACACAATGGAACATGCTTTGACATTAATAGAGGTCCAGGAAGAACTAAAAAGCACAAATTGCAATTTCTCACATTTAACTTTTTCTTTCTTTATGCCACTGTGGTTTGCATCTGCTGTGGGACGGAAGAATTGTTACTCTTACTTCGGGATTCAGTTTAAACATCAAATGCTTGGAGTTGCTTTCCTGAATCAGACCTTTTCTTGCTTACTAAACTTACTTATTTGCTCCCCTGTATGCTTCACTAAATATGTATTTCTCAAGTATGGTCCACCTGTGTCATATATTTTGTATAATATTTTATGCCTATCAAATTATATTTCAATTATATTATGTTTCTCTAGATATAGAACTTGTATTTTATTACACACTCATACTGGCAATATCTAGCTGCATAACTAATAACTCATCAACAAATATTTGAGTACATCATTGAGTAAATGGGTGGACAAGCAAAGGAATGATTGAATGAAGAAAATGAGTTTTTACTTAGGGTACAAGTCTAGCCATAGTTCAAAAGATGAAATAAATATTGTCTTCTTCATAATACAATAAATAATAATTTAATTCTTGTTTAATTTCCATTAAATAAGAAACATGGATGCTCAGAACTTCAAAATGTTACAATTACGAATTCCAACCTTAGGATTACATACTATAACTTCTAATGCAGATAAAACTTTCATAATGAATTTCAGAGTTAAAAGGAAAAATAGTTAAAATACATATTTTAAAAATAGTTTATATATAAACACAAAATCACCTGATCCGTTTTTATAACAGAAAGAAGGGCAGTTACAGTTGCCACATTACTATAATGGATCTAACAATTGATCTCAGGGACTGCATTACTTATGTTTCATCAATGAGATTTTCTTTGTTACCATCTACACTTAGATTTTAAGGACTAATTCAACTAAAATAATGTCATCTGTTATAGATTAAGGTATCTTATTTGTGCATGATTTATAACAAAATAATAAAAAGTGCTTCCTGAATTTTTTTCCTGCATAACTTGTAGTAAAATTCGTCTTTCTTGTATGTCTTGCCATTTCAAATATTTGCATTACAATGTCAAAAATGGATGCTCTATTAATTAAATGAATAAAACAAGACACAACTTGAATTTAGCTTAATAAGCAAACCAGAGTGAAGGCAGCTGTGTCCCATTAGCTTTTAATTTTCTAGAAAATGGAGAGGGAGCAAATATAACAAAGAATGTCTAAAGTTGAGCAGCTTGTGGTTGGTTACGTTGCTATGACTACAAGAAGCCTTTCTGATGCTGTGTTAGCAAAGAAATGGACTGTTTGGAAAAGTTGCACTAAATTCTCTTATTCCTTAAAGTAGTGCTGACATTTGACCATAATCCTTCAGGGCCTTCACACCATTAAAACATGGATGTGAAGGAGAAAAGGAAATATTCAAATTAGTTCATGAGCATTAGATTCATTTTCTATTACCCAAGTGAGAGAACTGCATCGGATGAAGAACAACTATGAGGTTAGAAACCTTCCAAATCACTTGTCTGCTACCTCTAGATGGCTTAGTATGTACTTCTGAATAAAAGCAAACCTACTTAGGAGACTATTTAGGAAAAGAATCTGGTAATACTACACAGAATAAGGAAATTTGCTTTAAAAAGCCTTTTCTGTAAGAACCTCCATGTCGGTATACATGGCTAAATCAAAGCAATTTCTAGAGAATATATACTAATCTATATTAGTATATAAACTAACTATAGATAGGAGAAGAAACATACCCAAGAGGAAATAATCCAAGTTAGAGAGAAGACATACATTGTTCCACTCTATGAAATAAATGTAAATGTTAAATTTATTTTTTTAGAAATCTTGGCAATGTCATAGTTGCTTTAATGACTGTCAATTAAGTAGAGATTATATAACGAGCATAGAGTATTACTTAGTGAAGTAACACTTTGGAATGTATTACTTTTTTTTTTTAATGGGATCTAATCCTCCTGCTACTCCGCCATTTGTTTTCATGAAAGAAATATCTCTCCTTTGAAATAAAAGTCCCAACAGCAAAGCATAAAGGTCCTCTAGATCTTTAGTCTGAAGAGGATGCTGGCCTAAGGGAAAAGGACGTGTGGCTCATAATCTTTTCCCTTCACTTTGCCTTTCATGAGTTTCTCTGCAGTGACTTAATAACCAATATTAACATCTGTCTATAAATGAAAGAATCAGGAATGATGTGAATGCTTTACCACCATGTACTTCTCAGTCAGGGGGTAAATCCTGTAGGATTTTGTTGATTATGCCAACAGTTAACTTCAACTGCCCACTTTGACATAGAAAGTGTTCTTTAATTTATTTTCAGGATGATCAAAATAAAGAGAATCTTGCTATCATTACGATATCCAAGGACGAGAAGGATACCTGTATGCTAAGAACAGTGCCGTGTAGGCATATTTGTCTTGCTCACAGAGATCAACAGGTGAGCACACAGCAGCAAAAAAATCAGGTACTTAATTTCTGGAACCCCATTCTCATAACAGAATAAAAATATAAAAAATTACTTTTTATTTTTTCATGATGACAAAATTCTAGCCAGTTTATTTGACCATAGAAGATGTGAGATAACTGCTTTCAATAAAATTAAAATGCAGAGTTCAAAATTTTTATATTTTCTAACTAAAAAATCATGATAGGGAGAAAAAAGCAGAAGAAAATTTGCTAGCATAAGGAATATCATTACTGGCATTATTAAATAAAACACAAGTAGACTACATGATTACTGTCATCAGTGTTCAACAGACAATGATGTGTTATGAGGAATGTTTCACTCCAGTTAATTTGATTGTACTCTAATCTCTTCCCTCCCCATCTGTGCATGCGTGTGTGTGTGTGTGTGTGTGTGTGTGTGTGTGTGTGTGTGTGATGGATTACACTGAGAATGTCCTCAAAAAGTTTCATGTGTTTGAAGAGTGATTGGGTCATTGGCGCACTGTACTGAATGTGCTAAGTGAGCTGTGGGGAGGTTGGGCCTGGTTGGAACAGTTGAGTCACTGTGGGCTCACCCGGAGGGGTGGACTTTCATCCCTGGTTTCCCTTCCATCACTATTTCTTGGCCCCCTTTATGTGAGTCACTTTCTTCTGCCCAGCCCTTCCAGCATACTGCTCCTGCCTTGGAGCCAGTAACCATACCAGGACTGTAAATTCTGAGACTGTGTTTCTCAGCTGTGAGAACAGTGAAATAAGTGACAGTGACTCCTGTGATCCTCTTAACTTTTCTTCAAAAAAGGAGCACAAGTACTTCAAATTGCAGGCATGTAAAATGTCATTGAAAATGCATAATCATGTTGTGCTGTTTCTCATACATCTGCTTTATTTTTAGAGCAAATGTCTAAAAGATGCTTTACGATGAATATGAAATCACATCTAAGTTTTGTCTCCATTATTGACCAATTATGTGAACTTACTAAGTTATTTTAAGTTTCTAAATTTAGTTCTTAATTATGAGCATAAAAAATGTCCATATAAATTTGCTGAGGCCTGTATACTAAACTTGTACAAAATATATATCACTAAAAAAGTAATATTTTAGTTTCTTTATTAGACAAGTAAACCCAAAAGAATTTTATGCAACGAACCTTACATATCAGGTTATTGTCTTCTTGTCACAAATGCACTCTGGATCATTTCACAATGTGGATTGGCACCTATGTTGAAATGTGTTACTTTATTTATCAAGTATATCTTGAATACCTGATACCTAATAATTATACAGCTCAATAGATAATTAAAAAGGTGCATGAAACCTGGGTCTTCTCTTAGCTACTATATATGAGCATTCTAAATAAACTTTCTGTAGAGAAATAGCATACTTAGTGTTGTTACCATTTATCTTAGGAGACAAAAAATAGATATAAAACTAAAGTATCCTAAAAGATAATGAAGAATATTTGAAACAATTTCTCCAAAGTCATATGCACAGTGAATTCATAAAGATATCACAGCTATAGAGCGATACACTTTCTATAAGGAATTTGAGATCCTTTATTCCATAGGTTTTTTAGAGAGAAAGTTCCTGTTTTGCCTGTCATAGAACTGTGAGAAAAAATTTTTCCCAAAATACAAGTGAAAGAAAAAAAGAGAAAAATTATAACTTGGTCCAAACAGGTAGCCAACAAAAATAATAACATGGATTTTTGCAAGTCTTATTTACATATATGGTATGCTGTTAAAAGCACAGAAGATAGAAGGAAAGTTATTTTGTCTTAGGTTTTAAGAAAAACAACCAAATGAAGAAAAACAGCAAGAAAATATTATTAAAAAGCTAGCCTGAAAAAGCCCTTAAGACATACTATTAATAGGCTGTAAAGAAAAATAAAAATAGAAAATTTATTACTCAGCATACAATGTGTTATCTAGCGGAGATGTTACAACTGAAAATTGGGTTAAAACTTTTCACCACTTCTGAAAAGCTGTCAAAAGGATTATTCTACTGGACTCTCCCCCATCTTCATTATTCACAGCTTATAATGTACAATCACTACTGCAGAAATCCCTAATTCATGCATGTCAAACATACACATGTATATACTAAAATAAATTCCATAAACCTCTTATAAATTATATAATTACAGTAGTATAGGGATCAATTACCTTAACAGATTGTGGTCCAATAATTGTTCTGAAATCAACTATCTCAGTTTTTTTTTTTTTTTTTTAACATTTAGATATCTAGGTTTACATTTAGTACATTTAGATATCTGGGTATTTCAGTAAGTTAGAAATGTCAGTTCTGAAGACAATAAATATATTCATAAGAAAGCTATGAAACTTGAAGACTGATATTATGAAACTAAGTGAAGGAAACTTAAAATTCACTTGTTTCCCACCTTCTTTCTCTCTTTCACACTCATTTTCTTGACTGATGTGACAAAATAATCTGTCCAATGTTTCAAAAACAATGTTGAATAGAAATAGAACAGGAACTCAGTTTCCATGATACCAATCTGGCTTACTATTTCTGTGTTTTACATGAGAATGTTAAGTACATTACAAATAATCTGTGTAAGCATGAGCATTTATTTCCTATCTATCTCTTATGTGCCCAAAATTGAACTAAAATCTCTGAAGACATATATTGGAGGGCATACCACCAAAACTACCCTCAAGATGGAGATATCAAAAGAACCAAAGTAGAAATTATTCTATAGTCATGATTGTCCAAAATGAATAATACTTTACAAAAGATTTTATTTTCCCAAAATTACAATATATTTCATTGTAGTATATTTACAAAAAGAACTATAAGCTTAAATTTTCAGTAAAGCATAATGTATCTTTTTGAAATAGAATGATAAAAATTAATAAAATATATAGCAATATGAATGAATGTGTTTGCTATGAAGAAATTATTTCTGCATCAGTGAGGTCATACATTTTCCTCCCATCTTAGGTAAATTTAAAAATACAAGATAAGTTGCTTAATTACGTAATTTTCATTAGGAAGGAAGTGGTCAGTTGATCCTCACTTTGCCCACTGGGTCTTAGTTATTTCATTGACTTCATAATGATGCAGTTTCCCCTTTCACAAGGCCATACTTACAGTGGTTTGTGACTACATAAATTTACATTTGCTTTGTTGTTAAAATGAGTACCAAAAGCCTTCCCAAGTAGAAAGGAGGGAAAACCAGTACCATAGAGAGAATGAAAAGCCCCAATGAAAATTAATATTTTAAATGCTAGAAAATCAGGATAATTCCTAGAAAATTGTGGTCTACGTTTTCACTTGTCTACCACTGTGAACTATATGAAGATCTATTTTTGTGAAACTAACTGCCAAGAGCTCAAGATTGATTGACAGTAAAATGCCATTTCAATTCAACAGAACATGCAGCTTGGTTGTACTCCTATTGATCTTTTGATTATTTTCTCATAACTTGAAGGATGAGTCTTGTCAGATTTTAGGAAACACCATTGTTTTTAGTGGAGAGAAAGGCTTTTTGAAAAGAACACGCCAGACACTTACCATATCTCTTTCTTGCTGACAGGACAGTGTTTCTCTAAACTCATGGGTATCAGGCTAATAAGAAAATCATACCATGCTACTGATATCAATGAAAACCACAGAACTTCTGAAAGATCTCCATGTAGCTCAATCACTTAAAAAAATAGAATACAGGAGAGCGATGGACTATTTTCTGATACCCAGGAGTATATGTGGATTACATACCAGGAGCTCACTCCTAAGAAAAGAAAGGCAATAAATATATTTCTGAAATATTTGGAGTCGTAGTCTATTAAAAAGAAAACAAAAGTAAAAAAAAAAAAAGTACTGAACAATTCAACTTAAAGCCCTCTTTTACAGATTAAATTTTCATAATGAATCACACTGAATTAACTCATATCCTGAGTCAGTGTATAAAATTAAACATATTTAAACTAGCATAATGCACAAGAGAGATTAGTTCCTTAAAGAGGAGGAATAGAAGAAAACAAACTATATATTAAACATAAAAAAGAAATGTAATGTCAAGCAGAATAAACTACCAACGATATCATAGATATAGAGCTAAAGCTCAGTGGGAAAAAAAAGTTGACTTTCACTTTCAGATATCAAGGATATTTCATTTAGTTGAATTTAGTTCAACTGATATGAGACTGAAAGCATTTGTTGGACTATATTATTAATATTTTCACATGTCTAAGACAAAGTCTTCTAGGTGTATCAAACACTAGTCTCTTTCACTTGTACTGTATCCTGAAGAGATTCGTTTAGGTGGACTTGCCTTTGATTGTCTACTTCCTGTAACCTAACCCACATTTGTACATGACTCCATATTGCATATAATTATATATTTATATATTAATGAACTGGACTTTAAGAAACATAAGTTAATAAGTAAGTATTACTAACTTATGTTCTCTCAAGACTTGATTTGTTTCTGGATGCATTATACATTTTAAGCAAGGCTTCATTTTTTTAAACTGAAATAAGCCATATATTTATGGGAAAATTTAACTATTCCCATTTATTCTGTGTTTTTGTTTATCATAGACAGTATCACGCTTGCTTCAGCAACATGTATATTAAAATTGTTTACTATTTTATAATATTTTATAGTAATGGCTTATGATACCGTAATGGCTCTTTCTTTACTAGGAATTAAGTCATAGTTATAGTTATATACTTATCTAAATATCACATTCCTTGGTAAATTCTTCTGGGAGCACTTTTAACTGTGCTCCCATAGTTCTATGACAGAAAAGCAAATATATATGTCTGTGTATATGTATATAATGATTATATAAAACTTTCTAAATTCCTAAATTTCTCAAGTTATTAAAGAATTCATAAAGAGACAACTTGAGCTTTTCCTTTTGTTGCCATGTATCTAGAAGATGCTCAGATATCATTTCTGTATGGAGTAAAGGCAGTATGTCATAGATAGGTGGGACTATCTTATCACAATTTTTAATGAAAGCATCACTACAATTTTTCCATTCTGAAATATAATTGTCTCCTTAATTATTATATTTAGTTATGAAGATTTGAAACTCTTTCCACTCTCACATTTTTACTTTCCTAAAATATATAATAACTTTATATAGATATGTTAGTCCATGGTATCATACCTTTAAGTAACTTAAAAACTTTAAATGACATATTAAATAACATAAAGATACTTACCTATAAGACGACGACATGAAATTTAATCACAGTTTCTCCTTTGATCGCTCATTACCTACAGAAATTTTCACAGATCTTAGATAACAGTTCTGAAGATTAATATCTGATACATAGTTCTGCTAAGAAACAAACACTTGTGAATAAAAATAGAAAATAGAACATAATTTAAATTTTTAAAAATTAGGTTTACTTATGGCTAAAGTGTGGTGGTTATAGTAGTTTTATTTTAAAAAACTCAGTTCTATTACAAACTATAAATATGATACTGTATAATGTTATAGGCATATTCTTCAAACTGTAATATCAACATGGTCCCATAAGTGGCAAGGTCAAAGTTTACCTAATGAATAGGTCATCTGTGTTACTCTTAAAATCTCACAAGGAGTACAGAAGTACTTACGTTATGAAATAACAATATATATAAAATGCATAACTTGGAAATTATATAAGAATCTACATCATTTTAATAGATATATTAGTGTTCTCTAGAGGAACAGAATCAATAGAAAAAATAGATATGATTATGCGAAGGGATTTGTTAGGTAGATTTACAAGAAAACTAATGAATTCACAGTGGCTATGTGAAGGATCAAAGGGAGGAGAAATCTACAATGGTAGGCTGTATGCTGAAGAGCAGGAGGCTCCAATACCTTTCAAGCCCAGGATGTAGGAAGTCACGCAACAAGATCAAGGTTGTAGCACTTGTCCAAGGTTAAAAGCCTGAAAGTTCATTGGAGAGTCCCCAGTGTGAATTTACATTGGAAGTTTAAAGCAACTGAGGAGCCAGAGATAAATGTACAAAAGCCATGGCAGCAAAGGGTTCATCCACTCAAGACAGAAACTCTTCAAAACTAGGTTCATACCTTCTTTCCCTTTTTATTTTCTCCAGGCTGCAAGCCTATTAGTTACTACCAGTCACATCTAGGTGGGTCTTCTGTCTTCATGTCAATCATCACAGAAATGTGCTTTACTAAACTACTAGGGTATTTCTTGCTGTAGTCAAATTCACATATCTCAATCAATGATCATACTCAATCCCAACACTCTCAATAATTTCATATCTTTTAATATACATTCAAATATATGAATATACTTACATGGTTAAGTATCTGATAAATATGTATGACTGATTATGCTATACATTACTAAGCAGCTCTTTTTTTTTCAGTTAAGAAAGTGTCTTGGGAACAAAACAGTAAGTTCCATTTTGTTATTTTTAAATGCTGTTTGTAATTCTACCAGAGACTGAACCAAAATCGTTTAAATCATGTCTCTATTTGTGAATATTTAGTTTGAATCTAATATTTGTTTATTAAAATCAGTACCAGAATTATTCTTTTGGTTATGATACAATACCAAAGGCTAGATATCACCCTCTCACATTATTAAACCAGATCCTAACAAAAGTACATAAAATTCTAATTTGAGGCATTGAAATATAGGTGTGGGAGGTTTACAATACCAGAAAGAAGAGAAAAAAGGAAAATGACTATATTTCTTAATATAATATCCTCCAGGCGTATGCATGATGCTTTAAGTAATAGTATTTAATTTTTTTTTACAGCTAGATAAATGAATGCCAGTATCTTGGACACTTAAGTTTCTATGTGTTTAGTAGTTTAAATTTATCTTTCTTTACTGACAGATGATGTTTATTTTTTATCTGTTTATATTATTTCGTGTAATATCAACTTCAATGTTTTTGAAAGCTATTTTTTCTTATTAGTGAGCTTTTAGCTTTTTTTATATATTCAGGGTTCAAGTCCTTTGTTAGAAATATGATTTTCAGTTATAAAATTCTTGCAAACTGTGTCTTATTTTTCCATTCTCTTTATAACGTATCTAAGATTTCCTTATCTAAGAGAGGGATAAGTAAAATTTTCTTGTTTTGTTCTTGGTATACCGGAACTGAACTCATGACCCAGCACCTGCCAAGCAGGTGTCTGTGCTGCTGAGCTACAGCCCCATCCCTAAATAAAGGCATCTCTTTTCTTTTCTCTCCCCACCCGGTACCAGCGATCAAACTCATGACCTCATGCTTGCCAGGCAGGTGCTTATGTCACTGAGCTAAATTCCTGGCCCTAAATTTTTATTATTTATATTTTAGAGTTAATTTTTGTATATTTGATTTAAGATTGGAAGGTTTATGATATTCTTCATCCTCATCTCTGCTTTCCATAATTACATCCAATATTTTAAGCAATTTTAATACTGTGAGGAAAAAGCTGTACTTCTCCATTGAGTTGCCCTTTCATCTTTGAAAGCAAAATATAAAAATTAGTATAAATATATATATATGGATTTATTTCTGTGCTTTCTTTTTTGTCTTATTTTTCTATTTCTTATTCTTCCATATGCAAATCTTTAACAGTATCATTCAGTCTTACAGCTTTACAACAATTCCTTAAATGGATGAGTATCAGGCCTTCATCTTTACTTTTTAAAAATGTTTTAGCTAATGGTGCTAATTTGGTATTAATATATATTTTAGAATTAGTGTGTTAGTAGTCACTGAAAACTATTGGAATATTGTCTGGTATTGACTTGAATGTGTAGCTAAGTTGGGTAGAACTGAATTCTCAACTATGTTGAGTCTTCTCATCTAGGAAATATGTCTTTTTTATTTATATTTTCTTTGACTTTGTCTCTATTTTGCACTTTTTATCACACAGATCCTGCACATAGTGTAGAAAATTCACTATTACATATTTTTCTATTATAAATTACATGTTTGAAATTTCAAGTGTCGACTGCTGAATTGTATACTTTTAAATTCTATCATTTCTGTTCTTACGTGATCTACTAAAGTTTGGACATATTAGTTTTCTATCACTTCTATAACTAATCACTACAATCTTAGGTTTTAAAAATAACAAAAAATCTGTTTTGTAGCCCCGTGGCTGAGAGATGTTACATTATACACTCCTTATAATTAAGGTGTCTCAAGGCTGCACTCCTTTCTGGAGGTCTGAGGGGGATTTCCTTTCCTTTCCTTTTCCAGTTTTAGAGGCAGACTGCATTTCTTGGCTTATGTCCTTGCTCCCATCTTCATAGACAACAGCAATAGTTGAGTCTGAGTCTGTTATCTGGTGTCTTTTCAGCTTTTTATTTCTGTCTCTCTTCCACCCTCGTGATTACATCAAGCCTTTCAGGATACTCTGTATGATCTCTCTTTGTTAAGGTCAGCTGATTAGCAACTTCAATTCAACCACAAACCTATTACCTTTTGCAGGCAACATCATGTATTCTTTGAATTTGTGGATTAAGATGTAAACAATTTGAGAGGACCATTATTGTCTCTAAGTTATGGATTTATGTTTACAGTTATTATAATTTTCTAAAGAGTTAAACTTTAAAGCCCTCCTCTTTGTCCTGAGTCATATTTTGTGTCTTTAATATACACAAAGCTACTCTTATTATTGATCTGTATGTACAGTAGCTTTTATTTTCAGTTCATTTGTATCTTTGAGTCTAAAGTGAATTTCCTACACATAGCCTGAACCTTTTAACAGTTAAAATCAATAGCTTTTTGTTAAGTATTGAATGGCAGATTATTAAATATTCTAATGCACTGATTAAAAATTGCTATATAATTTTAAGTGACAAGTTAGTTAATGTAATAGAGACAAAGTTATTTAGCTTCTACCAAATTTTCTTAGTTTGAAATTTGATGTATTAGAAATGCATAGTCTCAATTCTATCAGAAATTTCTACTCAGAGCATGACTCATCAAGATTAGAAATCATTAAAATATGGTATAAAATATTTGGGTATATCCTAAATATCCTGATATTTAAAGCTCTATCACCTGTACCTGCAAATGCTCACTGGTAAAATGTTAGTAGCTCCATACCTTGAAACCAGACCACAAGATGAGAATACAAATGTGATAGAGACACTCCTCTGACTGGTGTTATTCATTATAGGCCTTGTTTCAAGAATAAACCTCCATATTTTACTTGTTCCTGAGGCCACCACAGGGGCAGACCACATTCAACTTCCCTGCTAGTTCAGTGTTATCATACAGCAAAATGGGGCAAGTGGGGTGTGACTGAAGGTAAATTTGCAATCCAATATGCTGTTAGCTTTGAATTGCTTGTTTGTGGGCTTGACAGTGAATAATGGCAGAAACCTTAAAATTATATAATAGAGTAGAACAACCTATCTCCACTTAGACTTTTACATTGTAAGAAACTTGGCATTTATCACAAGTTTCAGTTCTAGAAACTGAGACCAAAGCAATAATTTGTCAACATAATCCAGACCTACTGATAGAAACAATTCTATTCTAAATCAATAGGATTTTAAAAACATTTTCTGAAACTAATCCAATACATAGAAAAATAATAGACATGGTCAAGTCAATCTGTCTTTATGGCCGTCTTAGTTGATTTTTAAATTGTTCATAGAAAACCTAGGAATCTTCTGGAGTGGTAAAATTATTCTTTAAAATTTTTCAATAATATTTTATACTCTCAAACATTATTGTTTGCTTTATTTACTTTGAGCTGCACAAGTTTGAGAGATATTTTTTCTTCTATTTACATGTCAGGGATGTTGTGCTCAAAGATGTTTGTGATAAGTCAATGCCAAATGCAAATATTATAGTTAAATTGCAAAAATGAAGTAGTAGTATTTCTCTTTTCCTCCTGCATTTCACTGGGATTGCAATCTTGTCAGCTAGCATTCAGTGTTAGTGAAACAATTAGAATCATATATTAAAAAATATTTGTTTCCAATTATAAAAGCTTAAATTCTATGAATATGCATAGTATACAATATAAAAATGAGATTGATATTTCATGGTTTTTATTTACTTTGCAAATCAATTTTGGGATTATCATTCCTTATTTTTTAACACTATATATGTTCAGATTATCAGATTTTAATGATTTATTTCATTAGTAAAAGAAAGAAAATAGGGCTTATAATCTTATTTTATACTCAAGTAAGACAATGTTACAATAAATATACTCATTTCACAGTATGTAATCAAACGTGTAAAGTTTCTCATTGTATTCTTTCTGTGAACTATTTACCTCCATAAAAGTTATCAAAAACATTTTTCTATTAGTAGCAAGACACAGATTATAAAGTCTGACTTCCTGCTTTATAGTGGTCTTTCAATTTAGAATTCAGATACATTCCAGAAACAAAAGTAACATTCGTTGTTATTTTGTAAGTTTGATCAGATACATATACTCAAAGGACAACTTAGCTGTTTTTATGGAATTACTTGTTCATCATTCCCAATAGTATTTTGTGTCAGCACTGCATATAATCATTCATTTACTTTGTTGGGAATGCTTTCCCAGAGGAATGAAAATATTTTTCTCAAGATCGTTCTAAGAAGATGAGCTTAGCTCAATACATATTTCAGCTGGTAAATGTTATCATGATCCGGCCCATAGATCGGTCCATAGGCCTTATCTGGAGAGGGGATGGGGATGGAGGGCTGGGCAAGAGAAAAGAGAGATGAGGACAAGTTGACCGTTTCCAATCAAGTCCCGTTTATTCAGGAAGTGTACATGGCTTATATAGAGTCAAAGGGGATGTGGCTTTACAAGACAGGCCGGCTTGGATCTCCTCATATGCCATGGGCCTATCAGACTAGCAGGAAGTCATACGTAGGCACATAGGTAAGCAGAAGTGATGTCAACAAGAGGGGATTATGGGAGATGTAGGCTGAAGCGGGAAGGTGATTATGTCATGCACATTGTAGGCAAGGGGAGGATCATGGGAAATGTAGGCTGACACACAAAATGCCCTCAGGTGGGAGGGGCAGGACAGGGGCAGCCATTCTGAGCTGCTCCCTACATTATCAAATTGTTTAAAATTCTGCTTCACATACATTGGAAGTTTCATATATTTCCCTATTGAGAATATAAGCATTTTACTTTTTTTATCTATCCCATGATGCTAAGTATTTAGTGTCATTGTTCTCAGTCACCAATACTTGCTCTACTTATCAGTTTTGAGTTGTTATAAATAATATAAATCAATTGCATATAAAATATATAACATGTTTATGTATATGTATATAAATGCACAATATTTTCACATAGCACTCTTATGTGAAAGATAAAAATTTACATATTGCAAATTATTTTGGTGAGATCACCTACATGTATACAGCTATTTCTCAAGCAAAGACCTCAACTGCTATAAAGGGCCACATATTCTAGAACTACTGACTCCAGCTCATGAAAACAAATACTAGACTAGGATTTTTGGCTTAACCGATGTTGATTGTAAAGATTCTCTCCACCTTGTTTACTTCATACACAGTCCTTGTGTTAAGAACTAAGCAACCCTTTATCAATGGCTGTATGTTTCTTGCAAACATTCTTAGTGAGGTAACAGGTTCATTGGCTGAAGTCACCAAATTCCAAACTCAGTGAGGCTGGCTGAATGCTGATTTCCAAAAAGAGTCTCAAATACTAATCCCTGGATTTTGAATATGGTACTATGCATGGAAAATGGAACTTTTCAAGTGTAATTAAATTAAAGATCCTGAAACTGGGAAATGATCTTAGATTATCTGAATAAGCCAAATTGTAGTCAAAGGGCCTTTGTAAAAACGATGGAGAAGGACAAAGAGAAAAATAGGGTGCAAGGTTTTAGGCAGAGTTCAGTGATAAAAGGGCTTTGAAGATGAAGGAAGAAACCATCAGTTTCTGGAAGGTAGAGGAGATAAGAAAACAGTCTTCTTGAGGCCTCAGTGAAGCATGACTCATGTTAGACTTCTAGAAATGTAATGGAATACATTTTTGTGTTTTTAAGCTACTAAATGCAGTAATTTGTTAGAGAAACAAGGAGATCAGTGTCACAAGCTAGTCCTTTTGATGACAATTATTTCTTTTATCCCAGTTCTGCAATCTGTTTCCTAAAACAATCTGTGCTTTAATACAGTTTGCAGTATCTCTCACTGGAAGTCTGTGTTCACAAGTGAATTAAACTGCACTTAGAAAGATCAGCCGTATTTAAGAAATGAAAGACAATAACAGCTTCACAAAACAAGTTAGTGTCAAAGAAGTTTCCTTGAAGGTAATTATATATCATATTAAATTCAGTCAAATCACATAGGATATTAATTTTGATTTCTTTAAGTGTTGGGCATTCTTCACATGACTGAACAGGAGATGCTGAGGTCTATCTTATAACAGATAATTATTTATAATTTAAATATTTCTATATACAGTTTCCTGGACTGTGTGTAGAATCATGAATGACTGTAAATATTTTGTAAGGTAACATGGAAATACCCTCTACACACAAAGTGGTTCTAAACCCTGATAATGGCTAAACTTTCATTCATTACTCAGCAAACCAAACTGATGAGTCATTGTGATTTTTTTAACATACCTAGGATTGTTATATCAACAAGCACAACAATTAAGTTTCCAGGGATATTGGAGGTACAAAATTACAGAGCTGTTACCAAAAATCCCGCTGTTACCTCCTCTACAGAGCCTTTACTATCTCTGCAAAGGTCTGTTTTAAACTGGAGAGATTCACCACTCTATTCTCTTTTTTCATGACCTTTACTGCATACCTTAATTACAACACCAACTACCACAAATTCCACCACTTTTGTTGATATCATGTTAAGCATGCTATATTCATAATCTTATTTGTATGGCACAACAAATAAATACAGTATGTATAAATCAAAAAGTATGCTATTAAATCAATATAAGAACTCTGTCTCAAATCCAACACTTCCAACATTAAAATATTGGTTTTAATCACCATGTTGGAGAGATTTCCTTGCAGTGTATAAATAACATATATGGTGTTTTATTCATCAGCCTGAGATCAGAGATGATATTTTATTCATTAGTGTGACTCACCCAGAGAATTCTGAAATTATACACAATTATTAGTCAGTGGACATACGAAGGAACTAGAAAAAATACAGCTCATATGAGGACTTTATGCACCATAGCATGTGGTTTATCTAAAGATTCTAATAAAGATTTTCCTGTTATTTTTAAAGAAAAAAACTGCAATCACCTTTGGCTGATATAACTGCAATCAATGTGTTCTATCCTAGATAAGATTAAGATAGAGAATCAATAGAGCTTGACATATATATAAAACTTTTCATGCTATAGTACCCAAAGTAAGATCGATACCTCCTACATGCTACGTAGCAGTGATTTGACTTAGATGTGCTGGTTAAATTACCATCGCCCATGACTGAGAATTTCAGGGCATTTTAGGTATTAGTCATAACTTAATCAATCTCAAAGCTGTCTTTTAAGTGCAAGAAACATTAGAATTCAGAAGACAGATTACTGTTTCTTGGGATAGTATATTACAGATGGACAACAGTCTTGTGCAGATGGTCTAATGTGTGCTTTATATATTTTGAAATCTGTGAAAAAGAAACATTACTTGTTATCAAATTAAGTACAGAAAAATAATTTCCATATGTCATGGTGAAAAAAAAGTTATAAAAGAGCTACTTCTTTTGGTAGAATTCAAGGAAAGAATAAAGGAGAAGAGAGAGGATTAAATATGCATAAGCTGAACTAGGAACAAAGAATTCACTATAGTACAATTATCTCTCTTAAATTATTGAAGACAGTTGCCTGTTGGAATGTACTTTCTTTTTATTTTTCTTAATTTTTACAAAGCATCTAAAAACCTGCAAACTCAAACTGGTACAGGTGTTTGACCAAGGAGCTTTAAATATAAATTAGATATTCATATTTTTATTGGTAAGACAAGCTTTACGTTTGTTGTTTCTTTCTAAATCAAGTACTCTAATAGCAAGAATATGTTGAATTATTTGAAATATGCCATCATTTATTTGTCTATAATATATTATGATTAAAGATATTTAATAATTTCTTTAATGCTCAGAAAAAATAATTGTCTTAAAATACTAAAAGAGAGTTAAGGTGATAAAAAATGGAATTTACATTTGAAGAAATAAGTACAAGGCTTTTAATTACTTTTTATAACAATTTTTTAATCCTGTTTCCTGAAATAATATCTTTTTCTTCTCCACAGACAAGATGGTTTTTAGTTACCCATAGGTAGTATAAAACTAAAATCTTACGTGTTGTCATTTCCTAGAAATTTCCAAATTCTACAAAACAGTACATGTAATTTCTCATCCACCATCATTGTATTATGCTATACCACATAAACAACACCCTTATGGTATAGAAGTTTGATATCATATTGTGTTGCCTTTAGAAACTACCATATTATTATAACACCTTATATAAAATAAGGTACTTTTATTAGTTTCTCAGTACAGAATTTTTACAGAATATATGTGTATATATATATATATATATATATATATATATATATATATATTCCAAAATGACTGTATCATTTTATATTCAAAAGACAAATTAGCAAAAATGAAAGGTTTTGTCATTCCACATCCTTGACAGCATTGATAAGGTCAATGTTCTAGAATGTTGCTACTCCAGCAGGTGTATAGTGGCATTTAATTCTTTTGATTTTTTATTTCCAGTGGATGTATAAAATGAAGCATCTTTTTACATGCCTTTTTTGCTAGGTACAAAAGTAATACAATGTGTTGTGTAGCTAAATTGCTCAACCATCAATGATTAATTGTGTCTTTAAGTAATAGATTTTGATGTTAAATTGCTTAAACAATTAAAAAATTTATTTTTCTGTTTAAGAAGGTTTACAATTGAGGTTATTCAGGGTTTTATAAATAAAATGTTCATTGACATCACAAGAAAGTAGGTTTCTTTCATTTTAGTCTTCCTTTATCAGGGGTATTGACTTTGCCTTCAGTAGCTCCTGATTGAAAGATATCAGTTGAGAGGAAAAATGGCGGCTTGATAGGGGGCTGAATGAGGAGCCTCTGTGAGGAAAGCAGCTCAGATGCTAGAATTTGACAGCATGGAGAGGGCCAGATGATTGGAGGATGATTTTTATTAAGTAAGGAGGAAACCAGAGGGAAAAATAAAATTAGGAAGAGGAAGGAAAAGCACAGGAGGGCTGTAGCTCAACACGCCGACTGAGACCTGCTCTGCACTATGCTGGGCACACCCTAGAGTCTGACGATCCAAAGTCGCGCTGAAGCCACAGCTGCCAATAATGAGAGTCAATGAGTCCCAGCCCTTGATGGGAAGACATGGTACAGTCTAGAGTGGAGCCAAGGGTGAGCGCTTTATTGGATCTTGGTGAGTAATGAAAATTGGGTCCTGGGGCTCCGTGCCAGAGGAAGCCATGGAGAGGACCATGCAACTGGGTGCCAAAGCCGGGTGCCATGGTGCGCAGTTTTTTGAAGAGGCAGGATGCTGATCTAGACTTGAAAAAAGCACATCAAGCTAGAATCTACCTCTGTGGAGGAAAGAAAAACAGGAGTGGAGGGCTGGAGTCCTGCGTGCTCACTGAGACCAGTCCGCACTGTACTGGGAGCACCGTGGAGTCAGGCGATTCAAGGTCCAACTGAAACCACAAGGGGAACTGTTGAGTCCTGAGCCCTTGGGAGGAGGACATGGCACAAAATGGAGTGGAGTCAAGAGGAAAACCTGAATTGATTCCCAGTGAGTGCTGGGGATTGGGTCCTGCGGCTGCTGTTGCTAGCTGGAGGACATCCTGGAGTTGGGCAGAGCCCAGTGCCACAGTGATGTCAATCGGCCAGCCCTGGCACAGAGAAGACTGGTGGGCTCTGCTGGGGCTGAGCTATGCCTCTAGTTGGGACCCAATAGCCAAGGACAAAAAGGTCACAACTCTGTGAAGTCCACAAGGTACAACCTAAGTCACTGAAGGAAATTGCAGGTTGACTGCTTCAGAGGCTTGAGGCTAGCCTGCACCATCCCTGCATCCTTGCTTGTACCTCAGATAACAGAAAATTGGGGAGGGAAGCAAAATCCCAGTCAGCATGCTCCAGAAAGGCCCTAAGCAATATGGAGAGGGCCAGAGAACCGCAGGACACACCTGTCTGAAAGAAACCAGAAATATGACAGAAGATAGAAAAAACAAAAACAAACAAACAAACAAAAAAAAAACCTCCAGCCACTGACCCTGGGGAAAAATAAGCCCAGGAGACAGAAATACAGAAGAGAACCAGTGCAGCAATCATGCAATATTAGACACAGTATCAGTAGACATAAAGAAATACTTTCATGGCCTCATAGATGAATTTAAAACTGTACTTCTAATCCAAGTGAAGCAAAATATAAAAAGATTAGTTAAAGAAATGATAAGCCCCTCCCAAGAGAACACAAATGAAAGAATGAAGGAACTCAGAAAAGGAAGAGAAACCTTTGATGAAGAATATAAACAAAATCTAGAATACATGAAACAGATCCAAAGAGATTACCAGGACACTAAAAACTCTATTGAAAGCTGACAAAATGCCTTGACAGAAACTACAGTTAGCCTTTCAAAACTTGAAGAGAGATTTACAATGTGTGATCATGAAAGAAAAGATCTCTTAAAAATAACAAGGAACCAGGAAGAAACAGTTCAAAAGCTTGCAGATGACAAGGGGATTTATGACTTAAGAATTAAAAAAAGTGAACGAAGAAACAGGAGCAACCACACTTGAACTACAAAGAATATTCACAGATATAATTAAGGAAATGATATCCAGATAAATGAGGCATATAGAACTCCAGCCACCTACAACCAAAACAGATCTACACCCAGACATAAAATAATCAAGAAATAAAATAATCCAGAAATCCACCACAAGAACAGAATATTAAAAGAGGCCAGAGAAAAGAAACAGATCACCTACAAAGGACAAATCATCAAAATAACGACTTATCAAGACAAACTCTCAAATCGAGAAGAGTTGGGGGGGGTGGAAATAGTTCAAGCCCTGGAAGAAAATAACTTCCAACCAAGACTGATGTACCCAGAAAAACTCTCTAAAAAAACTTAATGGAGAAACAAGATGTTTCCAAGACAAGGAGGAACCGTGGGAGTTCATGGCCACCCACCCACCCCTACAAAAAATACTGAAGGACATTCCAGAGAGAGAGGAAAAAATACCAGGATTCCAGCAACAGTGGCAGAGAGGCCTCAGTGAACATGGCAGACAGTGCAATGAAGGAGTAAAATGGACTAATAATAGCAGAAGATTAGAATAGCAGAGATGAGGCACAGACTGTAAGTTATAATCTTTAATATAGATAGCCTTGATACACTAACAAAAAGAAACATAGGCAGAGTAGATTAGGAGGCAGGATCCATTGAGATGCTGTAAACACACTCAATCTGGAAGAGGGTTAATAAACTGAGTGTCAAAGATGAGAAAACAGTGCTATATGTAACAGGAAGGGACAACTCATACAGCAGCTGCAGATGGGTTGGAAAGTCATGACACTTTTGTGTAGTGTAGAACTACGCAGCTGGAAGGAAGGAAAACCTTTTGTGGCTTTAGTAAGTAAAGGAGTACAGCTCAAGATTAAGCTCAGGGGTAAAAAGGTTCAGCAACACTCAGATAGATAACAGGTTGACCCCTAGTCTAAAAACTTTGGAGATAGTGGGATCCAAAATATACCAAGCATCCTGACAAGGGGAAAGGTAAGGAATTGCCTAAAAAAGGAAGGCAGAAGACATTGTTAAAATTGTATCAGAATTTAAAAGACTGAGTAGTCTTATGGCTCTGTTTAGTTTGATTATATTTTCTTCCGGTCTGTCTACTCATATCATATGAGATTTGAGGGCACAGACAGCTAATCCAAAAATAACAGGTTATACTATAGTAACTATTCTTAATTTGCTATTAACTTAAACTGAAACCCTATATTACTTACATTGTCTTACTATGTCTGATTTTATTTGAAGCTGGTTTGTTAGACTACTATTTTGCCTTGACTGATTTTATTTGATTTTGTTATGCATGATATTATCAAGTCTAAGAATAGAGGCAACTACTCTGAAGATGACAAGATGTAAAAGATATCCATTCCAGTTTTAATTATTAACTGCTTTCAAGTCCTACAATGTCTTCAAAGTTGTGTTTTTATAAAAATAGCTGTGTAATGCTATGCTTAACTATAGTGCATGATGATGTGGACAATTCTATTGAAAACAATAAGAGAAAGCATAGTAACTACTGTAGATTACCTAGTATTGTGGTCTTATATGTCTTTTTCATTTCATGTTTTTCTCAGAATTTGTTTTGTTGTCTTGTTTTGCTCTGTTTTTCCCTAAAATACAGAAAGGATAGATATACATGTAGAGATTCACACACGGAAAAAATTTCTAAACTATTTCTAGGAACAGATTATATAAAACATGATGTAATGAACAAATGCACTAAGAAGAAGAGACACTAAGAAACCCAATGCTAATTCTGTAGCATTATGATATAAAATCTAGAAATACTATTATTCATTGTTCAGTGTGATATTAGTCTAGTCTTATGTTCAATTTCAGCATACGTAAAGACAAAGACAGCTACTTTGAAGAGAATGAGAGACATTATGGTAGTCATTATTGACTTCCCCAAAATCAGGTCTTGAAGACCTAAAAAGCCTTCATCATCCTCTAATGATTTGATTAGTTGTATAATGTTCAGTATATATTCAATGTGTGTGAATATGGGGACACCTATTTGGAAAAAAAACTAGAGACAATAAGATAGACAGTGAAGATCTCCAGTGGACTTACTTTGAAATCTGTGTTTCTTTAAATTGTTTCCTTATGAACTGTTTTGTTCTGTTTTGACATATTTAATCTTACCCTCTTTAAGATAAAAAACAAGTGTGTAGGACTGATAACCATTTACTAAGGTTTTGTTGGATCATTGAGCAGAACTGTTTGCAGTGTCATTATTTGAATATCACTTTGTATACTTTAATTTTATAACTTGAACAAGTATTTCTAAGATGACAATATGTAACTTATTAACTAGTGACTTCTTACAGTTTATTTTTCTGAAATTCTGTATTATTTCTACTCTTTTTTCTGTTTTTTTTTCTCCTTAAAAAAAGAGATATCTGTCAAAGTTCTAAATGGCATATTCATATATACTAATATTTGGCAGAAGCAAAGTGTGTTTGGTGAGGATCCCTATCACATTTGCCTACATGACTTACTGTCAAATAAGGCCACTTTCCCTTGTGGATTATTTCCACAGAAAATGTGATCACCAGGCTAGGTTAAAGATAATGTATTAGCAGATGATTCAGAAGTTCTCTTGCAAAGAATGAAAGAGGCAAAAAGGAACTTGAAGGACATAATCAGTTGTAGACAATGTTTTTCTACAACATCTTTGTAAATACTCCTGAAAATGTTAACAAATACACTTCTAATTACGTAAAAACCAAAAATGCATACTTTATGTAGGCAGTTATTTTGAAAAGTGTGGTTAATAAAAGTCAAAACAATGGGAAAGTAATATAAAATGTTTTTATTCTGTTCCCTGAAATATCTTTTATTTTCCTGAAATAATAATTGAATAATTAGGACATTTTAACAATAATAATAATAATAAAACCAGTAATAGATCTTCTAACAGAAGAAATTGAAAAATGATAGTTTGCCCCTATATTATTCAGTGATTATCTTTTTATTTCCTCTGAAATAATTAGAAAATGTTTTATCTACCTGAATTCTGGATGCAAACACTTGGATTTACATACAGAAAAAAACTGACATTTTATACTTCAAAATTGTGTCAGTAACTTTGGCTTTCCATTGACACATTGTGTTCATTATCACAAATATTAAAATGTTTTTTAATATGGGGAAGTTTTTGATACATATGTATTTCCTGAAGATAAAATCACACATAAATAAATGTTTATTTGATGTTTTATAAGCAAATGAGAATGTTTATTAATTATGGACCTTTTTAAATCACTCTTTCAAAAAACATGAAGTCAGACATCTATACCTGGACCATTCTGCTAATACTCTAGGAACACAGAAGAGTATCATTCCGAGCTCTGTGCAAAAAGAAAAAGAGCACTCTCCCCATTCAAAGACAGTTTTGAAAAGCTTTGCCCAGAAATAATATTTTACCTACATCCTAGCGTTAACAGTCAACACAAATTTCATTTTACTTCTTGAACATGACTAGGTCATAACTATTACATAAACCCTGCTTCAGGGTCCTTTCACTCACAGAAAATATACAGAATGAATGACACTATCATTTTATATCAAATTTTCCATTTTTGAAATGGAAAAAACTATTATGTAAAGCTAGATAAACACAGATATCATTCTAGAGAATTTCTCCTAACTTTAAAGTAGATCAAAAGCGACTTTATATGGCCCTGATACCTGCACCTCAGTGATTGGTAAGAGTACATGTTTTGAGTTCTGCAGTCTTTACCAAGAGTAGTTTTTATTCTATATTGAAAATTTGAGATGTGGCTCATATCTATCTATCTATCTATCTATCTATCTCCCATTTTATCATTTTGTTTTCTAACTCACTGCATCTCACATATTAGATTGACATCACCAACTATAGAACACAGGTTTTCATTGTACTATGAAAAGAGAAAAAGAATTGAAAGCTCTGAAAATGTAATGCCCGATTATCTCCATCAATGTTTCCTGCTTCTCTTATGTACTAAAACCAGAATAGAAATACTTTTTGTAGAAGTCTTAAGACACTCAAAGAAAATGCAATTTTCCTTTTTTTTCCAGGAGTTTTTAAACATTAAATATTCCCTGCTGAGATAGGCATCATTCTAATATGGGAAAAACAGATCTTTTCCTAGATTATCTACTTGGAAATTTTCATCCTTTTATGGTTTTACTCATAAGCCAATCTAAAACTGCTCTGAATGAAGTATCTAAGCCATTATCTAATACTGTATGGTATCACATCCATAACGTAACAAAGATGTTGCTATCAAAAGTTATGGACATGAAGAAACATTTATGTATAAAATCTCAGAAAAATGATTCAGTATTATGCTGACTCATAGTACATGTTTCCCCCATTTTTTGAATTCTGAAAGAAATATATCATTATTGTTAATATGATCATCTTCTACATAGATCAGCTCAGAAAATATAAATAGAAAAATAAAAACAGTGAAACCTAGTCCAAAGGTTTGAATCATAAGTATGTTCAGTTACCTGGTCATGACAGAGAAACCAGAGGAGAGAAAGAGTTGTTTGGTGGGACTGATAACTGTGTTTAGTTCTTTTGCACCAGGCACTTGAAGCAGGAGTCAGGCAAGAGCTAGAAGTGGGATTATTATGTGGTCTAAACCTGCACACATACAACCCTTAATCCAATAAACCAGCCAGCTAAGCACTGTTAGTGAAAAGAGAGGAAAAAATATCTCAAAATGAGACAGTGAGTACTTGGCGATTATAGCTTACCTCATAAGAAGTTCCTTTATATGATGCTCAAATAGTTGTTTTTAAATTGCCATGTTAATTGTGTTGTAAACATTATTTTATATCCTAGCCTATTTTTCCTGTTTAGAACAGCCATTTCTATGATTTGTTGGCTCATTTTTATATTAAATATTTTAACAAGAATGGCATCTTGACATCAGGGAGTCAGTCAGATATAATAGAGTTTTGCTAACAAGCTTCATAAAAATATAAGAAAATGATAATAAATCAGACATGTATTTCCTATATAATAAATTACAATTTGAAATAATTAAGTGCTATCAAGCACACTTCAGCATATGTGAACTATCCTTTTTAAAGGAAAAAATTCAACCTTATTTAAAGTTGATTTTTTTCTATTCTTAAATCAAATCACAGGTCTCTAAGCTGGCACATTGGCTATTTGACTTACAAGTATTGTGTCAGTCCCTGTGGGTGACTGATAGAATCATGACATGATCCTAGAGTTTCCTCGATAAACAGAAGTAGCACTGAGTAGTTCAGCCAGAGTCAGCAGGGAAGTTTCATTAGTGCCATTATTATCAATCTTGGTTAAAAGATTAATTAGAAGTCATATGAATTATGACCAGCTCTATGAACCAAAAATGTGACCACAAAGCTTAGATGCAGAAGTTTGAAAAAGCAAAGAATAATGGAAATGTTGGTTTATTGGCTTTCCAGAACTTGAGGATTTCTTGATTCAAAGTGACACTGACAATATGGAGGTTGTGAGATGAAACTTGATTCTTGATTTTCACACTAGGTCACCTTACTCAAAGTAATATGCATAGTATTAAAGAACATAAAAGATGAATATTAAAATTAAGCAAATACTTGAATGCCAACTTCTTTTTGATTAGCTTGATACTTTTCATCTAACAATATTTAATGAATGAAATATTTTTCAAAACTCACACATCTGTAAAGAACGTGGCTGATTTTAAGTTCCGAATGATACATTATTTTCTTATCTTTATGCTCAGATATTCAATTCAGTTGCACACTAAATCACAAGGTATTTCACCTAAAAATCAGACCCCTCATGATACGCCATTGCCTTTCACTTGAACTTTTTCCTCCACTTGCAATGGGGTTGCACAAACACAAGCCACTCAAGTTTAACACAAAGTAAATCTAAGATGCACTTAATATATCTAACTCACTAAGCATTTTAGTTTAATGACCAGTGAACTAAAATATGATTTATTTACTAAGATGTTAAGGTGCCTAATTGTGATGTGAGTGTCACTGTCATTACCCAGCGCCAAGGAGAATATCATAGGATACACCTTAGAAAAGATCAAAATTTAAAATTTGACGCAGTCTCTACTGAATGTAAATTGCTTTCATACCACTGTAGAGTCAAAGTTAGAACCAGAACCCACATGAATTGAGGATTCTTCCAAATAGGGACTTCCTTATGTTATTTAAAATATATTAAGAATGAACAATGTGTGTTCAGAAACCATTGCATGTAAATTAGAAAAAAATATTTAGTGTGTGAGTAAACAATTCACTCATTTTTACCAATAAAATCCTTTGATTTTTCTTCCCTTTCTCCCTTTTTTCTTCCTTTTCTCCGTTCCTCCCTTTCTTCCTTCCTTCCTCCCTCCCTTCCTTCCTTCCTTCCTTCCTTCCTTCCTTCCTTCCTTCCTTCCTTCCTTCATTTCTTTTTTCCTTTTTGTTCTAAGGATCAACTCAGAGCATCCTACACCCTAGATGCATGCTCTATCACTGAGCATCACAGTCCATGATGACTTATTCTTTTCTTACAGTATGAGAGATTAAACCCAGGATTTTCTATGTCCTAGACTGCCAATCCTCTTTTTCCTTTTCTTTTCTCCTTCTTCTTCTTCTTCTTCTTCTTCTTCTTCTTCTTCTTCTTCTTCTTCTTCTTCTTCTTCTTCTTCTTCTTCTTTTGATAAAGTTTCACTATGCAGTTCAGGCTGGCCTTCAATTTATTTGGTAGCCCATGCCAGCTTTGAATTCACAGAAATCTTCCTAGATCAGTCTCCTGAGTGTTGGGATTAAGGTGTGCACCACCATGCCTGACTGCCAATCCATTTTTAATTGACAATACTAAGCCATACTGCATATATTCAATGTTTTTCTTCATTTTGTAATAAATGGAGTGAAATTTCATGGTGAAAAGGAAAAATGGAAATTTAAGTTTCCATCTTGCTATCTGTTTGTAATATGTTGAGCACACCATGCTGCAAAAGTTCAGGGTGCAAATCTGTCTCCTTATTATAGCTTTTCCAGTTTTAAAAAATAAAGTAGGGCAGAATCCTACTGATTCTAATTCATCACATTTTAACAATGCAGCTGAATGAGCAGAGAAGAGGCCGCCAGGGTTTAAGTCTTAGCTGTGCCACACTTCCAGGCTTTGTGAACTTGGAAATTATTTAAGTTTTACAATTCATTGCTCTCCCACTAAAAATGGAGAGGGAAGTTTACAGTGGAGTATTCTGTGAGTTACCATAATTGAAGCACTTAGTAAGGTGCCTTGCAAAGAATAATGGCTCTAAAACAGCTCCTTTTAATGAAATGATTATTATTTCACAAATACTAAGCTTTTACCTCTTACAGAAACTTGGGGAATCAAAATTAAAAACAATTTTAAAAAACCATAGGCTGAAGCAACAGTTTCAATAGTGAGCAGAATTAAATGAACAAAGGAGTCAATAGATTAAAAGGAAGAAGAATAAAATATGAAAATGTATTTATTTGTCATCTGAATATACAGGTTAACCATGCTGAAGATTTATTGTGAATTTAATTTTATTTAACGTTTTAAAAAGTCAGCATCTCCCAAGAATCAGCCATGCTGGGACAGCGAGGGCCCAAGAAAACAACTAGCCAGCCTTTTTGTTAAGCCACATATGCTGTGCAATTCCAGGAAGAGAAAAGTCAGCACCTCCAGTGAGACTACCGGTGCCCATCGGCGCATGGACTGAGAATCAAACTGCCGTCCGCTCAGGCAATTGGTGGTTTCAGAGGACAGGCTGATAGCAACTAAGGTACATAAAGCAACTAAATGCTTGTATTGTTTGGTTGATTGTGCAGGCCTGGATTCCGTGGTCTGAGCATCTCCTGGCAGGATGACAGTTTGCAATGTAGTAAATATGGGTGACTTCTTTTTATCTTGTCTTTGAAATCTAATATTGTTCACATTATTTTGCTTTGTTCTGATTAGTTTTGCTTTATTCAATATTTTGTTTTGATTGATGTCTTAGTTACATTTTTACTTGTCGCTGAGACAAAATATCTGATGCACCAAGTTGGGAAAAGAAAAGTTTATTTCTTATAGTTTTTGGAGGTTTCAGTCCATACTCAGTTGGCTCCAAGGCAGGGTGGCATGGCAGGGCTGAGTTCACGGCGGCTGCAAACAGCAAGCAGAAACTGGCAAAAGAGCGAGACACACCTTCTTCCTGCCATTACATTACATCCTGGCTCCACCCCTAGGCCCGTGTAGCACTCACACCCCCCATCCAAGCGCTAGACAATGAACCCATCACAAATACACAATGCAAGTGCATGAGGCCTGAGAGCCACCCACATAAACCATGACATCATTGGTTTTATTCTATTTTGGTTTTGGTTTGACTTTGCTCTACCTGGTGGAATGGGCAACTATTGTGAAAATAACAAAATATGCTATGTTAGCTATTATTGTTTTTCTAGCATCCTGCTTTGAAGTTCTGTACCAATTTTACTGCTTTGTTTTGACTGGCTTTGTTCTGTTTTGTTTTGTTGGGTTTTAGTACCTTTAAAATTAATCTACGTTACTTGTCTTTATATGAACATTGTTTTATGTGCATTATTTATAAAGAAAAAATTTTCCCTTTGACATCATGAATACTTTTATTTTTAAAAAACTGAAATACGATTACCATACTGCCAAACTGACTAAAGTATAAAACATAACAAGGAATACCTGTAGTCTCAGCACTCTGGGAGGCTGAGGCAGAAATATTGTCAGTTCATGCCTACTCTTTGCAATGTAGCAACTTAGCAAGACCCTGTCTTAAAATTAAAACTGAAAAAGAGGCTGGAGATGTAATTCAATACAAATGCTCAATCACAACCAGTAGTACTATACAATACAAATGCTACTACCACCACTACTACTATTACTGCTACTATCGCTACCAATCATAATAATGTATAAAATTCTGTACTTTTAGTGCATCTGCAATGCCTTGGGAACATGATTGCTAATATGTTTCAGAACATTTCTCATCCCACACCTATGAGGAGTCACGTTGATTTTTTTCGTCTCCATTATCCCCTGAAAAACATATATCTGTCACTATTAATTTACCTATTCTGGTCATTACATATAAATGGAAGTAAACACTATGTAGCCTTTTTTTACTTTGAGTCTTTATTTTATCATATTTTCAAAATTAATCCATGTTATATTATATGCTGGTAGTTTGTTCTTTTTATTTGCAGAATAATATTTTATTGTATGGTTATACCAAACACCATTTATCCATTCATCAATTGACAGACATTTGAGCTATTTTCACCTTTTGGTTATTATGTAAATATTGTTATGATCATCTATGTGGACATATGTTTTTCACTTATTTCATATACATACTTTTGAGAAAAATTAATAGGGTGTACATTAATTCTAAATTGAACCACCAAACTGTTTTCAATATATGTATATTTTACATTATCACAAATGATGCACAAGGGTTCCTAATTTCTATATATTCTTGCCAACAGTTGTCATTATCTATATTTTTCATTAAAGCTATCCTAATATGTGTGATGTGATATCTTAGCTTGGTTTTTATTTATTCATGTCTGTATTCAACAAAATGCCTAAGTGTAAGACTAACTTTGAGTTCTTTCATAGATATGCATACAAACAGTGGAAAACTGTTTGGTGCTGTCTAAGCCTGTATGCATTTACCTATCAATTCTATTCCAGGTTCACGTGTAACACAAATATAGGCTCATGTGTCCTTGGGATAGGAGGTTTCAAATGCATTGTTCATAATGACTAAAAAAGAAAAACAAACCTAGCACCTTGAAATAGTGTCATGAGATATAGAATTTTATTTTTTTGTAATTTAGTGTATTGGTACAACATATAATGATTACATCATCAAGAATTTGTACCTGTACATGCTGTATCTTAGTCTCTCTTTTCCCCTTCCCTTCTCCTCTCCTTCTTCTCCTTATTTAGAAAACTTTGTTTCCATCTGATCTTTTTTTTTCACATTTTTCTCTTCCCTTTCACTCCCCCACAAATTCCCTAAAATAATAACTTCCTATTTCACAATAGCTATTATATGTTTTGGCTTTTATTTACACTTTCAGTTTCTCACACCAGAAAGACAATGCGATATTTATACATAGGTCCAATTTGTTTCACTTAAGAGTATGGTCTTAAGGTCCATTTATTTACCTAAAAATGTCTCAATTTTATCCTTCTTTATGGCTCAGTAGCACTTCATTGTATAAAAAAACCCACTTTTTAAAAAATCTACTCCCTGGTTGATGGTCATTTGGGCTGTTTCCAAAAGCTAGCTATTACACACTGCTGTGCTATAAACATGAGTGTGAATATGTCATTGAGTTTTGATGCTTTTAATTCTTTTGGGAAGATATAAAGAAGGAAAATCCCTGGGTCAAATGGAACCTCTGCTAGTTTTTTTGAGGAAGAACCACATTGATTTCCACAGTGGTTGTACCAGTATGCACTTCCACCAACAGTGAATGGTTCCTTTTTCCCCCAGCCCTTCCAGATTTGAGATAGATTGTTAGATGCATGGTCTATGCTACATCCAAAAGCATGGTTGGTTTCACAAACATTAATATTGAGTGGAAGAAGAAAAAGAGCAATAGACTGAATGACGTCATTTATCCAAGAATAAATTAAAATAATACTAAATTGAAGTGTGATGACACACGGTTTTAAGTAAAACTGAGAACTTTGGGAGACAATGCACTGATAGGCTCCAAAGAACTCATAGTAGTAGATATTTTGATTCACAAGAGGAGATGGAATGTTGAGATAATGGAAAGAAAAGTGGTGGGACAATAGTCTAGTTCTAGTTCATTGCATGAATGTTGCCATTGTGTTAATTCATAGGACTATAACTGTGTATTCTATTCCACTTTTGTATGTGTACATATACTATATATGTTTATAGGCATATTCTTTTGATTCTTTGATTTGTTTGTTATTAAGTAAAATAAAAACACATAACAAATAAAATATTATTCATTCTCTTTTAGCAAAGATTATCTTTCTGTACCACTTTTTATTACCTCACTTGGGAGGATAAACACTTGTTGGAAGCTCGTACTAAGAAAATATATTTTTCTCAACTGTTTTTGAGTGTTCTCAGTTATCTTATAAATATTTAAATTGCTTTGTAATTCTTACACTTAAAATGTTTGCTATATATTTGAATATCATCTCTCAACAACTATCATGGAGTCTCTTGTGTATACTGCATGTAAGCCATTAGAATATCACTAGGGAAAATATATGTAAGTGATCGAATGAAGATATGAAAGATATGTGAGAAAGTTTCTATAGCAATGTCAGAACTCAATTACATTAATTTTGAGCAAGTCCCAAGGATGCATAGTTAAAGTGTTAGTGAAAGTAGAGTCTGTTAAAAATTATTTGTGTTAAAATTCCAGTATGTTTTACCTTATAATTCCCTATGAAAATGTCTCCTCAATGGGCTAGAAGTGTCTGTTTTGAGAAATACTACCAAATTTTAGGTTTAACAGCAAAACAAGATTCTGCACAACATTATGTATTATGTAAATATTTTAAAATAGAATTTTAGATTCTTTCATCAGTTTGAAAAAATACACCCTGCAAAATATGACAGATGTTAAAAGAACATAGTACAACATAATCTCATTGTCCAAAGCTCTTAGACATGAACATAGTCTAGAAAGTGCTGTGATTTGAAAGAATTAGTATAAACCTAGATGTATTGGCAGAGGTTTGTAATCCAAGAATTCTGAGGGACAAAGGCAGGAACCCTACAGATTTGAGCCCAACCTGGACAATTTAGCCCTTTATTAAAAATGTATCTCAAAAATAAAAATTAAAACAAAAAGCTCAATGTGATACAGCTCAATATGAGACCCAGTGTTCAACCCCTAGCACCAAGAAAATATATAAATATAGAATTAGAAAATTATAAAGAAAAACATTTTTTTCTGGGACTTATTCTATGACAAAATTTTGTATCAATTTATGGCTGCAAACTATGCATACAGTGGTTTTAAAAATATTTAAGAGTATCTGTCAATGACCAAAAGAAAGCCACTGAAGAAGCAAGGAAGTAGGATAGGCCAGAATGTCACAGTTGCTTTAGAGCAGTGGCCCAGTGGTTTGAAGCTTACATATCAGGCTTTATGTAAACTATGAGAGCTCACATTAGAATATAAAATGTCCTTCTGCTGTCCTAAAAAAGCAACAATGTCAGTAATATAATAAACATTCTGTGATATGATCTCAAAATAAAAAAAAATGTTTCCTATGTTTTTCATGTTTTAAGATCTTATATGTGTTCAATTTATGAAGCAATGTTATAAATTTATCACACATCACAAGGTGCTTATTACTTTGGTATATGAAATTTCATTAACCCTAGAATGTTTAATACCATGTTGTGTTCACTTGAGTTCTACAGATGTTCAAGCTCAGGGATGTGACTATACAGATTTCCTACTTTCTTATTTTCTACATGAGCAAATCATAGATCAGATTATGTGAGTAGAATCCAAGTATCTAGTGTCAAACATAGTGCTCCACTCATTACTTCAAGCTTCTAGCAATTATTAATTCACATTTGAACTCCAGCCACTTCCTTTTACAGATGATTAAGATAAAAGACTAAATCAACTCTGTGGTATCTTTCATCTTAAAATTTCTGACTAAGACTTGATAACAATCCTAATAAATCTTCCCTAATGTTTTCCATGAAAAGAAAGAGTATGAAGCAACATTCACTGAATAAACCATGAAATAATACCCATTTTTAATATGTGTAAGAACAATAGTGCAGGAAGCTTTATGAACAGATAAGGGAAAGTTCACAGACAGCTCTTTCATTTCCCTTGGAGTCAAATTCTTTCAAATGAATTTTATTCAATGAGATAACTAGGAAGCTAATATAGAATTTTTAAATAATTTTATCATCTTAGAACCCAATATTGAGTTGTAGCTCTCAAATAAAACGTGAGTGCCTATGTATTTAAAGTACCTTGACTTAATAAATCATTACATTAAAATGTAATAAAAATATACATTAGAGACATTATAGATTCTAAATAAAAATAAATAAGGATAGAAATTTTGACATGTGGAAGATAACTACTCACATAATTTCCATGAACATATTATTAGATATTAAAATTTTAATAGCTTCATTGAGTTTGTCTCTTTTTTGTACTAACATAGTAAATAACATCTTGATTAATTTCAGTTTATCTTGTTTCCCTAATTTAACATACAACATCTGATTGCTCAACAGATCCATAATAACCACTTTTGCAAAAGAACATACTTAGAGGATAATGCGACCTGACTTCAAGATATTGCAAGGCTACAGTAATAAATATAGTTTATATTGCATTTAGTTAGATAAATTCATCTGTGGAAGAGATTAGAGTACAGATATGAAATCAAATATATGCAAGTAGATAATTTAGGACATGGGATGTAATTTAGTGGCAGAGTACTTGCATGGTATGGATGAGGTCTTGCATTTAAACCTCAGTGGTGTCCAGAAAAGCAAACAACCAAGTAAAATAAAACTAATACTAAGGCAAAATTCAAGGGAAACAAGTTATTTTTTAATTATATGGTAGTATAACAACTAAATATATTACAGAGAAATGAAGGCTGAAAAGAAGGAAGAAAGGACGGAAGGAAGAAGGAAAATGGGACAAACCTTAGAGAAGATTTTGTGGTGTAGCTCACTGTCAGAGTATTTAACTACTGTGTACTGCTTACCAGATACGAGCTACACACACACACACACGCACGCACGCACGCACGCACGCACATACACACACACCAGTTTAGATGCATTTCTCTTACGCAAAATTATCTCAAAGTCATATACACATCTAAATTCAATATTTACAATGAAAATTTTTTAGGAAAACTGAAGAAAAATTTTGTGATCTTTGATTAGCCCCTTGGTTCCAAACAAGGGAAATTTAGTTCCTAAAAGGACCACTGGAACTATCTGGAAACAGTTTGTCTTGCCACAGAGAGTAAGGGAGACAGTCACTAAAGGGGAAGAGTCCTCGAATTCTGATAATTGTCCCACAAGTCACAAGGTTATTACTAACAACAAATAATTATTTGGGCCTAAAGTCATTAGTGTGACTGTCAGGAGACACTGTATTAGAACACATTTTTTAAAAATATAACACTAAAAAATCCATTAAAGATAATTGGTAACTTGGATCTCATCCAATGAAGTGCAATTCTTAAGAACACATACTGAAAAGAATGAAAACACTCAGTGTTAAGAGGAAAAATTCTTCCCAAAGCATAATTGATGGAAAGATTTAAAATACAGACAAATGTCAAAACTTAATAATGAGTAAAACAAAAGATAATACATATTTCATAAAACAAAATAGCAGATAATTATTTTTTAAAATGTCATTTATTGTTAGTCTTTATTTAAATGAGAATAGAATCATAATGAGATATAAAATACCACCTATTAAACTCATGAAATATAAGCTTGACCATAAAAAATTTTGGCAAAGTATGGAAGAACTAGAACATTCTGACACTACTTTTGAGAACCAAAAAGAGACAAGCACTTCAAAATTCTGCTTGGTAGATTTTTATAATACTGCACAAATCTAGCAGATGATCTGGCTATTCTTCTAAGTATTTATTTAAAAGGCAGGAAAATGTATATTTACATAAAATATGTTCAAATGATTAGTACAACTTTAGCCATTAAAAAGTCAACATGGGAAAGAAGCTAAATCAGGTAAAATCATCATTCTGGTGAACTGATAAAAAAATCGTGATATATCTGTACAATGGGATGTTTTTTGAAACTTACAAGGAATAAATGGTTGATATGAAATTCAACAGGATGAATATTGAAGTAATCATGGTAAACAGTCAAACTAAAACCTATATACAATGCATGCTTCCATTTGGATAACTCTTCTAAGAAATAGAAATCAAACTGAAGTGACTAAAGGTTGATCAGTTGTGGCCTGTGGAGAGACATTAATTTGTGGAGGGATAACAGAAAGGACAGGAAGATAATGTGTAAGGTGATGAATATGTGCACTCTGTGGTCACACAGCAATTTCCCATAAACTGGTCAAAATCTATCAGACTTTCAGGGTTAAATATATGTAGTTGTTAAATGTCAACTATACTTTGATGTCAAAAAACAGAAAGAAGCAAACTAAATACAGGATATAAATCAATTTGAAAAATAAGAAATTGAAAATTTATATTGTGATAAGGAATAATCAAGAAATATGATGAATGTTTAAATTACCATCACTTTATTATAGTAAGACACTTTACTATTAATCTCTTCCATAATATTCACCCCTCGCGTTGAACCTATTTGACCTGTTACTCTCGTCATTTTTGACACAGCTCAAGCAGCCCTCTTCCTTGAGTTGTTGCTTGCACTATTGTAGCATCTTTGATGATCTGAACTGATTCAAAATGTTTATATTTGGTGGTCATTCGGACTTTGAGGGGGACCTAAATTTGCATGGTGCCAGACCTGGTGGGATAGATGATGCCACAGCTTTATTTATTTGTAGTCCCTTCCTTCTGCAGGATAGCACTGTTAACAACAGTATTTACTGTACTTTCTATCACACCCAGGTAGGCTTTCACAAAGAACTTCCAGAATTGCTTTGAAAGGTGGAAAAAGATGGGATATATATGTTCGAATATAATGGAGTATCCTGACAGGGATTCATGGTACTGTATATCTTTTACTATAATAAACTGTTTTTGATTTCAACATTTATTGTATATTTTCATCATACCATGTATCTAGTCCTGAAAATTGTCATCAGCTACAAACTAGTAAAATACTCTGCTTATGGGTTAATCACAATTCAGTCATATATTATATATTTTATTGATGAATTCCAAGAAATTTGTAAGAATTTTAAGAAGATTTTATGTGAAATAAGAATTGATTTAAAGGAATGATTCAGCTGGATAAAACACATAGCTGGAAAAAGCTGAGCAATTGTATATAATGGAAAAAATGTCACCATTTCATTGTTAAGTTCATTTTCCTTAAGGCATGGGATTTTTCTGTCTCAAACACTTTAACATTCGGTTGCATGAATAGATTATAATAACTGATCAGTTTCTTGTCTGCAATGTAATGGAAAAGTCATGGTTAAAAACTGTGTGGCAGATAGAGAAGACCATGGTTTGGATTTGAAATGATACTTAATATTGTGAACAAACTCTATCAGCACCATCTGCTCCACAAAAAAAGTCGCTGATTCTTGTGGCTCTGAGTAGATTTGGTTCTCTCCCACTACAACAGAAGGTAAGAGGCAGGAAAAAGCATTTGGGGATCTCATGCTTGTTTTTTAGGTTGATGATTTTTCTGTTGACAGTACTGTTTGTGAAGTTATTCGTGTTGATTAGCAAAGGAGCCTCTAAAGACCTGGGAGCAAAGCAAAATAGAGAACAGAATTTCCTTCCACACCCTGCCTGTCTTCAGTGTCCCATGTGTAACACTTCTAAACAAATGTCTCTATCAAGATCTAATGTGATCACATAGTTATACAGTGCCAGATGCAAATGATACTTTTACAGTGCTCAGCCCAGCACAAGACACATGAGATTATTTAAGTAAATATTATTTCATGATATTTTTCCTGTTTGTTTCCTTGGCAGCATCTTAAGCTGGAAGAAATTAAAGTACACTCTAGGTATGTGCTGTAATGTTTTTTTTCTAAGTTCTCAATCATAATCATGAAGCAAAGAATTATTTAAATTAATATTTACAAAAAAACACCAAAAAAATGTGAAATATGTTTGGGAAAGGCAGTAGTTTCCCAAACTTGACAAATAGGTATGGGGATTTCACAAGATACTCAATTTCACACACTTTATTTTCTGTATCTTTAATGTGAAAATATAAATTAGGATAGCAAACAAAAATGTTATTCGCCTCTATTTTATAAAGGATTTGATTTCCATAGTGCAGAAAAAACCTTTATATTTTATAGATGCAATACAAACTCATAATTTCTTCCTTTTGTTCAGCATATCTTGGAATTATACCAGGTCTTGGCATGTTTAGAGAGCTAAAGCCAAACCAAACCAAACCAAACCAAACCAAACCAAACCAAACAAAAAAAGCTTCACCAACTCTTGAGAATGCAGGGCACAAGAAATATTTTTAGATGTGGAAATCAGCCACTTTATCTTTCCAGGGAAAAGTATATAAGTTACAGTCATGGGACACAAATTAATACTACCTCTGTGGTAGTCTGAGATTTTACAGAGAGAAAATAACTAATTTTTATTCACAGATATATTTTGTATTGAACTGCTATGATGGATTGAAGTTAAAAATTCTTCCTTGAAAATTGAATAGAATACAAGAATACTTTATAGAAAGCAAATTATCATGGGTAATTCATTATTTTTGAAAGACTCTATAGTCTGGCATATATTTTTTATATTCATTTCAAAATTAGCTAATAAACTTCACCTTCCCAATGAAATTATTTATCACAATTTATTTGCCCATCAAAATATGTATGAATAACACACTATGTTTTAAGGCCACACACACCTAGAACACACATATACTGAAACATATGGACACACAAAAAATATCTACAATAAAATTTAATTCATAAATACAATAAAACATTATTAAAATATGCATTATAATACAATTATATCAACATATTATAATACAAGTTACTTGAATGCAATATCTCTCTCAAATTACCTTATTGTGCAGTCCTGCACCATATTTTCACTGTATTCAACCCTGCCTAACTTAAACTATCTAAAGGAGGCACTACTGACCTCAAGAACTCAGAATTTGCCAGGATGAAATCTAGAAAACAAATGTTTCCTTTGCCTAGGCTTTTTTAATGTGGAAAACTGAGGTAATATAATAATAGTTTATCTCAAAGAATTTTCTAAATATTAAATAGAAAGAAAATAATTAGGACCTAGCAAATAATATTTCCAAGAATTTTTGCTCAATAACTTTTCATGTGCCTACCAGGGTGGTAAGCATGAGAAAACAGTGGTAAAATTACATTAATAAGACTGTTTTACTTCTCAGGACTTATAATCATATATAAAAGGCCTCTTTCCCACTTACAGTTACTGATTTATGAATAGATATTATTTGGGTAGAAATTACATAAACGTGAGGGTAAGTAAGAAAATATATCAACTAATAGTGTCTAAAAGTTTTGTGGCCATGGATATGCAATGGTTGTAGAATGCCTAAAAACATCATAAATAACACAGCTGCATATATGTGTTACAGAGAAAAATTGCTGTATTATGTAGGAACAAAAAAATTATGGTGAATGCAATGATACTTTAATTTATAAACATGAAAAATCTAACTTTAAATAACAGAACTTTAAGCAAATAATGTGAAGTGATCACAAGATATTCCCAAAAGAGTTATTATCCATATAGTTAAAATTGTACTGTTTCTAAAACAAAATCATGCAACTCCATTGGAAGACAGTAAAGACAAGAAAATTTCTAAAGAAAGAAGACCTTTCACTGTAGGCAGTAGGATGTTTAGCAAAAATTATCAGTATTGTCTAGTTTTTGTTCATGAATAGTATGAAATCTGATGCAAGGGGTGGGAAAAAATGGTTAGGCTGATTCAAGTAAGTATTTTGTTCAATAAAATAGGCATATAAAACTCAAATTCTGTGTCCATTCTAGATAAATGTATTTCCTGATATAGTCTATGAAAGCTTTCAATATAATTAATGGAATCCTCATTTTATTTGCTTACTAGTTTATCTTGTGTATCGTAAGTGCATTTTGCTAGCTAGGTTTGGTTCTTTGTGAAAAATCTGCCCAGTTTAGAAAAATGGAACATACACAACTGAGAAAAAAGACCATATTTTCCAATGTGAGTGGAATGATTGTTTTTAGTTCAAATTTAAAATTCTTATATTATATACATTTAAATGTGCAATGGGCATAATCTCTGGTACTCAGAGGTATCCTAAAATGCAAGACAATGAGTTTTGGAAGAGACATATGAGAGATTATATTTTAGATCAAATGCACACATGTTCATTTCCTTCTTATCCGGAGGTGGCATTCAGATGCGTAACTGTGGATACATTATTTTTTCTCATACAAGACATTTGGCTCCTTCTTCAACTGCTTACTTGGGAAGATTGTTGAGTTGGCAGCAATAGTTATTTTCCATTGTCAGAGATGCATAAAATTTCAAGTTCTAGGATGAGTCTTAAAAAATACAAAATAAAACAAAACTCCTTTTTACTCTTGCACCATACACATATGGATTATTGAAAGAAGAAATTGTTTTCCTTCTGTCTCTGATTTAGCTTTCATGCATCTCTGACCCACACTAAGTTAGAGAAACAGGTCCTTGCATAAATGAGACTCCATTTGTGAAAGTACTTGGAATCTGGAAAGCCTTGTTCAATTCTAAGACTCACACAGATATCCCAGGTTCTTCCACCATTTCCATGAAATCATTAAGTATATGAATATGTAGCATGTGCTTTGATAAATCTTAGGCATCATTGCTGACCTGCACAACTGTTTTCATACAGGATCACAGGCCCTATACAAACTCTTAGCCCCAATAGTCACACACCCTTCTCTAAAAGCTATCATTCTTAAGATTACTCACACCTGTGATCTCTGTGCCAGGACCTCTCCTCAGGAATGCATGGCACCCCTTTCCTTTCCTACCCATCAGTTTCAAGGACACACTTCTGGTCAGGACTGGCAGAAAGATTTTACACACATGCCCCGCCACAAAACTCTCAAATATCTTCTCACTTTTGTTTGTACTTTTTTAGGATGGATAGAAGCCTTTCCCACAAACAGGGAAACTGCTGATGTAGTTACCAAAGTCATGTTACAAGAAATCATTCCAAGGTTTGGTCTACCTCAGAGTATTCAGTCAGATAATGGTCCCGCTTTTATTTGTCACATTACTCAACAGGTATCCTAGAGCTTACATATCACCTGGCACCTACACATCCCATACCATCCACAATCCTCAGGGAAAGTGGAAAAGGCAAATGGCCTCTTAAAGGCACACCTTACAAAACTCACTTTAGAACTACACCAACCTTGGCCTAAACTTTTGCCCTTAGCCTTAGCCAAGCTTAGGGCACTTCCCCGGGCTCCTACCTTCTTTAGTCCTTTTGAACTTATGTACGGCAAGCCATTCTTACTCCACAATCTTCCTACTCCCCAAAATCTCCCTCCCCTGGCTGACTATGTCCCAGTTCTCTCCTTCCTCTGACACCTGTTGCGACAACATGCTGATCTCTGCCTCCCACAACCCTCTGGAGATAACAAACCAGATCCTCCCATATCCCCAGGAGTTCTAATTTATCTCAAATGTTCTAAATTCACAGGACTACAACCAAGGTGGAGTGGCCCCCATCTGGTCTACTTGGCTACCCCTACAGCAGTCAAAGTTGCTGGAATCCCATCCTGGTTTCACATCACTCAGGCTAAGAGGTGCCCTCCCAGCCCTAAATCTGATCATTCTGAGTGGTCATCTCATCTTCTGTCGCCTCCGTCTCACAAAGGCCTCGCAGCCACAGTTAACATGTTTTATTATCCACTTTGGTTCCTAATTTCTTACATTCTATTAATGATCATTTTTACAACAGGACTCTTGACAGTCTTTCCTAAAGACTCCCATATCATGCGTAAGATAATCTTCATAATGTTCTATATGATAACAGTTGCAGTTCTTTCTACCCTCAGTTGTCTTGTTAAACGTGACATCCCTGAAAGCCTAAGCCCTTACCTTCCCTATACTGGTACAGCCACCACCTTCCCTGCTCCCCCTAGTTCTTCCAGTTCCACTCCTGGACCAGAGACCAGTTTTATACACCTACCCTCTTAACTTTTATGCTTTCAGATGGGGGAGTAATTACCTCTCATAACATCATCTCTCCTAACCCCACATTTAATTTTCAGAATTCTGCCTTACCGTGGAACATGTCTAAATCAAAGGCACCTTTCCCTCTACCTCACTTTGGTCCTTAAATATGACAGTGCCATGTCTCCTCATAACCTCTTGTCTCTTGGTTTTTTCCAGTCTGACATACGTGCATTCACCAGTGAAGTTGTCCTGGCTAAAACACCTGGCACCAGCGTATACCTGGGCATCAACCTTCATCCCGTAGTCTCCCCTAGGCTCCAATACAGCGCCCTCTGCCAGCAGGAAGTAGTTAAAGAGAGAAATCTTTGCCCCTTTTCATAATAATAATCATAAGATGGGATATGAAAGGGTTTTGGCCCAGACAGGACACTGTAGCCAGGAAAGCCTCAACCAGAAGCAGGAAGCCCCTATCTCCCCTGCCCCTAGGAATTTACCTGTGACGCCATCTTCCCGCCCCTGGAAATTTACATATGGTGTCAAACCTAGGACCAATGGGCTACCTGTGCATCCCTAATGCCCACCTTAGGTTCCACCCCAAACCGAGGCTATTTACATGCTCCCACGCCACGTGTTCGCTGGAGAGATCACCGGTCGCCAGCGGTGGGGGGTGCCGGTCATCTCTCTCTGTGTTCTCAGAATAAAGGCCGCTTTTTATTTTATATTTCTCATCTTTTGGAAGTAATCCTAGCATTTGGTGCCGTGACTCACCAACTTCTCTTAAAACCTAGTATTAACTTCACACCATCCACATGCCTGAATTATTCCACCAGCAATGACAATTTTCCTTCTTCTTTTGCTTACTTAGAAAAATTCATTGACCACCTATTTGTATAAAATATTGTTCTGCATCCTAGTGTATTGGTACCTAGTGTAGTTACCTTTCCTAACTCTGGATTGCTGGGATATAATAACTGATACCCGCAATTAAAATGAGGAGAGGTTTAATTTATATCATGATTTCACAAGATTATTTCTATGGTCTGCTGATTTTGTTGTGGCAAAATTGACTGGTAGATCAATGCTGCTTAGTTCATAGCATGCAGAAAGTGGAGCAGGAGAACAGAGCCAAAAAGGAAGACCTGGGGACCCCATATAAATCCCAATGTCAGGTCTTGAACACTTGACTCACCCAGATACACTTGATTTGCTAACCTTCAAGATGGTCACAAGTCAGTCACATTGAAGCCTAATCATCTCATCTGAAATATAAAAGTTAAAAGGACTGGTACTCTGCTCTC
Organism: Cavia porcellus; assembly: GCF_034190915.1. Lineage (NCBI taxonomy): Eukaryota > Metazoa > Chordata > Mammalia > Rodentia > Caviidae > Cavia > Cavia porcellus. The sequence goes on from NW_026947496.1 coordinate 44,370,563, forward strand.
CTAGAAAGCTTAGATTTTTTTCCTCTCTCCATTTCTTGAAAAGAAAGAAGTGAAGCCAGAAAGCTCTCACATGTTAACCTGAGAGAGAATAAAACCAAATCAATTTACAAAAATAAGCAAGCTCTGTCACATGAGTACACTTCATGATATGTAGTGGGTGGTGGATTGCCTCTGAGAAGTAATGGGAAGACACTGGATGAGACTAAGGATCAGATGACAAAGGTCTGCTTTAGCTTTTACAAGACTGTTCTGTTTTATCTTGTTCTATGTATAAACTTAAACAACAGGCATCTGCTGTTCTGAATTCCATCAATTTAAAATATTCTGCATGTCATAATCACATTGTCACAAATATATTGAAGATGCCTTGCTCACCCTGTCACTAGGGACAAAGAGAAAAGGAATGGCAGAGAAGAGCAGGAAACTAAAAAGAGCTGCTCTTGAGATAAATAGTGTTTAGATCACAGGGAAATGGTTTGCATGCCTGTGTCCTTAAAATTAAGGAGAGCTGTGCTTTAATGCCATCAATGTTTGTGAGTTGTATTCCCATTAAAATCAGGTGCAGACAATAGTCCAGTAGGAAAGAAAAATCTGAGCAACAAGTATAGTTATGTATGAAAGAAGACAAAAATGTTTACTATGCAAAACCTTTTTCTTGTGTGAATATGTGGATTTTTCCATGCTGAAACATTATTGTAGAGTGTTTACATTCTGATGCTTATTTATTGTCCATTCATATTTTGGGGAATACATACTAATCAGTACAGTTTTACTGTCACTTTGCTAGGGGACAAGGAATACTTTGCAATTTCAAATAATTCCTCATGTTTTTCATATTCTATGAATGCATATATCTAGGTCAGGAGGTAGGATGTCAAACTGTGTTTTGGCCTAAATTTTACTCACTGTCTCTCTATGCAAATAAAGTTTTATTGGACACAGCCACACACTCAAATAGCCTACATCAAATTTTGTGTTATAACATTAGAGCTAATTTTTCATTAATGCGGTTCTATGAAGCAAAAACTTAAAATACGTACAACCTAGCAGTCCTTTACAGTAAGTTTTCTCTCATCTGTCTATATCTATCAATGCAGTAGAACAGTGATTCCTCATTTGCTTAGATGTTGCATAAGAGATGGAAAAATTAAAATGACTAGTTGTTAAGGGCCAGAAAGTCATTGTTATAAGTGGAGTAGTAAATAATGCCCATACAAATTGTTAACAATAATTTTATTCCTAATTCTCCCACACTGGAGCCAGCAACTCAAATATCTTTCACTAATTTATCATACCTTTTTTTTCTCTCTTTTGGTACTGGGGATCAAAGTTATGACCTTGTGTTTGCCAGGTTATGCCACTGAGCTAAATCCCTGATACTTTTTTCAGTAATTTGAGTGATACATCTAATCCATTAGAGCCACAAAATGAAATGTTTTCAACAATAAAGAGAAATCTCACACACTCAACAACGTATATGAGGGACAGTTGTGATGACACACACCTATTATCCCAGCACTAAGGAGGCTGAGGCAGGAGTATTGTTGCAAGTAAAAGGCCATTCTGGGTTACATAATGAATTCAAGATCAGGCAGAACTACATAGGGAGATCCTATCCCCACCCCCCACCCCATCATATATATATATGAATCTCAAAAGTATTATTTGGATTATTACAAAACAAACAATATATAATGAAAGACTTATTGCATGTTTTTATTTTAAATTCTAGAATGAGCTAAACTACTTCATATGGCAAATAGTAGTTGAATAGTTGCCTCCAGCTCTAGGTACAGGGAAAGAGATTGAGCACAAAACACTACAATTGGAAATCTAAAAACCTCTGGCTTCAACTCAAAGACAAAAAGATCATGTAACTAACCAGATTTTAGGTAGTTCAATTGTAAAAGACAAGACTCAATTTTTCAAGCAGTTTCCTCCTTTCCTGAGGACCATTGAAAACTGGCTAGCACATTGGTGCTTCCTATAAGCTTTAGGAGTAAGATTGAACCTGAAAACAAGCAGTTTCTGAATTAAGAAAATAAAAGAGAGAAATCTATGAAGGGAAATGAAGTCAACATCCTGCCAGCTGATTTGCATCCAAGAGCCCCAGAGGCTCACAAGTTTGAGACAGAATTGTCTCTGCTGGCAGGAGTGTGAATGAGAAAGGAAAGCTCAAAGATTAGAGAGAAGACTTAATGAGGAGAAATTAGCATGTAAAATCCCTTCCTTACCCTGTCAACAAGAAGCCTGTTCCCCTCATCCCCAAAGATGGGAATGTATTTTATCCTGTGCAGGAGTTTTATACTAGTGGTACCTGAACTTGCAGGAGAGTAGCCAAGGATAAAAGTCGAAGTGACTCAGTTAGTTGACACTATGTGTGATCCATGAGATCATCCCTGTTGTAACCTAGTTTTAACCATTGCACACATTTTCTGTTCTGTATGCATCTTACTGCCTCCCCCTCCTCTTTTCCCTTCCTATCTTTCTAAGTTAAGTTTCAATTTCCTGAGAAAGCTATAAAAGCCTTAGGTATCAGTTTCCTGTAACCTTCTCCCCTACCCCTCATCTGGCTATCTGTAATAAAATGTGCTGTTCTTTAAGGAAATTATTACAGGAAGTTCTGTAAGGCCCAAATGCTTTCTAACTGAGTCAAAGTTTGCACCATTCCTGTGGTTTTCGACTTTAAAACCCAACCTTTCTAGCTGTAAGATGCAGTTTCCAAATTGGCTCCTGGAGACTGTGACACCAGGCCTGGCCTAAAATAAAGCCTTTGCTCCCCAAATTTTAATTTCTTGCCTCCTTGGGTTTTATTCTGGGGTCTGATCTATCACATTTGGGGGCTCTCCTAGGGTGGGAGCAAGACCCCAGACTCATTTCTGAACATTTGAAAGTAAGTACTCTGGAGGGTTTGTTTGGGCCGTGGTCAATTTGTACTATTGGGGAGGGGACACCCTCAATTTGGGAAGCAGGGACCTCCCGAGGACAGAGTCAATCAGTTTTTTGGGACAAATCTTGTCCGTTTGTATAGTTTACCGGATGAACTTCGTCCATTTCTGACCCTGCCCCGGTGGGGAACCGCTCCATTGGTTAATTTGTTAATTCCTCCAGATTGCAAAATTTGACCAATTTTTGAGCAAAGGCCATTTTGCTGCAGCTTGCCTTATCTTGTATGTCTATCTGTGTGTCCATTTGTTCTAGTTGTTCTCCTTTTGGTTACCCCAAATCTAACAGAACATTCTCTCCCAGGAACCCCTTCTATGAGCCCAAAACGGACAAAGGGATTTAGATATTTATGTTCAGTGTTTTTGTACTTTAGAATTGTCTGCCTGTTTGAATTTATTACTAACTTAGAGGCTCACTGCCCATTTCTGTTGCAGGATCCATATGGCTTATTAGACTCAAGGTTCATAATAAAAAAATTATTTCCTTTAGCTCACCAAACTGTGCACAAAGCAACCTTTGTTTGTGTCTTTAATGTTGTGGCGCCTTGTTTAATGTTTTAGTCCTCAATTTATTACTTGCAACCCTGGCATGCCTTTTTTAAAAGAGTATTTTCTTTCTGGTTAAAATGTAAACATATGTGCACATATATATGTATATTTATGGTTTTTAAGAATCATATCAACTTTACCAAGTAAAAACCAGGTCATACTATATTTGAGCCAGTTAAAAGGTTACAGTTTTTTTTTTTTTAAATACAGCATTTTAATGTGGTAAAAAGACATAAAATAATTAAATATGTTTTAGACTACTAAAAGGTGACTTCAAGGGTTTTGTTGAGAGTTTTAATGTTGTCTGAGAAGCGAGAGGAAAGGTAATTGACTGGTAATAGTAAAAAAAAAGAGGGACAAAAAAGTGGTTTTGTTTTCAAGTAAAAATGTCTGGCTGTGCCAGAATGTGGAAGAAGATAAAAGCTCAACTTGGGGGTACATTGTAAGTTATAGAAAGCTCGAGAGGATGTGAATTTCATTTGTCTTGGTTTATAGTACTGCAAATAACAGGTTTGACAAGAAGTAAATGTGTTCAGAATTTGACAGTATTAGATCAGTTTTGGTAGATTTATTTATAAGATTGATAAACCTTTGCTGCAAAATGTTTCCATTAAAATGAGATTATAGGTGATTATAGAGATAAGATACAAGTTCTTGCATGTGCTGTGAACATCTGGGAGATTATGTGGCACAATTTTGTTACCTATAAAAAAACCCTTATTTGTTAAGAGTGTAATTTAAGTAAAATGATGGCCTACCACACGGCACCCTGGGACAAAAAGCTGTGTGCCATCCAGATGAAGCCAGCTATCTGATCTGGAATGCCAAAACCATGATTTCCTTTTGTCCCACCCTGATTGGACATCCAGAGGTAAGGAGGTTTCCCCAGTATCGTCAGTTGTTCTCTTTGCAACTCAGTCAGCCCCATATGTTAGACAAAGATTGCGAAGGTTTGAGAGATTTGAGAAAATGCTCCTCAGCCAGTTAATAGAAATAGCACAAAAGGTCTTTTAAAACAGGGAAAATTTATAAGAAGATAACCAAGGTGTTAGAATTGCTCTATGGAGAAAATTTTTTAAAAAACAGATGAGAGTTTCTGGGGGCAGTTGGATACTGTAGGCTAAATTTTTACTGAAAAGCTTGCCTCCATATGACTCCCATAAGGGAAAAACTCAAAACTTACTGAACTGGATTGATAAATGTGAACAGCCTTCCAGCAGCTCAAGTGGGCCTTGACAGAGGCCTCAGCCCTGGGACTCCCTGATGTTACCAAGCCATTCACCTTGTTCATAGATAAACTTAAGGGCATTGCCAAAGGAGTCCTAACCCAGGATATTGGCCCTTGGAAGAGGCCTATAGCCTACCTCTCCAGTGACTTGATCCAGTGACAGGTGGATGCCCCCCCTGCCTGAGAATCTTAGCTGCTGTGGCAATGTTAATTAAAGAGGCTAAAAAAACGCACTTTTGGACAGAAGATTTCTGTAGTGACCTCCCACAATTTAGAGACTCTTATCAAAACCCCTCCTGAAAAAAATGGCTTTTGAATGCTAGAATTTCACACTATCAAGCCCTGCTCCTAGACCCAGAGTTGGTAGTTTTCAAGACTTCTTCAGCTTTAAACCCAGCCACCCTTATGCCTGATGATGACCCAGAGGAACAAAGGACACTTCTCCATGAGTGTGCTGACATCCTCGAACTGCAGCAGAACCTACAGGCTGATCTTACCAACCAGCCTTTGGGAAATTCTGACAACTATTTCACTGATGGAAGCAGCTTCATCTAGAACAGTAAACGAGTGGCCAGGGCAGCAGTGACCACCAAAAAGGAGGTACTCTGGGTTAAGCAGTTAGAGCCTGGCACCTCTGCCCAAAAGGCGGAGCTCATTGCTTTGACTGAGGCACTAAAACTAGCCACGAGAAAGAGAGTAAACATCTATACTGATAGTAGATATGTTTTTGCTACTGTACATGTACATGGAGCCATCTATCAGGAGCGAGGTCTCTTAACCTCGGCTGGGACTAAGATTAAAAATGCTCCACAGATTCTAGACTTGCTGGCAACTGTCTGGATACCTCAACGAGTTGCTATTATTCATTGCAAGGCTTACCAGACAGGAGATGACCCTGTCACCTTAGGAAACTGTTTGGCAGATCAAGCCGCTAGAAAAATAGCAACCACATCAGAGGGGCCAACCAAGGAAGTAACTGCTCTGATGCTAGTCCCTCCAACCTTGTCAGAACCAGTCTACACAAAGAAAGACCTACAGTTAGCATCTCAACTTGGAGTGAAGACCTCCACCCCAGGGGACTGGTACCAGTTACCTAATAAATGAGTACTGCTACTGGAGGCACTAGGGCAGGTGCTGTTACACTGGGCTCACCAAACTACCCATTTAGGGAGAACTAAACTTGCAGAATTGTTCAGAGCTTGGTTTTTTATTCCAAAACTCTGCAAACTGACCACTTCTTTGAGCTCCAGATGCCCACAGTGCTTGTTAGTCAACTCAGCCAAGAGCTCTATGCTGGAGACTACTTGACATCTAGAAACTGTTCCAGGAGAACATTGGGAAGTAGACTTCACGGACATGGTAAAGCCTGGTTTACAGGGGCACTGCTATCTCTTGGTATTAGTAGACACCTTCACTGCTAGGTAGAGGCTTTCCCTACTAAGTCCGAGTCAGCCTTAGTGGTAGTTAAAAAGCTTATTGCATGAGATCATACCTGGATTTGGCCTCCCACTATCAATGGGGTCCGTTAATGGCCCGGCTTTCATAGCCCAAGTCACCCAAAAGTTAGCCCAGGCATTAAAGATTAATTAGAAAACTCCACTGTACCTATCCACCACAAAGCTCAGGGCAAGTAGAACATATGAACCAAACTCTCAAGGACATTTTAGCTAAGCTGTCTTTAGAAACTGGCAATATTTGGGTGAGCCTTCTTCCCTTTGCACTGTTAAGAGCTAGATGTACCCCATATGTTTCTGGAATTTCCCCCTTTGAAGCTATGTTTGGGAGGCCCTCGCCATTGGTTCCAAGATTGTCAGAAAATAAACTAGCAAAAAAAACCAATCAAGATCTCATTAAGTCCCTGCAGACACTCTCCAACCCGTGTTGACTTCAGTCCACCAGCTGTTTAGACAAAAACACCCAGATCTGCCTTCAGAGATGCCCCTCAAAGCACCGATCAGGGCAGGGAATCCATTCTTGGTGCGATGTCACCACAGTGACTCCCTCGAACCCCGCTGGGAAAGACCTTTCACCTTGGTGCTCAGCACTTCCACAACCATCAAGGTAGCAGGAAAGACTGCATGGATTCACCATACCCACATCAAACCACTGGAAGCAACAGACAGTGAGGAGTGTTCTCAATGGACTGTACAACAGACTGGTAACCCTTTAAAGTTAAAATTGACTAAAACATAGTTAGATTATGCCAGGCATGAACTGTTTTAGCTTGCTTGCTTTGATTTTAATAACATTGATGTCGACCTTGCACGGCAGCTTTGGTCCCCCTGTAAGCAAAAACCAATTGTTAAGATCTTTGTATGGGAATCCCTGTGATTGCAGAGGGGGCTATATTACTAAAGATAAAGACACCAACTGGGGGGGGGGATCATACATACAGTGGGAAACCAGGATCAAGATCCTTCCCACACAAATGATAAATTGTATACATACAGTCTTCGGACAGATTGTGGGGACAAGTTAACATTCCTTGTTGCTATACCCTCAGTTACAGGGGGTTTGACTAAAAGGTAGATGTGTATGTTAAAGCCCCACATGATACCTAACTAAGGCAGCCAGCCAGGTTCATGCCCTCAGAATTATTCTTAGTATTCAGAAATGCATTCCTCCTGCTATGACTCTGTACAAGAATGTATAGACATAGATAGCAAAACTTACTTCACTGCTGAGCTTATGAGGACACGGGCTAAAAATGTTGGAGGTGATTGGTCCACCAATCCAACAGTAATAAGAAGTTCAAAGCATGCCCAAGCCTCATGTTGGTAAATCAGTGTGCTGGAGCAAGGTGGCTCCTATATATGTGTCTGATGGTGCGGCCTGCAAGATAAGATCAGAAAACTCATGGTGGAGAATGAGTCAAGCAGCTAATAAAAATAATGTTTCCCCAGATACATTACCACCCCTTGATGCTGCCTAATCGGGAGTTGATCTGGATGCTCAAACATCTGATATTCTAGAGGCCACTCATAAAGCCTTAAATGCTTCCAACCTAATTTTGGCTGAAGAATTGCTGGTTATACATGGCACAGGGCTCCCCCATGCCCCTTGCAATCTTCACCAATGTTTCTCTGACTACGCTGGAGGAACAAGATTACTTAAATTGTAGTGCTGCCCCCCCCTTTAGAGTACAATCAATAGGCTTCAGAGACTCTCTCATCTCCAAGGAGGTTTTCATAATGATAACTCCAACAGTGACGTGGGGTTCATTGCATTTACTAATTGTAGTTCCATAGTTAACAGGACTACCTCCCTTTATCCCGCCGAAGGACAAGTATTTGTTTGTGGAGGAAATATGGCCAATACTTTCCTCCCAACTAACTGGACAGGGATATATGTAACAGCTGTCCTGTTGCCTGATATAGAAATCCTACCCAGGGATGAGCCTGTCCCCATTCCTAGTTTAGATTACATTACAGACTGCTCAAAGAGGGCAATTCAATTTATCCCTTTTTGGTAAGCCTAGAAATATCAGAAGCCTTAGGTATGGGGGCAGCAGGAGTAGGGGTTTCTGTCCAACTTTTCAACCCGATCGTTAGTGATGTGCAGGCATTATCTAGTACCATTCAGGTCATTCAAGACCAAATAGACTCATTGGCTGAAGTAGTTCTCCAAAACAGAAGGGGACTAGACCTCCTAACAGCAGAACAAGGAGGGGAGAGCTATTTGAAAACCCTTTATGGAGTGTCTAAAATGGAATTCTGCCCTATCTTCTGCCCTTGCTTGGACCTTTGTTAGGAGTACTGCTCCTGGTCACAGTAGGTCCTTGTATACTCAATAAAATAAATACGTCAGACAACAAATGCAAGGCATAAAGTTGATGATGTTACACCAGCACGCCTATGAGACCATACCTCAAAATCCTTAAAAATTAGGTCAAAGATTTGACCTCAGTCACAATATCAGAGGGGAATATTGTAACCTAGTTTTAATCCTTGTGCCTCATTTTCTGTTCTGTATGCATCTTACTGCCTCCCCCTCCTCTTTTCCCTTCCTATCTTTCTAGGTTAAGTTTCAATTTCCTGAGAAAGCTGTAAAAGCATCCAGCTGTCTGTAATAAAATGTGCTGTTCTTTAAGAAATGCTTAACTTCAAGGAAATTACAGGAAGTTCTGTAAGGCCCAAATGCTATCTAACTGAGTCAAAGTTCGCAACATTCCTGTGGTTTTCGGCTTTAAAACCCAACCTTTCTAGCTGTAAGGCATGCAGTCTCCAAATTGGCTCCTGGAGACTGTGACACCAGGCCTGGCCTAAAATAAAGCCTTTGCTCCCCAAATTTTAATTTCTTGCTTCCTTGGGTTTTATTCCGGGGTCCGAGCTATCACAATCCCCATCCTCTGCCTTTCCGCTATCTTCAGAGCATTTTTACCTGCATTGCAGGTAAGGGTAGGAAAATGTAGAAATATCAAGTTAAGAGAAATACTAATAAATCATTAAGATAGACTAACAGAAAAATTGGGCGAGGAAGAGCAATTGGACATTTGAACAAAATTCTGTAATAGAGTGAAAAAGATAAAATGGAATGGCTTTCACAAGAAAGCAGACCAAAAAAACATGGATGATTCCCAGAGCCAAAACATCCAAACAAGATCTTGGAAAGAGAAATTATATAATAAGAAAGAAAGAAAAATATCTTTGAAAGAATAACTTAAAACTCCAAAGAGTTTTGTTTCTACAAAGGATGTGAAAAGATACGAGAAGAAAAATCTAAATATAAGAAAAAAACTGAACAATATAGAAAATCATAACTTTTCTTGAGCAACGCTGAAGTTAAAAAGCAATGCCAAAAAATTAGATTTCAAAGAAAAGCAATTCTTTCCAGGAGAAAGAAATAACAAAACTGTTTTAACTTCAAGCAGAATAAAGAAAAATAATGTGTGAACTCTTTAAATAAGATCTAGTAGAAAAGATAAAGAAAATAGGAGGTTTAACCAGAAAGAAAGAAACCATGAAAAAGTCAAATAGATTACTACAATTTTTTTAAAAAGACACAAAATTTGATGAAATTCTTTTAAAGATTATCAACACAGCTAGGCAAAACTATAAAAAATGTCTAACCAAAGCTATGGAGACTGACAGAAAAATAGCAAATAATCTAATGAAAGTGTAATTGTCAAAGTAACAATAGAGGAGTTTATGTGGGTGTGAAAGAAATCTGAAAGGATTTTGCCCTGGATGGGAATCTGCAGAGGTGGGAGGCTGGGAGGTGGAACCAAGGGGCTCTATCTTGAGGTCACCTTTCCTGCTCCTAGGTAATTTACCTATGTCATGAAATAAATTCCAATGGGCTACTTGTGCATCAGTAATGCCCCTTAGGCACCACCCCAAACCTAAGCTAGAAATATGCCCCCACACCACATGTCGGGCAGAGAGAAAGCCAGACCCCAGAGGTCATGGCGTCTGTCTCCACATTCTTAAAATAAAGGCCACTTTTATTTCATATTTCTTGTATTTTAGCCGCGCCAAAATTTCTATCCAAACCTTTGAAGATATAATGACTGAGGTTTTTCTAAAATGATTAAAACATCAATTTCTGAGTCTGAAAGTATAGAAAACCTACAGCAGGTGAAAGGATTTTGCCCTAGATAGGACAGGACAGCATTGAGAGTTGTGACCAAGGGACACTTACCTTGAGGTCACTTTCCCAGCCCCAAGGCAATTTACATGTGGAGTGCAATGAAATCCTATCAGCAGGATAAACACAAAAATATCCTTCATAGTAAAAGTGCTATAAGGCCAAGACACATACATGATCTGAGATCAGGAAAGAAGGTCCTGAGAGGAGAAGAGAAGAGAAAAGAGGGAAGAACAATGGAGGAGAAGGAAGGGAAAAGAAGGAAAGGGAAGGGAAGAGAATAGGAAGGAAACTTAGAGACAGAAAGACATTTTACTGTACTCTTGTGAGGAACTATACAAGCCAGAACAAAATTATCTTTTTTCGTGTAATAAATGAAACACAAACAACCTGAGAGCAAAGAATTGAATATCATATAAAACGTCTTTCAAGTACCAAAGTAAAACACATAAGTAAATTAAATTTTTTCAAAAGCACAAGAATTAAGAAAAAATTAGGAGAGGCAGATTTGCTCGAAGAAAACTATAATATTTGTTAGAAATTTGAGTTGACAAAATAAACTAACTTTTAAAATTATGAAAATGACAAAAACAAAATAACAGTTAAAAGATATTCTTATTTTTTCGATCTCCCCAAAATATAATTATCTACATAAGTGGTCAAAAAACTATCTGAAGGTCAAGTTCAGTCTCCACCTAATATTGTAAATGTCTGCACTCACCCCATGATGGCCCCGGTGAGAAATCACAAGGAAATTTTGCCTCAAAAAGTCAAAAAATTACTACTGGACTATCAGAGAAAATAGTATGATTACTTTGAACCTAAAGCAGAAAAGCAAGATATTATTGTAGCATTAAAACAGATATAAAAGTAAAATGTGTAGAGTTTATAGTACAGAGCACTGTAGGGTTAAATTGAAGGGATCTTGCTTGGAGCTTTTATACTTAATAGACTATGACAAATAGAACATGCATATTAAAAATGACAAAGCAAGCATCAAAATAATTAGATCCAGAACTATAGGTAATAATCCAATAATACAGGCAAATTAAAATAATAAAAATTAAAATAATTACAAAAGAGAAAGACTAGAAAAAATGGAATAAAGACAAAGCAGATAGGAAAAGGGTGGATTTAAACTCAAATAGCATTGCTAATTGCATCACATGTAAAAAATTAAAACATACTAATTAAATGAAATGCAGGCAAGGCTGGATGAGAGGATTCAAGGCCTAGTTTGGCACCATGTTTAAAAGATCTGCTTAAAATATAAATGATAATTGATAAAAATAGTAAATTTAAAATTATATGTGAAGGAAACTTTACTGTGAAACATTTTGAGTGACTACACTAATATCAAACAAAATACGTCTGAGCAGAGGTTATCACTGGTGCTATACAAGGAACATTTATTACAAATAAAGGATCAATTCTATTAGAAGACATCACTAAGTGGAAGAGTTTATGGCTAAATGGATAATCATAATTATAATGATAAGTGAAATAATCCAGACACAACGTATAGTAGCCAAATCCTAGAAATAGCCTAAATATCCATAAACTGAGGAATGGATAAACATGTAGGATTTATGGACAAAGGAGTACTACTTTGCCATAAAGTAGGATAAGTCTGAGACATTCTAGGTAAATTTATGTATCTTGAGACTGTGGTGTTAGTTAAAACAATCCAACACACATGTGTAAATATGAGTAAGTACATTGTTTCTCCAGTGTGAGAAACTCCCATGTAAGAACCAAAATGTACGTTAATATTTTGAAAAAAGAATAAAATATTCAAATAGGGAGGTGAATAAGGAATGGAGGAGGGGAATGGAAAGTTGAAAAAAGAAGAAGTGTGAAAAGAAGAAAAAATGGAAACAAATTTTTTATAAATGGAGAGATGAAGAGAGTTTTAGTTAAGGTAGGGGAGTGTTAAAAAATAGAATCATTTTACATCATGTAATAGTACAAATTCTCTATGATGAATATGATCATTATGTATATCTAAAATGTACCAATAAAATCTGATTGAAGAAAAATAAACAAATAAAACAATAATTAAAAAAAGAAAAACCTTTTAGCAAAATGTAACTTCCATTCATGAAAATTTCTTAACAAACAGGAATGAGAAATTTCTTGAAACTGATAAATCACATTTGTAAAAGCCTGCTGTTAATACAGTATTTCATATTGTAAGACTAAAGACTTATTCTTTAATTAAAAAAAAAAAACTGTGTGAGGGTATTGGATCTCATCATTCCTATTTAGTCCTAGATAGTGGATGCCCTGTCCAGTTTAATAGGGGAGAAAAAGAAACGGAAGTTACAAAGTGAAAGCAAAGAAGTAAAGAAGTAAAACTTTCTTTGCACTCTTAAGAATTTGTTCTATTTAAAATACGTGAAAGAGATTTGCAGGAATTCTACTACTAGAATTAACAAATTAACTTAGGATTCAAAGTCAGTATACAAATATTGTTTGTATGTCTGTGTACCAGCAATGAGCAAAAATACATTTAAAATATGAATCTATATAGTTTATAATGTTAGAAATCATGGCTGGATGCAGTAGTGCACACTTCTAGTCCATTAATCAGGAAGCTAAGGCAGCATCTGGACAAAGAAATGAGAAGGACAGAGTAAATGATTTCAGACACACTATAACTGATAGAAACTGATATCAGTGAAACAGACAAAGAGACTCTTTCACAAGTATATAGAACAAATACATAGCCAGAAAAATTGTGTGCATGGGTCTATTAATTTTTGATACAATTGTCAAGGTAATGTAAAGACAGAATTTTATTTTAAAACAGGAAGTCCTCCAAAAATAGGACAATCACACAAAGAAGAACTTTAATCCTTATCTCAAAAATTAAAGATGAGTGATATGGTAATGATCATATGCTGATAACGAATTGACAAACATATGGATATTTATGCAAATAAAAATGAAGGCCATGAAATTTCTAGAATAAAATATTAAAAATTTTTTTGTGCTTTTGATTTAGAAAAAAATTTTCCTGAACAAAAATGGCATGGATCACAAAACAATGATAAATTTTGTGCAAGGTGAAACTTCCTTTCTTTGAAAATTTCTGTTAACAGAGTCAAGGCCAGCTATAGATATGGCACAGCTACTCACAAAACATGAGTTGAACAAAAAAGTTTCACTTTAATTATAAAGAATCCTTAAAATTCAAAGTCAAGATAGCTAATATCCAAATCAAAATGGAGCAAATTTTTGAAAACCAAGTTTCCCAGAAAAATTGTATCAAAATGATGGCTTGAAAAATTCTTAGTATTCATTTGGCAAAATGTAGGTTAAAATCACAATTGCATATCACTACATATCACTAAGTTAAAAATAAATAAACACATTCCAAATGCTGGAATGGATGTTTATGAAATGCAAATGGGAAAAGCAAGTTGTAAAACAGCTTGGCCTATTCTTTTGAAATTAAACATACATGCACAATACAAAGTAGGCAAACCACTCCTCAGTATTTCTTAAGAAATAAATGAAAGATAGAACAGAGAGAAAAAGAAAGGAAGAGAGAATTGAGAATGAAAATGTCATTGTAATCCATCATTAAAAATGTATCTAAAAGTGTACACTGACTTAATACTATTGTCTTATGTGCTTTATGATTTTTTGGCCTATTAGTCTGGGTTTAAGTCTGTATAAAACATAATTAACTTTGTAAGTTCTTATGAGATAGATAAGTGGATTTGATATTAGGGAAACAATAGTAGAGTGAAGGGAATGGAATAAACAGTTGAAATGTGCTATGTACATGTACCTATTTTCTTAATGAATGTAATAATTATGCGCTGCAAACATGTACAAATAAAAGTCAATAAAAGGAATGAAATCAATCAAAACATATGGCTATCAAAAGTTAGTACTTTAATACTTTTATCAGACTGTTACATAACCGGAGACAAATGAAATCCCCCGTAAAGGAAACATTGTTAATCTAAATTGTATCTATACAATGCACTTCTATTAGATACAAAGAGAACAGACTACCTGTATTGTCAGATAACTGGTGTTGCCTTAATAGCAGTGAAGGGAAAGAAAGCAGACTCAAAAGGTTACACCAGATGAACTCTTCTTATGACCTTCTAGAAACGGAATTCTGTGAATAGTGTGTCAGGGGTGAGGTGTTCATCTTTGTGTGTTATAAAGTCTTTTTCAGAAAGTGTTGTAAGGAAATTGCAGGGGGCTGATGCAATTATCCCATAATTTAATATTTATGGTAAGTAAATACTCCACTGTTAATATAAAAATTCCACTGCAAATATATATACAGTGGAATATATTTCTCAACCTTATCAGATCTTTCACAAAAGAAGGTAAGTGTAATTATATGTGCATTATAGTTAAGCAAATCTGACTCAACAAAAAGAAAAACGTGAAAAAAAATTTAACAAAGCTGGGGAATAGGAATTTGAGATTGAAAGAATCCATTTACATTTGAAATAATAAAAAATCCATTTTCAGAGGAATAAAATAGGAAAAAGGTACAGATTAAAGATCAGGCAAGTATCAAGTTTATTACAGTGATACCGTAAGCTAAAAATATGGGGTAATGTCTTCAAAATTATGAGGAACTCATTCCAAAGTAGATTTTTTCTACCTAACCAACTGTCAGTTACTCTGTTTAATGTATCTTTATCTTATATATTTCTTTGAAAGCAATTGTAAGATATACTTGGCAAAAAAAAAAAAAAAGCTGCTGATCAAGGAAAGGGGAATCATGGGAATAAGCAAAGAGGGTATTCAAATACAGGACATGGGAACAGACTTCCTGTGTTATGGTGAAGGGAATTCATAAACAAAGTTTGCTTAGATGCCTAGAAAGCCAATAATTAAAATTGGAATGGAGACAATTGAAGATTCTAGGGGAAATCTGGCAAAGCAAAAGAATATTAAATATATTAATTGATATTTGAAATGATTAAAATCAGATTTTAATTCTATCATAAAATTAGGAGACATATTCTTTTGAAGGGAAATAGAGATTTTAACCAAAAATTTAGGTACACAGATGTTAACTGAAGGAAAACCTAATAATTGAACAAAAAAGGAAATAATGTAATTTAGTATACGATTCAATGTTGGCTAATAATTCCATAGTCATATTAATGTTTATTTTGATATATCCTAAAATAATTTTTTTTTGTCTTTTTCTTTTTTACTGGTACCAGGGGTCGAACTCACAACCGCACACTTGCAAGGCAGGAACTTATGCCGCTGAGCTAAATCCTCAGCCCCCTAAAATAATTTTAATGAAAAAAAGCCTTCCAATATTCATACAGAAAGCAAGAAGTCAAAAATTTGTCAAGACAATAACAATGATGATAATATTCATTAATGTTAATATTTTAAAAATATGTCTATTTTTTCCTAGAATACAAGGTAGGATGGTGATTAGCTCAATTTCTTTTGAGAAAACTGAGTAACAAATATTCTTGTATAAAGATTATACAATGATTAATATATAGATAGTGATAGATAGTGAGTTTTGAATTCAACCTTTCGTTTCTTACTGATAAAGCACTGGGCTAGGCTGGACTCCCATTCATTATCAGAAAGCAATACATACTCTAAAGTTGTAGTAATAAAACAGTAATTTATTTGTAACAGGAAAGCAACCAAATATAGAACTGAAAGAAATATGTGCAAGAACGTATGGTGAATTTGACTGAAGAGGCATTTCCTAGAAGAAATGGAGGATTCCTTAACAAATGATGTGGTACTGAGACAGGAGTTAGAATTCTAGCAGACAGTAAGGACCGCAGCCCCAAGATGGAGTCAAGCATCCCACAATGGAATGTGCTGGGTTGTCATCCTCCATGGATATGTCAGATACCCTGTAGGAATCAGGGACCTCTCAGGGCATGACTATAGCAAGATCAAATTGGTCATTGGCTGAAGGGTACGTGGCCCTTGCATGGAAATGGTGCGAGCATTGCAAAGACTGGAGCCTGAAAGGTGTGTAATCTCTTAGAGAGTAAAAATCATATTGCTTGTGCAATTGTCTGAGCTCTTCGTACATCCCTTAAAAATCCCTAGACAGAGTACTTCCTTGTGTGTCTTGTTCAGGATCCTGCACATCCAGCAGCTCTGCTTCCTTGCTGTTATATCTTTTAAATAAATTTGCTATTTTCTTCATCCATGCTTTCTTTCTGCATCACCACGTGAAACAAACCTGTCATTCCAGTAACATTATAAAGGGTATCCACTAAGAAAACGAGAAATTCAACAGAGAAAAAGTACTGATTCAAAGTGAAGAATTTTTCTTTTAGAAGATGTAGATGACTCTTATGAAGGTGCATTATTGGAATTATTCAATAGAGATAGGAAATTTGGTCACACGGAGGCCAATGAGTAGGTGCAGAAACGAAGTCACTAGAAACTGGATATGAGCATAGAATGATTAATCAGCCTTTATATTTCCATTGGAATAAGAAGAAAGGTAAATTTCATACCCATATGTAAATAGTTGTGCACAGTAGACATCAATGAGATAAGAAATTCATTATATACATATAATTTTAAGTAAAGCAACATATCAGAGAGGCAGGGGTGAGGTTGGTAACAACAAAGCAGTTGATGCAGTACTGAGGAATTACCTTGTGCACAGGAGTGATAATTAAACATCAGTGTTGACAGACTAATAATGAAACCAAATATACATTTGTGAGATTTTTCTTCATAAATTAAATGCATTTCATTTACTTCAGAAAAAGCAAATGCTTGAATATACCAGGTTTTCAGTTTTCTGGGGTACACAGTTTTGAGAGATGAGGCACTTGTTTTGTGAGGTATGCAAAGGAATAATAATAGAAAAGTACCTGGAACTCAAGAAGGATTATAAAACTATCTAAACTTACGAACAATAAGTCATGCACAATGCATGGGATGGAGAAAATGGATTTGTTTCAGCATGTTCGAGACATGTAATGAACGGAGAGAAGATTGCAATTTTCTTAACCTTTTTATGGTTCAGGAACTCCTATTTAAAACTATGTGAATTCTTGTTAAGCTTCTTTCCAAAGACTTGAAAAGAGGATCTACAAATGGACACTTAAAATGAAAGCCTCGTTAACTTCATAATTAACAGCAGAGCACATATTTGACAGAAAATAGGAGACATAATATATATATACTATATTTCTAACATGTTACAAATATTTGTGGGTGCAAACTAATTTGATGTTTCAACATAGAGATGGAAAGACTACTGGAGATGGAAAAGGATCAGCAATCAAAAGCTGCATTAGTTATTCCAAAAGGAAAGAAAAGCACACCAGACCTAGAATAAGACTGTGGGCCCGGCACTAACGCTGCAGACTTCCGTGGATGGTGCTTGCTTTTCACCTCTGGCGCTTCGCACAGATTCTTCCCTATTATTTTGAATACAAGCTCATGAGTGAGGTAAAAACACCCAAAATATCGTGTCTTCAAAATGATGTGCATAGCTTTTCTGTCCATCACTTAGAAGTCCAAAGACCAGCAGACATTTCAGGGAAAGTAGAAAACTTTAAAAAAAATTATTGATAGTAATTTTTCCCAGCATTCAAGATGGAGGAAAGAAGATCACCACAAATTTGAGATAACCTGGACCACAGAGTGGGTTCAAGGACATCCGGACCTACATAGTGAAACCCAGTTTTAAAAAGAAAAATAGATCAATAAATGATATATGGGGGGGAGAGAATGACATAATACAAATGTTTGCCTTTAAATCAGTAACCTTTTTGATTGCCCCTCCTTTATTCCTCTTCACCTAGCATCTAGAGATTTTGTGACCACACCAGAGACCAGCAAGAGATTTCCTAGCTCAACATTTGATTACCTACACTTTTAGTGATATTTAACCTGATCACTACTTCATATAGCCATTAATGTGTTTTATTTCATTACTTTTTAAACTCACTTTACTTCATATAATCATTAATATCCTTCATTTCATTACTTTTATTAACTCTCCTTATTCTTAATCCACATCTTTTTTCTTGACAGATATTTTAATGTTTTAGAGATACAGTTATATTAAAATATATATATATATATATATATGTGTGTGTGTGTGTGTGTACCTAAACTTGCATAATCAGTGCTGTGTGATGTATACCATTGTTTCTTAATTAAAGTTTTTCTCTAAATTTCTTACTACTATTATGTGAAGTATTGTACCACGTAGATTGTTTTAAATACTATGTATCTTTAACATCTTTATCAATTCTTTCTATAATTATTGAAAGAATAGTGGGTTTTTTGTAGAAGAAATTATGTAATATTTAGTCTTCTATTTATTTCACTTAATATTATGTTTCCAAAGGTGCTTCCATTTCCCTATAAACGATTCAGATTTATTGTTCTATATGGCTGAGTAAGTACTCCATTATGTACATGTACCGCATTATCTTTCTCCACTCATTTGTTGATGGACATATAAGTTACTGCCAACATTTAGCAAATATCAGTTTGCTGTTAATAAATATGGATATGCATTTATCACTGTAATATGATCTTGTTTTACTATGAAGTAATTATTTTAATTGTGAATTGTTTTACTTTGAATTGTTATAACAGACACTTTGTATCTATTATTCTATGCCTGCAAAGTTAGGACTTTATCTCTTCCCATTGAATTAAATGTCCTATCTTTATTGAGTGTCTATATGTTTTGTTTTCTTTCTATGTTTTTCTTATCTTTTTAGTTTTAAATCTTGTGAACGCTTGTATGAAAAATGTGCCTAGTTTAAGTATTTGATACTATGTACTTTTCTAAACTCAAGCCTGCAGATTTTAAGTTTACAACTAAGATGTTATATTTATTAATTTTTGTTGTGATAAATACATTTAATATAAGTTACCATGTGAGCCATTTTAAATACACAATTCAATAATACTTAAAATACTCATATTGTGCAACTATCACTACTCAGCTCCAGAAGTATTTCTATCTTGCAAAATTACTTCTGTATCCATTAAGTTACTTCTATTTGCTCCTCTTTCCAGCCATTAGTAATCACCAATCTACTTACTCTATCTATAAATTTGACCTCATTAAGTGGATATGTATACTACTTACGTTTCTGTGATTGGCTTATTCACTTTACAGTGTCTTCAAGATTCATCTATTTTGTCAAATGAACTACTACTTCTTTTCTTCTCAAGACTGAATAACATTCCATCATATGAATAGAGCATATTTTGCTTACGTATCATCTATGGATGGGCAGTGGAAATAATGATATTAAGAAAATGGGTGAACCTATATCTGAGATGTTTCTTCGAATTTCTGAATTGTTGGGTGATTATAGTTCTATTTTGCAATTTTGAGAAATTATCAAGTATTTTTCACAGGAGTAATGACATTTTTAATTTTCTAAAACAGTACACAAGTGTTCCAACTTCAATGCATTTATTTCTAATGAAATTATTGATATGGTGGGCTTAAAATCTATTTAGGCTTAAATCTACTATTTTACTATTTGCATTACAGCATGCATATCTAATTTATATTTTCCTCATATTTGCTTGTTTCAGATTTAAGGCTTTCTCTCAACATGTTTAAATGTAAAAGAGTGTATAGAAGTTATGTTGAAAGTCTTAGATCCCAGAGATCTTGGAATTCATCGTTCACTTATAAAACTCCAGTACAAAATTTTTCACATACAATTTATCTTGTACTGTGAGACAATTCAATTTTTTCAGTTGATTTAGTCTTCCCTTAAATTTGTCCTGTTGTTCTTATACATTTTGTTATATATGCAAATTAAATTGTGATTTAATTCTTGCTTGACATAAACCTTACTTATTTACCCTTTTTCATCTTTTTACATTTTCTAATATTCTTTATTTCTTCTTACATTTTGTATTTCTATCTGGAATCTCTAGTCAGGCTTAAAGTATAACCAGGAAAGAATTATTTCAGTTATTGCTTTATAGTTCTCTGAAAAATATAATTCCTTTAGTATTTTGGAAGTTCAGTGTTGCAGTCATTAAATTATGATAGCTGTCATCTATGTTCAGCCCTTTCAAGGTACTCTTCCACTCTACTTCCCATCATTTCTATTAAAAAACTTGTTTGCCTTGTGGTTTCTGAAAGTTGTCTTCCTTCACTGGATCCTTTTAACATTCATCTTTATTATCTCGAATGTATTATGAATAAATGTTGGAATATTCTTTGTGAAAAACAACAGAACAGAAAATTTTACAATGATTTTGGAAAATTTAGGTTAATTCCCCACTTTGAAAAATTTCAGACATTCTACTATCTTCCCAGTACTAACAATATTTTCTGATGATTTTTCTTTCATCTTGCAATGCTCTTTAGATCTCCAGCAGTGATCGTTAGGTGATGAACAGATGATTAAGTGTCCCCAGAGGATATGGCACTAATGACTATGTTTTTAGTTTACCCGTAGGATCTCTAACCCTGACCAGACTATACTTTTCTTTTTCATACTTGCTGTAATGGAGTGACCAACTGTATTCTGCCTCGTAGCAAAGTTTTTCTTCTGCCATCTTTAAATAGTGAAAGAGATCTTAGTAGATATCACATAATACATATCTTAAAGTTTTGGTTTTTAGGGGAGACTATAGAGCACAGATTTATCGTAATTTATCAAGAAAATTAATTTGTCAGTTAATTAAGGTAATATGATAGGCATACATGTAACAGCAAGCAGAAACACTGAAAAGACACCAGGATTTGGAGGCAGGTTTATTTATGTCAATGGGAGCTGATATGGATCATTCCCCAAATATCAGGCCCCGAATTGTGGTGGCCTAGGGCTTATATGAGATAAGAAAGCAGGAAGTATAGAGGCAGAATGATTTTTCAACTGGAGATTGGCTTATACAATATACATTATAGTGACCATCTATGTATCACAGTGACCAGCCATTTCTAAGGGGCAGAGCACCCTAAACTGGAACAGAAACTACTATGTAGGCAAGTAACAAGCTGGCAAATACTGGGTGGTTGGGGTGGTGAAGTATTTTCTGCTGTAATATAATACACATTATGAAAGAAAATGAAGGTGATTTTAATTGTTGTTTTTACTATTTGTATACTGGCCTGATAAATTAAGATGCTGTTTGGGATGTTGAAGGATAGAGTATTTGTTATTAAAATAAAAAGAATGAAGAAATGTGAAAATAATCTGAAGCTGAAATTCTTTGGCTCAAAAACTTTTAAAATTTATATTTCATTGATTTACTTTACCATTTGGGAAAGGGAAGATATGCAAGTCTGTTTTTGCAGGTTTGAAATCTCCAAAATCATTTGGTGGTATTCTTTCCATATTATCTCCCTTTACATTCTTGCTTTCTGGTGAGGAAGTGGCTCAACACTGAGAGGCTATAAGAAGATTGAGGTCATCTCAGCTCCAACTGCTGGTGGAATATGTACTTACACATTGTTGTCTAATGCTATCTATTGTGATAGATGCAGTAAATAAGTATCCACATGTCCAGAAATGGACTTATATTATTTTTTAGCACTTTAGCTTTTTTATATATGTTATGAAACTGTAAACACATTGTTACACTTTTACCTAAAGAGGAAAAAATCAGAAAGCAATCACACAACAACAAAACAACAAAAGCCAAACTATGACGACAACAATAACAAAATAGTGATACAGGATTTCAAAATAACATGATACAAATTTGACAATAGTTGTTATATAACATTTGTTATTCAGTGATTTCTTGATATTATATTCAATTGCTCAGGTTACCAGATACAGCCATGCAAAATTGATTGAACAATGTGATTTCCCTTTGAGCAGTTTCTTTCCCTTTCACTATATCCATTGTAGCTTTTGAATCTTACTTACTTTCAATTTCTTACACTAGCAAGACAATATGTTTTTTACACCATTAAAAATTCTGTTTTATTTCATTTCTGAATATGCTCTCTTGTGGCTTCCCTTTATCTATAAAAACTTTGAATTTATCCTTCTTTCTAGCTGAGTAGTACTCCATTATATAAAAGTACTACATTATTTTATTCATTCCTTAGTTGATGGGCATTTGGCTTTTTTCAAGATCTAGCTATTACAAATTGTGTTGCTATAAAAAACTGGTGCGCATGTTTCACTGTGGTACGATGTTTTCAATTCTTCTGGGAAAATACCCAGAAGGGGAATAGCTGAGTCGAATGGAATCTGTAATCCCAGTTTTTTTTAGGAATCTTCATACTGATTTCCACAGTGGTTTTACCAGTCTGTATTCCCACCAACAATGTGTAAGTGTTCCTTTTTTCCCACATTCCCTCCAGTATTTGTTATTCATTTATTTCTTGATGTTAGCCTTTTTACAGTGTTAGCCTTTTTACACACATCTCAGTGTGGTTTTAATATGCATTTCTTGAATGAACAGTGATCCTGAGCATTTTTTCATATATTTATTTGTCATTTGTATTTCTTCATCTGAGAATTTTGTATTCATCTTAGATGCCAATTTTTGCATTGGATCTTTGAATTTGATGGGGTTTATGATTTTTTTAATTCTTTGCTCTAGATAGAAGCCCTTTGTCAGAGTAACAGTTGACCAAAATCTTTTTTCAATCTGTGGGTTTTCTTTTCACTATGTTGTTGATTTCTTTAAGAAGATGAGATCCCATTGGTTGATTTTTTGAAGTATTTCCTGTGCAGTTAGGTTTCTGTTCATGAACTCTCTGTTTATCTCTATAGTCTTGAGTGTTCTATGTACACTCTCTTCTGGTAGATTTAGTGTCTTAGTCCATTTGATCGATTTTGACTTTAGATCAGTGCATTTGATAGGCACGGATCTAGTTTAAGTCTCCGGCATGTAGAAAGTCAATTTTTCAGTACCACTTATTAGAGAGGCTGTCTTTCTTCCAGTGAAGTTGTTTGGTCCCTCTTTCAAAAATAAGGTGGCTGACTATGTCTGTAGTTGTGTCTGTATCTTTCATTCCATTCTATTGAGCTTCAGGTCTGCTTATTTGCCATTACCATCTGATGTTATTATAACAGTATAATTTTTTAAAATTTCATTTTAAAGAGGATAAAACCAAGGGAAATAAAACAATAAAATCAATCAAAACAAACCAGTTTAAGTGATACAGGATTTCAAAACATTATGAAATCAACAATAATTATCATAATGTCTCTTGCTGTCTTCAAAATAGCTGCAAATAACTTTAGATGTAGTAAAAATCAAACAGAACAGAGCCAATAAAAAAAAAAAAAACGATGAATGCAATGAAGGACATAAAACAAGACAATAGTAAATCCAAAATAGCTACCATAATATATCTTGCTATCATTGAAAAAGCTGTTTATTCCATTAGATATAACAAAACAAAACAATAAAACTCATGTCAGGGACTGTGATGCCTCCTGCCTTGTCTTTGTTGCCCAGAATAGTCTTTGTTATTCTAGGTCTCTTCTGGTTCCAGGTGAATTTTCAGAATGCTTTTTCTAGATTGATTAGTTATACTAATTGGTATTTTGATAGGGATTTTATTAAACCTATATAACAGTTTTGGGAGAATGGCCATTTTCACGATTTTGGTTCTTCCTATTCATGAACAAAGGGTATCTTTCCATTTTCTGAATTCCTCTTTAAATTTTTTTCAAAGTACTGTAATTTACAATGTATAAATCTTTTAGTGCCTTTGTTAGATTGATTCCTAAATTGTTATATTAAAATCCCACTTTTCCTCCTATCTCAGAGAAACACAATATACTTGCACATTATTGTCTTCTTTTGCAATACAATTTTAATTCCTTTTTTAACAGAAAATGAACAATGTTTACTATATTATACCAATTTTTTATTGTCATAAAAATTTGTTTATACTACTACACATGATAAAAATCCAGTAAGATACTACATGACAGAACCAATGGAAACAAAAGAATAAAAGTATGGTACGACTTCAAAACAAAATGTTATTAAATCAGCACTAGCTATTATAATGTCTTGTTTTCTTCAAAATAGCTGCTAATATCATCACAGATAATAAAATAAAAAACCCAGGATAAAAGCATTCCAACTAATGAATGGAAACATTATAAGGCTTCAAAGCAATGTAATGGAAAATCATGATTACCATAAACTTTTTGTACTCTTACCATTTCTTACACTAGAGAGACTATACCATATTTATAAATGTGAGTTTGATTTATTTTGCTTATGATTATGGTTTCAAGTTGCATCCATTTATTTATAAATATCTCAATGTGATCATTGTTCATAGCTGAGTAGTACTCCATTGTATAAAAATACCACAATATTTTTATCTATTGGTGCCAATTGAGTGTGGATTGAAACTTCCAAAAAACCCGTAAGAAATAAACCTTTCCTTTTCCAACTTGGTGATTAGGTATTTTGTCTCAGCAGCCAGTAAAAAGTAACTAAGATAAAACTTGGTACTGAGGAGTGGGTTCCTTTGCTGTGACTATATCTGACCATGTTTTTTGAGAGGCTTTGGAAATGGCTTGTGGGCAGAGTTTGGAAAGTTTGCCTGGTTGCATAGAGCTGGAGCAGCTTAGGCTGTTCTGTAGAGGAGATACTTGTCAGAGCTCAGGAGACCAGAAGGCTGATAGGAAGCCAGATGCTAAAGACCAGTCTTGGGAGGTTTCTGCTGGGAAGGACTGCACTGGTTGTTGGACTCCCCATGATGTGTGTTGTGGCTTGGCAGAGAGTTTGTCTGCATCTTGCTCCTGCCCAGAAACTTTGCCTGAGACTGAGACAGAGGGCAATGGATTGATTAATCTGGAAAAGGAAATTTCAAAGCAGTCGAGAACCTTGAGGCTGTGGTATGGCTATCTTGGGGGCTGTTAGCCAGCTTTATGCTGCAAATCAAGAGCAAAGAGCCTAGCAGGATAATTTACAACTCTGTGAATTTGGCCAGAAGGAAAATTCCAGGAAAGCTGTGGATTGTAAGCACCAGGTTGAAACTTTGATTGCTGAAGTCAAACACAGAGATAAGAAAGATGGCCCCGGAACAGGTCCCCACCCTTTGCAGCCTCAAAACTGCAAAAATGAAAGAATTTGCTCAGAGGAGAAAGCTGCAGAGAACTATGCTCCAGAAGAGCAATGGAGGCCACATGAGGTTCCCGAATGGCGGTAACATAGAGAAGATGTTCTTCACAATCAGGTTCACAGAGCCCAATGATCCAGGCAATCGACCCCTACAGCCAAGAGAGAGAAAAGTCTGGCTCCTCCTGCTCCAGCTGGCAGCAAACATTGGTGGCATCCACATGGTGGTGACTTTAGGTATAAGGAAAATATACAAATTCTGAGAGTAAGATGGCTTCCAACTCAATTGCAAAGTGCCTGGGAGGCCACATAGTGTACCCCTGAGAGGGCAATTTGTAAAGATGTAAAGGTGAAGCCAAAGGTGCAGTGGAGACCCCAATAGTTTGGGAAAGCCAGGAACGTGAGTGTTCCAAGGAAAGCTGCAAAAAGTGAGCAGATAGGATTTAAGAGAAATTCTATCTGCTCGCTGGGAGCTGAAATCCCTGGAAGTGCCATGGGAGTAGAATCACCAAGGCCTTTAGGAGCTTGCAACTAGATTGCTTCAAATGCTGTGCATGGAATGCTAGGACGTAATGTTCACCCTGCTGGATGTTGAACTTGCTTTGTTTCCAATGCTTTATATTCCCGTCTGTAACTTTTGCAATGGTAATGTTTATCTTGTACCTTTGCTTTTCAGAAATGTTTAACCTTGTTTCATTTCTATAGGGGGTTACAGTTAAGAGTTTGCCATAGATCTTGGTGACTTGGGACTTGGAATTTTCAGCAATGCTGAAACTGTTAGGACTTTGGTAATTACTGGAGATGGACTACATGTGCTTTGTATAAAGGATGTGCATGAACCAGGGGTGGAATATCATGGATTGACTTTTTATAAGATGTGATCCTAGTTATTGATTCTTTTTAATAAGATGTGATCATAGTTATTGATTCTGGGAAGTTTTGCCTGTGCATTTTGATCCTGAATTTTCTACCTACCCCTAATTCTTCAAGATTTTTACCCAATTTGTCTTTCAACAGATTTACTATTTCTGTTTTAATATTCAGATCTTTGATCCATTTGGATTTTAGTATAGTACATGATGATAGGCATGGGTCTAGTTTTAGATTTTGGCACATAGAGAGCCAGTTTTTCCAGCACCATTTATTAAACAGACTTTGGTTCTTCCTTGTCTAATTGCTCTGGCTAGTATTTCTAGTACTATATTAAATAGGAGTGGTGATAAGGGATATCCTTGTCTTGTCCTGATTTTAAGGTAAAGGCCTTAAGGTAAAGTTTTTGGCCATTTCATTGAAGAGTCTGAGGAGTATCGGCAGTAAGTCTTTTTTGTATTTATTGTAGAATTCTGCAGTGAATCCTTCTGGGCCTGGGATCTTCTTTGTAGGTAAGAACTTAATTATCTTTTCAATTTCATTAATTGAAATTGGGTTACTCGGCAGTTTTACATCTTCTTGACCTAGCTTTGGTACTTCATATGTTTCTAGGAATCTATCTTTTTCTTCTGCGTTATCAAACCTACGAGAATAGAGGTTTTCAAAATAGGTATTGATGATCATCTGTGTTCCACAGAGTCTGTAATGATTTCGCCTTTTTCATTCTTTATTGCATGAATTTGAGCTTTTTATTCCCTTTTTTAAATAAGGTTGGCTAGGGGCTTATCTATTTTATTCATTCAAAGAACGAACTGTTTGATATATTGATTCTTTGGATTGTTTTCTTAGTCTCTATTGTATTAATTTCTGCTCCAAATTTTATAATTTCCTCTCTTCTTTTGGCTTTGGGCTTGACTTGCTCTTCTTTTTCTAGATGTTTGAGGTGTAGCATCAGGTTATTTATTTGTTTTCATTACGTTTTCCTCATGTGGGAACTCATGCAATAAATTTCCCTCTAAGGACAGCTTTCATTGCATCCCACAGATTCGGGTAAGTTGTATTTGTATTTTTGTTTGTTTAGAGGTATTGCTTAATTTCTTCTTTATTTCCCCTGTGACCCACTGATTTCTCAACAGTATGTTTTTCAATTTCCATGTATTTGTGGGATTTTTGATGTATCTTTTATCATTAATTTCTAATTTCATGGTGCTATGATCCAATGACATACATGAGATAATTTCATCTCTTTTGCATTTATTTGAATATGTTCTATGGGCTAATATATGATCTATTTTAGAGAATGGTCCATGTACTGCTGAGAAGAATGTGTATTCTGATGTTGTTGGGTGGAACATTCTGTATATGTCTATCAAGTCCATTTCTTCACAGTTGTGATTCAGTTCTGTTATTTCTTTGCTCATTTTCTGTCTGGTTGATCTGTCCCTTGGTGTCAATGGTGTGTTAAGGTCTCCTGTTACAATTGTGTTACTGATAATTTGAGTTTTAATTTCTGTTAATACTTGTTTTATATAACTGGGTGCTCTGGAGTTTGGTGCATATATATTTAAGATAGTTATCTCTTCCTCTTGGAGTTGTCCCCTAACAAGTATATAGTGACCTTCTTTGTCCTTTATGGTCATTGTTGGTTTAAAGTTCATGTTGTCTGCAAACAGAATGGCTACTCCTGCCTTTTTTTTTTTTTTTTTTTTTTTTTTTTTTTTTTTTTTTTGGATGCCTGCTGCATGAAGTATTGTTTTCCATCCTTTGACTTTCAGTCTGTGAATATCCTTCTGGGTTAGATGGGTTTCCTATAAACAGCATATGGTTGGATTTTGTTTCTTGATCCATTCTGCTAGTCTGTTTCTTTTGATTGGTGCATTGAGACCATTTACATTAATGGTTATTACTGTGAAATGCTGGTTTATTGTTGACATGTTATCTCTCTGCTGTTGCATCTTTATCTTTCTGTTCTGTTTAATTATCTGCTTTGCTTAGTGGTTTTTTTTCCTTTATGTATCTAAACTGTCTTTCAATATTTTTTGCAGGGTTGGCTTGGTGTTCATGAAGTTCTTCAGCTGTTCTTTGTCATTGAAGTATCGAATTTCACCATCAATTTTGAATGATACTTTTGCAGGGTACATCAGTCTAGGTTGGAAATCATTTTGCTTTAGGATCTGGAATACTTCACTCCATGTTCTTCTTGACTTTATTGTTTGTGCTGAGAAGTCTGCTGTGATTCTGATAGGTTTTCCTTTATAAGTGATCTGTCTTTTCTCTCTGACAGCTTTTAATAATCTATTCTTGTGTTGGATTTCTGGGATGGTGATTATTATATGTCTGGGTGTAGTTTTATTTTGGTTATGACTATTTGGAGTTCTATATGCTTCACTGATCCTGATGTCAGTTTCTGGTCTCATGCTTGGGAAATTTTCAGCTACTACTTCTCTAAATAATCCACTTGACATCCTTTATGTTGTCTCCTTCTTTTTCATTAATCCCTATCAATCTTATGTCATTCTTCTTTGCATCGTCTTGCAGTTGTTGAATTGTTATTTCCTGATTCCTGGTTATTTTTAAAAGATCTTTCCTTTCCTGTTCACTAGCTGCAATCCTTCTTCAAGGTCTGAAATTCTATCTTCACTTTCATTGAGGTGGTTTTTATAACTTTCAGTGCAGCTTTTTATTTCCTGTATGTCTCTGTGCATCTGCATTATGTATTCTGTTTGTTTCTTATATTGTTTATCTAGGGATTCTATCTTTTTGTTTAGTTCCTCCAATGTTCTAACTGTGTTTTCTTTAGATATATTCAGAATCTCTTTCATTTCTTTTATCATTTCTTCTTTTACCTGGGAGATTATTTCTAGTTTGAATTCCTTTAAAGCTTCCTGCATTGCTTCTTTATTTCAGTTGCTATTTTTTCAGATATTTCAGGTGCATGGCATATATTTTCTTCTCTGTACATAGCTCATAAGATTTCTTGGGATGGGCTAGAGGTTTGAGGTTGTATTTTGGTCTTTCACTTTGTCATTTTCCTATATTTCTGTGGTTCAAATATTGTTCCAAGTCTTTGCCTGGATGTGTTGGAAATCATCTCCTGTGCCTAGGCTCTTGGGACTGAATGGAATTGCAGAGCCTGTTCCATTTAGGCCCTCAGGCCCTCCCATGTCACCTTCAGTGTTACAGGTAGCTGGGCAGGCACCTAATCACTGTGGATGGTGGGTTAAAGCTCTCCCTGGGTAAAGACCAATGCTCTGGGACTCACTTTGCCTATTCTCAATCCCATAATTGAAGGAAGGTCACTGGGCATAATATAGTTTGTATAATATATACAAAACCTCCCAAGCTTAGGCTTCTGTGCCTGGGCTTTGGATGAGTCCTTGAGCTCTGGAAGAGATGATTTTAAAGTCTCCTGGGGCTTGGGGTCATGTGCAAATTTACCCCAGCCACCGGTTGAGTTTCCAGGTTTGGGAGAATGTCAGTGGGCATTACCTAGGCAGGCCTGAAACTTCCCAAACACAGCCCAGTGTGGCTAGCCTCTGGGTGGGACTTTGAGCTCTGGAAGAGATGTTCTTAAAATCTACCTGGTGCTCGGGATGGGGCAGACTCACTCCAGCCACCAGCTGAGTTTTCTGGTTTGCAGAAGGTCCTTCCTTGTTATTTTAAAAAGATCTTTCCTGTTCACTAGCTTCAATCTTGTCTTTGAGGTCTGAAATTCTATTTTCATTTTTATTGAGGTGGTTTTTGACTACTTTCAATGGAATTTTTGATTTCTTATATATCTCTTTGAATCTGCTTCATGTATTCTGGGTTTTTCTTCTATTGTTCATCCAGGGATTCTATCTTTTGGTTTTATTCCTCTAATTTTTTTAATTGTGTCTTCTCTAGATGTGTTCAGCATCTTTCATTACTTTTATCATTTCTTCTATTACCTGGGAGATTATTTCTAATGTCAATTCCTTTAAAGCTTCTCAGAGTTGCTTCTTTATTTCAGTTGCTATTATTTCAGGTGTTTCAGCTATATGGCATATATTTTCTTTTATGTACATAGTTCCTAGTCTTTCTTCAGATAGGCTGGAGGCTTGAGTTTGCATTTTGGTCTTTCATTTTGTCGTTTTCCTTATTTCGTGTTTGAAGTGTTGTTCCAAGGCTTCCCCTGGGCATGTTGGAAATTGTGTCCTATGTCCTCAGCTCCTGGGACTGAATGGAGTTCCTGATCATGGTCCAGTCAGGCCCACAGGATCTCCCATGCTACCTCCAGTGTTCCAGGAAGGTGTTCGGCCCACTAACCACTGGATGATGGTTCAAAGCTCTCTCTGGGCAAGGACCAATGTGGTGGGACTCACTTCACTTGCTCTCAGCTCCCTTGATTGAAGAAGTTCCCTCATGTTGTACCTCAAAAAGAAGCCCCACCATGCTGTCAAAAGAGGGCAAAATGTCTTTTTAAACAGAAGTGCTTTTAAAACTGGCACCAGCGACACAGAGCAGATGGAGTTTGCAAAGCTGTGCAACTGGGTTAGAATTTTGACAGATTTTTATAGCAATTAAACCACAAAGTAAGGAGTGATGTGAAGTGAGCAAGAATGCAGAAGGCCTTTGTTCCCCTTTGCTTGGAGTCAGAGACGTTTCACAGTTGGTGGTAACCTCTTTCTTTCTTTAAGTTACTGCCCTTGGTCTGCTAATTCCAGGAACATTTGTTTCTCATAAAGGGAACACAGGTTAACACAGCAAACAGGTTACTAGGGTGATGACACATACAGAACAATATGATGACATGTCAGTTAATATATAACTGTGTGTTCGGTGCTCCAGTCAATCTTTTTAACTTTGCATTTTAGTTTTTTAACATGTTAGTACAACACCTGGGTGTAATCTAGTTGGCTGCAAAATCTCCCAAGACTAGTCTAGTGTGGCTGGAAGCTAGGTGGTCCTTGACCACTGGGAGCAATGATCTTAAACTCTCCTGGGGCTCGGGATGGTGTACGGGAACTCAGCCCCACTGGCAGCCCAGTTCCCTGGATTGAAAGAAGGTCACTTGGTGTGATACCTGTAGAGCCCAGTCTAATGGGCTGGAAGCTGGGCGGGTCCTTGATCACTGGGCGGAATGATCTTAAACTCTCCCAGGGCTTGGGTTGGTGAGCAGGAACTCACCTCCACCACCAGGAGCCCAGTTCCTTCCTTCAGCAGCACAGTTCCCTGTATTGACAATTTTAATTCTCATGCTTTTTTAGAAATTTTAGTTTTTTATAACTACATTAGAATTAAATTATTTTATGTTCTAAAATAAAAGGAACAAACTTTTTTATGTTTAATCTTAAATTAATACTTAGAAGTAAAAACTTCATTACTCAAATGAAATCTCTTCTGCTTTCCTCTAAATATGCTTAAAAATATAAAACTGAAATCCACATAATTTTTTAACTGATGGAAGAAAATCTATGCAATAAATCAGGAAAAACTTCGAATAAGAAATGAAAGGGATAGCAAAATCTATTCATTCATCTTTATGGATACTTCTTATTTTACCTATAGTGTCTTAGGTAATAAAATGCTGTTTAATAATATGACAGTGCCAGTTAATTTTGAGTATACTTGTGAACTCTATCATGCAGAATGTAAACACGAGTTTACTATCGTAACCTAAGTAATAAGTTATTTAAAAGCCAAAACTTTCTGGTTATAGCTTTTAAAACTAGAAAAAACAATCTGAAGAATTGTTTTGAACATAAGTGATATTTCTTCAGCCTAAGATATTCATGTGATGCTTGAGTGACTAACAAATCTGTAAACACATAACATCACTAAGAGCTTCTGGGATGAAATATCAGAAAATGAAAATTGAGACAGTTTCACTTTCCAAATATATAATAACAAAATTATGGTCTAGCTGAAAGTATGAACCCTAAATTAATATAGTATTAGCAGAATTACACTCTTGCTTCACAAACACATAAATATGTAGATGTGACTAACTTGTTAACTTGCTTACATTTACCTGCCTTCTGTGTTAATCTCCTTCTACCTGCCTGTTGATGGTGGAAGGGTTCCCACCACAGGAGCAGGGGATGGTCAAATCCATGACACCTCATACTGCACAGACCAAGGCAAAGCAGCTTATTACTTACATATATGTTCATCTCCAGGGAAAAAAACACTGCATCCATGCAAGGCTACTTGGGGTTCCATTTGGGACCAGAGTGGAAAACCAGCAGCTGGGGGTGGGGGGCAGGTTTAGTGATTCCAACCATTACAGTGGCCCTGGGCTTTGATCAGAAGGTATATTTGGCTTGATTGAATAATTTCACATTCTGCAGAGATTCAAACTCAGTACTCAGAAATACATAGAATGTGCCTGAACCTTTGATAAGGAGGATTGTTTAGGGTAGGGCCTTATCCATGGGAACAGAAATGGAGGGAATTTCAGTTAGCCACATTCCTGGTTTCAGCAGATGTCAAGGTGCACACAATAACTGGGCCTTAATGTCAGGTCTTACATTGTAAGCATGAGTAGCATCTGAAGATGATTATTTTATGTTCCTGAAAGCCAAAAATAAAAGTAATACAGAAATATTTAGTTTTGGATGACTGTACTGATATTCACGTGATAGCCTCCACACCTGTTTTCCAGTTTGCACTGATGTTAAAAATAAATAGTGGATAAAATAGCTGATAGTTTAGCAAAATATCAAGGTAGAACACAAGTTGTACAAATAGTCACTGGGTACATCTGTGACTCAACTGTGAATGAGAAAATGCTGTCAGAATTAATTTAATTACATATTAACTTTGAAAGAAATCTTTTTTTATATTTCCTGTGACTAGCCTGAAATCCACGGAGCACACTTCTGTTTCCCACTAAAGTTTGATGGAAACCTTGAAGAGGTCATGTAAAAGTAGACTTGTTAGCAGAACTAGCAGAGTTTTTACTGAAGCATCAGTCTATAGCAATGACTATTTGGAATTCAGTATTTAGAAGATATTTTGAGAAAAAGGAGTAGACATCATCAAGGTACAATGTGTCGAAATACCAGACCCTCAAGATTAATATAATTACCATAAATCATAAATAGATAATTATAATTATTTCTAAAAAAAGCTATTTTGTGGAAAGGGAATGAATAAAAACAAGTATTGGTATTTATTGCCAATAGTAAGATTAGCAATTCCAGGCAAAATTGGAATTTGGGGAAAATTATATTTGCCACTACAAAATTAACAGTTTTCAGATATCAAATATTATTCTGATGAAATAATAATACTGACAGATATTACTCTTTGTCATTGTTTGAAACAAGTAAATATTTAGAAAATCTGAATTACAAACTAAACTAGTAATTTTTAAAGGACGCCTTGTAAGCATGCCTATATAACACATGCATTTAAGTGCAAAGTATACCAGTAGCTAGAAACATAATGGAATGCATTCAGCTATTCTCTGTACATTCCTCATTGTTACTAACATTTAATGTTTATCACTTCACTTTGGATGTGCTACTAGAGAATAATAATGCTATTGAAATGTGAATAGAGTATTGCTTTTTTCAGTCTCAAGTATGTATAAAACCACTTTTAAAAATTCAATGCAAATGACATATTGTAAAACATTAAATACAAAAGCAAATAGAAATATCCAGAAAATTTCTATAATGACACACATTAATGACAGTTTAAGAAATATAAATCACTCATATTTCTTAATATGTCTTGTTTTATAAAATAAATTATTTTGTATTTAACTGCAGTGAATTTTCCATTCCATAAAGATGGGCAAATACATATTTGAAATTTTCTTTGTAATCTCTTAGAGAATCATATTAACACATCTAACCTATATGAACAAAACTTCTTTGAATTCTTTAATAGATCATAAAAATTTGTAGATTTTAGAAGCAAATGTGAAAACCATTGTCTATATGTTATTTGTTTTTATGAGTTACTAAAATTTTTGTCTGCTTAACATTTAAAAATTTAAATGTTAACATGTTGAAGCTCCAGTTTGTGACTCAACTTATTGTCATGCATAACACCTAATACTGGTGTGTACGTGTGTGTACATGTGTGTGTGTGTGTACAAGAATGTGTTTTTTTATACCAGACACATGAATGGAAAACCTTTGTAGGATTAAAATTATGTAAGCATCAGTGCTTACAATGTGCCAGCTAATGTTATAAGTATCTAAAACGGAAATGAAAATAGATATAAACTCCTATATTAGTGCAAGATATTAACATTTTAGCTTGGTTTCCATTTTCAAAATGTTCTGGACCAATAGATATTGATATCTGGATATCAACAAAGCATTTGACAACTGGAAAAGGTATGGACACGGTGAAGAGAGTTTAGTCCAATGTCTTTGTAATTGTTTCCATAAATAGGATTATAGAGGGATGATTAGTGTATGTTTCATCCATAGTAGAGTTTTCTTAATAGTAGATTTTATGGTTCCTCTTTGAACATGAACGATGTAACAAGTAGATAATATGCAAGTCAGCAAAGAGCAGTGATGAATAGGACCCTGGAAAAGTGACATCTTGTATTCAAAAGAAATTTTGCAATTTACTTAGTTTCATGATCTTGTGCAAGTCACCATTCTCTTATTTTCTAATTTGCAAAATGGGATTAAGAGTGTCTTTGCTACATGCGTTTGTTTTAAAACCTACAATGAGGTATTATTCCTAACCATTATAAATGGATGCTGCATTTATTTATGTAATCTACATAGCCAGAAGCATATAAATATTCAATTTGCTATTCATTCAATTACCTGGGAAAGAATTACTTCCTAAGAAGATCATAATAAAGGTATATAACAAACTATTAAACTTGACAAAGTCTAAGTAACATGAGAAAATAAACTTGGGGAAAACTCTTGACCTGAAAGAAACCATTGTGATTATGCTGTGAATGTGATGCCAGTCAACACAGGCACTTATCAGAATTGCAGATGACATGAATCTAAAAGACACAGCATGTCGGGTAACAGAATTAGTATCTAAAGCAGTCACTGTAGTCTTGGCCATTGGGATAAATCTGACAGAATTAAATTTAACATAGAAAAATGTGGGTCTTCCAGTTGAGAAATTAAAAGAAGCAATATATATTTCAGGATATAATTGATTGTAAGTTCATTATAAGTCAATCAATAAGTTACCAAACATTCCTAATCTCACACATATTTTGGCTTTATTTTTAGTAGCTTATTGTCTTGGTTGATTAACATGATAATACAGCTTTGCAGTAGTCAGTCTCAGTGCTAGTTTTAGGAGGGCTCTGAAAAAGTAGGGCACATTTCCCCACCACAGCACTGAAACTGACTTGACTTAAACTGTCAAATTAGGAACTGAGGAAGACTAAAGACATTAATTTATCTTGATTCTTCCATACCATCTGTCTTGGTTATTTTTGTCTTGCTGCTGAGACAAAATACCTAACACCCAAAATTAAGGAAGGAAATGTTTATTTAGCTCACAGTTTGTTGAGGTTTGAGTCCATATTAATTTGGCTCCAAAGGAGTTTGGCGTGGCAGCAGAAGGTAATAAAGCAATAAGAGAAAAAGTGTGTATTCGGGGTGTGGTGCTTTTAGCTTTGTTGAGAATCAAGCACAAAGAGCCCAGCAGTATGACTTAAAACATTGTGATTTGAGCCAGAAAAGAAGCTCCAGTAAACCTACAGACTGCAAAATAGAGTTGAGGAAATCTTGATTGCTAAGAAAGAACAGGAGAATAGAAAAGATGGCCTGAAAGCATCACAAAAAGCAGCCAGCCTCAAATTTTGCAGCCTCACAATTGCAAAAGTGAAGGGTTTTGCTCTGAGGCAAAAAGCCACAAAGCACCATGTTCCAGAATGATAGCAGTATAGAAAATTTGTTCCTCAAAAGTAGATTCTGACTGCCCAGTGATCCAGAAGTCAACTCCTACAGTTGAGAAAGAGAAAAGTAACCAAGACACCATCTCAACACATTGCAACTCAACAGAGGTGGAGTTAGTCACTCCAGGTACCCTGGATGTCTCTGGATCTCTTCCAAGTTCCCACTCATTCCAACTCTTCATTTAATCAAAGGTATGGCCACATCTCCTTCTTGCCCCTTTTAATTGGATTTTGCTCCTGAACTCTTCACATTCACACATTGTTCTTGCACATGCCATTTGGATTATCTTGCTTCAACGGTTGGGGAATTCTATTCCTAGCAGACTCCAAAATGGTTCCATTTCCCCACAGTTGCAAATTTTGATGACATACTGGAAGTAGTCCTCTAAAGTTATATCTTCTATCAAAAGCAAAGATTATTTGAGTAAGTGCCACTTTTTTGACA
Organism: Cavia porcellus; assembly: GCF_034190915.1. NCBI lineage: Eukaryota > Metazoa > Chordata > Mammalia > Rodentia > Caviidae > Cavia > Cavia porcellus. The sequence goes on from NW_026947496.1 coordinate 44,407,090, forward strand.
GGCAGGGCCATTTGAAGTTGGAGTGAGCCTTCTCAGGAACTAGTAATTTTCATACTTCTAACAATATTTCAAGAGACTTCTGATCTATTTGTTATAGTGCTTCTGAAATAATAATTTAAATGCTAGTAGAATATACAATCTTTTTCCTGAGCATTTTAAAAACTGGCAAATATGTAATTTTATTAAAACTTTTAGAAAATTTAACGTAGCCATTTTCATATTGATCACCACTGTGAGGATGAAAATTTTCCATATGATGTGACATAAACATGAGCTGTATGCTAATCAGTTAGGTACAATATTGGCTATCATCAAATAGTTGGAGGAGGCGACAAGCATTTTTAACTCAGGCATCTGAAACAGAGTACACAGCATATGACCTATATGAATTATCTAGATCAGTGCTTCATTTTCTGTTTATCTTTCTGTTTCAAGCTCTTTAACTTGAAATTTTTTATATTTATTGATTTTCTTTAGGCAGATTGATGATATCTTGCTTCAGAGACATTCTTAAAATAATGAAATTAACTGCTAGTAAAATAATGCCCCAGTTTGATGAATTAAGGACAACTGAATTTATTAAAATGAACATCTAATCCTGTATAATGTTTATTTTGTGTATCATGTATGTGAAACTGATTTTTTGTCTTATCAGCCTAAGAAATCCTTAAACAAGTTAGTATGTTAAATTATAATTAAAATGGAGTAGAAATATTTTGTGAGGTAGAAGTTGAACATATGAATTAAGAACTAAAAAAATACAAAGATATCAGAAATGATTTCTCTGAAATATTTCCAATATCACATGGAAAGGTTAATTTTTATATTGCTAAATTTAGCATGCTTTCCTTTTATAATTAGTAACTTTTATGATTTCTACAAAACTTTTCTAAAGTGTGTACGTTCATGAAGTGCTTTCTCATTTGCTTTCAGAAGTTTAAAAATCAATTGATGCCACAATGTATATCATGTATCACATTCTTTCTGCCTTTAAAACTATTGAGTACATGTAGCAACATAACATTTTGATAAAAACATAATACTTCAAAACTTTAATGGTAATGACTGCAAAGAGACATAAGTAAGCTACCTACCTGTGACAGGGCCTGGTTACACAATTGCATAGTTTTTTTTTGGGTCAACAATGGACCACATAAGTTATGGTTATCCCATAAGATTGTAATGGAATCTAGAAAATCTAGAATGCAGTAGACTGTTCTAAATATGACTTTTAAAGGATGTCCTATACTACCTGCACAAAGATGAAATTGTTTAATAATGCATTTCTCCATTTATATCGCTGTCATTAAACAATCCATGTCCAAATTCTTACTCAGCGTGTGCACAGCCTCAGAGAAAGCACAAGTCTATTTGTACACTGTGGTGCATGCTTGCAATCCAGCACTCTGGGAAGCTGAGCCTGATAGATTTTAAATTCAAACCTTCCTTAGCATGACCCTGTCAAAAATAAGCAATAAAAGAAGAGTCTAAAGATGTAGCTCAGTGTGAATTCCCTGGGTACAATTCATGTAACAGAAAAAAAAAAAAAGAGAGAGTACAATTTTGTCATAGGGGTAAAATGCTTCTCCTCTTCTTTCCTCCTCTTTTTCTCTTCCTCCCTCCTCTTCCTTGTTCTTTGCATTCTTCCCTTCCTCTTCTCTGAATTGGAGGCTTACACTTTGGAAAATGACAATGTGATTCTTGCTGTTAATAAAATGTATAGCACAATCTTTTATAACTGATTTATTCTGCTCCTCTCCTTACAAATGAAGAAATAGTGTTTTCTGAATGAAAAGAGAGAAAAGTTTTTTCTTCAGTAGAACTTAGCAATTTTAATATTTCATTATATTTAATATGTACTAGGTAGAGACTTAGATAAGCATTTTATTAGAAAGTAAGCATATCTTGATGAACCTGACAGTTAATTTTATGTATCAACTTGAGTAATCCACAGTGCCTATATAGAGTTTAGATACTGTTATGATTATATATCTTTATTTTGGAAATATATATTTGAGAGAATTTTGAATGAAGTGTGTTTAAATCAATAGACTGAATAAAACAGATTGCTGTCCATACTGTTAGTGGACTTCATCTAATCAGGCTTGAATGGCACCAAAAATTGACCTCCCCCACGCAAGAGGGAATTCAGCAGATGGCCTCCATACTTTATCTATCACATTGACTCTTCCTTATTCTACATGGAATATTCATACTGTTGGCCTTTCCCATCAGATTTTGGTCTTGTCATCTTCATAACTCTGTAATCCAGTGACTAAACTCATCTAATAGGCAGACAGACAGACACACATGCATGCACACACATGCACACAAACACTAATATTTGAATTTCTCTGGAGAGCAGTGACTTTGACAGAAATCAGAATACATTCCAAGACCTGCAGTAACTCACTACCAAGAGTGACCAATATGTTGATGAAAGACATATTCAGGACTAATAATGTATGCAGTTATAGATCTCTATAAAGATGGAGAATAGCTAGATTGAAGAAAAGTTGCTAAATTTTACTTACAATTTACATAAGACTTAAGTAGTCACAGAAGTAATTAGTGTAAGAAATAATGGGAGCATGCACTGCACCAGGAAAAAAGAGAAATGAGAACACAGCCAGGAACAATTAATTGTTGTTTTGTGACATGGTGCCTACCTGGCAAGCGCAAGATCATGATTTTGATTCTCAGTATAAAAAAAATTAAAAACTTCAAGGTTGATGAGAGAAAGATAATGAGTTACAAGGTAATAGTCCACAAGCTAATAGCCAAGGTAAATAGCAGACTTTATTATCTCATCTATCTACTTATCTATCATCTATCTATCTACTCTTTCTTCCAAACACACACCAAACAGAACAAGTAAATCTAAAGCATTTGCCATAAAGTACCCATTTCCTATTCAACTTCATTTTCAAGAATCTAATCCTAACCTCTAGCTTATTTGTTGCTGATACACTACCATGCCTTTCTTTGTATTTTCCAACTATGCATTGACTGGTCTTAGCATAAGGTAATATTGCACAAGACTGTGGACAATTGTACACTGATTTTCACTTTCATTGATTGCATTTCAATTCACAAAATTTCTTTTCCAAAATTTGTTCATGTGCCAAGTTTGTGTATGTGTTATGATCAAGAAATTATAGAATAAACAGAGTAATGCTCTTAATAGCACAGTAAAGGCTAAAGTTATTTATACCTTGGTGGATAATCAGAGAAGATCTACAGACAGATATTTTATACTGATGATTGGGATAACTATAGTCCACTAAACAGAATTTAAAATTTAAAAGTTAAAATTATTACAATATAAAAATCAGCCTACTATGCAAGGAAAATTCCTATTTAACACGTTTTTCCATATTCAAAAGAAATATCAGAGTAAGAAATACGAGAAACATGATTCATTATAAAATTATGGCAAGAATATGTAGGTTTCAGAATTATTCTATAAATAATGTCAAAGTACCACTGTCCAGAGCTAGCTAATTAGCTTATTAAACTGTCCAATCCCATCTCACTGAAAAGCTGTTCTCCTTGAAGATTGTCAGCTGTGTGATTGAATGACATGCAAAATCTCTTGGTATTTTATGGCTATGTGATCCTTGGCATTCAGTAATGAAACTGCTCCTCTGTATTTGTAGAAGAAGAGCATTCAATTTTCATGGAAATGTCAGAAAGATTATATTGTTTTCTTCTATTTGTTTTTATTGTCTTGGTCTGGGATATATTTGAAAGCCTGTCAATGGTGTCCTTTGCAGTTGCTTCAAAAGCCATAAAACAATTGGTGCAATTTGAAAATGTTGATTTATTGTTAATGCCAAAAGATAGGAATCTTTTTGAATAAGAAATAGTGTGGCATCCATAAATTTCCAATTGAAGATAAATCATTTTAAATTTTGAATATGTTTTTATTTTCTTTTTTATTGATTTCCCCAAACTTCTATTAAAATTTCCTAGGGAAGGCTCATCATACAGGAAAAAAATAAATATAATACAGGATAAGTACTTGATATAAATTAGATATTCAATTAATGATTAATGATAAAATGATTAGATGCAGTAATTAAACAATTAATAAATAATAAATTGAGAGGACTTTTGCCGAAGTTGCTTTAATATTTCCAATAATTATAAAGGCTCTATCCATGCAAAAACTTTATATTCCTCAAACTTATTTTGCTCCTATTTTATCTTAACTAGCACTGTGCAATTTGACACTTGACCATGATGAATATTAACGAAGATTAACCTACATATTATTATACTGATTTGAGTTCTAATGTATGTTATTGCGTGGTAAATTAACATTACAAGCAGGAAAAAAGAAGTAGAACACTCAAAGGGAAATCAAACAAAAAAGTAGAAATGAGTAAACATATATTACACTTCAGCTGAAATAAGAAAATGTTCAATTATTTATACATTCATACATATATTCAACTGTAAGTGTTTGTATACCTAGCAGATGCTAGAGGAGATACTGATGAATAAGAACTTTTCTAAATGTTAAAAACATTTACAAGAGCAGGATGCTCTGGGACTACATAGTAGGGTCAAGTAACCCAGGGTTGCTAAATTCAACATAGCTTTTTTCAATGGACGATTCCTTGATATGTGTTATTCAGTGGATTTTCATGAAAGGGAATAAGAGTTCATTCATTACATCTAATCTTGATCTCCTTTTCACAGTAAAGGTGAAATATATGAAAGTCGTATGGATCAGCTGTTTTTTACCTAGGACAAAATACCTGAAGTCTGCAATTTCAAAGAAGAAAATGACCATTTCTGAGTTTGAAGTTCACAGTCAGCCTGACCAATTACTGTAGGTCTGAGATGAAATAGGACATCAAGGCAGAAATATTCTACTGGAAGGAACTGGAGAAAAAAATAAAAATAAATATGTTACTTTTGAAATGAACTGCATGGTGGAAGGGATGGCATAACAATGCTGCTTGGTTCATGACAGACAGAAGACTGAGCAGGGGAAAAGTCTATGGAGAGAACTGTCCTCTAAAGTCATGCTGCATTTCCTCACCCCATCACCTGGGTGTTGCCTCCAAACAGAATATTCAGCTATGAGCATCAATGAGTAATTCTCTTATGGATAAGAATACTAAACTCCAACCTCCCCCTTCTGGAATTGATTAACCATTCAAACTGACTGATCAGATTAAATGGTACAACACTGCATCAGCTTGAAGGGAGCAATTGCCACACAGTGGAAAACAATGGTTCCCAGCTCTAATCAACCATCTGTCTAAGTTCTCATTTATGCACTATGAATAAAATGATATATTCACCTGCTTTGTAAACTCCTTAATGATAACTAATGCACATAAAATAATGTTGGTGCATAATGCACCAACTCTGAGTTTAAGTAAAATTCAAGATCTTGGTAAATGACAACAAAATGAGCTTGAGATGAATCAGTATAACCTAAAGGAGCAAATCTTAGTAAGAGGTTTGTGGGAGAACGCAGAGCAAACATATAATCCAGTGTTATGTAGTTAAAAAATGACTCAGGAATGCCTGTGGGTAAATTCCATATTGTCTATGCAACAGCCTTGGTTTTTCGTGCTTTTCAAGTATATGACGGTGTGAAAAGAGTGCAGCTGAACACTATTCAGTTACTATGAATTGTTTTTTTCTCCTGGAAAGCTTATTAGTGCATTTGTTGTACACTTTTGTGTGTATAGCCTCACTTCTGCAAAGACTGCTGGTGAAATGATTGATGTCATAAAACACAGGAAATAGGGATTCCCTTAGCACACACACAGGATGCTAGAATGTAAGCACCTAAAGACAGCTGAAGGGGGCAGGGATACACAGTCTTCTTAGACACACACATTTCCAAAAGCTTTGAGAATTCCCAAAAGCTAAAAAGTCCTGGAAGACTCCAGCGCTTCTCAGCAACTCTCAAGGAAGCAATCAGATATCCACAACTTAAAGTAGGAGACGTTGGGAGTCTGGGAAGATGGAGGAACAGTAAGCAGCAAAGTAAAAAGCCTCTCTGAGAGAAACAGCCCTGATGCTGGAAGATAGCATTCTGGAGAAGGAAAGACGTGGGTCCCCTTGACCCAGGAAGAAACTAAAGTGAGAATTGAAGCCCACACAAAGAATTTTTAAAAAGTAAAATTTGAACAGAACAAGGCAGTAGCTGGAAGTGCTCTCACCAAGCCGGTACCACTGTGCCAGAAGCACTGTTGGAACCCGGATGCACGGGCACAATGAAGCTGGTGGCTGGTAAGCCTGAAGGCCTTGGTGGGGAGATGTGATGGCAGAAGGGAGCAATGAACCAGAGAACTTCACTGGCCCAAACTCATGCGACTGCCTACTCGGTGAACTGCCCAGGTTCCTGCCACTCTGACTTCCCCCAAGTCAGTTGCGCTGGAGTGTGGGCACACTGAGGTCAGAGGTCGGCATGACCAATGGAAAGTGGAGCCAATAGGGGACCTGCATTGACCTTTGGTGAGTGTTGGGAATAAAATCCTTTCACAGGAAAGGGAACAACATTTTGGAACAGGGCAAAGACTGGCAGAAACAAGGTACTACAGAGCCTTCAGTCAGTAGTTCCCTTCCCAGATGGAATTAGTGAGATGTGCTTGGCCTGCATCACACCTCTTGCTGGGAACCAGTAGGGTGTCCCAGACCAATTCCCTACTTACTGCACACACTAATGCAGTGAAGGCCTTGGTGGGCCTCAGTGGGCTGGCTGACCTGGAGGGGAGGGCCCAGGATATGCTGTCTCTATTTGTACCTCAATAGCACACTAGAGTGGGCAGAGTCACCTGGACAGCATGCTCCAGAAGAACCAGAATCAACAACAACAAAAAGGGACTGGGGCCTCCTTTATATGGCTGTATGAAAGAAATAAAACGTATGAGAAGAGAAAGCAATAAGAAAAAGCCCTCTGCCCCCAACCCTGAAAGCATTGATCCAGGAAAGGTAAATACAAGAGAAATTGAGGAAAGGAAACATGTAATATCAGACACAAAATCAGTGGACATAAAGAGATATCTTTGAGACCTCATAGACGAGTTCAAAAGCGAAATATTTAACCAAGTAAAGCAAGGTATAAATAGATAAATAAGAGAAATGCTAAGCACCTCTCAAGAAGACACAGACAGAAGAATGGAAGAACACAAGGAGAGGACTGTTTGATGAAGAATATAAAGAAAATATTGAATACATGAAGCAGATTCAAAGAAATTACCAGGAAATTAAAAACTCCATTGAAAGCTGGCAAAACTGCTTGAAAGAAACTAAGGATAGATTATCCAAACTGGAGGACAGGTTTGCAATGTTGGATTATGAAAGGGAAAACTTTTAAAAAATAACAAGGAAACCAGCAGTAACAATACAAAGGCTAAAAGATGACAAGAGGATCTATAACTTGAGAATAGAAAAGGTGAATGAAGAAGCAGGAGTGCAAACAAAGGAACTACAAAGGTTATTCACAGAAATAATTAAGGAAAACTTTCCAAACATAGGAAAAGGAAATGATATCCAGATGTATGAGGCATGCAGAACTCCTGCCACCTACAACAAAAACAGAGCTATACCCAGGCATATAATAATCAAGATCCCAGAAATTCAATATAAGAACAGAATATTAAAAGCTGTTAGAGACAAGAAACAGAGCATATATATAGGAATACCCATCAGAATCACAACAGACTTCTTGACACAAGCCATCAAGTCAAGAAGAGCTTGGAGCAAAATATTCCAAGCTCTGAAAGAAAATAACCTCCAGCCCAAATAAATATACCCTGAAAAACTGTCTTTAGAAATTAATGAAGAAATAAGATACTTCCAAGACAAAGAGGACCTGGGGGACATTCAAGACCACCAATCCAACTCTACAGAGAATACTGCAGGGCATTCTAGAGAGAAAGAAAAGTATCAGGATCCCAGGAACAGTGGCAGAGAGGCCTCAATGAATGGAGCCAAAAGCATAATGCAGAAGACCAGCAGACAGCTAATGGCACAAAAGAGCAAAACAGAAATGAGGCAGAGAAGATTGGTTATAATCTCTAACATAGATGGTCTTGATACACTAAATTTAAAAAAAAAAGAGAATCACAGGTAGAACAGATCAGGAGGTAGGGTCCACCAAGATGCTCTTTATAGGAAATATAATTAACCTGAAAAAGGGTATATGAACTGAAAGTCAAATATGAGAAAACAATGCTCTATGTGACAGGGAACCAGAGAGTAATAAGGGCAACTAGACCAGTATTTGTGGACAGATTGGAAAAAGGCTTTAATAGATAAAGAAATACAGTTAGAGATCAAGTCCAGGAGGGAGAAGGTTTGGAACCACTTGGATAAATAGCAGGTTGCCCCCCCCCCGCCAATTTAAAACCGAGGGTGTTGGTGAGACTCAGAAATGCACAGTGCACCATGGGGAAGTGGAGGGGAGGAATAGTCTTTAAAAAGATGGCAGAAGATATTGTTAGTAGTGTATCAATAATTAAAACTCATATTACTCGCACCACTTTGCTTAAATAGATTTTATTCTGTCCCAGTTTGTCTACTTGCATTAGATTTGAGGGCACAGACAGCTATTCCAAAAACATCAAGGTCATCTTTAATTTCCTATTAGCTTAACCTGGAGCCCTGTAGAACTTATACTGTTATGTCATGATGGATCTTAGTTAAATCTGCTGTTTGGTATCAACAGATTTTATTCAAAACTGATATGATTGATGGTATCAAGTCTGAGAGTATATGGCAGCTACACTGAAGATGATGACTCATTACAATACCTATTCTGTTTTGATTATTACATGTTTTTGAAGTTGTATACTATATACAAAGTTATTGATATGTACTGAAATATTCAATTATACTATGCTGATTATATAGCCAATTCTACTGAAGATAACAAGAGAAAGCACAGTAATATGGTAGAACTCCTTGTACAGTGTTTTTTATATGTCTTTTTCGTTTCATGCATTTATAGGAATATATTTGGTTTGTCTTGCATTGTCCTCCCTCTAATATGGAAAAGATAGAAATACATGTTAAGAGTCGTGCATGCATAGAACCTATAAACAGTTTGTGAGAACTGATCTTATGACATATGATGAAATGAATAAATACTATGAAGGAAAAGACACACTAAAGTACTGAGTGCTGATCCCGCAGTGTCATAATATGAAACTCAGCAATACTATTATTCTTTGTTCAGTGTGATTTTAGCTGGCTTGGGTTTGTTCAATCTCAACATAAATGAAGATATGGATAACTGCATGTATGTTTGTGTAAATAAGATTGATAACCATATTTCTAAGTTTTTGTTGAATAGTTTAACAGAACTGGTTCCAGTCTTGCTGTTTGAATCTCCACTTTATATGCTCCACTTTTGTATCTTGAGTAACTATTCATAAGAGAACAATATGTAAATATCAACTAGTGATTTCTTACTGTTTATTCTTTCTTTGAACATATGTATTATTTCTACCCATTTTCTGTTTTTCAGTCTTTCTTTAAATAAAATAAAAAAAGAGAATTCCCAAGAGCCACTTCTCAAGATTAAATAAAGACTCTTTCTCTGTCTCTCTGTCTCTTTGTCTTGTCTCTTTGAGTCTCTCTCTCTTTCTCACTCTCTCTCTCTCTTCCCCTCCCTCATTTCCTCTCTCCCTTATTCCTCTCTCTCCTTTTCATTTTATTCTCTTACTAAACTGGAATTTCAGTTTCCAGTATTAGCTATGTGATTTGGGAGAGTTAAACTCACATTTATCATCAGCAAAGTGAAAATAATGATAGAATACACTTGTTATATTATTTCAAGGATGGCATTTTCTGCAAATCTTTTTTGAATGCATCTGATATATACTAAGGGCTGTATATGTATAAAAGACATGAAGTGTAACTGATATGAATACGTCCTAGTCTTTTAATAATTAGTAAATGTAGTAATACAAAAAACATAGCTTCAAATATTTTAAATAACCACAGAAATATCCTACATTAATATGGAATTATTTCTCCATAAATACTTTTTTCCTCTCAGAAATGTGCAGTAATCCCAGAGCCATTGGCCTGCTAGGAAAGTGTTCCACCAATGAATTACATCTTCAGCAATTTTAAAGTTTTATTTTGAAACAAACTCTCACTAAAAAACCCAGACTGACCTTGAAATTACAATCTTCTAGCTTCAAATTTTAAGGTATTTTAAACTATTCATATTATTACTATCAGATACTATTCTAGTAGTTAAATTTATTTTGTAAATTACGGATAAACACAGGTTCCTCATGCTCTTGGAAAGGATTCTGTCTCCTTTTGCATCTATTTACATGCAACCAATGGTTACGTGTTTGGGGGAAATTAATATAAACAATATAATAAAAACGGTTATGGTTTTGTCTACAGTTACCTCTGTGGGCATTAATAGTGATTAATGCACAACCCGGTTTTTAGAACTTCTCTTTCCCTGTATTAATTTCTTAGTGGGACAATAAGATACAGAGAGAGAGAGAAGGAGAGAAACACAGAGAGAAAGCGGTTGTCTAATTTATTATGTACTAGTTGTTTCATATGCCAATTTTTCCATTCTTCAGTGAACGCTTTCTGAAAAAGCCTTCTTTATATTTGTTCTGTGAAGAAGTTCCACATAAATGCACATTGACTGTGCTATCAGAACAAATCCCAAGTGTTTGCAAAGATGAAATTTAAAGTGGACTACGCTATTACTAAAATTTGGTAGAGATGGGAAGTTTGTGACCACAACTCTAGGAAATGTACTATGAATACATAAATAAATTTAAAAGATTTCTACTTTCTGATTTACTTTTATCTTTTAATTACTGAGAAATACTTTTGTAATTTGGGGTTTGTGGTCATATATTTCTCTCCACAAAGGAAAGATTTGTTTAATGTACTAATTCTGCATCTAGATGTAATACACAAAATTATAAACCATTTTCTTCTTTTAGAAAAATTTAACTCAAATTGTCATAGAGTTTCTGCAAAGGAGGTAAAAGAAAGATCATAAAATATCCATCAAAAATGTCATATTTTAATATACAGGTACCCTCAACTTAGTATCCAACAACAGGTAAATTGATTCAGATAGATAAGTGACCTCTAAAAAATACCCGTTTTTCTAGTATTAATACCAAGACAAACTTCAAATTCATAGGAATTCAAGGGCTGAAATTAATTTTTAAAGTTCGTGCTTATTTTAAATATTGGAAACCCTAATAGTAAATGATACAGTCACTTCAATAAACTTCCTATATAGGTAATTCACATCAAGTTAACTTTTATGTACAAATGGTCTATGACATAAAAGTTACCATTCTAATTTACATTTCCATATTCTTTTCTAACTATGGCTAGGTATGAAAATTACTTGCTCTTAAACTCATATTTACCCACATTGAATTTGGAATATTTTTTTCTATAGCATTGTTTCAATTATTATTTTGCTGTGTTGTTTTCCTACCTCATACACCTTTTAAAAAAACAATGAAAATGAAACGAAATAAAACAAAACAGCTACTGTCTAATAAATATTAGTATTTCATATCATAGAACACATCCAAAACCAAATTGAACACATGCCTATCACTGTGTCTTGAATTTCTTAATGATCCACATTATCTGTAAGATAATTTTCATTATTAATGTGGAAAGAGTGAGGGGGCAAGTGAGAGTAGAGTTGGAGATTAGAGCCAAAACTGCTGACACACTGGATATGGTGGCTCTCACCTTTGGTTCTAGTCAGTTAGGATCTTGAGTTGGGAAACCTAAGAACTCAGGAGTATCCTGGAACACACAGTGAAGTCATCTTTCATAAGTAAACAAGACTTTAAAATTTTACACTACAATCTTTTGAAGCCAGAAAGATTGTCACAGGACGCATGCTTTTCATATGAAATTCTGAGATGAACTGATATAGATGAAAAAATACAAATGTTTAAATAGACTGGCAACTACAATGAGTTAAGTGGGTATCTATTGATTTATAGAAGTCATCTGTGAATGCTAAGGGTTAGTATAAACGAAATTGATGTAGTGAAAATGAAGCTACATGATTGTTTTTGTCTATTTCGGCTTCTGAAGCAAAATAGCATATATTCACATATGTGGGTTATGAATAGTAGCATTTATTGGAGGTTCAGAAATCCAGTCTGAAGACACTGGAAGATCTGCTGTCTGATGAAGGTCAATTTTCTGATTCATATACAATCACTTTTCTGGTGCATCTTCACACAGTATTAGAGAGCGTGTTCTCTGGGGTCCTGGAAGGACATGGACTCCATTGATAAGGGCTCCACTGTGATGTCCTAATGGCCCAACTCCTACAACACTTGCATTAGAAATTACACTTCAATATATAAAACTCAGACAGAATACCAACCTCTAGTCCAAGGAAATGTTGCATACTTTTATATGTACAAGAAAACATGATCATAAAAATATGAAAAGAATATATTTTAAGTCTGATACGTAACACTGTTTCTAGATACAAGCTCTATATATGAACATATCTTACATTAAGATCCTTAACTCTTTAGCAGGTAACTTACACTATCATATCTTTGCTTTTCAGGACCTCCAAGGCCTAGTTTAATTCTGAATATACTACAACATTGCAGATTTTTGCATGTTCAAATAAATTTATCCCTAATCTACCACAGTGAGTGTTGTAGTCATGGATTGAAAGGAAAACAATTACATAGAGGACACATAATTTACAGTTATATTTGATAATAGTCACCCAAAGTGTTAAATACAAGAAGCGTAGGGAATCTGTCCACATATTAAGCCCTAAGGAATCCAGGTGAGGGCCTGTGTCTCATGGAAATGTCCTGCATGAGTCCAGCTGGAGGCCTAGAGTCCATGACAATAACTCATGAAAGTCTGTTACATGGATCTGCAGTGGAAAGCCCAAAGATTAGCAGTAGAAGACAGAAAGCTTGTGCCAGCAGGATGAAGGAACTGTGCCAGCAGGATGAAGGTTGAGAGCTCTGCACTGGAATCAGGAAGTAATGCTCAAAACAAGAAACAGAGCTCCCCCGAAAAGTACCACAGCCAATCTCACAACAAAGAGGTCCTGAGCTCCTCCAATGATGGAAACAGTTGAGTTCATATCACAAAGCCAGCATGACAATCTTCACCTGAAGACTGAACAGGACACCATCTTCCCCTATTGAGCCGGGAATCATTAAAGACAAGACCAGAGCTCTCCCAATGTAAAACCAGTCTTACTCAGCTACAGCAAGGTCCCGAGTGCCTCTGATGGTGAAAACAGCCAAGTTCATATTAAGAAAGTAGCTCAACAAGGTCCTCCTGGAGAACCAAGGGCAACAGGAGACCAGGGGAATCAACAACACTAAACTTTTAAACTCTAGTTCTCCTTTTTATCTTGGCAACAATCCTCAGGTAGGCCATCCATGCTGAGCTTCACACTGATTCAGTTCAGCTGGTATTACAAGTTCACCACCATGTTCTCAATTCACCACCATGATCTTAGGTTGTCTGTAAAAATGTATGCAACAAATAAATACCAATGAAGAAAAAGAAAAAAAACAGAATAGAAAGAAGTAGAACATAACTGTAGATCATAATATTCCAAGCCAGCAAAAGAATTTCATTTGACTTTAGTTTGGAGAAAATAGCAAAATGATTTTACATAATGAGTAAGACTAGTTCAGAAATGATCTACCAACTGTCCTAGCAAACATAAGACAAGTATTGAAATTATAAAAGTTATTTGTTCCATTAAGTTTTATAAACTGAACAGCAGTAAGGTTTTATTGTTTTATTTATTGTTTATTTTGTTTCTATAATATGAAAGGAAGAAATACTGCTCCCTATTCCATCGCCAAATTTTACAAAGAGGTATACATCAGTGATTTAATGGTCAAAAATAACAACTTTAAATGACACACCAACCAGAAAATGAACAGCCATGTTCTGTAAGGACACATACGGTTTGTAGATACCTACAAGACACAGAATGGATAAAATGTGTTAATCTTCTAAGGCTCAATTACTAAATTCTTTGGTGAGCTAATCAAAGAATCAATTCAACCATGAGAATAAAATCAATCATAGGTTAAAGCCTAGCTGAAATGTAAACTATGTCCAGAGGTGAATATCAAATAAGTATGGCAATTTGAAAAGGGGAGTCACTAAAATCCTAACAGTGAAAAAGGAAGGAGCTTTTAAAACATACATTGTGATGGAAGATCACAAAAACCAATCTTCTGACAAAAATGTAGTTAGCCCTTGCAAGAAGTAATTCTGAATAGAATGTATCATTATTTTATATCGCAGCTACCACTATCCCCATTTCTGAGGCATGGAAGTAAGCTTTTCTTTTAATTTTATGTATTGGTAGTAAACAGAGTTGGAAAAGTGATGAGGAAAATTCTCCAATGTATTGGAGCAGAGTTTTATTTTAGAATCTCAGCAAAGTATAACACAAGAAAGAAAAGAGTATCTGTAATTTGGAAAAATCTTGCACAGCTTTAGCACCTGAAAGATTCTGTTACTTTAGTCAAGGAAAGAGGCAAAATAACCGGAAGGGACATAGCAGTGATGCATGGTGGGAGGCAGCAATCATGCTGATAGAAGCTCTAAATTCATTGGGAAATATTGGCACCTGTCTAGAAAATCAACAGGTGCTCATGAGCAAAGAATATCTCTTCCACTAGGGACTCTTCAGAACTGTTGTGGATTCTAGTGTGACATGGGTTTCATCAGATAGTTGACAGACTGATTTTTTTTTTTTTAATTTCGGTATTCACTCTTCCAAACCAACACATGAAGTACACTTTACAAGAATTAAGCTCTTTCAATTGTCATGCAGTGAAGAGTCAATGCAGTGTAGTTTAATATACAGAAAAGTGAATCACTGGTTTAATTTTCAGGAAATATTCTAAATATTTCATTCAAACATAGAAAGATTTAAAAAGCAATAAACGTATCAGTTGTACTGTTTGCAATCAGTACAGATTTCAGAACCCCCACATGTCAATGAATAGCAGATCTAAGAACTTTAAAAATCAATGAAGTGGAAAGTTGGATTAATATATTTATAAAAATGTGGGGACTTAGGGCCGGGAATACAGATCAGTGGCACAGCATCTACCTGGCAAGTGAGAGGCCCTGAGTTCAGTTCCTGGTTAAAAAAAAAAAAAAAAAAAAAATCTAGGGGACTTAACTCAAAATCTCACATGTGAAAGGACAAATTTAATAGTAAATGTCATGATTTTAACCCTTAACTCATTCTTATATACAAACTTATAAGTTATTGAAACTTAAACTGATTACAGTCATGATGGTTTGGGCCCTAAAACTGTTTCTTCATGGATTACATTTTAAAAAGAATAAAGAGTCTATAAAGTAGTGATGAAATGCCTAGTAGAAAAAGCAAAATGGCAGCTAGGTAAATTCTCCAAAAGTGAAAATTAATTGATAGGACTTGCTGTAGACAATCAGTCAGTACATATCACTCATCTGCACCTAATAAATAGGTAATTTTAGCTTTTGATTTAGCTTACTTCCTTACTTCCCAGCAAGAACTCTTTGCCCAAATTAATTATCTCCAAATTTACTCTAGATTTTTTAATAATAAAAAATAATCATTTCATGGAATGATATTGAACTAGAGAATGAATGGGGTAAATGGATGCGTTCAGGGTATTCCAAATTATTTCAAATTATAAAGTCACTAATTGAGAACAATGTGTATTGGTAGACAAACAAAATCCTCAATCTCAAATTACATTATTCACAAAATTTCAATTCACCAAGAGATATTTCCACCAATCTTGACTCTCACACTTCGATTTGAAGGACAGTTTATTTTGAAATATCCAAAGGGTTTGGGATGAATTCATGAAATTGAGATCATGATAGGTTCCTTAATCAAAGATGGAAATCAATATATAAGTTTCTGATTCACATATTTCTCATTTATATGGAAAATTGGATTTATCTGTATCATACAAAGAGTTTTTATAAATTCATATACATTTTGTGGATCCATAAAAAACTGAATTCTAAAGATTTGTAAGGAAAGATGAATATCTTGAAATTTCACCCTTTTAATGCAATCTCTGCTAATTATTTATAAGTGATATTCAATTTTGGAATAATTGTGCTTTGAATGCTTTTGCTTTTCAAGCAGAGAGCATATGTTGGATAATCACTCACTTTTAACATATCAGTGAGGATTCTGGGATTCTATATAAATGGAAGATGAATGGGTACCATCCAAGAACAACTCGTCCCATTGACACCTAGAACCTTAAATGTGCTTTAAATCTAACTTTTCATATTTACTTGCCAAAATGATAAGCTAGTTTGTGCCAAAAATGAAGGAATTATGTTTTTAAGTATGATGTGGATTCAAAAGAACAGAAAGACAAGATAGTGATTGTAATCAAATCTAAACTGAACGCCTGGTATAAAAAAACTTTGGAGCTGTAAAGTCCATAATAAGTTGATTGTATTTAATGTATATTATTTTGAATATTTTTTCGGTCTGACTCTATAAATTGGAAGGATTTATATGAAAATTTTGCTTAGTAATGACAGCTTGGATCTATGTCCCCACAGTCCCATGTGCTGGTCATCATTTCCTGCCTGTCAGTTTTATAAATTTTGTTCTTATGTATCCAGCTCTTACAATTGTGGATTTAAATTCCTTATAATAAATCTACTTGAATAAATTTTATTCCCACATAATAAGTCATATGTATATGCACACATGATATATATATATATATATATATATATATATATATATATATGCCTGATTTGACTACTCTTAATTGAACCCTATCAACTAACTATGACATTCATAATAAACTGTAATGCAAAACCTACTCCCAACATCTAAAACATCTGTTCTAAAACAAAAGATCTGTATACGTACGCACAGTTATGCAGGCACGCACACACACAAATATGTATCTTAAAGTTTGCCTTTTTTCTGGGGAAAGATAGGTTGAAGTTTTTTAGTTTATTTTGAACTCTGACTTTTGGTATATTTCCACTAAAGTTAATCAAAATGGTTAAAGAATTTTGCGGAACACTGAAACTCATCTCCTAATGTAGAAATCAATGTCTGAAATCTAATTTTGACAACTGTAGATGGGGAAAAAAGCCACAATTTCAAAAGACAAAAGATTAAACCACTACATAAAATGGTAAATCCATGTTTGGAATTGAAAAAAAAATACAGTGTTCACATTTTGTTATATCCAGTGGCAGTTATTTAATTATAATTTGAATACTTCAAATAATACATTCTTAAAATTCATTTTGACTTATCAATATGAGTGATAAAATCACATACTTTTTAATTTATAAGATTAGCAAAAATTGAAAACACACTAATACATTGTATTGGCGAGGATAACAGAAACATAATAAAGTTTATAGCCAGCAAGGGAAAGGAAACCATTGCAACCTATTTAGATGCCAATTGGATAGAATTATGTAAATGATAATTTAATATACATTGTGATCTGAAAGTTGCATTTTGGATGTGTATAAAATACACATTTTGAAGAAGACAAAGAAAATTATGTTTACTGAAGCATTACATATGGTATCATAAAAATGGAAATAATTAGATGCCATTCTTGTACTGATATGATAGATGGTATTATTTATAATACCATCTTCAAAAATGTAATTTTTGTAAATAAATTCGTAATATTAGCATACACTTGAACTTGAAACCTCGCCCTAGAGATTCTATGTCCCTTTGATGACTAATTTAACAATTATTTCCACCTTTTCTTTTCTTTCTGTTTTTGTTGTTGGGAATTGAATTTAGGGCCTCCTGCTTGTCAGGCAGGTGCTGCACCACTGAAATACATTCCTGGCCCTGGTTCTTAGTCTTCGTTTTCAACTTTGTTTATATTTGCTTTACTAGTTCTGAAGGACATAGCAATTTGTTTTTAAAGGTACTGGGGATCGAACTCACTACTGCCTCCTTGCAAGGCAGGCGCTTAAGCCACTGATCCAAATCCCCAGCCCTGGACATAGCAGTATTAATAGTCATGAGTTTGTTTTAAAATGAGTGGTCTAATTCTATACTGTTTTGTTAAAACCTCCTTCTTATCTAGTGGACTCTGTATATTTTCTCATGTAAATATATACGTATGATCACATACTTTTTATTAAATAGATTAATGCCCTTTTAATGAGAAAGTAGAAAGTTGCAATATTCTTTCAGTGGGTGAATCTTACATTTTTGCTGAAATGTCTGTGGTGTCATCTCGGCTTTGTACCATTACAGATAAAAGTGTGATGTTCTCTCGCCACCTCCACAGAGTTCTCCTTCCTGTATCTCAGGATGGATTCAGAGAGGACAGGAAAATAAACAAGAAGTAAAGATGATTAAGATGTGATTTGTAACTATATTAGTTTCCTAGGCTATATCACAAACATATAGTTAAAGAAGAAATGAAGAACAAAAATAAAAATAAAAACTAAAGCAAAAGAATTAATGTAATTTGAACAAAATTTAAATAAACTTTCAATTACTACCATGTTTCTCTCATTAGTCTTGAAATAATGGCTACTCAAACATTTTCCTATCAATAATTCAGAAGTAATTTATTCCTTTTTGTTTCCTTTTGTTAGAATCATATTAAAAATATGTATGATAGCAGCTTTGTATTTGATATTGAGTGCAGATTCTGCCATGTTAATGAATAAAAACATTACTACTATAATAGTGAAAGTGTAAATTATTCTAAATGCAATAAATGATAAACAATATGATATTCATGTAGAAAGATGCAGCTTGTTTAGTCTAATAAAAATTAGTATGATGTGCTAAAACAATGTATTACAGTAGATACTCCGATTCCATTAGCAAACAAGCACATATGCCTCTTGAGGCTTTAAGTGGGCTATAATTGTATTGTCAAAACTACTACATACAGAACCCAGAAAGACATTATGGATACTGCGATAATGAATTGAAGATACATAGTCTTTCTGATGTTTTTGCACTCTGGGGCTAACACTTGTTGCTCAGTTTGACTCCACTCTGTGTGTATGGCTAAGGCTGTTATTTATGCAGCATTAAGCAAAAGATTTAAAGAAAATTGCTTGCTTTTATATATAACTAGTAGGCTAACAAATCTCACTCCTTAAATATAAAAGGTAGGTATTGTTAATTCTAAGGTGGAATTATTCAAAAGGATTTGCTTCATTATTTTTTCATAAGCAAAAATGAGTAAGATTTTGGTGAGAGAAATTCTTCAATTTAATGATGAAAATATTTACCAACATGATTTATTCCTCTTCAGTGTAGTTCCAGGATCACTATTATTAAAAAAATTTGTATACAATGAATATATTAACATTAGCTGAAACTTGAAAATTCTATGTGATTTTCTAGTTGTTCCACGTTGGTTTATTTAGTTTATGTCACATTAATGTGAATGAAATTATTGTTTGACTTAATGGAGGTAAATGGATATCTAAGAATTAAAATTCTATAATTAACATAAATTTGAATTAAATTATTGGATAGTGCTAAAAAGCATTGTTCACAAACAAATTTAATTCAACAAAAAATGAATAGGAAACAACCAGTGATAAAAACAGAAGACCAATGTAGTCATATTTCAACATCAGTGCATCAGGAAGAAGAAAAAATTCTATTTCAGAATCAAAGCCTATTAAGGCATATACATTTATGCAAATTTCATCTCTTCTGAGGAAGCCTTTAATTGCATTCATTTAACAAGCTAGCCCAGAGAATTTCACATTTTTTCAAAAAGTCTATAGAAACCCTTTCATGAGAAGATGACTTTTAATTTTGAAATAAACTTTTAAAAATTATTCAAAATTACACAGAAATTGTTTTGAGCAGGTTAAAAAGTACACAATTAATATTACATGATTTCAATTTTAAATGTCAGCTAACCCTTAATTTATTATAAACTTTTTCTTGAGAGAAAATTTATGAATGAGAGTTATTGCATCAATATTGCCTTTCTGTATCAATTTAACAACACATTAACAATAAATGTGCAGCTGCTATTAGTAGTTACCGCCTTTGAAATCCATTGCCATGGAAAAGCTATTGAAGCATTTAATCAAATGCTAACAAGGTAGCCTTGGCCATGAATGGAATGTAATTTATTTTCTTGAAATCAGCTGCATGAAATATTGTAACTCTTTTACTGACTTTGGGTTCTAATGATATTATATAAGAAAGACCATACTCAGGAAATTAGAGCTGATCTTTTACTTAAAAATTTTCTTCAGAATAAAAGAAAAATATTCACTGACATTACATAGAAAGAAATAACTAACATTCAAATTGTTTAAATTCAAAATCCAGAAAGTTCTTTCAACCAAAAGAGCTACCCTAATCATGCAAATTAGCTGAACCTAAAAATTCAGGGATTAATAGAAACCAGAATTTTAAATCAAAACCAAAATCAAGTTTTGTACTCTATTTCCTTATACTCACTTCCTTTAAATGGCCCACTAGGAAAAATATTAATAAATATTAAGGAAAAATATTAATCATTGATCTGTTTTAGTATCAATGATTTTTGTTTTCTGATGATAAAAGTAAATATATGCTAATTGAATAGATAAAGTACAAAAGTCAATACATGCTAATTGAATAGATAAAATACAAAAAAGAAGGTAAAACCCTTTCTCCTATCATCCAGAGTAAAACTTGTGAGGAATTCTATTTTTTCACTTGAAATACACTGACAGAAAACGTACAGTATTCAGTTTTCTGGCCTATTCTCACAGTGCATATAAGTGGGGAAAAATTCATGACATAGGAGTAATACTTCATAAATACCTGTTACATTGATGTCACAAGAATTTTGAGAACATCAAACTTCAGGATACAGCCTGGCCATTGTTTGTCCAGTCATGCAAAATGGACTTGAAAGCATAGAAAATGTTTGAAAGGGGCCTTAAAGGACGTATAACAGTATTTCTGCATTTATTACATCATAACAAATGTGCCTATGTCAGGGTTGAGTTCAGAGCCCAAATTACACTGAAGATCTACTGTCCGTGTTAGTGTACATTCTGTTATCCTAGCACCATATTTGAGAGTCAGTGATTCATATAGAAGAAAGGTTTAGTTTAGGCCATGGTACTAGAGATTGAGAAATCCAAATGCAAGACATGAGTATTTGCTTAAGTTTGGTGAGGGAGGGTCTCATGTTACTGTATTTTGTGGAAGGGCAAGGGCAGGAGCATACAAAAAAGACCAGATGTACCATGCTTTTAACAATCCATTTTGGTGGTAGCTAATCAAATTTCTTGAAACTGAGATCTCATTCCCTTGAAAGACACTTTCGTTTTCCTTCACAACATAAGCAACTCTTAAAAGCCTCACCACCATTCAATGTTCTTGCGTTGGAAGATACGTGCAATATGAGTTTCAGAAAGATTAAGCCATACTCAAATGATGGAAGAGTTTAATTTCAGGAGGTTTTAAAATTTTAAATGTTTATATATTATTTCAAATTTTTCATAAAGGATGAGTGCCAGTTAAAGTTTTCTTTTCTAATAGGGTTGGAAAACAACATTTCTTGAATGTAAGAAAAAAAAAAAAAAAACATTTTGTCCTCTCTGTGCTTTGGTTTTATTTACACGATGGAGCTAATGTTATACCTAACTCATTAAAGTTACTGTAAATATCACATGGGGTGATTTTTGTAAAGTGCTTAGCTTTGTGTCTAACACGAAGTAAGTGCTCAATTTGTAGTTGTGATCATTATTTTGAGGCAATTTATTAGACTTACAACTAATTATCAAATTATATAGAATTGGTAGAGGTTTACTTTCAGACAAGAGAGAATCGTTCTTTAGAAAACTGAAATTCTTTGTGTTTCACAACTTATATGCACAATTACTTACTCATGTTTAAGTAAAAATTATAGTACTCTCCAAGAAAAAATATGTTCTAAAAATTTACATTTTAAAACTAATCCTTATCATGTGCTGCTGAAACGCATTTGGTTTCTTGAAATGAAGCTGTTGTAGGCAGCATCTTGGGAAGAAAATCTTCAAACGTACTTCTGTTCTCAAACGCTTGGAAGAGTCTCTACAGTCAAATTTAAGTGCAAATTTTATATTATAAAATACACTGCCAAAATGTACTTCAAAAAGCCTTATGTGTAAGATTGAAAAACAAGTTGATTCATCAATTCTAATAATTTTCTAATATGCAAAGACATATGATATATCCAAAAAACAAAAATTTCTCTAAAAAAACTGTTTCATTTTTCTTTAAAATTCACTGAGTGCCATGTGTTTGATAATTTACTTTGCATCTAAGCATGTTAAAGTGTCTTCCTAATAAATATTTCTTACTGAAAAATGAAAAAATTTCTGCCACAGCCTCTAGAATTAGTTATGGGGTAATGATATGAACTATTGGCCACACGTGATCAAGAGGGTTAGTAAACCATTGTGGAGAAGTAATTGCATTCAGGTATAGAAGAGATTTCTTCATAATCCAGGTTACTTAGCAGAAGAGATCATTCTAGTCCTGAATATACAACCATAAAAAATGTTCAACAGATTTTCCTAACTAGACTGAAGCAATAATTTCACAATGTATTAATCAATCAAAGAATAATAAGAAGTAAAAACCTAACATGGATGAAACAGAAAAGATTCTATAAGTAAAAATTAAACAAAAGCTCTAAAAGTCTATAAAGCACATATCAGAATGCATATACATATAACCAGCTGGATACTGAAAACTGCAACCATATCCTTCCAAAAAAGAGACTTAAAGAAAAGTTGTGGGGGAAGTTATTAATTTCTGTTGTGTATAGAATATCTGTATAATAAAAATGTTAAACTATTCATATTTTCACTTATGATTATGATAGCTTGTTTCATGTGTCCATAAAGATCATACACAGGTATATGATTTTGATATGATAAGTATTAAGTAGTGATTTGCCAAAATCCCTGTATGATTTTTCTAATTTAAAGTTCTGAACAGCAGCAAAGCTACCTTAATAGATTGTAAAGACTGTATTCTTTATCAAAGTATTTACTTGGTTTCTAGAGAAAATTGTAATTACTAGTGTCATCATTTTCTATAGTGATTTTGGATAGTAATCTTAAATGATAAAACAAACAAACAAAAAACACCCCTGTTTACTATGTACTGTACCTCATAGAGTGGAACCAAGAACTGTTTAATTTACAATTTATCTGCATACAAGTGGGATAGTTAAGGTAGAGTGTCAATTCAATTGGTTTTGGAAACATCCAGGGAATTAGTAAAGCACACTTGTGGGTGTGATGCATAGAGGTGCCACCCCTGGTTCCTTGTTCTTTCCTGGCTCCTACTGCTCCACTGCTCTATTTCCTGGCCACTGGGAAGTGAGAGACTATGGTTGCCACTTCCTTCCTGGGAGCCAGACAGTTGTGGGCTGGAATCTGAAACTGTGATCTAAATAAGCTGCCTCCTTCAAGAGTGATTTTTTGCCTTTGGTCTCAGCAAAGAGCAAGCAAATTCATAAACCAGTGCATTACCAAGTAAATACATAAATGTCAATTAACTGAAAAAGTAAACTAATATTTGTCTTAAAGAATTATGTTGTTTCTTCTATAAAGCTGTTTTACAAACTTCCCAGTATTATCTAACAATGTGGTTTCATTATGTTTTAAACATTCTGATATTAACCTAAACAATTCAAATAATCTTTAAAAAATAGGATATGTGGGTGTATTTCTATATAGCTTAGGCTTAGTTCATGCTTCAAAATACATTCTCCACTTTTCCTTTCTCTGTTCTCAATTCATTTCCTATTTTGACTGCCTTCCATTATAATATCCTTCTTCCAAACTTTCCTTCCTTCCTCTTTGCTCTCCTTTCTCATTCTTTCTCCCTCTCTGTACTCTGCCTGTGACAAAATTTAATAGTTTATAATTTCATTTACATTAAACTATTAAGAATAGCTAGAAAGAAAAAGTTTTATATGTTATAAGTTTTCAACTAGCTCATATATTCAAGTTGGCAGTTCATATAAGGTATACAATAGTGCCCTCTATTGCCATTTTTAAAAAAATGTGCCACTCTGTGTTTTCAGGATCTTAAATTTCTGACAAGTAGGAACATTACTCCAAAAAAATAAAAGACTATAAAAAATCTCACCTTTTAAATAAATATTTTATTGGACAAAAATTTTAAAATTACCCTGATTATATTGTAACATCTATGTTTTTATTAATTGAAATTAATCAGTGCCTACCAAAGTTAGTAAAGAGTTCTGATGATAAAATTATGAATTAAAATCAGTTGCAGAATGACTAAAATTGATCAATGTACATATGAAATATGTTGATTACTTTTCTCATTGTTAACACAAAATAGTATACCCAAAATTAAAGAAGAAAAGGTTTATATAGATTACAGTTTGTGGAGGTTTCAGTCCATAATTTACTGGCTCCAAGGAATTGTAACATGGCCAAGGGCAGCAGTTCAGGGCAGCAGAAGAATGCCACCTCCGAAAAGTATGTCTTCCAATGACTGCACAAGGTTTTGAGGGGGCATCCAGACACAGACAACTATATCCATGCCTGATCCCCCAGAGACTCATGTCCATCCCTTTATGCAAAAGGCATTTAATTTATCTCTAAGAGTTACTAAAGTCCTAACAATTTCAACACTGCTGAAAAGTCCAGGTTCCAAGTCTCCTCTGAGATGTAAGGCAAACTCTTAGCTGTGAGACTCTGTACAGGTGAAAGTTAAACACTTCCAACATTCAAAGGCATGAGATAAACATTCCCACTCCAAAAGTTACAAACAGAGGATTCAAAGGAATGGGACCAAGGTGTCTTAGTTACTTTTTACTCATCACTGAGACAAAATACCTGATGCCCAAGTTGAGAAAGGAAAGGTTTCAGTCCACACTCAGTTGGCTCCAAGGCAGGCGGGCATGGCTGGACCGCAGTTCATGGCAGCCGTTGACAGCAAGCTCAGACAAGCAAAGAGAAAGACATACCTTCTTCCTGCATTACATCACATCCTAACTCCACCCATATGTGGGTGGAGCACTGACACTATCAATCCAAGCACTAGACAATGAACCATCACAAATACACAATGCAAGCTCATGAGGCCTGAGGGACACACACATAAACCATGACACAAGGTAACTCCAAGGTCCAGCAGGGCAAACATTAAATTCTATAGTTCCATGTGCGGTATCCAAGGCAACTGTGGCAAGTTGGGGGTTCCAAGTGGTTGTATCTCCCACAGCTTCTCTCTGGGGCTGACTTTGCTCCTTTCTTGCAGGTTTTCTGAGATCATCTACATTCCTGGCTTCTCCAAACTTCTGAGGTCTCCACTGCATGTTTGGTTTCACACCCATAGATTCACATGCTGCTCTGTCAGGGCCACATTGCCTGGCCTCCCTGGCCTCCTTCTGAAAGCTGGAAACTTTCAGAGTGGAAACTTTCTTAACCTCACAATTCTAGCATTATGCATGTGCCTAAAACCAGTGCCTGATGGATGATGCTAATGTGCACCACTAGCTGGCCCAGGCTCTCTCTCTCTTGGTTATAAGGGTCAAGTGCCTGAATAGCTGAGCAGTCTCAAACCATTTCCAAGGCACAAGTTCTCCAGGCTTCTGTCATTCTGGGAAATGGTGCTGAACAGCTCTCCCCAAAGCAAAGTCTTTCACTTTTACAATTTTGGAGCTGTGAAATGTGGAGTTCTGCTGCTTCTTGTAATGTCCTTAGGCCATCCTTTCTAGCCCTCTATTACTTCTCAGCAATCAAGATCTCCTCAGCTCTGTCTTTGTAGTCTTCAGCTTTATTAGAGCTTCCTTTCTGGGCAAACTCAGAATGTTTTAAATCATTCTACTGGACTCTTTGCCCTTAATTCTCAAAATAGATTTGGCTAAAAGTTTCCAACAGTAGCTGTGCTACTGCCTGAGCATTCAATTCCCTTACATTTTTTTTCCTACAAGATTAATTAGTCCACACTCTTAAACTTAGTTTCAGGCGAAGTCTCTGAATATGATCAAAATTCAAACAAACTTTTTACCAAGCCACAACATACATTGTCTGGAATCTAACAGACCATACAGTGCTTTCCAACAAAAACCTTTCAAGCCTGCTATTTACCAGTAAGATTTCTATCAGCCTTCTTGACTTCTGAACTCTAACAAAAGTCTCCCATACAGAACCACCTAAGGTGTTCCCTCTCTATTATGTAAGCAGGCATCTTCTAACCTTTCCAGTGTCTTCCCACAAGCCATTCCAAAGGTTCCCAAAGAACCTGATCAGGTATAGTCATAAGAAGGACTTCAGTTCACTGGTATGGAATTCTGTGTG
This sequence comes from Cavia porcellus, assembly GCF_034190915.1. Lineage (NCBI taxonomy): Eukaryota > Metazoa > Chordata > Mammalia > Rodentia > Caviidae > Cavia > Cavia porcellus. The sequence continues at coordinate 44,433,448 of NW_026947496.1, forward strand.
ATTACTTTTCTCATTGCTAAGACAAAATAACTGATACCTGTAATAAGGAAATAAAAGCTTATTTAGCTCACAATTTGTGGATATTGCAGTCTATAATCAGTTGGTTTCAAGGCATGGTGTAATAGTAGATGAGTAAACAGTTCATGGCAGCAGACGACAGAAAAAGCTACAAGAGCAAACCTGAAGAACAAGCCTGTCTTCTGGTCCTTATATTGTATACAGTCTGCCTACCTTACATTTGGTGTAGCACTTACATGCCAAATCCCAGACAATGAAGCAATCACAAACACTGGATTCAGCTGCTTCCAAAAAGCCTGCCTCTTCCTGCCCTGTGACCACATGATGCTTTGAGAGATATCCAGACCCAACCCATAACAGTAAATTCACATATCATCAACATAATTGGATGAATTGGATCTCCACCCTTCAAGATTTCATAAAATTATCTCAATCAGGACATTTTAAGTGTACAGCTATTTATCATTGTTATATATTTCTAATCTTAAAATGTGTAATATATTTGATTCTGCTTTATATTTTCTGAAAAAGTAGTATAGTATAGTTTTTCAATTTTTTCTCAAATTTAGTTGTTGTAAAATAAAGTAAAAGGAAAAAAATGAAGCTCTTTTACCCAGATCTCAAATAATACAGTAAACTTGAAGCTCTCATATCTAAGTAATTAAGGATTTTTATATTTTTTTCTTAAAATGTCCTGAGGCAGGCTGAAAATGAATTACTAAAGGGAATTTTATTATCTTAACTAATAATGCAAGACAGTTTACAGGTAAAAGTACACTTGATCTTAACCAAAAGGCTGAGAAAGATTTGAGAGAAAAATGAAATAAAATTGTTCACACACATAAGGGACTTAAGTCTATTGAATAAATGTATTGGAGGTCAGAAACATAAATTATTAAACTAGGAAAGACATTTTGAAAGTAATACAAATTCTTTAATTTAGTTATAAGTATAAAAGTGAAACTAAAGTGAATCCTGGAAAGAAAGATAAAAATTGAAGAAAAGATAATTTCACTCTAGCTCCATATGAGCCATAAAGTATCTTGGAAAGAAAAATTTAAACACTTCATTCTTATTGACAGATTTTGAATTAGTTGTAAACTCTGTGGAAAAAGATCTTCATGCCATCATAGACAAATCAATGAAAACATTTCCTCAGCTTCTTTAATATTTCAAATTTCACCTTAAACTGAAGATCTTTTGTGCTTTTTTCCATGTTTGTTGTTCCTGTTAACTTGATGCTTCAACTTGACGTCCTGCATAGACTGAACAGGTTTTTCATGGGACAATGCCAAACTGTGTCTGAGGCAACTTGCTTGGCCTCCTGTTCCTTTTGTTATTAACCCTGCACCTTATTTCCCAGGCAGGAAACAGGTGTGCTTTTCAAATATGGTTGCCCATCAAACAACCTCAAGCTCACACCCAAACCACGTTTACCAGCTGTCACACTCAGATCACTGTCTTCTGCTGTATTCAGTCCCTGACCAACTAAAGACAACCAAGAGAAGTCTTCATAAGCACAGGCTGCTAAAATTATTCAAACTATCCATCCTGCTTACCTTATCTCAACTGTTGGTTGCCTTAGAACCATAATTACAGCTTTTGTTCATATTTCCCCCACTTCTTCTGCCTACTGATTCACCCTGGAACTTTGTGATGTAGTTTGTCCCTCAATTTTAGGAGGGTGACTTGCATAGTCCATTTGGGAATTGCACATGACAAGTTATTTAATGGTCATCATCTCTTGATCTGCTATCCTTGCTATAACATTAAATGTTCTTTGAATACACTATTTCAAAACACATGCTCCTCATTTTCTATTTTTTTGTTTAGGTTTCAGTTTCAGATTAGATGATGACAAATAAGGAAAACAGATTTAGATTCATTCCTTTTCTGTAGATTAATGTCACTGCTAAATTTCAAAAATCAAATTATGCAGCTCAGGATTTTCATGGTGGTATATGTGTGTGTGTGTGTGTGTGTGTGTGTGTGTGTGTGTGTGCGTGTGCGTGTGTGTGTGCGCACTCACGTGTGCTTTCTGTTTTGTTTCATGGAACAGAGTCTGAAGCTAAAAGGGAAATATGTATATATATTCACAAAGCTTTCTAGATTATTTCACTTTCTGTAGAAGTTCAGATTAGAATAAATTTTCTCTAATAGCTCTTTACAGCTCTAATGGCTAAGAAATTATTATGCATGATTTTAAGTCATAGAAAATTAGAAGTAATATCTGCAAAAAGATTTTAGCATTTTCAGGAACATAAATAAGGAATAGCTCAAAAACTATTCAAATATCTCGCAGACAACTCAAACAGCAATGAAGCTTGATCATAAAGAGAAATGTATTTCTACAAATAAAATTTATATTGTATGTCCACAGGCTCAACTTAACAGGCAAAACAAATCCCAATTCCTTAGAAATAAAATTAATGTTCTAAATGAAATATTTTAGGGTTTTAGGGTCATTTTGTTGTTGTTGTTGTTGTTGTTGTTGTTTGTACCAGGAGTTGAACTCATGGTCTTGTCCTTGCCAGGCAGGCACTATTCCATTGAGCTAAATCGCTGGCCCTACCTAGACTTTAGTTCTTAAGAGTAGAATATTCCATAACATTTTAAAAAAATCATTTAAAGGGTATCATGCCATATCCTGATAATTCTAAACAGGGTAATGATCTCCATATCAGAAAGAAGTTAGTGTCTTCCATACTGCCTGCATTATAAGATACTTTGTATGTGAATTTCATGATTCACATACTGTCCTCATTAGACTACAAATTCTGGAGAAAGATAAAATATAGTCTTATCATTTCTTATTTTTACTGAACAAAAAGTATTCAACAGTTACAGAAGGATAAACATCAACCTAAAAATATTCATAACTAGATGAGGTGTGATCTCACCTTGTCCCTCTATAACTTTGGAAACATTTTCAGCAAAAAATACAAATGGAGGCTTACAAACTGTAATACAATTATTTAAAATTATAAACTCAAACAAATGTGTATAAATATGTTTATCTTCTAGTTTGTTAAGAAACCAAAGAGCCACAAATTGTTTAAGTGCTCAGATTTCCTTCTCACAATTTAAACAATGTAAAAGGCTACAAGAACCTGGTGGTCCCAATATGAGCTATTTTCACATTCCTTAAAAAGACCTTCTCCATATGCTCCTTGGAGTGTACAATCAATAGTAGTCCAGGCAAACATAATTAGGAAGGGAAACATTTCATTCCTGGAAATAGAATCAGTGCATTTTATAAAAGAAATTCCAAGAATCTGGTTAACTGAAAGGAAAAATAGGTGTGTTCTGCACACAGAACATGACCTTGGGCTTGAAGACCTCTGACCCTTAAATGAATCATTCCCAGCAAACTGCAGTGAAAGTGATGAATGACTAGTAGGGCACAAAAATCAGTTTTTGGAGAAATCTGAGAGAAATTCAACTAAAGATGATTTTAATGATATTTCTAAAACAAAATTAAGGAATGTAGATTCCAAGAAAACTTTATATCATAATAGAAAACTCACAAGAGTATACATATTTTGACTCAACTGCATCTTCATATGCGCCAGTACAGATTAGGTATATTTTTAATGCAAAGGGACAATTGCTTACTAAATATCTATACAAGAAAAACAAAATTTAAATACCTACATAAGGCTTTTTATGTTTTGAAGAATAATGATTAGAATATGAATTGTCGTTGAATGTGTATGGCAACAATTTTTACTTTCATTTTTGAAAAATATTCCAGATAATTCATAATTCATACTATTCAGTTATTCATTGCATGGTTTTATGCCCTGCATAATATTTTTCATGTGAAATATGTCATCTTTCTTATATCTGTTCATTTACATACATTGTCTTTCTTTTGCCTGCTTTCAAATGTGTCTCTTTATCATTGGTTATCATTTAATTATGATACATCTTTGCATGATTTTGAGGGTATTTACAGGGCTACTTCTATCAGCACATTTATCATTTGCATCACATTTGAATTTTTTTAGTATTTATAGCTTCAGATATTTGTCTGTTCTCTCAATTCTCTTCTGATAGTACTAGAGATAGTAAATATAAATATATATACAATACACATTTATATATGACACTTGTAAAGTGAATTTATTATTAAAACTGTTCAGGAGATAATTACATGTTTACTGCAAAATAATACAATATTGTAGGGCTTTTGGAGGTGTAAATAATATGAATCAAAAAATAATTCCACAGAAATAGAAAGAAAATAGGACACATTAACAAACTGATCAACTTATTAAAGGACATAATATACCTAAATATTTATGATCATAATGAGAAAACTTCAAAGTATACAAAGCAAAAAGTCACAGCTGAAAAGAAAAGTAGCCAAATAGATAAATTCACTATTGCAGTTATAGAATTAAATACCTTTCCATAACAACTGGTAAAACTAGAATAAAAATGGGAGTGTAATAAGTTATAATATAATCATCATGATCAATATTTAGAAGACAATCTAACAGTAACAGAATAAACATTTTTTACAAACACATATTCAACACTCATCAATGAAAGCTATACTTTAGGTAATTATGTAAATTTCAATAAATTTAAAATAATTTAAAGTGTATCTTTCAACCACAAAATAAAATAGGTATTAGTAATTAAAGAAGACCATAAGTTCTTCATGTATTTGGCAATTAAGACCTGGGTTAAAAAAGAAATCACTGGGAAAATTTTAAAATATTGTTAATGGAATGAAAACAACATATTAAAATTTCTGTGAAGTTATCAGTGTCATGAAGGACACTGATCTTTTCCTGTGCATTGTGTAATGTGTTGTAAACTCAATCCATTACATTTCCATTTAGAATACCGCATTTTTCATCTGTGTGATTTTTATTGAGTTTCTTACAGACTTAATTTGTCTTCTCATTGTGCTCATATTTCATTCTACCTTCTGGAGTATGTGTAAGCATTTATAATAGCTATTTTAAAGAACTTCTAGAAAAAATCTAACTGCCACCATCTATCAGAGATCCATCTAAATTGCCCCCTCCTAGCGCAGCTGCATCTGGGAACTCATGACACTGGTTCCTCCTACTGATAACAATGTCCACTGCCTGTGCTCTCACAAGCCTGGTCCTTGGGCAACCATTATCTTTTGTACTCTTGCGAGCCTTGTTCTTTGCATAACCACAACCCCCTTTCACTGAGTTCCTACCTCTCCTTGACTGTATAAAAACCCCGTATCCTGTAGGAGAGTTGCTGCTCTGGTCTCTAGTACCAGAGGTTCCTCTATGGTTTGTTCTGAAACAAACATGTACTATTAATCTCATACAACCATTTCTTTTCCTTTTCCACTTCTTTTTGAGTTTCATATCTTGTTTACTTTATTCAAATATTTATACTAATTAATTTTTGTACATGTCAAATTTCCCTATTCTATAAACTTGATAATTTTTAAAATAAGTACTAATATTGGGGTTTTTTATCAGTTGGGTAGAGCTGTAGTCTTTCATGCAGTGTTACTTTCTATATGGTTAAAGTTCTCAGAATTGATTGGACCCATTTGAGCTAGTTTGTGAGCTTTCCCAGAGTGAAGGATCAGTAGCTTTTAGTTTGGAGTTAGATGAGTCTCAAACTAAGCTGAGAATTCTACCTGACATTCCAAGTTTGTACACTATTTATATTGTGTAGTGGGTGAAATCATAACTAAACCTATCTCTGAATTCTGAAAATTGTTCTATATTAAAATTTGTCATTAATAAAGATAAAAATTCTCAAATCAATGTTAAAAATTTTTAATTTAAAAATAGGAAAATTTAACTTTAAGAGAGCTAAATGTAAAACAAACAAATTTCAAAAAAGGAAGTGAATAAAATTTAAGCAGCAAAATAAATTCCTGGTTCTTAAGTAAACATCAGTAAAAATCAATAAAAAGACAGGATCAGTTTTTAAATGGAGAAGATAGAAACTACCCATATCAGGGTTAAAAGTTGAGATACCACAGTAGTTAGCATGCAAGATCTGACAAAATGTTAAATAGAAAAGAATATAGAAAACAAAAATAAGCCAGGCAAATTGGCACACTTCTGTAATCCCAGAACTGAGAAGGCTGAGGAAGGAGGGTCATTGCAAATTCAAGACCAGCCTGAGCTACAAAATGAGCCCAAGTATTGTCTGAACAAGATAGTGAGACCCTGTCTCAAAAGAACAAAAATAAATAAATAAACATGTATGAAAAGTTTAGTTTTAAACTTAACAAAGGAATAAGATAATTTATGGTAGACAATGAATTTTCTAAAATGCTGCAAAAAAATACCCATATTCAAATGATAACTCACCCATTATCCAAAAATCTACTTAATTTAAAATAAACCTAAAAGTCAGAGAAAAAGTTATGAAACTTCTAGAGGAACACAGCTAAATGTTTGCAGGTTGTCATTTCACAAAGCTAATAATACGCACTCTGCATGTAGTATGCAAAGGACTTAACTATGATACATAATATGTTTATATTCATTCATCAACTATAGAATATGTAAAATTAGAAGGTGTTTGCACCATGATCTTACTACATGGAAGGGACTTTGGAGAGCATACTTTCAAAATTCCTTAGAAAACTTGTCCTCTGCTAGATTGATTTTTGTGTGTGTGTGTGCCAGGTATTGAACTCATGACCTTGCACTTGCCAGGCAGGTGCTTAAGCCACTAAGCTAAATCCCCAACCTAGATTGATTTTTTCATATCCTCTGAGAATATCTCTGTAGAAAGCAAAGACCTTCATAATTATTTTACTGTCTTCACAACGGCTTTAAATGCAGTGTTAAATGTTCAATTAGTTTTCATAAATTTCCTCACACCAAACTGTACTTTCAAAATAAAAACAAGGCATATTTGTATCTTTAACTTTTCTCTTCCTTTCTTTCCCCTTTCTCTTTCCAGTTGTACATTTTCTCCTGTTTCACAATGTCTGTTGTATATTTTAGACTTAAGTTCTCTCTTAGTTTCTCATACCAAGGCCATGCTTGCATATGTGACTCTGATTTATTTCACTTTTGTGTATAACTTCAAGTTGCATCCATTTGCTATAAAACTCTCAAATTTATGTCTCTATGGATTAGTAGTATGTCGCTGCATAAAAAGATCACTTTTTTATCATTACTCAGTTGTTTGGCAATTTGGTTGTTTTCAAGCATTAACTTTTTGTGCTACTATACACACAGGTAGGTGCACATGCACCACTGTGATATGATGTTTTTAATTCTTCTGGAAAGATATCCAACATGGAAATAACTGAGATGAATGGGACCTCTAATTCTAGATTTTTGAGGAATATCCATATTGATTTCCACAGTGGTTAACACCACTCTGCACTATCACCAATTTGGTGTAGTATGCAAAGGTCTTGTCTGAACAAGATAGTGAGAACCTGTCTCAAAAGAACAAAAATAAACATGTATGAAAAGTTTCTCCCCACAGCTTTTCTATTATATGTCAATGTTTGATTTTTGATGATAGTCACTCTTTCTGGGTTGAGGTGGAGTCTCAGTATTGCTTAACTTGCATCTCTTGAATGACCAATGATGTTGAACATATTTTAATGCTATTCGCATTTCTTCATCTGAGAAGTGCATGTTCATCTCAGAGGCCTATTTTTGGATTGCGTCTCTGAATGGGGGGTACTGATGTTTTTCAGTTCTTTGTATGTTTTAGGTAGAAGTCTTTTGTCTGAGGAAATTGGTTAAAAAGTTTTCCCACTGTGTATATTGTCTTTCTTCTTACTCTGTTGGTAGTTTCTTTTGATGTGCAGAAAATTTTTAATAAGATGAGATCCCAGTCCTTGATTCTTTGAAGTATTCCCTGTGTAGAATGCATCTTCCTCATGAACTCTCTACCTACACCTATGTCTTCAATATTTTACCTACTTTCTTTTCCAATAGATTTAGTGTTTTGTTTTAATATTTAGATTTTTTCATACATTCTGACTTTAATTTAGTGCATTGTGATAGACATGAGTCTAGATTTAGTCTTCAGCATGTGGAAAGCCAGTTTTTCCAGTACCATTTATTAAAAAGCCTTTCTTTTATCCAGTGAACATATTTGGCCACCTTGTCAAAGATAAAATGTCTGTGTTTATAGTTGTGTCTGCATCTTCTAATCTGTTCCACTAATCCTCTGGTCTTTTTATTTTTTTTTACAGTAGCTTTTTAGTATAATTTTAACTCAGAGATTATGAAGCCCTCTTACTTGCCTTTACTGCCCAGAATTGCTTTTGCTAATTCCAAATGAATTTTAGGATTCTCTAGTTTTGCGAGTTATGCTAATGGTATATTGATTGCTATTGCATTAAATATGTGCAACAGTTTTTTGAGTAGTGCCATTTTCACTATGTTGGTTCTTCCTATCCCTGAGCAAGGATGTTGCTCCATTTTCTTATATCCTCTTCAATTTCCCTTTTCAGAATGCTGTCATTTTCAATATATAAATGTTTCACTCCCTTTTTTAGATTGATTCATAAGTGTTTCATTTTCAGTGTTAGTATTGTGAAGGGTGTGTTTTCACTAATTTCTTTCTCAGTGCACTTGATGTTTGTGTATTGGAAAACTGATTTTTGAATGATGATTTGATATCCATATTGGCATATTGGATCTGCATTTTCCTTTTGTAGATATTATTTACTTTCTTAGTTTCATCTGTCCCATTAGTTGTTCAGGGGGGTGTTATTTAATATCTATGTGTTAATGAAGTTTTTGAGATTTCTTTTGCCATTGATTTCCAATGTGATTGCATTACAGTCAGATAATATGCATGAGAACTTGAATTTCTTCGCATTTATTTATGTTCTATGGGCTAGCAAATGGTTTGTTTTAGATAATGTCTCATATGCAGCTGAGAAGAATATGTGCTCTGATGTTATTGGATGGAGTACTCTGTAAAGATCTGCTAGATTCATTTATTCACATTTTTGGTTTAGTTTTGATATTTCTTTGCTGTTTTCTCATTGATCTACGTATTTTTGGGAATGGGATATTAAGAGTCCATATTACAATTGTGATATTGTTTATTCAATGTTCCATTTCTATTCATATTTGTCTTATATAGGTGTGCTCCATATTTTGTGCATATATATATATATTTTTATTATCTTTTCCTCTTGAGGTTTTTCTCTTAACATGTATGCTGTGACCTTCTTTCCTTCTTTATCCCTTAGATCATTCTTGGTTTGAAGTTCACATTGTAAACAGAATAGCTACCTCGGCTTTTTTTTTTTTTTTTTTTTTCCTGTTGAATAGTGTTTTCTAGTCTTTGAATTTAAGCTTGTGAATTTCTTTTAAATGTTTTTCTTGTATTCAGCATATTGTTGGATTTTATTTCTTGATCCAGTCTACAAGTCTCTTTAATTGGTGAATTAAGACCTTTTAAAGGTTGTACCTGATGTTTTTGGCTTTGTCATGTTATTTTCCTGCTGTTTGTTGCCTTTTTCCTCTCTGTTTAATGCTTGCCTTGTCTGGTGGTTTGTTTCTATTGTTCTTGGAATTGTAGTCATTTTTATCTCCATCTAGAATACCTTTTAATATTCTTTGTAGCATTGGTTTGGTGGCCATGAATTTCTTCACTTGTTCTCATAAAAGTATTTTATTTCTCCATTAATTTTGAAAGATAATTTTGCATCAGCCTGAGTTCTGAGTTTTCTTTCAGAACTTGAAATACTTCACTTCAAGTGTTTGTTGACTTTATGGTTTGTGTTGAGAAGTCTGCTGTCATTTTCATGGGTTTTCTTTTATAGGTGATAGGTTTACTTTCTCTAACAGCTTTTAATAGTCTGTGCTGAATTTCTAGGATCTTGTTTATTATACTCCTGGGCATAGATTTTGGTCATGGTTAATTGGAGGTCTATATTAACACTTATCTATGTATCGTACTCGTTTCCCATACTTGGAAATTTTTCTACTATTTTCTGCAAATAATCTTTGTAAGTCACTTGGTTTGACTCTGGCTTTTTCATTGATACTGATCAGTATTTTTTTTTTTTTGTACCAGGGATTGAACTCATGACTTTGCACTTGCCAGACAGCCACTGAGCTAAATCCCCAGCCCTGTGATCATTCTGACATTAATTTTGGCATTATCTCATATCTGTTAAATTATTTATTCCTGTTTCCTTGCTATTTTTAAGAGATTTTTCCACTCATTGTCACCATGTGTGATCTTGTTTTCAAGGTCTGAAAGTCTGTTTTCAGTTTTGTTCTGATACTTTTGCAGCCTTTCAATAGGAATTTTAATTTCCTGGATATCTGTTTGAATCCATTTCATTTGTTTCTTATTTAGTCATTCATGGTTTCCATCATTTTCTTGTACTCCTCTACTTTTTCATCTCTGACTGAGTTGCTTAACAATTCCTTCAACAAGAGCATCAAGTAAAGTTTAGAAGTGAAAAACTGTGGTAACTATTAATTTTTTATCTTAAATCATTGTAACAAATATACAGTTTTATAACAGAACTCATCATACATCAGGAGCTTGAATATGAAGTGCTTCCCCTTCATAGAGTAGTTTTACCCTGTGGTGGGGAAATTTAAAGAGGGCCGTGGATAAAAGATAGATAACTAAAGATAACTAAAGTAGAAACAAGGCCAGAGGATAAAGGCTGATCATGCAAACTTTTGGAAACTAGAAAAGATGGCAGAAGATAAAGAATAAAGGAGTAAGCAAGAGATTATCAACGTCAGCCTGAAAAAGTAGACTGCTCACTCTTGAAAATATGATTAAATGCAGTGATATAATTGAGGAAAGAGGGAAATAAGTCGAACATATTGGAACAAAATATACATATAAGACAAAAAAAGGAAAAGCAAGCAAACAAGTAAAGAAAGAATATAAATAAAATATAATAAAAATGTCCCCTGAGGACCCAAAACTACTAAATAATAGTGCAAAGTCCATAGTAGAGTTTATCTACATGCAAGGCTGATCCTGACCTTTATATGTGATGGGGGGGGGGGTGGGACCAGCATCTTTGCCCAGTACTTTCTGTGTGTTCCTTAGTTTCCTGTCCACTCTTTATCCTGTTTCACTCAGCATCTCTTTCCTAGTTGCTGTGCTACTTTCAGGTAAAAACAAGGAGCTGCTCCTACTCCCACGCACAGTTCGCCCCTCTTGATTCCCGATCAGCCTTCTGTATTCCTCTTCCACTGGTAAGTCATTTGTTGCAGGTTGGAGTGGGGTGCTGTGACGTGGTGTGACCTTCTGCTCCTAAAGGTGCTATTCACAGCTGTTTAGTCCCAGTTCTTACTTCTCTCCCAAGAGGAAAGTGCTAAATTCTAAATCCTTGCTTTACAAGGTTCACTGCCTCTGCCTCCCACTTCTGCTGTAGTATGTAGTTTCATAGGGTGAAGTGCTGTGCATTGTCTTTCTGATCCTGTCACCAGTGTGGAGATTGCCCTGTGTCACACAGAATGGAGCAAGGTGGGGTGGGGCACAGTGGGGTGCCTTTTTGCTCCTGTCCTCAGAGTGGGGACATTCTTGGGCTGCATAGTCCTGCAATGAAAGAGTCTATCCTATGTGGCTTGATTTAGCCATGCTATTTTAGTATGTCCACTCTTTTTTCTCATCAAAAACTATCTAGTATGGTGGGAATTCTGTCTGTGATTCAGTAACCCACTAGCAGCCAGGTGGGCTGGCTAGCTGTTTTATTTGAAAGAATTTTGCCCTAAATGGGATGCTGCAGTGGTGGGAGGTTTGGAGGCAGAACCAAGGGGCTCTATCTTGAGGTCACCTACCCTGCCCCTAGGCTATTTACCTGTGGCTTGAAATGAATTCCAATGGGCCACCTGTGCAACAGTAATGCCCCTTAGGCACCACCTTAAACCTAAGTTATATGTATGCCTCCACATCCCAGCAAAGAGAAAGCCAGACTTCAGTGGTCGGGGGTTCTCTCTCCACATTCTTGGAATAAAGGCCACTTTTATTTCATATTTCTATCTTTTTAGCTGTGCTGAAAGTTCTATCAGTTGGTTCCCCAACTGGAAATGGCAGGGGAATGTCTCCTGGGATTATCCCAGTTTGAGTCCCCTGCTGATTCATAGACTGGACCATCTCAACACGAGGGAGCTGCTCAACTTGTCGCTGCCAGTTTGCAAACAATACCGGTCTATTCATTTACCCCAGGTGAGCTAATTCTGTCTGAAGATTACTCTGTGTTGGCCTGTGCCCCACACCAGATTTTCTTGCCTTTCTTGGACCAGGGTAGCAGGCTATTACATCCTTTGGGCAGCCCTGAGGTAGAGCCGTTACTGTAATCCACGGGAATTCTACTCATGCTTTTAGTGATGACTGAAAGTCACAAGTAGAAACCGACTATCTACTGTTTGTCTAAGAGAGTGTGTGACAACTTGACCTGCTTTAGGTCACATTCCTTTGGCTCACTTGACTGTGATTTTATCTTTGGAAATACCTTTTTATCTCCCCAGAAAACCACACCCTTGGGGGGCTTGTTTCATAATCTGGGTACTCTGGGATTAAAAAAAAAAAACATAAAAACTGAACAATTAATCTTTTACTGCCAAGAGGTTGGCTGACCTACCAATTTAATGGCAGCCTGTGGCCCAAAGAGAGGACATTTGATCCTGCATTCTCAAAAATTTATATGACTTTTGTTACACTGGTGACAAGTTGGCAGAAATTCTGTATGTACAGGCCTTCCTTACTCTAAGAATGTGTTCTTCTCTCATTAAATGATGTACACCTGCTCAAATATTTTTAGCTAACTCTACTGCACCACAAACTTTCCCCTCCTGCCCTCAAGACACATTAGATGAAGTCCCACCAGTCTTTAACCCACCCCCCTCCTCCCTATCCCTGAGATCAAGCCCCACAGCCTTCTCAATTAAAGATTTCTGCTCCTGCTGTGCAGTTATCTCCCACTGCACAGTCATCCTCACCTCCCTCTCCTGGGGTCCCTAACTCTTCTAAAACCTTCAAAAATTCCCCCAGCATCTCTAACCGCTCTGTTAGGGTTTCTCCCCAGTCTCCGACCTCTCAGTATCTGAAAATGACCCTGTGCTTACTGTGGTGCCGGAACAAGATCCTAACTGGAGTTACCAAAATGGAGAAGGTTCAAAAAAATGCATAAGATGATTGAATGTCTAATTACGAGCCTTAATAAAATTGCTCACAAACATACTAACTATAACAAACTTTTAGAACAGGTCCAGGAGGCTAATGAAAATCCAGCTGTGTTCCTAAACCAGCTTATGGACACCTTAAAGTTTACTAATGTAAACCCAGACTCTCAAGAAGGTATGATTGTTGTTAACTCTTATTTTATTTCTCAGTCTGCTCCTGATATTCATGCAAAGTTACAAAAGGTTGAAAATGGCCCTCAAACCCCACAAGGAGACTTTCTTAATTTAGCCTTCCGTGTCTTCAACAATAGAGATAAAACTCAAACAGAGGAATAAGAGGCTCAAAAGAAAAGATTTGCTAAATACCAATTTGATCTCTTAGCAGTGGCACTTGGGGCTCCCAAGACAGGAAAGCCAAAACAAGATGGAGCTGCCCAAGCCCCTCCTGGACCATGCTTCAAATGCAGCAAAGGAGGACATTTTAGAAGATAGTGCCCCAACCCTGGTGTTCCTTTCGGGCCCTGTCCCTACTGCAATGTTAAGGGCCACTGGAAGAGTGAATGTCCTAACTGCCAGTGAGTGAGTAAGCCATCCTTTAACTCCTTACCCTCACAGGAGACTCCATAACTGCCAGATTCATCACTGAGTGATCTGCTCGGACTTGCTACTGAAGATTGATGGGGCTCGGGGCCCACAGTCCCCACTAACGTATCCTTTGTGGAGCCCCAAGTCTCACTGGTGGTCTCAGGTAAGACATTATCTGTATTTGTGAACACACTGGTGACTGATAGTGTACTTCTTGAATTTTCAGGTCCTTGTATTAAGTCCTCAGCCTCTGTTGTAGTTGTTGATGTCCTGCCTTCACCGCCTTTGCAGACTGGACCTATCCCATGCAGATTCCAGACTCTTTTCTTTACCCATAGCTTCCTAGTAATTCCAACATGTCTCATACCCCTTTTATGTAGAAACTTCCTTCAAAAGCTTAACTTCTCCTTTACCTTCTCCCTCCCCACAACTCTAATCCTCCAAACAGCCTCACAATGCATGGAAAAGTCTTTCCCTCTGCTTCCTTCTTCTCTGGTCAATCCCATAGTTTGGGATACCTCCAATCCCACCTGAGCTACTCATGCCATGCCTATTTTAATCGATCTCATGGATCCCTCAATTTTTCCTTGTGTTCCCCAATATCCCATAGCTCCTAAACATTTACAGGGACTTAACCCTATAATTAAGCACCTTTTAGACAATGGTTTTCTTAAACCTACCCATTCACCCTACAGTACTCCCAATCACCTGGTACTCAAGGCTGATGAGTCCTATCATCTGGTACAGGACCTTAGGATAATCAATAGTGCTGTTACCCCATCCCACCCATTCATGCCAAACCTTTATGCCATGCTTTCTCATATCCCTCCCTCCACTATTCATTTTACAGTGGTAGATCTTAAAGATGCCTTTTTTACCATCCTGCTGCACCCTGATTGTCGGAACCACTTTGCATTTACATGGAGTGACCCAGACATTCTCAGGTCTCAACAACTTATTTGGACAGTGCTCCCCCAAGGGTTCAGGGATAGTCCCCTCTTCTTTAGCCAAGCTTTCACTACTGACCTCACAGAATTTGATCTCAAACCTAGTACCCTTCTTCAATACATAGATGATCTTCTATTGTGTTCTCCATCCTACTCAACCATATGTTAGCCATACAGCATTCAGCCAATCTCCTTAATTTTCTTGCTAGTTGTGGATACAGGGTCTCTCCTGCTAAAGCCCAGATAGCCTCACCAAAAGCTAAATATCTAGGTCTCTCTCTCACCCACACCACTCGTTCAGTCACCACAGATCATAAGGTTATTCTTTGAGATCTCCAGGTGCCCAAAACTAAGCAACAGGTTACATCTTTCCTAGGTTTAGCTAATTTCTTTTGTCTCTGGGTTCCTAACATTGCAGCCCTAGCTCAACCCCTTTACAAGGCCTCTAAGGGTCCCTTATCAGAACCCCTAGACTCCACTATGCATATACATGTCTCCTTTCATAAATTAAAAGAAGCTCTCCTAAGAGCTCCAGCCCCTACCCTTCCTAACCCCAACCTTTTACCCTATATACTACCTCTCAGGGTCACAATGCTGTAGGTGTACTAAGACACAAAAAGGGACCTTCTTTTCAAGCAGTAGCTTACTTGTCAAAACAGTTAGACAACACAGGAAAAGGATGGGCTCATTGTCTCTGAGCCCTTGTGGCTGCAGCCCTCCTGACACAGGAAGCTAAAAAGTTTACATTAGGGCAGTCTATTACAGTATACTCACCTCATCATCTAAGTGAGCTTATCTCACATAAGACACTCCCTGCTCTGATGACCCCTTCTTGCCTTCAACAGGTACACCTAGCCCTCTCTCAAGACACTTGCATCTCTATTGCAACTAGTGGTCCTCTTAATATGGCAAACTTACTTCCCACCTTAGATGGCTACCCTCACCATGACTGTACTGAGGTCTTACAGATTACTCCCACCCCTTTCCCTCACATCAGTAGCACACCTCTGTCTTTAGACTTTGACACATGGTTCATAGATAGCAGCTCAATAAACACAGACAAACAAAAAAAGGCAGGATATGCAATAGTTAACCAGTGAAAAGTTACAGAGGCAATTCCACTGCCACCTAGGACCTCTTCCCAGAGGGCAGAACTTCCTGCCTTTACAAGGGCTCTTACACTAGCAAAAGACAAAGTCATAAATATATACTCTGATTCGAAGTGTACATTTAGCATTTTACACTCTTATGTCTCTATCTGGCAAGAATGGGATTTTATTAACTCTCAGGGAACCCCTATCATTAATGCACCCCTTATCCTTAAACTTGTAGAGGCAGACCAACTCCCAAAGCAGGCAGCAGTTATTCATTGCAGAGGACACCAGAATTCTACAGATCCTATTGCTCAAGGCAATGCCTTTGCAAATTCACAGGCCAAATTAGCTGCACAAATGCCCTATCCTTCTCATCTTAGCCAGTTAGTCCCAAACAATCTACCTCAGCCTAATTATTCACCAGAGCAGTTACAGTTACCTCATAAACCAGATTACACACAAAAAACTCAGGGATGGATTTTCCAGGGATCAAAACTTGTTCTCCCAGATCAGCAAGCCTTAGACATCATCACTAACTTACCCAACTGTTTCCATATAGGATCACAGGCCCTACACAAACTCTTAGCCCCATAGCCACACACCCTTCTCTAAAGGCTATCATTCTTAAGATTACACACACCTGTCATCTCTGTGCTAGGACTTCTCCTCACAGACATATAGCACCCCATCCTTTCCTGTCCATCAATTTCAAGGACACACCCTTGGTCAAGACTGGAAGATAGACTTTACACATATGCCCTGCCACAAACTCTCAAATATCTCCTCACCATTGTTTGTGCTTTTTCAGGATGGATAGAAGACTTTCCCACAACCAGGGAAATGGCTGACTTAGTTACAAAATTCCAACTACAGGAAATCATCCCAAGATTTGGCCTACCTCAGAGTATTCAGTCAGATAATGGTCTAGCCTTTATTTCTCAGATCACTCAACAGCTTTCCTCAAGCTTACACATGACCTGGTGCCTACACATCCCATACCATCCACAATTGTCAGGAAAAGTAGAAAAGGCAAATGGCCTCATAAAAACACACCTTACAAATCTCACTTTAGAACTACACCAAACTTTGGCCTCAACTTCTGCCCTTAGCCTTAGCCAAGCTCAGGGCACTTCCCTGGGCTCCTACATTTTTAAGTACTTTTGAATTTATGTACAGCAGACCATTCTTACTCCACAATCTTCCTACTCCCCAAAGTCTCCCTCCTCTTGCTGACTATATCCCAGTCCTCTCCTTCCTCCAACACTTGTTACAACAACATGCTGATCTCTGCCTTCCTCAACCCTCTGGAGGGGCCAAACCAGATCCTTCCATATCCCCAGGAGATCTAATTTATATCAAATGTTCGAAATTCACAGGACTACAACCAAGGTGGAGTAACCCCTATCTTGTCTCCTTGACAACCCCTACAAAGGTCTAAGTTGCAGGACTCCCATCCTGGTTTCACATCACTCAGGCTAAACGGTGCCCTCCCAGCCCTAAATCTGATCATTCTGAGTGGTCATCTCATCTTCTGTCACCTACCAGTCTCTGTTTCACGAAGGCCCCACAGCCACAACTCACAGGCTAAGTCATGTTTTGTTATCCAATTTGGTGCCTAATTTGTTACATTTTATCAATTATCATTTTTACAACAGGACTCTTAACAGTCTTTCCTAAAGACTCCCACAGCATGTGTAAGATCATCTTCATATTGTTCTATGTGACAACTGTCAGTTCTTTCTACCCTCAGCTGTTTGGTTAAATGTGAGATTCCTGAAGGCCTAGGTTCTTACCTTCCCTATAGTGGCACAGCCATGCCCCCCCCCATTCTTTCCAGCTCAACTCTTGGATCAGAGACAAGTCTTACCTACCTACCTTCTTAACTTTTACCCTTTCAGAATGGGGAATAACCACCTCTCATAACTTCACTACTCCTAACCCCACACTTATTTTTCAGAATCCTACCTCACCGTGGCAATGATTCTACCTCAACATAGTCCTGATAAAATGACATCTAAATCAAAAGCACCTTTTCTTCTACCTCATGTGGGTCCTTAAATTTGATAATGGCCCACCTTCTCATAACACCTTGTCTCTTTGTTTTTCCAGTCTAACGTGCGGGTATTCACCAGTGATAAAGTTTTCCTGGTTAAAACACCTGGCACCAGCTTCTGCATGGGCACCAACTGTCATGCCATCGACAATCTAAACCCCAGTACAGCGCCCCCTTTCAGCAGGAATTAGTAAAAGAAAGAAAAACTTCACACTTTTTCCTAATAAAAAAGATGGGAAGGAAAGAATTTTGCCCTAAATGGGAGGCTGCAGCAGTGCGAGGTTGGGAGGCAGATCTAAGGGTCTCTATATTGAGGTCACATACCCCGCCCTTTGTAGGGGCTCTATCTTGAGGTCACCTACCCTGCCCCTAGGCAATTTACCTGTGGTGTGAAATGAATTCCAATGGTCTACCTGTGCATCAGTAATGCCCCTTAGGCACCACCCTAAACCTAAGCTATATGTATGTCCCCACACCAGGTGTCTGGCAGAGAGAAAGTCAGACTTCAGTGGTTGGGAGTTCTCTCTGCGTTCTTGGAATAAAGGCCACTTTTATTTCATATTTCTACCTTTTTAGCTGTGCCAAAAATTCTATCATTAGTTAGTCTTTTATCTCTGTTTTGCTTTATCTTTGAGTTTCTTATTTCAGATTAATTTTGGTTTCAGGATATATGTCACTGTCCTTTCTTCTAATTACCAGTGTTTCAAGTTGAATTTCTCTGAGTAGCTCTGAACAAGTCTCCTCCTCTATTAGCGATGTTGTCTTTCGGCAAGACACTTTGAGGAAGGCAAAAAACTGAATACTGTTATGTAAAATTCAAAACAACATCAATTTTTACCATATACCTGATACATGTCTCACATGTTTTAATTCTCTGCAAATATGCTTTGACATTTTGTAAGATGCACATAAAGGCATAGTAAGTCCCAGAAATTTTTCTGGGTTCTGTATGAGTTAATATCTAAAGTTAACTGGACACTTTACATGGCCCAAAACTAATCTCTGAATAACTGCTATTTGCAGATGGCATGTTTGCCTGGTTCCTTACAAACACTGATAATAAGTGAATACATGGTTGTCTAAGAGAATTTTGCATTTTATTAAAACCTCCAGGGAAGATTATTCATCATTAGATCTGTTAAAATTTAGACATGTATTTGTGAAATAAAGTTGTCTTCTTTGTTAACTCCTTGAAAGCTACTTCAATGCTCAGGAGATATATTTATCATTAATTTAGTCATTAAAAATCAATTTCTCTGTTCTTTCTCTTGAAAAACAATAGTACTCAACAAATAGTTCACTATAAACTGATTTGCTTGTTTTAAAATATTCAATATTACACCATCTAAAATTATTGAATACACATGTCTAATATTTATTTGCTTCCAAATACCTACTTCACATTATAGGCACTTCCTAAATCTGTATTTATATCTGTATGTGAATTTATCTAAATCATATAAACATTGTATGGATGTATGCACTTACAAACAGAAAATCATACGTGGAATCAATTTCTTTTAGTTACAGATAACTAAAAATATTCATAGCATATTCACAATGCTGTATTATTTTTTGGTAAAATTTTAAAAGTTCATGTGAATCTTGTTAGAAATTTCAATTTTACTTGTGATTTATCAGCCTGCAAGCTCTCAAATGCTGTAAGAATTTTATGCAAAAATGATATGCTGATGGCTAGTTTTGAAAGTTCTTATGTACATAATTTCTAGTTTTATAAAAATTTAAAATTATATTTGGTAGTATTTGAACATTATCTATAATTAAATTAAAAATGTCTTGAAAGTTTCAAGTTAACAAACTTATTTAATTCTATTACCACATACAAAATGTCACCTTTACACATTTGATGTATAATGCTTTACTCAGCAACTGAGTTTAATATTCTATGTTACACTTACAAAGTCTAAAGATACTGGATGCAAGACCATGTGAGGCCTGTGATAATTTAAAATTACATTTACTGTGCAGATCCAGCAGTTCAGGCTAACCACACTTAATAAACAAACTTCCCCTTTACCTACAAGGACACACACAAACACACACACACACACACACACCTACTACAACTACAACTAGCATATAAACCTTTTTCAGTTTTTAATTATTTAACTATTAAAATATAATGCAAAATGGGGGACATTTCACAGAAAAGTAGTAAAAGGAAAACAATGAGCTGTTTTCAAAGTTATTTTTCAAAAAAAAAAAAAAAACCTTCTCTGAGTAGTTCATTGATGGTGATGAGAAAGGAAAGCATTGAACCATAGGTGATCACGTATGCTAGTTTTGCCTATCTACTGAGAAGCTACTATTTGCCTTGAAATATTAAAACTTCTGTACACTATTAAGTCTGTTTTGTATACACAAGAAATAGAAGTTTTCATTCCACAATTTGATTCACATTGTTTACTCTGAACTGTTGGTTACTGGTTGTATAGATGATCTAACTATGTAGTGTTACCATACCCGTCCAATGATTTTATACTTCTTACTTTCAGTCTTGCATCTTGCCTTTCCTAACACCACATGTTTTAGCTCTGCTCTTAGGAAGATGTCTGTAAAAATTGTCTCAGTAAAATATTTGTGAATTCTCTTTTTTCCTTCTTCATCCCCTTTTACGATGTGGCATATTTTTATCTAACAAGAGTTAAATGACTTGTATTCAATAACCACAAAAGTAATTTACAATTTATTTTATCCAGACTGAGCTTCATTATTTAAGCATACTTTATAAGATGTTGTCTTGATCCTCAATTAGCACAGTACATTTCCCCTGGGAACTCCCAACATGCTTTCCAGGGTTTCTATTCTTCTTGCCTTTAATACTTCATGTTTTCTTTGTTAATTTATTCAATAAATATTTATAGGTTTACTAAGAGCCTGATACTTTCAAGATATTGTTCTTTACATTTGAGTTATATCTGTAGGAAATATCTATCTATCTATCTATCTATCTATCATCTATCTATCTTATTTATAGATTTCTTTCCTCTTACAGGTTCATAAAGTATGCATTTCAAAAAAATATTGATACAAAAAAATAAACAAAAGTAGAGGACAGAGTGACTGCTAGTAGCTGAGATAATATTCAAAAATTGGTTATGATAGACTTCATTCTGTTGTCAACTTTTGAGAAAAGATTGAAGGAGAGAAAAAGAGAAAGTCTTTTAATGACAGTCAAAGTTCCTGAGGTAAGAGAAGTTTTTTTGAGTATTGCTTATACGTTTATGTACAAAGTAAGAAAAGGAACGATTTGGAAGAGTCAAATCTTCTAGAGTTGGGCAGCTTATTATAATAACTTTGGCTTTTCATAGAGATGCTGTATTTTGAATGCAAAAGTGACATGATATGACTTACAGTTTGTTTTTAATTTTCCTGATAATTTGAGAAGAGATGATGTGAGGAAAAAAGTTGACACAAGAAAACTACATAGGACACTGTTGTAATTTTCTAGGCAAGATATCATAGTAGCCTTTCCTAGAGAGGATACTGAAGATTGAGAGAAGCCATGTCTGGATTTCTAATTCATATTTAATGTATGAAGATACCTTTGCTTGAGGGATAAAGTAATACAGGTAAAAGAAGGTCATGAGTCAAAGAATATATCATGAATTTTGCTAAATAATTAAAAGATGCAAAACAATGGAACAGTTTTAGATGAAGTATTGCCAAGATCTTTGGACATTTTAAGTTCATATGACAAAGCCATGCTAAGATGTTGAGCACACAGCCAAAACATTAGTCTGGAGTTTAGAAATGAGTTTCCATAAAAATAATGGAACTTGTTTAAATTGTCATATTAATATAAAACTTGAAGATTTGAATATGCCCAAGAATATGTGTGTTTCATATGTATATAATTCCAACAGTGTATTTTCTAAATGTTAAGAATATAAATAAGTTTAAATGTTCAACTATGAAAATATTTATTTCTAAAGTAAATAATTTTACAGAAAATGTAGCAAGGAGGAGTAAAGATGGAAGATAGATAACAGCAGACTACAGAGGCTCCCTCAGAAAGTCAATTTAGAATTCAATGCAATATGCGAAGTCCCGAACAGAGAGAGGTGAATTCTCTTGTCCCAAGAAGAAACTAAGGTGAGAAGAACCAATCAAACATACAGTCCTGCTGCTACTATTGAAACAGCTAAAGGTTCAGTGCTCCAGCTGCAGCACCCGAACCCGAGAGGTGGCAACTTACTGAGCTGTCCCAAATCCTGCCACTTTAACTCACTGGAAACACAGGCACACTGAGTTTGGGGGTCAGTGAGATGAAAAGAGAGCTGAGCTACCAGGGAACCTGCATTGACCTGTGGTGAGTGACAGAATAAAACCATTCCACAGAGAAGGGGGCTCTAACAGATGACTTTCTGGGACCAGGCAGGACTGACAGAAACAAGGGGCAGAAGTGACCTCAGTCAGTTGTTCCGTTCCCGAACAGGATTGGTGGAGTGAGCTTCACTGAGTCACTGGCTAAGACCCAATAGGCTATCTGAAATCAAATCCCTACAGCAGTGGCACACACTAACACAGTGAAGGCCTCAGCAGGTTGACTGACCCAGAGGAGAGGCAGCACACACTAATAAAGTGAAGGCCTCAGCAGGTTGACTGATCCGGAGAGGAGGGGCCAGCATGTGCTGCCCTTGTTTGCAACTCACTAGCACACTGCAGTGGGAAGGCTCACCTAACCAGCATGCTTCAGAAGAATTGTAAACAACAAAGAAAGAAATCGGGGCCTACTGGAAGAAATAAAAAAAGATGGGAAGAGGAAGCAACAAGAAAAGGTTCCCAGGTCCCAACCCTGAGAACATTGACCTAGGAGAGGTAAATACAAAGGAGAATGAAGACAGCAAACATGCAATATCAGACACGGCACAAATGGACATAAAGTGATATCTTCAGGACCTCATAGATGAGTTCAAAAGGGAAATATGTAGCCAAGTAAAGCAAGCTATAAGAAGATTAATAAAACAGATGCTAAGCACCCCTCAAGAAGACACAGATGGAAGAATGGAGGAACTCAAACAAAGGAGAGAACCATTTGAGAAGAATACAAAGAAAATATAGAATACATGAAGCAGATTCAAAGAGATTATCAAGAAATTAAAAACTCTATGGGAAGATGGCAAGACTGCATGAAAGAAACTAAGGACCGATTATCTAAACTGGGGGACAGGTTTGCAATGTGGAATTATGAAAGAAAAAAACTTTAAAAATAACAAGGAAACAAGCATTAACAATATAAAGGCTAAAAGATGACAAGATGATGTAAACTTGATGAAATAAAGAATGTAAATGAAAAAGCAGGGACACAAAGGAACTACAAAGGCTATTTACAAAAATAATTAAGAAATGCTTTCCAAATATAGGAAAAAGAAATGATATTCAGAAGTAAGAGGCATACAGAAATCCTGCCACCTACAACCAAAACAGAGCCACACCCATGCATATAATAGTTAAGATCCCAGAAATTCAATATAAGAACAGAATATTAAAAGCTGTTAGAGACAAGAAACAGATCACCTATAAAGGAAGGCACATCATAATTATGGCAGACTTCTTGATACAAACCATCAAATCAAGAAGAGCCTGGAGCAAAGTATTCCAAGCCCTGAAAGAAAATAACCTCCAGCCCAGATTGATATACCCTGAAAAACTGTCTCTAGAAATTAATTGAGAAACAAGATGCTTCCAAGACAAAGAGGAACTTGGGAAATTTGCAAACACAAATCCAACTCTACAGAGAGTAATGCAGGGCATTCTAGAGAGAGAGAAAAGTACTAGGATTCCAGGAACAGTGGCAGAGAGACCTCAATGAATGGAACAGAAAACACAATGAAGAAGACAAGCAGACAACTGATGGCAAAAAAAAGAGCATAGCAAAAATGAGGCAGAGAAGGTTGGTTATAATCTCTAATATAGATGGCATTGATACATTAAATTTTTAAAAAACCACCCTAGAATAGATCAGGAGGTAGGGTCCAACAAGATACTATTTTTAGGAAATATAATTAACATGAAAAAGAGTACATGGACTGAAAATCAAATATGAGAAACAATGCTCTATGTGACAGAGAACCAGAGTGTAAAAGGGGCAACTATACCAGTATTTGTGGGTAGGTTGCAAAGACAGGCTTTAATAAGTAAAATAATACAATTAGAAATCAAGTCCAGGAGAGAGAAGGTTTGGAACCAATTAGGTAAATAACAGGTTGCCTCCCCACCCCTCAATTTAAAACCAAGTGTTTTAGTCAGACCCCAAAAAGCATGGTGAACCCTGGGGATATAAAAGGGGGAGGGAGAGTCTTAAAAAAGATGGCAGAAGATATTGTTAATAGTATATAAAGAATTAAAACCCATAATACTTGCACCACTCTGCTTAGATACATTTTTTTCTGTCCCAGTTTGTCTACTTGCATTAGATTTGAGAGCACAGTCAGCTATCCCCAAAACATTAGGATATAGCACAGTAATCATGTTTAATTTTCTATTAACTTAATCTGAAGCCCTGTATAACTTATACTGTTTTGTCATGATGAATCTTAGTTAAATCTGGTTTGTTTGATTGCTGTTTGGTGTTGACAGATTTTATTCAAAAATGATATGATAGATAGTATCAAGTCTGAGAGTATAGGCAACTACATTGAAGATTACAAGACTCACTATGAAACACATTCTGGTTTGATTACTGCCTATTTTTGAAGCTTTATACTATATAGAAAGTTGTGTTTTTATTGATACTGTTATGAACTGATATATTCAATTATACTATGTCTGATGATAGAGCCAATTCTACTGAAGATAACAAGAGACAACACAGGAACTATGGTAGAACTGCTTGTACAACAGTCTTCTATGTCTTTTTCATTTCATGTATTTATAGGACTATATTTTGTTTTGTCTTGCTTTGTTTTGTTTCTCCCTCTAATACAGAAAGGACAGAAATACATGTTAAGACTCATGCATGTGTAGAATCTATAAACAGTTTATAAGAACTGATCTTACGAAAAATGATGAAATAAACAAATACTTTGAAGAAAAGGAGACACTAAAGTACCCAATTCCAATCCTGAAGTGTCACAATGTGACACCCAGCAATAATATTCTTTGTTTAGAGTGATATTGGCTTGCTTGGGTTTGTTCAATCTCAACATAATTGAAGATATGGATAACTGCATGTATGTTTAAGTGTATAGGATTAATAACCATATTTCTAAGTTCTGCTGGATAGTTGAACAGAACTGGTTGCAGTCTCACTGTTTGAATCCCTGCTTTATATGCTCCACTTTGGTATCTTGAATAACTATTTGTAAGAGGACAATCTGTAATCATCAACTAGTGATTTCTTACTGCTTGTTTTTTCTTTGAAAGCATGTATTATTTCTACTCATTTTCTGTTTTGTTTAGTCTTTCTTTAAATATAATTTGTTTAAAAGACTATAAAATATTCTTGAATACCAAAAAAAAAAAGAAAATATAGAAAAGTCAGGAAAGCATATGAAAATTATCCATCATCTAAAAGAATATTAGATCCATAATCTAAATAGAACCTAGATGCCTTCTGTATTATTTTATATAGCCTATAAGTACAATTTATTATACTTTTCTTCTAATTGACACAAAAGTCACCTTAGCTGAATCATAGCTCCTTGTATATCTGTACACTTAACTCCCATTGCTTACATTTTTACATCCTTTTGAGTCTTTTACAAAGTTCTAGTAACAAAGTAGCCTAATGTAATTCATACCAGCTTAAACAAGACATGTTTTTAACTGGAAAACAACTAATGATACAGTAGTTTTTAAAGTGTGTCTGAGTTCATGATTTCAGAGTAAAAGTGATGTAACTCAGTGTCATTTTGAATGACTTGTGTTCTCTTCTTAACAAGTTATAGGTAAGATGATGAATGACAGAGATGTATGTTATCTTAGTTTACCCATCTCATTAAATGACATCTTTCTTAAAAGACAATTATTTAATTGATGTAGCTAAGTAAGTAACCCTGAACCAAATGTTGTGTGGTGAGGACCTGATTTTCTGACTGGTCAAACCTTCTCCAATCCCCTCCATCCACTGGCAACACAAGCCTAATGACAACTTATATCCTGTAGTAGTAGTAGTCTATTATAAAAATATTTAAATAAGCTAGACTGCATTTTATCTAATTTATATATTTTAATTTCTATATATTGAAACGACTCAAAGGAGAAAAGTCTTCATCCTCAAATGTCTTACTCTTTATCAATCAATTATAGGTGATTGAGTTAAAAAATATAATAGGGATTCCAGCTGCGCTTGGAGAACTGTGGAGTTTCCAGCAAGCAGGCGGGCGCACATTATACCCGGAGCCCAGCCTATTTGGGACTCCTGCATCGCACCATCTGGGTGCAGAGGAAGGGCTGGGTGGATTTGGGGCACCTGCATCTGCCTCCCGGTTTGTCTGGAGGATGGTGGATATCTCAGCAAGTAGGCGAGCATCGCAGGTTCCAGAGGCCCCATGGCCTGCAGTAAGTGCTCAGTGCACTCTGCCTAAAGCCCCACTGTTTGGGACCCTCCAGGCTTCTGGATGCAGTGAAGTGCATAAGTGGGTTTGAGGCATCTACATCCACCTTCCAATTCCGGCTGTGCTTGGAAAACTGAGGAGTTTGCAGCAAGCAAGGGGGTGCACAGTGACCCTGGAGCCAAGCTTATCTGGAACTATGGAGTTCTAAACAGGCAGAAGAGGGCCATTGATTCTACAGGCCCAGTGGCTTGGGGGAACTGGGTGCCAGAGTCCCAGGAGCTGTGAACATAGAAGTGTATTGCCAACAGACCCTGAGGAAGCTTTCAAATAACACTTGAAACACAAAAATGTAGGAAAATGACAACACGAAAGACAAAATTACAACCTCAAGCCTCCAGCCCATCTCAAGAAACCCTAGAAGCGATGTATATAGAAGAAAATATATGCAATTCACCTCAAATATCAGAAATAATAGCTACTGAAATTAACAAGCAACTCCCCAGGCAAAAGAAGAAATGATAAAGGAAATGAAAGAGCTTCTGAATATATCTAAAGAAAACACAGTTAAAAAATTGGAGGAACTAAACAAAAAGATAGAATCCCTAGATGAGCAATACAAGAAACAAACAGAATACATAATGCAGATGCACAGAGATATACAGGAAATAAAAAAAAAAAAAACTCCACTGAAAGTTGTAAAAACTGCCTTAATGAAAGTGAAGGTAGAATTTCAGACGGTGAAGACAGGATTGCAGCTAGTGAACAGGAAAGGAAAGATCCTTTAAAAATAACAAGGAATCAAGAAATAACAATTCAACAACTGCAAGATGATGCAAAGAAAAATAACATAAGATTGATAAGGATTAATGAAAAAGAAGGAGACAACCTAAAGGATGTCAAGAGGATATTTAGAGAAGTAATAGCTGAAAATTTCCCAAGCATGAGATCAGAAACCGACATCAGGATCAGTGAAGCCTTTAGAACTCCAAATAGTCATAACCAAAATAAAACTACACCCAGACATATAATAATCACCATCCAAGAAATCCAACACAAGAATAGATTATTTGTCAGAGAGAAAAGACAGATCCCTTATAAAGGAAATCCTATCAGAATCACAGCAGACTTCTCAGCACAAACAATAAAGTCAAGAAGAGCATGGAGTGAAGTATTCCAGATCCTAAAGCAAAATGATTTCCAATCTAGACTGATGTACCCTGCAAAAGTATCCTTTAAAATTGATGGTGAAATACGATACTTCCATGACAAAGAACAGCTGAAGAACTTCATGAACACCAAGCAAACCCTGCAAAAAATATTGAAAGACAGTTTAGATACACAAAGGAAAAAACCACTAAGCAAAGCAGATAATTAAACAGAACAGAAAGATAAGGATGCAACAGCAGAGAGATAACATGTCAACAATAAACCAGCATTTCACAGTAATAACCACTAATATAAATGGTCTCAATGCACCAATCAAAAGAAACAGACTAGCAGAATGGATCAAGAAACAAAATCCAACCATATGCTGTTTACAGGAAACCCATATAACCCAGAAGGATACTCACAGACTGAAAGTCAAAGGATGGAAAACGATACTTCATGGATCAGGAATCCAAAAAAAAAAAAAAAAAAAAAAAAAAAAAAGCAGGAGTAGCCATTCTGTTTGCAGACAGCATGAACTTTAAACCAACAATGACCATAAAGGACAGAGAAAGTCACTACATACTCGTTAGGGGAAAACTCCAAGAGGAAGAGATAACTATCTTAAACATATATGCACCAAACTCCAGAGCACCCAGTTATATAAAACAACTATTAACAGAAATGAAAACTCAAATTATCAGTAACACAATTGTAACAGGAGACCTTAATATGCCATTGATACCAAGGGACAGATCAACCAGACAAAAAATGAGCAAAGAAATAACACAACTGAATCACATCTGCAAACAAATGGATTTGATAGACATATACAGAATGCTCCACCAACAACATCAGAATACACATTCTTCTCAGCAGTACATGGATCATTCCTTAAATAGACCATATATTGGCTCACAGAACATATTTAAACAAATGCAAAAGAGTTGAAATCATCCCTTGTATGTTATCGGAACATAGCGCTCTAAAATTAGAAACTAATGATAAAAGATACTGCAAAAATCCCACAAACACATGGAAATTGAATAACACACTCTTGAGTAACCAGTGGATCACAGAAGAAATTAAAGAAGAAAATAAACAATACCTACAAGAAAATGAAAATGCAGATACAACTTACTGGAATCTGTGGGATGCAATGAAAGCCATCCTCAGAGGAAAATTTATTGTACTGAGTTCCCACATCAGGAAAAAAGAACGAATACAAATAAATAACTTGATGCTACACCTCAAACAGCTAGAAAAAGAAGAGCAAGTCAAGCCCAGAGCCAAAAGAAGAGAGGAAATTATAAAAATCAGAGCAGAAAACAATGCAATAGAGATTAAAAAAACAATCCAAAGAATCAATGAATCAGAGTTGGTTCTTTGAAAGAATAAATAAAATCGATAAGCCCCTAGCCAACCTTATTTAAAAAAGGGAAGAAAAACTCAAATTCATGCAATAAGAAATGAAAAAGGTGAAATCACTACAGACTCTACAGAAATACAGAAGATCATAAACCCCTATTTCAAAAACCTCTATTCTCAAAGTTTGATAATGAGACTGGGGATCAGCAGCATAAGCACCTGCCTTGCAAGCAGGTGGTCGTGAGTTCGATCTCCGGAACCGATAAAAAGAAAAAAGAAAAAAAAAAAAGTTTGATAACACAGAAGAAATAGACAGATTCTTAGAAACATATGGAGTACCAAAGCTAGATCAAGAGGATGTAAAAATGCTGAGTAACCCAATATCTGTTAATGAAATTGAAAATGTAATTAAGTCCTTATCCACAAGGAAGAGCCCAGGCTCAGATGGATTCACTGCAGAATTCTACAAGAAATACAAGGAAGACCTAATGCCGACACTCCTCAAACTATTCAATGAAATTGAAAGGGAAGCAATCCTTCCTAAGTCATTCCTGGAAGCAAATATTACTCTAGTACCAAAACCTGACAAACACCCAACTAAAAAAGAGAACTATAGACCCATCTCGATCCCTAATGAACAAAGATGCAAAAATCCTCAATAAAATATTGGCAAATAGGATGCAGCAAATCATCAAGAAGATTATACACCATGACCAAGTGGGATTCATCCCAGGAATGCAAGGATGGTTCAACATATGTAAATCAATAAATGTAATCCACCATATCAATAAAGCCAAAAGTAAGAATCACATGATCATTTCCATAGATGCAGAAAAAGCCTTCGATAAGGTCCAACATCCATTCATGATAAGAACTTTACAGAAAATTGGAATAGATGGTCTTTACCTCAATATAATAAAGGCAATTTATGACAAACCAACAGCCAGCATCATACTAAATGGCCAAAAATTGAAAGCCTTTATTTTAAAATCAGGCACAAGACAAGGATGTCCTTTATCACCACTCCTATTTAATATAGTACTGGATACTGGCCAGAGCAATTAGACAAGAGAGAGAAATAAAAGGGGTAAAGATAGGAAAAGAAGTTAAATTTTCATTGTTTGCAGATGACATGATACTCTACATAGAAAACTCCTGAAACTCCATTGAAAGACTCTTAGATGTAATAAATAAATTCAGTAATGTAGCTGGATACAAAATCAATACTCATCAATAGCATTCCTATACACAAACAACAAAATCACAGAGACAGAAATAAGAGAAACCACCCTTCACACTAGCAAGCAAAAAAAAAAAAATGAAATATTTAGGAATTACTCTTATGAAACAAGTGAAAGACCTATACGGGGAAAATTATAATACACTGAAAAAAGAAATTGAAGATGATCTCAGAAAACGGAAAGACATCCCTTGCTCATGAATAGGAAGAACTAACATTGTGAAAATGGCCATTTTCCCAAAACTGTTATACAGATTCAATGCAATCCCAATAAAAATACCATCAACATTCCTTATAAATCTAGAGAAATCACTCCTAAAATTCATCTGGAACCAGAAGAGACCTAGAATAGCAAAGGCAATTCTAAGCAGCAAAGGCAAGGCAGGAGGCATCACAATCCCTGACTTGAAGTTATACTACAAAGCAACAGTAGTAAAATCAACATGGTACTGGAATCAAAACAGAGCTGAAGATCAGTGGAATAGATAAGAAGATACAACCACAACTACAAACACACTCAACCACATTATCTTTGATAAAGAAGCCAAGCAGGTTCACTGGAAGAACGACAGTCTCTTTAATAAACGGTGCTGGAAAAACTGGCTCTCCATTTGCCAAAAACTAAAGCTAGACCCATGTCTATCACCATGTACTAAATTAAAATCTAAGTAGGTCAAAGTTCTGAATATTAAAACACAAACACTAAATCTATTGGAAGACAAATTAGGTAGAAACCTTGAAGACATAGGGGTAGGTAGAAAATTCATGAAGAGGACTCAAAGCGCATGGGAAATACTTCCCAGAATCAATAAATGAGACCAGTTCTTATTAAAAAGTTTCTGCATGTCAAAAGAAGTCTCCAGCATAGTGAAAAGAAAACCCACAAACTGGGAAAAGATTTTAGTGAACTCTCTCTCAGACTAGGGACTCTTGTCTAAAACATATAAAGAATTAAAAAAACTCAGACTCCAAAAATTCAAAGATCCATTCCAAAAATGGGCATCTGAGATGAATACGCACTTCTCAGATGAAGAAATATAAATGGCAAATAAATACATGAAAAAATGTTCATCATCTTTGGTCATTAGAGAAATGCAAATTAAAACCACACTTAGATACCATCTCACTCCTGAAAGAATGGCCAGGATCAAGAAAACCAACAACAACCAATGCTGGAGAGGCTGTGGAGAAAAAGGAACTCTCCTACACTGTTGGTGGGAGTGTAGACTGGTACAACCTTTGTGGATGTCAGTCTGGAGATTTCTCCAAAAGCTGGGATTGGAAGTCCCATTTATTCCAGCTATTCCACTTCTAGGCATATTCCTAGAAGAACTAAAGCATCATACCACAGTGTTATATGTGCACCTATGTTTATAGCAGCACAATTTGTAATCGTCAGATCTTGGAAACAACCCAAGTCTCCATCAACTGAAGAATGGATAAAAAAGTTTTATTTCTATACAATGGAGTATTACTCAGCTATAAATAAGGATCACATTGAGATATTTATCAATAAATGAGCATAGCTTGAGTCCATACTCATAAGTGAAATAAATCAATATTGCATGTGTGAGATTTTATCTGTTCTGATCCCACGTCCCTTGGGGAGCTGGCCTGGTCCCCAGGTCAGGGAGAAAGTTCCCACAGGCTGGGCAGAGCTCCCAGCTGCCACTGCTACTGTCTCTGATCTCTCGTCTATCCTTGGTTTTGACTGACAGCTTTGTTTTGCCATATTTGACTTTATTGTCTTCCAAAAATAAAAAGTAATAAGAACTAAGGAGTAATAAAACCCAAAATGTGTAAATTTTGTTGTAAAAAAGAGAGGGAAAAAAAGTGCTCTAAAGGATACAACTGCAAGTGTGTTTAGGGGTGTTAAATAGCTGACCATATTAATGTTTTTGGTTGGATCATTGAACACAACTGTTTGCAGTCTCTCTGTTTGAATGTTCACTTTGTATGCTTTGATACTATGACTTGAGCAACTATCTCTAAGATGAAAATGTGTAATCTATTAACTGGTGATTTCTTACTTTTTTTTTTTTGTAGTTCTGTATTACTTGTACCCTTACACCACTTTGTTTTGTTTTTTCTCTTTTTCCTTTTAAATACAATTTTAAAAATATATAATGGGAACCATGTTACTTCACTCATAAATGATGGGCTACATATATCAATAATTACATTGAATATAAGTAGATTAACCAATCAACTTTATCAAGAATTTGCCACATTGACTGAACAGTGAAGAATCTGCTGTTTAGAAGAAGTATAGTTTATAATGTTGTAATTGTGTAACAAATGAAAAATATGTAAAAAGATTTAATTTATTTTTATCATTCTGTGACGATATTATTGAACTAAAAAAGAAACCCAGCTCCCCCCTATCATTTTTTTTGTTTTTGTTTTTGTTTTTTTTTACTTTTTTAAAACATAGCCCTCACTAGTCAATAGACTGCCCAACTTTGACTAGACTCCAACATTTGATCCTACTCTTTGGCTTTCTAGAGTGTTGGAGTGACAGGCATGGGATGAATCCCTGACTGAAAAATACAAGCTTTTTAAACAGACTATAGAAAAAGTGGAATGGGTCTATTGTTTTTGAACAGGGAATCAAATATTAAAATACTGCTAAAGATAAAGAGATGTTTAGTAGTGATAAAAAGGTCTATCAAAAAGTCATAATAATAAATTTTATATGACACTAATAGTATACCTTTAAGATATAGGAAAGAAAACCAGACAGAACTGCAAACAAAATAGAAAAACTAACATTCATGAGTAGAGATTTCAGTATTCTTCCTTTCTTAATGGACAGAAAATTAAAGAATATATCATTGAAGAAATTAAAGACTTTAATTTCAGTTATTAGAGGTGACACAATGCTATATATATTTTACTTTTTATCTTTATCCACTTGTGGCTTTCTTAATGATATTTCTACATTTATATGGTTTAAAACACTTATATTCCATTCTGGCATTATTGCATAGCTTTTATTATTGTGCTAATGTACAGTTAAGATAGTCAGACTTTACTGTAGTTTTCCCACTAAGTTAGCCATTGGTTAGAGTTCTTTCTGTGGTAAAATTCACATATATTCTAAATTTGAATGAAATGTTTTATCTATATAAAAAATTCTTCATTTAATTTTTCCTTGCTTATCAATTTTGTTCCAAAGGTGTATGGTGCAAAAATTTGAAATTTTTTAGCAAGCTTATTTTATATTTCTATATGGTAAGAGTTTTGATGCATGCTTCTATTTTAAAATGTGTTTATATGTGAAGTACCAACTTTATTAGAATATAGTTTTGGATTTTTTCTTTCAATGCAAAGTGTATCACTTCATTATTGTTTCCTTTCCATTTGCTTCAGAAAAATTTTCTTGAGTTCTAGTTTAAGTATTTGCTTTAGTTCATGTTTTCTGAAGTAAAGAATAGAATTTCTCTTTTGGGTGATTGTTACTTCTATATATTTTTTTCAGATATATTCATTGTTTCATTTATTTTTATTATTTTTGTCTGCTTGCAATGAAAAATCAAAATGGGTTTTCCTAAAAAATTTTTCTTATTTTAAAGAGAATAAAATAAAAGAGAATGTAACAAAGCAAATCAAAACAGAACAATGCAAGCAACATAGCCCTTTAGAACAAGACAACTTGTCATCAACAGTAGCCACCATAATATATCTTTTCTGTGACATAGTTGAGCATAACTTCACACACAATAATATCAAACATAACAAAATACTATAAAACCTTTCAAAAGAATGAACGCATCACATGACTTCAAAGTCAGATAAGAGGCAATAAACAATGACTTCTATAATATTTCATTTTCCTCAAAAAATTCGTCTTTATCATCACACATAATAAAACCAAATAAACCACAACAGGATAGAACCAGTCAAAATAGAAGAATAAAAACATGGTAGAACTTCAAAGAAAGATGATAGCAAATCAGCAATGGCTACCCTAATGTCTTGTTTTTTTTTTATGTCATTAAACATAATAAAAAACAGATTAAAACCAATCAAACAAATGAATGAAAGCATTGTAAGACTTCAAAGCAATATAATAGGAAACCGTGATTACCATAATATATCCCATTATATTGAAAATAGCTGCTCCTACCATCTGACAGCATACAATCTAAAAAAACAAGACAGAACAAAGCCAAAGCTAACACAATTGTTTAAACAATGCCAGAGTTCAAGATAAGATAATAAAAAATTGACAGTAGTTTCCACCTTTCTTCCCCAGATATTTACATCCTGTTGCTCTTACATTAAATATTTTGCTTTTGAATCCCATTGACTTCTTCTATTTCTTATGTCAGGGTTCACACACATGAGTTCAGACTGTTTTGGCCATGAACCTGACCTCAAGTTGCATCCATTTACCTACAGGACCCTTGAGCTACTTTATAGCTGGATAGCTTTTCACTGCATATGGAAAGATCATATCTTTTTTTTTTATCCATTCTGCAGTTGATGGGCAAGTTACTCTTGCTTTTTCTTTTTGAGAGAAGGATCTCCTGTCAAATGAATAAATTGTTTTCTCTCCTTTGATTTTCAGTCTATGAATTTCCTTCCAGTTTAATGTGTTTCTTATGTACAATGTATCAGTGGATCTTGTTTCTTGATCCACTCTCCATGTGTTCCTTTGTATTGCTGACCTGAGCCCATCTACATTAATGGTTACAACTGACATACACCGGTTTGTTGCTGCCCTGCTATCCTTTTGTTGTTGGCCCTCCACTTTTCCCATTCATATAATTGTCTGTCTTGTTTGGTGATCCTCTTCTGCTACTGTTCCTGGAGCCACGGTCAGCTTTATCTCTATCTAGAATATCTTTTAGCACTCTCTGTTGTGTTGGTTTGGTAGTCATGAATACCTTCAATTGTTCTTTATCATGGAAGTATTTTATTTTTCCACCAATTCTGAAAGATAGTTTTGCAAGGTAGATCAATCTGGGTTGGAAGTTGTTTTCTTTCAGGGTTTGAAACACTTCACTCCAAAGTCTTCTTGACTTGATAGTTTGTGTTGATAATTCTGCTGTGATTCTGATTGGTTTTCCTTAACAGGTGATCTGTCTCTTTTCTCTAACAGCTTTTAATATTCTATCCTTGTGATGAATTTCTGGGATCTTGATTATTATATGTCTGGGTGTGGATTTACTTTGGTTATGGATAATTTGGGTCCTATATGCCTCACTTATCTGTGTGCCAGATCCATTTCCCATGTCTGGGAAGTTTTCTTCTATTACATCTGTGAATATTCTTTTAATTTCATTTGTGTTGACCCCTGCTTCTTCACCTACACCTATCACTCAAGTTATATTTCTTTGCATCATCCAGCCATTGGCTTGTTATTTCCTGATTCCTTGTTAATTTTAAGAAATCTTTCCTTTCATGATCACTAGCTGCAATGCCTCTTTAAGTTTTTACAGTCTATCTTCAGTCTCTTTCAAAGGGTTTTGCCAGGTTTCAATTGAGTTTTTAATTTCCTACAACTTTTTTTGAATTGTTTCATGCCTTGTAATTCCTTTCTACATTCATTCAAGATTTCCTTCATTTTTCTATGCTCCTTTTTATTGTCTCTGTCTTCTTTATTGAATAATTCTTTCAGTATATTTGTGATTTTTTTTCTTTTACCTGAGATATTACTTCTGATTTAACTGCTTTTAAAATCTCATAGAATTGTTTCCTTACTTTAGCTACTATCCTCTCAGGATTTCAGGTTTGTGACTTCGATTTTCTTCCATGACTGTATCACCCAAACTTATTCTGTATGGGCTAGAGATCTGAGTTTGCCTTTTGCTCCTTAGTCTTGACATTCTCCTGGAATCCTTCCAACAAGGTGGTTGTGAGGTCCCAGGCACTTCCCACGTTGGCTGCTCCTAAGCAGCGTAGGGGGATGGGACAGGCACCTGAGTTCCTCTAATTTCAGATTTATAGGGAGGTAGTAGGCTGTCATGTGCATATCTCCAGAGCTAAGTAGCTACACTGGGGCTTCACTGATGATCAGGGTTACAGGTAAATGGGGCTACACCTCTCAGCCTGTGTGTCTACAGTGGGATGCTCGGGATAGTGGCAGACACACAGGGGTGTACTTTTCTGATTCTGCTAATAGATGGTGGATGTCTGAGGGAACCAAGGGTCTACAATGTGGCCTACAGATTCACAGGGCTTACCTGCCTGTGTGCTTCTGCTCCTGTTGGCTGTCTGCAGGAAGGAGCCTTCTGATGGCAGCTCCCTGAAGGTAAAGGTGTTTCTGCTGGTTCTCTCACCCACACTGGCCACCTGTATGATATGGCCTTTTGGTAACAATGCACAGTGGGCAGAGGTGGATCTATCTGTCGCCTTTGGCCTGTGCTTTGTCATGTGGAGGAAAGGGCTTTCCAGAGGCAGTGCCCAGCAGGTAGAGGCAAGCCTTTTCCTGGTTCTCTCCACCCACATTGGATGTGCAAGGGAAATGACCTTCTGGCCACAGCATCCGGTGGGCAGAGGTGGGCCTTCTCCTGGTTCTCTCTGCCTGCGCTGGGCTCACAGGGGAAAAGTAAAATGGGATTGTATTTTATTAACTGAATTTTCTTCTTTCTTCTGTTAGTTTCTTTCTTAAGTTCTAGATTTCCTTTTTTCTACTTTTTTGTTGTCTGATGATATTCTTCTGTTTATATTTTAAATACATGTCCATATTATTTATTTATTTATTTTCCAGAGAATAAAACCAAATGAGAGAAAACAAAATAGGAATAAGTCAAAACAAAAGGATGGACATAGTACATGACTTAAAACCAAAATACAAAGTGATCAACAATGATTACCATAATATCCTTTGCTATCTTCAATAAAATTTCCCATATCATCAGGAATGATAAAATTGAACATAACAGTATAGACCAAAATCAATAAAAACAAAACATTGGAGAAATTATGGTACTTCCAAAGAAGATAATAGTCAAACTAGACTGGGTATTATAATAAATCTTATTGTCTTCAAGGTATTGAATATATTCTTAGACTTGATACTATCGAACAAAACAGATTCAAATAAAATCAGTCAAAACAAGATAGTGAAAGCAATATAAGGCTTCAAATCAAGTTAATAGGAAATTGAAAATGGTTACAATAGCATATCTTGCTATCTTTGGAATAGCTGTCTATGCCATCAAATCTCATGCAAGTAGACAAAATGGAGCAGAATATAACCAAACTAAACAGAGTGATGAAAACAATATGGGTTTCAAATCATGTTACAAGATTAACAGTGTCCATAGCCTTCCCTTTTTAGACAAATCTTCCCCTTTCATTTTCACAGTGTGCATTGTGCATTCTGTATCATACTAACTCCTTTAGTTTTTAGATTAGGGAAGCAATGTTTATTTACCTAGAGACTCTGAAACTTTTGCCCCTGAGCATGATCACAAGCTGTATCCATTTACCTACAAGAGCCTCAAGGTTTTCCCTCCTTATAGCTGAGTAGTTCTCCTTTGTATAAAAATGCCATGTCTTTCCAACCAATCTGCAGCTGATGTGTGAGCCATCCCCACTTTTTTCAGGTTCCCTGTCACACAGAACATTATTTTCCCATCTTTGACTTTCAGTCCATAAACCCTCTTTCAGGTTAATTA
This sequence comes from Cavia porcellus, assembly GCF_034190915.1. Taxonomy (NCBI): domain Eukaryota; kingdom Metazoa; phylum Chordata; class Mammalia; order Rodentia; family Caviidae; genus Cavia; species Cavia porcellus. The sequence continues at coordinate 44,471,164 of NW_026947496.1, forward strand.
TATTTCTTATAGAGAGCATCTTGATGGACCTTATTTCCTAATACGCTCCACCTGTGTTTCTTTTTATTAGTGTATCAAGGTCATCCATGTGAGTGATTATGGTCAACCTTCTCTGCCATGCTATCTTTCTGTCATTGGTTGTCTACTTGTCCCCTTCATTCCAATGTCTGCCCCATTCAGCAAGCCCCTGCAGCCACTGTTCTGGAAACCATGGTTCTCTCTCTCTCTCTCTCTCTCTCTCTCTCTCTCTCTCTCTCTCTTTCCAGAATGTCCTTCAGTATCTTTTGTAGTGTTGGATTGGTGGTCATGAACTCCCCCAGTTCCTCTTTGTCATGGAAGCATCTTGTTTCTCCATTAATTCCAAGAGATAGTTTTACAGGATACAAAAATCTGGGTTGGAACTTATTTTCTTTCAGGAAGAATACTTTACACCAAGCTCTTCTTGATTTGATGTTTGTGTTGAGAAGGCTGCTGTGAATCTGGTGGGTTTTGCTTTATGGGTGATCTGTTTCTTTTCTTTGACAGTTTTTAATATTAAATGTCTGGGTGTAGATCTATTTTGATGGCAACTGGCTCAAGTTCTGTATGTTTTGTATATCTGGAAATCATTTCCTTTTCTTATGCTTGGGAAGTTTTATTTAATTTTTCTGTAAACAGCCTTTGTATTTCTTTTGAGTTTATCTCTGCTTCTTCACTCACATTTTTTATTCTTAAGTTATAGGTCCTCTTGTCAATTTCTAGTCCTTTTATAGTTACTTCCTGGTTCCTTTTTACTTTTAAGAGATCTTTCTTTTCATGATTGCAAGTCACAAAACTGTCTTCAAGGTTTGATAGTTCATCTTTAGTTTCTTAAAGGCAATTTTGCAAGCTTTCAATGGAGTTTTTAATTTCCTGGTAATTTTTTCAAATCTGTTTCGTGCATTCTAGTTTTTTTTTTTATATTCTTCATTGAAGATTTCCCTGCTTTTTCTGTGCTCCTCCATTATTCCATCTGTGTCTTCTTGAGAGGTGCTTAGCATTTCTTTAATTATTTTTCTTATATCGTTCTTTACTTGTATTAGTATTTCTGTTTTAAGTTCTTTTATAATATCACAAAGGTATTACTTTATGTCATATACTACTTCTTTGGAAACTGTAGATGTGTGACACCCAATCTCTTCTTTGTTTACCTTTCTTGGGCCTACACTATTTGAGTTGGAGGCTGGAGACTTTCTTTTGTTTCTTCCTCTTGTCATGTTTGTGATTTTTTTCTGGATAAGTGGATAGTGGGAGTCCCCGGCATTTCCTTTATTGGTTACAATTACTCTGAAGCATGCTGGCTATAGATTGCTAACCTCCCCAGTCTGCTGCTGGTAATTACTGAAGTACAAGTAGGGGTGGGACAGGCTGGCCTCTCTCCTTTGAGCTGGTTAACTACAGGGAGTCTTCACCACATTAGTGTGTGTCCAGGTCAGAGCCAGTTAAGGATAGTTTTAGGGAAGCCTTGGCCTTGACTATTGGATTGTGCCCAGGAGCAGGACTCAGTCCACACAATTCTCACCAATCTGCTCCATGTTAGGAGTGGCTAAATGAAGTCAGCTGCATTTCTGGTTCTGGGCTTATCCTGCCCAACTCCAAAATGGCACCTGGCCAATCGCTCACTCCTGAGGGAGGGGTAATTCCCCACACTCACCATGAGCCAGTGCAGTTCTATGGTCCACTACTCTCTTCTGCTGGGGCCCTCAGGCTTGTCAACCCCCAACTTCATGATGACTGAGCTTCTCCAGATTCCAGTGGCACTTCACACACTAGCTCTGGTGAGAGCATGTCTAGCTACTGCCTTCTGCCCAAGTTTATTTTTTCTTTTCCTTCTTTTTTTTTTTTTTCACTTTGGTTTCTCCTGGGGTCAAGAGGATCCATCTCCTTCCTTCTGGTCTTCTCCAGAATGTTATATTCCAGCATCTAGGCTATTTTTTCCGAGAGGTTCTTTACTTTGCTGCTTATTGTTCCACCATCTTCCCAGCTTCTCTTCAAGAACATATACCAAGTTAATGACAGTCTACATCAGAACATCACTAGACTTGCAGCTCCACTCCCCCAGGTGAGGATAAAAGGATATCAAGCCATCAATACAGTTTGTAGAGGTTTCAGTTGACTCCAAGGCAGGGTAGCATGGCACCAGGGCAACATTTCCAGGCACCAGAAGACAGGAAAGCTAGGCAAGCAAAAAAGGGAGTCATGTCTTAAATGAACACAATATGTATGTCTCTATAAACATCATTCAAGTTTATATTGCATTTTATGTTGGCTTAGAGATCTTTATTTACTTTATATATATTTCTCTGATTATGCACACACTGACATATATGAAAGTTTGAGTTCCTTAATATTATTTCTTGTGTCACATTCTGTACTTATCCTTGCATTTATATAGAATTCTGCATGAGCTGGATTTTTTGAAAACTGTCAGCTGCTAACAGAGATGAGGAAGAATTAGAAATTTCCTGCAGTGTTACCCTTTCTTTTCTCATACTTGTACCTACTTTGTATTTGTTTATCTCTGCTGACTCTCAAAGTGAAACTGACTCAGGAGAATTTGGACAGCTGGTGCTTGCCTTGTAGCTGCTTTCTTAGGTGATCTCATCTCCACTACATTCACGGTACACTGTGGGAGATATCAACTCTGTATCTTTAGTTATTTCCATTCCTTTCCTCTCTATCTAGCCTGTTGCTTTTATCTGTGTGCCCTTTTATTGAGAAAGAATATTTGTTTTCAGTTTCTGATATTGAAATTATTTCTACCTCATTTTGTTTCTGTAACAAGTGGACATAATAGAACCACATAGAGTTGTTATGGGGTTTCAATTAGCTCTTATTGGAAGTAATTTAGCAAAATATTGGGGTAGGGTGAAGTAATTTTTAAGCATTTGATTCACTAAAGGAAGTAAATCCGACCCCTAGAGCCTGTTGTCATTCCCAATCCTTCCTGCAATGACTTCCGTTGCTCACCAGATGTGATTGTCTAGTTTCAAGGAGTTGAGGGGTTTTGTTTGTTGTTGTTGTTTTGTGGGGTGAGCAAGAGAGTAGTAGCCATTTATTATTTGAAATCCATATTTTTTTCTACTCCTGTTTTTGTTAAAAATATGTTTTGTCTCCTTTCCCTTCTTACTTTTTTTGAGAAGGTTTCCTTAGAAGGGAATAATGCAGGCACATTAGTTACTGTCAATTTAAATGTTTGTAATTATGTGTAGGCATTTATTTCACAAAAGACTGAATTTCTATCAAATGAGATGGACCTGAATCTTACTTTCCTATTCTCTTCCCTTCTCTGGCATCATAAGGCAAAGGCCTAGAAATTGGACAAATAAATCTTGCTTCAATATCAATATTTAAGAGTTTAATATGAGAAATTACAAAACTGTTTTCAAACCTTAGACAAAGTAAATAAATACCTTCTATTAAAAAAATATATTTGTCCCAGACTGGGCATTTTCTCAATATAGCAAGACCCCATCACCTGTCCGTGGTACAATGTCTGCATCACCTTCTTAGTATTTCAGCACAGTCATATTAACTGAATAGTATAAAATAAAACATTATAGTGCAAACCATTATATTTCATTAAATACAGTTTTCTTATGGAAGAGTGATAAATATAATAATTTTCTTAATATCCAGATAGAAGCAATGATATTTTACCTTTTTTAAAAAAGTGGCTTAGCAGGAATACAGCTGAAAACAGTGTGAAAATTAACAGAAGACCATGAGGCATATTTGCACACACCCACACATTGAAGGTGCAAAAGTTATGAATTTGTAAAATTACAAAATCCTGGTTGAGACTACATTTTGAAAATCAAAGCTTTTGAAAAGAAACAAGATAAATAACAAATTATTCTACAGAACCAAAGCTTGTTATGATCCAAACAGTGCTTATCATTATTAAGATTTTGTTCTGTACAACTGGTAAAGATGAACTCCTATTTTATTTCCAATATCAAAAAGCACAATAAAAAATCAGGGTACCCTATTGCTTGGGGGGAACTCAGAATTTTTGCCACATCCAAATGTATGATGAGGGATATAGAAAACTCTAATGTCAGTTTATTTTCTAGTCAAGTTCAAGCGTGTACACTTATCCTTACTCTACAACACTCCCCCATTGCCTGTTTTAAGGATATTTTTGAGTTTATAAGCTATTGAGGACTAAATGCTTATGCTTCTCCCCTCACCCAAATTTATATATTAAAAACCCTCCCTCTCAAAGTGAAGGTATTAAGAGATGAGGCCTATGGGTGGTGGTTATGTCATAAAGGTAGAGCCTCATCAATGGTATTAGAGTCCTTCAGATGAGAACTCAAAGAGCTCTGTATAATTTCCTTTTCTTCTTTTGCAGCTACAAGAAATGGCCATCTCCAACCTTCAGGCCAACCACATTCTAATCTTGTGCTTAACCATTCAACACTGTTGGAAATACATTTGTGTTTTGTAATAAGTTACCTAGTGTTTGTCCTTTATCAGAACAAGATAAGACATACTTAATGGAGGCAATTATCTCTTTAACTCACTATATAGGAGGATAAAGAAATATTCTGAAATTTCCATGCTTAGAATTTTTGACGAGTTATATCCACTTATATGGGAAATTGGCATTAATATCTATTGGCTACCCATCAAACAAATTGTTCTTTTTTTATAGGCTAGATTTTTAAAAACTGGAGCAAGAGATAAGAAGAAAGTTCTTACTCAAACAAACCAGTGAAACAGGAAACAAAAATTCTCTATTATATGTTTTTTAAATTAAACTTAAGGGTAAGTCTGTGGAAACATATGAAGATCACACCACTGAGAGTTTGACTTGGCAAAGACATAAACCAACATCTTATTTATTTATGTATTTACTTACTTACTTACTTATCCATTTATTTTTGACATAACAGATAGAGGAGTAGGAAAATATCCTATTGGGGGAAAAAAGAAGGCTTCAGACCCGATCTGTCAGAATGCTGTTGGTATGGATATATGGCATGGGATAGCTAGAAACAGGTAATCTTATGTTATCATTTTGGGAGAATATTTGGCCTTTTCTAGGAAGGAATAACAAAATGCAGAAGACAGAAGATGATGGTCATTGCCCAATTTCCACTATTTAGGAATGACTGCAGTGGAGGTTGTTGTCTGACTTCTTGAGTTTCCTCCACAGGGCAAAACGTATTGTTATATATATGGTTTTGACTATTGTCTGTATATCCAAACTCAGCTTGAAAGAGTTTAATCAAAATGCAAGGTATATGGAGAATGTGATATTTATTTCTCTTTCCTTTCAGGAAAAAGCCAGAGAATTAAAAGGCTGAGGTCATCTAGATAATTACATAAGCTGAAAACGAAATCCACCTAGATTGACTGTGAGGTTGATAGCCCATTAAGGAGGGATGTTCACTGAGCAATAAAGCAGTTATACTGATGTAAAAAAAAGTGATCTGCATTCGTCTCTGAAAACAGAATTGTGCAGTGTTATTATTCAGATTACATATATAATAGTATCTAAATCCAACAGTTTCAAGAAATTGATGTATTTGTCCAATTTATTCCTTTGAGTTTTGAACATAAGAATGCATGTTTGCTTTACCCTATTCTGGAAAATTAGATGCAACACACTGACTGTGTAAGAGGATTAGACAGAGGAACCATTATTGTAGTGGTATGCTATAAACCAGCACAAAACACTCCAGTGAGTTAGATGATTATACTATGATCAAACAAGAAACAGGGACATATGAAAGAAATGATAGAGCAAACTAAATATTAAAATCTCACATTTCTGAGTCTTTATGTACTTTTTCTCTTTTTTCTCTTACCTTTTTCATTTTCTTTACTTATAACCTCCCTTTTCTTTTCTGATATGTCACTCCTTCCCTTTTCTTCATCATTTAAGTCTTCTTCCCCCTCAATTTTCTAAGGAAAATTGGATTCCAACATAAACAATAAAATTATGTTATTTTTGTTAAAGTTCAATTGCCCCTGAAGGAAAACATCATAGTTATAGTTCTCTAAATTTCTACTCACTTTTGCTTCTGGCAGAGACAAAAGGTTTAATAAATAATGAAGAAACTATAGAAGAATGTGTATTTCTCAGACAGATTCAGCTAATAGGTGTGATATTTTCTGTGAAAAGTACACACAAATCTTTGCATTAAACTATTGATATATGTTTCACACTCAAATTTATAGTTGCCTTGAGCTAAGACTAAAATGAATATATTCCTTTTGAGGCATCTTAGGCTAACATAAAGAATGACTAATGGTAATATGACATTCAAACAAATGTTATAATTGCATTACACACATACAAGAATTTGAAAGTGCTTTTGGTCTCTGTTTTTTACTTGGTATCTTTCAACTCTTAAGAATGTTTGACAGTGACTACTTTCTCTTGATTTTTAATGTGCTTTGCACTTGTCTCTTGAAAATACGGAATTATCAAATGTTGCTCTGTGAAAGAGAAACTTTAGAATTTATTTAATACTGTTTTCTCACAAAAATGAAGAGTTGAAGATGGTCTCCATAAGAACTGTATATATTTTTCTTTTAAAACATTTATATCGGGGCTGGGGATTTAGTTCAGTGGCACAAGCACCTGCCTTGTAAGCAAGTGATTGTGAGTTCAATCCCTGGTACTGATAAAAAGTTTTAAAAAAAATTTATATCATCAAAGAAATCCCAGTGCTTCTAATGAAGAACTAGCTATCAACAGACTTATAAAAATATATAGAAAAATAGGCAAATCTTAATAATAGAGCATATTTCTTCCATTTTCTCTCCATACAATTTGCACTCTCTTGTTGTACATGTAATTGTGCCAGTGCTAATTCAGTTTTTGCCTAATAATCTACCATTGACATATTGACCTTAGGTAAAGATTTTCACTAAAATAATTAGAACCTCTGATTCAATCAAATCTTGAAATCCCACGTAGGATGTACTCCTTCCATTATGGCATTTAGTGGGCCCAGCAGAACTTGAATGCTGTTTTGTAACTTCATCCTTTTACCTCTTTTCAACTTGAAAATTAGCTAGTTGAAACTTAATCATCAATTTTCCTGCTCCCATCTCAGAAATCCCCCTACAGGTGCCTGTGTTTGAAATTGCATTCTTATTCTGTTCTATCTATCTGCTTGTCCCTATTTTCAAGTTTGATTCTGCACAAACTTGTTTTGACTTGGCCAGTTTGATTTGTCTCATTTATGCCCTCAAAGAACAAATCTTTTAACCTCTACCTCAAAAAGCTTTAGATTTAACCTCCACACTAAGTCCCTTCCCTGCCTTCCTATTGCATTCATCCAATCAAGTGACTCTCATATCCATCAGGTAAAGTTTGGGAGAAAGAATAATTAAAAGTCACAGTGGGAAACAGTACCACATAAATTGAAATCATTTCTACCTAAAATATGTATACAAAACTCTGTTATTACAGTTGTATCTAAAAATCTAACTCCCCATGATAAGGAATAGCAACTTATTAATTTATACATAGTATGGTTCAGCTTAAGAAGCTTTGTCTTACTATGTCAGATACTGAAATTGAAAACAAGCACAATAAATGATGATGAAGAAGAAAGTAAATAATGTATGTTTATAAAGTAAATAATGTTTATAAAGTAAATAATGTATGTTTACTATATATCTATATAAAATATTAAATTTTCTTTATAGTTGTGGCTAAACTTGCTATAAAATTTTAATTCTACCACTGTGCTAGAAAAAAAGAGACTATCGTTACAATTTGTTGAACTTGATTTTTAAAGAACCATTTTCTTGCTATTGCTTAGAGAATAAAGTTCATTGTATTAAAGTTAGAAATGAGAGGAAAGGAAGGTGGACTAAGGGATATAACCGCAGGTATGTTCAAGTGTGTAGGATGGAAAACCATATTACTGAGCTTTTGTTGGATCATTGAACAGAACTGTCTCCAGTTTCACAGTATGAATGTCCACTTTATGTGCTTTAATTTTGAAATTTGAACAACTGTTTCTGGGAAGATAATATGTAACCTATTAACTGGTGAGTTCTTACTGTATTTTTTTCTTGAAATTCTGTATTACTTGTACCCTTTTACTGCTTTTTAAAAAATGTCCTTTTTTCTCTTTAAATAAAAAAAAAGAAATGAAACATAAGACACATTTGAGGTTCCCACAATGACCCAGGTTTCGTCTTTTAATTGGTTACATAATCATAAAACTTCCATATCTAGTAAGGAAACAACCCTAGAGCAGGATCTCTGAATTTGATTGGCAGCAGAATTCCTAAAAGCTAATTCCATTTTTTTTTTGTCTTGAAATTGTCACTAAATGTCTATAGAACTCATTTCTCTAATCTGCAAAAGGGGAATGTCAATATCGCTCCATCAAGGTTTTATGATCATTAAATGTCAAAAATATGTGCATTATGCAAAAATATGTGCATTAAAGTGCATTGAAAAATAAAACATGATGAACTATCAAAACAAATGGTTTGCTTGCATAGTCTACTGATGACTGATGACCCTTCTAAAAACTACGTATGGAATACTGGGAATGGTGGCACATGCCTGTAATTCCAGCACTTGGGAGCCTGAGGCAGAAGAATGACTGTGAGCTCAAGCTTGGGATACATGAGTGATCTTCAGCCCAGTTTGGATTACATAATGAGACCTTGTTTTGAAAACAAAAAAGAAATTTAAAAGAAAACTTTGCATATCAAAATAGTATTATGTAAAATTACTCATAAATTTGATTCAGAAAACTAAGGCAATACATCTATTTTGTTACATTGAAAACATGGATCACAGGTGTGCTAATCTGTCCTAATAGGTGTCCACTAAACAAAGTCACCCAAATCCAACATCAAGGGAAACAACAGAAGTGTGGAAACTGAACATTCTCAGAAGAAGGGCTTTGGGAAGAGAAGAGAGAGACAAGTGGCCCCATGGAAATCCAACTACTGTTATCAACATTTTATTACCAAATCCATGCATTGTGAACACTGCTGGTTATCTTGAAAAAAGATGTTCAGTTTCATAACTCTTTGGAGCAAATTCTATATCTACACAAGTTCTGTATGTGCTAAAAATGTAGATTCCTCGGCACTCACTTTTCTACAAAGCACTTATTTCCTTATAAGTTTTCACAATAAAGATGAATAACTACTTTGCTTTCTGGCTTTTCTCAAAGCCTTGTGTTACTTTTTAAATTTCCTTTACATTTATGAATGTAACTAAGAGCTTATTGCCTATGAATGCAGGTGATATGTTATGCATCAAGGGCTTCATATCCTACAGACAACAGAATTTTGTTAAAAGAAAAGAAAGCAAAGCTCATAGAATTTTTCTGTAGGCCTTACATTCAAGTCATGTGAACATTTGTGAACTATAATGGCTGTCAGTTTACTTAGATTAAAAAACTCTTAGCAGATTAATAAAGCACTTTTCTGGGTGTTTCTGTGGGGTATTCCCAGAGAAAATTGTCATGTAGGACTGCAGACAGAACTGGGAAGATCCATGTTTATTGTGCGTGTTACCATGCAGAGGTTTGCTCTTCAATTGGAATAAAAGAAGACAGAGAAAGTTGGCTTGCATTTGTAGAGTGTTCTTCTGCTTCAGTGGGTGATTCTTTTGCTACTTCCATCAATGTGAACATCAGACTCCACCTTTAACTTTTCAATGAAGCCACATACAAGCTCAGGGAACATTCTGGGTCTTTAGTCTAGGACTGGTGCTGTCACTTTGATCCCTCTTGTTCTGTGTCTTTCTGCTCCTTGAAGAAGAGCTACTGGATCTACTGGCTTTCCTGCAGGCAGATGGCCACTGTGAACCATTCTATTCCATTTCTGACCTTGTAAACTTACCTAACAAATACTCTTGTAAAATTATATATAAATGTATATGTATACTGATTATTTTCCTTTAGCAAAGTATGACCAATACATAGTTTATTGTTAGCAAACTGTATAATGAGAATATTTAGTTGTTATCTCCTGGCCATTAAGGGACTCACTCAATATGAAATATTCTTTCCAAAGTTTGAAAGTAGGCATTCCTTTTGTTGTTTAAAAAAAAATTAAACCTTAAGTCAGATTCTTTTATTCCTCATCTTTTTTCTTATTCTAGATATTTTTAAATGTTAAATATTCATTATTGATTTCTCTAGTCTCTCTTTCTTCTTTCTGTTGTTTCAATTAAATTTTTCCTTCTAGTGTGTTCTGCTTTCCTCTGTGTTAACATTGGTCTTGAAAAATTTTGTACTAATGAAGTGTTAAATACAATAAAACACAGTCTTCATAACTTTTCTCAAATTATCACATCTTCTAAAGTTTCTGACTGTAAAAATGCTATAATCATAGATGATTTCTTTAATCATATGCAGAAAAAATATATTTCTCATCATCTGGATAAAGAACTACAAATAACTCTTTGATTTTTCCTTTTAGGGCAGCAAACTACACGGGTCCATTTAAATAGTTTGCATAGCTTTATATTTTTCTTTTAATTAACCAGTAACAAAAAGCCTGTTATAGATTAGTTCCATTGTATGAGTTTGCAAATTCAAGTAGTTGCATTGCTTGAATTCTTGACAATGCATACAACTTTCACCAGTTCAACCGTCATCTACTGAATGTCCACTAGAGGTTAATTGTTTTCTATGTGACTGTGAAATAGAAGACATGATTAGGGTTAAACTTTTACCATAAAAATTTCTATTAGATAGCATAAAAATCATATATGCCCATAAAATCCTAGACAACAACAAAAATTTATTACATGCCCTGGTAAATAGAAATGATATTTGGGGTAAAGTCCTGAAATAAAAGATGTATGATGTTAAGGATTATTCAGTAAAGATTTATGAGGAAAATAAAGTTTTAACTGCATCAGCCATGACCTGTAGGTTGAGTGTTAATAAGTTAAGTGTTAAGTTGAATGTTAATAAGCAGAGCAATAATAGAGAGAGCAGTAGCCTAGAGAGTGGGGACAATATGACCAAATTCAAGTAAGGAGTGAAATGCTGAATATGGTCTAAGAGAGGTGAGTGCCATAGGCTGGGCAAATACTAGAGTGGAGAGAGAGAGAGAGAGAGAGAGAGAGAGAGAGAGAGAGAGAGAGAGAGGTGATAATTGAACATAATGTGTGAAAGCACATCTCAAGTTTACATTACATTCATTTTAGAATTGAATGTGATCCAAATATTCCTGTAGCTGAGGAAACCATTTGTTAATCCCTGAATTTATACATATGTTATTTCAAGTTAAACAATATCTTTTATTTATTTATTTATTTATTTATTTATTTTTGTCTTTTTTGTTTTTATCGGTACCAGGGATCGAACTCACAACTGCCTGCTTGCAAGGCAGGCACTTATGCCGCTGAGCTAAATCCCCAGCCCTAGTTAAACAATATCTTAAAGTTAAATGTTTTCATTTCTTTCCTAATACTTCTTCGTATTTCTCATATTTCTCTGAACATGCACTTAATCCAGTTATACCAATCAAATGTATTGGCGATATAGTTCATAACTTTGACTTAAAGTATGCAAATAATCTCTTTTTGCATGCTACATATTTCTTGCTGAATTGATAGATGAATACTTTTTTTTAGAACACAGTAATTTTATTTATTTAAAGAAATAAGTGATATTTTGAATTTAATGTGCATTGTTTTCTTCTGCCAGTTCAGTTTTTAAGATAATTCCAAAGCATTTCTTTCCCTAATATATGATTTGAGATTTTTGCTTATTTGTTTCTTTCAAAAGAAAACTACTTGATTAGTGGTATTTTACCCCTCAGATTTATTACTGGGAGAAATGTATTGAGATCCACGATTGGAATAGTAGACTCCTTTCATCATTCCTTGATATTGGTAGAGACATTACTGAAGTCTTCTTGAAAGATAACATAAAATGTGATAAAATCAACTAATCTTATTATTTCCTTATAAGAAAACTATTATAAAAATACAGTAATCTCATAGTGTCACAGGAACAATTTTGTAACATAAATACTAAGACAAGTTCTTATTTTAAATATTTCATCTTAATAAAAATATGATGCATTTCAAACTGTGAGGTCTTTTGATCACTTTGATTTTTAAAACCAAATCTCTTTCCTATAAACTGTAAGTCCTTAGTTAGAAATGTTTTTTTCTCTTCAGCTTGTCATGAAAATAATATTCTCCACTTACAAAAAATTTAAGTAACTTTACAGATTACATTCAGATTAGGAGCTAATCGGGCCTGCAATTACTCCTTGTGATTCATTATTTATCATATTACATTGAGTCTTTCCAATGAGTTTCTTCACTTAAAAAAAAAATCTTAACAGTATACAATGATTTGAAAGGCTTCTTTCTTAATCTGGTAGTTATCTGGCTTGCCTGGGGGGACATAGGTATAGATGTTCCATTATGTTTGACATGTTTTCTAACATCTCTTTCCATTTTCTGACACAATCAGCAAAAATTATACTCTGCCTAAGAAACAGCAAGTATCCATATGTCTTTAAGTGTAGGTTTCTTCCAGAAGTCACATATGAGACTCAACAATTCTTTTTAGCAAATCTGAAGGCCTGTTACGCTATGCCTTGCTGTCATCCTCTCCATCTTTTATTGAACATGCAAAGAGGAATTAAAGATGTTAGATTTTAACAATTTTACAACAGACCCAAGGAATAAGATAAAAAACTGACTCTCCGACCAAATAGGAAGTTTCATACTAATTTGTTTCTGTATAAATGTAACTTATAAACCAGTGTTAATTATATCCTTTCTCTTTCCATTCTTTTTCAGTTTCCTTTAAGTGAGAAACATAATCACCACATTTGCATCTAAACAAAGAGTTACAAAAGCAAGATCTAAAACTTACTTCTTTAAAGGGCAATGCTAAATATAGGTATTTATCTATAAATTTTATCCTCCAGAAACCCAAAGTTAAAGAAAAAGTAAAAAGAAGAAAAGAGACATTATCAATGAAATTAAGAAAAAGATTGCAATAAATACCAAAAGCAAAATAAGATCTAGCAAGAAATAATGATTGAGAATGGTCATCAGATTTGTAGGGAAGAACAGACATTTCAGCCATAGAAATTTTCACCTAAGTTGCATTCATTGGAATCAAATGGGAAAAAAAGTGCAGATGTCCTAGATAGAAGTGTCATCCAGGAGACACAATTGTAGACTCAAAAAGTGTCATCATCTCAAACACTTTCAGGATGTAGGTTAATTATGTTTTTCTCTTTAGTAAATTGGCATGGGAAGAAACTCACTAAAACTCATCGTGCTGTTGAAGTTCTGAGAAGACTATTGAGAAAATTTTCTAATGAAAGAATTCTGAGAATAAAACAGGAAAACCGAATTGCAATTTAGTACATACACATAGATCAGAAAGTCCTCTGTACATCTAAAGAACAAAAGGAAACTTAAAGTTATCTCAATTAATTTGTCTGTTAATTGCTGGCAAATTATTTTGAAAAAAAGTTCAAGGGCATTTGATGTGGTGGCAGTTACTATATAAAGTTAGTTTGTGTGTGTGTGTGTGTGTGTGTGTGTGTGTGTGTGTGTGTGAGTGGTGATCTGAGGAAATAGGCTTTCATACTGATCTAAAACCCCAAATCCCTTTTTATGTTTTAGTCTGAGTTAGGATCTCATTAAGTCAAATAAATTACCCATGCTAGACTCGTACAATACTTGGAATTCTTCTGCCTCGGCCAGAGTGTTGGGATTAAAAGCAGGTGCCATAATACCTGGTTTATAAAGTTGATCACAATATCTTTGTTAGTTATTTGTCCTCAGTTACTACATAAAAGTATTATTAGAGTAATAGCAGGCCATTTCATTGAATTGGTCTTGTTGGAAAGTTCCTGGAGCAGTGTCTTCCCTAATGGCTCTTTATCTCTGCTTTTGGGGGTATGAGAGGAATTATTTCCTTTTGCTTACTACATTTTCACAATGGGTAGAAGACATCCATCTGAAGCAGATTCTGAAAGACAAAGAGAGAAGTCTAGATAGAGATGGCTATATTAGGCAAACAGAAGGACAGGCTTGGTGCTGAGGGACGTGAAAAGTGAATGTGACTCATCACCACAAAAACTTAATAAAACCTTGTCCAGATAAATTACATGTATTCTAATATGAACAAACTCATTTTGTTCTTTCTCATTTTGTTGAGGGGCCTCATTCTCCTACTTAATGTCTCTGTTGATTCTACTTTATCATATATCAGTTACTCATGCAGGTTGTAGTAATCCTGTTCAAATCTTTGATTTATTTTCCTAATTAGAAGACTCATGCACATCATATTGTACACTGTCCCAAATGAATGACTTTACTTTTGCTAGCTTTCAGTAAGGAATTATCAATCAGTGTCTATATTAATTTTTCTATCTGAGATTTCCACATTGTTCATTTGGAGCAAAGTGAATGCCATACTTGTGCTTACCATAAACTTCTATTCTTCAAATGAGAGGTATTTTTTTCACATGAAAGTCATTTGCAGAGGGAGCCCCACTTAAAACTTTGCTAAGTCAATAGACAGAGCTAGTTTTATTCTTATTCATGGAATGAGCATTTCTTTTAATATCCAGACTCTAGGCAGTGGTTCTTCTCCTGTCCTACTGCATTATGGTGGTCAAAGGCTACAGTCTTGCTGTATTCAGGATTTAAGCTTCATTTCCTTGGGACGAATGACTCAGTCTGATAAAAACACCACTTCAGCACTTATAATTAGCAATAGGACTTGAGTTTCTCTTTATTTGTGGCATTTAATATATCTACACAGAGCCAGCAGATCTGCCTCTGTCTGCCAGGTGCCACCACCAGAGGACTTCTTCCTGGGGGCAGCCAGTGTGAGCAGAGAGAGCTACACAGATCTGCCTCTACCTGCTGGGCATGACCACTGGAAGACCCCTTCCTGTGGGCATCCAGTGAAGACAGAGAAAGCCAGCAGATCCACCTCCACCTGCTGGGTGCAGCTACAGGAGGGCCCCTTCCTGTGGGCACCCAGGAGGAGCAGGGCACACAGCCAAGTAAGCCCCGAGCACATGTAGGCCACCATTAGAGTCCCTTGGTTCCTTTGGGCAACCACTACCCAATAGGAGAATCAGACAAATACATCTCTATGTTCCTGCCACCATCGAAGGAGTCTCATTGTAGACACTCAGGCTGAGAAAAGCAGTCCTACCTCCATACACCTCTGATCATGGAAGATGTCCAACGGAGCTGCACAGGTCTGGAGAAGCCTGATCCATGCCCTTGATGCCTCTGTGTAAATTTGGGGTCAAAGGAAACCAGGTGTCTGTCCCATTACCATGCACTGCAGAGGGGCAACCAACATGGGAAGTGCTTGGGGCCCCACAACCAGTTTGATGAGAGAAACCCAGGAGAGTGTCAAGAATAAGGAGCAAAAGTCAATCTCAACTTACAGCCACAAAGAACAAGTCTTGGAGATGCAGTCATGGAAGAAAACATAAGTCACACACCTGAAATCTCTGAGAGGATAGTACCTGACATAAAGAAACAACTTCATGAGATTATAAAAGCAGTAAAATAAGAAATAATATCTAAGGTAAAAGAAACCACAAGCATAGTGAAACAATTGCTCAGCATATCTAAAGAAGACATACATGAAAAAGAAGCATAAGAAAATGGTGGAAATATTGAATGACTCTAGGAAGAAATTACAATGCATGAAAGGGATTCAAAGAGAGATCCAGGAAATTAAAAAGTCGAGCAAAAGCTGGCAAAACAGCTTGAAAGACACTAAAGATAGACAGTCAAACTTTGAAGATAGGATTGAAGCTAGTGATCATGAAAGGAAAAAATCTCTTAAAAATAACAAGAAATTCAGAAATAGCAACCCAATGGCTGCATGATGATGCAAAGAAGCATAACTTAAGAGTGATAGATGTAGGTGAAAAATCAGGGCTCAAACTAAATTAAAAGGATATTCACAGAAGTAATAGAAGAAAACTTCCCAGACATGGGAAATCCATCTGGCATGTAGGTAAGTGAGGCATATTTGAGCCATAACCATAGTAAATCTACACCCAGACATATAATAATCAAGATCTCAGAAATTCTTCGCATCAATAGAATATTAAAAGCTGTTAGAGACAGGAGACAGATCACCTATAAAAGAAAACCAGTCAGAATCACAGCGGAATTATCAACAAAAACAATCAAGTCAAGAAGATTTTGGAATGAAGTATTTCAAACCCTGAAAGAAAACAACTTCCAACTCAGATTGATCTATCCTGCAAAACTATCTTTTAGAATTTATGGAAAAATAAGATACTTCCATGATAAGGAACTACTGAATGAATTCATGATTACCAAACCAACACTACAGAGTGCTAAAGCATATTCTAGAGAGAGATAAAGCTGACAATGGTTCCAGGAACAGCAGCAGAGGAGGACCACCGAACAAGACATGCAATTGAATGAATGGGAAAAGTGGAGGGACAACAACAGGAGGATAGCAGGGCAGAGACAAATCAACGTATGCCAATTGTTGAATTGGCATTAATG
Source organism: Cavia porcellus (assembly GCF_034190915.1). NCBI lineage: Eukaryota > Metazoa > Chordata > Mammalia > Rodentia > Caviidae > Cavia > Cavia porcellus. Next base: position 44,487,692 of record NW_026947496.1, read on the forward strand.
TACATAACCTCAGGTAAGCAACACAAAGGAACACAGGGAGAATGGATCAAGAAACAAGATTCATTGATATACTGTACACAAGAAACAGATTTAACTGGAAAGGAAATTCACAGACTAAAAATCAAAGGAGAGAAAACAATTTATTCATGTGACAGATGATCCCCCCCACCAAAAAAAAAAAGAAAAAGTATCTTGCCCATCAACCACAGAATGGATAAAAAAATATATGATATTTTCATGCAGTGGAAAGCTATCCAGCTATAAAGTAGAATAATTTCAAGGCTCTTGTAGGTAATTGGATGCAACTTGAGGTCATGCTCATGGCCAAAACAATTTGAACTCATATGCGTGAACCCTAACATAAGAAACAGAAGAAGTTAATGGAATTCAAAAGCAAAATTGTTAATGTAAGAGCAACAGGATGTAAATACCTGGGAGAGAAAGGTGGAAACTACTGTCAATTTCTTATTATCTTATCTTGAACTATGGCATTGTTTACACAGTTTTTTTAGCTTTGGTTTTGTTCCATCTTGTTTTTTTAGATTGTATACTGTCAGATGTTAGGGGCAGCTATTTTGAATATAATGGGTTATATTACAGTAACCATGGTTTCCTATTATATTGCTTCAAAGTCTTATAATATTTTCATTCGTTTGGTTTTATTCTGTTCTGTTTGATTTTAATATGTTTAATGGTATGAATAGCTATTTGGAAGAAAACCAGACATTATGGTAGCCATTGCTGATTTCTTATCAACTTGCTTTGAAGTCCTATCATGCTTTTGTTCTTCTGTTTTGATTGGTTCTATCCTGTATTGTGGTTTATTTGATTTTATCATGTGTGATGGAATAGACAAATTTAGGAGGGGGGGGGAATGAGATACTACAGTGGCCATTGTTCATTTTCTATTTTTTTTGTTTTGAAGTCCTGTAATGCTTTAATGATTTTTAAAGATTTTTATAGTATTTTGTTATGCTTGGTGTTATTTTGTGTGAAGGTATGCTCAACTATGTCAAAGAAAAGAGATTATGGTAGCTACTGTTGATGACCGGTTGTGTTATTTTAAAGTGTTCTGTTGCTTGCAATGTTTTGTTTTGATTTGCTTTGTTCTGCTCTCTTTTTTCTCTTTAACATAATTTTTTAAAAAGTAAGCCCATTTTGTGTTTTCATAGCAAGCAGACAAAAATAATAAAAATAAATGAAATAGAACAAAAAATACCTGAAAATATATAGAAATAACAATCACTCAAAAGAAATTCTATTCTTTGCTTCAGAAAACATGAACTAAAGCAAATATTTAAACTACCACTCAAGAAAGTTTTTCTAAAGCAAAAGGAAAGGAAACTTAATAATGAAGTGATATACTGCACACTGACAGAAAAAAGTACAAACCTATATTCTAATAAAGTTGGTACTTCACATATAAACACATTTTAAAAAGACAAGCATGCATCAAAACTCTTACCATATAAAATATAAAATCAGTTTGCTAAAAAAATTCAAATTTTGGCATCACACACCTTTGGAACAATATCAATAAGAAGCAAAGAAAAATGAAATGTAAGAATTTTTATCTAAACATTTCATTCAACTTTATAATATATGAATTTTAGCAAGATACCACAAATAATTCTACCCAATGGAAGATTTAGGGAGAAAACTACTGCAAAATCTGAGTATATTAACTATGCATTAGTACAAAAATAAAAGCCAATGAATGGGAAAGTGGATTGCCAACAACAGGAGGATAGCATGCCTGGGACAAAGCAATGCATGATGGTTGTAATCATTAATGTAGACCTCCTCAATTCAGCAATACAAAGAAACACAGGGAAAGTGGATCAAAAAACAAGATCCATCAATATACTGTGTACAAGAAACACATTTAATTTGAAAGGAAATTCATACGCTGAAAATCAAAGGAGAGAAAACAAATGTTCCATGCCACACAAAACCAGAAAAAAGCAAGGGTAACTTGCCGAGCAACTGCCGAATGGATAATAAAGATACAGTATTCTCATGCAGTGGAAAACTACCCCACTATAAAGTACAATAATCTCAAGGCTCTTGCAGGTAAGTGGATGTAACTGGAGATTATGTTCTTGGGTGAAACAGTATGAACTCACACATTTGAACTCTGGCATAAGAAACAGAAGGAGTTAATGGGGTTCAAAAGCAAAATAGTTATTGTAAGAGTGATAGGGGAGAAAGCACCTGTGAGGGAAAGGTGGTAACTACGTTAATTTCTTACTATCTAGCTTGAGCACTTGTATTTTTTTAATAATTTTCTTAAATTTGGCTTTTATCTGTTTACTTTTGTTAGATTTTACTCTGTCTGATGATAGGGGCAGCTATTTTGAATATAATGTGTTATATTATGGTAACCATGCTTGGTTTCCTATTTTTTGAAATCTTAAAATACTTTCAGTTGTTTAATTGGTTTGTTCTGTTTTGTTTTGTTTGATTTTATTATGTGTGATGGAATGAACACCTATTTTGAAGAAAATGAGACATTATGGTAACCATTGTTGATTTTCTATCATCTTATTTTGAAGACTTATTATGCTTTTGTTTTTCTCTTTTGATTGGTTCTACTCTATTGTGCTTTATTTGATTTTGTTACATGTGATGGTATGGGCTAGATTTTGAGAAAAGTGAGATATATAGTAACCATTGTTTGTTTTCTGTTATCTGGTTTTGAAATCTTGTAATGCTTTAATTCTTTTGATTGGCTTTATATTATTTTGTTATGTTTGATATTACTGTGTGAATGTATGGTCAACTATTTTGAAGAAAACAAGAAACATTGTGGTGGCCTGTTGATGTCTTCTTGTCTTGTGAAGTCCTATGTTGCTTGCATTCTTTTGTCCTGATTTGCTTTGTTCTGTTCTATTTTCTTTTGTTTTATTCTCTTTAAAATAAAAAATAATAATACTCTTACAAAGAGAAATTGAACTTTATCCTATTAAGCTTAGTCCAACATGTTCAAATATACATTATTAAAGGTTACATCCATAAGAACTACAGAAACTCTAACAAGTGTTAGACAAATGAAATCATAAAAACAAAAATATTTTTCAAATTGATCAGGAAGTTCTAAAATGAAATCAGTTGCCCTGTCCCTACCAAAAACACACTGAAAAAAAAAAACATATCTTAGAGTGTCTTTGATTTAATTTCAGAACTACAACCATAGTCCTCATAGACATTAGTACATGAACCATAGACATCTTGACTTTTCTTGTGCTTTCTCTCTTGGCAGTGATGATTTGAGTGTGCTGTCATCACACACTCAAGTTTGAAGTGGTCCCAGGAAGAAGACTGGATGTTCCCTTCTCAAGTTTTGGGGCAACTCAGTCCTGGAAATATGTGAGGGTCTATTTCCTGTGGTTAATTCTGGTAGCCATTATTGTATAAGCCAGAGTCCTCGAATGAAGGACAGAACACATTCACTTTTCACTGAGTAAGTTTAATAAAGAAACTGCATAAAATTATGGATAAGATATAGAGAAAGCTAAAAGGAATAAAGAAATCTCAAGAAAACAATAGCAGGCTTTTAACATTCCGAGATCTCCTAACCAAAGTCAAGGCCCTGGTTAGAGATGCAAAACCTTCCCATGTAATCAAGTTTGAGGAAGATAGAAGAAATAAGCCACACACACTCTTCTTTTACCTTTCCCTTTGATTGAATCTAGGTAGAGGCCAGAAGGCACGGTGGAACCTTGATGAAAAGTATATGCATCAGTACGTCTGCATCAGGTGAAAGATTGGAAACTGGATCAGGAGAGAAAACAGAGAGTGTCCAGCACATCTTGCCATTAAATGTGGATGCTTTCGGTACCATTGTGGCACATGAACAGACCATGCGCTTGGCTATTGTATTAACTAAAGAATAGCTACATGAGGTTATGCCGACTAGCCTTTTTGAGAGATCCATAGCTCCTAGCCATTCAACCCATTTATTATACAATTTTACTTCTTCATTATTACCTAGATGATATGTACTTTATAAAACTATAAAATTGAATATATATAGAATTTTGTTGTACAATGGAAATTTACTTCTAGGTGTGGTTCCAAAGAGATGCATGACAACTTCACAAATAGATGGTTTAAAGTGTCATGGTAACTGATCCTGACATCTTGAAGGCTCTTTCTACATGCTTCTTTATTTGTGATGAGTTTTCTATGACGTGTTAGAGTGTGGAGGAGAGATTTTCATTTGGACCTATAGCATATGCAGGCACCACCCACAAGACAGTATAAGGAGAAATACTGAAAATCCTGGTGAAGGAAATCCTTCTCTGTTTCTGGTCAGTATTTAATGTTGCTTTTTATGTAAAATGAGAAATGCCTTGAAGCATACATTTACTTACTGATGCAAAAAAAAAAAAAAACCAAACAAACAAACAAACAAACAAACAAAAAACAGAGGCTCATCAATTTTCCACAAAATGTTTTTGGCAATATTTTAAAAAATAATACTTGAGGATGATTTTCTGGTAGTATGGTGTCTAGTAATGTGAAGATCAGAATTTATTCTAAAGGAGGTAATATTTTTATTAGAGTTCAGAGTTAATGTCCTCTGTTCAAAATCTTTTAGAAATGTTCACCTGTTAATGTTAATTTGTAATGATATTTTAGTAGTTTATCTTTGAAAACGTCTTTTCATGCAGAAATTTACTGTCAGCCATATCGTTTCGGGAGCAGATGATCTTTATTGAATATATTTATCAATCTGAAAGTATTTATAGAATTCTACTATATTTCAGCTTAATACTGGTGTTTTAGCATGTTGCTACATTGCATATTAATCTGTTCCCATTTGAAGGTTAGGTTAAAAGTTCTTACTTGCACATTTAAGGGGCTTGTGAGGTATGCAATTCTTTTATATTTGCATTGAGGTAAAAAAAAATAGTGCTGGAACCACAGTTGGAGTTCAGAAACTACATTACATGTAAATTTATGTGGGAATAAAGATCTGACTTCCCATTTTAACTTCTAACAGCACAAGAAATGTATGAAGCAGCTTGACATGATTTGCGATTCACACAATATTTGTTAAAATAACTTTACTGTACTGTAAGTTTCACATTTAAGTACCATTTTTTTTCTTGTGATGTTAGGTTAAATTAACCAAGAAACAAGAAAAAGTGTCCACTAAAAGTTCATTTTCAGGACGTTTCAGTCGCCAATAAGATAACCGAAGGCAATTCTCTTTTCACGAAAGTTTTATTCTTGGCCTTGAATTCAAGAAGTCACAATAAAACTTCACATTTCTGGCATAGTTATTAGGGAAAGTTAGTACATTCAAATTTTTCTGACAACATTCACATAACTAACAATGGTTAAGTGTATGAGAGTAACTAAATTTCTCTTTTCAATCTACTATTCGTAAGACATGCTAGATTTGACAATCTCTGGAAAGTATTTACCTCTACCTGCTATCTTTAAACACATTGTATTTTTGTGAGCTTTGTTAATTTCCCCAACAAAGTCTTTCTTTGTGTTTCACATATACTTTTATCACTATCAATTGTGACATATCATAGCAGATTTCACTTAGCAGATGAGTATTTTTTCAATTTCTTTGAAAATACATAAATATTGCCTGTGAACTATTCATAAAGGCTAATTTTTCACTCTCTTCAAAATCAGCACTTTCCTAATAAACAGTGACACCTGAGAAGTATTAGTCACACCTGTCCCTGAAGCACCAAGGATGTCACTGAAAATGATCTCTGTTGTTTCATACTTGATTGATGCTGCCCACAATGTTTCAATTTTTTGAGCAATGGTTCATGTAGGAACGGTAATAATCTTTAAAAATAAATTTGTATATATTAGGATATATAGCCTGTGAAAATAAATTTGTATATATTATGGTGCTTACCATGATGTTTTGACTATATGTGCATTGTATAATGGAATGCAAATTAATACACTTTTATTTTACACCCTTATATTTGTTATCACAAGAACACTTAAAATACATTAATACTAATATTTTTAAACATGTATTTTTTTTTAAATCTGGAGACATCTCAGCTGCTTCATGCAAGCAGTATTTAACTAAGCTACCAAAAGGAAACTGCTTCTCTTGGTTGATTAACACCCTCTATCTTGCCATCTAGAGCTCCAGAAAGGCTCTGCTAAGGTCTCAGTAGCAAGTATATCACATGCTAGCTCTAGTTCCATTTATGATTTTTACTTGTATATAGAAATTATGCCAAGATAATATATTCTATAGCACATTTACCTCTGTTAACACTCAGAAGGCATGCAATTTTCTGAGGTTGCAATCCAAAGGGTTTAACTCATGATGGTCATGTCTGTAGTCATTGCTTCCAAAACAGGTAAAGAAGTAATGAATAAATAGACCAAGTTTTTCTTTCTCTCTTGTGATTTCTGCTACTTTGCATCAGAAACACTGGTGGTAGCTAATATTTATGCTTCAAGTAATATCCTGAGTTGAAACCCATTGGAAGGACTTATACTATATAACTCCACTCATATGAAATATTCAGGGCAAGGAATCGGTAGAGACAGAAAAGTTATTAGGTACTTAATTCTGAGGATGGAGAAATGAGATATTAGGGGAAAATTTAAAGCTGGTGAGAGTTTCATGTTTATGTTGTAAACATACTAAAAACTCATTGAGTTATATTCTTTATAATTGTGGTTAATATTTCATTCTTTTTATATTTTATTATTTAATATATATTTTATTATTAATGTATGTTTGTGATACATAATGATTACATTCACCTTGGAGAACTGGTACATATTCATATCACTTCTTGATTGAATTATATACTTTGGATGGATCAATTTTATGGTGTGTGGATTATATTTCAAAAAAATTGCCTGGTAATAAATCAACCATATAATAAGAAGAGAGGCGTAAATATGTAAGCTGAAAGTACAAAAATAATAATGAAATATGCTGGTTATGATAGTATAATTGTTTTAAGACAAATAATAAATGTATTTAACCCTGAAAAATTTTTGAGGAGGAAAAGAAAAACAAATATGAAATTCAAAATACATTTGAAGAAATATTAGTGGAAATTTTCTTTAAATTGTATGAGACATAAATCTACAGAATTTTCAAGGATGTAAAATAAATCCAACTAGAGTAAATCCGTGAGAAGTGACTGAGCCATGGCTGAGCCAGAGGTGATCCATGTAAACAAATTGTTGGGATGAGAGCAAAGCCAGTCCAGAGGTATCTGGCCTTGGTGTTCCTCCCTGTTAGCTACAGATCTCTGAGATGTTTTGCTTTCCGTGTTCTCAGAAAAACACTGAGATTTAGCACTTTTGGCCCTGTTGTGCACTTGCTCCTTTTTTTACTGTGTATTGATAAAAGACTCGACTGCTCCGGGTTGTCACAGCCTCTCCATCAGAGCGGTCAGGTCTCACTCAGTCCCAGCTTTCCTTTCATTATGTGTCTAGCTTTTTTTCTTAATCTTCCATTACCCCCTCTTTGGACCCCACTGGTTTCACAGGTCTCTGCATAAACCTAAAGAAATTCATGTTTAGATATGTCACAATCAAACTTATATAAAAAATAGCAAAAATTCTTCTAATAAGGAAAGTTTTATATCTAAGTGGCTTTATTGATAAATAGTATCTGTCTTAGCCACTTTCCCAAAGATGTAACAAAAATATCTGACACTCACATTTTAAGAAAAGAGAATTTTTTTGGCTTACGGTTTCAGTTCATAGCAGAATGACTCTAAGGGAGAAATAGGATTGAAAAGGAGCACGGCAAAAAGCACAGTCTAGAAGCATGGTAGAGGGGTGTGCCACAGTAAATGTCCCTAACCTATGGGAGTCAGTAACCAGAGATTGAGGCAGAAACCCAAGACAAAAACACCTCCTTTCTGGTCACAGTCCCAGTGACCCACTTCGAACATAACTCCACCTCTAAAGCATATTCAGCTACTGAAGTCACCAATCAATGAATCCAGCAATGAATATCATGCCTCTATGCTCCAATAATTAATAATACTTCAAACATAGGAGATATATGGAGAACATTTTACATAAAAGCCATACAACAGTAAACATTTAATGTATGAAAGTGCAAATTACATATACTGTAAATTACAATGTTTTGTAAAAGAGATGTGAGAAATTATCACATTTATGAGGCAGACATTATAGATATTAGAAAAAATTTAAATGAAAATTATAAGCACTGTCCTTTATGACCATAAATGTAAAATGATCAATAAAATATTAGCAAATTCTATTAAACAGTATGCATAACTAGTGAATGAGATTTATCTCAGGGATGCAGATCTGGATCAACATTTGAAATTAAAACCAATGCGTCACTGTATAGTGACAATTGAATAGTGAACAAAATCATGATATCAACTCAGAAATAGAAAAAGACTAGCTGTGTTTAAAAGCAGTTATTTCAACATGAAAAAAATCACAGAAAGCTAGAAATTATAAAGAAAAGAGACCTACATTTAACATAAAAACATCATGTGCTGAGCAGGCTCTAAAGTTAAAAACAATAGAGTATTTATTCATTATTACTACTTTTATTCAGTATATCTATGGACATCTCAGTCTATGAAATAAGATAAAAATATTGTACAGACTTAAAAATGGGAAATAAAACTATCATTATTCTAACATATTAACTCTATCTTCAAAGAGTGTTTAAAAGAATTGACAAAAAAAATGACTATTGTTAAGTGACTTAAGTAATGCCATAGGATATAAGAACAAAAAATAAAATCAATTCTATTTTTATTTATTAGCAATAACAAAAAATAAGCCATAAGTAAGAGCAATTGATTTGATTAAAACACAAAACTGATGAAGAAATCTAATAAATCATGCATGTAATTTGTATATATGCACACACTTGCATATATATATATATATATATCACTTATTTCCTTGAATTTAAACATTCAATAGTATTCAGATGTTAATTTTCATCAAATTCTTATGTAGATTTACTGAAATGCTATTCAAAATAAGAAAAATACTACTTTCAGAAATGGATAAGGGCAACTTTTTTGCCAATGGATATTCAATATTTCTAAATCTATTGAAAACTACACATATTGCCAATTTAGTGGAAAATAAATTGATTAAAATGCAGGGATTTATTTCTGAGCTTTCTATTCTTTCAGATTAAGTGTCTATTTTTATGTAGGCACTGTGCTGTTTTGATAACAATCATTTTATAATATTTTTTAAAAGCAGGTGGTGTGATGCTTCTATTTTTTTAAAAACTCAAGATGATTTGGGTTGTTTTGCTTCCATATAAATTTTAGAACTGCTTATTATAACCTAATTTTCAAATGGGCAAAGGACTTTCAACAATCAGTAATAAAAACAGACAGCTCAATTACATTTGACAAGTGTTAAGTAGATATTTCGTTGAAGGAGATATTCCAGTGACAAGCACATGAAAAGATGTCTAGCATCATTAGTCATTAAAACAAAATGTGATACTATTACATGATCCACTAGGATGGCTAAAATTAAAATTAACAATGTCTAATTCTAGCAAGTATTAAGAACTTGGAAAACTCTGATAATTCCTTTATAGAGGTAAGGAATGGCACAGCAATTAACACATCTGGTTACCTGAATGAGACATGTTTGAGAGGAACACAACACTGAGTGGATTTCATTATGTGCAATTGTAAATATCTTTGAAATTTAACTTAACAAGCAATGGAGCATGTGACTTTGACACTATTCATAGACATTTCCTAAATTGAATATGATTATACACACATTAAGAGCACACTTACTGTTGGTAATGTATTGTAATTTGCTATCAATAGAATGTCAGATGAGCTATATTTAATAATATAATTGATCATATTTTATAAAATACTATATATAGGGAACAACTTTTTTTGCTCTTGGACACATACTGAAAAGATTTATCCCACTTCATTGCCTATATTTGTAAAATAAAATTTGGTTTTACTTCTCCATTTTTCAGCTATTGCCTCAAATAAATTAGGCATGTTTTTCACTAAAATTGAACACTATTTTTGAGTCTGAAACTATCATCAACATAGAATATATGAAATTCATGTTGAAAATGACTATCAACAGAGTCAGCTGGAACTGGAGTATAATAAAAGGCCCAAAGATCTGTCGACTCTGAGATATATGAGCGCTTGATTACAAAACTCTGGGCAGAGAATGGTCTTAAATATGAAGCCAAATAAATTTGTGAAAACTACACATCATTCAAGGACTCATTCCAACTACTATTGCCTCATTAAAGCCTATGCTGGCCTTCAAAACCAGAAGTTATATTTCTCTCCTTTGAAACTGCAACACTTTATACGATTTTTGCCATAAATCATAATCTTTCCTATTGAAAAGCCTTATTCCATGATTATCCTGTGATTTATTGAAGGTGGTAACTGTGCCATTTTTAGTTTCTCCCTGACAATGTCTATAATGGCATCTAGAAGAAGGCAAATGCTCAATAGTAGTATTTGAGATTGTGCCAAGACGTCTACCACTGTTTTTTGTTAAGTGCAATATGCAATGAAGAAATTGTAAAAAAAAAAAAAATGAATACAACTTAATGAATATTTTAAAACTGCACACAATTATGCAGGTACCATCAAGATAGGATGCAAAGTACTAGCAGATGGCTGGTAGCTTACTTAGAACTCACCACCTTGCTATTTCAAGGTAACCATTACCTTGAACCCAGATAGCATGAATTAATTTTGCTTACTTTTGAATGCTTTATAAATGGAAAAATGCAAAGTATGATTGGCTTCTTTTCACTCAGCTTTGATATTCATTCACATTTTAGTTTACTCAGTTGCTTTACGTATGGCTGTGCTAACCAAAGTATTATCTCTGTACCATTAGGGTCAGCCCTACCTGAGATCTGATTAGAAATGCAAATTATCAGATATCACCCTAGATAACCTGTTTTATCAAGCTGTTCAGACAATTATTTTGCCTGGTAGAGCGTGAGAACAACAGCCACATAATACAACCAACCCTGTGATGGCTTTTGTTTGCTCACTTGAAGATATGTTTTATTTCACAGTTCTGCAGAAGCAATGTGCATTTACTGGAAAACATACATTTAATTTTTCATTACTGTATGTATTGAGGGTAGGTATATAGGTACAATATTACTTGTTTTTTGATCCCTTTTTCCCCTTACTCTTCCCATGATCATTTTGCCTATTTCTAAAATGTGTACCATGAATGCAATTTTAAATATTTGATCTTTTTCAGGTTAATGATATGTGGCATGATGCTGAGCAGGTACAAAACTCTACAAGGGAAATAATAAATAATGTTCATGTAATATATTGCTAGACTATGACTTGGTAAGTTAGATGTACTAAATGCATTTGATTTTATATCCTATTTTCAATGGACTTAGTGGGAGAGACCCTACTATAAATAGTGCAGGCACTTTATGAATAGACCATCATCTGTGCGTGTTTGCCACTGATAGCACTAGCGTCATTTTTTATCTCCTTTCCATAGAAACCATATGGTGAAGATGAATAGATCTGACTTTTCCTCTGAAAATCCCAGTTTCCTGTCTTAAACTTTGTACATAGCTCTGGACTGAATGATTGTGTCTCCTCAAAATTCGTTTATTGAAGTTTTAGTCTTCAATGTGACAGTATTCAAAGTCACTTCAATGTGGCAGTATTCAATGTCTTTTGGGAGGTAGTTGCAGTAGAATATCAGGAAGATGGAGCCTTTATGATAGGATTAGTGTAATAAAGAGATCAAAACATTTCTTTGTCCACCAGAAAGGTACCCATTTGTAAGCCAGAAACAGAACTCACACCAAGACTCATTGACCAGCACCTTGATTTTTGATTTCTCAACCGCAAGAGCTATAAAATAAATTTGTTAGTCATGCAGACTGTGGTACTTTGTTATAGCAGTCTAAACTGAATAAACACGTGAGGTCTCATTTAACTGGCATATACATAATTGCTTAAAGAGATAGACCCTTCTTGTCTAGAGACATTTCCTTTCTTTGGGACCCAACATATATAGTGTAATCCTGATGTGTCAACCACATGTATGCTTATTCTTTATATACTCATTCATTGGGTATCCAACTAAACAGTGGAACCATTTTTGCATTCTCAATATAAACACAGGAGGAGACTCAAAGTTCACACTGAACAATAGTTTGAAGAATTTAAGAATATGAAAAATTGCCTATGAATAAAAATCATCCTAAAGAAATAAATAAACACATTTCTTACACTGCAGAATGACCAAACAATTTTCACATTCTCTGAGAAGCGTTTTTTGAGTACTTATTAGGCAGTGGAAAATTCTAAGTGCTAATTGTTAGGAAAAATATACATCTGAATGGGTATTGATAAATCCTTTCACGTAACCATATTATAAAATGCAAATGTTTATCCACAATACTTTTTTTGCACAGATAAAACTGATTAATTCTATTTTGTGGTGAATCACTGGTTTATTTTAGTTTTAAAGGGACAATCAAAGAAAAAAGAAGAAAGGAAGGCTATAGGAAAAGTAAGCAGAAAAAAGAGACAATTAAAAGAAGCAAGGAGATAAAAGTGAAAACATGTAAACTATATATAAATAGTTTCCATCTCCTTGTTGCTTCGACGTGGTCAGATAAGATTGTAGTCTCAAAATACCCTGCATACGAGGAAGAACCATCTGCTTTCAGAAACTTCTATGTCAAATTCTGTGGAGAGCTCTGTTACTAAGAGCAGTGCATTATTTAGTTCTCAGTCTTCTTATGTTCTCTAAAAAGACATTTCCACCTACGGATGGCAACAATTTGATTTTTGTAATATATTTTCAATGTCGATATTTTGTGGGAAACAGCAAGGAAAGTAAGGGATTAATGGACAGTTAGGAAGAAGTAATTGTCAGTCTACAAAGAGGAAAAGATTTAGAAACTAATAAGTTTGCTTACTATATCATTTAACCTGGACATTCAATGCCTTTCCTGCAACCCTAGGTGTTACAAGCTCATTTACATGATGTGCGTGAGGACTGTCTCCTGCTCCATTGACAGAGTAATGTGATATGCAAGCTTAAAATCTGTGTAGTTTCTCTTAGGTGACAAACATAAAACATAAAGACCAAAATAAAAATAGGCAAATATATTTTGTTCCATTGAGGATGAAGAGATGGAAGGAGGGAAGGGAAGGGAGATGAAAAAATTAAGATGTGTTATGTACACGTACCAACTCCCCACAAGGAATGTAAACACTGTGTGCTACAAACATTTACTAATAAAAATTGAAAAGAAAAGAAAAAGTTCTCTACCAGACCCTTTTAGATTAGTAAAGTGAAAGCATGATCTCTACTTTCAGTACAAACTTTATTGTAATGTTTCATGTGCTTTCAAAAATACACGAATCCATTTAAAAACAGTTCCCTCTTGTAAAGCAGTTAAATACAAATACAACATCCAGAAGCTTGTATGTGTTTGATCACATACACATAACTCAGACTGAGGGAGCTGGGTGCAGCTTGCTAATGAAGATACAGGTAAAGCTCGATGGGGGAAAGCACATTAACTAGCCATAATTATTAGATAAATGAGTTTCCAGGCATTTCTTCAATCAAAGACATTGTTAGAACTATTTGTATCTATCTCTTTGGAAAAACATCACAAATGTATTGAGTGATATGTAAATGTTGTGTTCATTGTTATGCAACATGTAGCAACATGAGTCACACATGTTGCACCGTTTCCAAAGTAACAAGCTTATGCTATTTTTAAAAGGATATAAATATCTTGTAGTATTGAAATATTACTATGTATACCATAAACCTGACAGCTTTAAGTTGTGTCTAGTGGTACACAATTTTAAACATAAAAGCAAAGTATAAAAAATATATTACACAGTCTCATTTAATATCAAAGGTATTCTTAAGCAGGTATTAACAAATTTGAGCATTTTGTTAAATTCTCAATCCAAAGTATTGAACCCCATTTTTTGTGAATGAGCATATCTCCCACTTTACTGAGAAACTTAAAGCCATTATTGAGCACCCTCATCTCTGTATTTCTCTTCCTTTGCCCAGTTTCAATGAAAATGTATTTCTTCTGCTCATTCCAAAATAAACTGTATGTGTACTCAGATACTCTTTGGTCTTCTCCCAATCTTCATGGACATTTTCTCTTAGTGGTTTCTGAGGATTTCTCAGGCAACATCCCCACATACTACCTCTTCCAGTTTTCTTATTATTTACCTCAATGAACACATTTGCTAGTCTTCAGCAGCACTTTGAAAATCTTGACACAAAAAGATTATCAAAACTTTAGTTTTTACCTACATTTTAACTCTTTTTTTTAAATTTTATTTAAAGGAAAAAAAAACAGTAAAAGGGTACAAGTAATACAAAATTTCAAAAAAAATAAACAGTAAGAAATCACTAGTTAATAGATTACATATTGTCATCTTAGAAATAGTTTTTCAAGCTACAAAATTAAAGCATACAGAGTGGACATTCAAACAAGTGAGACTGCAAACAGTTGTGTTCAATGATACAACATAAACTTTAGTAATATGGTCATCTATCTTATACACCTAAACACACTTTCAGTTGTATCATTTAGAGAACTTTCTTTTCCTCTCTTAACTCTTTTCCTGATGAAAAGGAATTATGTGTGGTAAATTCAGGAGGATTTTACTCTTCTTAGGGTGCCAGGCATGTACATCTTACTCTTTTATCTCATATTCGTTAGTTGGAGGAATCACGCCTAAATAACTGTGACATTATTGAAAAGCCAGTACATTAAAAGTCAATCAAGCAGTTAATCAATTGCTCGTTAACATACAAGCTACTCTTTATTAAACCAAAAGAAAAGTGAATCATCAACAAAACATTTTTTATTAACTTACATTATTGATGATAGAATTTCTTTTAAAACTAACAAGTAATGACTAAAAATCATGAGCCCAGTTGGATAAGAGTAGTGAATGAATATTTAAATTTTAAAAGATGCTACTAGTAAGAGATACATTGCTTTTAAGCCCTTTCAGAATACTCCCTATCATTTTGAAAGCATTTATGCCATCATTTTTCTTACTTTCTGAAGCAGTTCTGGAAGTGTCCTCTTAATTGAGTGTGTTAGTCGCACTGTAGTGGCTGCCCCAGGACCACGAATTTCTGCAAGACGTTTACCATTCAGAAGTTGCACATGCTACATCTAGTGAAAAAGATGGATGATGACATATTATGTTTTCACAAACCTGCCTTTCTATTGGATGGCACTCAGCAACAGCATTTGCTTTATTTTTTATCCCACCTGGTAGATACACTCACAAAAGAGGACTTCTACAACTTCTTCAGAAAGTGGCAAGAATGGTGGCATAAGTGCGTGTGAGATGTTAGGGATAATTTGAGAGTCCAATGGGAATATGTCTTTACTTTAATAACATTTAATCAGCCCTTGGATATCCTTTCTCCTTTAGGTTGTGCATGTTAAGCTGTTATGTCCCAGCATTGAAAAGTTGACTAACTGAGCTACGGGTCTTCAGATACAAATGATTAGAATTTACCTGTCTCAGGAAATTATCACAGCTATATTGTCTCCAGTCCATTTCTTCCTAAATAGTTCTCAACGCATATGCTATGAGTATTTTTCTGATTTTCTTTTTAACTTCCTAAGCTGCAATGGGCACTCATCCTCTCTGATATTCAACATGATTAAATATTTTTCTCATTTGGCATATTATTTTAATTTAGCTTCCAAGCAACAAGTTTATGATGTTTTTCTTATTACCTATTTCTTACTGATCTTTCTCTAAACAATTCTAGTAATCATTTAATTTATAGGCATTGGTTCACTTCAGAAATTTTTCTGCTTCTTAGGCTTCTCTAACTAGTGTCTTCTGACAGTCTCCTTTAGGTCGATGATTACAACTACATCCTACTTAGCATTAAACTAAAATACCAGATTCATTCTTGCACAAAATCCCTATCTTCCAAGTTTCTTATAAATCACTCATCAAGTCAAATTAAATTCATTTTTAAGATACTCTGACTTGGGCTTCCACTCTGCTTTCACCCACAATCTCAACTTTCTTCAACTATGTTGTGAAGTCCTTTGGCTAAAAGTTCAGCAGTTCTAGACATGACATCCCCTAACTTCACTGTCTCATTGACGTTCACGTTGTAACATGCTTCCTGTCTTAGAGAAGATACCATTGTTTTCAGGAAGTCTTTCCAATTCTGCACTGAATTATTCAATGCTACTTGCTTAAGCCAATACATGGCTTATTTGTATATTAATGGTGAGCTGATTGTGTTTTTTATTTATGTTAGTTTTTATTTTGTCTGTCCTTTAATTACATTGTAACTTTCTAGAGGTCAAAAATGTCTGTTTTTTATATCCTTTGAAGTTCATGACAAAATGAATTATCTAAAATCTTGAAGGAAATCACTATGCCTTAGGGATTTACATTGTCAATTAAAATATTACACTATATCTACTCATCTAGATTAATGCTAGAGTCAATTTTGTATTTTGAATAATAACAATTCTCAGAAGTTATTTTTAAGAATATTAGTCCTAATACTTTGAATATTACTTTTTTCTAATTCATATCATTAATTGTTTGGTTAACATGCAATCCTTAACTATTGATGAGCTTTCTATTTATTGTAACAAAACTCCCAACATCTTCAATTTAAAGGAGAACAAGTTTCTTTTGGTTCACAGTTCCAGGTTTCACTCCTGCCTCACTGTTTCAAAGACAAAAAACATCATTGCAGCTGTATATGTTAGAGCAAAGCTGCTCACTTCATGGCTCTGGGAAACAGTGCAGAGTGACAGTACCAGAGAGGAAGGGACTGGGGAACAAATACAGTTCCTAAGGTTAAGAACCCATGGCTCACTCAGACATACCAAGGAGTATCTTACTAATCTTTTAAGTCAATCAAGTTGACAGTCAAGATTAACTATAAAACTATTTTACATAGTTACATATATATATATATATATATATATATATATATATGCACACACATACTTTTACAACTATATAACAATCATTATACTATTTAAAATTATTGTGCTTTTTTGGAAAAAAAATTTTCTTTGTAGTTTAATTCTCCTTTGAAATACATTACACATCCTGTAATGAGATAATATAGGTTTCACAGCAATCCTAAAATTAGAGAGACATTAAATAAATTTATTACATGTCACCAAGTAATGACTGGTGATGATTACTCATTAATATAGAATAAAGTATGCTTCAGAATTCTGAATTTTCAGAATGTTTTAAGCCACAATATTCACTGAAAATGTCATGACATCTTTGCTTTTAGATGTGACTACATTGGTTGGCTTAAATAGATGTGAAGTAAAAAGAAGAGCATAGACAGAGTGTGGGCAGCTTTTAAGGCTATTGTAGAAAATGACCAGAAATAGCAAGAGGGCTAAAGATCCAAACACCAAGCCTGGGTTTGGTGAAAAGGATCTAATGATCAACCTTATTAGTAGCAAATAAAAATGAGACTTGTTTGCATGTTTTATCTCACTTCAGAATAAGGTGATTTTCTATGTAAGCTTCTTGAAAGTGATTATACTTAGCCTCTAAATGACTTTGGAAACTCTTAAAAGTTATATATAAGAACAGATTGACTCTGTATTTCATTGATTGAATTGTTCATCAGGGCAATGCAGAGATGAGGGGATCTTTAATTATGAAGAAAGCCATGAACAGATTCCTCAAATAAAATTCTATATGAAACTACCATTTTCTGCCAGAAACATGACCAAGCATATTAACAGCTTCTCATTACTGGGACACAATGTCCAGCATTCACAATTTAAAGAAGACTTTTGACTTGGTTCACAATTTCAGGTTTTAAGAGTTGAGTCTGTACTTGGCTGGCTCCAAGACAGAAGACTCTGGTGGAAAAGCGTGGCGGATCAAAGCTGCTTAGGACATAGTGGCTAGGAAGCAGAACAGGTAGACATCATCACAGAGGAAGAGGCCAGGGACCACTTACAGTTCCTAAGGTGCTGCCTTCATGACCGACTTAGACACAGCCAGAAATGTGTGTCACAACCTCTTAGGCAGTCCCAGGGCACTCAAATTGACAAACCAGCTTAATGGTCATCCTATTTGATTTCTTTCCAAAGGCTTTACATGAAGATCAATTTTAATATATTTTAAGTGCATATAAGAAGATTTTCTAACGTATGTACTTTATGCTCATTTTGAGTTTTGTTAGCTTGCTTATCTCTTCCCAATAGAAGATTACTCATAAGTCAAAAAGTAAAGGAACGATCATTTGAGCACTTTTGTAATTCTGTACTGAAAATCTGTTTCAGTTATTTCTAAACTCTTGAGGTCTTTTATATCTTTGAATTATATTTCTTTAAATCATACAATGATGAAAGTATATAGTGTTTTATCAAGTTTGGAATCCTTAGGGAAATCACATGATGTAGAAAGCTACATTTAAAGATTACAGATATTTGTTTTCTGTGGTTCTTTTCCTATCCCTTAAAGAATACTTGTAATGTCAAAGGCAACGGTAAAGAAATACTGAATAATTTGACCTGAACTTGTAGATATTTGTTTCTTCTACAACATTTCCTGTGATGTGCTGTGTAACTCGCTTCCCTCCATTAAATAAAGTAAAACTGGAAGGGTATGTTTTGAAAGCAGACAGAGGCGAAAGAAGTACCAAATGACTCTGCAGAGTCATAATAGACAGTCACGGGATGTGGAGGGGGAACAGCAGGTTAGACAATATTACATGAATCTATTGTTCCAGTTAAATTGTAAAGTATTCAAATTTATTACTGATTCTAACTTTTATATACATTTCTAGATCTATCCTATGGTATTTGAAAGTAGCATTAATAATGATATGTGAGATGAATTAAATGTGTTCATATCCTATAGAAAAAATGCTAACAATTTGACTATATCATTGTAGTTACTGAACAAAATATTCAGAATCTGAACAGAATTAAATTTTATATATTTTTATTTTCATATATTTTTATTTTAAAAAAGCAAAACAGAAAAAGGATAGAAATGATACAGAATTTCAAAAATAGTAGGAAATTAATACTAATTAATATATTGTACATTGTTATCTTAGAAACTGTTGTTCAGGTTACAAGATTCTAAATCTTGTCTAACAATTAAAAAATGATCAATCAAACAATGAAAGCACAAAATGCTCTACTGGATGAACCAACAGAGATTATTAGTAGTATAGTTATCTATCATATATATGTATGTATCCATGATTATAGCAGCATAATTGTGTATCCATCTTTATACCCATGTTTATAGCAGCATAATTAGTAACAACTAAATCTTGGAAATAACCCAAATGCCCATTAACTGTGAAATGGATAGAAAAGATGTGATATTTTTATACGATGGAATATTACTCAGCAATAAAAGATAATTGAGAATTTTATAGGTAAATGAAGCCAACTTGAGATCATATTCATAACTGAAATAAATCAGACCCACATTTATAAATATCATATTTTCTCCCTAGTGTAAAGAAAATGAACAAAATTATTTTACCTACTGCTTATCTGGAAAAAAGTTATGTACTTTAGAAATTCTGCCAAACCTAGAGTTGACTATGTTTAATCAATACAACAAAATAGATCAAGGTTTTTTCTTTTTAAATTTTGGAAGTTAAAATGGTCCCTACTTTTATATACTTTATGTTTAATTCTATTCTTGTCAACATTGTCAAGTATCTCTGACTTGTACATTGTAAAACATCTCATATTAATCATCAATATCAATTAAGACATTACCAATAATAGTTAAGATATTATTGTTCTTAATGACAGATCACATTACAAACAGACACCTATAGATAGATAGCTACACTTTGGGAGAATATGTGAGTATACTTTGTATAATGATCACATGCGTTATCTATTTGTAAAAACTTGTACATGTAGTGACAAATTTCTAAAAGTGATACATACAAATATGGTAAAAATATATATCTATGTAAGTCTCTTTATATGTATTATATTATATATGATATTAAATTTTTGTTGTATCTATCAATGATATATAATATACCATATAAAATGTATGTGTTTTTATAAATAATATAGTTATAAATGTTATCATATTTATATACAAATTCAGTCAGATTTTCTTACCTGCTTTTATTTTGTTTTTGTTTGTTTTGCTTCGCATTGTGTTTTGAATTTTTGAGACAGCCTCTTGCTATGTACTTTAGGTTGGTCTTGAACTCACTCTGTAGTCTCCGCTGGACTTGAAATCACAATGATCTTCTTGCCTCAGTCTCCCAAGTGCTGCGATTACCGGAGTACATCATCGCACCCAGACAGACTGAGATTTAACTCCAGACCAACTGGCTTTTGAGACAACACTATGCTTCCATACTTTACCCATTTCCTCAGATATTCCCAGTGCCCAGGGCATAAATGATTGCAAAGGATGTCAAAGGCAGGGTTGAAGAAATAAAAAGGCAGTGACACAAAAGTCCAGTAGATTTTAACACTAAAAATTTGAATCATGTCACCATCCCTATAATCTGAAGTAATCAGTCATTGTTAGAGAATTTGTAGTCAAATAAAGCCACTGACCTCTGCAGATCTTTGACAATATGCTGTATTTAAATTAGCATCATCCTCTTACTATTATACTCATTTAAAAATGAGAGTTTATTCAATGATCCATACAGAAAAGACAAATTACAAATTACGATAGAAACCACAGATTTATAATTAGTATTTCTGGGTATGGTGGTATAAACCTTATTGGGAGGCTGTTGCAGGAGAATTGTTGAGAGTTTGAGACCAGCCCGGGCTTCATAGTGAATTCAAGGCCAGCCTTGACTGCACAATGAGATGCCATTGCAAAGAACCAAAAATAAACAAACAATCAAATACATAAATATGATCAGGTCAGAGAACATTCAAAGGATTCTAGCTAGCTGACCTTATTTTTCTTTAAAAGTTGATGCCTAAATAGAATGTTATTATTAGCTCTGATAGTCTGATAAAGATAGAAATCTTGAAAAGTTCCCTTCAGCAGACAGCTAACAAATAGCTTAGACATAAAATTCTGGTAGCTAAAAGTAATTCATGGAGCACCAGCCTGAGATTTTGTCTCGTGTTTCTAGTCCTTTTTTATAACTAAGAAAAAATAATCAAGATGTAATTCTCCAAAATGTATTTTTGTATACTATTTAGCAAGCAATAATATCTGCTTGTCCCTTAATATTCAAGTTCTAAAGAAAGCAAGTACATCTCATCCGTGGCAGAGACAACAATCAGTATCCACAGTTTCAATTTCAAATTATTTATGCAACTTGGGAGAAATGTGAATATATTTTTATATAATGATATACATGTATAGCCTATTTGTAAAAATTTGTACATACAGTGACAAATATCTGAAAGTGAATATACATATTCGGACAGAAAATAAATTTCAAACTTTTGAAGGAATGCACCTCTTGAGATTTACTTCTAAGTGACCCTGTTGCTAAAGAATGGAGAGGCCTTGGAAGAAATACAGCAATAGGATCTCCTTGTTGAGAAATGATAGAGAATACATATTCATATGAGTCCTGGTAGAAGCAATTTGAACACGATACTCTGTTGATCATCATGAAGGTGCAGGCTGTTGTTCTTATATAATGTAGAAAATCAGTGGCAAATTACTTTAGGGTTACATTTGACCTTTCTAAAGAAACAAACAAAAAAGAGCCAAGTGTTTATATTCTAAGTCCACAAAGATATTAAGATGGAAATTAGCCTATTTTTAATTGCCACCCAACATTTTTGAAATTATGGAAATGCACACCAGGTAATTCTATTATTTTAGATCATTTTTCCTGTGGCAGAATAACAATTGAGAAGATATAATTTTAGTTTACCAGCTGGCACTGTCACTTGCATGCTGATGGATACCTGTTTTGAATGAAGTGACAGATTGCTGTTTTTCCCTTGTTATCTGCTAATTTAACTTTGAAAAGGGATGTAAAATTCAGTGATAAAGAGCAGAGTTAGAAAACTGAAACACAACCTTCTCTGCTTCCAAAGGACATGTTGTATGTGGAAATTAACCCTGCGTTGTAACCTGTGTTTGGATAGGACTGGTAGCTTCTAAAAGCAAATTTCATCCCTTAATTCATGTTTGTCTCATCAAAATTATAACACATACTACAATATTTCTTGAACTAGAGTTCTAATTCAGTAGTGGGTCAATTTATTATCATGCCTAAGCCTCAGGGTTCCATTTCCAGCATTACAAAAGAAAAGAAAAGTCCATGCCTAAGGAATTAACACATACTAGTATAGTCATAAATTGTTGAAGTCAGTGTTTTGAAAGACATGTTAACCAATAGGAATTCTGACTGTCCAAAGTTCTTTAATGAATGAATATTAGACATTAAACAAATTGAGAAGCCTGTGGCAGTAAGATATCTACTCCTCTTTTCCAGTTACATCTTAAAAATTGAATTTAAGTGTTTCTTTTATATTGATGCTGCTTTTCCTCACAATTTGTCCTTCTGTTCTTTGTTTCAGTTTTACTTTAGGTTTTTGAATTCAGGAATATGGGCCTGCTCACATCTTTGGAGTTTAATCCTCCGTAACGATGAAACAATAAATTCTTGCAGTGTTAAAAAGGTAGAGTGGAAAGTTGTTCCTTCTCTAAGCCATTAATACAGGCATGAAAAAATAAGATAATATAAGAATACATTATCACAACTTGTCTGTCTTCATTAAGATGACTGTCTATCAGAAGCCACGTGCCCAGTCATATGGTTGAGTTACTCTTCACAAGCATTGCTTAGGAAATTGCATCATTCCATCCCTGGAAAGCACAATAGTTGTACTTCAAAATTTCCCCTTTGCCACCAAATCTTCGCCCTCTTCTAGATCTACTGTATCATGATCTTGTCTCATGCTGAAATGCTTGTTGAAAGACCTGTCTTAACCAAATTTTCAATTCCCCATAATTCTCACCTTTTCTTTGAAACACAGTGCCAAAGTTTGGTAGAGACAGTGTTAGCCCTTGCTAAAGTAAAAAATAAACTCAGTTGTTTTGCTGTGGAAGACAGGATTCCAGACTTTTTTCAGACAGCTAAAGACCAGAGTGCACTCCGGAAGGCGGAGAAAGATTTTTCATTTGGCCAGCCTGGCTCAGAGAAGCTCGTGCTTAGTAATTTCTAGGCCCTGAAGACAGTGTCACAAAGGTCTTTAGTAAATTTATGGTGGGAAAAGAAGCTCAAACAAAGGCAGTTATTCAAAAACGACAGGTTTATAACTATAGCTACCCTGCCCTCCTCACTTAGGGACTCTAACCTAAGAAGAAGGAGGTGGGGCAGCCGCCACAAATTAGGGAGTGGTACGGAGAGGACAAGAGGGAAAGAGCAGCCGTAGAGAACTGTGAACCGACCCCCGTCAGTGCCCACCCCATTACCTTATCTGAGTGTGGCCTGGCTGGAGGAGGGAGCGGGAAACATGCTCTCTGCAGGCAGAAACTATTGCGCTCTGCATAGACAGAAGATCGCCTTTTAAAATACACCAATTTCTTCTTCAGTTTGACATTTTCTCTGAGTCAAATATGAGTATTAGATGTAGTTAAATTAGAGATAAATGGTTGCAAAATAGGGTATATGTGAGAAATGGGTGACTGTTAAATGGAAATATTAAAGTCTACCAGTTAGGATAGCAGAGGCTGGCAAGAGCCTGTTCTATCATCTCAGCACTGACCTTATTTTCATTTTATTGGACAAAGTTTTACAGATCTCATAGAATGGCAAAGGCAAACAAAAGGGGAATTTGCAGGAATACAGAGATGAATAGGGTGGTTTTCCTTCTTCCGGGAGACCATTGCCTGATGAGGTGGGGATAAGTACAAGAGTCCAGATGAATGAAAGAATTTGAATTCTGTGGGAAATTTCATTAAGGAGAGAGAGAGAGAGAGAGAGAGAGAGAGAGAGAGAGAGAGAGAGAGATTGACAATAGGATGGATAAGAAGAGAAGCAAAAATATTTTTAAGAACAAGTATTTGAAATAAATCTTTTAGAAGTAGTTGACACTTTTCTAAGAAATTCATTATTTTAAAAAATATTTCATCACACTTACATGTATCTCATCATTTGCAAATTCTATTTATTTAAATCAAAACATCTTAGTTTTATTGTGCACTAATATTTTTTCCTTTATTCTCCATTTATAAATACACTATAAACTGTTATGAATCTTATCACATCATTAAGACATTCCAAAAGGTCGTGGCTAAGAACCATCATACCAAACTCCATGAAAACTGTAATTTCTATTGAATTCTGTTTGGTCTACATTATACTTCTTATCATGAAATTTTAATTATTCTTTTAGTATGTCAATTCCTGATAAATTTTTTTCTTAATTCTTTGGTGACTCCTTATTTACATTTATGGCTTTCTTGTAGCCATCTTACCTTATTTAATTGGCCTGCTAGGGCTGCCATCAAACTGTATCATAGACTGAGTTGCCTAAACAACAGGATTCCTTCTCTTAGTTCTGGAGGCTGGAAGTCCCAAGGAGTCAGTAGATTTGGTTTCTTGTGAGGGCTCTGCTTGTGGTTTGCAGATTACCTTGATAGCGTGCTCTCAAATGGATTTTTTTTCCAAGCATGCTTAGGAGAGAAAACCATCTGATGTCTTTTTCTCTTCCTTAAGAACACTAGTCCCATTAGATTGGGGTCCTACTCTTGTAATCTCATTTAGACTTAATTAACTCCCTAACGGTTGTATTCTTAAACACAGTAACATTTGAAGTTGGCCAGCTGACTTATATTAGTCAGTTTTTTTGTTGAAATAATAAATTATGCATGTCAAGGTGCCTATGAATAAAAGAGAATTATTTAGCTCATGGTTTTAAGGGTTGGATGCACAGCACAGGTGATGGTCCCATTGGCGGTATCACATCATGGCAGACTGCAAGGGCAGGGTGTGGGGGGAGCAGTGATCGTATTTTTATATAAGAAGTCAGAGCAATTTGTGGGTCAGACAGCAGATGTATGACACAGGAACTAGTCTAAACTAATGACACATGCTTGCTCACCAATAGCATTGAATTAGAACTCAGTGACAAATCACAGCAAAACTGTAAGAAGTCACTTGGGTAAGGATAGAAGCTGTTTCTGGGCCCAGCATACAGTAAAATACCAATGTAAACCTCACAATATAGCACTGGCTTCAGTGTACTGGTGCTATATGTGTTGGGGGCATATTCTTGGGTACAGAGTTCAAATCATGGTCTTATTCACTCTAGAGAGTCCATTAAATATCTATTATCTTTCTGTAAACTTTTTCTCTTTATAAATTAACCACAAGGAGCAGAGTGACACGAATAGAATCTATAGAATGCAAATTTTGAGATATTTGTAAATTTCTTAGCTATGCTGATTGAGTTGATGATAGTCAGAGACAGACTTCTAGTGGCAGCACAAGGCCATCAGCAAGTGGAGCTACTTGACCTTAAGCTTCTCAGTATTTAGAACCAAATTCTCTTTTTTCTTGATAAAATATGCAGGCTCAGGTACTATCTTATAATGACAGAAAATGCAGTGGGACATGTGATGATATACAAGAACACCAAAATCAATGCTTAATTAATAGAGTTGCTCAGTAATACCAGATGGATTCACATTCTCATTTGTTAACACTGTCTTTGAAATAATTTCATTTCCAGTTCTGGGAATAAAAACATACAGGAAACAGAGAAAACCTTCATTCCGCTTGAGTGTCCAACTTGTACTGAACCCTTGGCATTGATGGAATCCAAGTCTCTCCTTCTATATTCCTTGAAAGTACCATCATAAGATCACTCAAGAGAACAAACTTTAAAGAGGAAGTTAGTTACCTCATATCCAATTTCATCTTATATGGTAAATTTATAAATGTATAAGCCCCAGAAGACCTTAGGGGAGGTAACTACAAATTCAAATATTAAAGAATGATCAAATACCAATAATGTATTACATTTCATATGCAAAACACCTGCAAATATTTTGTCTGGGAATGAGTTTTGAGAGTTTCATTTTTTAAAGGGAGAATTTCAAATGAAACTTAATTTACTGATAGGAGTTAATTTGCTAAAGACTCAGCTTCAATGGGGAACCTTGAGATACTCTTAAGTTATTCTCATTATTTAGCTGGTTAATGTGCTAGTGACTAAAACAGACTCAGCTGTGATCAAGAAAAATCACTCAGGATAGGAGAAATTCATTGGAACAAGGAAATAAAAAATGTTAAAGATATCCTGATAAAAAATTCTAGATTGAGTTGCCTTGATGTGTTTAGTCCATTAAGCCTTTATTTCTTCCCTTTTATGACCTGTTATGACTCTCCAGTGTAATTCACTGAGAAACACGATTAGTACCTCCGAGTTTTGATCAGTGCTAAAGACTGAATTCCTACAGCCGGGAATGTTGGTTTAAGACGTTTAGCTTGAAATAGGCTTCCTGAGACACAGAGTAATGGGTGAAGGTACAAAAGCGAGGCAAAATCTGGTTTCAGCACGAACATGAAAATTTCTTGAAAATTGCAACTTCCCAATTCATAGTAAGGAAAAAAAGCTGAAAATATACACTTTTTTCAAAACCCATCATAGAATTGAGGTCACAAATTAAAGTTCAACCTCAAAATGTGGAAGAGGCAGGGAAGTACACAGAACAACAGTAAAGATCATCTATCTGAAGCAATGCAGCTAAACTCTGGTCTAAATATTTCCCTGAAAAGTTTGACAAATTTCTGGGAGCCATATGTGAATTAGCATGAACACAGATCAGCTCTATTTGTAGAAATTCTCTAAAGTCTGAAAACCCACCAATTTCTTGCTGTAAATAGCTAAGAATTTACTTTTATAGAGGATGAAGGAGAAAGTAATCATTTCAAAATATGTTCAGCGTCTTTGTCTTAATAAAAACCTGTTTTCTTAGGGAAACAGCTTTACCAGAAGAGCAATTACCCAACAATGAAATCCTACTGCTTTCTTGTCTCACATAACAGGAAGAAAAATAGTCTAACATACACCAGGGACATTACAGACCAGAAAACTTAGTCTGCTAAACCCTTAGCTTTAATCCCAAAATTATAGAATATTTCAACTTCTTTCACTTACTATCAAACCAGCAGGGTTCCGATAAAATTATGCCAGACTAAAACTGAGCTAAGACAGGCTATATTTAAGAAAATGTGTTAGGAAAAATGCACCTAACCATATGCAAAAAAAAAAAAAAGGCAGTAGAAAAAATTAATTATCTAGTACCTACACCCAAAGCAGATGATAAACACAGTCAAGTTCCTGGAAAAATTAAATAAATTTCAAACCAAATCTATCATGACTGGACTTTCAATAAAAGGACACCATGTTAGAGAGCAGTAAAAACCATGGATTGAACAGACAAAGCATGCATCAGAACTAGATATAGATATGAGAGAGAATTAGAATTATCAGACAAGTACTTAAAATAATTAGTATTGGTATGTTAAAGACTCCAGTGAAAAAAATAGGACCATGAATGAACAGATGAGTAATGTAACAAAGCAATGGAAACTCTAAAAAAGAATAAGAAGAAATGATAGAATTAAAAAAACACACAATAAAAAGACTAAAGACACAAATGATGCTTGAATATGCTCATTGGTGGATTGCACAAGCCTAAATAGATTTTCTCAGTTTGAAGACATGACAGCAGAAACTTTCCTAATTAACAAGCGAAGAGAAGGAAAGATGAAAATCAAATTTAAGAAATGTAGAATAATTGGCAGGTTTCTGTTGTCATGCCTTCAAACTCATAGAATGTATATAATAATATGTGTGATAGGAATAATTGAAAGAAAAGAGGAATAGAAGAAATGCTTGAAAAAATATTGGTTAAGAAGTTAACAAAACCAGTAACAGACATCAGAAACATTCAAAATCTCAGAGAACACCAGATACAACAAGTAACAAAAATCTGACCCCAAGGGATATCTTACTCAAACGCAGGGAAGTAAAGAGAAAGATGCAATATTGAAAGAAGCGTCACTGGGGATTTAGCTCAGTGGCACAAGTGCCTGCCTGGCATGCACCGAGGTTGTGAGCTCAATCCCCAGTACAAAAGAAAAAAAGAATTATATCCAGCTCCTCATCAGAAACTTCAACCAAAGAAAAACACACAGTCAGTGTTTTAGATATTAAAGTAAAACAATCAAGATTTCCTTATAGAGTGAAAGTATTTTTAAACATAAAGGAGAAATACTATTTTAGAAAAAGAAAAATTAAGAAAATTTGTTACAAGTTGATCTTCCCATAAGAGACATTTTTTCAAAAAAGATTTTCTGGCTTTTTCCTAGGCAAATAATATAAGACAAAAATTTCTGTCTGGATTATTAGCAAAAAAGAAAAAAATCATCAAAAAAGAAATTAAATGGTAAAATTAAATATTTTCAACTCTTATTCTGCCATGATCTAAATATTCTGTCAAGACATAATATTAATAATTTATCAGGTGATTACAACTTATAGAAAGGGATGACAATAATGCTATCAAATAAGACAAAATTGGAAGTAGTTTTATATAATATCTTCACAGATTATGAATTGGTATGATGTTTCTTGATTTTGAATAGTTTAAAATGGGTATTATAAAGTCTATAGCAGTCACTAAAATTTATTTTAAAAGAATTACTGATATGTTAAAAAGGAGAAAGTTAATCATATAAAATGATTAGTTAAAATCTAACTACATAGAGAAAACAAAAATAGAAACAAAGATATATGTAAATAAAAAAGTTACAAACACAGTAAACGTTGACCCGACTATATTAGTGGTCACTCTGAATGTGAATAAATTTAAATGTGGATTCTTACTTTTAGGAACAAAAAACAGAATTGATACACAAGACACACATGCCTTACATGGGATTCAGCTCACTGTTTTCTACCAAAATTCTACTTTAAATACACACAAAGTATCTAGTTCAGACAGTTAGGTTTTCAAATGTTTTGGTCAATTCTCTCTTAATTCATTGATAATGCACATGATCATTATGGAATTCTAATAAGTTTGTAACCTAACCAGATAGCACAATCGCGAATTTAATTCCATAGACTTAATGAGAGCTAAATAGATATTGTAGAATCATTTTTACTTCATGTGCAAATTCTGTTATAGTTTTATTCACTAATTCCTTAGACATCTATGGGAGATTCAGTGAAAATAACTTGTATCTTCATGAAGTCGGCATGACCTTTGAATGTGTAAAGATTATATATCATAAGCATGAGTTAATATTCATAACATAAACAAGAATGAAAATAAGCAAAGAGAGATTAGAGGAGGAGGGAGGAGAGAAGAGGAAGGGGATTCAAAAAAAGAAACAAGTTGTATTATGTACCCACGTCCCAAGATAACTGTAAACTTCATAGGACTCACTTTTTCATCATTATTTCTCTCTTTGTCTAGAATACCTCTCAGAAATACATGATGCAGTCATTGTAAAATTATGGCAAAGGGAAATCAGCTGTATGATTTTTATTTTTTAGCTCATTTGTATTGGAAAAGGCTTCATCCCAAAAATATACCTACTATTAAATGCTAAGTCACTAAAGGAGAAATCTGGGGCCAGGCTCTTTTGATCATCTCTCACAAGCTTCCTATTATGAATATTTCCTATATAAATAATGCAAAAAACTTCAGAGACCTCATCACTTTTTCGTATTTTATGTAAAGTTAATTTAGAACATGCAAATATCTTTTTTGTAACTCAATGTGTTAAAGCAAACTGCAGGACAATTTTTGGAATTGAGGTGGCTTAGACTTTACAGATCCCATGCATTTTGCTGCTAATTTGGCTTGACAGCTCAATGATTGTTCTAGACATAAAGTTAAAATAACAGAAACAAAGACAGCTGAGCTTCAAGCGCATGGTGAAGTTCTCTGCTTCCCTCTGCTGGATAATATGGATGATTCTTGAATTTTGTAGGCTTTATGGGAGACAGAAATATAATTATAGGAGCAATGATTCCTTTGCATATTGTAATTTACATATGTGAGTTTTAGATGATAGAAATGTATTGATAATAAGCTAATTTCAACACATAAGTGGTTTTAAAATGTGAACTATATTTTCAGATTTCTAAATTGCTTAAGATAGTAATTTAAGAAACATCTTTTCAGCACCATCCTTTGAAAGTGTACATTGATAAGATGTCCATTCTTCACAATTTTAGATTTTTCTTTGCCGTTCCTATGCTTGAAAATAAACCAAACTGGCTCCCTGAATTTAGTTTAGAATTCTATCTGACTGTTATTCATTAAGCAACTATACTTTTAAGAATAGTTATCCTCAGATGACTTAGGACATATTTTTAACAAGGAAAAGGAAACAGTTCAAGGGTGATAAATGAGCTTGCAATTTGCTAAGATGTCATGCCAAGACAAAACAGAAACATAGGCTTTATCAAGGAGGGATAATCAAATCATGTCAATATTTACTGATTCTCCCTAGTAAAAGTCATTTAAATAAAAATAAGTGTGCAATTAATAAATATATATGAAAATGTTTCTCCTTCTGTCAGTGTCTCTGACACTGTTTCTGTCTTCTTTTGCACTCCATCTCTGTCTCTCTGCCTTTACGTTTGCCTCTGTCTGTCTCTTTTTCTCTGTCCCTCTGTGTGTGTGTGTGTGTGTGTGTGTGTGTGTGTTTGTGTCTTTCTCTAGCTTTCTGGTTTCTTTCACTCTTCTGCCATATTCTAATAATGGGGGAGAGAAGGAGAATAAAAGAATAATCATAAACTAAGGCAAAAATTCGGATATTGATAAAACTATACCGTATGCCATGTGCCTGTTGTTTAACACTCATAAACATCAAACATACATGAGGCACAAAATAAACTGAAAATTATGCCAAGCATGTTTTCAAAATCTATGTCTGTGTAAGACACAGAAGAAGCAGGTAGTAATCTGGCCCATGAAAAGATATTGGAGGGGAAATTAGCAAACTTTGAACATAATTTTAAGGTGATGTCATTAGAAACAACAGGCTGCATGGCAAGACAGAAGTGTAGCTGTGGGTGGAATTAGTCATCCTTCTTGGCAGAAAAAGGGGAAGCAGAATGGAGGACAGAGTCTCCAGCTGCCATTTCTCAGAATGGCACTTTGGTTTCACAAAATTGGTGTAACAAGATATAAGATAAATGCCAGCTCCTATCATTAGAGAAATCTCCATCAATTAGATTAATAAAAGTAATAATAACTATCCCAGTATTTAAATTCTAGAAAAAAACTTGATAAAGAGAATTAGACTTGAAAAAATCATTCAAAATTCTGGACAACAGAGATCCTTGTGCTCACAGGCAGCCTTTGGGAAACTGGCAAGAACTGGAATGAAAGACAGTAGCTGGTGGCGATCCTGACTGCACATGCAACTGGAGCGGAGGAGCCCATGGTAGGATGCCAGCTCTCGACATGTGACATCGTCACTACTTCTTCCTACTTATCTTGACTTCATTAAATCTTTCTTCATACTGATTCATAAATGTTCCACACTTTTACACCCTCATGTAATCCTTAAATCATGTTTTATTTAGCAAAACTTTTTAATGCTATATGACAGAGATAATTCTGTGTTCACTCCAGTTACTTTATAATTTTGTTTTTTAAATTTATATTTAATTCATCAAGTGTTTTCTTTATGTATTTAGAACTGCAAAATCATTTTGTAAAACTTTATTTAAAGCACTCTATAGAGATTTCAATTATCGTTAAATATGTGGTTGATTTCAGAGGAACTTGATAATTATGATATGGAATTTTTTCATTAAAGGTATAGACTGTTTCTCAATTTATTATGTTTTATTTTTAAATGACATAATATTTCTACATATTAATAGGGAGCAATATTGTATTTCACCACATAAGACTATGTGTAATGATCAGAGTAAGCAGGATTGTATATGTTAAGGTCTGGGATGGTACTAAAGGTAAAACAACTTTGTGATTAGGGCTGTCAGTTCACTTTCTAGAGACTCACCTTCTTTATAAATATGAGCAATAATAGTATCTACCAAAATGCATCGTTATACATTTGAAATAAACTAATATCAAAACTGTGTTATTTTTATAATCATATGCTTTTCAATTATATTATCTTTAGCACTGAAATCTTTTCAATATTTTCATGTAAGATACAGGAGACTAATAAAATAAGAACGCTTTTAGTCATATCTCTAACTTTTAGGGGGTAGAGCTGGGAATGATATTAAGCTGAGGTATATGCCCAGCCTTTTTTGCTTTATTTATTTATTTTTTATTCTGAGACAGAGAATTGCCTAAACTGTACTTAAACTTGCAAGCTTCTTGCCTCAGCCTCCAAAGTAACTTGGGCCACAGACATGCACTGTCATATGTGGATTATAACATTGATTCAGAACTCTCAGAATTTAATTTTTTGCTAGGTATGGTGGCCCAGGCATGCAATCCTGGCACTCAGGAAGCTGAGGTTGGAGGATTGCCGTGAGTTGTAGACCATATTGAGCCACACAGAAGAAGAGGAAAAGAAGGCGAAGAAGAAGAAGAAGAAGAAGAAGAAGAAGAAGAAGAAGAAGAAGAAGAGGAGGAGGAGGAGGAGGAGGAGGAGGAGGAGGAGGAGGAGGAGGAATAAGAAGAAAGGGAAGAAGAAGGAAGGGAAGGAGAAGGAGGAGGAGGACGAGGAGGAGGAGGATGAAGAGGAGGAGGAGGAGGACGAGGAGGAGGAGAAGAAGAAGAAGAAGAAAAAGAAGAAGAAGAAGGGAAGGGAAGGGAAGGAGAAGGAGGAGAAGGAGAAGAAGAATTATTTAATTTCTGCCACAATCCAGTATTTTAAAAAATCATTCAATATTTGGGAGGCTGAGGCAGGAGGATCGAAAGTTCAAGGCAAATCTGGGCTAGATAACAATGTAACAGCTAGAGAGGGTTGTATGCTGCCTTGCTGTGCTATCCCACACCTTATGTCTAGGTGCAAACAGCAAGCCACTGCTCTGCTGGAACATGCAGCACCTGGTAATCCTAAATAGTGTGCTTAAAGAACTAAAGTAGCAGATTAAAACAAGAGAAGACAATTTATTTGAAGATTAAGAAGGAAAAGAGATGACAGAAACCTAATCTGGATGAGTAGGGACAATTTGAAAGTGAATTCTCTAATTTCTAAACATAAACAACTGAAATGAATTTTTGATGTAAAAGTATACACAAAACTGTAAGTAACATTCTGCAAAAATGCTTGCCAGAAGATAAATGATGATTTC
Organism: Cavia porcellus; assembly: GCF_034190915.1. Classification (NCBI taxonomy): domain Eukaryota; kingdom Metazoa; phylum Chordata; class Mammalia; order Rodentia; family Caviidae; genus Cavia; species Cavia porcellus. Next base: position 44,521,002 of record NW_026947496.1, read on the forward strand.
CATTCTTACTGATGTTGTATAAAAATGCCTTTTACCTCACATTCTTATGAGCATTATCCATCAAAGCTAACATTATTAATTTCATGAACCAAAAAATGGTACCATGTTGTTTTAATATATATTTGTGTATTCTTTTTCTGGCCTTGTCCTTCATGAATTATATGTCTGAACAATTTCTTTTGTGTTACTGACTTTCTTTAATTCATTTAAAAGACAACTGACTTTCAAATATGTTCTACCTTTCCTCTAGATTAACTCCCAAATCTCAAAATATTTAAATGGTCACATCTATAAATTTGTGGTTAATTTTCCTTCTTGAAATAATATTAATCTCCATCAACTTTTCATCTATTATTTTTTTCAATTTCACTAAAATTTACTTGAGCATATATTGAGTTGAGGTCTCTGGAAGCAAAGCCTATGGCACATATACATTTGGTTTTTGGTTTTATGAGGAGCCCAGAACAAGTGGGAAAAGGAAGAAAGGAAAGAGGAAGAAGTTGGGCAGAGTGGTTCCAGGTGAAGTCTACTGCCAGCCCCATCCCTATGGTGCTCTGAACATGGACAGCACCTCAAGGAAGGGGCTTGTAGAGACCCTTCACCTAGTCAGTCACTAGGGACTCTAGTGTAACTCAGAGGTATCTCTGAGTAGAGAATTGAGTCACCTGACAGCAGTGCTCTAAAGGAATATGCTTAGTTGCTTTCTCATCTCTGAGACAAAATACTAATACCTGCAAGTTAAAGGAAGTAAGATTTATTTTGTCTCAATATGTAAAGAATCCAGTTCGTAGTTGACTGGCTCCAAGGCAGAGCAATATGGTAAGCAAAACCAGGGGCCAGGCATCAAAAATAGTGGTCTAGTCCCTTGGTGAATACCATGCTCCCATGATTCAGTCAGTTCCCCAAATCTCCACCTATGAGCATATAAGACTTTAGAGGGACATCTAAATATAAACCATAAATTTCCATGCCTAGCCTCTAAAATACTTACGCTCATCTCTTTTATGCAAAATGCATTTAGACCATCTCTAAAGTTGCCAAATTCCTAGTAGTTTCAGCATCACTAAAAAGTCCAAATTCAGAGTCTTGTCTGAGATTTATGCTAAATTCTTAGCTGTGTCCCTGTAAAGATGAAAATAAAGTTAAACTCTGCAGACACAAAAAGTCACAGGTAACCATTCCTTCAAAAGGGGGATTTAGGGGGCCTAGAAAGGAATGGAACCAAAGCAAGACTGAAACCCACCAAGGTGAACATTAACAGTTCCTTGTCCAGGGGCTGGGGATTTAGCTCAGTGGCATAAGTGCCTGCCTTGCAAGCAGGCAGTCACGAGTTCGATCCCCAGCCGATAAAAAAGGAAAAAGACAAAAACAAAACAAACAAACAACAACAACAACAAAAACAGTTCCTTGTCCAGCACTTGGGGCAATGAGTGGCTGGAGCTGAGCTCCAAATTCCTTTGGTCATGTTCTACAGCACTGCTGGAGATTGTAACCTCCTTTGTTCTCTCACGGTCTGGCTTTGCTCACTCATCACAGATTTCCTTACATGTGCCATGTTGCTGGATTTTTGCAGCATTTTTATCTCTACTGCACCTTCATTGTCACAACTTCATGCCCTGCCCTCGGAAGGGCACACTGTCTAGCCCCGAGGCCGTCTATAGAAATATGACCTCACAACTTCTGTATTCTGGATGAATGTAAAATCAGCATCGTGTAGCTGATGCAAAGGTTTGCTACCAGTTGGGGCAACTGCTAGGCTTTCTGTTATCTTGGCTGTAAGAGTCTCTAAATGCCTATATGGATGAGTACTATGATCAGAATTCTGAGGAACAGATTCCCTAGGTGGCTACCATTCTGGAACATGGTGCCCTGGAGCTCTCTTCTCAAAGCACAGTCTCTCACTTTTAAATTTTTGAGCCTAAAACTGGCAATCCTTTTTTTCTTCACATGTCCTCGAAGCATTTTTTTCTATTGTAGTATTTCAAAGGGTTTAACAATGTTTAATGATAATCTTTTCAGTAATCAAGTTCTCCTGTGCTGCATCTCTGTAGACCTCAATTTATCACAGTTCCCTTTCTGGTGAAACTAAAACTTTTTAAATCATTGGGTTGTGCATTTTGCTCTTAATTCTTAAGGGAGAGCTGACTGAACCCCCCCACCCCAGTAGTAGCCATGCTACTGCCTCAACATCAGATTGCCTTGAGATTTCTTCCACCAAATTAATTAGTATACCAGCCTTAGTCTGAGTTTCCTGCAAAGTCTCAGGATATAAGCAAAATGCAGAGAAATTTTCTGCCCAAATTTCACATATATGGCCTGGAGCACAACTGTCAATAGAGTTCCTCTTCCCAACTAAAACCTCCTGAATGTAAAACCTCTCAATCTTACCAGCTGCATTTCTATCAGTATTCTGGTCTTTTGAACTATGACTGGAAACTCTCATTTAGCTTGGCTTCTTGGATTCTAGGACTGCTTCTCCAGACAGCTTTTTTAACCCTTACCAAACTCCTCCCACAGCCATTTTCAAAGGCTTCTCCACCCCACTGTCAGGTAGTATTACTATAACAGTGTCACTTCTCTAATGCCAAACTTTACCTTAGTTACTTTCTCTTTGCTGGGACAAAATACTCTGTGCCTGTAAGTTAAAAGAGAAAAGGTTTAGTTTGGCTTATAATTTTTATAGACTTAAGTTCATAATCAGTTGACTTCAAGGCAGGGCAAAGCAGCATACAGAGGCAAGGCAGGGAAGAAGCAGCTCACAGATTGGCAGCAGAAAACAGAAAAACAGATCACGAGGAGAGAGGGAGATACTCTTTACCAGGCCATGCCGCAATGACTTCTTTTCCAAACAGGCTTCAGCTCTTAAATGAAAATTAATTACAAACCCATCAGTGGTCTAATCCACTGAAGACTACATGCCCGCATGATCCAATCAGCTCTGTGATGTCCACTGAGAGTGCATCGTGCCTTTGAGGAAATACCTAGATATAAATTGTAACAGCTTACAAACAGAAGCCATTGACAACAGAATCTGCAACAGATAGTGGCATAGCAAACCAATAAAAGGTATTCTATAAGATACTTACCTTTTATTAGTCTTCAAAGTGTTCAAAGAATACTATATTTTATGTTATGTAGAGTACCCTTTCCTTGAATCATTACTTCTAGCTTCCAAAGTTATTCCCTTGCATATTTATTTCACTAAGATATCATATAAAGGTACATATTGACCGATTACAGATAAATTAAGTGACAGATATGTGCTGTATTCTCATTTCCTGTGTTTCTTAGACACTGACCCAAATTCCTGAATAAACTAAATCTTACTCAACTCTCTTCCCTCTATGAGTTCTTTCTCAGGGTTATTGTCTCTTTTCCATTAAATGAGATTCTTTCTCCTCTCTCTAAATTATCTTAGATAAAAAGTTTTAAAAAAAGAGCAAAAAAAAATTATCTTCAGTAACTATGCCTTAGTCCAAGAAAATGAAGCAACTCAAGACATCCTATGATACAGAAAGAGATTCTGTCTCTTCTAGTAGTAGAGAAGATAAAAAAGTAAGAATATTTTATTTTTTAAAAATCAAATGGACATTAGTATTTTAAAAAAAGAAAGTCTACTGAAGCATTAGATTTCTTTTCATTTTATGTTTCCAGAATTTGAGGAAACTTTCAGTTTTCAGGGACAGTTTTCTGATAAAACTTGTTATTGGTAATAGCAATAATAAGCCTCAGAATTTTCAAAAGGAAAATAGAAAATATGAAATATTTTCTCTAAAAAGAGTGAAACAGAAATTAGATATTAATTATAGAGAAAGAGACTTTCTGAATACAAAGCTTAGTAAAAAAAAATATTTTTGATCCATGTCTGTCTGTGCCCTGCAACTGGGTCCTGCTACACACCGCACTAGGTATGATGTCGTTCCAGTGACATAAAGCTGGCTTCAGTTTTTCAAAGCACGACCTTCCCTTCACAACTCATGACTTTCTTCTAACCTTCTCTTTTTCTTTGTTTTACTGTATTCCTATACATCAGTTCCTCCATAAGCTAGTCTGCAGTTCAATGCTGTTATCCACTCTCAGTGCTTTGTTGGAATTCAGCCTCCTCTCTGAAATGCCACTTAACAAGCTGTCACAAATATTGAATCCTTTGCTGTGTTCCTGTTAGAACATATGTTCCTTAAGAGAGACACTATATCTAAGTATTTTTGTTTTATTCAATGAGTAATCTAGCATTCAGGTATAGCAATTCATATTTGTTTCATGAAATCTTTTTCTTCAAACAGTGTTTTCGTAATGACCTCTCTGTGGCATTAGTGGTGAAATTAGAATCTTGACCTCCCCCCATTTTCCTATAAGCATATTTCCAAATGTTGACTCTCTTAGTTAATTTTCTCTCATCACTGAGACAAAATACCCAACATCCAGAGTTAAAGGGGGAAGGGTTTACTTAGCTCACAGTTTGTAGAGGTTTCATCCTGTAATTGGCTCTAAAACAAGGTAGCCTTGGAGACAGGCATTGTAGAGAACAAATGGTTGATGGCAGGCAAAAGATAGCAAAGCAGGAAGGGAGGATCACAGTTCTTTCTATTCTGTATATCTTACCCATGCCACTGAGTAGCACTCATACACTTAATCCTAGTGCCCTCAATCCTAGCACTGCAACAAGAATCAATTCAGCATTGCACACTCAAGAATCAGTTTAGCATTGCACACTCTAGATCCATCCACCTTTGAAAAAGCCCCATTAATGACCACATGAAAACTGAGGCGGAGGGGACCTGCTGCAAACCACAGCACTAATACTGTTATCTTACAATAAAAGTCTCTATGCATGCATGAACTTCCTGCTTCTTCACATCATATACCCTCATTATTCTTGGGTGTTGACAAAGGTTTTCATGGGTAAGCCAATTTGAGAAAAAGTCTTTGCCCTTTTACCCCTTATACTATATAGTTGCAATGGTGCATTTTGTTTGTCAACTCATCTAGGTTATGATGCCCAGTGCACCACCTAGACAATAATGTGGGTGTTGTTATGACAGCATTTTGAAGACCTGATTAACATCCACAAAAAGTTGACATTAAGGAGATAATTCTTTCTCATACTCATCTCCATGCCCCAACTGAATCAGCGGCAAGACTTCATTACAGAACTGTAGTCTCCCTATTCAATAAGAGATTCTACCACAGATAGTAGCTTCATCTCCTGCCCAGAAGTCCCCATACTGTACTGTCATAACTTGCTCTAGAGCTGTTATCTTTTCTTAGTCAACCTGCACAATCATGCGCATTCCTTGCAATCTACTTACTCTTTCTGACCTCTCATCTCTATCCATTCAATTTACTCCATTAAAGCTGCTCTAAAAAAACACCATACACTGGGAAGTTTATAATGTCAGATAGTCATTTATTTCTCCCAGTTGTGGAGAGTGGGATGACTAAGACTAAGGCATAACAAGTTGGTATCCTGTAGGGACTTTATTCCTAGCTCACAGATGGTTGCTTTCTGTAGCCTCACATAATGTACGGTATGAAGGAAATTTCTGCAGTCTCTTTTATAAGGGATATTCTTATCCATGACTCAGTCCTCATGATTCTATCACTCACCAAAGACTTATCTCCCAACAACATCATTTGAAAACAGGTTTCAACATATAAATGGGGGATGCTCATAAACATTCAGATATTCTCTTTTTCTGTCTCTGCATCTTTTCATTTATTCCTCCATTTTCCATCTTTCTATAGTCTAGATATTTACCTAACTTTCCATGTTTGTCAATCTATCAATCATGTGTCTATCATCTATCTTTCTATTTCTACCTGTCTGCTTATCTATTTGTTGTTTCTATTGTCTTTTTTTTCTGGTATAACTCTGTTGGCATGTTCATTACTGAATTACCGAATCTTGGAGAAATATACTTTAGCATTCATACATGAAAGTGTACGCTGGTGACCCACTATATACTCACCAGTATTGCTCTTCATGGTCTTCTATCTAATCTGACCTTCAAAGGCTAAGCATTGCTGAAGAATGCTTCAGTGAGACTGTGTTTTCTCCTGTACTGAGGATAGGTTCAATCAACAGTACATCATGATAGCAGGACAAAGGAAGGAGGAGAGTAAAGTTGGAGTGATAACCTCCCCAGCTCCACTACTGCTGAGTCAGAGTCATAGCTTGATGTTCTTCCATTTAGGGCCACAGCTCTCACAATGAGGTCACCTTCTACAGCTCCATGAATACCTTGGTTCCAATGCTTCACATGGCTCCCTGATATTACTAGCACAGAAGAAATGTGACATCTCAAATCAATTTCCTTAACATCTGCTCACTTGCTCTTGGACTCTAAACCCTCAGATTTTCAATATGGTTGCTTCATTGAGCCTTTTTCAGTATCCATTGTTTCCTTTTTTAACTCAGACTGACACATCACAAGTGCAGGAAAGGTTTGTACATGATTCTGGTGCCCCATGATCTGCTTACATCACTACATCCAGGAGATACTAAGAACATGTGAGATGAGAATGTTGGGAAGCCTGAACCAAGTTCAGACTGAAAAAATATGCAGAATCTCCACCACCATGCAAATTGTTATGTTAGCATTATAGAAGAAGTTGCCAAATGATAAATTAAGTTTATTCCATACTTCTGTGAGCAAACTACTGATGTTAAGAATGCAATGGGGAAAAAACAAGCAACTAAAATGGAAAAAAAATTCTTTTTAGACAGTTTCAAGGGCTGTGAGGAGGAGGTAAAATTAACACACTACATAGCTCCTCAGAACTAAAATATCCTAATTTCATAACATGAAATTTTTCATCCTAGATTTTCAAAATAGTGTTTCAATATAAGTGATAAAAAGCAATTGTAAAATCTTTGACTCCAAATTCTCAGGGTTTACTTTAGGTGATTACAGAGACTTACTTATGCTTTAAAGTGACTCTTACGTAATTCTTTTCCTAATGTCTATTATCTTAAATTTCATCGTTGTCAGTTTTGTTTATGATCATTAGTCTTTCTTACTACCATGAATAAAAATTATCACATTTCTCAACTCCTTGGTAAAATTGCATCTAGTTTACCCTGCAATCTTGCAAGCAGATAAATAAGAATAATAGTTAATGTATCATGAAATGTCCTAAGTGTTGTATTTCTAGAAATGCTTGCAATTTTATAAGCCCTTGATTTAGTCTAAAGATCTCTCAGTGAAAAATAAAATAATTCAGCCATTAAGCGAAGTGTTTAGAATTTTTAGAAGTATTACTTTTAAGATACTTTTAGTGACCTCCAATAAACCAAACATAAAAGGTTAAGTATGCAAATCACACTAGCTGTAATTAGTTTCATTATACATGTAAATGTATCTGACTGAATGTAATGGCAAATACCTATAAACCAAGCACTCTGGGATGCTGAAGCAGGAGAACCGAGCCCAGCCTGGAGAATTTACTGATGTAGTGAAAAGTTGTCTCAAAATAAAAATCAATACAAAAGGTTGGGGACATAGCCCAGTGCAAAAGTCTGGAAGGTAGACTTTTGATTTCATAGTATTACCTTTTATATTGGTAATAAAGGTATTAAATCATTTGAATTTTGGGTTTACAAAGAATAATTCCAAACACTGTTATTTTTTCAGCTCTGTGGAAGTATAGCTGACAAAATTATATAATGTTGAGTGGCTAATATGAGTTTTGATACTGTTATAGACTGTGAAGTTGCAATACATCTATCTGCTCACATAGATTCTTTTTAGTGATAACAAGATCTAATTCTTAAAGTTTAAAATACACTATACATTATTATTATCATCTAAAAACAGCATATGAGCATATTCATTCTGCAAAACAAACCACATCCTCTGGCCAACATCATCTTGATTCTTCTTTTATTCTCCCATCCCATCCCTCTTTTCTAAGCCTCCCCATTCACATAGCTCAGTTTTTATTTTATCCTTCTCTTCTCAATTTTTCTTTTCCTCCCTCTTTTCCCCTCCCAATCACTATAATATTTTTTCCTTTTCAACAGTTTCTTCCTATTTCACAATGTCTGTTGTTGTTTATGTTCTTATTCACATTTTCAGTTTTTCACAGCAGAGAGGTAATGCGATATTTACACGTGGGTGCCTGATTTATTTCACTTATGGTAATGGTCAGTCACAAAGTTCATGCATTTAGTTAAAAATATCTCAATTATATATTTCTTTATAGCTGAGTAATACTTCATTATATTTTAAAAAGCACATCTTTTTGCATCCATTTATTGCTTGATGGGTATTTGAGAAGCTTCCAAGATTTACATATTACAAACCGCCACTATAAACATGGGTGCACATGTATTGCTGCGATCTTTTTAATTCTTCTGCAAAAATACCCAGAATACTCAGAAGAGGGAAACTGGGTCAAATGTGACTGCTAATCCGAGTTTGTTGGGGAATCTCCACACTGATTTCCACAGTAGTTGCACCAGCCCACACTTCCACCAAAAGTAGACCAGCATTCCTTTTCCCCGACAGTTTCATCATCATTTGCTATTGGTTGTTTTCTTCATAATAGCCATTCTTTATGGGGTGAGATGAAATCTAAGCACTGTTTTAATTTGCATTTCTCAAATAATCAGTGATGACGAGCATTCATTCTTACATTCATTTGCCTTTTGTACCTTTCCTTCTGAGAAATGTCTGCTCATCGCAGATGCCCATATTTGGATTGGGTCTTTGAATTTAGGTGGTCTTATTTCTTTCAGTACTTATATGTTCTAGATATTAGTCCTTTGTCTGAAAAGTAGCTGGCATAAATTTTCCCACTCTGTTCATTGTCTCTTCACTCTTAGTGATTTATCTTGCTATGAAAAATCTTTGAGATTCTAGTTGTTTAATTTTTTTATTTTTTGATAGTTCCTATGTGATCAGGCTTTCATGCATGAAGTTTTTACCTACACCCGTGTCTTACAGTGTTTTATTTATTGTATCTTCCAGAAAATTTAGTATATGTTGTAATATTTAGATATTTGATCCATTTTGATTTCAGCTTAGTGTCTGAGAACAGGTATGGGTCTTATTTTAGTCTCCAGCCTGTAGAAATCCCCCTTTTCCAACGCCATTTATTAAAGAGGCTATCTTCTTCCAGTGGATGTGTTTGGCCCTTTACAAAACTCAGCTTGGCCAACATCTTCTCAATCCTCTGCAACCTCCAGCCCCAGAAAACCAGAATTATACTCTTTTTCTATGTCTTTATTTATTTGGTTGTCATATACTCCATAGGGGAGTTCATGAATTATTTGTCTTTCTGTGCCTGCTCATTTCACTAAGCATTATTATCTTCAGGTTCATTTATGACATCATAAATGTCAAAAGTTTCTTTTTCCTAAGGATGAATTATAAGTATACACATGCACATATCTTATGTTTTCTTAATACATTTATCCACTGAGGGGCTCTTAAATTGATTTCATGTCTTGGCTATTGTGAATGCTTTGATGAACATCTTTTTGATGTACTTATTTTATTTCCTTTAGACATATGGCCCCCAAGAGAACTGTGGGTTATACAGTAGTTTTTTGTTTCCTTTTTTATAAATATTCAGAATTTCCCATGATGTCAAATTATTTTATGTTCTCACCAATAGTGTATGTGGACTTTTCTCTATATTCTCAACACTTTTCTTCAGTTCCATTGTAGCTATTCTAACAGATGTGAGATTAGTGAAAAAGTTAGTATGACACATTAGTTCCACGTACACTTCTAAGCACCTCTTATATGCCAAGACTATTGCTAGTTTTTTAAATCTTAGGAATAGGTACTGAATGATGGGGGTCTTTACTCATAATTTGATAGGCACATACATGTAATTGTATAAGAAAATAGTTGAAATTTTTATTTTTGTGTCATGGCTGGGACAAAATAATTTATGCTTCCAATTTAAAGAGGAGAATTCTATTTTTGATTCATGGTTTCAGAGTGTTTTGTATATAGTTTGTCTCTCTCTCTCTCTCTCTCTCTCTCTCTCTCTCTCTCTGTCTAAGATAGAAATGGCACAGTGAGGAAACCTGGCCCTTTTCCAGGATATAAACAGTCAACCTTTCCTATGTCTTCATGTTGCACAAAGAGAGTGAACTTCCTGAAAGTTCTCTGTTCTCTTGTTATAAGGGAACAATCACCATTTAGGAAGACTTCACCTCAATAACCTAATTGCTTCAATAATATCACACTTCCAAAACCATTGACTGGGTTAGATTCCAGAGTAAGAATTTTATGGGGGCAATTTTTGTCCACGATGCTGCCTTTCTGAAAAAAAAAAAAAATTGATAACATCTCTCTTTTGTTGGAAGTCTTTTGATGAATGTCTTTGTTGCTGAAAGCATAATGTAAAAAGTCTTACATGACCTGGATTTTCTTACCTTTTCAACCTCAGTTACATGTCTGCACTTCACTGCCATCCACTCGGCCACAGCGGCTACTCCTTCCACATGCTTGAGTCTTCACAGATGTTTTGCGTCTGGATGTGTGACTGCAAACATCTCTGTGTTCTTTTACTAATTTCTGTTTGTCCAGAAAAACTCTTCAGGCACCACTTTTTTCTAAGGAAAACCGTATCTTTAATTCTTATTTTCATACCCACTTTTATCTTCCCTCTGTACTTTACAATTCATTTGAGGTTGTCATGTTTTATGTATAGCTTTAATGTTTACCTTGAATATTTCAGAGGTAAACTTATCGTCTGTATCAAATTGCTACATACCATTACTTGCAGTTCAACTTTTGCTTTGTTTTGTGTTTCAGAAAATTTAATCATGAGATAACTGTTCAAAAAGTTTCATTTTGGGAAGCTGTATTTTTATCCATCTTGTTGTTAAATATGTCTTTAAAATGTGCTATGAAGAACAAAAACTATAAAAACTGGATAAATAATGTCTTCAAAATTGAATGCTTACAAAACAGAAACATATATTATTATTCTAAATTATTCTAAAAACAGAGATCAAATTCTTATCATAATTCACTTAGAACAGAACTGAAATTGCAAGTTAATAATACCTGCATATCATCCACTCCATGAGTTTGAGTTTATACTGTTATGCGTAGGACTGAGACCAATTACGTGAGTTTGAATCATTATGATTTAGTTCTTAGATATATTAATCTGGAACTCAGTTTTATCATCTTGCAAGTTTTAGGGGAATATAAGTAATTTAGAGTAATAGTGTAATATATCATATTTCTTTAAAGTTTTCAAAATTTATTTACATTCTTTATCTCATTCAGGGCAACTTTGTGAATCGGACTTTAATATGCTTCTAACTTGTGGTTACACTCTGAAATACAGTAATACATGATATTATTAGAACACTGCCAAGAATGCCCATGTATGCTTTTAATGAACGTTGGTCATTACTAGTGCTATTATTTTAAGCATGGATTTATACTGGATTCTACCTACCTGGAATATGTAATTTAAGGCACCTAAGAATCCAGAACTTTTCTTTCTATTCAATACAACTCAAAAAATCTCACATCAGCCTCTTAGTAAGCAAAACTCTACTACTTTGGCAAAGAATCAACAGAAACATATGTGTTGCAGGTGTGCAAAATAACTAAGTGGGAGAAGAAATCAGTGAGCAAGTGAGAACATTCACACATTTATCACATCATTCTGTGAACATATACATGCTCTGTATCTGTTCTCTGATCTCTCTGACAGAAAACTCAAAGTTCACATGCTCAGGCACCTGTTTAGAGTATTAAAGTGTCTAGAGAAAGTGAGTGAGCACTGGCTGCTCAGCCTCAAGGTAGAGGATGTGGAGTGAAGGTTAATGGGGAAAAGGATTCTATTGGGGATAAGGAAAATGTTCCAAAATTAGATTATAGTGAGGGTTTTGCAACTCCAAATACATGAAAAACCACTAAATTACACCCTTGAAATAAATGGACATCAGGATTATAAATCATGCATCAATAATTCTGCTATAAAAAGTAAACAGGGCTGAGGATTTAGCTCAGTGATATAAATACCTTCCTGGTAAGTGAGAAGTCATAAGAAAAGCCCAGTACCGCTAACAGATTAAAAATAAAGTAATAAAAAATAAACTACAAATTTAGATATCTTAATACTCATGCTTTTTAGTGAAAGAATTTTGGAAATCACTGTAAATTGAGATTCCAGGTATAAACAGAATTCATTTTACACTGCTAGCTTATTGAAGCCCAATTAAAAGGAAAAGATAAATTTGCTTTATACTTTTAGGAACTATAGACAAATTTTGATAGGCTAGTTATACTTGACCGCCATCTAGTGGTAGAACCATGACTGCTCTATTTTAAATGCTAAATAGAAGGACAATCACATGAAATATGGTCTCTGGACTTCAAAAACAATTTACATAACTAACTCAGCTTTTGTAATCTATTATGTCCACTCTTTTGACTTGACCGATTCTGTTCTGTTATGTCACATTTGGTTTTACTCTTTTCCAAAAAAGTAATAAGAACCGTGAGAGCAATGAAACCCAAAATGTGTAATAGTCATTGTACAAAAGAGAGGAAAAGAAAGTGCTCTAAACTATATAACTGCATGTATATTTAAGTGTATAAGATAGAATATGATATCACAGAGTTTTATTGGATCATTGAACAGAACTGTTTGCAGTATCATTGATGGAATGTCCACTTTATAAGCTTTAATTTTGTGACTTGAACAATTATTTCTAAGATGACAATATGTAATCCATTAACTAGTAATTTCCTACTGATCATTTTTTTTCTGCAAATCTGTATAACTAGTACCCTTTCTCTGCTTTTTTTTCTTTTCTCCTTAAATAAAATTTAAAAAAAAATTAAAAAAAAATAGTACTTTTGGCCTCATGTTATGATTAAAGTATAGTGTGACACAACTTAATATAATATATGTAATATCTATTCATTGCTTTGTCTCCCCATGGGGCTACCTGCCTCATCTTTTCCCCCCCAAGAGATATGGTGATCACAGAAAGCTGTCCTCTACCCAAATAGGTTAGATTTCCTTAGATTTCCTGACCAATGTGCCCTGTATAAATTGTAGGAACTGTAGTCGATGGGATAGGCATGTGATCTAAGTTGATCTGGTTTGAGGTTACCCAAAATCTTGAATCTTTCATCTTAAACCAGAAGTATATAAATCTATGGATTCTCATAGTTATAGTTATATGTCCACCTCTATGGTGAAGTCAGTGATAGAGAATAAAGCTACATTACAGAAGAAATGACTGAAGAAAGGCAAGTACGGACATACAAAGCCTATACTTTCTTCTGAGATAAGCCTTATAATTATCCTTGTTATTGTCTGGTACCTCAGTTAATACATTATTTTCCCTGATGTCCAACAAATGAGGTTGTTGGACTGTAATCAAAGAAATTTTTCAAATGTAACTATGAAAAAGTAGCTATTTGCCTTCATTCATGCATTGACAAGCGGAATTTGAAGTTGGAACACGCATAGCCTTTCTGAAGATAAATTTTGTCCTGATTCTGTCATATCATTGTATCATTGAAGTAACACACTGCCTTGATTAATGTAGTTATGTGTAAATTTTGAAATCAGAAAATATAATCCTTCCAAAGTTGATATTGTTTCAATTTTTTTTTTGCTATTCTGGGTCAACTGCATTTCTGTTTTAATTTTAATCAGTTTGCACACTTCTGTTAAGAAGTTGGAAGGGATTTGAGTGGGGAGTACAATGAATTTGTGACCTACTTGAAGAATGCTTCCATCTTAATATTATGTTGATGATATTTAATTAATAATATGGTATTATCAATATTAATTGAGATCCATTTCAATGACAAATCTCATCTCCAAAGATCTCTAAAAGTCAATAAATTAAGTGGTTTATTAACTTACTCAAGGGGATAAAGTTGCTTTCGCCGTTATACTACGCTATGCCTCCCTCACACAGAAAGAAGCCAAGCCTTAACTATGTGACATTAGTCTTTAAATAGTAGAAACGATTGACCTACGAGTATCTTTAAGAAAAATTAGAGGGCCCCGCTCAAGAGAAAAAATGAAAATAAAAACCTGAAGAGTGTATTGTTGATGTTGATTCAACTCTTCATCTCCGCCATCAGAGACCAAAGCTATTTCTTTATTTATGCTCCATCTGAGAATGCTCACTTAGATTTCTGCTTGTTCTCTGCAGGTTACTAGATGAAAGTATTTAAAAAGAAAATGTAAAAGAGGGAATGGAACAAGGAGTAAAAGGCTTTCACTTTGTATTTATAAAAGAAAATTCTCCTCTGAGATTTTTCTTTTCATATTATTGTCCACAACTGAGTCACAGAACTACTTCCAACTGCAAGGCAGAGTGACAGTTTTAGGTTATTAGAGTTATAATTTCAACACAGGTGAAGCATAAGGAGGTTATAGCTGAAAGCTGATTTAACCAGTTCAGAGGTTCTGGTAACCTCACTCTTTAATGCGGTAAAATTTGCATAATCGTTTACTTTCCTTTCTTTCAAGGTTTAAGTTTTTTTTTTTTTTTTTTTTAAAGATAAATCAGGAAAGCTTTTTAAATAAAAAGTATAGATCTGTAAGAAATCTGGAAGAATTAGAGGGCAGAGGAGAGGGAGAAAAGAAAAGAGGATGAAGAGGAAGGTGGAAAGGAAGGAAGGAACAAAGGAAAGGCAAAATGGAAGAAGGAAAGAAAGAAAGAAAGAAAGAAAGAAAGAAAGAAAGAAAGAAAGAAAGAAAGAAAGAAAGAAAGAAAGAGAGAAGAAAGAAGAAAGAAGGAAGGAAGGAAGGAAGGAAGGAAGGAAGGAAGGGAGACAGAGAAAGAAAGAGAAAGATCTGTTAGTACTTCTGAAGGGTTAATATCTGGGCAATAGTGAGCAGAGGAGATTGACTCAGACACACACACACACACACACACACACACACACACACACACACAGCACTGCAACATCAACAAAGCGAAGGGCCACTGTGGGAATAATTCCTACTTTCAGAAAAACTCACACGCCTTGAAGTAGCTACAAATAATGGTTAACAAATATAATGGAGAAGAGCTGGCCCAAGAAGGGATACCAGGTAATCATTTAAAGAACTTTCTGCTAAACAACCAGCTCAGCTCAACTAGTTCTCATTCTTGCTTCTGTGTGTGTAAAGGGTGGGCTGTAGAGTTGATACTCAAAATAAAGTCCTCAACATATCTTTGAGTAAATTAAAAAAAAAAAAAAA
This sequence comes from Cavia porcellus, assembly GCF_034190915.1. Taxonomy (NCBI): domain Eukaryota; kingdom Metazoa; phylum Chordata; class Mammalia; order Rodentia; family Caviidae; genus Cavia; species Cavia porcellus. Next base: position 44,536,203 of record NW_026947496.1, read on the forward strand.
CTGTGGAAGAATGAGGCATTCTGACAGTGTATATAAGATTGAGGAAGTAAAAAACATAAGAAAATTCTTTAATTCTAAAATAGTAGAGGAGGATATGGAAACAACTTTACTAATGAAACACTCTATAATTACCTACAGAGTGTATGGAATCTGTTCTCTTGGCGGTTACTGGTTTCCCAAACTGCCTCCCTGATTTTTACCAAACACGCTCAGGGAACATCTCACTGTTAAGCAACTCAGTCCACATGACCCAGAGTCAGCAGTGAAAACACTTTCAAAGGACATATCTAAAGAGAGAATTATCATTCTGCAAGAAAAAGTTAAAGGAATTTCCTAGGCCTTAGAAAACCAACGCAACATTTGAAAAAAAGAGAAGAAGCCATGGCTAAAAAATAAAATGGATGTGACATCCATATAGCAAAATTCTTAGGAATTCTGGGAATATAGCTCAGTGGTGAAGTGCTTGCCTAGCACGTATGAGGGCCTGGGTTTGATCATTACCACCACAAAAAAGAAAACAAAACATCTTAGGAAAAGAATAAAAATATATTGTAGGTATACAGTTGCTGGGTGACAAATAATAATTATAGTTAAATCAATGATTTGATGAAGAATGTCAATAAGCTGAAAGAACAAATTGAAGTTAAAGAAGTTCTTGGAGATACAATAAATAAAATAATTTTGTGCATATTTACCAAACATATATTGTTTCCAAATTCAAAAAGGAGTAGAGGAAAATTAGAACTGTTAGCCTCGGATTTGCCACTTGAAAATCTAGTTTTTGACAGAGTGACTTTTTCATTTTGAAGAAAAATCCACTAGCAGTTAAACTTTTGGATACCTCAAAATTATTTACAAAGAGACCAAAGTATCTACAAGCATATAAAAATGTAAGATCATGCCACTGACAAAGCTTTCTTAGAATAAAAATCATCAGAACTTTGTGGAAGTAAAATGAAGTGGAAATGTGAGAACTAGCAATTGGGACACAAGTTACCAAATGGCTACATTAATCATTAAGTCTTAACATGTATTCAAACTTTGTGTGAAAAGTAGTGAAAGTATTCAGCTAGGATTAGTTTCTGATTCAAAAATAAATAATAGTGCAACCACAGTGCTTTCACAAGTCTACACTCCCACCAGCAGTGAAGAAGGGTTCCTGCCTTCAGAAGTTATACTGGTTGATTTTTTGATGACAGCCATTCTTTCTGGGGTGAAATGGAATCTCAGTGCTCTTTTACTTTGCATCTCTTGAGGAATCAATGATGTTGAACATTTTTTTCATATATTTATTTACCATTCATATTTCTTCATCTGAGAAGTGTGTATTCATTTCAGTTACCTATTTTTGAACTGGGTTTTTAATTTGGATGTTCTGATCCATTTCAACTCTTCATAGATTCTAAGTATGTCTTCTGTCTCTGGGTGATCTGGCTGCAATTTTTTCCCACTTTGTGGGTTATCTTTTCCCTTGCTTGGTTTCTTTTATTTTGCAAAAACCTTTTAGCAAGGTGAGATCCTATCTGTGGATTCTTTGTATTATTCCCTTTGCAGTCTGGGTTTTGTTCATGAAGTCTCTGCCCACAACCTATGTCTTTGAGATTTCCATCTATTTCTTGCCAGTAAATTTAATGTTTCTATTTTAATATTTAGACCTTTGATCCATTTTACTTTAGTTTAACACAAGGTGATAAATATGAGTCTACCTTTAGACATCAACATGTGGACAGCCACTTTTACCAGTACCTTTTATTAAAGAGACTTTCTTTCTTCAGTGAACATTTGGCTCCTTTGTTAAAGGTAAGGTGGGTGATTGTGTTAGAGGACATTTCTGTATCTTCTATTATGTTCCACTGATCTTTAGGCCTGGTTTTTTGGCCAATATCATTCTGATTTTATTACAGTTGTTTTCAGGTCTTTGATTGTGATGCCCCCTGACTTAACCTTTGTTGTCCTGCATTGCTATTCCTATTCCTATTTTTTTGTGGTTCCAAATGAATTTTAGGAATGCTTTCTCTAGACCTGTGAAGTATGCTAAAAGGTATATTGATTAGGATTGCATCGTCTACATAGCAATTTTGGAAATATAACCATTTTTACTATGTTTGTTCTTCCTATCAAAAAGCAAGCGATGTTTTTTTCAATTTTCTGATATGTTCTTCAATCTCCTTTTTCGGGGTACTGTAATATTCACTGTATAGATTACTTACAACCTTTATTAAATTGATTCCTAAGTATTTCTTTTTTTGGATGTTGTTATGAAGGGTGTGGTTTGGCAAATTTCTTTCTTTATGAGTTTTTGCTTGTATATGGCAATATTGTTGATATGTATTGACTTTGTATCCTACTTTACTACTGAATCTAGATATTAACTCTTCAAGTTTTTTAGTGGAATTTTTGAGGTTTCTCTATGTAAAGTGTCCAGTCATCTGAAAATAATGATAATTTAATTTCTTCTTTTCCCATATTTATTCTTTTTTTCTCTTGCCTAATGGCGCTGGCTATTGTTTCCAGATTTATATCGAATACGAAAGTGATAATGAACATACTTGTCTTGTTCTTGATTTTGTTTACTTGTTTACTTTTCGTCTTTTTAAAACAGGGTCTCCCTATGCAGTTCAGGCTGGTGTTGAGCTCACTTTGTAGCCCAGGTTGGTCTCAAACTTGTGAGAATCTGCCTGCCTCACCCTCCAAAATACTAGGATTACAGGAGTGAACGACCACGCATGGTGGTTCCTGATTTTAGAAACTGAAAGCTTTCAGTTTTTGGCTTTTAGTATAATATTAAATGCCTTGTATGGCTTTTGTAAGATTGAGGTAAAGACCATCTATTCTAATTTTCCCTATGGTTTCTATCATGAATGGGTGTTGGACTTTGTCAAATGTGCTTTCTGCATCTATTGAGATGATTATGTGATTTTTGTCTTTGATTTTGTTAATACAGTATATTACATTTATTTATTTTTGTATGTTGTACTATCCCTGAATCCCTGGGATGAAACCTACTTAGTCATTATATATAATCTTTTTGATAATTTGCTGCAGTCTATTTGCCATTATCTTATTAAGGATTTTTGCATCTGTGGTTATTAGGGCCATTGGCCTATAGTTTTCTTTCTTTGTTGGGTTCTTGGTTTCAGAATCAGGATAGTAATTGCTTTCAGGACTGACTTTGGAAATACCACTCTACATTCCATTACTTTAATGAGTTTCAGCATTAGTAGCATTAGTTCTTCTCTAAATTTCTTGTAGAACTGAACAGCATATATGTCAGGGTTTGGGCTTTTCTTAATTAGTAAATTTTTAATTACATTTTCAATTTTATAGCCTATTTGTTTCTTTAGAGTTTATATATCTTCTAGATTCAGTTTTGGCAATTCAGTTCTGTCTAGGAATCTTTCTGTTTTTTCTGTGATTTGCTTCTTATTAGAATGCAAATGCTCATAGTTGATATTGGCGATCTCCTGGATTTCTGTTGTATTCACTGAGATTTCCCCCTTTTCATTCCTAACTGCTTGAGTTTGCATTTTTCTTCCCTTTTTTTGATAATTGGCTAATAGTTTATAAATTTTATTTATTCTTTGAAAGAATTATCTTTTTGATTTATTGATTCTTAGTGTTATTTTTTAGTCTCTATTGCATTAATTTCTGCTGTCTTTATAATTTCCTCCCTCATATAAGTTTTGGGTTTGATTTGTTTCTCTTTTCTCTAGAAGTTTGAGGCTTAACTTTAGACAATTAGATTGTCTGAGTTCATTTTGTTTTCCTTATGTGTAAGTTCATTGCTAAAAATTTCCCTCATAGGATTGCTTTCATTGCATCTCATAAATTTCAGTGTGTTGTACTGGCATTATCATTTAACTGTATGTACTGTTTAATTTTGTGTTTAATTTCCTCTGTGACTCATTGGTTGTTCAGAATGATGTTGTTTATTTTCATGTGTTAATATGTTTTTGTGGTTTCCTTTATCATTGATTTCCAGTTTCATTGCACTATTGTCAAATACTGCATGGGATGATTTCATTTCCTCTATATTAAGCATACTTTGTTGACTATTTTGAGAATGTCCCATGTGCAGCTGAAAGAATGTGGATTCTGATGTGGAGTAGAACAATTTGTAGATACCTACCAAGTCTATCTGTTTATGGCTTGGTTTAAATCTAATATTTCTCTTTTATTTTGAGGAGGATAAAACAGAATAAAACCAATCAAAACAAACCAGTGTATGAGATACGGGACTTGAAAACATTACAAAATCAACAATAGCTACCATAATGCCTTTGTCATCTTCAAATTAGCTGCAGATAACTTTGGACATAGTAAAAATCAAACCAAACAGATTAGAATAAAAGCAATAAAAACAAAATAATGAAGGCTATAACAGAGTTCAAAATAAACTCACAGTAAATCCAAAATTATTACTATAATATATTTTGCTATCTTTGAAATATTTTCTCCTACCATTGAATTTAACATAAACAAAACAAAAGAGAATAAAACCCAATGCAACAAATACAGGGCTTCAAATCAAGACCATAGGGACAACAAAGGCGACAAGTCCCAGAAGGAGATCCCTCCAACATGCCTCAATGCATACCACTATGCTCTGAACTTATGATCAAGCCACTGGCCCTAGACCTACAATGTTAATGTAACATCAAAGCACCACAGGCATCCGATTGCATCACCTCCATGTCTATCATCACACCCTTTATCTCTCTTGATGAGCCAGTTGTTTATGCAGGGTGGGGGTGTAGGTGGTAATTGGTACTTATTGTTTGCTAACCTGCACATCTGAAGGGGCTGGGTCTGGCTATTCTCAGTCTGGAGACAGACTGTGCATGGTGCTAGTTCTCAGACAGGGCTTGCTTGCTGGTATGGCCTTGTTCTCTCTACCCCTAGTCTGCAAATGGCACTGACTCATGGGGAGAGACTGGAGTCTCACTGTTCTCAGTCTGGCAGCAGCCCATGCGTGGTGCTGGTTAATTCTACTATTTCTTTGTTAATGTTTTGTCTAGTTCATCTATTCATGTCTAAGAGTGGGGTATTAAGGCCCACCACCACAAATGTGTTAGTGCTTATTTGTTTTTTCATGTCTATTAATATTTGTTTTATGTTGTTGGGTGAACCTGTGTTTGGAATATGAAAATTTATGATTGTTGTTTCTTCTTCTTGGAGTTTTAACAAGTACACGGTGGCCTTCTTTGTCTTTTTTTGATTACTTTTGGCTTAAAGTTTGCATTTTCTACAAATAGAATGACTAATTATGCTTTTTTCTGGGTTCCTGTGGAAAATTTTTTTTCCATTCTTTGACTTTTATTCTGTGAACTGTTGGTAAGTTAAATGTGTTTCTTAAATACAGCATATTATTGGGTCTTATTTCTTGATCCGTTCTCCCACTCTGTCTCTTCTGATTGCTGAGTTGATATCATTTATGTTGATAGTTACAACTGATATATATTGCCTTTTCTTTTTCATGTTGTTTCCTGTTTTGTTCCTTGTCTTTCTGCATTTAATCACTTGCCTACGTGGTGGCTTCTTTCTATTGGTGTTCCTGTGTTTCTGGTCTTTGTTTTTGCTTTCTAATATGTCTTTCAGAGCATGCTATAAAGCTAGTTTGGTGGTCATAAATTTCTTTAGTTGTTCTTTGACATGGAAGTATATTAATTTTCCATCAATTTTGAAAAATAGCTTTCCAGGATATGGCAGTCTGGGTTGATGATGGGTTGTTTTCCTTTAGAACTTGAAATATTTTACTCCAAGCTCTTTATGATTTTAGTTTTTATTTCTGTAGTATACATTATATTTTAGGATATTTAGTAATAGCATCACTATTTTCTTTAAGAAAAGTGCCTGCTGGATGATAATTCATATTATCCAATAATAATTCATATTATCCAATAATAATTCATATCTAACATGATCTAGTTCCTTGAAAGAAAGAAATTCCTGATATCCATATGACCTGAAAACAAACATACTTCATTGGTTAAATCATGGATATTATCATATTTGCTGCCAAAAACTATTCAGTAGTTCCCTTTAGCTTGAGTTATGTGGAAAGGATATAACTAGGATTATCTCAAATAGTGAGTAAAAACAGAATTCTCATTAACTTTGCTTATTAGATAAATAATAAAAATATAAGACATATCCTGCAGTAAAGTTGCCTGGAATTCAGATTTGATTGCATGTGTTGTGTTTTACCTGCTAATTCAGTCTGTTCTCTTTCTTTAATGGCAATGGATTGCTCTACTGAATGATCACATCCACCCCTTTCTCTTCCATCTGATCATTGTCCTCTTGAGTCTTGCAGAGAGAGCACATATCCTTTAGATCAGTCAACACACCCGTCAAAAAGGGGCTCTGACAATCCCTGCAAAACATAAAATAATGTCACTTTGTAAAGCAAGTGACTAGTGGAGGGAAAAGATACATTACAGTACAATACTGAAGGACAGTGGGATGTTCTGTTCCTTTTATTTGCCATACATGCTTCATTAAATTCACATAACATCATCATGAAATTTGCCTTATTAATAGTATCTATTATTTTGGAAATTATCCTCTACTAAACCTACTTGATCTGAAATGTTCAGTCATTCAACACATACTGCAGTCTGATCATTGGGAAATGGACACACATGACCCAGACTAGAAACCAAATTTTCTGAATCATTACAAGAATGAACAAATGTCTTCAAGGCAGGTAAGAATCTCTCTAAGACTGATCTTTGCCTTCTAGTACTTCTTTGCACTGAGTCCAATGGGAAACATATTGAGCATGGAATTCATAAACTGCCCGGAAAATTAAAAAGACAGAACAACCATGGCTAAAGGATGGAAAGAATCAGCTCCGATTTTATACTTTAGCAATGAAGTCTCACTGTTCTCAATGCCAGTTAGAGAGTCAATCAAAACAAAACAATGAACATGGTGCATGACTTTAAAACAAAATACACGGAAATTAATAATGGCTGCCATGTTGCCTCTTGTTATCTTCAAAAGAATTGTCTATACTATCAGGCATAATATAATCCAAACAAAGTGCACAATAAAACCAAAACAATAGAAACAGTGCAGGACTTCAAAACAAGATAACTGTAAAATCACAATGGTACCAAAATGCATCTTGTTATCTTCAAAGCAGTTGCCTATTCAATGGGACATGATACAGCAAACAAAACAAAATAGAATAAAATCAGCCAAAACAAAACAAAGCAATACAAGGCTTCAAAACAAACAAACAAAAAAATCCAAAATGGGTACCATAATGTATTTTGCTATCTTGCAAATAGGTGTCCATGCCATCAAGTATAATAAAATTAGACAAGCTGAAAAAGAATAAAACCAAACTAAACAATGAAAACAATATGAGTTTCATATCATGATAATAGATTAACAATGGCCACTGCCTTCACTTTTTTAGACATTTCCTCCCTTTTTACTTTCACAGGATATGTGTATTTTAAATCCCACTAACTCCTTTAGTTTTTATATTAGAGAGATGACACAATACTCACCCTTGTGACTCTGAACCATTTCACTCATGAGCACCATCTCCAATTGTATCCATTTACCTACAAGAGCTTAAAGGTTATCTTTCTTAATAGCTGAGTAGCTTTCCATTGTATAAAAGTGCCATGACTTTCTTAACCAGTCTGCAGCCAATCAACAAGTTACCCCTATTTCTTTCTGGTTCTCTGTAACATAGAAAGAACATTGTTCTCTCTCTTCTGACTTTCAGTCTATGAACCTCCTTTTGGGTTAAATGTGTTTCTTATATAAAACATATGGATGGGCTCTATCTCTTGATCCATTCTGCCTGTGTTTCTTTTTATTGGTGAATTGAGGCCATCCATATTAGTGATTATGGCCAACCTTCTCTGCCTCATCTCTGCCATGCTATTTTCCTGCTGTTGGTTGTCTACTTTTCCCCTCCATTCCATTGTCCGCCCCGCTCAGTGAGCCCTCTCTGCCACGGTTCCTGGAACCATGATCTTTTTCATCTCTCTCTATAATGTCTTTCAGTATTTTTTGTAATGTTTGTTTGGTGATCACGAATTCTTTCAGTTGTTTTTTTCATGGAAGTATCTTGTTTCTCCAGTCATTTTGGAAGATAGTTTGGAAGTTGTTTTCTTTCAGGACTTGAAATACTTCACTCCAAGTTCATCTTGATTTGATGGCTTGTGACAAGAAGTCTGTCATAATTCTGATGGGTTTTCCTTTATAGGTGATCTGTTTCTTTTCCCTAACAGCTTTTAATATTCTGTTGTTGTGTTTAATTCCTGGGATCTTGATTATTATATGTCTGGGTGTAGACTTATTTTGGTTATGTCTAGCTAGGATCCTATATGCCTCACTTATCTGAATGTCATTTCCTTTTCCTATGCTTGGAACGTTTTGTGAAATTATGTCTGTAAACAAACTTTTAATGTCATTTGTGTTGATTCTTGCTTTTTCACTCATATCCATTATTCTTTCGGCTGTCTTGCAGATGTTGAATTTTTACTTCCTGGTTCCTTGCTAGTTGTAAGAGATCCTTCCTTTTGTGGTCGCAAGCTGCAAACCTATCTTCAAGGTCTAAAAGTCTATTCTGAGTTTCTTTCAAGCAGTTTTGCCAGTTTTCAGTGGAGTTTTTAATTTCCTGAGTATCTCCTTGAATTTGTTTTATGTATTCTAAGTCTTTTTTTGTATTGTTCATTCAAGGTTTTCCTCACGTTCCTATTCTCCTGTTTTCTTCTATCTATAACTGCTTTAGAGGTGCTTAGCAATTCTTTTATTATGTGTTTCATTTCCTCTTTTACCTGAGATACTATTTGTGTTCTAATTTACTTTATAGCCTCATGAAGTTGTTTCTTTACTTCAGTTGCCATTACTTCAGAAACTTCAGGTGTGTGTCTCCCAATGTCTTCTGTGTTTACATCTCTTGGATCAAATCTGCTTAGGTTGGAGGCCAGAGACTACCTTTTGCTTCTTTGTCCTGACACATTTTTGGGTTCTTCTGGACAAATGGGTAGTGGGGTCCCAGACACTTCCTGTATTTGCCACAATTTCTCTGAAGCAAGACTGTTTCATTTTTCTAGTCAGTGCTGACTATGAGTATCTGATGATGAGCTTTGGTTCACAGGTGGCTGATGGAGTAGTACACACATGGGCAGGACTGATTGCTGCCTCCTAGCTGGTTAACTACAGGGAGTTCTCACCTTGGCTGTTAGAGTATGCATGGGGGTGGGACTGGCCTATTCCTCCAGGCAGAGCTGGTTAAGGTTAGGGTTGGGACTTCAGTGATGGCTATTGGAATGTGCATGGAGTGGGGCTCAGTCCAAGCAGCATCTCCTCTCAGATAGGAGCTGGTAGAGGGAGCCAGCTGCAGTTTTGGTTCCAAGCTTATCCTGCACAACTCCAAAATGGCTTCACTATAAAACATATTTACTTATTCTGACATCTTTCCACAGTTTACTTACACTTTCTCTGTCACATAAATTTTTAAGAAAGACAGGGAAGTATGTAAGATTTCTCTACACTGAAAGGTTAGTAATTGTTCAAAAGAAGCTCACACCAAGTCTATGAAAGTCTTATCAAGTAACTTGTAAATTATATGTTTCTCATTAACTTTAAGATTTAGCTTTTGAACTGAACATTTTCTTCCCTTAGAGAGACAATAATCAAATTCTCCATATTCAATATGTGGTAGTTAGATAATAAGAAAAGGGAAGTAGAATCTGAAGTTTGATTATTTTGTTATTTCTTGCTTATTACAAAGAAGAAAGACTTAAAATATTTTTCAATTATTTTCAAGGCATATTAATGTTTTCCTAGTTTCTAGAGAGAAAAAAATAGCATAAAAAATAATAAAAGCAGGGTTGAAAATTATTTAGGTTTTAAAATTAATTTTATGACATTACCTTCTTTTATAAACAGAAAGAAATTTTATTGTTTTCCCATTTTCCATGCACATTTGTGTTTATATATTCCACCCAAAACTAAAGTGGTTGTTCCATATGTTACACAGTATTTATTACAGAAAGCTTTAACTTGATAGGATATTATTACCAGATCCTACATCATTTGTAGGAAATCAAGTAAAATTTTCACATTGAGAACAAAGTATAAGAGGTTAAAATAAGCATTACTTATCTCTCAAGCAATTCCTAAGCTATGTATTGTCAGAAATACACTGTGGTTAGCAGCAAACATTAAAACACTTAAGGAACAGTTAGCCATATATGCTACAGCACACTGTAGTTAAGAAAGGGAGACCACTTAGTGGGACACCCATATTATCGGCCTTTAATACATCGCTAATGAGACAACACTAATAATGCTACTCTGACATTGATTATTTATTATTTTAATGTTACCGTATTACAAAAATGGAAATAGTAGTGTAAATGTAATGTCCACTTCTTTAAGACCCTCTGAAAACTGAGCTCACTGAACATTAGGTATTTGTCTTCACTGTACCAGAGGGAGAATACCCTTCATCTTTTCTTTGAAACCATGCACTTGGAACCTGGGCCAATAAAAGAAACGTGGCTACTTCACGCCTCTCTTTGTAAGAACAAGCAATCTTAGTGTTGATGATCCCAGATCTGTTTATCTCAGAGCAGAAAATAGAATTGTCAGTCAAGCTACACTCAAAAAAAGGACAGTATGATTTTTCTTTGTATTTTAGCTTGCTCTATAAGTGACCTAAATCATATATCCTCTAAGGTACAAAGAGATTTGATTTACAAAATCTTTTAAGAAACTGATTGCTTTTATACCATTTTCAGCCAGATCACTAACAACAAACATACTTGAAAAAAAAATGAAAGAAAGGGAAGAAAAAAAGAAAAGGTTTCTATATTTCCAAAGAAATATGAAGAAATAAAAAAAAATATTAGAACTTTCATGTTATTAAGGAACAATCATGTATCTATTTGGAGAAATGCTGCTTAATGTGCACATAAAAATGTTACGCTGTGACATGTGAAGCACTTTTCATTTCTAAATGGGGGAATTTTTCTCTTACTTACATCTATGTCAAAATATATTTATACCCTCCAGCAATCTGATTCTCAGTCTTTTTCTCTTGATTGTATTTAAGAAAAGATTATGTCCTTCTTTAAAAAAGGATTATTCTGTTTGAACATGTATCGTGCAAAACAAGAAAACAATGACTATGGAAAAAGTAATATGTTTTTAGTATAAAGCTGTGTGTTTAGGGAAGGAAAAGCTCTCCTTTACTAAAAAAAAGGGAGAGAAAAGGACCATCATTGATATAACTCATTTGACACACTGATTTTCATTCATGAAATATATTATACATTTCTAAAATATATATATATATTTTATTCTATTGGTCCAACACATCCTTTCCAAACAATTTTTTTCTGTCTTCATCTTGGATACAAACTATACTCAAATGTCTAAGATGTACCTTCAAAACTGTATTCCTAATTTATAGTCTGCTGTAGGGTTATTCTCCAAATGTCTCACAAACTGGTAAGGATTCTGTTTTTTACATGGTGTCATGGAGTCATCATGTTACTCTAAGTTCTGACTATATTCCATGCACAATGTTGTTTCTTGAGAACTGGCCTTGAGGCCAGGGGTGTGCATCTCCAAATCTAATTCTACCATCTTTCCCTCCCAATGTTAGCCTTTTCTAACTGTCACCAAATATCTGAGAAAAGTTGTTATAGCCAGAAATACCTATTTTGGAGCATGGTTCCAGAGATGTCAGTCCATAATCAACCAGTTCTATTCCTAGTGGGCCTGAGATGAGGCAGAATATGGTGGTGGTGTGTATACTGAACAGTTATTCATCTCATGGCATCCAAAAAGCAAAAGGAAAAAGACGTAGAGAGGAAGGGGCCAAGGACAAGATACAGCCCCTGTTGTAGTCAGGGGTTGTACACAGAGAACAATTCAGGTCAGGACATGGAGTTTATAATATTTTTATAATGGTCACTGAAAGTTAACACAGGAAAATGCAGGAAATCTATCCGCAACACCAACGACATAGATTATTTAAGTCAAGAGCCTAAACCCCATGGCAATGTCCCACATGAGTCCAGATAAAAACCCAGAGCTCAGGACAATGCCTCCACGAGTCCAACTGGAAGTCCAGGGCCCACAAGGACTCACGCCAGTTTCTTTTATGGATTCATGCCGGGAAGACCCAAAGGTCAGTGGTGGAAGCCAGAAAGTCCATGCCAGCAGGATGAAGCAGCTGTGCTAGTGGGATGAGGGTTCTACACTGGAGCTGAGAAGTCACACTCACAACAAAGAGCAGGGCTGTCCTGAAAGGAACCACGGCTGTCCTCAGCGACACGGAGGCCCCGAGCTCCTCCGATGACAAGCACAGTCGGGAATGTGCCAGGAAGCAGCGTGAAGAGTTCACCCTGGAGACCAGGCAGCACATGTCTTCCCCTCCGGAGCCAGGAAGCAATGCTCGATGTGAAGACCAAAGCTTCTCCAGGAGAACCAACAGCTCAGACAGCAACTTGTAGGAGAACTAACAATTCCTCCATAACGCCTCAATCCCTCTCCCACCTCTCTTCTTCTCCACCTATTTATCCTGGCAACCCTTCTCAGGTGGAGCATCTTCTCTCAATGCATGCTGATGTAATCCAGCCAGCGTTAAGTTGACCACTAGTTATCAAACCATAACAGCCCCTGTGGTTATATCCCCACCGTAACTCATTCCAATAGGCTCAGTTTTCTAAATTTCTATTACCTTCCAATAATGGCTTCCAATTATGATCACTTTGATAATTAACCCACTGATGAAGTTAAAGCCATCATGATCCAATCATTACTGAAAACCCTTACCTCTGGGCATATGAGACTTTTGGAGGACATTTTAGATCTAAACTATAGCACTACACTCATATCATCATAAAGTATTAAGTGTACAAACTACTTACATGATTTTTGTCAGTTGTGATATTTTCTTATATTTATTATCATAAATTTCTACATTTCTCTGGAGTTCCAAATTCTCCATCAAAGTTAACCTTAAATTGTGCTTTTAACTGAAAATTAACTCCCTTCGGCAACACTTTTGGCAAAATGTGATACTCTTTTATTCTAGTATTACCATTTCTTATTTAAAAAGCCAACCTCAGAGACTCCATAAATGTTTAGGACACTATTGATTAGATTATATAGGATGTTTTAAAAAGCTTATTGAATAAAATGTACACACCATAAATTTCAGTCTTTGCATGTGTACAATCAAGAATTTTAACAAACTTATTGACTTGTAACAATGTCACTATAGTCCAGTTTTGGCACATTTTCTTATTTATTTACTTATTTATTTTTGGGAATCATACTTACAGCCTCATGCTTGCCAAGCAGGCATTTATGCCCCTGAGCTAAATCTCCAGCCCCCCAAAACTGCAATGATTTAATGTGCAAGTAATATGCCTAAAACTAGAAAAATCACTTTTTCTAAAAAATTACCTTTTCTAAATTCCTTATACAAATAGAATCACACAAAAAGTTGTAGTGATTCATAGCTGTTTTTTTCTTCAGTTATTGTAATGGTTCTAAAGGTCAATCATGTTGAAGCATGATTCAGGACTTTACTTTTTTCATTGCTGAGTAGTATTCTTTAAAAAGATCTAGAGCAGCACCCCCTTCCTGTTATTTGTTGTTTCATTTTCCTTTCCTTTCATTTCCTTTGTTTCACTTACCCACAGTAAACTGAAGTCCAGAAACATGAAGTGGCACATTCTGTAGTCACTCTGAAGTGATCTTCGATATCATGTAGACTCCAGTAGTGTCTCAGTGCATGCATCTAAGTTACTGTAGTGTGTTAGACTAACACTATAACACGATACCTACATCAGTCACCTTTCCTTATCCTAACACTTCATTTCCTGGTATCTTTAATCTACCATGTAAGCATTATATTATTTCATGTCATCACAAGATGAAAAGAGTACAATAAGATAGTGTGAGAGAAAAAGAAACACCACACTGACATTATTTTTATTACAGAATTATATTGTTATAATTTAACAGTTATTTTGTGATTTTTTGTGATTATAATATGTTTATAATAGACTGTGGAACACATTAAATATAGGACTCAGTGCCATCTTCAGTTGTAAGGGTCCACTGAGGTCCTTGAATCAAGTCTGCAGATAACTGGGTATTGTTTTATCATATTTTACTTAAAGATGCAGCAATAAATGGATATTTGGAATAAATTTAGTTAGGGGATAGTATGAGTAATGCTGCTCAAAAATTCACAATACAGATGTCTTCTCCTTTGACCCAGGTAAATTCTCGAAGTAGATCTAAATAGTAAGTTTAAGGTAAAGCTCTTCAAATGTTGCCCAAATATAGTTAGGAGTTATTGCATTATCATTCAACACAAGAGGGATTCAATTTCTCTGTGTCATCGCCAACATTTGGTTTTGTCTGTCTTCTTCTTACAGAAAACTCAATGGCTATATGATAATATTGCATTGTATTTTAATTTGTATTTACTCAATAATTGATAACATTGGCACATTTTCATTCATATGTCTTCCTTTGTGAAATAGTTATTCAAAGACTTTGCCCATTTTTCAGCTAAGATGTTTTTATTTTAAGTTGCCAAAGTTCCCTATGTATTTAGTTACAAGAACTTTATGAGATTTTTAAATTATAAGTAATCTCTTCCACTCTATATGTGAAATTTTAATTTTCTTATTGGTGTCTCTTAATGCAAAATTCTTAGTGTTGTGAGGTCTGATTATAAATTTCTTGTATATCTCATGCTTTGGCAGCATATCTAAAAGCTTCTTCCTAATATATGCATTCCCAGTTAGCACATAAGCCTCAAAGAGGTAACCATTGCTTCTTTCCCATGGACTGAAATAATCTTAGCTTGTATGACAGTATGAAATTTCTACGTAACATAAAATTTCCTTCAGAATGCAATTAGGGAAAATGTATCAAAATCTTTTCAAGGAAGCAGTACGGAAAACACGATTAAGAAACACTCTTCTAACTTAAAAATATGAAGATTTCTCCTAGAAATTTTTGTTTTAGCTCTCAAATTTGGACCTAAGATCCATTTCAAGTTACTCTCTATGGGCACAGAGAAATTAGGTTTCACTTACTATTTGTATGTGGATATTCAGTTATTTTTACACAAATAGAAGGAAGACTGTGTTTCCTCCACTGAGCTGACACAGCAGGAAGACTTCCAGCTTTCCTTCAGTAGGTACCCATGTGTATGCCGCATGGAGGTCTGAAATTTCTTGATTACAGAAGAAAGCCAGTTACCACGGATAAACATACATACATGCTCTACTAAATATTCTTCTGATATTTGATCAGTAGAATCTGACTCATTTGCAAATAACAATTTAGTAAAATGTTTAGAGATATTAAAGCTTTTGAAGAATATGCAACACATCTGAGCTGAACTAAAAGAAAGAGAAAAATACCAAAATTTTCTTGTCATTTTGGGAGTAAGTTTGCAATGGTGATAAAGCATAGTGTGAACTAGTCTATCCCAATATGTATTTATAATGTCCATAAACCCACCTGTTAATATTTCCTTATGGTGGAAAAGTAGTTATGATAAACATATTTAGCAAACAGAAGAATTCTGTGTGTCTAGGACCTAAGGAGTGAGATTCATTATTTTGATAGGGCCAAATGAAAGCCCACAAATGTCCCACATATACCTTAGTCAAAATAGCAAATCAGAATGCATATTACATCTCAAACGTCTTAATTATATGAACTAGAGTCCAGCAATGTCACAACAAATAAATAGATAATTAACTGGAGAGCTCAACAATATCTCCATCAATAAATGCACCTAGACTAGGGAAAGAAGAAATTGTGTTAGAATATGGAAAATGATAGGGGGGACTGTCAGATAACCCTAATGGTCTTCCTACCTACAGATGATTCTGATGTTGCTCAGCGTAGTGCCCTACACTTTGTGTTATGGATCTGGTGTATGATTTCTGTATTCCCATCTGTAGGAAAGATAAAAATTCCTACTTTTAGAGCTACATTCATTAACTTTCTTCCTGGTGGGCCATTTTAATTTTCACTCTTTCTGAAAATGCAGTATGGAGAAATTGAGATGTTCAATTTTAAAAGAAATTACATTGGGCCCCTCTGCCCATGATGTTATGCTAAACAGAGCTGGCAAATGGAGAATGGTGAAAATCTGAGAAGTCCTACTATTGAGGGTGAATTCCAGGAGTTATTATGCCCTTAAGAAGTACTATGGTCCTAAGGATTTGATGCATATCTGGATATCTTGATATGTAATGGTTACTCACATTTCCTGCCACTAAGTAAAGTGTATTTCACAGAGGCTATATAATTCTCTGGATATTTGCAAGACAGAATGATCCACAGAGAGAACCTGGTTCTGACCCATCCATTTACTAACTTGGAAAGATGTTAGGGTTCAGTTAGACAAGAACAAGCAAAGCCCCTGTGCCTGTTTCAGGTTTATTTATTTATTTATTTTTACTTCTTGCTGTGGGAGGAATACAAGGGTTTATCCAGTCAGGATTGCTATCATGATAAATAAATATAGATAGTGAAATAAAGTGAAAGATGCCAGTGTGACACACAAAGACTTGAGACAAAAGAAATACTGGCAACAATGTTCCTACTGCTTAAGAGATACTGAGCACAAAATACTTTACTTGCTTAATAAATTAAAGAGCAACATTAACCCAGTAGGTTTCCACATTTTCTCATGAAACAGTAAATATGCATCTCTAGAAAGTAGCTTCACTTTTGACATTCAATAAAAATATTTTTAAAAGAGTACCAATATAAGCTATGTTGTATAAAATAAAACTCACACACAGAATTGAGAGTAAATGACATAGTTTAAAAATATAGATGCATCCATGACCAGAATAAAAAAATGTTTACTCTTAGTAAAGAATTATTGTAACTGATGTATATTAAGGTAAAGAGCAATTCCAAAGCTCTTCTTTTTGATAGTGCACAGTTTAGGTTTTAACAAAGAACATTGGAAATATGTGAGGAAACCAACAGTCATTGCGAGGAGTTTCATTCTATCTCCCCTAAGTTCAGCTCTGCCTAACAATGGAAATGCATAGACTCACAGAAAAGTGAAAAAAAGGGACAAAAAAGAATGATTATTAAGTTTGCACTGAAAAGATCTTTTCAATAATGAAACGTAGCTTGAAAAATAATTCATTGATTTTCTTGGAATATGATTTTTAACTTTCTTTATTCCATAGAAGTCAAGGAAAGATATAGTTATAAAAAATTGACTGCAGGATTGCATTAAGTCTTCTGAATGATTCACATGCAAATTCTTTCAGTTTGACTCAAAGGAAAGCCAGAGACATTTTCAATCAAGAATGTGCTCTTGGTTACACACAGTAGATTCTGCCAAAAATGCCAGAAAGAATAGTAAGGTAAAATTGACCCAAGAAGTATTTTTAATTTTTTTTAAAGTTTCAAATAAGATTTTTACTTTGTTGTCAACATTCAGTGAAAGGCAACAGTCAGCAGATAGGAACATTTTATTTTTCTTTTCATTTATTGTTTACTGCAGTGCCTGAACTAATTCTTACTTTTGCAGTGAATGGATTTTTACTTCAATTAGCACACTTTATGTTCAAAATGAAAGTTTTGTTGCAATGTTTACATCATGACCAGTCTTAAAATTTTAACTGGTGTTAGGGAGATGGCAGGCCTTAGATATCACCAGGAGAGATCAACTGGACAGCCCATCCATGCTGCCCTTAAAATTATAGAATGCTTAGAAAATTTTATTGAAAACAGTATATTTATTCTAAAGAACTTAAAGATATCTGCTGATATACTAATTTGTCCTGCCATTCAAGCTCTGGTTATATTCCCTACCTGCTTATGTTTTCTTTGTTACATTAAGGGCCTCTTAAATTTCTCTAGTTGTTATATCAAGAACTCAAAATTCCAAGTACATAATTGGGCTTCAATAGAAGCTCAAGTAATGGACAGCATTTCCTTGTTGCTTTAATCAGTCGATGATTTCCTAACCACTTACAGTTATTCTTCAATAAGGCAGATGAGGACCATCTTATCAGTGTCAGTGAAGCCTTTTATTTTTCCCTTTAGCTTGACAGAATTGGCTTCCTGAGGTTCTTCTGGGAAGAAATAATTCATCTGATTAGTGAGTTTGAGATGAAGAACTGAACATATTTAACTTACCTTCCTTCTCCTTTTCTATTCAGGTTCTGCCTGTTTTCAGAAAGAACAGTTGATGTCCCCTCTCTCCCAGTGGTCACTTCACAGGGTTTCCATCATTTATGCAAAATGGTGCCATCATCGATTGCTGCTGTGCAAGAGTTGGGAGCTCAGTATTGTCATACATGTAAATAACAAACTTCAACAGCTTTGCCAGTGAAAAGGACAACATATTGATGTCCATTTGGCAAATATCCTTGCACTTTGTTTAGTGGTTCCAAATTTGAGCATAAAAGAACACACTGTGTAAAGGAGGAAAGGTTTATTTCAACTCAGTTTGTAGAGGTTTCAGTCCGCAGCCACCTGTCTCTAAGCCAGGGAGGACTGGCATAGTGACACGGTAGATGAGAAGCAGTCCATGGAAGAGCAGGAAAGAAGCAACAAGCAGCAACAGGGACTCTGCTTTTCCCTTTTATTCCACCAGGCAACAATCCTTCTGGATGGTGCCACCCATACCCAGGGTGCGGCTTCTGTTTTCAGTGAATCCCTTCAGCCACATCTAGAATTATGCTAATTTCAATGAGTGAACACATTTAATACCACACATCCATAATCCTGGTGTCACACACCCTGAATCCAGCCAAGTCCAGAATGCACCAATTATGAAAACTGAGGATTTGGGGAAACATCTAGATATAAACCATAGCATTCTAACCCTGACCCCCAAAAGACTTATGTACATTAACTTTTGCATAAAGCATTTAGTCCATCTTCTAAGAGTTGCCAATTTCCTAACAGTTTCAGCACCACTGGTAAGTCCAAGTGCAAAATCTCTGAGATTTAAGGCAACTCTTAGTTTCAAGACCCTGAAAAATTGAAAAGAAAGTTAAATATTTCCAACATGCAGTTTCTCAAAATAAACATTTTCCTTCCAAATGGTACAAGTAGAGGATAGGAAGGAATGGGACCAAAGCAGTTCCAAAGTGAAGCAGAGCTAAACATTTTGCTCCATAGTTTAATCACAGTGTTTGGGATAGTGTGTAGTTAACATGTGAACTCCAAAGGGCTTGAGTGGCTCTTCCTCTGGAGCACAGTGGTGGTTCTCTGCCAGTATAGGTAGCTGTCATAGCTTCTGGGCCATCACTGCTCACTCTTTGAAATTTTCCTAAAATAATCCATGTTCCTGGCCTCTCCAACCTTCTGGGATCTGAATTAAACCATTGGCTTCACAGAGCTTCACATATTACCCTCTCAAAGGCATGCTGCCAGGTCTTCCAGGTTTTCTGAAATCTGGGTAGAAGCCCCCCCCCACCTTTTTTTTTTTTTTGTCTTTTTCATTTTTATCGGTACCAGGGATCAAACTCATGACCGCCTGCTTGCAAGGCAGATGTTTACGCCGCTGAGCTAAATCCCCAGCCCCAAGGGTAGAAGCCTCTTAACCTCACAACTCTTGCATTTTTCATGCACCTGAAACTCACATAAATTGGCCTATACATTCCAGGACTGCTTCTTCACCCAGCATTTCCAAACCTTTCCAAACTTTTCCTACAAGCCAGTTTCGAAAGCTTTTAAATCACAGGGACAGGTAGTGTCACACCTGTGATACCATTTCTGGTACCAAAATTTGTCTCAGTTAATTTCTTTTTTTGGTGGGACCAAGTCACTAACACCCACAATTTAAAGGAAGAAAGGTTCAATTTGGCTCACAGCAATTTCAGTACATAGCTAGCTGGCTACAAGGCAGAGTGGCATGGCAGAGGACATTATAGGAGAGAAACAGTCCTCAGCAAGGTAGACAGAAGACAGCAACAGCAAGCCTGCCATCCTTCTCTCCCTCTATATTCCACTCAGAACAAAATCTTACTCTCTGGTGCCACCCTCATGCATGGTGGGCTTCCATTATTCATACCCAGAACTGTGGTAAATATAGTTAGCAGTCATATACCCTTCATCGAAGTATCACACACCCTAAATCTAGCCACCTCTGAAAAGCCCCACCCGTGAGCACATGAAGCACTGGGAGACATCCATACACAAGTCATAACAACCATCTAACATTCTAATACCTAATTTTTTGTGAAAGTATTACTATCTTATTCTGCAAATACACGTATATTTAGTTACATGTATTTTTAGTTATATTTTTATTTATCCATTCACAGTAAAATATATGAGATCACAATATTATTTTACTAACTTCTCCTTTCTACATTTGTATGACCCTCTATTTACAGTAAAATTTGACTTTCATTATTCTTAATATGTCTATATATGTTCAATTGACCTAATTTTTGAGCAATTAGGATGAAATTTCCCCCTACACGTATGTATTTGTGTGTGTATACTCACATAAATCCGAAAATACATGATTAGAGTGTAAGAAGGACCAGGGTTTTATGCATGACAGTTTGTGCTTGAAAGTCTATGTCGATGTTTTTATTTTGTGATTAATCTTACTGCAAAGTAAACTATAATCTCCTCTTTTAACTATTATTCATAAGAGCTTTACATTTTAAATCATAAAAAACTGAGTATAAGCTGTAAAGACCAGTTGTAACTACCTTTTTATGGGAATATCTGGGAATGTTATTTATTTTAATACATCCAAAAATTTACTTTATAACTAAATACCTACTACAATGTAGACAGACAATGCACTCAGTTACAGATCGCTGATTCTCAATCTTAGCTGCGCTTTGACATGAAAGTGATCTATAAGCTAGAGTATGAGCCCTGTCCCTTTGCTTTCAGACCACCCTAGAAGAACAGCCTAAGACTGTGAAATTGTAAGTGCTTCTATAATGATTCTAACATATACTCACGAAGGAGAACCACTGAAAGAGGGAAATAGTCTTTCTAATCAGAGGAATCTTGGTTTATAGTCACTCAGCAAAGCTCTTTTTCAGCTAATTTTTCATTCACCCTGTGTACTTTAAGCTTCAGGAATTCACAATTTTGGCCTATTTTCTGACAGTATCCAAGACAATGGTTTATTTCCTGGACAAGAAATGACTTAACAAATATTTGTGGATGAATAAACATGGTTTCTGAAATATTATATATAATTTGAGCTCCTGTCTAACTTTTATATATAGTTTATTTTTAAATATATCTCCCATCATGTTCTCTTATCAATGATTGGGACTTGAAATAGTCACAATGTTTTAATCCTTCATTTGTATAAGTATTATATGTCTATTGATGGTATAGCTTTTGTGATAATAGTATTCTATTTCAGTTTATAGATGCTTAACCTAAAGATCAGAGGGCATATATTTAATAAATAATGGAGATCAAACTAGATCTAAGCATTTTTGAACTCTTATTTTTTCACTTCACTATTACAAATGATATTAATATTCTCTATGTGACCCAATAGTTCTGCGAGTTAGTGAATTTCAATAATGACCTCATGTACCAAGAAAATAAATCAGATTCTTTTTCTGTTATTTTGAGTCCTGCATCTGAATTTACTCAGGATCCTCCAACTGGAGGCCTTTTTTTTTTTTTTTTTTTTTTTTTTTTTTTTTTTTTTTTTTTACTTTTCTGAGTCTTGTGATGATGAGAAAGTTGCATATACTCTTTTTCGGCAAGTTCTTCTTGAACCTTCATGGGGTTAAATGTATCAGAAGCATGACGGTACACTCTGCTTCCATGTGATTGTGAAGTTTAAAGAGTAAATACCTCGATATTAGAGAACACTGATGTCTTCAAATAATCTTTTGAGTTTTCCTTGCAGGTTATATCTCAACTGCCATAAAAGAGACAGTGTAAAGAAGAAAAACCAGTGTAATGAGGGGCCTTAGAAACACCCTCTGATGTCTTGTCTGAGCACAGAAAGATGAAAGTTCCTCTCCTGAGCCCTACAAGTACAAGGCTGGCCCAAATCCTTCTTGATAACATCAATCAGAGACAAGCAGTTACAAGAAATTCCTCGAGCAGCAGAATAAATATTGGCACTCCACGAAATAATCTACTGATGGAAATAGAGGCACTGTAAGTCATCCCACAACCAGTCAATCCCAAGTCCAGCACAAATCTTCATTTTGACAGGATCAGGAAGATGTTAAAGCAAGTACATTCCTAGTCACTATAAGATGTTATTTTGGTATTTACCTCCTGTTGGCAGTCCTGTGCCTTCCCACCTTGCCACATGGTATCTCTGGTACCAAAGTTGCTGTAGCCAAGAGACCCCTTGGGTATTTATTTTATGATGTCCTATCCCAACCCAGCCAATAGTGGCTGGAGAGACTGTTCACAGAAGTAATGATAATCTGTCTGGGTACAGTGCATGACTGTTTATCTCTTGAATGAAATGTCATGATACATTGAAATGAGACTGGACTAAGTAAGCCCCAATCCAAGTCCCAGGATTTTGACTGTATTATGTGAGTAACAATATTGCTTGAGTAAATTCAAGGAATTATTATTATGGACAGAGTATGGTATCCCATATGAGAGTACTGGCAAAATTACAATGCAATATTAATGAAAATCCGGGTGAGATTTTTGGTCTTATTTTTCTTTAATGTAGGTGAATAGTATCTGAAACCTCATTTTATCTACTCATTTTTTTTCCTTTTCTTTGCAATGAGTATTCACTTCATAAGCACGATATTCAAAAAATTTCATTTTTTTCCTAAGATTGATACTTCTGTTTACTATGGCTCATTATTTTAAACTTAACTTATTAATCAATAGAGAAAAAAAACCAGAAAGAAACAGCATATCATGAGTATTTTAGGAGATTTTCTCAAATAACCAGTAGAGGTCTCTGATGCTCTATGCAAATATCTCTGAAAAATAAAGCAAAGGTGAACAGAGAGACTTTCAAAAAAAATCTATTGCCCAAATTGTAATGTATCCACTAAGAGTACGTTAGAAGAGGAAAATGTTTAACAGTGATAAAAGAATAAGCATAAAATGGCATGTGTAGCAGCTGGCTGGGATGGTGATACAGTCTGATAATAGATACACTTCTGTGAAAACAACTCTAACCGCATGTCATGGGAGTTTATGAAATCAAGCCCTCATAAGGTCAGGGAAGTTGAGGTCAGGGAAGTTCAGCAGGGAGTGAGTGCATCAAAGCAATAAGAAATTTGAGTTGAAAATGTATAATATTCAACTAGCCAGAGTTAGTTCTGGGATTGCCTGGTACTTGGTCTATTGATCTCCAAGTGCTGCCATCCTGTATTTTAGCACAGTAATTTTGGAATAATTTTTAAGTAATAGCAACATGAAAAAGCACAGAACTATATGATACCACAACATATCAAGGCAAGTATCAGTCATATAGAAACCAATATGGTTTTAAATGTTGCCAGTATTCCATAAAAGTTAGAAGGTTACTATAGAATGAAAAGCAGAATCTCACATAACTGAGTGTAAGAGATCAGAGCAGCCTTGCTTAGTAGCATTGGCCAGAAATGGAAATACCCTAAATTCTAACTAAATCCTAGTAATGCTAATTCAGTACATATGGAAAGTTTGAGTCTACAGAGACAAGCTGAATTTTTTTAAGTTTATGGGCTTAGGTACCTATGCAGACCATTACAGCCCAAATTTACATCTCATTTTAGGGATTATGCCAATGGTTTTTCTTTGGTCTAATCATAAATTGGAATAATCTATAATGTATTTAATAGGAATTAACATCCATGAAAGGAATGGAGAGGAAGCAGGATTGGACAAATGGAGGAGCTGAACTGAGAGGCAGACTCAACACGGCTTACCTAATGGTGGTCTGGAAACAATAGTGTCCATTAGGATTATGATACAGCAAGTGGAAGTGGCCAGAAAGTCTGGAGTTTTACCCTGTCTTCCTGCTTTACTCTTTTTTTTTTTTGTAGACTCTGTGTGAACAAAAAAAATATTTCAGGGTGTATTCATCAGTCACAAGACTGTTCCTCAAATATCCAATTTATAAATCTATGATATTGATTCTAGCATTAGATTATCTACATGGAGCCCTGAAATTGTTCGAAAGTCACTTGATATCTTGTAATCATAGATTTTTTTATCTGTAGCATGATTGAGTTAGATTAGTTCTATAACATTCCATTCAGCTCTCAGACTATAAATGCACTTTAAAAAAACATAAATCATAGTTCTGTTTCTTTGCAAGTTACATGGGATTTTGTAAACTTTTTGAACTTAATTCCTCATATAACATCGTTGTTTTACATTCCCAATATTCTGAGTCTCAAATTACCAATTTAAAATAAACATTGTGAACCTGATGTCTTATCCGGTTAAAATTTCCTTATAAATACATATTTAGAAAATTATAATTAAATTCCTGTACACTTCAGCCACAAGATGTCACTGTCAGCCAAAATTAGTTTTATTATGAAATGCTTACTTTTCCACAGAGGCTTTGTAACAGCATATACCGTGCTAAAAATGTCAACAATCTTTAGAACTAAATCCTTGTGAAAAATTCTGTTTCTGTAAAATCCTACTTATAGTGAACAGATTTCAAATCGCATGACTATTTCATGAGAGTCCTCTAAAATACTTTTTAGAAGGTTCACTAAGTTTCAATGTAAATATGTGCGAGATTTATGTTGTAAAAAATATGTTATAGAAGATTATTTAAGAAGCTAAGATTAATTTTTTAAAACAAAAAATCTTCAGGAAAAATTAGAGTAGATGTTTGCTATATCTCAGGATTTGTGTGGCATGACAAAGTAAAAGATTTGGCAAGTGTAGAGCCCACTTCGCTATCGTGCATGGCATTTCCTGAGAATATAGAAGATAAGTGGTATTTTCTCCCTATTTATAAAAGAGTAAGGGTTCTGCGGCCAGGCCCTAACTTGAGAACTTAATGTGTAGCCTTTGTCTTTCCTTATTAGATCTTTCTCATCATTTATGCCTCATTGATGACACCAAAACCAAATCACACCATTTCGTTTGGTTTAAAAGTCTACATGACAATGCAAATGCCTCATCAGAAACATTTGGATTCCTAAAGTGTTTGAACATTGAGTTTAGTAATAACTGTACAGTCCTGATATGTGTGAACATTTAGATTTCTGAAGTATGTGAACACTGAATTTAGTAAAAACTGTGGTTTTTTCCTGGCACAACAGTTTTGTCCTTAAAGCATTGCCTTGGCATAGATTTGAAAGATATTGTTAGAAAAATGATCATAGTTTTGTTTTCTTAGACAGACTCAAATTACAATTATCAGTATAATCTGATTGCTAGAACAAAAATTCAACACGTTGCTCATTATGAATCCTAACTATTGTGATCAGATTCTAGGAGCTATTTTTTAATAATGGTTGGGAAACTGTCAACTTGACCATAAAAATCAAATAAAAATTCATTTTCATGAGTAAAATTGTAGTGTTAGGGTTTAGCCACTAGATGTCAGGCTTCAGTCTAAAACATATTAAATGAGCTCAGTCACACAGTCTCATACTTCTCTGGTTTTGGAGTTATGATAGGTAAGTCATTTTCTATTCTGTTATCTTCTGTAGAGTTATTAATTCCATTTAAGTCTAATTATGTTTCCAATGAACATATAAATTGAAAAAACAAAGATTTTTTCTTGTTTGATATACCCACATGCATTCTTTCTTTTAGATGAATTTTTCTATTAATGTTAAATTTCTTACAATAAAGTGAAAAAGTAATGAATTGTCCTTCCACACTTTCTACATGTGAAATTTGATGATTAGTTTACTAGCATACAATACAGCATCGCCATTATAGATAACTGAATTTTTCTACTGTTCTCCAGTTGTTAACATTCTATCTGACCCACAAATTCTGTGTCTAGTGATTTATCCTGGATGGATTTAGGAAATTTGGAAGACACAGAGAACAAACTATAAAATAAATTGGATTCATACACACACACAATCCTTTCACTAAGAAGTTTTATGGAAGTTATATATTTAGTCTTAATTTCAACTATAAATATCAAGAAATTAAAATTTACTTATCCCATAGAATTTTCATAAAGAGAGTAATATTTTATTTACTGGTGAAGGGCCAGCATGATAGAGACAGGTTAAGTTTTCAAAAACAGTTATTTCATTCTTCTAACAGCTAAACTTCCAAATCTAACATAAAGAAATTTCACTGAATAGACACAGTAGCTTTCAGTAACAGAGTGATTTTGCTGATTGAGAGTGGACAGAGATACATTTGCCTGCAAAGCTGACCCCAATTCATCTAACAGGTGGAAAAGTAGGCAATAGCATCAGTATGGAGCTCATGTTGAGCATATATGCATTGTTGCCGCTTTGGCTCTAAGTCCTCTTTCAACGTGCTCTGATGTACACAGGGTTTATGTTTTTGTTGCCCTACCTTCTGGACAACAGACCATCTTAGCATGCTGCCAGGGCAACAGCAGTCACAAATGATTTGTCCCATTACCCTTGTGCACGTCAGTGTCATGGAGGAATGGCAGTGGGCAGCTGAATATGTGCTTACTATCTCTCTTCTCCTCAGCATCTCTCCAGGCACAAGTGGTATTTATGCAAAACACTGCCATTCTGTGATTATGTCTACTTAAAGAATTTCAACATCAACAGACCAGAAACTTCTGCATTTCTTTATGTTTTCCAGGAATTTGAGGGCATAGCTTCAAAATTATCTTTCAGTTTTATTTCTTGTCATTGTCTAAACTTGTTTCAGAAACTAAATCAAAATAAGTTTTGTTCTACTGCATTGACAGAAGGACAGATTTAAGTTTTAAAAAATCATCAGTTAACCAAATTTTGCTGACTGATAATTGGGAAAAATAGGGATACAAGGACATGTTCTGACCAAACATTCTTCGTTTGGAGCTATGGAGGCCTCTTTGCATGAAAAACATGCTTTCTTTTCAGATCTGCAGCTTCTCTGGCCCTTTTCATGTCTCGTCATCTACAGAACTCATTCAGCTTCACCCCCACTCTGCTTCTGCCAACTCAGGGTGCCGCTAGGTAGGCAATTGAGATTGCTGATGGATTGGCAGAGGGTATGGAGAGTTTATTGCATGGCTAGATGTGTGGTGGTAATTTAAGCAATTGAGAAAAAGAAATGGGATGTATATTGTAAACATTGCTCTCCATTAATCTAAAAGATGTACAATAAAAACATTATTCAAGACAGCAGGAGAAGGCATATTATTTTCATTATTTTACCTGATAGTAATTGACTTGTATAAAATATGCAGTGAATTTTCATAATATGACAGTGTTATATCTGTGCAATATGAAAATATTATATCTTTTCGATATATTCTGGCCATTTGATTCAAGAGATATGTAATTGTTAAAGATTGCTAGCTGGAACAATATTTCTTCTCTCATGAATTCTATTATGTTAACAAGTGCATTATGGCCAAACTGGGATTAGTGTATTGATTTGGATTCACAATACCAATTTTCATTTGGAAATCACTTCTTCATTTGTTGGGCTAATCATCTACAATCTATCAAAAAAAAAGTAAAAGAAAAAAATCTGGGGAGCTGTAGTACCGTGTGTATCAAACAAAGAATCTGTTTTCCCATTATAATTGTTCAAGGCAATGTTTACTCATCTGCTTGGAGAATTGGTCTCTAGGAGCCCATTGTTTTATTCTTTCCTGTGTCTGTTTACCAGTGGCAGATTCTACCTCTGGTATTTTCATTTGCCTGATGAATTAAAGAAAGACTGTTGAATTAAATTAATTGGATGAAGTAGCCCAGAGACATAAAAGGCAACTGTTTCTTGTCACTCTAAAGTAAAACCAAAACCTCTATTTTGTAATAAAATATTCAAGTCTTTGTGAAAAAAAAGAATATCTGTTAAAAATATACATGATGACACGTACATACACATACATATATATTTTATATTTAATCATCACAAATCACTTGGCATACATCACCACTCAATTCAAATCAAGTTTCCTTTAAAATTATTACCTTATACCTTGGGTTTATGAAGAGTGGTCATCAACCTGCCTACTTAACTCTGTTCCTTAACTCACGCTAGTTGCTATCATTACAAAAAGGTCATCCAACAACTTTTTCCTGTAAATTTTCACCTTCTTTAGGAGGGAGGAGGTCATGATTTACTTGCTTTAAGACTGCAGGATGAAATGGAAATAAACTTTAGCCAATAAACAGTGAACAGTAACTGCAGGCATCAAGTTAGAATTAAATTCATGGTACTGTAAAATAGTAACCTCATTGAGGATCAAAGTCATGCTTTTTTATCCAGCGCTTCTTTGTGACAAACACATTATGTCAGCTCCACTAGCTCATTTGTCTGCTGCAGTTCCACTTTATCAGGCTGGAGAAAAAAGAATTGATGTGTCTGGATAGATAAAGTAAATGGAAACTCAGGACTCATTCCAATATGCTGTACTTTGATATATTTTGCAAACCTGAGAGCAGCTGGTGTAACACTAGTTACTGTTTGTATTTAAATATTGTACATTAGAAGATCTTTGAAAAGGTGTTTTATAATGTTCTTTTTTCCTTTTAGCACCTATTGGTTTTCAGATTGTTCTGTTTTCTTTCATTTCCTTAGTGAATCCACAAATACATTCAGAGCATGTTTTTTCAGAAACTTTTGTCTTATTCACAAGCCAGAAATATAAGACTCTTCACAAAAAGCTGATTGAAAACCATTTTAAATTATAATAATCATTTGCCTTTTCCCTATGTCCTCATCCTTTAAAATATCAGATTGGAGTTTTCATGAATTAGTAAGAGTTATTTCCCCAAAATTCTTGTTTTCAAATCTTTTTCCTTTTTGTTTGGAAGCACACTCTAATTTAGATTGACACAGATATCCTCTTTAACATCAGGTTAAGTGATGGGTATTTTCAGTTGCAACAACATTTTATACAAAGTATTATGTGAAATTAAAAATCTTTAGAGTGTTCTACTATATAGATTAGTGGAATAAAAATAGCTCCAAAATTATAAAAATAGAGTAATTTAGATACTTTTAATTAGTAGATCAAAAGTTTTAAACCGTGATTGTTGATGGCAACATTGCTTATGTTTTTATAGGCTTGGGTTGAAGACATGCTTGAGACTATGGTTCAAGGGGCAATGGGAAAAATAATCATAATTCATATAATAAGAATAAAGACATGAAAATTAATTATGCCTCTACTTCACTTTCCTTTTCTTTTAAAACTATTTACATGCTCAAAATAAAATGAGTCACTATAAGACTACTCAGATAATTGAAACTCATATGTTCCTGATCTGTTATTTGAATGCTTCAGTTAATGTGTTTCTGTCATTTTGTTCTGTTTTATCTCAATATATGATCTACTCTTTCATTTTGTATTCTATTAAACATAGTTAACATCATGATTTAGAATTACAAGGCAAGATTATCATCATAAAACCTTTCAGTGAAGTTGCTACTGGTACCAGATAGTATGTGTATTAAATATAGGAGAGGGAAAAAACAGGGAAGGAAGCTCTTGTGACAGGGAGGTATCAAAGATGAGTGGCTCTCACGACCCGCAGATC
Source organism: Cavia porcellus (assembly GCF_034190915.1). Lineage (NCBI taxonomy): Eukaryota > Metazoa > Chordata > Mammalia > Rodentia > Caviidae > Cavia > Cavia porcellus. The sequence continues at coordinate 44,565,854 of NW_026947496.1, forward strand.
TTTCTTTTACCAGTACATTTAGGAGGAACTAAATCAGCTGCTGATAACTCTGCTGATTATAGGCTTTCTCAAGCTGCCTTTATGAAGAGCAGGAAGACAAGATGATCAGCTCTTATCCCTAAAGAGGAACTTGATCCTGAATGAAAGATCCTAATGGAAAATGTGGGTTGGGACGAATGCCTCTGATGAAGTGGCAGTTTGGCCATGCCACAGTCATTCAATACCGCTGCATGCCTTCCAACTCCAAGTGTTTAGCAAGACTTTTCATATGGAAAGAAATGTTGTACACAATAATAGAAAATGGTAACATAAGGTCTACAGTTCTACTGGTTCTTCAATCACATCATTCACCACTCATGTTTAGAACACACTGGATTTTGAAAAGCATAAATGAGAAAGGAAATATATATTGACTGATCCCCTTACACATAAGCATTCATTTGACTTTTGTATTGGAAACGTGATCAATAGAATATTTTCATCCAAAAGTAAAAAGAGAATAGAAAACAATGGGTAAATAAAATACATTCATGTAAAAATAAATATATTTAAGAAGCATCCTTTAATATCAACTATTTAAATTAACTGTGAACTCTAAATATTATAGGATTGATTAAGTTAAATGAAGTCTTTTGTTGTTAATAAAGTAATGTGCCAATTCAGAATTAAAATTACACTTTTAAATATTGTTATTTATAAACATATGTAAACATATGTGCACATATGTTTATAAATAACATATTAATATGTGCACTATATAATAAACATATGAGGTAGATAGACCTATAATGACCAAAAAGCATATATACTTTTGTACTCTAATTTATAATGTCTCCAAATCTAGCAAAAAAATATGCCTTTATTTGGAGTTATTTGAAAAACCTTTTGATTCTTCCATAACTGTTTATACAGAAAGTGGAATGGGAAAAGAGGTACAAGAAAAGGAAAATGCATTAAAATTTCCATTAAAAGTCATGAAGATCTCATTTTAAGTTAATGTAACTTCAGTCAAGTTGAGCTTATTAAGGAGACTGTGGTGAGTAGTAAAGGCAATGACTGTTGAGGGCCAAGAAGAAAGGGAAAGGCAAAACCAGAGAGGGGTGTTATTTTGGATGTGTGCAGTATATACACCATGTGGCTCTGCTTTCAACAGCTCAAAATGTCAAGTCATTGTTCAGTGGGTTCAAAATGCCATAAATGCCTTATGGTTAGTGCAGTGACATTTTCCAAGTTAAATCAGCAGGGAAGAACATTGTGCAGGATGTCATGGGTCCTATAGAGTGCAATCCAGTGGAATGCAGGTGCATGCATTCAGTAATGCCACCAACTCTACCCCAAGCAATGAATGTCAGCCCATCTGTCTTCAAATGCCTCACTTTATGTGCTGGAGATGCAATAAGAAACCCTCCCCACTTACTGTCCCTTCCCTGTGACTGGTTAGAGCTGTTATGTGTAATGCAAACTGGAAAAGTACTTCTGCATTTGCTAATCTTAACATATGTAATCAGATGGTCCAAATAGGGTAAAACTTGCTTATTATCCTAGGGCAAAAATCACTGCAATGGGGTGAGATCATGTTGTATGGAAAGCCCCACACTAAGAGTCATGGATGTAGAGTCCTGGTATGAACCCTCCTTTCAGCTGCTGAGAGACTTTGAGCATGTCATTTAATCTCTAGGAGGCTCAGTTTCCTTGCCTGTAAAATGAGAATGACAGGCTCATCTTAACATGAGTTTTAGTTCTAATGTTTTGTGAGAAGGATAAGGCACCTGAATATCTGTCTCAGGGATCCTGATTTCTAACCAAAGAACAATTGGCAATCTACTCATGTTGAAGAAAAAATAATGGTGACTTGTCTCCTTTTGGGATATAAACTATTTCAGAGCCATTTGAAATGGAAATCTCAAAAGGTATTTAAAACAGTTAATCTTTTCATGTTGTCTCTGGAAGAAGTTGTACTTAATTCATCACATTTACGTTTTAGAAAAGCTCCTTAAGATAATGAGATTTAGCCCATTTTATAGATGAGAGATCTGAGGTTTAGCAAATCACTTACCTAATCAGATCCAGTCTTCTGAACAGCCTTGTGAATCCAACTTTATGTCACTGTAATGCCAAGCTACTGGAAAGAGAAGATTTTTATTTAGTTAAGGAGAGATGGTAGGAAACTAGAAGGTATTTTTTAGAAGTGGGGAAGGAGATTGGGGAAGAAGGGAGAAAAGAAAGAAGGAGATAATGTGGATGAAAATGGAATCAAATTGTTTTAAGCATGTACCAACACACTAACACAAAACTAACTGTTCTTTATGACTCACATGCATCATTAGAACAGAGGAAAAGCAAGACATGTGGTTACTGAATATCTATGATATGTCAGATATAATGTGGTATCATTTAATCCTCATTTTGAGGGATAAATAAATCATTTTCCTCCATATCAGAAAGGCTTAATTGGTTTGGCCAAACATACCTAATGGGTAAAATTTGGCTCATAATCTGTTTTTATAAGTAAAGTTTTATTGGAACTCAGACATAAGCATACATTCACATATTTTATCTGATGCTTTCACTTTACAACAGCAAAATTGAACCATTACAACAAAATGATACAGCCTGAAAAACCTAGACTATTTATTATCCGGACTTGTACACAAAAGTCTTTTGACCAAGGTCAAATGTACACTTTGGAGATAGAAGATATATTTTTTACAGAAATAAACAACTGTACCTTGATAGTTTGAATTCCAACCTAGAAGCATTCAGTAAAGGGGAAAAAAAGCTTATTTTTAAGGAAGGAAATAGTAAGTGTAGCAATTAAATTAATACAAAAGATTTTTTACTTGTTTTTAAATCAGTAAGTGAAATGTATATCTTTAAGGTGGGCAATAATATTTTTATATATAGTAGTAGAGTGACTCGGTCAAGTCTTTAAAAAATATATTTTTTCTCACATATTTTGTGTATTTTTTGTGAAGAAAATCCATAAAATACACTATCAGAAAAAATTTTTAAGTAAATACCATATTGCTATTAACCATAGCCACCATGATACACAGTAGATCTTAAATTTATTCCTCCAGTCTAACAGAAGTATTGCTCAATTTGACCAAAATCTCCACCTCCCAGCCACAGGCAATAATCATGCTACTTGTGCTCATATCATTGAAATGTTTTTTGTGTTTGTTTGTTTTTTTAATGGATTACATATTGTCATCTTAGAAATAATTGTTCAAGTTACAAAATTAAAGCTTATAAAGTGGACATTCCAACAGTGAGACTGCAAACAGTTTTGTTCAATGATCCAACAAAACTCAGTAATATCACTATCTATCTTATACACTTAAATATACATGCAGTTGTAGATTCCTCATGTAAGTGAGATCCCGCAATACTTTTCTTTCTGAGCCTGACATGTTTCACTTGTAATGTCATCTAGGTTCACTCTTTTTGTCATAACATACAGGATTTTCTTCTTTTGGAAGGGAGAATAAAATCTCACTTTAAATGGATAGTCTACATTTTCTGGGTTCATTTATTGATGGACATTTAAGCTCATTTCACATCTTGGCTATTGTGAAATGCTACAGTGAATGTGGGAGTGCGGGTACCTCTTCAATACATTTCTTTTATACTTGTTGGACATCAGTGACTTCCTTGGTTAGCTCAAAATTGACTATGAAGGTAACTCAAAAAAAATGCTTTCTAAAACTGTTTTGAATCATGACAACAATATTAGCATTGGTAAATAAGCTGCTGATTATATTTTATGTGATTAATAACTGTATAAGATTATTATAAAGATGTTAGTATAAAGATACTCATTTTGAAGAAAAATTTACCTGTATTTCTATAATTTCTTTTAGATCACTTGAAAAATGTATCATCTCCAGGCATCCTTTGTCAGAATGATTCCTGGCAACAGAGGGTAATATATTATGTGAAATGAGATGACAAATAAACGTGTTGTTAATATTCCTCTAATCTTTAAAGACATTTTCATTATGGCTTGATGTAAAATAAAGTTTGAGCCAGCTCTGTGTAAAACTGTTAGGTCTATACCTTCTGAAATGCCAATTTTTGCTGATGACCATTGTGGTCCAAATTGACTTTCTTCTTCTCCTCATTCACTTTTTATTGGTCCTAAACTCTCCATTGTGAAATTTGACTCACATTTATTTTTCTCCTCTGAGACCTATTCCCCCTACACTTCCTGCATCAAAGCTTTATGGATCCTACTTTGTGGATGACAGTGAGCAGACAACTGTCATTAGATCTTATCTAACGAGTTATAGCTAGTCAGCACCCAAAGCATCCCCACTCAGGAACAGCCTGCAATTTAGTTCCACTTACTGTGCAGTCACTATGCATTCATTCATTCACAGCTTTTACAAACAGCTCCCTTGGCCTCCTTAGATCTTTTCCATTTTACTGAAGAGACAACTGAACACAGAGAAGTCACCAACCAAGTTGCACAGTCAACAATGAGCCAAGGCGTCCTGACTACAGAGTTCTTAATAACCGTATATTCCTGCCTCTCCTTTTGCATCTGTCTTGATGTCCTGAATCCCTCAAGATACCCGAAGGAAGGTGAATGCCACAAGCAGCCATTATTGACAGGAAGGCAGAAAGTCAATGTTATGTTAGCTGGGCCAGCGCTAAAAAGTGGGAGTTGTAAAACTGGAGTTCAAATCATATTTATTCTCAAAGCACACTATTCTTCCACAAAGCCACTATATAATCTCAGAAATAATAAAACAAAACCAGATAAGAATATTTTATAAATTGTTACTATTTCCTAGGATTATTTTATTAAATGATAACTAGAAAAAATGACCTGAGTCATAATAATGAATCTCTAGTAGAATTACATTGAGAATCATGTTGGGATGGTGGGAAAGGTTTTGGTATAAGTGATTTAGGATCCTGTCAAATCAAAATGCCAAATACATGATGATGCTGACTTCTTAGTGCAAATTAGAAGATAGTTGTAAGCTACTTTTAGCAGCATCACCTCAGGCACCTTCAGAATTTGTGAATTCATCACTTTAGCAGCCTGAAAGGGAACTGACAACCGTCGACCCAACTCAATCTCCAGATCACATGAATTGTAATTAACTGGAAGAGTACACAAAGTTACTGAAGAACTGACTTGCTTCCAGATGCCAGCAGTGAATACAACTGACATCCACAGAAGCTGTCTGGGACTAATCAAAAGACTTTATCAGTGGCTTGCTTCACAGTTTAGCACCATGGGTACTGTATTGAAGCCTAAATGATGTAATAATTACTGAATGACGTGCAACGAGATATGTAGGAAACTGGTTAGACTGAGAAAAAGAGGAAGAAATCTCATTTTTTTGTCTCACTAACTTTTTAAATAGATGTCATTTACTTTTAGCCCTCAGCAGATTCAGAACAAATAAAAATTTGGGTAAAGCAATTTCCACTGTGAGCCAAAACCAACTAAAAAAATAAGTAACAATATGGATTGGAGATTCTGTCTGGCTGTGTGTAAAACAGAGTTGGCAAGTTCTAGAAAATTCTGAATGCCCTGAATAGTCACTGATGCTAAAAACCAAATGTGATAGAACACTGGAAGGGCAACCAATGCTGATGGTGCCATAAAAATCTTTCAAGATAATAAACAGGACAAAATATACTCTAACTTGATACCAATTCAGTTTTATCTCTCTTTTCTTAAAAAACAAATTTACATCCAATTTCAAGCAAGAAATGCATATTTGGTTTTGGAAAGAATAGAAGTTTTAGTGATGTATCTAATAAAAATCACTATTGGATAAATAATCCACAGAAGCGGGGTAACTGACCTGTCATACAGTATCCAGACGATTGTAGCTTACATCATCACCACACAAACAAGAAGAGGTCTTTCTATAGTCACCTCTATGATCCATACAACTTGTGTATTGACCTTTTAGAACTTTAAACTTCTATCAATTGCCAGCATCTACGTAATATTTATTTTCCAAATTCCTTTGTTTCCCAATGAAGGAATTATATGGCTCAACCTTCAAATTCATGCATAAAAAGTTTCATAAAACAAAGCTTTCACTTTCTCTAAACAACACAATCTTATTCATTATATTCTATTTTATATTTATATGTTATTTTATTAAAAGTTAGACTTTATCTACAAAGTTAATTTAGCCATTCAATAGTGATTCCCAATTGTAGACTGGAAATCAGCAACCTGACACATATAGTCTCCTGTATATAAATGCATTTAAAAATAAAATAATTGAACAGTACAAAAACAAGCAAGTTTGCTTTTAAAAAATAATCAGGTTTAGCTTAAGTTTTTTGAAGTATCATATTTTATCTTCATCCCTCCATTTGAAAAGGCACTTTTAAAATGAACTATATTTTGTCAGGCACGGTGCTGTAATCCCTGTAATCCCAGCACTAGGGAGGGTGAGGCAAGAGTACAGCTGGTAGTCAAGGTCAACCAGCCTTCGTGAGTACAAGTGCTTGAACTGCAGAATGATCGTGTCTCAAAAAAAGCCAAATAAATAAATAAGCCACATTTTATGAATTATTCATATGAGTAAATAAAATATTAATCTTGAACGTATTATGCCACTAACGTATTACAAACACTAGAGGAAATTCTTGCATGTGTAACTCCAGAGAGCTAATTTAAAATATCACTAAGGTCATTAGAGAAGAATTGGATTCAAAGTGAGAGACAGAAGGAAAGAGGGAAAGAGGGAGTGATAAGAGAAAATGAAGGAATAGGAGGAAGAAGAAAAAAAGCAAGGTGGTGGAAGAAGGAAGGACGACAAGTGGGAAAACAGGAAGGAAGGAAGGAAGGAAGGAAGGAAGGAAGGAAGGAAGGAAGAAAGGGAGGGAGGGAGGGAGGAAGAGAGGGAGGGATGCAGAGGAAAAAAGGAATGCAAAAGAAAGAATTTCAATATATTCTGTAGCCGTTAATATTTTCCAAATTCTGCAAAGATCTTTGACATAAAGTAAATGAAAAAATGTGAAGATACTGATCTGTAATATAATAATTTCAGAATTTTGAGTTTATATTACATCATTCTAGCAAGAAATTGTATCTCTGTGCTATAATTTGTACAGGAACAAACCTGTAAAGAAATTATATTCATCCTATGTTTATCTATCTCCTATCACCTATCTCTATCTATCTATCTATCTATCTATCATCTATCTATCTATCTATCTAATCACTACTTGAGGATGATGCTGACTTTCATGGCTCCATTGCTTCTTCCTATTGTCATCAGCAAGGGTTTTGAACAACTGTTAACTGGTAGACACCCTGGGCATGCATGAGCTTCTGCGCTGCAGCACACGTGCTGATCTAGGTAGGCAGTCACTGAATGTGACACGGATGTACCCATTCTAACTGTGGTGTTTTACAAATTTTGAAAACTACTTGTAATTTCCTGGTGTCAACCTGCTTATAGTGCTCCTTTACATCTTGAAAATATCCTGGTTAGTCTGTCACATTCCCTTTCAACTCCTAAGCTTAAATATAGACTGTCTATATTTCCATGTCTAGTTCCATTTCTTATATCTCCCAGAAAGGCATAGATGGAGATGTTCTCAACAAGCACACCCTCATTCTTGGGTTCATTAAATGAAATTTTACTCAGTGTTTACCTCCACTAGCACTGTTTAAGCCATGGAGGTTCTCACTTTAAATAAGACAGTCAAGATCTTTCCCCTGAGCAATCAGAAATGTGTGCATGAGTGTTTAATAAAAGTATGAATGAATGAAAACTACTCTTTGCCTTTGGATTTGGACCAATCTAGATTCAACTTCAGGACCTACTGCCTATAAACTGAGTGATGGTAGAAACAATATTAAAATATGCAAATTTATTTAATGATACCCCTATCACAATATTAGCTGGAAAATTAACAAGAACACAATTTCTTGACACAGATGTTTCACTCACTATGAATTCCCTTCACTTCCAAGAGAATTAGAAAGATTCTCCTAGCTGTGTAGGATGTAAAAAATGCAACAATTTGATTGTTAAGTTGTAAACTACAAAGAAAAGAATCTATTTTGAATATAAACTTCAATGAAGCAAATTAAGGAATACCAAAAATACTTATTACATCAATGGAAAATGATTTGGGCTTTTATTTTTAATGTGCATTTCCAGATGTTATTTCCAGATTTATATTTTAAGCAAAAATCTAATTTGACTGTAACTAATATTAAAATTAAGTTGGATAATTTATTTATGTAATTGATTTCTTAGTAAAAATGCACTTAAAATATTTAATGTTTAGTTAAACATACCACATATAATTAACTTTTGAAATAGTTAATGAACCCAACATCATATTTGTCTATAATTTTGCCCTTGTAATATTTAGAAAGTATTTATTGATAATTAGGTTGTATTGTAGAACTAGTAAGAAGATGCAATATTTATTTGATCTTTTGTTTTCCTTAAACTCTGCCTCAGAAATCACTGTCAATCTCTTTGTAAAGAAAAAAAGAAAATTTTCCATGATTTCAGTGATTTTTTCACGGCCAAGTTAGGACGGATTGCATTGTTCCCCTCAAATATACTCTCCTTTTCTTTGAGGGAACATGATTTTTCTCCAAGACTGCATTTTCTTTCCTCAGTTGCAGTTAAGTATGTTCATGTGATCAAGCTCTTGCTGGTGGACTTCAACTGCAAGAGACTTGTGCTCTTTCTAGTCTATGGCCTTAGAAGTTCTGGTAGCTGCCACCAGCTGAAAACTACACCCTGCAGCAAACCAGGCTGACCAGGGAGACAGTCCCAGAGCACCACTGACTTACTGAGGAAGACAAGCATATCACTGAAGTTCCAATTGATGATTCTATATGATATTATGATATCTATCTATAACACCTACTCCAGAGACTGGGGGGGTTCAGAGCATATGAAAAACTAAAACAGGCAGACACTTTCCTTTGTGTGGGGAAACACAGACAGTAAACAGATAGGACAATAAAATGATAAGCCTGTTATAAAAAGAAAATTATTATAAGAAAATAACCCAAGAAAAGAGAATGAGGAGTCAGAGGGGAGTAGCTACATTAGACAAGGACCATTAAGCATGGTCTTTACCATGCAAGCAGACACACCCTGGTACTAGGTATTGGACGCTTCCAATTGGCTTACGGTAATCTGTGAAATCACCTTGCTCCATCTCCCTGTTGCATGTGCCCTTCTCATTGCCCAGAAACACATACTGATTCCTCCTCACCTCGTTGTATATCTAACTCCTATGTCTCCTCTAATCCTTATCTTGAAGACTAGTTCTTTAGCCAAAACAGCCTATAGGTTCTTGGTGTTTCTTCCCAAACTAGATTGATTTCTGCTTTGTATTTATGTTTAATTCCCTGAATTTCTCTTTTGCAATACTTAGTATTATGAACTTTATCTGTTTTTGTGACACGGTAAGCTTCCTAAGGGCAGGAACTATTATTATTTCCCTGGCTCATTGTTTAATCTTAATGTGAAGAACTGAGCAGACCACACAGTAACACAGAAAAAAAAAAATTGTTTACTGAATGAATGACTAAACAGTGATGTTCTACTGTTGGAAACGAAGCAATATTATGATTTCTGAGACAATTGATATTATTTATCTTGCTTTAAAGTCAACAAAAACATATATATATATCCATTGTGCAATTCATAAACAATCTTTTTTTCAAGAACAGTGTGTGTACTAAGAAAGATACAATAATAACTAAGGAATAAAACTTTCCTAACAAAGGAACTGATTTGGGTATTTTGGAGCCTCCTAGGGCCCTGAAATTAATTTGAGAATAAATATACACTAGAAAATGTGTGTTATGAGACCAGGGATTTAGCTCACCAGCAAAGCACCTGTCTGGAAAGTCCAAGGTCTTGAGTTCAATTTTTGGTACCAAAAAAAGAAGAGAAAATGTGTATAATAAAATTCATTCAACTAGCCAATCAGTGGTATAGAACTTTTAGAAAAATCTTAGCATCCCTGTTACTACTTTTCTCCATGCACATTGAAATTTGACTTTATATTTCACATTTTTACATTTGTGATTTTCTCCTTCTACTATTTAGTGCACAGAAAATTTGAATGTATGATAATTCTTCCATTGTGTTATAGAATTTTTACCAAACAAAACTAGATTATATTTGAGAATGCACTGTATCATGTTAAATTGGAAGTTGATCCTCATAACTGAGTTTTATAAAATTTTCAAATATAGTCAGAACATTTCTATGTCCATTAGAAAGCATCTTTAGCATATAAAAGAAAGCTTCTAATTGCTGTTAAATGCAATAATCTTTTAGATACAGATATATGTAAATTATAAATACTTGGATTAGTATATTTCTTAATTTTATACAACTTTAACCATCCTTAATATATAGCCCTCAGCATTCTTAGCAATATTTCCTACAGTGTTGATCACAAACCTCAACAGAAGCATGAATTAAAATCAGATGTCCAAAACTGTGTATTTATACTTTTGACTTGAAAGACATCTGAACCGCTGACATGACAAAAAGTAAGGGAAATTGCTACTCATGCACAGTTTTGTTTTGTTTTAAGTCAAGGTTTGGATCTGTTCACTTATTATCTCAGAGGCAATTGCTCTAGGTGTTCTGTCTTATTTTGTTTCATCTGGCATCTGTTTTGCAGTTTATTGCTCTAGTGATAAATTTTAATTTATATTTATTTTTTATTTCCAGGGTATTTATTCTATTTGTACTCACTGACTTATAGGCTAGGATGGTGATTGTTATACAGTAGTTTACTTTTAAAAGAAATAGGACTGCTCAAGCAGCTAATACGGGAAGATGTATCACCAGCCTGAATAATTGTGACAACCATAGACCGTATCAGGGCCTGTTTGTTTGCACAATACCCTCCTGCATTAAGAAAGCCGTCCCAGCTGTCTTGGGCTCTGGAGTCACCCATTTCATCACTTGACACTGCGGCAGATGTTATGGATTGATAACAGACTTCACTTCATTCACTCCACATCTAAGATTACCTCTGGAAAAAAAATCTAATACATTATAACCCTCCCAGCCATTTGTTAAAAAAAAAAAAAAAAAAAAAAAAAGATCAGCAATTTATTCCCCTTTTTAGAATTAACTGATGTTTTTCCCCCTTTTCTTTGGATGCACACTCTATTTAAAAATGGCCATTTAACACATTCATGGTATGATTTTTTACAAGCAAATACATCAGTGAGAGACAAGAAAGTAATTGTTTAATTGAATTAGGACCAGATCTGATTGAGAGTTGATGACTCATATTCTCATTATATCTAAAGGATGCACTACATTCGCAAGTATATTAGAAATAAAGGCTTCTTCATTAAAAAAAAAAAAACTAAAAAAAGAGCTCAGTCAAAGAAGTATAAAATCTGTATTAAGTTGAATAGATTTCTTAGCAAAACAACAGACTCTCCTCTTCAGGAAATTCAAGGATTTTTGTAAATGGTACACAAACAAGATTAACCTTTCTTAAAGATCATGAACTGAAAGAGTCAAAAAAGTGGGCATCTTGCATATCCGGATGAATTTTATGGAAACGTGAGGATACAAAATGAATAAAAATGCACAATGGATCTGTTTCTTGGATGTGAACATGCTTTGTGCACAAGCAGCATGATCGTATTGTTCCTACTGCAGAAAAGCATGAGGCTGAAGTGCATTTGTAAATTGAGTGTAACTGGAGGAAGTGTGCAGATCAACAGCAGAGCGTTTAATCTCAAACTTTGGCCATTTAAATTTGCATTCTGTGTTTAGGTAATTTCATCACTTCTTATGTCTCTTTCTAACTTAATGGCAGCTCCTAAGGGACACCAGATACAGCATACACACATGCACATGCACCCATAGGCAGTGTCAGCAAAAGTGAGCAAGATGCCCAGAATATTGGAGCCAGAATAGGAAAGACAGATCATGGAAAATGCATATTATGTGGTCAACTAGTTTTAATTAGAATGATCAATCTTTTCCCTTTCCAACTGTGTAATACTTTAAAATTCACAAGCTTTTTGTGTTTATTATGTCAGGTGTGTTTCAGTCTGGAGGGTTAATACAACACACCAGGTGGAGATGTGCACCCTCATATGGCAATGTGGCAACTGAGTTTCAAAGAAATTTGAAGATGAGTCTACGGACTCCTAGACAGTGAGTGAAAAATAAACAGTTTCAATTCATTAAGTCGTTCAGTGCCGAATGAAATGTTGCTTCTACTGTATCTTAGAGACTCCAAATGAGAGCAATGGGCATCATTTATACCAAACTATGGTGCTTTCCATTTCCCTTTTATTCAGCTTCTTGTGAATAAGGGAAAAATTGCTCTCATGGTTCTATTTCTCTTCCTCTTTTGCTTCATTCTCTCAGCAAGAAGAATTGGCCAAGTGGCAGCAGTTTATAAAGAAGAACAGAAAACAGAGAGAGGGCCAGTGGTAAAATGGGTCGGGGCTTTCAGGGGAAGTTCATCTTCCACAACTGTGTCAGCCAGTGCAGGTTGGCAGCAGAGTTTTGAATCTGTATAAACATAAATGCTACAACATTAATTAGAGGAGATTTGACACAGGTGTCAGAAAGCATGCAGGGAAGATAAATTGTTTAACCTATTCATAATTGGTTTTTGGTAATTAGGTTAGCACCTCATGTTGCTGCAAATGGGAAAATAATTATTCTGGTTATGCTGATCATAGCTGTGACCAGCCCCCTACCCAGTCCAGCACAATTTGTTTTCAATACAGGAATACATTGACCTGGTATGGCTGCAAGTTCTGTAAGATTCAAATGTTTCCCTTCAGAGGGGAGAACTCAACAGATGAATGGAGGAACTGGGGAAGTATGGGAATCACACTGTTCTTTACAACAAGTGCTGATGTCTGAGGAGAGAGATGGGGGTTGGGGTGGGATTAGGTCTTGGAGATATCAGGGTAACAAATGACTGTCTTAAGAGATGTTTAGGTTAAGTGTTGGGTTCAAGATTTTTCCTACCCACACACCAAAAATGTTACCAAGAGTTATATTAAATTCTAAATATCTGATAATGTTAGACTAGGCTTAGTGTAACTTTCAGGTCAAGGAGAAAACTAGCAAGTTAAGGGAAAAAAGAAGTCAAGCATGATGCATTGACTGGTAATCCCTGCTCTCTGATAGGATGAGACAAAAGGATTGCAAGTTTGTGCCCAGGCAATACGATTTAGTGAGATCCTGTCTCAAAATATTAAATAAGAAAAGCTGGGGATATATATATATATATATATATATATATATATATATATATCTCACTACAGAGGCCTTGATTTCCATCCTCAGTACTACAAATAGTAATAACAAAAAAAGAAAGAAGAATAAGAAGGAGAAGGGAAAAAGAAGGAGGATAGAGGTAGATGTGGTCAAGAAAAATTCAATAATCTCTCTGGTCACGGAAGGAAAATGCTGAAATTTAAAATCATAGACTCTCAGAATGAATTCTGTTTTGGAGGCCAGATGTCCCTAGATGCTACAGGCTGATGGGGAGGGGATTGTTGTGTGCCTCAATTTGTAGTCAAGAGATTGAGAAACTGGGAAAGGTTGACAGTGAAAGTAGAAGACATCAAAGTGATGCAAACTTCCTGCTCTCCCAACAGGAAGGGCATTCTTTGCCTTTTGTATTACAAGTGAGGAAACACTGTGTCATCACTTATATATTACCTAGGCCTTCACAGTGTCTTTGAAATAAGGACCCCCTTTAGAATCAATAGCTTTTCATTTTTATAATTGGCAATGTTCTTTATTTCTTAGTAATACAGTATAAATATGTATTGTGCAACAAAAGTTATTCCAAATTTGATAAAACATAAGATGCCTAAAACAAAATAAATGGCTAAAGCAAACCAAAACTAAGGTATCTGTATACAGTCATAAAGAACTCAGGACTTCTTGTGACAGTGGGTCTAAAGGGAAACTCCAGCAAACCTTGAGATACAGATCCAATCAAAAGAAAAAAGATTTTTATGAATGAGTAATATCTTTCTTGACTACACCAAACGGCTATAAGTTTCTATTTGTAATTTGTGTCTATAAGATTATTAATATTGAAGACCATCAAAGAAAAAAATTTAATTTTAATTAATACCGAAAAAAAAACTCATAGTGAACTACACTATACACTACTAGTATCAGTGCAGTGGAAGAAGTTTATCAACTCATTAAATTATAAAGTTGGAGGAATATTCAGAGGGCAGCTGTTGAAGCAACATATTTAAATATATTCTAGGCAAGTTTAGGAGATTTTAATTCTTTTCATTACTGTGGATTGAACCCAGAATCTCCCCCCTGTGCTACATCCCCAAGCCATATACATATATTTTATTCAGAGAAGAATGTGGCTAGGTCACTACATTTCCCACATTTGACTCAAACTTTTGATACTCTTGCCTTGATTTCCCAAACTGCTAGAGTTACAGGGTGCACTACTCCAGGAGTGATTTAAATCATAAAAGTACTATAAGAATGGAAAAATTTTTTATAATACTAGTTTAGGTTGCATTTCTCATGGTATAAAATTATGTGTGTTCCTGAAGAAAGTCCAGTACCACCTTGGTAACATGTTTTAAAGAATAGGAAATTTAATAAACCCTCACAGACTTTTTATGAGTAAGTTATTCTCTATTTATCCTGTATATTTGAATTTTCAGATTTATATATACTGACAAAGTAATTATCAGGATGATATAAAACCACTAATTAGTTATAACTCTTGTGATCAGTCTTGTATGTAATATAGTCAAAAATAAAACCTTTGACTGTAAGGAGTTTTCATTAGAAGACAGAGATAAAATGTAAAGAGATTTTGAAATCATAGGAGGCAGGACCTAAAGTGTCACAGGGTTAGAAAGGAAGATGTTTTCTTAGTTGGCATTGGAGGAACACAACTACCTTTGATTTCTGATGTCATGAAACCCTAGTGTGGTGGAGCTCTCCCAGCTAAGTTGATAGGTTTTCCATAGATTTTCTTATATTAAATATCACGATGTTTCTAACCTAGTCTATTGTAAGAGGAGAATCGGTGGAAGAAAAGAGACCCTCTTTCTGGGGTTTGACAGCTAGTATGAGGTCTCCAGTGCTTTCGAGGAAAGGTCTGTACAGCTCACCTGTTCCCATCTTTTTCGTTTCTTTTTTTCTTAGAAAAAGGGATCCACTTGATTTAGGGAATTGGGAATAAAGACCCTTATTTCCATATTGTACCACAGAGGAAATATTTTTCCAGTTAATTTCTCATCAATCTGCAGAGATCAAATTGTTATGCTTTCTACTGCCTGACAATGCTCCCCTTACAGAACACAAACAGCCTGACTTATACGGGTGATGAGGGAAGCCAGAACAAGGGCTAGGCAAAGGAGAAGGACTTACTTCGGGGTCTCAGTAACCTAACAGAGCTGGGAAGTTCAATGGAAGGAGAATGCGTATCAAGTTGTAATTCTGATGTAAAATAAAATGAGGCTGTTCATATACATGATGAGGCGTGATCAGAAAATAAAGTGAATGCTTATTTTTTAAATTTGCTATAGTAAAAATAAGCCTGCGGCCACTAAGTCCCCTTAGATAACTCCTTTTTGCTTCAAACATACTTACTATTTCTGCCACTCTCTAAAGCAGCTCTAGAAGTTCTTTAGTTTCATGTTTGTGGTTGACTTTGTGCCCTGAATTCATTCAGAACCTGTACTTTTAATTGTCATTTTAACTTTTGGAAAAAGCCACAAATGTTGGATCTAGAGAATAAGGTGGATGAGGGCACACTATTATAGTATTAAGAACTTACCATTTTACTGTACAGAAACCACCGGGTCAATGGTGTGGTACATTGCCGTAGTTTTATATATGTGTGTGTATATATGTGTATATATACATATATATATATGTTTATATTACATATAGATGAGAAATATATATATATATCTTTATATATATGTATATATTACATATAGATGAGAAATATATATATCTTTATATATTATATAAATATCTATATCTATTTATCTATATCTATCTATCTATCTATCTATCTATCTATCTATCTATTTAATCACATTTCGTAAAGGCACCCAAGGAAGAGGACTTCTGGAAAAGAAAATGTAAAGTTCCATATTTTCATCCTTTGACTTGGAGAAAGATTTCCCAAACAGATCTCAAGAATCTTTGACCATAAAGAAAAAAGTCTGTTGATCATTTCTCGTCAAGAATAATTCATCATTAAAAGAAAAGTTAAAATACGAATTAAAATTTTGGAAGAGATATTTACATGCAACCAACAAGGGAATAATGTCAAGAGTATATAAAGAATTCTTTTAGAAGCAACAAGAAGCAGTGAACAAACAACCTAAAAGAATGATTAGAAAGAAACATGAAACATGAACATATATCCATAAGAGATGAAAACATGTTTTAAAAAACATGGAAAAATGTATTTAATTTTATAGTACCCACAGGTATACAAGAAACAATGTGCACAAAATCTAATTATTAGTACTGCTGGACTGAATAAAGTAACCAGGTGTAAAAATGTATTCTTGTGGTCCTAGAGATTTCCCTTTTAAAAATTATTGGTTTTCTAAATTTTGAAACTAACTACTAAGTTGCATGCATAGTTCTGGGATTGAATTTGCAATTTTCATGCTTTAGATTGTCAGAGTATGGGAATACAGGCATTTACCACCATATCTAGACTTTCTAAGCCAACAAGTACACATTATGAATCAGAAATTTGCCTTTTAGGTACAAACACAGCACATACATTGTACATATGTACAAATTAATTAGTATTATTCAAAGAGCATGGAAACAACAAAAATGCCCTTTCTAAGAGGGCATATGAGCAAACTGTGGAACATTTAGAAAGTAAAATATAAAAAAATCAAAGCAAATAGTATGACAGCAATTTTGGTGAATTCCAGCAATATGCCATACAGATTTCTACATTCACCATAATATAAACTTTATAAATGTAAAAAAAGATAAAATTAGAAGAATGCACATAATGAGTCATATATTGGTGTAATAAAAATGTATGAAAAGAAAAGCAAGTAAAAAGTGAGCACAGATTTAGACCCTGTTGATTTGGGTTACAGACATGGAACTAGATAGTTAAATATAAATTATTGTCAAGATCTTACCATTTACTTTACCTGTGATTTTGCAGACTTATTAACTGTTTTGTTAAGACTTTTTGTTATTTTTCTTTAAAACAAGTAATGTGCTATGAACCAAAGTAAAAATTAAGCCAATATTTTGTCATTGAATTCTTGTAACTTCTCAAAATTTAAGGTTTGGAAATGTTCTAATATCAAAATGGGTAGAGTCCAGAATGTTAAAGTCAGGCAAAGGAATTCATGCTGCAAAACATTTACTCGGACCACACACATACAAAAAAAAAAAAAAAAAAAAACAAACACTGAATGGTAGCTGAGTCAAACTTTTGTGCATCATATAACATAAAACAAAATACATAAAATTATTATCTGGAGACAAATGTATAATTTAACTTTAAAATTATAGAGAAAGATATGCTTCCCTCCATGAAAGGTTTATAAAAACATAGTAAAACAACACAGAATATTTAAGGAATATCACTAAGGATTTAAGAAATACTTATTTGTAAAACATATACCAAGAGTGGAGAGTATGCATTCTGTGCTTAGAGCCAGGAAATATTTGCAAGAACTGTTTACATGCTTAGCAGATTTGCTTGTGTTTAACCTCAAAATAACAGCAATAACCTAAAAAACATAGAAATTTTTACTTTGCACATGATCTTAAATATAATCCCAGATACTCAAACCACAAAAAATTTTTTGTTTTTTGAAAAAGATTCTATATTATGTATCACAGACTGACGTGAAACTCATAATCTTTCTGTCTCAGTCTTCTGAGTGCTGAGAAACAAATGCGCACCACCATCCCTGGCTAATTTAAAACTTCTTAACCACTTGAATTTTACAGTTCTCTTAAAGAATCTCTGGGCAAAGAAGAAATTACAGTCATCAATATTTCTCCAGGAGAAAGCAACAAAAGGAGGCGTCAATTCTCATCTTAGCCACAAAAATAAATAAATGAATGAGTAAACCAAAAATATGCAAAAAAGAGATGAATCCCGTTATCTACTGTTAAGGAGAATCTACATAATCTAAGGGGAATCCACATAAACTAAGTTCAAGGCAGTGAACTTAGTTTGCTTGAGGAGTAAGATCATTTTCAAGGGATGTTTAGAATAGCTTAAAACAAAAAAAAAAAAAAAAAAAAAAAAGGAAAAGAAAGAAATTTGAGCCAGGTTTGCAAGGGAAAACCGGGAGCTTGAGTTCATCTTGAAAATATGGGCAAGATGACAGTTTGCAATGAAAATACACATACAAGGTCCAGAATTTTTTGTGAAACAGAAAAATGGTTAATGTGCAATGATCTTCTATCTTCATGCATCTGCTGACTCATTCTTTTTCAGAATCTCCAGAGCGTGACCATTAAATAGCACAATGTTCATATTGTTTTCTCTTCATTTCTCCTTTTTCTTTTTAATTAAATGTTTGCAAAAAAAGAAGAAAAAGCATATAAAATACAACAATGAAACCAAAGCCACCAAGCAAAGCAGCATCATGGATGGTGGTGGAATTACAGGGTGCCTTTATGTTTCTGAAAAATATGTCCTTGCTTCGTTTGCTCAAAGCTGCTGCTGAAAGCTACTTTGGAAAGAAACTACGTTGACTATGTGAATCTGCAGCAGTTTCTTTTCTGATACAACTACTGAGGAGGTGCATTGTAGTGCCTGATAAAAGCTTGTTATTGGAACAAAAATAATGTTTTTTCCTTGCCATGTAATATGTAATAAAACTATTCTATGAAGTCTCAATGAACTCTCTCAATTGAGAAAAATACAGACAATTTTCATTATAAGAGAATGTCTCCAATTCATTCCTTTTCTATGCAGGGAAGACATGCAACAGTAACTTACTGTAGCCCACATTTCATCAGATATAATCTATTCCATTATTCCTGTGTATGTTTCATATGAAAAATGTTATGAAGTTTTTTTTTTCCTCACAAAAATACATATTCCCTTATCTCATTAAGTCCCTATCTCACATAACACCCATCCCTGCTGTCACCTAGCTCCTCTGCTCCCCCATCTGGGTTTCCCCAGATTGTATTGCTATTTCAAAACTCACAGAAATGCAGGCATTTCCTTCACACATAGTCAGTCTGTTATTCAATTTAAAATCTCTGGCAAATGTAGATGAAATTCTGAGAATGAAATGAACCTGGTTCCAGTTGACTGCAGCTGATGAGATTTCTACATTATCTCCAAATTACTAAGACTTACAAATCTTTTTGTTGTGTGTAGAATAAAATATTTGTTTCCACAGATTTTACTGCTTCAGCCTTATAATGACCTTAATGCTGGCCACAGGTACCCATGTGGGAAGTTAGTCTGAGAGACAATTTTAGCCCTGAATATCTCATTTAATCTAATATATTTAATGTTTTAGAAGTTTAAATTTTTATCTGTTTGATTATAACATTAATGTACACTGTATTTTTAAATTCCCAAGCTTTGTAAAGAATGTATATGAAAAATTAAGCTTTTTACTCCCTGAGTCTTCTTTCCAGGAGGTCAGAATATTCAGAGTTTAAGGTCTGACATAAATCCTTCTCACAAAGATACACACACACACACACACACACACACACACACACACACAAATGAATGTGTAATCTATACACACCTCCACAACACAAATGCTCATATACAACTTATATATTTTTTCTTTTAGAATTATAATGCAATTTGCTTATTGTACATGCTATTCTGAAAAATATTTTATGCTTAGTGTATTTACAAATCAATACCTATATATCCATTTCATTCTTCTGAATAGTGTTATAATATCTGTTTGCATTCTTAAGATAAAAGCAGAAACAAGTATCATTTCGCCTAAAAGTTTGACCTTGACTGCTGGGTCAATGAAATTTTAAAATGTCCTATAAAAATCAGACCAACTCATACTTTTTTCCCATTATAAGTATTACTCAGTGAGTAAAATGTCATTGTTTATTATGTGCTAACTGTAAATTTCTTAGAGTCATAGACAAAGCTTGAATCCATTTTTAAAATTAGACCAAAATCTTGTTATCATGAACTTACAACACAGCCATATCATTGTATGCATTCATGAATGTGAAGTTATAAATGTATGTGTCATTTTAGTGGAGTCTAGCAGTGTCCCAAGAATTTACAGAATTCAAATAAGCAAAAAGAAAGAAACATGCATGAAAATACATACGATTAAAAGCAGGAAAAATGGATTTAGTTACAGAACATACAAATAAATGAGGTAATATATTATAAATAAGATGAAATGAGACAAAAATGTCTTCAGTGTCATTTCACATGTGTTAAGGGTGATCTACAGGAACTAAAATTATGATTTCTCAGATTCATAATACTCAACAGATTTTACACATACATTGCTACATGAACTATTAAATTATATATATATATATATATATATATATATATATATCATAGAGCAGTTTAAAGATATTAGTAATTGAATGCTTAAAAGCAATGCTTTTTTTGTGGGCCAATAACAATCATGGTACATTAACCGAAGGATCCTGGGTCTTTTACTTCCTTCATTTAACTGAGAAATTTTGGTTTATGAAACAAGATTTAAGAAAATGACCCATTTCCAGTAGATGTAATATTGATCAATATGCTTTCAGCAGCACTCTATTTTTTGAAAAAATAAAATGCTAAAATTGAAGTTAAAATGCAAGAGAAGTATTATTTAACACTTAGATTTACCTATTAACACAGCTGCCTAATTTAAATACATTTGTAAATTCCTTCAAGTTAGTATCATTCCTATCTTCTCTAAACATCAATCAACTGATATCATTCTTACATTCATATGTAGGTATTTTTTGAGAATTAATGTACAAGAGAAAAACAAAATAGTTTTTTTTCAAAAGTCTATGCACAAGAGATGAAATTAAATGGTTTATGGAATCAAAAAGATCAAACTCCTCAGCCGTCTATTCATAATTTACAATAGAAAAGAAAATATGTAAGTTTGTGAAAGCTGTAAAGTACATACTTCTGACAATTGTATAATTGACAAATGCCTACTGATTTAAAACCAGTATGGCGGGGATTGTGGAACATTCTTGCAGTTCCAGTTATGCAAGTGGCTGAGGCAGGAGAATAACTGATGTAAGCCACTTAGCAAGATGGTCTCTAAGTAAAAGTGTAAACAAAATAAAATAAAATAAACTTTTAAAAAGTGATGAGTATACAGTTCTGTACTCCCCAAGTTCCTTCCCCAATCCTTTCAAAAATAAAAAGATAAGCAAAGAAAAAGGGAAATGAATACATATCAAAAGCCACTTCATAATAGTAGATGTTTTTCAAAAATGTGTTTTAGATTTCTATATTAGAAGTCAAGAAAAATCCATTTTCTTAGTAGCTTTATGAGATTCCCTCTAACCAACTTATTTGGGTTTGGAAAATTATTTAATGAATCTTTGTGTTTGGAAAACTATTTAATAAACCTTAGTGTTAATAGCAAAAATAAGCTTAAAACTTTTGTAACATTTACTATGATCTAGGAGCTATCAAAAGCATTGTATGTATGCTAATCTTCCCAATAATTCCTGAAATAGCTTTGTAAGTTAGGGAGATGAGACAGAAAGTTTATCGATGTCACACAGCAAGTACATGACAAGAGTCTGGATTCTAATTCAGATAATCTTGATACGATTTTGTTTTACAGTATTATATACCTTCCCTTGTATGACATCACCAATAGTCTAAGCCCTTTAACATATTAGCTAGTGGCAAATTTTCAGGTAAGTAGTGTGATGAGGAGAAAAACATTTCAATCTGAGTAGGGTGCTCAGAGAAGAGAGCCTATGGGTAACCAGTGTCTACACCTGGCTGTTTTGTGTAGTGCTTCCTATGATATTGTGTAGCTACTTTAATAAAGAAACTTAATTCACATGATGGTTAATGTGAGTAACTTCTCATGGAGAATGGCATAAAGCCAGAGACTTTCATTCAGAATTGCATAGAATGAAAACTGCAAGTCTGCAAGTGAATACTTGGCCATAGGATTCATGGGTGCAAAATACACACACACACACACACACACACACACACACACACACACACACACACACAAGATAGAACTCTTGGACAACTTTGGTTCTAAGTTTAAATCATCATAGGCAATTGGGGAAGAATAGAGCCTAGTTTACTTAACAATTCCTTTGGGAAAGCTTCACCTACTAATTGATAATCACCCATTGTCTTTAGCACTGTGAAGATGTTCACCAAATCAATGAAAGAGGAACATGAAAGGGTTTTGGCCCAGACAGGACTCTGTAGCCAGAAAAGCCTCAACCAGAACCAGGAAGCTCCTATCTCCTCCACCCCTAGGAATTTACCTGTGACGTCATCTTCCCCCGCCCTGGGAACTTACCTATGGCACCAAACCTAGGACCAATGGGCCATCTGTGCATCCCTGATGCCCCCTTAGGTTCCACCCCAAACCGAGGCTACTTACGTATACCCTCCCCCCACGCCACGTGTCTGCCAGAGAGAAAGCCGGACTCCAGCCACTGGGGTGTTGGTTCTCTCTCTCCGTGTTCTCAGAATAAAGGCCTCTTTTGTTTTATACTTCTCATCTTTTGGAAATAATCCTATCAGAACACCTGAAAAACGCTGAGGACAAGGATGAAAAAGTAGCAAAATCCTGAAATGTAGCACTTTCCCCTCAACCTGTAAAGATGGCTGGAGAGCAAGTGTAGGCACAAAAAGAGAAGAAAAAAGTTTGTTTAAGAGGATCTCCATTAATGGGTGGAATCACAATTTAACTACCACCCAAGAAACCAGTGTCATCTACCACTAGCATTGGTGGACTTCTTTCATTTTCTGACTTATTAATTGGTTAGTTAGAGTAATCTTCAATTTGAAATTTTTTTTGCAACTTGATGTCCAATTTTTAATGATTAATAACTATTTATTATTTTATCTTAACTAGATGAGCTTAAAGGTAAGTATATATATATATATATATATATATATATATATATATATACCCAGACACTATCATCAAAATCTGTACCATAAACATGCCTATCACCTCAAAATATTTTCTTGCCTTACATTAGATTGTTACTATTTTTATCATAAAATGTATTCTCTAGGCAAAATTTTAGCTATAAAATACAGTATTTGTGGCTATATGTACATAATAAGTACATAGGCATCCTTTATCATGGATAGCTGAGACTGCATCCTTTCACCAATGTCCTTACTGTTTTCCTCTTGGTTTAGTCCAGATTTCTCTTCTTAGTGGTGTACACAGAATTTTTCCTCCTGTCTGGTTTCTTTATTTAACATTATTTTCTCCAGGTTCATCCATGTTATTACAAATACCCTGATTTTCTGCTTTATTGAAGCTGTATAATATTCCACAGTATGAAGAAAACTTACATACAAATCACTGCAAAGAAACAGAGAGCCCAGAAATCAATTCACATATATGTTACCTATTTTCACCATGGATATGAAGAATACACAGTGGAGAAAAGACAGACTCTTCAATAAATTGTGTTGGGGAAACTGGATATTCAAAAACAAAGGAAGGAAATGAACTCTTATTTTACATAATAAACACATGCACACAACTCGAAATCTTAAACATAAAATAGTCTGCAGGACACTGGTGTTGGCATAACTTTTTTGATGTCAAAAAACGTAGTTGACAGAAGCAAAAGAAGACAAAATTATATCAAACTAAAATGCCTCTGAACTGAAAGGGAAACAATTGACAAAATCAAAAGGCAATCTTTAGATTGAGAGAACATGTATGTACAAAGTACTCATTTAGTGAAGAATTAGTACTCGAAGTATATAGGAAACTGCTATACTGTAATTCAACAGAAAAAAATAAATAGTTCAATTTAAAAATGAGCAAAGAACTTGATAGACACTTATTCAAAGAGAGTATTGTACAGAAGACTATCCAGTATGTGAAAGGTGTTCAACCTTAGTCATCACTAGGGAACTATAAATCCAATCCACAATGAGATATCATTCCCTGACTGTTTGGATGATTATTGTTAGAAAAAATAAGATAGAAAGTGTTAGGATAAAGTAAAAGAAACTTTTATATTCTGATGGTTGGAAACTAAATTGTTGCAGTCACTTTGGAAAACAGCATGGAATGCCCTAAAACAATTAAAAACATTCATCAGACATTCTCACAATCTCATTTCTTTGTATATTCAAATAAACTGAAATCAGAATCTCAAAAACATATCTGTAGACCTGTTATCATCTTAGCATTGGTTACAGCAGCCAAGATATAGGCATAATTTAGATGTCCATTGAAAACAAGTCAATATAGAAAATAAGATACATCCATAGGTCCATGAATACATCCATGAGTTTTGTTTCTGATGCATGTATATATTTTATTCAAGTCTGTATGCATGCTAAAAAACCTTGAAAATCTATAGTTTCATTTATACAGAAAATAATGCCATACAAGAGGTAATAACTGTGATGGTTGATAGAGTGCACCAACTTGACAGGTTTAGAAGCGTAACTAGGTCTACCCCCTTGGGTTCTGAGGAGCTGCACGAGGGAAGCTCCTTGGGCCTGGACTGTGAAAAGGGCAACTGAGTTAAGATAGACTTGCTTCAGTTCTTCAGAGGAGCCCTAGCTTCACCTTTAGCTTGGATGTCATCTCCTGGCTTCTAGCACAGACTCTTCAGCTTCCACCTAAGATCCTTCAGTCTTCTGGGGTAGACTCTTCAGCTCTCTGTCACAGATCCATCAGCCTCGTGACACAGACTTGCACAGGACACTGCAGTGAACTTCAGAACTTGGACTGAACCCATCAGACTGCAGTGTGCACACATCTTTTCACGCTTCTGCATCCAACTCTGTAGCTAATCATCATAATCCAATCGTATGAATTCTTAAGCATTTGTATATCTTGTGTTATATCTCTTTCTCTAGGAAAATACTGACTGATGCAGTAATTCATACATAATAGGGAATGAATTGTTCATTTATTCTGAAATCAGGTACTCTTTATTGTCACAGATGTAGATTGAGAACCTTTGAAAGTAAATTAGATATTTCTGTCTATTTTGAGTGTGGGGTGTGTGTGTGTGTGTGTGTGTGTGTGTGTGTGTGTGTGTGTGATGCTGAGAATCAAACTAAAGACCTTGCCAGGCACACTGTCTACTGCTGAGCCTATTTCTAGCCTCCTGTTCACGCTTTGTTTTTCTTACACCCATCCTCACTCCAGATTGCATATCTAAAAAGTAAACCAAGTCTTTCATTTGGGAGTCTGGAAACAAGGTTTATACATTCATTCTTCTGTCTCCAAGGCTTGAATTTAATCAATATTTTTCAAATATTATGTAATTGAATGAAGAATTAAGTAATGATGTATTGCAATTATATGATTCAAAAACTCATTGTGAGATGCTTAGCAGCAGGCAAGGGGATTCAGAGGATAAAGCAGGGCAAGGGATGCAGCTCAGTGGTATACTGTGTGCTTAGCATGTGCGGTGTCCTTCGTTTGATCTCAGACTGCAGAAGACAAAGCAGCAGTCTGTCAATGATGTAATCCTCTGTATTTGACCCTTACAATATGACCCCTACTTCTGCCACTGGTCTCCTGTTTGCTAATCTTAGATATTCAATATACATGATCTTTTTAAATGCAGGCACCTATACTGCAGGTAGAAATTCTTAGCCATGTTTTACTACCAAAAATGTAACTGAAAGTGATGAATTGCATTTAATAAGAAGGACCCCCCCAGTGACTAAACTGTTTCAAATTTATTTCCAACTCAAGGAATTTCTCTGCTTGATTTGGATATATCTCAAAATTTACTATTCTTTACAATCTGTCTCTAGTATTAAAAGAACATCTTCCCACATGTCCAAGAGTTTATCCACAAGTAGGAAACTGATATTCCAGTTTCTGAGGGCTATCTTCTCCTGCCCCTTGACTATAACAGAATTGTTTGGTTCATGAGTAGATGGATGGATGAAAGGAAGGAATAACTAAGGATTATTGATGGATGGAAGATTGGATGGATGGATACATTAGTATCCAGAATATGAAAAAAAATGAGAGAAATAGCAATTTCTTCACAGTATTTTCTACTTCTAGACCTCTATGTTTGAGGTTTGGAGTTTAATGTATGTATTGCTTCATTGTTTCAAATATTCTTACTTCGCTAATTTAATTTATAGTTTCATGGTTTCCAAGCGTCAGAACAGAATTAAGGTAGTGACCACATGTTTTAATGCCTTTAGTCTTCTAGTTTGAATAAATGTATCTGAAATTCCAACTCATAGTTAAACTTTACAAAAGCTCTTGATTCAACCTGGAAACATCAGATTCTGTTAAATTGAGGTAAATAATTTTTATACCATCTCTTACTCTGTAGATCTGCCTCTGTTATTTATTGTACTTTTTCAAAGCGCATCTGGATAGTCAAACTTTTGAATGTTGCATTTAAGGGAAAGGAACTTCCATATTAATAAGTAAAAAGGATTAAAATAAAAATACATTTTAATAATGAGCAGATACTACATAATTCTATGTAGGATGAATTAAGCTACAAGCTTTTCACATTCACATATCTACTTCTTTTTAGACTCTTGACCTAGAACCATGTCCATCACACATCTGGGCCTCTTTTCTTCCACTTTCTATAGGAGTAAAATTCTACTTTCCTTTTTTTCTATAATGCAATGAAAATCACATATTTAATAGAGATCACAAATTTTATTAGACCAAAGATATGTGGACTGCTATCCAGGTGTTATTAATAATCTTAGAAAGTCATATGGTGATTCAATTCACCAGAATAAATTCCCAGTCATTAATAAATCTTATTATTAAATTTCTTGATT
Source organism: Cavia porcellus (assembly GCF_034190915.1). Classification (NCBI taxonomy): domain Eukaryota; kingdom Metazoa; phylum Chordata; class Mammalia; order Rodentia; family Caviidae; genus Cavia; species Cavia porcellus. The sequence continues at coordinate 44,592,842 of NW_026947496.1, forward strand.
TCAGCTCTGTTAAAAAAAGTTTATTCAACAAACGAGTCTTCTGCGGAAGGAATAACTAAGGACATAATGAATGAATCTAATTCTTAAGTTGTCATATAGGTTCCACTTCAAATTGTAGGCAAAGCACCATTATTTTGAAAATGTAGGAGACAATATACTACCTAAGAATGAGTAGTTTGCAAGAACACTTGATATTAACTGATATATTTTTATAGGCTTTAAATACATTTTGTAGGTTTTAAATATCTTCTGTTGAACTAGAATATACTCTTGTAGGTTTCTTCCTAAAAGAGTTAAAAACATCATACTACAGTGACACATGCATATTCATGTTTATAGTAGCATAATTCATAACAGCTATATCTTGGAAGGAGCCAATAGTCTATCCACAGATGAATGCCATTTATGCACAATGGAGAACTACTGTACCATAAAGAAGGATGAATTTGTAGGAAAATGGATGCATCCTGAGACCATAATACTGAGTGAAATAAATCAGATGGAAGATCAAACATCACATGGTTTCTCTTATATGGGAAACCCAAAGTATAAATAAATTTAAAAGCTCAATAAAGGGTAATAGGAAACAGAGACAGAACTTTTGCAAAGGGAAAGGGAGTCAAGATGTGGAGGAAAAGAGGGAGAGAGACAGAAATAAAGCTGTTTAAGATGTGTTGTGTACGTGTATCAATTCCCTACAATGATTGTGGTCACTATATACTATAAACATGCACTAATAATAAAATAAAATAAAAAGATAAAATAATGTAAATTACCTTACAGCCTATTTATGTGGTTAGTATGTGCAGTCAACTCTCAATTTATTTTTCTCCTACGTACAAATAGATTTATGTTTTACAGTCACAGAATAGTATTTGTTAAGTATCATGTTTTACAGGTTTGAAATTATCTAACAATTTCAGGTAAATATATCAGTTATTTTGTTGGTATTTTCTGGAAAGCAAAGAATCAAATTGTTCAGAAAAAATTAAAATCATCATCTTTTAAAATAACTAGTCTTAAAATTCTAATACTTTAAAAAGTCTAAAAGAGCTGTATATTAACTTGGCTGTATGGTGATATAGCTCATCTTTCCTATGGCAAAAGACAGAATGTTTTCAATAGTAATTTTCATCTTTCACATCTACATTTGAAAATGAATAAATTTCAGTAAATAACTAAAACTTTTGTAACACCTATGATAATAATTAGACAAATTTGAATTTCCTGTTACTGAAAGATACCATTTTAATTTGTTTGCATTTTTAATTATCTAATAATCTCAGTTCCCTTTGAAATATTTATTGTAACATATTAATGCAGAGTGTAGTGACAAAAATACTGGATATCTATTGCAAATTAAAGATTTGTTTTCTTAAAATATATTTGAGTTTTTTTTAATTTCTATCTTTTTTATTTTATAAAACAAAACAGAAAAAGAATAGAAATGATATGGAATTTTTTAAAAAGTAGAAAATTAACACTAATTAATATATTGCATGTTATCATATTAGGAGTAGTTGTTCAGGTTATAACTGAATATCAGTATTTGATATTTTAATACAAAATGCTGAGAATTTTAATACACAATTGCTCAGCATATTACAGTCAAAATGTTAACTTGAAGAACTGTAAAAATGACCAAGATAATATTTACAGAATAGCATGTAATGAGAAGTTTGTATTTCTCAGAGGCCAAATGTAGTATTTATAACAAAAAAATCTGTCTTTGGATTAAAAAAATATTCCAAAATTTTTCAATCTGACAGTCACGCTAGTCTTTTCTACTTCTCTGCAGTGAAACTGTTGGTAATATAGTATCTACTTACATTGTTCTCTAAATTTTTGGAGACTGTAATGGTGGTAAGTAATGTGTACATTACATATTGTACTTGTCTGCTTTAAAAATTAGCAGAAATCTCTCCTATAAACCTTTTTAAAGCATTTTTATTCATTCCTAGTTGTATGATGAACAAATCTTCACTGTAAATATTTATCACATATAATTTGTGGTATATTATTGAGGTTTAAACAACAAAAATTGATTTGTATTTGAGGAACTAATTTTGTGTTATTTTAGTAATTCTTATAAATTTCTCTTTCCATATTAGTTTTAAAATGGACTAGACTCATATGCATTCATCCCACAGATATTTATAATAATATTACTATGTACAGTATATTTTGTTACATGAGCCACACACATAAAGCACTCAATTTTCAGAAGCAAAAAGACTATTCAGAAGTAGTTATGACCAGATTCAAGTATTTATTGCCTTGTCAAGAAGATATGTTCTGGATCAAGTTGGAGATAATAATACACTGTTGATCAAGGTACATGCTAATTGAGGAGAAACTGCAAAATAGTTCAGATTATCTAAGCAAGCATAATCCTTATGGTGAGGTGAGTAACACATGTACACATGTGGTTTTTGGTTTATCTAACGTTTTATTTATGTGGTTGGGAATAGAACCCAGAGCCTTACATATGCTAAGCAAGTATTCGAGAACTGAGCTAAGTACTCAGCTTATGATTGATATCTTGCAGAAAATTTGCCATCAAGAAAAACTAATGCATTAGGCACTAAATAGAAGGAACCAAGGGCCAGGGGGATACAGCTCAGTGGCACAAAGCATATGCATGGCAAGTACGAGGTTTTTAGTTCAATTCCTGGTACCAAAAAAAAAAAAAAAAAAAAAAAAAAAAAAAAAAAGAAAGAAAGAAAGAAAGAAACCAGAGCAACCATAAGCTTGGAAATTTAGATTCAAAGATAGTAGATACTTTAGTTTGAGATGATGGCATTAATAAAGAGGTGAAAATGAAAATATATGCATCAAATCAAAATGAAATGAAATTTTCAAGTTTATCTGTGTACCTCTGCTGCCTCTTAGATGCAACCTGCTGCTTGAGGGTAAAATTACAACCTTATATTTTGGGTAAGGTTCTTCTGATAATTGTCATATACTTGGGATCCAGGGGCTCCAATCTTTTTCAATATAATTAAAACTGTGGGAGTCTTAAGGATAGCAAATTAAGTGTTGGCTTATGATATTGACAGTCAAACCGCCCTTAGTTGGAGTGCCTGTCAAAATGTATCTCAGTATATCTAAGTGCAACTCTCAGCAAGTTCACTCACCAGTTTCTCCAGGGCAGACTTTCTAGCAGGTGAGTATTTCCTTTTTGACTTGCGCAAATAGAATTTACTCTAAGAATGGCTTTTCACCTAATATTTTGATATAACTTCTTCTGAAATCAGTAAACCAATAACTTGTACAAAAACTTACCCCCAGATGAAAACCTGGCTTCATTTAAAATTAAGAACCATATTGTTAGTAGCCTGGTCTTGTTATTTCATCTTTTCATCCATCCACTCTTACATGAGTATCTGTTTCTTACTAGATACTTTGCAGGATGACAGGAATATCTAAAATAATGCATTCATAACTTCAAAGAGCTCCAGTCTTATTGAGAGTACAACAGAATTAAAGAGCTATGATAAATTATGATAAGTACTATAGAAAATATCTGCTGCAAATCCAAAGGCAAGTTTCTATCTCTCACTAAATGCATTATCATTGAACATTCATTTAACAACGTTTGAATAATATTACTTAGATGCAGTAATTCATTCAAATAAATTCTCTCCATCTCTGCTAGTGGGTGACAGTAATATGCTTTATAACTCTGCAGGTTTGAATCCTTTTCTGTTGTATTATAAAATCAAGTTGAGATTCAAAGTGAAATCTGTATTTGCTATGCTACACTTTCAAACTCTTGTTCTCTGTCAATGAGACTGTGCACAATGGATGGTCTATTGCCTGGGGGAACTAAATTAGTATAGGCATATGAATCACGCAAGAAAAGTCTTGGTTTATTAACAGCATACATTATTAATTTTGACAGCAAGTCCCCTATTGTGTTGAGCATAGTAGTTCGTACAACTGCTGCTATGCTTTTGCTGCATTTTAATATAATTTATTATTTTAAAGTATGGATTCTTGTAGTCTACTTTGGAAATAACAATCCCAAAGCAATTGGAATTTAAGTGATCTACTTTACATTAAAGGTAATTTTTATGAAAGTGACATTCTGAAAATTTTAATTTCTGTATGAGAAAATGAAGTGAAACCCTGAGAAATTTTAAAGCCTTTCCCCAAATGTATTTCCCTAGGCACAGGTTAGTTTTAAATTTATATTACACTGTATGGAGACTTTTAATAGGATTACAATCTTATTCCACTTGACCAATCCTTAGATTTGGCAAATTGCTAATGTTATGATTTTTTTTTCCAGTTTTCTCTATGCGTGTGGGTCTAACACACCTTTCTACAGTTAAAAAGATAAGAGAACTAAAGAAGCTGACACACAGGCTCCAAATGATCCTTATCTCTCCTGCAGTAATATGATTCTGCCGTATGACCAGGACTCTGAGAACGTTACCTCAAACCCACATATCAACAAGATACTGGATCTTGAATAACAAATTAGAGGAAGGGGAGAGTAGAGAAGAGAAAGCATTCTGGTCCGTAAAGAAAAATGTGCCCGCATGGAGACCAGTGTGTAAGCACAAGGGCTTCCTAGGCCTCCCCTATAGGTAACTCGCTTTGCATTTTGCAGAAACTTTTAGTTTACTGTTTCTCCCAGAGTCAGTATCATTTCCAGGAGACCATGTACTCCCTTCTCATACTCGTCCTGTATGTCCTTGACAATCCATGGGATAAAGGCCATTTAGAAACGGTTGTGTTACTATCCTGAAGATTCTGAGTCTCCCGAGTCCCTTTCTATTCGTTTATTCTTCCTGAATTTTCTCTTCTTAACTACTCTCTGTTACATAAAGATTTATCTTTGGGCTTCCTTTTTATTCCTACTCAGATGTTAAATTTGAGAAGATAAAAATATAGAAAAATAATTCATGTATGCAAAATTTTATATTGAACTGAGGTCCTCTGTACTGATCAGTTCATAAGATGCAGCAATTCCATATGTAGCTCTGCATAACCAACCAAATCAGAACATACCTGAATACATCTAGTAGAGACAAAATATTCCCTATAATTCCTGTCTTCTCAGAATATAATAACATGGCCAAATTTCTGTATGAACAACTTTGTTCCTAAATTAAATAAAATTAATAAACCTTTTAAAGAACAAATATCTGTAGTACAGATCACAGCATTTTTAGATTACTTGAATTTTAAAATTCATTTTTTTTCAAAGGAATATCATGGTTTCTGTGTAATTCAGCAACTGATTATCATTAATACCTACATTTCCTGATTCAGAATCAATTTCCATAATGTATCAGATTCCTAAGCAATAATGTAATGAGCAATAATGTAATTGAGATGAAGCTTGCTTTCAACATAAATTTACATCTTAAAACAATGGTTGATATACAGAAATTTCTGTTTATAAATCACATATTTGTACATGGTGTTACATGGATGTAAGTTCTAATGAGGCATAATTTCTGACATCTTATTTTGCATGTTGCCTGGATCATTAAAATAATTCATACTCTAGTGTAAAGATTAGTTGCACTAAACAATACTTTCTTGATGCAGAGACCTTGGAAAGTATTCATGAGCACCTAATGTATAATGTCAAGGCAACTAAAACATCCAGCAGCAACATATGCTTGTACTGATATATGTAGCCTTTGATTTATGGTATATTTGGATATTTTCAAGTACTTTTCCTACAAATTGATTTCATTGCTACATAGAAAAATATTTCTATGCACTAGTCCTGGTTGTAGATACAATTCTCTCTCTGAATGTACCTGGCAATTTTTAAAGCTTTTAAATAACTCCTCAGAAAATAGTATCTTATCAAGGACAGTTAGAGAGGAGCTAAAACAAATATGACTGAAACTGATACTCTTGGGCATTTATCCTCTGCTCTTTCTGTGTCTCTAATGACATGAATGTTACATGGCATCTGTTAATTTTCTCTGGGAATGGTAAGGTGGTACGGTTTTAAAAAATACTATTCCCTAGAGAAAGTTATGAAAAAAGTGTAAACCCGTTTAAAGCGGGAGTCAGTAAGCAAGTTCCAAAATTTACACATCTAAGGATTAAAAGTAGAGATTCTATTTGGGTACAAAAGGAGGATTTGTTCCTAGTGTTCAATACCTTTGCAAAGCATTTTATAGCAAGTGTGCCAAAGGGAAGTTTAATGGTCACCACCATTCAGTGACTGCCAATGAAATCATGTAATATATCAGTTTTTAAATTTTATTTGTGCAGGGAGATGGAGATAAAAATGAAAAACTGAATAAATAAAGTGATCATTTAAGAAGCTTTGCCTTCCTTTGGACAGTGAAGTAAAAATAAACATAAAACAGATGGTTTGGTTTAAGAAGCCACAGAAAAACAAATTTAAGATCTTAAAGCTGAACTATTCAAAGTAAAATGTTTCAAAATCATATTTTAAAAAATTTTTTTAAAAACCCAAGGGACATCAGAGGTTTACTTCATTGAGAGACCGCCTAGGTCACAAGACTCAAGAGAGAATTATATGAAATTCCCAAGGATTTTCTAGACATCAAGTTGCCGGAGAAAGAGTTTCTGTACCTGCCAGGAGGATGAAACTTTCCATCCATTATGGCTGGCAGAGGACATTCTGAGAGTCAGGTTGTAGGATTATGCAAATCAAGTAGCACAGGATATCTGAGAAAAGAGGTCTGATCATGCTTGACTTAAGAATTTAAATTTAATTCTAATTGCAATTGGAGCCAACTTAAGTTTTAAGCTGGAGAGGGGGACATGTAGAATGATCCAAGTCACATGCTTAGCAAAGTACACTTGGTGGTGTGGAGAGAATTCACAAGGTTGAAGCCGAGTCACCACTAAAGAGTTACTCAACAGATAATGGCTCCCTGTGAAAGATAGCAGAAGCTAAGTGTACCAGGGTGACTTTGCAAAGGAGGCTGAGGATGAAGAGGATGTAAAAATAAATTGTAGATTCTATCTGTGATATCCTGGGTGGATGATAATGCAATAACTGACATGAGGCTTACATTGAGTTGGTTGTACAGATGCAAACATTAGCAATCAAGAACTATGTTTTAGAAGTACTAATTGGAGAAGCCTAGAGATAATAAGGAAGTGCTAATGTTTTTAATGTCATCTCACAATGTCAGTGAGAGTTTTAATCACTCTGATTTTAAATATTTATCCTTCCACTTTTCTAACATTACTATCCCCATTCTACAGAGATGAAAACTCAACTCTAAATTTTCAAATTAATTTGCATTAATGCTACTTAACTAAATGCTGAAACAAGAATTTAATCTGTTGAATATGATTCCACAATCCTTTTCGATAAATATTCCATTTATACCACTTCTTTTCTTAATGATAATACATTGGACAAAGGAATTTGAAATTTGAAAGAATTAGCGTAGATATAAATGAAATAATCATAATTACAAAAACAATCGCTGAGGGTGCTAAAACAGCAGTGCAGTTATGAAACAGAAAGATTAAGACACGCCAGGCAAACACAGGAAGCCAGCATGCCCTGATCAGTCACAAAATTTATCTTTGAAGGACTATACAAAAAAAAAGAAATGAGAAATTTCTGTGAAGGGAATTTGGAGTTAGATTTTCCATTTAATTTGTTTATCAGTATATATTTCTAGTAAAGGGTATTTCTACTAAGGGTAGAGCATATTTTCACTTGAAATTAACAAATGAATGGGAGTAATTTGGCAAACAAAGAGATGTATTTTGAATTAGGAAAGACAATAATTACTAAAGCAAAGTGCTGTGTACAGTATGCAGGTAGAGAAAGAGGTTTATTGATAAACTGAAGGTTTATTGATAAAATTCAGGTCTCATTGTTTTTTTTTACTTTTTCATCATGAATGAAGCAAGTATTTTAAATGAGTAGGTGGGGTAGCAAAGAGATGGTATAAAATAACTATGATAGATCTGTCTTTAATCCCAGATTTCCTTTTAGGATGTGATTTACAATCAAAATTTCACAGTAATGACTAAACCATACTTGGCACAGTATACACACACACACACACACACACACACACACACACACACGGACCACAGAACTACAGAATCTATGGATGGTAAGAAGTGTGGTGATTTATATGAAGTGCAATATTAAGGTCAAAGAAACAATTTTTTTAAAAGACTTGAAATTGTATCTTTAAAAAGATTATTAACATTTTAATATAATAAAATACTGGGAAAGCAAGATTTTCCTGTACTTCTTTCATAATATCATTGGTTGAAAAATGCAAAGATTTTTACTTACCACTTTGTCCTTAATTTTATTGTTTTACTTCTAAATATTTATATCCAATGAATTAGAATCCAACAGATTAAATCCGCTAACTCTCCATGGTTTCCTGAAAGTGTCCTTTACAAAAGCAGTGTCCTGCTAGACCAGTTGCTCCACACACACAAATTTAGATAATCCATTCATTATCCAAATTTATTTACTCACCCTGGAATACTGCTTGCAAAGATTAACAGTAGCATTCCACATGTATCATCACATGCTGAATTATAAGAAAGAGGTACTAACTCTTATAATATTACCAATCCTCAAATTTAAAATTTAATTATTCATTATAGATCACTAGGGTCTTTATTCTATTTATATAAGCAAATCTGTGTGCAAGAAATATTGCTCCACTGTTCCTTTAGGAGGTTGCAATACTAGATTCAATAACGGCGGTGTGTCTGTGTGTCCCATGGTAAACAATATTTTTTTCTTTTTCTTCTCATTCCTCTTCCTCTCCCATGCCCATTCTTCTCCTTCTTCTTCTTTTCCCTCTCCTCCTTCTCTTCCTTCTTTTTTTCTGTCCATCTGTTTTACTTTCTTTTTTCTGTTTTTTTATATGATACTGGAAATTGAAGCATAGAGCCTTCACAATAAGTTGCATCCTTAGTCTTATTTATTGATTCATTTATTTAGAGACAGGACCACCTGAATTTGCTAAGTTTCCCAGCTGAGCTCAAACTTGAGATCCACCTACCTCAGCCTGCCAGGTTGTTGGGATTACAGGTGTGCATTAACTGTTCTAGATTCTTCTCTGAGATAATTCAATAGTGTAATGATTATCAAACTTGGAAAATACACATTGAGCTTATTACCTGGTTTTAAAAGAAATAATTAGAAATAACGAGTCCTTCTAATGCTAGAAGAACTGACAATTACAAAGAGGTATGTTTGAAATATCACTTTATTCATTTATTCCGTTTTTTTTAAAGAATAAACTTAGTCAAGAATATTTCATTAATCACAGTTTGTTGAAAGACTATTACTATTTTGATGAATGAGTAAAAGCCATGTATTATTTCATTCTTTCAAGGTACTTTATTGATCATTTTAAAAAGTCATTTATTTTCTGGCAAGGTTTCTGTAAAACATAGATCCAAAATGAATCAGACATTAACTCTCCCTCCTGAAATTAATTACAATAAGAGATAATCAAAAATAACTTTAAAATAGACAAAATAAAAATCTCTTGAGTTATCATTTTTTTGTTTGTTTGTTTTCCAATGTAGCTAAACGCATTGAACTTGAAATTAAATGACCTTTCCTGATTTCAGCATCCTCATATTTAAAAATGTTCCCGAGGAGTCTCAAATCTTTGAAATTGCCACTGGGAAGTACCATCTGACTCTTCTATATTCCAGCTCCAGAAACACTGTCCTTTCCCCCAACACCTCCAAATTTCCAGTACTACATAGAATAACCCCATTACTCTGAGACGGTACAGTATATGTAGCAGTATGCTAAAATAGAGCCTAATCAACTAGAGAAGGAGACTCTATCTTACTTATTCTTGGGTCCCTATTTTTTAGTCCATGAAATATATATTTAAGCAGTAGTCTCTAAGCCCTGTAGCACAGACAGGAACTGCTCTGTGTCCTGTCAGGAACTTATCATATATTAGGAGATACGGGCAGGCGAGGCAGCAAGCTTCATTTGCTTACAGATGCTCCCTATCATTTTCATTACTGCCTTAGCTTGGCTGCCGTCAGATCGGAAGCAGTGTTAGATTCAAACAGGAGCACAGATGGTACTGTGAACTGTGAAGGTGAGGCCTCTAGGTTGCACACTACTTGTGAGAATCAGTGTCTCATGTGAGGTGTTGCTGAGACAATGATGCTAGCCCTGAGGAATGCAATTATTATGTGCCATAAATATTTACTACTAAAATAAAAGGAATAAAAACTTCCTCTGGATCCGTGGAAAATTTGTCTTCCATAAAAGTGATTCTTTATGCCAAAAATTGAAGATAACTGCATAAAACTTCTATTTAACTTCTTATTGAACAACATGATTTAAATTCATATCAAATGACTAAGCTAATATAAAAATCAGATTTGTCCCGTCTGGTTGTGCTTTTTTCAACGTTGTATCAAACATCAGGGAAATATTTATCAAGGGAAACAAAAGTAAAAACTGGAAAACATTATGCAAATTTTAATGAGGCTTAAAGTGAAGAAAATGAGAAAAGGTAGGGCAAAAGCACATGTCTGAGAAATATAGGGTCAAAAACAAGAATTATTTTGTAAGACGAAATGCTAGAGAGATAAGAACTTGATCAGATGAAGACTGTTAATCAAATAAAAACAACCAGGATGACTGACAACTGGAGAATGTTTGAGACCCAGTTAATTGAATGCCTACATCTAAGATTAAGCCTAAAGATTAAAATGTTTGTGTTAGGTATATTACTTCTGCCCATATTTGAGGAATGGTAAGTGATACCGCTACCCATCTACCCAGATGCTTGCGAGATACAAATTCTTCATTTCTTTATTTTCCTCAACTATTTTTTCTACAGATAATTAATTGTCATATCCTGTAAAAGTCTGTCTTGTTACTAAATATTCCTTTCTCCAGACGGCTGTATGTCCAAGTTCAGACAAACGTCTTGTCTTGACCTTATGATAATCTCCCTCCCCTTTGAGCTAATTATTTGCACTGCTCTCAGAAGTGGCCTTGCCACACACAAGTGTAACTGTGCTCCAAAACTTTCATGGAAGAAATTAAATTCTGGGGCTCCCTTAAACCTCCTGAATAAAATCTAAACTCCCCAGGATGGTAAGATTCTTCACCGATTGACTCTGTGTATCACTGAGTCCCACATTTTATCATTTCTCTTCCAGACAAGGCTCTTAATTTTATCACAATATCTGCTATTTTCCAAATGTATTCTCCATGTTCAACATTTTTTTATTTCTCTCTCCTCTCCTGTCTTCCTTCCTTCCTTCCTACCTTCCTTCCTTCCTTCCTTTTTTTCTTCTTTCCTTCCTTCTTAGTGTTTTTGCATGAAATAGGCTTCTCAAATTTATCTATCTGTAGATTTTTAAATCAATCTTAATGTCTCCATTCAAGTTTATCACCTACAAGAAGTTTACGATCCAATCAGCATTATCATTGCTTCCCAACTCTTTACATGGTCCCATTACATCACTTAGTAAGTTGTATCCCACTGGCCTTTCTTTGACTGTATCTCATAGATTATCATGTAGCGTTGGAGTTCCAAAATCAGTTACAGTATTAGACTTACTATAGTTGAACCATCAAAAATCCTTACGGAATAAAGAATGAAGAAAAGAGGAAAGAGTCCTCTAATTCTTTCCCCCAGAATTTTTCTTGATTCTATGTTGTTCCCAGAGATGAAAGATTATTTCATAAATCTCTACCTAAAGACTAGATCAATTCAGCCTGATATCAGTGCATAGAGGTAACTATCTTCTGTAGATATTCCCCTATGTACTTCTTTCACAGCCTTCTCAAATTCTAAGAACCTAATATTGCATAAAATCTGTGTAAATGAGCAACATCATCTTCCTCTAGACCATTTCTTAGAAAGGAGTTCCATCCTATTCAACTCAATTTACCCATCTCTAAGGAAAGTTCTGATTTCTGTTTCATATCTGGATCACTCTCACATTACCTTCTCCCATCACCCACTTTACTTACAGCCATCACTTTAGCTGATATCTTTATTTTACTGCTTTATTCTTCTCATGAATATTCCTTAGCTGCTTCTTTATATATTCAGGGGAAGACAGGCTACTACTATCCTCCAGTTTCTTCACAACACTCTTTCTTAATATGGATAGATTCATTCTGTGAAACCAAATGGTTCCTTAGCCAATCCTTGTGGGATCATTGATAATTTTTGTGAATTACATCCTGGAATTGTAGAAGAAACCCTTTTCCAAACCCTTCTGGGGAAATGCCAGGTGAGAGTCTCCTCTATGTGTCAAAAAGTGAGCGGGCAATAGTCTATTGAAATAACATAAGACTGAGTGATTTACACAACAGTATTAATGTTATATAGAGAAACTAAGTGGGTGTGGGAGTAATAAATAAATAAATAATGTCAAAACCCTGAGTTATATTTGAGAACACATTTTATGTGTTTATATTATTATTATTTTTGATCCTGAATTTGACATGTGGATTTAATTATTTGATCCATCACAACTAAGGAAAATAGTCACAAATAAAGGGTAAGTTTGAAAAATGAGTCCCCTTTAATTCTTTTTAGGAATTTAAGAAATTATATTCATATTAAAATTCACATTCAAATTAAACTGGGTTGGTAAATACCAATAATCAGTATTCAAAATCTTACACAAATAGGCTAGTTTGATTCCTCAATTAATGACTATAGATATCATGGGTAGTCTCTGTCAGGAGCAGTAACACATGACTTGAGGTTATTCTCATGAAACAAAATCTCTGACCCTTATTTCTGATGGTAACAGAAGCTCTAAGAACTTGTTATAATGTTTAAATTCGGCATTTCTACAAAAATGATGAAATAATTGAAAGAAATAGTCTTGGAATGCCAAATTTCAGCTCTATTATTAAATCTAGAAAATTCATAACTCCACTGCTATGCCTGCTGTCTGATGTGGTCCTCAGTACATTCCTTTTCTTGTTTTCTCTTCTTTCCTAACCTTCCCTTCTCCTCCCCTGCCCTCCACTGCTCTCCCCCTCTCTTCCCCACTTCCTTTCTGAAATATAGTTTTCTGTAACCAATAACTCTTAATTGTCCTGTATCTGGCTAAATCTTATTAGTGAAAGATGATCTAATTCAAATACTTTTCATTTTGTGGAAATAAATTTTATTACTTGGTAACACAATGGAAAAATAATTCTTAGAGCAATATTTACAAGAATCATTTTTAAAACTATAGCCATTAATCTGATTTGGTTTACTTAGTTAAAACTTAAATTCATAAAAAAATGTAAGCTTTGTAAATTAGAAAAAAGTCTTTTCCTGAGTTTCAACTCTGCTCTAAAATTCTACCATAGTTATTAGGTATTATGACTAAAAGCAAATGTTTATCTTTTCCATAAGCTCTTTTGGCAAGAATTCAGCTTCAAATTCCATATTAATAGAGAGAATGAAAGTGGTGGAGTGTGGAAGGGACATGTCTTTTGTGCACTACTGCCATATTTAAAAATTCATATTATATTAAATCAAACACTATCTGTACTTAATGTGTCTAGCATGTTGCACATTTGTCAGAATGGGATCGTTCCAGTGTTTGAAAGTGGGGGAGAGAGATGGATAGAGATATCCACATACCTGGAAATTATTTACTTCATTTAAGCTATGCAAGTGTGTTTTTCATGTAAATGAATAAAAAAACTTTAACGTTGTGAGTGTCTCTAACCATTATTCCCTGTTAACATTCCAAATGCTACTATAATTTAAAAATCCATTTGCCAAAGGGGACTATTGTGGTATGTATAAAAAGATACTATTTTTTGATGAGAAAAAAGCAAAAAGGCATGCAATTAACTTAGTGGGTTAAAAGGCACATGATATATTTATATCTATGTAAAAGTTCCAATGATAGATTTTAAATGATGATTTATAGAGTGCTGGTAATCTTTTTTCCCCAGCTTTCTCTTTTTATATATATATATTTTATCATCATTTTAAAACTGAAATTATACTGAGATTTTTTTAAAATCCACTTATTTTCAGATGGAACTTTAATTTGCCACTCATTCATTAGAACAATGTTAAAGATCGATAATATAAGATGAGGTGACCTAATACTATTCATTAATAATTAACTATAATGACATTGAACATATAAATTATCAGGAATTATAAAATTGATTTGCTTTTTATATTGAGGAACTAAGTTTTGCAAAACTTGAGAGAACACAGTTGACTTGTTAAATTAGGTAATGTATTCTTGCTCAAAATTCCAATGGGATTTTTCAATTCCTATTATCCATGACTCAACTTATGTGATGGATAAAAGTATCTGTGAATCTTCAGTCCCTGCTGGGGTGAGAGTTGCACACCAGAGCAGAGATTTCAGTGAAGAGCCTATGGCCCATGAAATGTAACCTACTGAAGTCACAGCAGTTTTGGCTCATGTCCCAAACCACAATAGTTTGGTAACTGTGGTTGATCATAATTTTAATAAAATAATTTGACCATTACCATGATTGTCCCCTTCAGTGGATTAAGAACTGGCTAGCAGATTAGCACACTTCTAGATTTGTCTCTGAAGATGTTCCCACAGACAATTTTCACGTGGTCAGAAAATGGAGCGGTGAATCCCTGCTCTGACGGTGGATAGAATCATGCAGGTGTTTTAGAGCCTGGAGGAAATGCAAACGGGAAAAGGAGGGAGTCAGTATGTCCTGGAAAAGCTCCATTCTGCTTGAGCAGATACATCTTTTGTTACTGTCACCACTTGTGGACTAGAGACTCTAGCTTTTTCAGTCTTTACACACTCATAACAGTGACTACTGTTCTGGAGAGACAACTAGTAGTCAGCTGAACTGAATCGGTGTGGTGCTGGATGTTAATGGTTTGCCTTTATGTCAACATAGAGAACTGGAGAGGAAGAAGTAGTGTTTTTGGTTCTACTGGGTGTTTCTGGTTCTCCTGTTGCCCTTGGTTCTCCTGGAAGAGCTTTTTCCTGGTATAAATTTGACTGTTCTTATCAGAGGAAGAGCGCAGGACCTTGTTATCACTGTGAATGGCTGTGGTTCACTTTGGAGTAGCTCTGGTCTTCACTTTACCACTTCTTGGCTCCAGAAGTGAAGACGGTGTGCTGTTCAGTCTCCAGGTGAAGCTTGTCACACTGGCTTCTTGCTATGAACTCAGCTGTTATCATGGGAGTTCAGGACCTCATGTCACAGAGGATGGCTGAGATACTTTTTGAGGAGTCCTGGTCCTTATTTTGAATTGCTTTCTGGCTCCAGTGCAGAGCCCTCAACCTACTAGCACAGATTTTTCATTCCATTGGCACAAACTTTCTTCCTTCCAGTGCTGATCTTTGGGTTTTCCAAATTAAGGTCCATGAAACAGACTTCCATGGATTATTGTCATGAACTCTAGGCCTCCAGCTGGACTCATGCAGGACATTTCCATGAGATCTAGGCCCTCACCTGGATTCCTTAGGGCTTAATATGTGGACAGATTTTCTGCACTCCCTGTGTTTAACTCTTTGGATAACTCTCATCAAATAATACTGTAAGTAATGTGCCCTGTTTGTAAATGTTCTCCTGCAATCCCTGACTACAACAACTACTCAGGGAACTTCCAGACTTTCATTTTAGAACTGGTGCTGCATTCTTGGTTGCTCTTGTTCTATGGCTTACAGCTTCTGGGACTGGGCAAGTATGGGATGAGTGGATCCAAAACAAAACACCATGAGAGAAAAGCATGGTGGACCAAAACTACTCACATTATGACTGGGAAACAGAGTGGGTTAGAAAGAGAGCCAGAGAGGAAAAAGGCAAGTGACCAGTACAATCGCCATGATCAGGCCCAGATGGTTCATGTAGATATAATCCAAAGTATATTGTAGTAACCTGTAGTCATTTCTTAAACCAGTCAAGGTGGCAATCATCATGAGCAAAACATTATAAATGAAGAAGAGACTCTAATTTATTTTAACATTATTCTCTAATGATTTGATCCTAATATTTCAGTCCTTTGCAGGAGATTCGTAACTGACTTTCCAGCTAATGAACGATAATGCTTTTACAGCTACAATATTTTGTTACAATATTTTTAAAACTGAAAAAAATACCTGAAATATACAGAAAGGGTACAAAGATTCTAATTCAGTTTTGAAAACACAGTGTTTGAGGAAACTTGTTGCATGCAAGTGGAAAGGTCAATTCAAAAGCTGGATATCTGAGTGTGAGATTGAGTGGGACAAGATGTGATCCAAATATAAAAGTTTATTTGAAATTATGAAATCTGAAAACTGAATAAATTAGCCAAAGAAAGCATACATTAAGAGGAAAGACAATCCTAGAACAGCATAATTAGAAGCACCATCATTTTCAGAGTTAGAGGAGGATTAGTCAAAGCTATAGAGATTACCAAAGATGTAAGAAAAAGCAAGAGATAGTGTAATAAAAATGCGGGAAATATGTCAGATGAAAAGTGGTAAAATTTCACAAATTTCCATGACAGGCTTTATCTTCATTAATAGCAGTTTTCAGAACTGACACTAAATAAAAATTTTTCAGATACAACTATTAACTCTATCCAGAAGAGAATATTGAGTCTGGTCCTGGGTTACATTCTCAGTGCTACGAATATTGACTGGCAAGTAGAAGAGCTTAATGAATACTTCCAAGTGAGTAAATTAATGAATTTGTAAATAAATATCTGAACTGTGGATGAATGAATGAATACACAAATAATCTGGAAATTAAAATAATAACCATGTGTCTACCGAATATGAAACACAGAATTCCTAAGTGATTGAACCAAGAGAAATTTTATTGATATATAGGGTAGAAAACAATGATTTCCATATTGTTGTATACTCTGTAGAAACTTTGGTTTTCATTCAATGTCACATGTTGAAATACAAACTTTTTAAATTGCAAATGTGTTCACCTCATTTTATGAGAGCCTCTATTAGTGTTTTATAGTATTAAAATATGTTAAACTTAAGCCTAATGTATCAGGCTTAGCAATGTATGGAACATGATTTTTCTATGCTTTGATGGATCATGTTATATAAGAATCAGAAGACCTTGGACCAATGTGACCAGAAATACTTATGTAATGTCATCCATAAGATGCTGACTCTTGGGCATATTTTGTCATTTTTATGCATGCATTTGTTATCTGATAGTTTATTACTGCAAGATGATTTTTAGGTATGGAAAAAGAAGTATGTAAAGAGTTGATGAGCATTTAAGAGAACAAAACTACTGTGGCAATGTAGGAATATTTTTTTTTTATCCTTTAGGGCACTTTTTTTTCCCTCTCTTTATTACAACAAAATTTACATATTTTGGGTTTTATTGCTCACATAGATCTTATTACTTTTTTTTGTAAGAGAATAAAATCAAACATGATAAAACAAAGCTGTCAGTACTTTGTGAACCCAGACTCAATTTTCTCCCTAATTCCAAGGCCAATAGAATAAAATGAAAAATGCAAAGTTATTTCTTCTAACATATGCTGTACACTTGAGAAGTGATACTAATTTTAAATATCCCATTTTATAGATCCTACAAAAATAATAAATAAAATAAAACAGAAACAAATATTTTTATGCTTACTTGGCATAATGGCATTATTACTTCCTCAGTAGATGCACATTGACTTTATACATATGATACAGCCACCCTGGAATTGGAGCTGGCTTTGTTGTTGGATTATTGATTTGTAAATTCAATCCTTAATAGTATATTGCAGTAGAGGAACAGTACTATAATTCTATGTATAGAATGGAATTGCTTTTGTGATAATTACATTGATCCATTAGCTCACCAATTCACTTTCGAAAAATGTGATGTTTGTTATATTTTGCAATGACATTTCTGCCTTGTGGATATCTGAAAACTAGTTTTTAATGTTGTTTAAGGCCATAAACTATTTAAAAAATTTTAAGTGATTGTTCCTCTCAACATTTGTTGAGAAAAACTGTGTGAATAAGTGACATAAAGAAGTTACAATGAAAACAATT
Organism: Cavia porcellus; assembly: GCF_034190915.1. Taxonomy (NCBI): domain Eukaryota; kingdom Metazoa; phylum Chordata; class Mammalia; order Rodentia; family Caviidae; genus Cavia; species Cavia porcellus. The sequence continues at coordinate 44,610,821 of NW_026947496.1, forward strand.
TCAATTTATTTGAAATCAGAACATCTCTTTCATGCTAATATGGTATGCTATTGTATGTTATGTAGATATGTAAATTTATTTAAAAATAAACTAAACATTTTTCATCATTAATTAAGTTGGCTTTCCAATCTTGCTATCTGTATTCCACTCTATTAGCTCTTCCCCTGTCATTTTCTTCCTTTTCTGTATTGACTGTTATTTATTTATTGACTTATTAGCCACATTTTTTGTTATATTTTTGCTTCAGGGAGCATTGTATACAGCTTTAACTTGTCACTCTCTAGCTTCAGGAAAATTAAGCCATAAGAATTATAAAATTGCAAACACATTTCTTCCTTCCTAGTATTTATGAAATTGTTTTCATATGCTGATTCCTCTATGTGTAATAAACCCCATCTCATTATTGTTATTGTTTTAAACAGTTGGCTATCTTCTAAAAACATTAAAAACAAGGGGAAAGTCTATTAGACTTATCCTTGTATTTCTATTTTCTAAAAACATTAAAAACAAGGGGAAAGTCTATTAGACTTATCCTTGTATTTCTATTTTCAGTGATCTCTATTCCTTTGTACAGATTGAGATTGGCCTCTGGTATCATTTTCCTGCATCTGTATGGCCTTTATTTCTGATGGTGAAAGGCAGGATTTAAGCTTTGAGTCTCAGAGACATTTTCTTTGGGTGTAGAATTGTAAGTTTATATTTTTCTTCTCAACATCATTTAAAGATAAAGTTTCATCTTTTCTTGTTTGCTTTGTTTTCATTTAGAAAAGTGTCATACACAAGTTTTACTCTGAATACTTTTAAGTCTTTTCACTTTATCATTGGTTGTGAGCAGGTTTTTCATAATATGCCTCAATATAGTTCTCTGTTTTGGGGACTCTGAACTTCTTTTATCTGAGATAACATGCTTTTCACTAATTTGTAAAATTGCTAGTCACTATTTCTTTAAATAAATTTATAATCCCATTTTCTTTTTTCCTTCAGAGACACCAAATACATTGTCACTTGAAGTTAGCTTGTTCAGGTTATGAATGTAGTTGTATTTACTCAGTGTCTTATGTTGAATAGTTTATTTTGCCATATATTCAGGCTTATAGATATTTTCTTCTGCAGTGTCTCATTTATTGTTAATACTACCTGTATGCATTTTCTATCATCAGTATAATGTATTGCCACAAATGTAGTGGCTTAAATGCAATGCAAGTTTATATAACCTTACAGTTTGGTTCTTTGCAAGTCAAACACAGGTCTTCGTTGGCTAAAATCTGAATGCTGGCAGTCTTCTTCCTGAAGACTTTAAGACAGTATGGGTTTCCTTCTCATTTCCAACTTCAAAAGATCAACCGCATCACTTAGTTTCTAGCTCTTTGTTTTCATGAAAGACAAAAAAATCTTTAAGTCTTCTTCCTTTATCACGTCTTTTCTTCTAATTTTCTTCCTTCACCTTTCTCTTTCACTTCTTTGTTTGTTTGCTGGTTCTGTTTTGCTTTAGGAATTGAGAATGGGACCACGGACCTTCTCTTGCCAGACAGGAACCGTGCTACTGAGCTATAGCCCTAGACCTTCTTTCACTTTAGCAGTGGCAATTACTACACCCACCTAGATAATTCAGTATAAGCTTCTCTATCATGGTCTTTAATTTCATCACATCTTTGAAACATCTTTCATCATATAACATAGCATAATCACAGTTCTTGGGATTAGAATGAAGAAATATTTGGGGAGCCTTACATGCCACATCATCCAGTATATCTAGTTATTTGAAAACGTCACCTTTAGAAGTTTGATTTGAACTTTTCTGTGTCTTTTACAACTACATACACATTAATAATCTTTCTCATGCCTCCATATACACAGAATATGTTTATAGTGTTTCGATGGCTTTTCTGTAATACTTGTCATTTCTAGTTGTTTTTGTATTGACTGAATCTTCTCTCATTTGGGGATATATTTTCTAACTTAATAGAATAGATAATAATTTTGTCTGGGAGCCAGAAATTGTGCATTTTACTTTATTTGATGTTAGATAAATTTGATTTTTACAAAATTACCAATCTTCATTCTGGGATGAGAGGCTTCAAAACCTTTGGACTTTCAGGTATAAAAGAAACCTTTTTTTTTTTACGACATATAAAACAACTTTTTTAGGTTAGAAAAAGCCTTTGTCTAAAGCTGAATTTCTTTATTTTACTGAGGCAAGACTCTACTGGTACTTTAAGCAGTGCTCTATAAATTACAAAGGTTTTCCCTCTGGATGATGGGAAAAGAAACTATATTCATTCTTTTTTGGTGCTTTTTGTTTGTTTTTATCCAGTCTCGGTAAAACTCTGGGAAAGCATCAAACTTATCTAAAATGCTCACCAGATGCTAAACTAGGATAATTTTTTAGTTTATTTTCCATCTTTCTGCACTGATAGCCTTGTGCCACAAATATACAATGTTTGTAAAACCTGTTTTCAGATATTTGTAAAATCTGCCTTAATGTAAACAGGTTAATTTTTAAATTATATTTCATTAGTGCATGTTAACAGGGCATGATGACAGGGTTTATTTTGGTAGACTGATACGTGCATTTAACATATCTTAACAATTCCAAGCTCATTGCCATCCTCTTTCACTCCTCTCCTTATAATCTTTCCCATCTCTGGAAATCTATCTCCTGGTTTCCTGTCCCCAGAAGAGAGTTAATTTTAAACACTTTTGTCACATCGTATCATTGGAAGTTGTTAAGAAATGGGAATGGATACATACGCTATTTAATTTTCTAGAAGGATTTTATTCCCTACACTGTATAAATTTTATGACTTCACATATTAATATAGATTTATCATTGTTGCTTTAAATTCAAACTTTAGACAAAATATCCATTACATTTGCTCAGAGCAATGTGTGCAATGGGAACATTTGCCTTAGAAGGGTTTAATGCTGCTACTTCAAAGAGAAGCAGTGCAGTTGACCTGGTTGGCACTGGTGAAACAGGAAGGAGGCCTGTTGCGAGACCCGAGCCAGCGAGCGGGGAAGAGGACAGCTGCTCTTTTTGTTAAAGCTGCCAGTGGCCTTGCCAATGCATGGGAGTCTCTCACAAATCATGCAAATTTCAGGGTGTATATGATACCACCTTTGATTATGCGAGCTATGTGTGAGAGAGAAAACACTATGTGTTTACACACCCCGACACACATGCGAACGTATGTGCACGTGCACACACACACACACACACACACACACACACACACACCATTGCAAGGTTTGGCTAAAATTTTGTAGCTGCTAAGTCATGTGAAAAAAGAACGTAACTCCTCTCACAATACTCAGCCTGATGGCCTGAGAGAAGTGGACAGTTTAAATTTCCCCAGAAGAACTAGGGAACTGTTTCACCCAGGCTGACCAGCTGCTCTATCCCATTCAGAGATCCCAGAAACCCACTCATAGGGCATGTGTTTCCCTGGTCGTGCCAACGCTCATTCATTGTCCTTTTCTGAATACCTATAGCAGTTACAGTCTCTGCACACAGTACAGCAGACAACTGGCTGGTCTTTTCATTAAAAAAAAATAGAAACTCTTCCTGTTTAAATAGATTATCTCTTCAAGCAAGTTGACTACTCCACGTGGACAAAACTTTTGTGTGATACATATAAGATGTCACTAAACTCATACTGCTACCCCAATACTGTGAGCTTCTTCTAGAAAGTCAAAATATTGGTTGTGACCTAATAGACTTGTCCCATTCCTGGAATTTATTTGTGTAAATGGCAATGATTCTTGCTTTGTATCATCATGATTAGAAAAATTAAGGTGCTGGGTTCAGAGAGAAAGAAGTTAAAAGGACCCACAAATAAACAGTCTTCAAACAACCTTTTGCTGACATCATATAAATCAGAGAGGAGTGATGGAAAAACTCAAACCAAATCTTACTCTTCTGCTCCATTTGTTCCTGTTACATCTTCCTTAGCCCAGATAAACTGTTTTATAACCATAAGTAGCATAGTCACTGTTAGCTGAGATTTTGGGGCATGTTCCTGTGCTATTCAACTAACTTAGAACAGGTCAGAATGTGATATGTAATTTCATATTATTTCTGAATCTGCACAATAAATAGTAAGCATGCACCAAACAAAACCACTTCATTTGATTAAAGATGAGATATGATCCATAAGAAATATATTAAGAAGACTGTCATTGTTTCAAAATTGGAGAGAGGAAGAAACTTCTGTAATGATCAAAAGTAGCATTGGTTGGAAAAGTTTAATGAATCTAAAGTTTCAGTGATATCAAGTGAATTCGTCAATAAATTATAGAGATCTTATATATAACATGGAATCTATAACCAATAACTTTATGTTGTATTTTTTAAAAGTGCATTAAGATTTATTTCACTTTAAGTGTTCTTCCCACACAAAGACACATTCAAAAGAAGCAAAGGAAACTTGTACAGGTGATAGGTACATCTGTTTACCTTGATAATACGTGTAGAAATTTCTCAAATCATATCCATCAAATACATGTAGCTTTCTTGTATAACTATTATATCTCACAAAAGCTATATAGTTATTTTATTTTCAAAAAGATTAGTGTTGAATGACTTTCTGAAACATTTGTCCATTTGTCTCAAGCTTTTATTTTCTTTCACATAACCTCTAATGTAAGCCTGATTTTCCCTTGCAGTATTTCCTGTTCTGAAGTTTGGGAAAGCAAAAACTTCTTCTCTTGATCTGATTCTTCACACAATACCACAGAGCAAAATAGCATACATTCTGAAATGTGACCATTTTCACATCTTTTTCTATCTGTTGAATCCTAAGTCATGACTCAGTGCTAACTTTTAACTATTTTCTTAAAAATAATAGTTTTTAGAAGAGCATTTGATTACTCTTCCTCTCTATGTTTGGTATTTTCTCCAATGTGTGGATTTGTTGATACTTCAGAGCTAAATTTGAAGGTCTTTTCCCAGACCATATCTGAATTAATATAACATTAGTGACTGCAAGGTCACTTCTCCGGAAACATAGATGCTTAATATTTAACAAACATTTCTCCCTCAAAAATAGAATAAACCACTGGTAACATGATTGCCACATCCATGAAAACTTTTGCTTCAAAAGATAACTTTCAGCAGTTCTCTGCCGTTTTCTTCTTTTCCCTGGATTTTGCAAAAAAGGAAATGTTTTGTATTGAAAATTCTCTGCATTACTTTTTTCTTGAAAAACCTCAATTAAAGCATTTACTAGAAAAGCAAATGCTGTTTGCTTGAAAATGATATTTTAAATTAGCAGACATAAAATTGCTAAGCAAAATAACAGGATGTGAAATTTGTTAAATAAGCTTATGCAATATAATAAATAAATTGTCATAGTTCACTTAGATTTTATTTGTAACTATTAAATTTCTTTGTACACAAGGATCATACCCATAGATTTATTGCCCCACTGTGGTAAATGTGGCCTTCTATAACATGTTTAAATCTAGCTCGATACTTGTTTTTATGTTTTGTGAGAGATTAATATTGTATCGGACACATGTAGCTCTCTGTATAACCATTATACCTCACAAAAGCTGTATAATATATGTACAAATCTGTTATTTTTATTTTCAGAGATTGGTGTTGAATGACTTTCTGAAACATTTGTGTGTTTGCCTCAAGTTTTTATTTTACTACTTACATAAACTTGACTGTGAGCTTGCTTTCCCCTTGCAGTATTTCCTGTTTTGAAGCTTGCAAAAGCAAAAACTTCTTCCCTTCTAATTCTTCACACACCACCACAGAATAAAATGGCAAAGAGTAAAATTACCTTTAATTTTAAAATTTTGAGATATTAATCCCTTTATTGCAATCAACAATACTATGATTACACATCATAGTAATAGCAGTGGGAAAGTATTTAAGAAGTGCAATAACACAAAAGAGACACTGAAAACATTAACGGAAAGAAGCATCACTTTGTTTATAGTTTATTTACTGTGACTAAACAATGAAATTCACCCTCCTGGTTCACAAATGAGTTATTTAGAGGTTTCCTCAAGATAGTAGATTTGGCATTTTTATATATCTTTCTTTGGCATCTTTGACTAGTTTTAGAGATCCTATTTTATGAGGAAAAGGAATAAAGGACTTAAGTAGATAAAGAAGGTAACTGAAAAAAATCTTAAGTGAAGTTCTCTGAGGAATATATGAAAATGCACACACAAATACACACACTCACATACCCCAGGAGGAGAAGCAAAAGATAGAGAATAGGATTCTACTTGGGGAAAAAAAAAAAGCTCATATAATTTAAATGTAAATTGCTACTAAAAACTTCACAAGTAGATCTGAAAATAAATGGAATGAAATTACAATATAGAGTAGAATCTAAAACCACAAGATGAAAGATGAGAGATAGAGATGTCCTCTGCCTCCAGGAAACTGAACATGAAACAACCAGAAATTTGAGTAAAAAAGCAGAGAAAATGGATTGGATGAAACTGTCAATGGAACAGTAAATATTTCTCAGAGCAAAAAAGACACTTAAGTCTTTTAGTCGCAAAGTTCCTCTGAGTAGCAAGTTGAACGTACTGAACAGCTTTGTAGGAAGACGGTCCTGAGAGCCAACTGTTAGAGCACTGAGAATATCTTTTGTATGCAATCCTACATAGTACATGAGAAGTAAGTGCAAAAAAAAAGTATAATTCATGCACACACAGTACACAAATGGTGAAACGAATATCCGTGATCATTATATTCCAATCCAAAAGGTCTTTATCTAAAGTAGTAATTAATTAGTTTATATGAAACCAAGTATTTAGAGATGCGAACACAAGGAATTCATTTTTCTTTTCATGTTTCCATTGACAAAGGCTAAACTATTTTTTATATTTTTTTAATTTAAGGAGGATAAAACCAAGAAAAATAAAACAGAATTAAACCGAGCAAAACAAAGCAGTGCAAGTGATACAGGATTTCAAAACAAGATAATAGTAAATGCTGAATATTTAATGCACATATACTTTATTAAAATATTTTCAAAAGGCTTTCTGCTATATACACAATATATATTTTATTTTATTATATTTATATCTATATAAATCTTGCACTTGCAAGGCAAGTGTTTTGCATATATTATTTTATTATATTTACATTTACTGCTTTTAAATGGTTTTTAAAATTGCATTGTGAAATTCAATTTCCTCACCTGTGCAATGGGCATAATAATGATCTTTGTCTCATATGGTCACTTTTAGAATTACTAATTCTTAAAAGATGATTGGTACAATGTCTTTCATAGTATAACTGCTCATCAGCAATTAAATGTTGTTGGTCAGATGTTAAAGAGAAACCATTTATCTATCTCAGAGTGTATAATGGGTATGAATACTAAAACTATAATGTACATAGATAAATAAAAACAAAATGTGAAAATTAGCTGGTTGTGAAAACCAGGATTGGAGGAGTACTGGAATCTATGATTTCATCTCTTTATTTAGGTTGTCTAGTACTATAGCATATAAGCTTTGAGGATATGAAATGCAGTTAAATACAAATGTCAAACTTTTTGAAAAGAAGCAGTAAAAGACAAATTGCGTTAACCCTCAAAATACTCTACCTTGCTTTAAACACAGTTTATTCCATTATTCTCAACATGTTCTGAAGAAGTTTTGGAAGTCTTCTTCAAGAGTATCTTAAATTTCACTGTCCTGGCTGCCTGAATGCCTGGGTCAATTTAAAATATTTACCTTTCACAGTCATTTTTCCTATGAAGGAGAACCAGAAGTCTCAGCGTGACAGATCTGATGAGTAAAGTGGATGAGGAGGTATGATATCGTTTTTAACAAGCTACTTTTTTCATTGGATGACACTGGGCATTACCAATACGTTTTTAAACACATTTCATAAAAACACTCATGAAAGAGAACTTTGAGAACCGCTTCATAAAGCAAGAAGAACGGTGAGATGAACACATTCAAAGCAAGGTGAATGTGTAGAGGAAATTAATGGCAATGTACCTTGTATAGTAATAATTTTTAAAATATTTAAATTTTCACAGTATATTTTGCTTGCACTTGGAATCTATGTTTAGATTAAATTACTTTCTTGACATTTTGCCCCAAATGTTTTGATTTATTTATTCTGTATCTGACAGTACGTCTATAGGTAAAAAGTAATGAGCAAAACATCCGTGGATTTGTTGACTATGAGAATATTATTTGTAGAATTTTAACTATTTTGTTATCTCACCACAGACTTTGAGTTCATTTTTTGTTTGTTTGTTTGTTTGTTTTGGTTTTTTGTACCAAGAATTAAACTCAGGACCTTGCACTTGCCAGGCAGTTGTTATACTTCTGCACTGTATCCTAGACCCCCACCATTGACTTTGAAAATAAATTTCAAATATATTTCTGGAGCCTGGATTGGTGAAACTTTTGTACTGTTACACTAACTTAATTTTTTTTACCTTAAAATAAAAATGCTCTTATAAGTATAATAAAAATACTACATGTTATTTTAAGTGACTTGTTTTGTTATGTTTGTGAACTGAAATTATCTATCCTATTTTCTCTGTTTTAGGAACCCTCCTGATAAAAAGTATGATTGAAATTGGATCCTCATTCTTAATTCTGCTTTACTTTATCTATAAATATCTGTGACTCATTCTATCTATAAATCTTCCTAATCATTTTGTATCTCTCAGGTTTCTGACTTAATTTGGGAATGAAGGCGATTGATTTTCTGACAGTTTACCATAAAAGAATGAAATTGTTCACTAGGTCTTAGTGAAAGGATGAGCTAGAACCTTTTCTTTATTTTTTACTCAGTATCTTTCTGTAAATCAACTAAACAATACAAAATCTATTTCTTCCTTAAAAACTGCTGGTGCCTTAGAAGAATATAATTAGAGTTTCTCTAAAAGGTTGCCATAACCTTAAATGATATACATGTTTGTACTTGAATTGGAAACTGTGTTATATAAATATTAGCCCAGACTTAACCAACGTCAATTACTGGTCTGCTAAAAAGAAGATAAAACAGTAAAACCTGAAAACATGTCATAAATAAGAAATATTACACACTGTCAAATTTCAGAATATCACATCTACCATCTGGCTGTAGCAATGAACAATATAAAGTACTAGACAGACTGAAGTTTTATGAAAGTTTTAGCATACTTGGATAATTTTATCCATGTTATATATTTTGTTTGCTCATACATATTCTTTTGGAGAAAGCAAGAGGTAATATTTGATGAGTTTGGGGAGAATAAATTAAACAGAAAAAAATGAACTAATACCTATATACTGGATTTTGCATTATATGAAAAATTTAGAAAAATAACCTTAAAAGGGCATTACACTTTTAACTGTCACAATGTATTTTATGTGTGCAAAACATTTAATGAAAGATATCTTTGAAATTGCAGTTTGTACTAACTATTTGTATAGATAAAATAATCTTGGCAACATTCTTAATCAGGATATATTCTAAAAGGTCTATCTTAAGTAAAATTTTTAAAAGATAAAATGAAAAAAAGAAGTGCTTTCAGGAAAAAATGAATCACCGTTTGCTACCTGTGCTTCCAGCAGAAAGGAAAATACACTACTGTATTTAAACTGTATCTTAGATTATGTTTCTGAATGATGCTGTAGCCTTTGCTGCAACATCCTTCAAATCAAACTTTAACTATTTACAGTTGTTCCCCTTCAAATAGCAATAACACCTCTTTTCCTGGGGGAAGGAGAGAAGGGTTAGGCTACAAAAGCTATCTTAAAATGAGCATTTTTTAAAATGCTGTTTTTTCTTGAGCCAGGGAAAGGTTGGAAGTGTTGAAAACTATTCAGGACTTTATGCCATCTGCCCTTATTTCATATGTTCCCTCATATGAGTTGGAACAAAGAAGTGGGCTGGATAGAATTAAAGAATGTATATAAAAAAAAGAAAGAAAGTAGCGATCAAACGCTGCTGATAAGAGAAGCCAGTATGCTCCTGGGTGATGTGTGTATTCAACTCCAGGCTGACTCCTCTTATGCTAATACAGCCAATTTCCTCTTTTATTTCATTTCTGGAGCCTGAATCTGTGATCTCTGATAAGGTTCCCAAGGATACCGCCTTCACTCACAAACGGGGAGGTGGAAGGGGGAGAGGATGATGGAGATGTGTAACTCGGAGAGAGCACTAGTGGATGAATAATTTAAAGCTCCGCCCGGAGATTTGAGGCAAAATGCAGAGATAAGAGACACCACAGGGTCTTCTCTGTTTATTCAGAGCTTCATCTTCCAATGACAGCTGACCTCCAAGGTCAAGGGCATGATGGGAAATAGAACCGACAGTGGAAAGGTACTGCCTCCCAGAAGAAAGTAATGATTTACTTTGAGTCAAATGAAAAATTGATCTTATTTTATTCAACTACTCTTTTGTTGTTGTTGTTGTCCATCAGTGGAAAATCTGTGATTGAAGGAAGTTTACATAAACTGCGGTGTATTCCCACGATATTGAAACATTCCCATAAGCTCATTTAGCAACTTGATCTTTTGTAATGGTGCATTGCTTAAGGATATTAAGGTCAAAATTAACTTTGATTGAGTAACCAAAGTGGATATAACTTCAAACATCAAGTGGCAAACACAGAATCCGAGTTCAAAGGTAGTTTGGTCTTTAGTTTTTCTTAGCAAAGGTTCTGTTTCTTTTAGCTTCCTACTTTTTAAAGTTTGTACAAAAAACTCCCCAAGTTTCCCCCTCATTACATTTTTCTGGAGCCTTACATAATTCCATTTGGTGCGTAAAACAACATTACATACATTTAACCTAATCAAATCTCTGTGTCTTCACTAGTATGCTGCCTAAATCCCTGAACCTAATAACACTTTGCAGTTTACAAAATCTAAAGCCATTTGTCGTGGGCAAAACCAGGCTGTTAGTTTTAGGATCTTACAAATTCTGACAGTAAAGCATGCACCTAGGAAAGCTTGGTCCCCATTATCAAAACCGTCTGCTGAGTTACTCCTATTTGTTTCAATAGAATACAACCATGACCTCTGCAGAGAGAGAGGCAATGTCAAATGTTTCTCAGGGCTGGTTTACATTTCCCTCATAGTCTCAAACTGCTGTTTCTGCTTTCCTCTGTTTGAATGTTACCCATGTTTTCATTCCTGAGCAATCATACCTTTTATCTTTTTTAGATAAACATGAAAACATACCAAGGTCACTGCCGGGTGAGAGGTAAGATGTGTGTGACCGCCACCCAGCCTTACCAAGTCATTTTCCCTCTGCCTTCTTTGACAAACACTCTGCGGAGGTTTCAGTGGAGTGAGACGAGTTATAAGTATGATTCACAAACCTGCCACATCCAGAGCCAGCACAGGTTGTCCCTCCAAGGGCCCCATTATTGTGGCGCCAGCCTGCTCGGGTTTTAGCACGCACGTTGCCCATGTCGCTATGTTTTTTTCCTCCAACATTCTTGCTTTTATATTTCTAATCTATTAAAGCAAATGCAAGGTGCACTATATTTTATTGCTTCCTGGGTACATTTTATGCGTTTTTGCCAAAACATACAAGAAAATCACCAGTATTAGTCTTGGCATGGTCTTTTTCCTATTGTTTCTCATTCTTCTGAGTTGTAAGAGGAGAAATGATTGAACCACAAATGGAAAGACCAAGTTTCTGATTATAATGATCCCCAACAGCTGCTACAAATGAAACCAAAATGCAGACTTTTGGGTAATGATGGAATGTCAGTCTTCAGGTTATCCTTACTGCAATTTTCTTTTATTAACTTAGAAATCACATACAGTTTAATTTTCATGTTGAGGAATATAGCTAAAACAATCAAGTTTAACTTTACCAACCATTAGTGAGAATAGAAGACAAGTTTCTTAGTGGCCTTACTGATTTTATATCTCAAAAAGTCCACTATCCTATGATCATTTTCAATAAACCACCAAGAAATGTGCTCATTTTGCTAGACAGTGTTTACTAAACTGTCTCTAAAGTGTTCAACTCAATATAACAATAAGCTAAATATCGTATACATGCTTATGATGTATCATATTCATTTCATCCTAATGATGTTTGATTGTTAATTTTTTGATCTTCTAAGAATGTGCTGATTCTTTTTCTCCCAAGCTACTATTACTATTAAATTTCTTTTATTTTTTTTTTGTCTTGAAAGTAGTTAATTCTCAAGCAGAGAAGTTCAATATTTTCAGTTTAATATTCAAATTTAAAGATGATCTCAATTAAAAATAATAAAAAATTAATTCAGAATCAAAAAGAAACTGAAATATAATTAAAAGATAGCTGGTATTTAGCTAAGGGACCATTCTCAGAAAGTGTACTCCTATCCGATAAAATGAGAACTTTATGTTATAGTTTTCTCATTAATGTATATACTGATCATCATAACATATTAAACTAGTGCAGACATTAAATATATTCTAGTATAAACTTCTTAAAATACATTAATGGTAAAATCAGGGCTGAAACTTCTGTTTCCTTCCAGGCAGTTTTTTCTCCTCATCTTTCTCACATTATTTTACTTCATTTGAATAATCGCAAAAGGACCAGTTAAGGCTTCCTGGATCCATAAAAGGGTCAAGATTCATTCAAGTTCTTTGACCTTTAGAATCCCCAAACTTTGTTTCCTCTTTTTTAGCAACAACTCAACTGCTCTATCAAAACTTCCAACTGTATGGAACACTTACTTCTGGCATACAGGTCTCAAGAGTTTAAAGGACTTAAGTATTCAAGCCTTTAATTCACTAGTTTGTAAAATGGTTTTAGATATCAACAAAAGTCACTATTGCTGGAGGCTGCAAAAACAACCACATCTGAATAGAAAGACGAGAGGGGGAAAGCGGAAAAATACAAGGGTGCAGAAATGGCAACCACTGTTGTTGTTACTGAAAAGGCACTTTCAGTTAATTTTGATGGAAGAACTCAACTCAAAAATACTAACTAAGATTTTAGAATTCAGAGAAAATTTAGTCAGAGTCCATCATTTTAAATTGTTAAACTCTGAGGCTCTGAGGAATTGAGTGATTTGTCCAGGGCAACCCAAGTAGTTTATATCTGCGATGGAAGTGGAACTCATGTCTTCTTCCTCTTCTAATAGAAATGCAGAGAAGGGAGAGAATTTTTTTTTTGAAAGTATACAACAGAACAAGTCATAATAAAGCCAACTAAGATCATACAGTGAAATTGGTACAGAACTTCACAGCAGGTTACCAGGATAACAGTAATAGGTATCACAGTATATTTTCAGCCACGTATATCAAAATGAGATGAAATATAGAACACTATAGAACTTATCAAAACAGAATATTGAATAGAGCATTACCCTTAATTAGAAAAGAGCAAAACAGTAATAAAAATATTTGCCTTCAAAGAAATGGTAGAAGGAAGTCCCCCTTATTTGCTATGGTCAACATGCCAGGAGATGCTCAGATTTCTGGTTCCCATTTGCTAATTGGGGGGGGGGGGAGAAGAAGGATAGGGGAAGTGGGATATTTGACTCTAGGCTATGTAGCAGTAGGTTCACTATTGCTAAGCAGGGAGGCAGGATGGTCATTTGTTTTCACAGCATCCTCATTTCCAACATGACGTGGATCTCAGGAGACACTGCTGGTTCTTCCCCTGGAAGGGCTGCAGTCTGCCAGCCTGCCTCCGCTTACCAGGGAGGGGAGGTGCTTGCTTGCCTTCCCAGAGTCCTAAGTTCCAACATGGTGCAGAATTTTAGCCCCAAATTGTGTATGTGGGCCTTTCTTTCTCTTCTATGGTCCGTTTGAAAATGGAAATGAATACTTTTGCCTTTGTCCACTGCAAAGATATTTTTCTACAATGCTGTTTCAATATCCATTTATTCTGATCATCTGTGCATGCTCCAGAGTATCATAATCTTTCTTTTATACTATGAAATCAATGATTCTAAAATAGAAAAATGTATAACTTTTAAGTACAGCAAAGAAATTCTCCAGCATCTGAGTGTTACAAGGAGTTGCAAATTCTTTGAATTTACCTGCGGAAAAATTTGGATAGAAAGGACATTAGGAGCAATAAAAATAAAGCACATAAACATGCATCAAGGCTATATTTTCTTTTGGGGTATAGTTTTTACATATACACATCACTGTATATCCCTGATTTTGCTGATCCAGTTTGAATGTTCTAGATTTGGATTCAGGCTTACTCAGGTCTATGGCTTCCTGTATAGATGATGTTTGGTATGCAGGAAGCATTAGCTTTAGGTTTTCTTTGGTTTATGGCAGAGGAATTTCTAGAGAGTTCACTGGGGGAAGCACTTGAGTGTACCTATGAATAACAGATTAGTCACTAAATTAAGGAGGGTCACATTCCTCTTGATTTTTTTCCTATAGAAAAGAATCTGCATATCTGTGTCATAACTCTTTCTTTGTTTTCCTTCTGTGAATTAATTCATACATAAAACCAGATGAGGGAGGGTAGTTTTCCTCTTATCTTTATTATTTGAATTTTGTTTCAGATTTGAGAAATTGGTTTCATCTAGTAGTTTATCTTGCAAGGCTATGGTTTCTCTATGGCCTTCCACATTGCTAAGATGTAGATCATGCTACATTTGTTTAAAATTCTATGTTTTACTATTGGTATCAATATATTTTGATCATGTATTACATGTTGCTATTATAGATTATTACTTTCATGTAGCTGCAGAAAATATTCTGCACAAAATTCAGGCTTGAATTTATACTTCTATTACTTTTTGACAAAGTCAATAAAATACTTTTATGATTTTTGTCCTTTAACATTTGTCTCTTACATTTAGTATTAGTTAAAATTTTGATTTCAGAGAACAAAGAATCTGAAAAACAATGGGTTATATAGAAAGCTTTGTTGTTTTGTTCTGTAATTATACAACCACTCAGTTGTATTCCTCTTGATAAAGCCTATTTCATGGAAAATAATACAATACAATATCATTCATAAACAATTTTCCTTCAGATTTTTAAAATACCCTTCAACTACTATTTTTGTGATAATTAGACTTGTAAAACACAGACTGATTTTATTACCTAGAGTCTTCAAAGTAACCTCCTCCCAATGTAAAATCCACACCATGTTTTTCAGGGTTAGTTCTTTTTTTAATGCTAAAGTAATGTATTACATAACACAATAGTTTATCATTCCATGAACAGTTTCCAATCTTAATGTTTCTTCCATTTTAGGAAGGAAATGACTTTGGAGAAATGTTTTTAATTAATTTTAAAAATTTAAAACAGATATACTTTAACATTTTTCACTCAACAGAATGAAAATTTGTTTCTTACATCTAGTGTATGTGTTAAAAAAAGGTAGCATCTTAAAACTATGTCCTTGGTAGGGCTTAATTCTCTTTATTATTATAATATTTGTAACTGTATTCATCATAGACTTTCACTATTCTTTCAATAAGAAATACATGTGTGTTAGTTGAGGTTTGTTTTGAGTTCAATTTTTTTTTTTGTCTTTTTCATTTTTGTCGGTACTGGGGATCGAACTCACACACACTCACACTCACATCACACTCACACTCACACTCACACCGGAGATCAAACTCACAACTGCCTGCTTGCAAGGCAGGCGCTTATGACACTGAGCTAAATCCCCAGCCCCTTTGAGTTCTATTCTTAAAGGTCCTACCAATGCTTTATTAAAAAAATAACCTTTCATGTCTATGTATTCTTTGACTGGTACTTATGTTTCACATTTGCACATTTAACTAGGAATTTCCTATGCTTCATACTTGTCTTGAGCTGTGGTACTTTTCACAACAAAGATTCATAAAAATTAAGTATCAAAACAATTGATTCTGGAGTTTGAGTATCACTACAAAGTGTTTCCTCTTTAGTTGTAAAAACACCCAAGTTTACAAATGTATATGTAGAATTTACTGAGTATGAATAAATTCTGGCTTTTAGAGTATTTTTGATATACTTTCATAATTAAATCTAACAAACCATTAGATGTTTAATAAACCCGGTTCTTGTTTCTTTAGGCTAAAAAAGGTTTAAACAGTACTAAATTTTGTAAGTTGTACTATATCATCAATAAAAGAAGCCAACTATAAAGGGGAGTGTGTTTGAAATAATAAATATTATTCTGGAGGTACATATGGAAAATGGTCAGTTTTACTTTGAAAAATCATTAATGATTCCTATGATAAGAAAATAAAACTACTTTGATAAGATTCACTAAAACCTTTTTTATCATTTATATCGTGATAAGTTTAGCTACTAAAAACATAAAAATTGAAAATTCTAAGCTAGATATTTATGAATAAAAAATTGCAAGATGAAAGCAATATGGCAGATAATTGAAATCACTTTTATATGAAAATTCCAAGAAAATCTTTTGCAGTACTTAATGTAGTATTTTGACAAATAAAACAACTTTTAGAGATTGCTTCTCATTTAAAAAACATACCTGTGAAATAAAGTGACAGGTATGACTTTGCAAAATATAGCAATTGTGAAGAGGAAATGTATTTTTATCAATTTAAAATATAGAATGCAGAGAGAATGATTTAACTTACTCTGTGCTTTCATGAATAGGCATTCCCTAAGGCAATACAACTTCTTTTAACATGTCTTGGAAAAAAGTTACAGGTTAAATTATATACTAAAGTACATATTTAAAAGAAAAATAAAAGGAATAGATAAACAAATTAAAAACATTTAAAATACAGAATGCGAGTTCCTAATTCAAGATTCATTGAAATGTTATTGTTCATAAAACTCTGAACCACTGTAAGGTAGAATCAACTTAGATATTAAAAAGAATACTAATAACAAGAAAATGTTGGCTAATATTAGTTTCATCCTTTTTCTTTTACCAGTGACTTTTTTACACAGCCAGTGCCTTATTGAATCAGTGTCATATCCTGTCTAACTGCATGATACATTTATTTTTATTTGGTTCCACGGGATGCAAGACTGACATTCTGATTTCACAGACAAGATATGGATTCATAACAAAGGGCTTAAAATTAGGGTGTTTTTCCCCCGATCTGTATTGCAATTACAGATGACACTCAGTTTTCAGAACAAAATTATCTGCACTTTAATTTGATTCTGTAAGATGTTTAGAGGTTGAAATTTAAGTTCACTGATAAAGTAACTTCTTGTGGATGAAACTTCAAAGATGAAGAGATAGATAAAATAGCCAGGGCAATATCAATACAGGGCAGGTGCAAATGGCAGAGATATCAGGATGGAGCAGCATAAGAGACAAGGAGCTATCCTCACATCTCTTACTTGGAATCTTGCTCCCTTTTCCTTGTACTGTATTATGGTGGCTACATTTCTTATCTAGTAACATATTTTTATTTTGCTCAAAAAAGAAAAAAAAAAACTTAATGATACTACCCAGTAATAAGAAGCACATTTTTTCCCTTTCTGATAATGGAAACATGCAAAATAGAGGGAAACGGGGAAATCAGAGAGGATCAACAATTATGTATTAATTGAATAACCAGTCCTTGAACTTCAGACAGGTTAAGAAAGGGCAAATGGAACATCCAGGTAAGAAAAGGTCCCTCAGGGCTTAGCACATGGAAACTCCACACAGTTACCAGAGGGCTGGTGAGTGTTGGGGGGCAGGAGGAGATGGCAGGGAAGGAAGAATTGTCAAGGGAAGCCTGTCTCTGGTTTTTGTTTAGAATCTGACCTTTAGGAGTCTCAGAAATGTGTACTCAGCTTGCCTCTGTGAATACATCAAGCTCAACCATTAGGACAGAGAGGAAGAACCCGGCTGGTAAAGACACAATGAATCTTCTCCCTGGTGTCCATTGTTGTTTCTCTGCTGCTTTCTCCAATCCCCTTACATTTGCACAGCCGCAGGGTGCATAAGGACTGGTCATAGGCATAATTTTTTTCAGAATTAAAAGCTCACAGAATGCATGTAGGACAAGGAAAGTCAACATCATAATTCCTAGGGAGGCTTAGAATGTTTGGTTCTCTGACTTTGGTCTGTTGCCTTTTCCATAAAGTTTCTTGTTTACCTAAAAATACAGAATTTTCTGCTCTGCCCTTGAGCAGATTTTTTTTTTTTTAATTTCTTTGTTTTTTGCCTTGGAAATGACGTGTCCTCCAAGCTCAATTCTGACTTTCTGTGCTATTCATCTGATAGACAATAATAAGTATTCTTGATATCTTAATTTATTTAACTTGTATAGACATATGCTTGCAAACAAGCAACGGTGTTGTCATATAATTTTTACCTTCATCTGCACTTTGTACACAATGGGTACTTAGCTTAAAAATTAAAGTGTATTGTTGCTGTACTTAATAATTATCATTAAATGAGTGTGATCCGTAAGAGGTTTAATTACAAATACCTGCTAACTTTGGTTTTTAAGTTAATGTAGTTTTATTTCTCATGAATTTATGAGCGTAGAAAGAGAGAGAAATAGACTGCGGAGGAGATGACGGTGTACTCATGTCATAGACCACAGTTAGGGTAAATTTGAAACCAAAGGAAGAGAGAAAGGAAGGCCAGCAGACAGGCAGAAAAGAAGGAAGGAAGGAAGGGAAGGAGGGAGGAAAAAAGCAAGTTTACTTTAAAATTTCAGAAAATTCTATGAGCCTTGGCGGGGGAGGGGGGGAACTATTCTTAAGAAGCAAGATATATATTAAGAAGTCAAATGCATTTAGTGCTAAATATATTGGCTTTAATGTTTTATAAAAATATAACACACTGCCTAAAAAGAGAGGAGGTTAATATCCAAACATTTATACTCCTGCTTTGTTTCTACCGTTATTATGCTTATTTCAACCAGCATTCTTTTCTTCTCAGAATTGCCTTTGTCCTCTATATTTTTGTTTTTTCTACCACTAATTCTTCACTAGAATTCAGCCTAGGATTCACCCTTTCAATAGCTATTGTGGTAAAATACAACTTAATGCTTGTAGTGTTTCACTGACTTTGCAGGTCTAAAACTGGTAGTCTGATCATCTATTCAGAGGAAAACAATGTGGCATCTCTGGGGAATCTCCTGAAGTGGAATCATTGTTTATTCCCTGTTCTCTTATTTTGAAAGCCTATATCATTTTCATTTTCATTTCATTTGTTGGGTTTGGCTTTATTCTGTTTTGTCATGTTTCATTTTATTATATGTGATGGCAGGGGCAGCAATTTCAAAGATGACAAGATATATTATGATAGCGATTTTGGATTTACTATTATCTTGTTTTAAAGTCCTTTATTACATTCTTTGTTTTGTTTTTATTGGTTCCATTCTGTTCTGTTATGTTTGATTTTTACTGTGTCTGAGGGTATGGGCAGCTATTTTGAAGACAACAAGAGGCATTACTGGGAAACACTGTTGATTTCCTATTATCTTGTTTTGAAGTCCTGTGTCACTTACATTATTTGTTTTGATTGGTTTTACTCTGTTTTACTTTCTTGGTTTTATTCTCTTTAAAATAAACATTAAAAAAAGGCTCTTCTTTTTCAAGTACCGTTTCCTTTCTTTTCCATGACTCACAATATTTTCCCCTTTACATGCCTACTACACTGCTGCATATCATGTTTATTATGTTTACTTGATTACTTTTCCTTTTTTGTATAATAAATGTGTATCTTCTCACCACCGCACTGCTCCCTCTCATCTCTCTCTCTCTCTCTCTCTCTCTCTCTCTCTCTCTCTCTCTCTCTCTCTCTCTCTGTCTCTCTGTCTCTCTCCTTCTCCCCCTCTCTCCCTCTTTACCTCCCTTTCTTCCTCCTTTTATTCCTGAGAACTTGGGCCAGTTTAAGTGCTAGAAAAGGTATTCTTCAAACGCAAATGGTTTATGGATTAACTCACATGCAAATGAGAGAACCAAGAAAGAATAACTAGATTTAAGAATATTTTCATTGGAAGAAATTCAAAAAAACTAGGTTAGAGCATGAATGTTGTTAATTATGTCAGCACTGACTGGATTCCATTACGATGAGGAAGCTGGTGTGTGTTAGCATGTAGTAAGTAATGTTTCCTAATTCAATATGCACATCAGCAAATAAGGAAGGAGACTGCTTAACGTATGATGAAGTATTGAAAGGAGTATTACTGGATATCTAAAGATGGGAAAACCTGTTCTGTGCACTCACAAAATTTTTGTTTTCTCCAAAATTATCAGTGTTGTAGGAAAAGAAATTTATAAGAGAGGTGCCTGCCCACTTTTATCTGGAGAGTTGTGTGCAAACAGAATAACACTTTCCCATCCAATGCAGAAGTTTGTAACTCTCCCTGGATTCATTTTACATTGAGAGATACTTGCAGACTCCTTTTACTCCAACTATCCACCTAACTACAAATTTATGCTTCTGTTGTCAAAGAAAGTTTAAAGTTACAGTGAACAGATAGCTCTCAATGAGAGACACATTTGATTTTGCCTTGAAAATGGAAATAGGGCGAAGAGTTAATATTAATCAGTTTTAGTAGCATCAGCGAGCAATTGTCTTTTAGTGGACCTGTGTTAGGTCTCATATGAAATAAATTATGAAGCAAGGACCCTCATTTCTTATTAGTTTAATTTACAGTAGAAGACTAAAACGCTTCTGTAAAGTCTGTAGAGTTAAGCAGTGAATTAAGACAAAAAGCAAAGCACTTAAAGGGTAAGTATGTTCTGGGGAGGAAAGGCAGACACAGAGAAGGCAGCATTTATATTTTCAGCTGGTGAGGTTAAGTGGAAATCATTACCTTTCTCCCCATGAGTCAAGGAAAGTTTTATTTGTGGTTTGACACCTACTTGCACCAGATGTCTAACAAATTCCATGTGATTCTAGAAAAAGACTTTCCTTCAGAGAAGCTCCGTAGATTTCAGTGCTCTGAAGTGATCAGTCAGAAGACTGGAGCAAGGAAAAAAAGCTGGAAATCTCTCTGAACTCCAGGCAGGAGAGGCCGTCTTTATCCTGGGTGTCCTGAAAACACGCAACTTGGCGATTTATCACTCTGTAGTCAGTGAAGGAATCTCTTATATTATATAGGAGCAATATCCTAGGGTTACATGCAATTATATCAATTTCATTTCAGAAGAACATGAATCTTTATTCTAGCTTGTATCTTCCTTCCTTACTCTGCATGCCCAAAACTTGATTGTTCTAGAGCAGGTACTTTCAATAGATCAAATTAAGAAAAAAAAAATGAACATTGTATCTTGTGAGAATAACAAAGTTCATTTCAGAGTATATATTTAAAGTTAGGTTAGTGTTACTTTAAAATAAAAAAAAAAAACTATCCTAGTTTTGATCTAAAAGGAGAAAAACAAGAAAAAAGTCTATTTTATGCTGTTCTTTAAAAATATCAAATTCTAAAATACCACATTAGTAGTTAGTGAATAAATGTTTAGTGCTCCAAGTAATAACAACTTTTTCTGTTAGCACTCTGAACATAGTCTTGTTTTGGTCCAGATTATGTAAAAGAATCAAACTGGCAGACAAGGAATAGATCACATAAGGGGAAAAAGATTCAATGACTATCTACAGATAAAGAGCAATTAAGGATATTAAATTGATTAAAGTACATCAAAGGCAGTTAAAATAAAAGGGCTCAGAAAGAAAATATTCCCAAAGATAAGTAATCGGAGGTTGAGTCATGAGGGAAGAGAGTGGGTGGTTCCATGATGAACTCAACATTAACAAAGCTCAAATAAATTTCTAACATTTTCATATAAGTCAGATTTATGATCTAGATGATGCTTATTTCTCATCACACACACACACACACACACACACACACACACACACACACACTCACACACAGTATTGCTAAGACAACCGGAAGCTAAAATGTCTTTTTTTGTCCTACAAAAGCAAAGGGTGGAATTGGGGCTAGATCTCAGAAATTTGTTGAGACTAATTTGTGCCTAAAATTAAAAAAAAAAGTTTAGTGAATTACAATAAATTGTAATGATTATAGTTTTATTTATAGTGTTCTGTCCACATATTTTTCCCTTTGGTGGTTTTAGGATATGATTTGTCCATTATGTGAACTTGTGTCAAAAAATGGTCAACTATTTCAACTTTCCCATGAAGCACTCAACCACCATTCACAACACATTAGTTATTGTTACTACTACAATTATTTACTGAGCAGGTTAATGTGGGTTAGGGATTTCATTACATGAACAAGTCTGTATTAACTCAGAGGAGCTTTATGAGAAAGAACAATATGGGAAAAGAGAGTGATCACCCTGGGTTAGATCCATATAGATATGATGTTGCCCAGAAAGGACTTGTTCTACTCATTGTTCTCTTGTGGAGCCTGTATACCCTCCAGCTGAGACAGCTCAACAGAGTTCAGCTATGTATCTTACTGGTGTTGGTTGGATTTTGTCTTTCAGTGAGTAACAGAGAGAATTCTAGCTGCTGAGCTTTGAGGTCAGATAGCCTAGAAAATGTCACTCTATTTGGTGGAGCACATTTGTGTGGCTCCTCAAAACATAACAAAGCACTGGGGAAACAGTTAATTTTCAGATCTAAATAATATGCTTTTAAAGAATAGTCTTGATAGATTCAGAGTCTATATTTTTTAAATATTTATGTCTTCTGAAAAAAACATTTCTCTGTACCAAAGATGGCATAGATATTATCAATGTCTAGATTAGTGATAAAAGTGCCTTTCACTGACTTTAATGGAGTCAGTTTCACCTCACCATAATTTTTCCCCCATTTTTCTCTAAAACATAGCCTCTGATCTCCCAAAACTGTCTATCTGCAAACATTTAGCAAACATTTTAAGGTTGTCAACTGAGAGTGATGTCACAATTCTTCCTCCTTGTGCTTTAAATTGTGCACAAATTACTCAATTTAGCTATTCTGAGGTGATCGTTTTCTCCAACTAACTCCTGAAAATATTCAATCTTTAGAATATATGTCTAGCCGGGCTTGATGGCTCATACCTGTATTCCTAGCACTCGGGAGGCTGAGATGGGAGGATCATTGCAAGTTTGAGACGAGCCTGGGCTACAAAGTGAATTCAAGGCCAGCCTGAACTACATATCCAGACCCTGTCTCAAAAAAGACAAAAAAAAAAAAAAGGATATATGTCTAATGAAACACAAAGCTAAGATACAAACTGAGCTCTATCTTATGCTAGGATTAAGGTAAGCAGAGTCCCTGTACTAGAATTCAGGGTAGTGTAAGGAAATACGCCAGAAATGCCAGATTAAGTTGCCATTCTACTTACTTTTCTTGTTGCTGAGACATAATAACTGACCCCAAATTTAAAAGAGGAAAGGTTTATTTAGCTCACAGTTTGTAGAGGTTTCAGTCTAAGATTCCAGGGCAAGGTGGCTTAGCAAAGAGGCATCTCAGAGGATACCAGTCAAGGTGCCCAAAGGTAGCAAAAGCAACTACAAAGTAACATTAATAGCATCTTTCTGGTCCTTTATACTCTATCAAGGCTATGGGAGTAGGGCAGTGCCAAACCAATCAGTTTAGCACACACCTTTATTCATACCAGCATTGTGTGTGATTCACACATTCAATCACACATTCCAGATTCAGCAACCTCTGAAAAAGTTTCACCAATGATCACAGTAGGTTTAGAGAGGGCAGGAAGCTAACGGGCATCATACTCAGGAACTCAGGACCTCACACTTGCTAGGTGCCATGCCAGTGATCTAAATCCCTAGCCCCTACTCTTTCACTTTTGAATAAATTTTTCTTATGTTTAATTTGCGGTAGAAGATACACTTCCCTACTTCTCCATTGTCTGTTATCCTCAATCATACTATGTAATTTCTCTTTTCTGTTTCATGTACATTTTGAATCATTTTGAAAGGTTTCATCACTAGTTTTTTGGCAACTGATTTTCCATAAAAATTTATTCTTGAAGAGTTAAGGGCATCATTTACTTTATTACCAAAGAAAAGCTCAAATGGTTAAGGCTGAGAGAGATGGAAAAGAAAGAAAGCAGAAGTCTAAACCATATATTACTAAATTCCCAATATCACTTGGTACAGTTAGAATGGAACAGTGTCAGAAAACAATAGATCATGCTGAACACTGCATGACCATTGTAAATATAATTTAATTCTGTTATCATCATTATTATTACTTACACTATTTTCTACTACTGCTTTTGTAATTTTATAATTACTAATAGAGATATCTAGTATAGTAATGCTTACTGTGGCAAATACTATAAGATATTCCTTGATTAATGATCTAGTTCTTGTCCTGTGATTATGTTGTTAATGAATTGATCACTAAATGCATGATCGTATGTAGCATGTACAATATTCAGAACAAAGAAATGGTAAAAAAACTCCAACTTGATGTATTTGCTTTTATTTATGTAACTCTTACATGCAGTACTGTAATATAACAACATAAAACTAAGCACTGTATTAAACAGTATAAGCAGCAAAATTTGTAGTACTATATAAGCAAGATATACTGTAAAACAAAAGACATTGAGGCTCTATTAACAAGATGTACAGAAACATACATAAAGAAAGAAAAAGGAAAGCAAGCAAGCAAGAAAGAAAGGAAGGAATAGAAAGAGAAAGAGAAAAAGAGAAAGAGAGAAAGAGAAAGAGAGAGAGAGAGAGAGAGAGAGAGAAAGAGAAAGAGAAAGAGAAAGAGAAAGAGAAAGAGAAAGAGAAAGAGAAAGAGAAAGAGAAAGAAAGATGGTTCCTAACTCTGATTGGTGGGTCAAAGTCTAAAGAGTCATTAAACAGGCAGTTCACTAAATGAGGAACATCTATATTTGTTATTTCACTCAATATTATATATATACTATCTGTATCTTAAAGCAGAAGTTGTTAAAGTCACAAAAACAGAATATTAAGCTGGAATTTAACCCAGGTTTATTGAATTTAAATGTGTACTTTGTTTCCACTATGACAGAAAAATTGAAAAAGTGACATATTTTTATTCTGAGCTGGTCTTTATTTTAAAATCATCTTTATTCTGTGTATGTGTTAAAACACTCTGTTTTGTGAATATATTCACGTAACAAATTAATAATGAGAAAAGCATGGGATTTAGAGTTGTGAAACTGGAAATACTAGTAAAAGTCTCTTTAGAATCAGTTCCCACACATGTATAAAGGACCAAAAATATTTTCTGTGCAGACAGAGTGATTGTAAAGGATAAATGAGAGTAATTTTTTTTTACTGGGCAGAGCTTATCCCATAGCAATTGTTTACTTAAAACTAATGCTATAGTTAAAGCAATTTATTTATTGAATTTTAGTCATTAGTGAATAAGTGGGAACAGCATCACAGGTCACAAGGTACCATTCCTGATACTTGAAATCAAAACCAAGATCCCTGTGTTTCTTCTAGGCAGGCATAAGTAGAATTGTTACACAGGCAGAATAGAATGCTATGAGCCAGGACAGTAGCTATTACTTCCCAGAGCTCCATCTCCCTGCTCAGGATATGGCCAAGGTGTAGCCCTCTCCATGACGTGTGGCTCGGTGTCCTGATAGCCAGCTAGTTATGCTCTACTGCTTTCACTGAGAAGCCTGGTATGAAGATCCTAGCACACAGCTGTCTAAATTTTGAGAGGCCAAGGTTTGAGTTTTACTTTTACAGCCACTGAGAGGGAGTTCTTTTAACACCAGTAAATTAGAACTAGCTGTCAGAAGCACGGATATATCAAAGCTCATCATTTAGGGTGTCTTTTCAGTTAATAAATCTTGGTCTTGGAAATAAAACACTTACAATTAACTCATTTTATTTGACAAAGATCATTTAGAACCATCCCTAGGATTTTTCTGTAGTGTTTTTGTTATGTCCATTTACTACTCTTGTGAAAACTGGCAACATTTCATGTACTGTACATGTTAGGGACTCCCAGAACAAATAATGAAATTAGTTTGAGTGAAAGAAGCACAACTAAACACTGTCAAAAAAAAAAAAAACTGTGATTATGAAACTGTATGAGAGGTCAGTGTGAACACAGCATTACAGTGTAGATTTCACTAAATTATCATACTACTTTTAGGGTTAACATAATGTCAGGTTCAATAATAATCCAACAACTCAATCATAGATTAACAGAGGATACTTAGGAAAAAAATGCCTGAAGTTCCCAGTGTTTGACTCGGGATCTAAATAGTGAAAAAATGAGACCACAATAATAAAAGTTCAGAATAAAATAAGAAACACAAAATACTGAGATATTTTAGTTTTCTCACCAGCTCATGACTCAAATGCAATGTCCACTTGAACTTCCTTGAGGGTAGAGTCTATTTCATATATATCTTTGTATACAGTATCGTCTAGCACTGCTCAATATTACCATCAAAATGAAAAAAAAATCTAGCAAGCATCTTCAGAGTGTCCTTTAACTCCATTCCCTCTTTTTCATGATGGCATTTGACACTTGTTTATATAGTTATTGAATAAGGGAAATATCTGTCAGATTGCAAGAGTCATCACACTAGAGAATTTCGTCTGTTCTTTTGCATCACTGGGTCCATGATGCCTAACACAACCGACAGTATATTATAGATTTTCAATTACTATTTGTTCAGTGAATCATGCGTGAATGGATAAATGCACAAATTACTTTTAGTTATTCAAGAATTTGTTAAAATGAATTGGAAAAAAGTAGCAAATTCTTTCTGTTAAATACTGTTATTTAAAGCTATCTTCACTTGTTATTTTATGGAACTATGAACCACATGAAAGAATTTCCCATATCAATGCATTAAGCAATGACTTTTTATACACAAGGAACATGAAATATTTTCTATTTCCCTAAGACAACTCTGGAAGGTACCACATACCAGAAGTACCACTATATATCTATCTGCAGCCATCTCTCCTCCTTCTAACAAGAGAATGGTGAAATGGGGGAGGCAATGAGTTTCTGTTTTTATTAGTTTTTGAGGGTATCTGTGAACACAGACCTGGCCAATGCAAAGTGGGCAGAAGTACATGGAAAGGCTATCTCTGCTCAAATAAAAAACTAAGCTTGCCTAAAATAAATATCTCCAATCAGTTGCTCTTACTGTTTTAACCTACATGGATGATGAACCTTCGTCTTGGAAATGCAACAGCTATTTTACAACCATGGTAAAACGTGTCACATCAGAAGATGGAATATCATGATAAGGAAGTCAGAGGAGAATCTTAGAAGGATCCATTTACCAGACGGCTCTGATGGACCACTGAACCATTTCTTGCCTGGTGCTCCTGCACTGTTTGGGTCATATTATAATTCTTTCTCTTTATGCTCACATTTTTAACATTGTGCAGCTTAACAAATGACTATGATGATAGATTTATTAGAACTTTATATAAAAATGTTACATTATAAGCAATTTTGCTCACTGAAATACTAAAGTAACACAAACAGTACTTTTCATTTTAAAGACATTCAGATTATTAAAAATAAACCTGTACAGTGCTTTTAAAGATTTTTATATGGTTTTAAAACTTGTTTGTATCTGTTAAAACTATTTCCTTTTCAATTTCTCTTCAGAGTGCTTATTCAAGTAAAATTTTTCAGATATTGAATCTTTAGATTCCTTAGCTGAAGTTTCCAGAAATTCATGAATCACACATTAAATATGTTAAATGAGCAGGCACTGACACATTTATTAGAGGGTTGATATGTATGGCTGCACTACATTCTACAGATGTGAAAGTTACAATTGCAAAAGAAATGTCTTCAGAGTTATAAGTCTATAAATCTATTTTGGTGACTATTGCTTTCCATCAATAACTTTCATTTATATGGAGAAACTTTAGACTCTCAAGATAACCAAATCAGGATCTGAAATGAAAAGAAAAACATAAACACTGCTCTTATCAGAAAACAGGATAAGGACAGCTACAAACTGCACAATCAGATTAGCTGTATTTTCTAGGAAATGAATGAAAATGCTTATAAAACAGTGGAAAACTTAGAGCAGTCTCTCTAGTTTCTCAGTCATCTTGACCCAATCAGATTCCTCACTCTTCTCTCTCATGCAGTAACATCACCCCAGTTTCATCTCAGATCTGACTCCTTCTCTCCTGGAGATAGATGATAGCATAGCACTAGATAGATACATAGATGAAGCATAGCACTAGAATTCAAGGCGATTCAGGGAATGATAGTGTACTTGGCTCAGTAATACCAATGCAGAGTAAAGAGGGGTCGCACAATATTATGAACTTGGTGTCTCATGTCTTTGAGAGCATCACTCTGGCCTCTGACTTCCTCTTTTTCTAAATTCTTCTTTTGAATCCTTTAAATGTCTGCCTCAGTTGTGTCAATATCTAGTTCCTGTCCTCCTAGAATTTACTTTTTCATTAATGAGGATCCTGGTAAGTTATGGCCACTCATTCAATATCTTCCTACTTTGTTCTTCATACTTCATAACTATGACCCCTAATCTTCATGAACACTCCACATTGGTAGTCTCCTCTTCACTCATGCATAACAAATTACAGTAAGCTTTACAACTCACACCAACAAGCAGGTGTCATCTACAGTTTCAGTGGGACAAGAGCCCCGAACACACCTTAGCCAAGAACATCCTTCATGGTCTCACAAGAATGCCACTAAGATGTCAGGCAGAATGAGGGTTATCACATACCGGGGCTGTGATCCTGGATTCCTCGTTGTTGTAGGACTGAGTCCTTCAGTCATGTGGACATTCACAGCATGGCTGTCTCCTTCTGCAGGACTTGAAAGTGACAGTTGCTCTATGTAGAAGGAACACAGTCACTCTTTTAAGAGTTTCCTGCTGAAAATGTCAGATGTAGCTTGGAGTATCTTTCTTTGGTGTAATTCCAAAACAACTAATTTGGGACTGAAATCCCCTCATTTTTACAGTGTAACCTGCTTACAGGGTTATGTCCACCTCCCCACAGGCACAAGAGACATCACTCATTTGCAGGAGCATTTTAGGATGTTGTCTGACTTCTGAACTACAAGATGCATATCTCCCCACGTGTAAAATGCATGGGTCTCCTCTGCTGTCTCCCACTGTAGCAACAATTCAGTTATATTGGAACAATCTACAAAATGCAGCTCCTCAGACACAAGAACCCTTCCTTTGTGACATGAAAGAAGCAAGGTTTCTGTCCATAACATAGTAGTGTTACTCTTTTCAATGTATGAGAATCTGAGGTGCAAGGAAAGTAGAGTATCTCAGCTCAGGAACAATAATTTTGCTAAACTCTAGGATTTGGTTCATTCTACAATTTCAAGCTTCCTCAAACACAGTGCCTTTTCTCTGGTCATTTCTTATGCATGATCATTTTTACTCTTCATAAACATTCAAGAATAGAACAGGATAATGACTTAAAAAGTTGCAAACGATTCCCACTGGTTTTGATTTATCAAAATTCTCTACATTGGATCATAGCTAAGAATTTTTTTTTTAGTTTTTAATCTTTTATTTTGCTCTGTATTTGTATCCTGTGTTTTTAATATAAAAGAAACCATATTTCAAACTGTATATGATTTTTTACAATTAACATTATCCCAAGGTGCATTTATTTCCCTACAAATGATTCAGGTTTATCTTTTTTATTGCAGACTAGTACTTCATTATATGTAAATAGTACATTTTCTTCATCCATTTATCTGTTGAGAAACAGGGTGCTTCCAATATTCACCTATTATGAATCAAGCTGCTGTGTACATAGATATGCACGTAAAATAATATGATACTAGGAAGTAGGGTGATAGATATTTCTCATACAGGAAGTGGATCAAGGGACAGGAAGGAAGTTGGAGGGGAAGGAAAGGGGATGGAAACAGGAATTAAGATGTGTGATGTGCATGTACCAACTTCACACAAGGAATGTAAATATTATGCACTGCAAATATATACTAATAAAAAATGACACGAGAAAAAGCTTTTCAATATTTTAAATTTTCATTAGTATCTATTTCTGACACATACAAATACAGTCAACTTGGTAAATTGGTAGATACATATATTACATTTTAATCAGTTTTACTTCCCCTTTCCTTCTCACAGATTTCCTTCCCAGGCCTTCTCATTCTACCTCCCTGCTTCTTGTCAGCTCTCTTTAATCTGGTTCTTTAAATTTTTATACTTTGAGTTTCTCACATAAGAGAAACTATGATATTTATCCTTCTGTGTCTGACTTATTTTGCCTTGTGTTGTGATCTTAAAATACATTCATTTCCCTAAGACTGAAAAATGACTCATATTTATCCTTCTTTCTGGCTAAGCCACTTCTAAGATTTCACTATTATCAATTTTGTTGCCATAAATGAAACATTTATATGCATTATCACTGTAATATGATGTCTTTAATTCTTTTTTGAAGTATTTTGAAATTATGCGGTGATTACTTCCTATCTCGGTTATTTTATTTTCTCTTGTTATTGAGACAAAATACCTAACACCCAAAGTTAGGGCAGGGAGAGATTATTTTTGACAGGTTGGAGGTTTTCGTTCATATTTAGTTGGCTCCAAGGCAAAATGACATGGCTGGGGAACAGTGGTTTATGGCTGATGCAAATAAACGGGTACAGCAAAAGAGAGGAACATGTCTTTTTTCTGTGGTTACACTGTAGGCTGGCTTCATCCCTAGGTTGGTGTAACACTCACACCAATTTGAGCACTAGATAGTGAACCAATCACAAACACTAGATTCAGCCATGTCCATGACTCCATGAGAATTGGGGGAGGGCACTGACATAAACCAGGACACTTCCACTCCTTTCAAAAATCTTAGTTTTCAACCTGTGTAAGTCTTGGTGTAAATCCAGTTACTTGAATCCAAATACTACTACTTGATACTTCATGAACTTCACATTAAGTTAATAGAGAATATGTCTTAAAGTATATCTCTCATGGTGCAGTTAATTTAATGGGACTGATATAAGAAAGATTCAGATTCATTACTGCTAATTTAGATGGATATGTGGTCATTATCATTGTTACAACTGACTCTTCAGCGCTAGGTGATAATGCATATGTAAAAAAAGAAAACCTGAACCCAAACTCTGCAACATTTCACTACTTCTCATTAAAAATGGGACAGGAAAAATTGCATTAAATTAATAAAGAGCCTGCAAAAGGAGAAATGTTACATAATAGTAAAGTCACTAGTTTTAAATTGTCATTTTCTTAGATATTTACATTTGGTAAGGCAGCATTCAGCCTGTCAAAATAAAATTATTTCTTCAAAACAAAAATTGTACATTGTGATCTATCAATTTTTATTTCATTTTATATTTTTCTGTTTTACATATAAGGTATGAATGTCTTTGCATGTAAAATGATGAGAAATTATCTTCAGTTATTTTATTTTAATTATTTTGAAAAAAAGCAAAACAGAAAAAAAAGTAGAAATAATACAGAATTTTTAAGAAGTAAGAAATCAAGGGGATTTAGCTCAGCGGCATAAGTGCCTGCCTTGCAAGCAGGCAGTCGTGAGTTCAATCCCCGGTACTGATAAAAAGGAAAAAGACAAAAAAAAAAAAAAAAAAAAAGTAAGAAGTCACTAGTTGATAAATGGAAGCAACTTGAGACTATCTTTCAGTTACTTTAAAACTAAGAACTAGTCATTTACTGAAAGAGTCTATGTGTCCTGAAAAAAATGAATTATGAAATAATATGAATCCCTAAATAAAATACATTCTAATGAATAAAAGTAAACCTGCCACCAGTTTATTCAATGATGTGTCAGGAAATATGTTTAAAATTTTTCTTGCTAGTTCTAACAACTTGAATGTCAGGTTACTTTTAAGAATATGTCTGTGTGACTCAAAAATAAATAGTAGTGCTGTACACAAGTAACAAATTCACAGAGAGAGAAATTAGGGGAACCATCCTTTAAAATGGCATCCAAAAAAGTAAAATATTTAGGAATTGATCTAAAAAAAGAAGCAAAAGATCTATTAATTAAAAACTACAGTACTGGAAAAAAGGAGATTGAGGAAGTTATCAGAAAATGGAAGAATACCCCTTTGCTTATGGATAGGAAAAACCAACATAGTGAAAATGGCCCTTCTTTCAAAACTATTATACACATTTAACACGACACCAATCAAAATACCATAAGCATACTTCACAGAACTAGAGAAAATATTTCTAAAATTCATTTAGAACCAGAAGAGACCTAGAATATCTAAAGCAAATCTGGGCAGCAAAGGAAAGGCAGGAGGCATTACAATCTAAGACCTGAGAATGCCTACTACAAAGCTATTGTGATAAAATCAGCATAGTACTGGCAATAAACAAAACAAAACAACAGACCTGAGGATCAGTGGAACAGAATACAAGATACAGATGCAACTAAAAGCACTCTAAACCATTTTATCTTTGACAAAGGAGCCAAACATATTCACTGGAAGGTAGTCTTTTTAATAAATGGTACCAGAAATATTGGCTGAAGGCTAAAACTAGACTCATATCTATCACCATGCACTAAACTGAAAATGAAATAGATCAAAGATCTAAATACTAAAAAAGAAACACCATATATACTGGAAGAAAAAATAGATAGAAAATTTGAAGATATAGATATGGGCAGAGACTTCATGAACAAAACCCAGAGTATACAAGAAATATAACAAAAGAATCAAGAAATGGACTGTCCTCTTATTAAAAAGCTTTTGCAACAAAGAAATCACCAACAAAGTGAAAAAGACAAACCACAGAGTGGGAAAAAATTACAGCCATGTGTCCCTCAGTCAAAGGACTTATATGTAGGACATATAAAGAATTGAAAATAAAATAGACCCTTAAATTCAAAGACCCAATCCAAAAATGGGCATCTGAGATGAATATACACTTCTCAGATGAAGAAATACAAATAGCAAACAAATATATGAAAAATGTATTTTTTAGCATAGGTAGTCATTTGAGAGATGCTAATTAAAATAACACAGATTTCATTTCCCTCTGGGAGGCATGGTTATCATCAGAAAATCAACTGATACCAAATGCTGAGGGGCTGTGGGGAAAAGGAACTCTTCTTTGCTGTTGGGAGTTTAGACTGGTGCAGCCACTGTGGAAATCAGTATGAGAGTTTCTTAAAAACTAGTACCTGAGGTCCCATTTGATTCAGCTATTTCTCCTTCTTGGTATCTTCCCAGAAGAATTAAAAACATCTTACCATAGTTATATATTGGTCCACTGAGGGAAAAGTTTTGTGCTAGTAATTTTCTGGACAATGTTTCATGCATATATTTTCTACTCTGAACAACTCTGGGAATATAACAGTACCCAGTGTGTTGATTACTGTTACTCTCCTACTTGCCCTTTTTGGAACTCTGTTTTATTGTTATTTGTTACTTGTTCAGTTTAAAATAAAAACAAATAGAATTCATCTAAGTGTCACACAGTGTTAACTGCAGGACTTTGGAAGGCTGAGGCAGGATTGGAAGTTTAAGCATAGCTGGAGCAATTTCATGAGACTGTGCTTCAGAATAAAAAATTTTAAAAATGGTTTGGAATATAGTTCAGTGTGAAGATCCTGGGTTCAGTTCCCAGTTATTTGGGAAAAAAAATGAATACACCTGAAAAGATGGAGAATGAGTATGAGAAAGAGAGAGAGAGAGACAGAGAAAGAGACAGAGACAGACAGAGAGGCAGAGAGAGAGAGAGAGAGAGAGAGAGAGAAAGTCTTAAACCTATTTAGTATTTCTCCCTAAAGCTTTTTGTAACTCACATTTCTAATTTTTTATAATATAGTCACATTCAATCATCAATTCTAACTGTATTTCATGGCTTTTCCCATGAATTTTAAATTTCAAATTTTCTGTCATTCATTTTTCTCTTCTAGAAAAAAAATTATTTATGCAGAGTAGGAAGCAATAGCGGATACGCATTTTGATAGCACTGCTGTCTCAAAATAACATTGTGACTTTGTAAATACTTGTTCTTTAGAGCTGGGGCTTATAACCTGTTTTCTGACTGATGGAAATGGTGCCTATATGTGATTCTATTACAGCAAGAAAACAAAAACTCTCATTCCAAAGAAGAGATCCTGTACCAGATGATAAAGCCCTTTAGGACAAAAAACTATGTCTCTTTAACCTAGTTCAGAAACTATTTGGTGTGCTTTGTAAACAAATAATTTAGATGATGGATGAGCTGCTCTATTAGGAATTTGTGCCATTAGATGACACAGCCGCAGCAGGGCAAGAGGTGACGCTTGTCTAACATTGCTCATTTCTGGAAAATTACTGGTTTCTCCACTAGTATCAAAGGTAACAAATGCATAGTGAATGAATATGAACCTACGTTTACTGATTTTCTTTATTGCCATGATGAAAAAAAAAAGCTCATTTTTGGTATTTTTATTGCTAGTCTTTTTACCTAGAAACATTTATATGTAACTACCCTCTTTACATCCTTTTCTAATAGAAATCAGACAGTTTATGAGTATAGTCAAGAGATGAACACTTTCTAGATATTCAAGCATTGCAAATCATTCCACAGCCTTGTCATTTCAACAGATTTACCCCAAAATACCTGAAGATTGGTTTCCACTGCCTAGTTAGTTCCCTAATTAGCAGGATTCTCCTGCAGGCAAACACCTGCAGAATCTTACCTACTGGCTCAGGCAAGGGAGAGAAACTGGCAGGTCTTGGGCTGCAAGATACTCGGTCTCTAAGGAGTCATTGTTTTCACAGTTTCATATGCAGATTGGTTATACGCTGAAAGTGAAAATCAAATATTCTCATATTTCTTTCTGGGAAGTCAAAGAAAACTCAGAGGTCATTTAAAATACTAATCAAAAATCAGACAAAGATTTGAGGAAATGAATGAATTTTTCTCACTTGACAGTTTATCAGTAAGTTGTCTCTAAAAAAATTTTGCCCTGGATGTGTATGTACCTCAGTGATGATAGCCATGTATAATTCATAAAAGAAAATAGATTTAAATAAGCCTGCTCAGTAGTTCCGTGTGTGAAAATTCAACAAGCTAGTTTCTTTTTCACTGTGCCTGCAGCCATTTTTTTTCTCCAAGCTCCCCCATTCCACATTGTATTTACTTTTTGTATTTTGGATCATAATATAATTTGTTTCCAAATGTATATTTAAAGAAGGCAACTCTGAAGGATGCAAGAACAGCTCCATAAATGAAAAAGTAGGACAGCATTTTCATGTAAATCACATTTGATAAATATTTAAATTACTTTTTTTGCAGAATAAAAGTGTGTGAATACACTTTACAGTTAAGCTACAAATTATGCTGAAGGAGTTTTTCTCATCCTATTATTGTTCATAACAATGTATATTAAATTTTCTCTGTTCTTACATAATTCTTCAAGACATTTTACTAACTAAGGTCTTGCAAGGCAAGAGATAATCCATCAGAACTTGATAAGAATGTCACTGCTCTCAACAATTGAATGATCTTTTATTCGGCCTCAAAATTTAAAATTTGATATAGCGAATATCAAACTCATATTTTATTTGGAAGACTGATTATGGTGTATATATAACTCACAAAAAATTCCATCTGATCTCATTGTTATGATCCTGCTAATTTAGATTTTGATTTTCAAACAATGCAGAATTTACATAAGAAAAAACCAATTATGATAAAAAGAAAGGTACTTTTAATGTAAGGAAAATGCAATCGTGACAACACTAAAACTGCCATTTATTATGTGCTTACTAATTGTTAGACATTATGATTAAGTTAATATATTTGTTAATATTTACAAGCTTATTAGAGTCATAGAATACAAAATTTTCAGGTGACTTTTCCATGGCCACACATTTAAAAGTAGCACATAATTCAAACCCAGACCTGACTGACCATGTTTGTTTTAACTTAAAAATCTTCACACAGCAAAGAAAACAGAGTGTAGAGACAGCTTATAGACTAGGGCAAAAAATTCTTCCAGGTATTCCCCAGACACAAGACTAATATTTAGAATATACTAAAAAAATAAAAAATAAAAAATCAGACAGCCTCAATTTAAAAAAATCTAAATGGGCAAGTGAAAAGAGGAGAAACTTCACAGAAGAAGTACAAATGGCCCAAAAACAGATGAAGCAACATTCAACAATGCTGTCCTCTAGAGAAATACAGCTTAAAATCAACACTAAGATTTCATCTTATTCATTCTTCAAGAAATCAAATAATAACAAATAATCAACAAACAAGAAATCAAACAATAACAAACATATATGAGGTGAGAAAAGAATCCTTCTACACTGTTGATGGGCACATAAATGAATATATTTCATTATGAATTTCAATATGGTGATATTTAAAAAAAATAGAAATTACACAACAGTTATTCTCCTTCAAGGTATCTTGCCAAAAGAGCTAAATCCGTCATATCATGGTAATACAGTCATACCAATATTTATAACTGCACAATTATTAATAGCTAAATCCTACAAGTAGCCTCTATGCCTGTCAACAGAAAAATGGATAAAGAAAACGGGGTATCTGTACATATTGAAATACTACCCCATTTTGAAAAAGGATAAATTTGAGACATTTGTGGAAAAATTTGTCCATCTTGATGACACAGTGCTAAGTAAACAAAAATCAGACATATAAACTTAAATACCATATTGTTTCTCTTATTTTAGTAATGCAAAAATACAAATAAAGAGTGAAATAAAAATTGGTTTAAAAAAAGAATTAGGCAGATAGATCTTCTGCAAATTGAAATACAGCACAAGACCAAAGATGAAGGGAAAAGGGGAGAGGAAGAGGCGTAAATAGTTTTAAGATGTATCATCTCTATGTATCAAAAATTGAAGAGTGCAATAATTATATGCTACAAACTTGAACTAAGAAACAAGTAACAGTAATAATGAAAATGGGGAAAGGGAGT
This sequence comes from Cavia porcellus, assembly GCF_034190915.1. Classification (NCBI taxonomy): domain Eukaryota; kingdom Metazoa; phylum Chordata; class Mammalia; order Rodentia; family Caviidae; genus Cavia; species Cavia porcellus. The sequence goes on from NW_026947496.1 coordinate 44,647,526, forward strand.
CTGGAGACTAAGGGAGAGAGTTAGAAATGGGAAGGGGAATAAAAAGGAACAAGATATGTCAATTACAGGTACCTACTCCATAAGAGGAATGAAAAGTATGTACTGCAAATATACACTAATAAAATTAGGCAAGAAGATGCATTATAAAAATAACAAGAGGTAGGGAAATGGAGACATCATCTAAGGAGCCCTCAAAATGCATAAAAATGAGCAAGTATTTTGTTTTATGTGACTAAAAATTATTTTAATATGGTTTTGGCTTCTTTTCAAACAATTGGATTTCCTAAAGAAAAAACATCTTTGTATCTGTAGCATTATGTTAATTGATGCAGGACTATTTTGAATTCTTGAATTTCATAATGTAAATTTACATTTCTATCTTTGATAATGTAATCATCTTAATTTTTACTTTTCCTTGATATACTTAATTAGCAAGTTATAATTAGGATATTGAACCTGTATCTCTAAAAACAATTTATGAAGCAGAATATCAATTAGCAAGTGTCATGGACCATTATCTTGAAATAATATAATTCGGCATCACATAAGAAAAAATAAACAGAGTAATTTTATTAGCTCAAATAAGTATTAATTCTGATTACAAGCATTAGTAAAAAGTTGATACTTGAGTAATAAAAATAAACATTTAATCTGATAAATTTTATGCAAAAAATTATTTAATTGGAGAAATAGTTGTTTACAGATTATAAAATTTTTAAAAATAAAGAAGTTTCTAAAACTTTATTAATTTCTTTTTCAATGATGTAGATTTTATGATTTGGATCAAACACTCCATTAACAAAAAATAATGATTTCTACAAAGACATCATTCTTTAATACAATGCTTATAAATTGAACAATCATTGTACATGAGGAAAACACAATTGTAACCCAGCACTCTGAGGAGCTGAGCTGAGGGATCATGAGTTCAAGTTCAGCCTGAGCAATTTAGAAACTTAGGAGAACCTATCTCAAAATCAAAGAAAATTTTTCAAGGCTTAGAATGTAGCTCAAGATGAAAGCTCTGAGTTCAAACTCTAGTACCAAAATAAATAAACATTAATTAATAAAAGAATTACTACTTTCAGTATTAAATTATCATATTTTTAAAATATTAGTTTCACATCATGCCTCCATACATGGACACAGTTATTATTGTGCCCTTCCATAGATATGTGTTTTTTCATTTTTTAAAAATTTCAGTACAGTGCAAAAATGCAAGAGGATTCTTCTATGTATTTTTGAGGTTATTTTTATTTGTTTCTTTGTTTTTGTTTTTGTACCGGGGATTGAAATGACTACTTTCGTGCAAAGCAAGCACTTATGCCAGTGAGGTAAATCCCCAGCCCCTATTTTTGAGTTTTGAGTAGTGAACATTTTGTTAAATTGTTCATGTGTTTCATTTGATACTCAGTTTAATCTTGAAATAAATGCAATTATCAGGTTAAAGAATAAATTGAAATGTATTAGTTGGAGAATAATTTTATTTTGTTGACTTTGGTTGCTACTGGGATTTGGGATCTATTTCAATCATGGCTTTTTGATTATTTCTTATTAAATTTTTATGTTTATTGATTGCATTCTTTGCGGTGAGTTGGTACACAATTTAATTTTTTTTTATCCCTTTCCCTTTTCTTCGCCCTCCCTCTCTTTTGGTCCCCTTTCCTTTTGCAAAAGAAATCTCCCCATTTCATATTACCTATCTTTTATTTTGCTCTTTATATTTTGGGTTTCTCAACCATCAGGTTCTCAAGAAAGTAAACTGTGAGATGAAAATTAACTAACAGGAGGTTCATTAGGGAGTTCTTGAGAATAACGTAAGCAGAAGAGAAGAAGCAAATTTTGAGAAAGAAATTTGATGTGACGTAGTCACTGCAGAGACCTCAGCCACCAGGAAACTTCCAAGCAGGGTGACCTTAAAGTTGCTGCCTGTGGGCTCAAGAGCCTGGGTCTTTGCATCCTCACCAATCTGTCACCATGGAGTGTGTCTCAGAGGAGTGCTGTGTACTGGAATGCAGGTTCCTAAGCAGGACTAATCACTGAGCACCCGTCAGCCCAGCACTTGGGCTGCTAAATCATTCATTCATGAAACTCTGCAGGCACAGAGTACAAACAGTGCATACGTATGTCTATGTAAAACAAAGAATTCCAAACAGGAGTACATATTGGTGCTCACGAAGCCTAAACTTAGCCAGTAATGCTTTAGAACCATGTGTTTTCTGAAGAACGAACACTAGAGCAAAATGGGTGCTCTTTAAAAATGACAATGGAATGAAATACAGTGGTAAGCACGTTTTGTATAGATATCACTGCTAGAATAAAATCACAGAGCTGAATGTGGTGGCGATCATCTGGAATCTCAGCAGTCAGGAGACTGAGGCAGAAGGGTGAGGTAGGAGGATGGTAGCAAGTTTGAGGCCAGCCTGGATTACATAATAAGTTCAAGGTAACCTCTACCACATAGCAACACCTCGTCTCTAAATTAATTAATTAATTGAAACTCAATGCTAATTTTGTAGCATTATGATATAAATTCTAGCAATACTATTGTTCGCTGATTAGAGTGACGTTGGTCTGGTCTCTTGAGTTCAATTTCAGCATGTATAGAGATGGGACGGCTACTGTGAAGAGAATGGGAGAGGCGATGGTGGTTATTATTGTCTTCCCTAATGCTGGATCTTGGAGACCTAAAAAGCCTTCATCATCCTGTAATGATTTGATTAGTTCTATAATATGCAATAAGTATATAAAAGTGGGTGAAGATGGGGACAAACATTTGTAAGAGACTGGAGACAGATAAGACAGTGAGGATCTCCAGTGGACTTGCTTTGAAATCTGTATTTCTTTAAATTGTTTTTTTAACTGTTTTGTTCTGTTTTGATATGTTTAATCTTACCCTCTTTGAGATGTAAAACAAGTGTGTAGGACTGATAACCATGTTACTGAGTTTTTGTTCGATCACTGAGCAGAACTGTTTGCAGTGTCACTTTTTGAATGTCATTTTAAATACTTTAATTTTGTAACCTGAACAGCTATTTCTAAGATGACAATATGTAACTTATCAACCAGCGATTTCTTACCATTTGTTTTTCTGTAATTTTGTATTATTTCTACCCTTTTTTATCTCCATGTATTTTTTGTTTCCTTTTCTTAAAAAAAAAAGAAAAAAATGCACCAAGAAAACTATTTTTTTTAGAAAATAAACTTATAATTTTTAACATTAACAAGATCTAAATTACCAAGAAACTGGTTTCTAACGTTAGTTTCAAATCTGTCATTTTTGCATCTGTCTACTGCTATTACAAGACAAAAGTTTTGATTAACAAAAAGTGTGCTTCTTTACATTTAACAAATTTGTTAGCTTTCTAGCGGACAACATTTTGATGATGAGACATGAGAAACTAAATCATATTATGGCGAAGTTCCCAAATACTAATAATTTACCTAAAATAACATTTTGTTTCCTTTTTCTGTTACATGCAAATTTGATGTAAAGATGCAAGTCTGTTTCTGTATAAGTCTTGAGGCGTCAGGTTTCTTTTTTCTGCCTGTGTCTCTGTGGCATTGCTTTAATTCACCTGGTGCACTGCTTCATTACCAAGTCCACCTTCTAGCCACCAAAAATGAAGAAAAGAGAAGCAGGACAGCTGTTCTTCTTCAAGGACCTGACTTGGAAGCTGTACCTTTCTCTTCTTTGTAAATCCTTTCGCTCAGAACCGAGCCACATGGCTAATCTAGCTAGGAAAGTCTGGGAAATGTTTAACTACAAATGAAAAGATAAATGGACATTTAACTGTCTGCCCTATAGGTTCAACTAGTGAAAAAAGTTTCAAATTTGGAATGTGCTTTCTATTGTGTGATGCTAATATAACAGATTCTAAACAAAACGCACTGACGCCATTTGAAAACAAATTGGCTAAAATAGAGGAGAAACAAATCTACTGGCTGTCTGATTAAAAGGGTACCTTGTATTACCATGTTTGCAGTACTCAGTTATATCTCTCATGCCACCTAGTCTTCAGTTCAGGTTTTCTGGCTAAAAGTGTGGCAGCAACCTGGACAACTAAGGTTACACACCTGCGCTCTCCCCGCGGGTTACAGCTGCCATGGCAGCCAGATGTGCACTGGGCTGGCTTGAGGGCAGCCTTCTCAGAAATGCAAATGGAGCCGCTAGGGTACAGCTGCTGCTAGCAGGTGCTCACTGAGTGGTGTGCAGACACCACTCCATGAATGACTCCTGAGCAGGCGGATGCCCTGTAGTCGCTGCTAGCATGGCATGTTGCAGAATGCTCTGGCTCATAGCGCTGTCTTTCCAATGAGATCCGGGTGGAGGAGGGCCCTGCTCTTTTCCCAGATCTGTACTGCAGTTTAAGGGGCCCAATATTCTACTTGGTGTTCTTTAGCGTTATAGTCTTAGTGTCCATAATTATGACTCCAATTCCTCGTTAAAATCAATAAATTTATATTTTACATATTCTTTATGGAATTTGCTAGAAAAATTCTGTAATTCTTTCCTGACTGCACATTATCTGATCAGTTAGGAAAATTAGTCACATTAAGACAGTCAAAAAGTTTCATTTTTCTTGTGTGTGTGTGAAATGTACATAATCGTCCATGTCATCTTCCAGCATCACTTTTTGAGTCCTAGTACCAATACTAAGCTGTCTTGAGGATTTGGCTGGAATAAATGCTATGCAAATCAAACAAAATGACAGTTAACTGCTTTCGGGTTAAACCTTTGGATATTTTAAAGTATGGAGAATTCATGAGGCTAAAACTCATGTGGGTGTTGTTAAAAATCCAGTCAGAGTTAAAGCTTTGATGTGTTTATTCTTTATCAACATCAGATAAAAAGCAAGTCTTTAGAGTTCCTCCAAAAGCTCTGTTCTTTCTCCTACACTTGGTACTGTACACTTTAGGAAGGAATATTCACATTACATATGAGAGAAATATCTCATTTTGATAAGATATTGCACTGTTGTTTTTTTTTGGATGACTAATAGAGACATATTGGTTGTGATGGGATTATTAGCTGCTCTGTATTCCATTCAGACAAGAATCTTCAAAATTATAGCTTAGAACTTAAGTTAAATATAAGACAGAGTTTTGCTTAACTGTGCTGTTAAGTGAAACATAGCTCCAAGAAATACTATGACATGATTTTTTTTTTTCCACAATAGCATTTGGCTTAAGAGAGCAGGGACAGAGATGTCAGATTTTGAATGCCAGATGTATTTGTTTTTTCCTTTTGATGCTGAGGATTGAACTCACAACTTTGCCAAGCAGGCACTTAGGCCACTGAGCTAAATCCCTGGCCGCAAGTTACCATCATTCTTAGCATTCAAAAAGTTAACATTATTGCTCTTTATACTTTATAACAGGTTTTAAAAAAACAATTATTCCAAAATTTTTTAACTCTAAATAATTCACTTTGTTTTTGTTCAGCAACATTTGTATTTTTTGTCACAGTTATTTTTTTTATTTCAATTAAATTTTATACCTTTCAAACACTATCATTAACGTGATTTTGGAAAATTGTTTGTGTTGTAATAACTGTTATAAAAGCAAAGAATGACAAAATATTTCACTTTCAATAGTGCCTGTATTCATAATGGATCATGTTTATTTTTATTCTAATTTTCTTATATTTGCATCAATTGTCTTTTCAAGTTTTGCACAATTTTCTTTACTTTTTCCTATTTAGATTAAGCTTGCTATTAGAAAACATTTTTCTACTTTTTTTAAACAATAGAATATATTTATTAAGAGACAGAAAGCTTCTGTCTGGGAGAGAGACAGAAGGGGTTCTGAGTGGATTGTCCAACTCTCCTAATTTCAGGAAGATCTTCACCAGCTTTCATCAGAAATGTATTCAGCTAGTCAAGGTGTTTATTGAATAGTTTCTAGCAATAGAGGTTAATAGTACACAGAATCAAGGGATAAAAATTTAAGAATAGTCATAATTTTATTTTTCCATTTTGTATTTTTGTACCTATTGTCTGGATATAAATTCTATTGCATGTGATATTATATCCTGAATCTTCTCCTTTAATCATTAGTGAACTAGCTCTTCAAGTTATTTCTGCTGCATATATTTCACTTTAGTCCTTGAGCTTGATATGAGACATGGTTATACCATGGATAAGATCTGGGGATGATACTCTGAAGTGAAATAAATCAGACACACCTGTATTAATACTGCATTGTTTCTCTGGTGTGAGAAACCATTAGTGTAAATCAGCAGTAAAATGTGTAAAAAGCATTTCTAAATAGGAAGAAAATATTCCAATGGGGAACGAACAAGAGATGGGGGAGAGAATGAAGGGAAAATGGGAAAAAAGCTTTGAAAATGGGGAGTAAAAGAGAGGCTGGAAGGGGGCAAGAGAATGGGAAAAAGGAAGAAACAGGTTGTATCGTGTACAAGTACAAATTCTCTATGGTGAATGTGGTCATTATGTATATTTAAGTTATACCAATAAAATCTGATTGAAAAAATAAAATAATTTTATTGGTAAATCTTTGATATACATAATGATCACATGCATCGTGGAGAATTTGTATTTGTACATAATATACATTCGTTCTTTTTTGCCCCATTCCTTTCTCTTTCTCTTTCTTTTTGATCTTTCTTTTTTTCTTTCTCTCCTTCCTTCCTTTCTTCTTCATTCCTTTTCTCCCTTTATTCCTTTCTCTCTGTTTTTCTTCCTTCCTTTCTTTCCTTCTTTCCTCCTCTCCCTTTCTTTCTCTCTTTCTCTTTCTTTCATTCATTCTTTCTTCTCTTTTAGAAAAACTCTCACTATGTGACCTTGAATCTGCAGTGTAGCCCACAGGCCACAGGCTGTGGGCTACAGGCAGTGAGGCCACAGGCTGGTCTCAGAATCTCAGTGATCCTCTTGCTTCAGCCTCCTGAGTGCTGGGATTGTTGGGATTACAGGTGAGCACCACCACATATGGCAGCTATATCTAAATTTTAACCTAATGGGAAATGTCTTAAAACCTGGAGCAAAAGCTTTTACATAGCCTTAGACTTATAATAATTTAAGACACAGAAGGTGTCAGGATATTAAAAGCCAGGTTAAGTAGATGATTTAGAGATATCTATTTCTCACTTTGGTACAAGCTGAAAGCCTACGTTCAGACATGCAAATTTAGCGCTAAGAATATTTTAGGGCTATAAAAAAGAAAAAATTATGCCAGGTGTGTAATTTTTTAAAAGCTGATAAATAATGAACTTATTAAGTTTTAAAGCAAATCTGGGAATGGGTTCATGGAAGTTGTTTCATGTGTTACAAAAAGTGAGAATCATAAAAGAGATGTCTACCAACAATTACTAAATTTCATTAGTTTTTGATGACCTATTTTTACACATAGCTCTATATTATCTTCAATGAGTAACTTCTTAAAACATATTTGCAAAGTGGAGATAAATATTTCAGATTTAAATACATTTTATTAAAACCAGAATCCTAGTCTCTTTTCTCCTACTGCTGAAGTACAAAGACTTAGGAAGTTTTCAATAGAAATGTGTGAAAACAGTTTGTTTAAACTCTTAAAATATAAGTCTATTACACTGAAAGTTCCTGCCTATCAACTAGTACTTAGTACCATACATACATGAAAATAATATGTGGCAAAGGGCAATTAAAACCTACTGCTATGCTCTGTCCTATTAACTCTTTCTGTCCTTTCTTATTTCCCATATTACTTTGTGTTTCTCTTGCATTTGCCAGTGACAAAGCCATTACACTGATCATATGACAATGGATCTGGAACAATAACATCAATCTTTACTTTCTAAATTCAAATATTTCAAAAACAGCAATGAAGATCAGAGCAAAATTGTGAATAGTGTACATGCATATTTAATAAGATTAACAGTGAAATGATTAGTTAGTTAAATTGACTAAATAGCTTGCTGCACAAAGACAGCTCAGTATGCAGGCTCAAGGCCTGAAGAGCAAGAGATAAACACATGTAGTCCAAACAAGAGAAAAGTAGGCACTGGATAACACTTCTAAGAATACTTAACTCTATGCAAATTTTTGTTGTGGTTATAATTTGGATGAATTCCAACTTTTTTTTGAAAAAAATTTTGCTTACACATCAAGCAAATATATAACAGAAAATATAGAGAGGTGCTAAATTCCAACTTTTTAAAGGAATATGTTCAAAGAGTTTTAATTGATGAATATACATGAAGGTGTTCCATTCAGTTATATGTGACTTGATTCTACTTAATAAGAATTTTTTTGAAATAAAAGGTTTGCTGTGAGTCAAGGTGTTAATATATACATTCTTTATACCACTTTTTGAAGCCTATTTACAGATCATGATTTGTTGAAAATGCTTTAGTCCACAGATCCAAAGTGAATGAACAGTTATGCATGTGCCAAAGGACCCCTATAGACTGATTAGCAGGAACGGGAGGAAACAAATCTCATATTAACTCAATTTGCATTTTAGCTTTGTGTATTACTTTTAGTGTACTATTAAACTCCGTTCAAAGAGGAAAATACAAATATGTGTTCCACATAATAGACCCATTCATTCTCTTAGGTAAAATGATTTCAAATATGCAAAGTATAATCTTTCTCATAAGATTTCAATTCTCTTTATAGTCTTCTCTTCCTACAAATGAAAAGCAAAGAGAAATGTAACATTGAAAAATCAATGCATAGAAAAAAGTCTGAAGTATTTTAAAATCAAAAAAGTGGAAGTTAATATTATCTGTCCCCCACACCAAGTACAGTGTTTGAGCCTATACTGTACGTTTGGATTAGCTTGTAGACGAATGTCAAAAGATTAATCAACATATGGTATTTAGACAATCCAGTTCTTTTCAGGTATTGGATTATATGGGTTTTCAGAAAAAAACATAAAAATTACTTTGTATATGAATTTCCAAAATGCAAGTCTATATAAACCAATAAAATTAAAGCTAAATTATGTATGTGGGAGTTTGATTAAGATTCATACAAAACATGATGCAAATGTTTCTGATATATGGAATGAATTCTAAAGCTTACAAAGTTATACAACAATAAAGATGAATCCTTTATCACAGATCTGTTTAATGTCTGATTTTTTTCATCTCTTCATGGGTTTATTAAACATTTCTATGTGCGCTGCAATCCCCACTTTAATTTGTAGAGCTTACATCAATATGATCCCATCCTTGGTCTGAATAAATATAGATACATCTCTGTGTTATCAAACTATGTAAAAGAATGTGCCAAAACGTGTATTTACTTAATCAGTAGAAATCTTAGGATATTATGAAAAGCTTATTTTGGACCTATGGTCCATTTAAATCCCTTAAATCTTAGTTCAAAAATATTAATGACGCTGGGCATGGTGGTACATGCCTGTAATCCCAGCACTTGGAAGGCTGAGACTGGAGGATTGCTGCAAGTTCGAGACCAACCTGGGCTACAAAGTGAGCTCCAGACTAGACTGAATTGCATAGTGACAACCTGTCTCAAAAAAAAAAAAAAAATATATATATATATATATATATATATATATATATATATATCACAATGAAAATGACTGAAATTTTTCATTCTACAAATTTAGAGAGAAAATAGGAAAACAATACCTTAAAATGAAAACTACCTGGAAGACTATATCTATTTGATTATTATATACTTTGAATTGCTCACACAGAAGGTAACATAAACAAGAGGTGTATTTCATTTTCTGTTGAAGACACGGGACACTTTCCTTGACCATTTTGTCTTAGTTTCCAGGTAATACAAACAGAAGTTGGTTGAGCATGCAATAACTTAGCTTACCACTGGATGGCAATGACAGCTTTTGTCTCCAAAATGTACACGGTGCCCTTAATGAAATTTAGTGGCACAACCCTGCATCCTCAGTTGCTGGGACATCAAAGTGCAAAACACACTGGCTGACTCTCCAATTCATATCCCACCTTCTCTTTGGATGGCTTCTCTCTGGCCCTTACTATGCTTAGGTAGCCAATAAATCTCTGTTGTTTGGAATCTCTCATTATGATACTCAATAGAATGTCAAGTGTGCAAGGAATCAAAAAACAGCTTTTAAAACAAAGGAGGAAAGAAAGCAGGTGACACTACCACATTCCCTTTGGCCACTAAGCTTGCAAATAACCAAGATTCTAAGAGTACACTTGTTATTTAATTTCTTTCTGCTATAGAGCAAGGATATATTTCACTTTCTTCAGTAATTTTACTCTTGCACAAACATGCACATAGTTCACTATGAATACACAATTCAGAAAATGGTTTGTACTTTAGAAAATTAGCTGACAATGGTTTAATTTTCCAGAGTTAGTTTTAAACTGATGATTAAAGAAATAATCTGAAAACCTTACATGTATCTAGCATGAGAAAAGAATTATTCAATTAATTTTTTGTGAGGATAGAGCAGGTAGATATTTGAGTTTTTATCAATTCAAAAACAATGACAATTAGGAAGGTATTACAAGCTTGCAACAATGAATTACATTTATTTTTATTCAGAATAAGATGAGCTTAAATTCATTTACATGAATAACGAAACTTTGCTTATGAATCACTTTGTTAGGTTATATCAAAGGGAAAAATATCAGATTATTTTGATGACTGGGATAAAAGCTGTTATTAGTATGGCATACTAAAAAAATGAAGTTGTAAATTTATAAATATATGGGAAGAATTAAATTTAATTATCTTTGTTACAGGAAATAGAAATATTTATTCCTACTTTAACTCATAAAACCTTCGGCACACACATTTTATTCCCTTATTACAAATAAAGCTTAAAAACTAAAGTTGCAATTAGCTGACATCTATGTGAAATAGCAGTTTATATTAGAAGAATTCTAGGATATTTTGTATTTCCTTTTCTAGAAGTACTTTTCTACTTTTTTGACTGAAGATGAAATGTCTTAAATAGTACAAATTAATAAAATGTTAAAATATCAACAAAAACAGAACTGGAATTCTGAGAGTATTGTAACGTGGCTAAATTAGAGGTTTTTCAAATATCAACTTTCAAAATTTTAGTTTTTATTTTAAGGGCTAGAAACACTAGATAAGTAAGATAATAATATTCTCTAGTAGTAGGAGGCCTATAAAAAGGAAATTTGTTTCTATTACTGTAAGGCACTTCTAATTTTATACATATAGACTTCTTACCACTAAGTAGAGATATATGAATACATCTGTAGAACTACAGAACAAGCTGGGTGAAATAAAGTCAGTTTCTTGACGTCTACTTTTTCTTTTCTTCCTAAAAGCAGTCTACGTGCAGGTGGAAACTAAATCTATCGAGTATATTTGGAGAAAGATATTCTTAGAAACGCAAATGGACTGGATCTGTCTTTATCAATAGTTTCCTATTCTCATCTGAGTACGTCCTAATTCAGCAGCATTTGGATAAAAAATTTGAGCAAATTTTTTTTGTGTTGTTGGATGATTAGATTGTTCAAAAATGATTAATTTCCTTCACCACACAGCCACATATAAACACACACTTTAAAATCCCATTTACTTTAAAGTAAATTGTATGAAAAAACTTTGTTTATATAAATTTTGGCAAATTTGCAACTGTCATATACATACATGATGAGAAATGCTATTATGTATGTGACATATTTATAATTAAACATGTAAAATCAAGCATGTGATTCAAACTAAAATCAAACTAAAATCAGCCCTACAATGGCTGAAAACCTTGCTTTTGACCATGTATATTTATTTGTGATTAAAAAACCTGAACCTCTAGTATTTCATTTCTTTGTATTTTCATTCTGACTGTTTTAATTTTCAAATTCATTTTTTTCCCAAAAATTTAGTCAAGGGTTCTTGTATAAGAATACAAGAATTTTGGAATAAACTGAAATCTTTACAGATGGAAAGTGAGATCCTGAAAAATTACTGTGCATAAGCATATTACTTGTTATTTTTAATTTAAAATAGTAACTACTATATTTCTCATGTTGAAAAAGACTATCTGCAGATTCCAATAGAAAGAGATGTCAGTACTTTTGAAAGATTAGAAGCAAAAATTTCTTAAAACTATCATTCATTTTTGTTTTTAAGGGATCTGGGGATGAAAACTGAGGCCTTTACACTGAAGTATCTCCTCATCTGCTTTTTGTTCTTTATTCTGAGACAGCATTTCACTAAGTCACTAAATTACCTAGACTGGGCTTAGACTTGTGATCCTTTGGAACTCGGGATTTCAGATATGCTCATGCATGCTCAACTACTCCATAATTTTAGTAAGAATCAAAAAGACAAAGTAAGAGTGAACATTTATTGAAATTTATGTATATAAATGTATGCAAATATAGACAAGTACAGGTGACTTCAAGGACATCTGACTCACATGAAACCACATGATTTATAGTTTCCTTGGAAAATGAGATAATGTTGTCTGTCTGTCTGTGGGTCTCAGTGTTGCATGGGTTGATGTTTTCCTGTGAGTTTTACTTTCACAAATTAATGCACAACAGAGAATGGCAGTCCCATATTGTAGAAGTCTTTTAAAGAACAGAATATTGAAACTTTAGGAATGAGTGGAGATCTTATGGTCAGTCCACAACTCTTGGTGGACTCTATGTTTTGTATTGCAAGGCCTCTCTGAAAAATAATCACACTAGAAAATGCTGAGAAAATTTTTCTTAGAATCAAGATGAAAGTAGCTCACATTCCAGGGGGTTGCATTTTTTATTTTAAAGTACGTTTATGTGTTTAAATGTTAAACATATAAAAATGAGAGTTCCATTTTTTATGCACGTGATAAAAGTCACACTAAGTTGTTAAGTTTCTGATATCAGGAAAATTCTTTGACAAGTGCCTGTGCACAAAGAGGCTGCCGACTTCTCAGCCTACTTTCTTCTTCAATATTCTCGATTTCTTCAGCACTGCCCGAGAGAAATTCTCTGTCTAGTAAAATGTACAGATTCCATAATTTGCCCTTTTCTTTCTTCTGGCTTATTTTGCTGGGTTAATATTTGTCCTCCGCTGTTTCCTCATTCTCTGGGTTGAACCAGTCTTCCTGAAAGTCCACTTTCTAAATGACATCAATAAAAAATGTGCTTAACTAAGGTCATTAAAAGGATCATATAAATTCTTTCATGATTTTAAGAATAATCAGCAAATCAGACACGAAAACCCAATAGGAAAACCTGCCAAATGGGAAAGCCCAGGTTCCTGACTCCATTTTCTTCTATCACTTGTAAGTTAATACTCACTGATAAACTTGAAAAAGCCAGGAAGCGCATCAGGCCCTGGAGCCCGTGGAATGACTCAGTCTTCTGGAAACAGAAGAGAGCTGCTAATACCCACGTTGGGTGACTGAAAGAAAATACGATACATGTCTAAGGTTTTTCCAGACTGGTTCTTATATACGAAACAAGTAAAGCCGGATGGAAAACGCAGCAAAAAATGAACAAAAACCTGAATGCCAGATAATTATTAACTTGTGGTTCAGTTGATGAACTCTAAGGAGAAAACACCACACTGAATCATTACTTAAATGAACTACTTTGGACTCCATGTTTTAGACGTGGAAAAAAGATGTTTTTCAACACAATGAGGATATTAATAAGGAAAAAGAGGCAAAAACAAAGTAGAGAAAGTAAATATATGGTCTAATAGAAAGATTTATGCCTGAAAATTCTAGGGCAAATAGACTGCACTATTTTCCTTTTGTTATTCTCTCTTCTTATTTACCTTAAAACAAAATACTGATGTTTCATATATGATCAGTTCCTAAATTTATAGCTGCAAGGATTAAATCTATCAAAAGGGCTCATTTTCTTTGTGGTAATAGTGCTTTATTTATGGACACGTAGGATTATATTTTTAATTATGTCTTATTATAGTTATTTTTAATTCCATATTTTTTTTTACAAAAAATCCTTTATTGAAGTCCTTCCATGGGGTAGTAATTTTGTTTGTTGTCAGATTTCATTTCTTAGCTTCTTGCACAATGTGTTACCTATGGATGTGTGCTTACTATAAACCAAAAGACGTGGTAAGTGAAGAAGAAAAAACAACAAAAAAATCAGAAAAAAAAATCAAATCCTTACGTTACATAATATATAACACCTAAAAGTACAATGATCTAACACTCAGACTCTGTGATAGGCCTGCGTTCAAATTCTGCTCCATCCTGCAAGTTAGGTTATTATGTAACTTATTTCTTCCCTTCAAAGGTTTGTTGCAAATATCAAATTTGATTAGGTGAGTTTCTAAAAAATAATAATAATAGGGAAATATAAAACTTATAAGTAGAAACTATGTTGTTTAGTATTTCTTAAATTGTTCATGTTTTCTAATAATACTGTTGACAAACTCTTATAACTAATTTTTTAACCAGACATATAGCCATCGGATAAAATATTTATTGTTTATCACTTATCATTTCATTAATGAAATTATGCAATGTATATACTGATTGATGAATATAAGAGAAAATTGATTTTGTGGAGCAATATTGCGGTTTGATTTTTTACTTTGTGAATTCGGAAGAATTTTACTTAAAATTGATTTTATTATTTCACAAACAAAAATATTGTCATTTATTTTTACAGTTTTTCTAAATAAAATATTCGTATAAATTTTATTTTTATTTTACTTAAAACTCATATTAAGGTATATGATAATAACCTAAGAATTATTTTCCAATTGGTAAATTCTTCAGTTATTTCATGAATATTTTATGTACTTGCATAAAGTTGATAATACATTCACTGCATACTATAAATTGTATATCTTACAGAAGAATTACAGCGTTACATCACCAATCATATTATTTATGTTACTAGTATGTATTTTAACTTAAGTTGTTAATATTTTCAATGTGCTCATGCTTACATTTTTCTTTTATTTATTTTTTATTATTTTGCTCGGAAGTATCTTGAGACTAAATTTTTAATGTTGCTCCTTTTTGTGTGCTAAGAAAATATATTTATAAATGTTACTGGTATGTACCATATATTCTAATCAATTTTAAAATTATTAATCTGTTAACATAGTGATATGTATCTTTGAACACAAATTTTAAGGTATCCCTATAAATGGTTTATATTATGAATCCTTCATATTTAAACACACTAATTATTTATTTTTCCAGCACATAAATCAGTTTATGCTTGCTCAAACTATTCTTGGACTGCATATTTTTCTCTTAAAACTTAGTTCTCATCACTACAGTGTACTTGGCACTCTGAATTAGAATATGAAACCAGTGTCTTACATTTTTTTAAAAAAATTATTCAAATGTTAGGGATATTTTAAAACATATTTTACTATATTGTGTATACTATACTGTTTATAATTTTTTGAAAACATAAAACAAAATTTCATAACAAAATTATGAAAAAATAACAATAGTTAACACACCATCTACTTTTACCTTCAAAGTACTCAGAGAGCAAGACACAGACAAAATGGTTCTCTCTTACAAATAAAAGTGCAAAAGTTTCAATGTACTAAGAAAAGCTAGTAGTATAAAAGAAACATCAACAATTTAAAACTTTGCCAATTTTATTCTAAACTATTTCTTTATTGTTTGGCCCATGCAATTTAATAATCACTTTAATTACCTTTTTATTTTATTCACTTCAAATTGTGAAAAATATTGTCTAGCATTTATTAATTTTTATTTCTTATTTTCAGCCTTAGTACATGTTTGTGATGTATAATAAATCCATTCATCACGGGGAGCTGGTGAGTAAATGCTCTCTGTACTCCCCCTGACCCTCACTCCTCTCTCCTATCCTCAGATCTTCCCATCCCGAAAGGTCTATCTCCATGTCCGCTATCCATCTTTTATTTTGCTCATTAAGTTATATATACTTTGGGTTTCTCTTACAAGAGAGACCATGTAATATTTAACCTTTTGTGTCTGATTTATCTCACTTACCATTATGTTTACAAAGTGCTTCCATTTCTTTCTGTCAAACAATGATTGCTTAGCATCACTTGCTTACTTGTTTTCATTCATTTCCAGTAGAAGGCAAATGTGTGTGTGTGTGTGTGTGTGTGTGTGTGTGTGTGTATAATATATATCATATATTATATATGTACATTTTATTTTCTATCCACTAAAACTTCTGATTATTATTATTATTATTATTATTATTATTATTTCTATGAGTTTTCTGGTGAGGTTAGAAAGTGCCAGTGTTTATTAGTGATTTCATTCTGTTCAATGTCAGTTATACAACATTCTTTACTACAGCTGAAGCCAACTTTAGTTTTTCCATTAGTATATCTTCTTTCTCATATTTTTTCATATGTTAGCTGACAGCATTTCCATTTCATTCCCCTTTTCTTTTATTTTTCCATTTTATGTTTATTTTAGAAATTTATTTTTCTTAGGTGAGATTCCCTTTGGGATAGGGGATTAAATCCAGGGCCTCGGGCATCTAAGCATAGACTGAGTCATACACCCCACACACCATCCCATTTAAAGAAAATTCTTGAACAGGGCCTCATACCCTGGACCTTTGCAAAGGACATTTTCCCCTTTGACAGATTTTGCTGGTTATTTTTAGATTCTCAGAATTCTTCAACAATTTTCAATGACTTGTCCCTGAGGCTTACCAAATGCTGCATCAAATAAAAATTTAAATAATGTGGTTCTACAAAATTTAAGCAGAGTATTTTCATATTTCTGTTTTCTTATTTCATGAATATTAGGAGTCAATTAAATTCTTAGAACATTTAAAAAGAAGGGATTAGTTTCAGGGTTTTGGAATGGTCTAACTCCCATTTTTTCCTTGAGTGGATGGATGCAGTGCTCCTTCATACCAGCATGGTTTTGCCATTTACAGGATGAAGTTACAAACTTGCATGATGTGTAAATAGAAAGAAAGAAATAAAAAGGGCAAGATGATCTTGACAACTCCAAAATAAGGACTTAAAATTCTGCTTTAGACCACAATTCTTATTTAATGAATTTTGGATGCATTAATTTTTAACTTCCTGTTTTATTGTAGCATCCCTTTTCAGATACTCAGATATGAATAGCCACTAACCATATATTAAATTATTCTATGTAACCTTTATCCCTGAAATAGAAAAACTATTTTAGCAATTTCTTGGTATCTATTGTTACTTGTTTTGCAGGTATATTTCAAAGGTCTAGTACAGCCAAATGTTACACCATTATTTTCATGAATTTGAGTCTTTCTTAGAGTTGGTAATAATCTTTACTGTCTTTAATATATTTGCTTTAAAATAATGAAGATTTATCATAATATTGAAAATCTCCAATGATGAAAAATTTCATGAAATCACACCTTTTAAAAATTTCACAAGAATTTAAAAACATGATACTTTTAAAAATAACTCTTAGAACATAATTTTTCTTGAACTTTGGAGAAGTGCAACTTGAAAGGAAAGTAGACTTTTGTTTTAAAATTCATATTTTTATGATTATGGA
Source organism: Cavia porcellus (assembly GCF_034190915.1). Lineage (NCBI taxonomy): Eukaryota > Metazoa > Chordata > Mammalia > Rodentia > Caviidae > Cavia > Cavia porcellus. The sequence goes on from NW_026947496.1 coordinate 44,664,950, forward strand.
GCAAAATTTGTACAACCATATAGAAAAATATGAAATTCCAATTTAAAATTCCATCATGAAACCACACCATTCTAATTTCTCCAGGCCACGGTTTGTTAATATTCCACAAAGTCCCAGGATGCAACTATAAGACTGCATTCAAATCTATGAACATGAGGCAATCATGCTCAGCAGAGTATAACAATAATTATAATAGAGATTAAATAAAAATAATTAGAAAAAGTTCATCTAGTTTTGATGTATTAATTATTCTGACCCTGTTCTATTCAGAGTCTAATTATCTGGTTCAGTGAAAATGCCAAGATTTCTACGACTCATAAAAATTACATTCAAGTAATTATGTCAGCAAACTAAACAGTATTCATTTACCATGCCTTTTTATGCACACATTTGAATATGCTTTTTTAACTGTTTTTGCTCTTTGTTCCTATTCATGGGAAATAATACCTGTAGAGAAATTTGAAAGTCAGTTGCACTCCGAGCGTAATGTGCAATTCTTGCTGATATTCTTCTTTTGTAAGATTGCTGTAAGTCTCATATAACCTTTGTTTAAAAAACATGAATTAAAGTTCACTCTTCAGTTGTTTCAAAGAATTCTTTAAAACCTGTAGCTGTAGTTTTTTAAAAAAAGTTTAAAGCAGTAATACAAAGGATCTCTTAGAAAGTTTCTCACCTTGGATAGCTCAGAAGCTGAATAAATAAGTCTTTCTCTACTTATTCCTGTTACTCGTATTTCCCTTAGAGATATATTATGGCATTCTATGAAAGACCCAAGGCTTAGAAAAATATATGTGCATACAGGCATATGTAATACTTCAAGTGGTGATAGGGCTTAGGATTCAACATCATTGAGTTGTGCATTCTGATGCCATAAGTAAATTTTAACACTTAAATAAGCTAAAGAAATTTGACGAAGAGTAAAATGATGATGAATTCAATGCCTATTACATCCCTTATAATTTTTTTGTAAAAATTTTAGTAAAATATTTGATAGACATCATAAGTCAAATTTTGTTGCTCAAAGTATTTAGATTGCAGTTTTACTTTTACTTTCAATGTTTTGTAGATAGATATAGATATAACGTAGTTGACATTAGATACATGTAGGGAAGAGTGGACTAGTAGCTGTTTTGAATTGCTTGTAGTTCTACTAGTAAGATAAGTTTAAACACACAAATATGTATATATTTTATTTGTTAAAAGATGTTCTATATCTTCTTTGAATCCCTATTTATCTTTCAGGCACTACTAATTGCTTACAAGTTTTATCCAAGATAAGGAGCGGTAGAAGAATTGAAAAGTGCTATTAAAATGAATGGAACTGAAATAGGACAACTGTGAGAGAAAGAGCTGTACACATTCAAATGAAGGCTAGGTGTACAGCTTAGGTGTGGAGTACTTTCTCAGTATGTGCAAGGCCCTGGGCACAATTCTCAGCATTGCAAAGAAAAAAATAAACAAAAATAAAAGCTCTGTACACAGCAATAACTGTATATTTGCAGTGGCAATATAGGATATCAAATCATATTGAAAATTATAGGAGCAAAAATACTAAAATTTTACAGTAAAATGAATCAATAGTGAAAGTAACAGTCAAGTCTCTCATCTTGATCATCAGTGTTCCGTTTAGACATAGCATTGGTGCTCCCATTGACCTGATTCTTTTGAGTCCTATGTATCCTGGCAATAATTCTGCTAGGTCTTCCACAATAGAATTGGTTTTAGTCCTTACTTTTTAGCATATTTGATGCATTGGTCAAACATAATGAAATATCCAAAGAAGCTGCAAAACCATACCCCAAAGCTGGTTATTTTTTTTTTATTCTGACAGTTGTATTCAGTAGCTTTGCAAGCTTTGATGCATTAGGCATCTGAACTAAAGCACTAACGTTTAATTCCTTCTTCAATACACCTCCTCTCTTAGGTCATTCCTCTTGCATCCCAATCAGCTTCCTAGGTTATACTAGCGGTGGGACATCTGAGGGTGGCTTTGAGAGGCACTAAAAGGAAACCTCCACTGAATTTGTCCAAAATTTTCCTATCATGTCGACCACTTTGTGCCATCTGGAATCTCATCTAGAGGGCTAGGACTCTTCTAGGAAGTGAGACTTGAGGGATATGTGCATCTCTTTTACTCTTTTTTCTGCATTCTTTATGACATTCTATCGTTTGAGGGTCAAAAATACTAATGTAACAGATGTAATAATTAAAGAGCTCTTGTCAGACCATTGCTCTCCAATCTTTTCCTTAACAGTGCCATAATCTTGGGTAAATCACCAAAATTTTCTTATCTAAAATTTAGAAAGATGATCATAAGTTGATGATCATAAGATGATCATAAGTTGTTAAATAAGGGTGTATATACATGTACAAACAGATACACATACTTAAGAGAGTGTCAGTTAATGTTTCAAGAAGCTGAGGTATAGAATGGCCCAATAATAAAAGGTTGTAATATTCTCTTAGTAGGTTCAAATTTGACCTTTACTAGTATCTTCTCTCTGCTATTCTGGATACCTGATCACCGTTATTACCAAGTGTAAGATTCCCCAAACTTTTGTTCATTTGTTTCTATGCTAGTCTTCTTAAAGCAATTTGGTTCTTCTCTTCATCTCCATTCTCAAAAAAGCTGTCAATGAGAATTTTATTTTTCTGTTTAGAAGATCAACTTCCTGTTAAGACACTAATCTAGGAGAACTTTGCCATTCAAATGTTATTTCCTTTCTAGATATAAACTCCATACTGAAGTTGATATTCATCCATCCTTTCTATCTACATTCTCATAATGTTGTTGCAAATGTGTACATACATGCAGTATTTTGGTTTATTTTTAAAATTAAACGAAGAAGACCAGAGTATATGAACAATTTCATGACATGCTTTTTATTTATCATATGATTGGGGAAATGTATACATTATTCATTAATGTTAACTAATCAATTCCTAAAATTCAATACAATTTTTCATTCCATCTCTAGGCATAAAATCTGATGTTTTTCTGAAGTGTTTCTCAATCACAAACACTGATGCTGTGAACGTAATAGCACATCTTTCATTATTTCAATGTGAAATAGTTTTTCCAGTTATAGGCCTGATCACTGCTGCTACTTTGTGGTGAAAAAATTTTCAATTCTATATTCTTGCCAGTTTGCAAGCCTTCTGAGTACTATTCAACAGTACTCACCATGTCATACAGTAGATCTCCAAAAGTTATTCCTCCTACTTAAGGAAACTTTGTATCTCGTGTCCACAATCTCTTCCTTTGCTGTCCCTGGCAGCCAGCACTCTACTTCCAATTTAAGATTGCATATTTGAGATCACACCATATTTTTCTTTCTATACTAGCTAGTTTCCAGGATTATCTTTGTTGCTGCATAAGGAAAGATTAGTTTATTATTTTTAATTTCTATTTTCAGACAATAGGTTTAAACATTTATGTTAAACAATTAAACATAAGCATATATTTGTATGTTGCCATTTAATATATTTCTCTGAATTTCTTCTTAATATGCTTTATAAAACTTTCAAATTAGATTATTTGCCTTATAGCTAGAGTCATACAATTTTTTACTCTAAATCCCATTACGTTATATAACAAAAAGTAAATTAAAATGAATGATAGGAAAAATGAACACTACAATATAAGAAAGATACAAACTAGCAATATGTACATAGACTGCCACTTATAAAGCTCAATTACATGTATTAGACTAAATATAATAGACATATGACAGATTTTTAGGATACACCTTAATATATCTGTAGACTATGTAAGGCAGACCTGTATTAGTAGGTTGTACAATATCTAAATATATGGAATACCAAGATATCGACAAAAAATAATCAGATCTACCTAATTAAGCTTTAAGCAAAATTATTTGTAAAGTTAGAAAACTATAATTAATATCTTAACAATAACAATATGCCAGGAAATGTGACAATTTTTAATATATCTAATACTATACATGGCATGAGTGTATGTAAAACAACTAAAACTAGAAGAAAAAAATTAAACTATACTTTATCTACTTCCTTGGATATGTCAAATAATTTTTCTGTATTTGTAATTGTCTTAGTTACCTTTACTCGTTGCTGAGACAAAATACCTGAAGCCTAAAGTTGGGAAAGGAAAGGTTTATTTCATACAGTGTTTGGAGGTTTTAGTCCACACTTAGTTGGTTCCAAGACAGGGGGGCATGGCTTGGCCGCAGTTCATCGAGGCTGCAAACAGCAAGCATGAACCAGCAAAGAGCAAGACACACCTTCTTCCTGCTATTACATCACATCCTGGCTCCACCCCTTTGTGGGTGGAGCACTGACACCATCAATCCAAGCACTAGACAATGAACCTTCACAAATGCACAATGCAAACTCATGAGGCCTGGAGACACAGACATAAACCATGGCAGTAATCATATGTATTTTCTTCTTTATTGCATATTTAGGATAATCATGACTGTTATATATAAATAGAAGGAGCATGTATTTTAAAGATGACCTTGGGAACCCATACACACACACTAATGTATTGCTATACTCAAAGTACTAATCATCTATTAAAAGAATTTTTAAAATATTACTCACAAGTGATATTTGCCTGTAATTTTATTTATTCTTATATCTTAATCAAATTTTTGTATCAGAGATAGGTTAATTTAATAAAATGAGTCTGAAATGAATTCTTAGTTTTTGCCACTTGGTAAAAATCTCTAAGAAATTAAAATCATACATTTTTAAAAAGTTTTAACTAAAATTTTCTTTGAAATGATCTGAGTATTTTATTTCACTATTTATTGGTCATGTTTTGTGGAAATTCAATTTCTTCAAAGGACACAGGCCTACTTAAGGTGTTCTATTTCATTTTTTATTGCATAAATTTTATTTCTCATTTAAATTTTTAAGTTTATTATCATAAAATTATTTAGATTTCTATTTTACTTCTTAATGCCTACTTTCTATAATACCTTTCTACCCTTCTTTCCTGATACTGGAAATTTATATTTTTTCCTTATTTATCTCATCTAATATTTTTTTTAATTTTAAAGAGAATAAAACCAATCACATCAAAACAGTGCAAGTGATACAGTATTGCAAAACAAGATAATAGGAAATCAACAATGGCTACCATAATGCCCCCTGTCATCTGCAAACTAGCTATCTATACCATCAGACACAGTAAAATCAAACAAAACAGAACTGAATAAACTAAAAACAAAACAATGAATGCAATAAAGGACTTCAAAAGAAGATAAAATAGTAAATCCAAAATGGCTGCCATAATATATCTTGTTAACTATTCATGGCATCAGATATAATAAGCTCTAACAAGACAAAATAGAATAAAACCCAACTAATGAAACCAATGAAAATGGTACAGAACTTTAAAACAAGGAATAAAGAATTAACAATGACTACGGCCCTCAGTAGGAGATCCCCCATAGATGCTATATTGTGTAATGTTATCCTATTAATACGTGATCAGACTACCAGCTTTAAGCCTGCAAAGTCAATGAAACAGTAAACACTATTCATATTAAGTTGTATTCAACTTTAATAGCTACAATCATCTCAACCTGTGTTTCTCTGGATGAGATGGTGCAAGGTACCTTGTCTCTTGTTTCTCGGCTTCTGCGCTCAAGGGGGTTGGGGTCTGGTTCTCCTCCCTGTGTCCCATGAGTGGTGCTGACTCTATCTCATCTGTTTTGGAAAAGGCTTTTGATTTTTTCAACTGTTTTCATCCACTTATTCTATTATTTGAACTATTTGGTTTGTATTTCATGCATCGTTATTTCATTCTCTAGTTTTCTTTTTGTGCTTGCTTAATTTTGATGGATCATGTTTCACTAGTTTCTTGGAACTTTAGGTTGCTGAGTTGAACCTTTCTGTTTTGTTTCTACAGCATATATTCAAAGACGTGCTTTCTTATGTCTTACTTAAGCTGCGTCTATACATTTTGATACGTTATATTTTTGATTCCACACATTTTCTAATTTCACTTATAAGTTTGTTCTTTGATTTGTGAATTATTTAGAAGCATGGTTCCCAGTTGAGAATCTTGTAAATATTTCTTTATTTATTATAGCTCCAGTTTTGAATTCCACTTTGAATTACTTGCTATCTGGAAGCAAGTAATCTTTGTAAGGTTTTTCATGACTTAAGACTAAAAATATAATCTAAATCAGTGAACATTCTGTCTAAATAAGTGAACATTTTGTCTAAATCAGTGATTGTTTTGTCTGCATCAGAAAAGGGTACTTGAGTGTAATGAAACTGATTTTTCATTAATAATTTCACTTGGTATAGAATTTCTGGTTAAGAAAATAAACCCTGTGTTTTTTCTCTACAATTATTTCTGATAATAAAATGTTTTTTCCTCCTAAGTTTTCTGAGATATTTTCCATTTTTCAACAATTCTAAAATATGTCTCTGTGGAATTTTGATTGCATACGTATTTTCTGCATTATATGTGTACTTTGAAATTTTGAGAAATTTTTGATGATTATTTCCCCAAAACTATATTCTGCCGTGTTCTCTCCTTTCTGCAATATAAATGTCAACATAATAGATATTATCTAATAAAGAACTGAAGCTTTCTTTACATTTTAAAGCCATTTTTCTTTTCATCACAGTAGATAATTTCCATCTGCAGAAATTATGTATTCTAAAAATTCAGGCTTTCACTATTGTCTTGTCCCTGTTTAGTGAATGTTTTATGATATTTTAGATACTATAATTTCTAGCTATAAAATTATTTTTTATAGTTTTCAAATTTTTATTTCATGTTTCATAATAATGATGAAATTAGGATCGTATTTAATATTCTGCTCATAGCTACAAAGAATTTTTCTGCCAATTTTAAGTCATAACATTTTGGGCTGTGTTTCTATTTACCGTACATTCTGTCTTACCTTGAGTCACTTGTGACTGGTTTGCATGTCTAGAAATTGTATCACATACTTGGTTCTATCTTTTTCTTTTTAAGGACATTTTTTTCCTAGAAGGCAGTTCATGTGTTTGTATACAAATTCTACTTCCCCTGTGTGAGGCAGTAATTAAAATCTGTAGTCTTTTCTTTTAGACTTCTGGGTTTTTATTTCTTCTAGGCCTTTGTCTCTGCATGAGGGATACGTGATTCAGTCACTGATTTATTTAAGATTTTGAGATTACTCTTTCTGTCTCCTTCTTTTCCTTGTTTACATTGTGTGTGTGTGTGTGTGTGTGTGTGTGTGTGCGCGCGCGTGCGTGCATGTGCTCATGGGCAGGCACACACACACACACACACACACACACACACACACACACACAAACTCCCAAGCCCTTTGCCGGCCCTGAACAATCCTGCTCTTTGACTTCACAGGCCTGAACATCTTCCATTTCTGCACTGAGTTCTGGTTATCCAGCAACGTTCTGGGGACACCTGAAGGAGAAAGCAGGACAAACTGAGCTCTCTCTTCATGCATTTCTTTTCCTTTCAGGTAGAATCATTTTCCTCTTTCATTGCTCACTTTCTCCTGCCTCCAACTTATGTATTTTCGACTTTGTCTAGAGATGACAATTGTTGTATATGCAACAACCATTGATGGGTTAGTCATATAAAGTCACACTGTCATATCAGTTGCAAATATTTCTTTTGTGCAACAGTTTCAACCACCTGCAGGAGTCCCCTCTGAGTAGTAACACACTAAATGAGTTATACACAAGAAGGGCCTGAGGCTGCACTGTAAAACAATTGCTATGACTATGTTTTGTTTTGCTTTGAGACAAGTCTCACTATGCAGTTCAGGCTGGCCTTGAGCTCGCTTTGTAGCCCAGGCTGGTCTCAACTCACAATGATCTTTCTGCCTCAGCCTCCCTATTACCAAGTCTATGACTATTAAAATAGTGAAACTGGAATCTATCTGAGATCTGCCTTGTGATTAAACTCAGGTATTAGAAGAACAGACAAACACAGAATATGTAATGTACAGCATGGGGATTGTTGTTTTATGCTAACGCATTTGTTGATTCCATCTGTGACCTTAAGTTAGGACTAATTTTTTCCTCCATACAAGAGAAACATTTATACCTACTTTCACACAGTAGGATATCACATAAAGATTTTAGTTCAGTCTAAAATACTCTCATTTCTTTAAGAAAAAGGCTATGTTAATACATGGCCTGTCTTATAAGAGAAATCATTCTGTTAAGGCTTTTTAAGAAACTTCCACAATGCCTTCTCTAGTGATTTACAGGTAGTATTTAATGACATTAATGTTTGCATTTTAAATTACTTTTTGTGCACTGGATATTTACTCTGATTGTAAGATATGTATTGTCTTCAGGGAGCATTTATTCAGCAGCCATAATGAACTCATGATTATAAATCTTATATGGTCTTAGAAAATAAAGAAATTCTGTTCATAATGCATTTTCAGCATACAGTAAAACTTGATAGTTTCATCTTTTAAAATATTTTCTACCATTTCCTTAGATTACATCTTCTTAGTTATATGTTACCATTGCATGGAAAACAGCATATTTCTATGGTCATAAGCACAGAGAATATGATAGATCTATTAGAATTAATCTGTCAGTCTTGTGTGATATCACAGTGTTAGAGACAATAATCATAGGACTCAGTTCCAGTGTGTATACTGCTGCTTCTTTTCCCAAGTACTTTTTAATAGCACATTTCATGGTCCAAACTTTGTGTACATTACAGGTCATAAATTATAATTTCTCTACTTTTAACATTTTTCTAAAATAATTATGACACCAGTGTTCACAAAGAAATACTGAAATTTATACATGCCTATGTATACATATAGTTGTTACCTTCTATAAGGAGGCATGTTATTTCTATTATGAAAATTGCTCCTTATTCTAGATTTTTAACTAAATGTAGACTAGAATTATAAAGTATCTATATTTAAAAAGAATTGAATAATTTTCTATCTGTGACAAAATTAAATTTCTCATCTTAGAAGATACAATAACATTAATATTTGGATACCATTAAAAAAAGAATAATTGAATAGTGAAAAATGCCTTATGTCAGGTGTAGTCTTGAGAATTACAAGATAGTGTAAATAAGATTATGCAAATCAGAGCAATTCAATCTCTAAATTGATTTTCATATTTATATTATTAATGTATAAGCTAATATGAATTCAAGTCATAATCTGGCATAGAAGACTATCATAAGCACTATCATTTACATTTTTAAAAATAACTTGGATATGCTCTTTATTTACTCTTAACCAGAGTAATGCTGGTCTCTAAGCCATTAGATGCAGAGCATTAGTAGAGATACATCATTAAGCTAAGCAGTCAATTTATGTTAAGACAGAGCTTTTTTGCTAGTCCTGTTTGTGGCATGTCACACCACACAAACATGAGTCTTTAGACAGTGAACATAGTATGTGTTTTTTTTTTGGTTTAATCATGTAATCATATGAGACACACATATTACCATCTCTGAAAAATTATTGTATCTATTCATGAAAAAAAATCATTCTGTTTTGAGAAAGACTATGATATACATTTCTTGACAAAAAAAGGGTAGAATCCTGTTCGATTTTGTAAGTGTAAGTATATACATTTCCTGACCATATTTTAGAGAGGTAGAATTAGTTGTCAAGACAAGTATAAATATTTATGTTTTTGTGGGATTTGCCCTTAAGGATTAAATTTCCACATGCTTAGGTCATAGGACTTCATTTTAGTTATATTTAATATATAGACTGTAGTGTAGAAGTTCTTTGCTGGTGTTATACACATTAAAAATGAGAGTTTACCCCCCTAAATGTGTTGTCTTTTATAATATTCAGTTACACAATAGATCAGAAGTAGGTAAGAGCAAAGAGAAGAAGCCTAGCTGTATTTAGAGGCACACATGTAGTCAAGTCTCTAAGCAGGATGTCAATATATCTGAAATGCTGTCAAAGTTTGAAAGAAATTTATAAATGAATTCAATAGTTCTAGAGTTTCATTAAACAATGATTTTAGTCATTAATTTATGTAACCAAAGGGCTTAGCTATAAGGTATTCAATGTCTTTGCTTCTAGACCTATAAAACTAGTAGCAGAAGCATGATACTTTATGAAATGAAATATTTGTAATAGAAAGCATTTACTTAGCCGAATGAAAAAAAATATGAAATACATTTTTTGGTCCAGTGGATACAATAATAATCACAAAGAATACATGAATTCAAAAGCAATACTTTTTTAAAAAAAATTTACAGGATCTAAAATTATTTATCTGAGTTACAAACTGAGCTTTTCTGTCTGTTGTAACACAATCCATTATGCTCACAGGGCAAGTGTCAATTCTACTGCTGTCTTTGATTTTCATAATAGGTTGGAATGAGTTCTGCCTCTGTGTACTATTTATTTCTGCCTCCATGGATAAGGTGCTTCATCTTCACTTAAAAGTTTGCAATGTGATGTAATGATTAATATAAATTACATTATTTGTATTTGAACAGCTTTCTGTAGCACTGAGATATGATTAGATCAGCATTTGTCAAAGTGTATTGATTCCAGAATATTACTTAACTGTCCCATGAAAGGGATATCATGATCAAATTACCATGGTGAATTTAACATGCAACACATTTTTTAAACTCTTCACAGACAATATTGTCATTACAGTGGTACCTCAGCTCATGAACTTAGTTAATTCCACAATTCTGGATCAGATGGCCACATTTGAGTTCATGCAGGAAATAGTATTATCCATCATCTGATACAGTTTTATCCATCATCTGATACAGTTTTCAAGCAAAAACAAAAATTTGTCAAACCCTTCTGTTTGCAAACCAGATTGTTCCTAAATAAGTGTTCATGAACCATGGTACAATTGTATTTATAAATGTCCATTAGGAGGATAAGATGTATTGTATTTCATTAATTACATGATTTTTCTGCCAATGTGAAATAATATACATATAATAATTTGGAAAAATATTCACTAGAAATATTTTCATCATAATGTGGCATAGAAGTAAAAAGTAATCTGATATATACTTCATAAAAACTGACATGAATTTTTATTATTGTCAAATTTTCTTGTTCCTGTCCCAAACTAGGTTTGCTGAAGGTATGTCTAAGCCAAAATCATTTTTGGAGGAAGCATGCAACTATAACTTATACAGATACAGGCCTTTGAAGAAATTACAGGCCAATAAAAGGGGAAAAAATCAGGGCTAAGAGTTTAGCTCAGTGGCACAAGTACCTATTTGGCAAGTGCAAGGTGATGAGTTAGATCCCCAGTACAAAAAAAGGAAAAAATGTATACTATCATCTTCCCACCTAATTTCTCACACTTCCTCTTTCTTTGAAATCAGCACAGTAAAGACACTGTGTTCCCCCAGTTAGGTTTCTAATAGGAATGCATATCTGCATTTCTTGAAGAGGTTAATAACACCAATCCTTAGATCAGATCTTCTGAGAAATAAAATATCCCATGCATGGGATTCTGGCATAATCCACTATTCATCATAAAAACCTGACAGATGCTATGTGAACTCTAGAAGCAGATTTAATTACGTTTTACTGGAAACCTGAAATATTTCACAGTCATAATAACTCAGTCCGAGTATTTTCTTTTGGAAGGCATGCCCTAGAAAAAATGCTGTGTTAGTTTTCTTTCCATAGTGCCACAGTAGCACCTTTAACTGAAACTCTCATTCTTCCAATCATAAACCTTTAGATTGTAAAGTTAAGCCATTGTCTCCTAAAGCCACCACTGTCACATCTGCACAGGGAAAACATGCAGGAATGATAGAACGCTAGTGCAAACTGCCATGAAGCAGTGTGTTCTTAGGTAAGAAGCATCAGAGAAAAGGCAAAGAGTAAGTATTATCATTACCTTACCCACTTTACAGATAAAGACAAGATGTTAAATTAATTCTTTTGTAGATAAATGCAAGTGTTGGTTATCATTTTACTCTCTTCATGCTTTAAACTCATCATAAGTATTTTTTATTTGAAATGATAACCAAGGTTGCTTTTGCCCTTTGAATTTTGAATATGCGAAATTCAGGATTTTTGAGAAACCTAAAGGCATTTTCATTTATTTGAAGTCAATAATCATCTATTAAAGAAAAAAGAGAAATTTATCAATTAAAAAAGTCAGTAGTGAAGCAATAGTCCAATTACGAACCTTTTAATTATTCTTTGCTGTGCTCAGGGGCAGACATTAGGTAAAATCTTTTGATCACAAAGTAGTCCAAAGAATAATGCTGATCTTCTTCCAGAACATCACTTTAGAAGCAGAATTTTAATTACTTTTTCATGATGAGTCTTGTTTGTTAAATTCCTAGAGAGAAAAAATTATAAAAACAAAATCATCCATTGTATTACATATGGCTCACCTACACAAATTTTGCCGACATACAGCCTTTAGGCAGAGATGGAGGCACTGCATACTTTACAGGAGACATGGAAGTTCTGTAGTCAAGATTTATAAAAATGTCAAAGTCATCGGCAACAGTTCAAAGGAACTGGAAACTTCTAGTAATCTTCTTGGTATGCACAAATTTTAATCTTTTGGGAACTTGGATTGGCTAGGAGAAAAGAGCTACCACTTCTATTCTCCGTTCATACACTTTTACCTTCAAATTATATCTTGCTCTTTTTCAATATAGGACTTGGAAAATTTGAGCACAAGATTTTTTCCCCTTGGTCAGTTAGAAGACAATACGTTTTCTTTTCATACGAGAAATCTATGCATTTCGTCCCTAACATACATGTAAAGTTGTCTCCCCTCAATCATGAGATTCTCAATCTTTCATTTATTTCTAACCATTTCTGTTTATGTGGCATATTACTTTCTCTAATTTCCTTTAATCTTTTCTTTAGTTTGCAATGTCTCAGCACGTGTCTTTTTAAGACAAGTTAATTTAGCCAATTACTCAACTTGGGTTGAAGATAAAATCTTTAATTTAGTCAGCCTTTCGTTTATTCTTTCTAGGATACTCTTTCCATTAATTTCATGAAACATTCTAATTCTTTGGTTTAGGGAAAAGCTAATATCATGTGCATGTGCACACAAGCACACAAGAGTGCAAAATAATACATGCCTATACTTACAGAACTGTTATATGTTATTTTTAAACCACTGACTCTTTGCATCTTAGTGAAGACAAAGTTATCCTAAAAAAACTACTTGGATTGAATAGTGCATATTACAACTTTACAATTCTACAACAAATATATATCAAATATTCCTCCAAATTCTACAACAATAGTCCAATTCTACAACAAATATATATCAAATATTCCTCAGGATGCCTGGTGCAATATCAATATCTGGGGAATTATTATTGAGAATGGTAAGTTCTAAAAACAAACAAACAAACAAACAAAAAACAAAAAAAAACGAGGCCTGTTCAAGCTATTGGAAATTAAAAGTTCAATTTTTCATTCATTCATTCATGGACATATTTCATGTTCTCATCACTGTTTTAGATACATGGTGAGATGAAAAATACTACACTTATTAATTTAGGAAGATACATATGAACTATATAGTGTTATATTTTGTTCTGTGTGAAGACACATACACACACACACTACATGATCACCTTTACTTGGTTCAAATTTTGAGAAGGATATTTGAGATGAGTCTCAAAGATAACAATCACCTTGAAATTGCCTATTTTATGGATTTCATTCTTCTGCCATATCATGTAAGTTCATCATTAACATATATATACCTGCCTGTATAAATTGACTTTTGATATGCTTTATTCATGTATACATATTTCTGCTTGGGCTAGGGGTTTAGCTCAGCAGCCCAAGCACCTGCCTGGTCAGGAGTTCAATCCCTGATATCAAAAATAACAACAGCAAAAGGGAAAAAACCCTCATCATACATATTTTTGCTTCTAATCTGGTGGCCTTGAGAAATATTTATTTCAGATATTAAGTGTTTGTAAAACTTGGCTATCTCTTGCTTTGATGCATAAATAAGCCCTTTATTTTTACTATAAATATGCAATGAGAATGATACATCTAAAATAATTACATTGAGTTACAGAATAAATATATGAACAAAGAAACTGTATTACTGTTGATGAAATATTTTAATATTTTGTTAGTAAGTTTTTAAAAAATTGTTTTATGATATTTGTTCATCTGACCCAATATCCTATTCTGCCACTTTTTGAGTCAGTTATACTCTGTACCCCTCATTCTTGGAGATCCATTCTTAAACATTCCAGTAAGTCACCAACATTCTAGTCTTTGCTTCAAAATCTACTCTCTAGATAGCGAAGGTCCTGTATTCTGCATCTCTGAATGAGGTTTAGGATTTGGATTACTTAACTCGAAAAACAAAACTGCTGTCTTTAAATGACATCATAATATTCATGATAATCAAGTTACTTAAACAATTTTAGAGTGGGAAAATTATTTACTACAGTAAACAGGGATCCTCTAAGTACAATTTTCCAAATTATTAAATAGTAATAAAACAAAGGATGCTAAATTTGCAGTCTTGGTACTTTCTGATAAAGTTTGAACTTTCACAGTAAATGCTTTGGGTACTGAGATCTTGCCTTGATATTCTCTGTGAAAGATGAGATTCTTGAATGACTACAAGTAGCAGTAATCAATTAATAACCCTCAGCACCAAGATGAATATAACCACATGATGGGCACTAAGGCCAAAGTGGCAAGAAGAGCCTTCACCCATAAATATCTATGGTGACAGTCAACAGATCACAGTTTTCCCATGTTGTTGAGACAAATGGAAAGCTCAGTGGGTTGTCACATGTAAGTCAATGGAAAAAGTCAAGAGCATGTTAGTAGATGGATAATGACATCAATAATTAGAAACTATAACCAATTTTTCAGTTTCCAAATACAAGATATGCCAAAATACTCAAGGATACACTGATACAAATTATAATTAGTTTAACTTGAACAACTTTACATACAGCAAATATATATCAAATATTCCTCCAATGAATCATCTAGCTATTAGTCAAGGAAACTGTGTACTGCTGAGTGGGAAATATACAGATTTTTAAAATATCAGGTACAGTGTTCTCAGTGACACTGAAAACTGAATATTTGAAATGTCTTTTATGTTGCACCAGTTACAATTATGATTAACATCAAGTGAAACAGATTCATGCATCTTGAGTCCAAGGTTATTTTGCAGGTCTCAAGGGCCATCATTTTCTGATGTTTCTCCAGTGACCTGACATATTGAACAGTCATCTGGCTTGTGTCTGTATGTCGCCTCAAAGGCTCATGCAGTCATAAGTGGGGCTTTTTCAGAAGTGGCTGGATTTAGGGTGTGTGATGCTGGAATGGAGACCGTGTGATTATGAAATTAGTGCACTCATTCTTTTGGCATAGTTCTGGGTGTGAATGCTATCCAGGCTAGGGTAGGTAGCCTACATAAATATAAAAGTACAAAAATCTGCTATTGTCACGTGTTGCTTATTTTCTACTTGCTGTTTTCTCTATTCTGCCTTCCCTGCTCGCTGTGAACCATTTCTATTTTGCAATGCCCCTCCCATGCCACTCTGCCTTGGAGCCAGCCAACTGTGGACTGAAACCTCTACCAACTGTGAGCTAAATAAACCTTTCCTTCTCTAACTTTGGGTGCTGGATATTTTGTCTCAACAACAAGAAAAATAACTAAGACAGAAGTCATCTGTGGATATGAAGAAGGTAAATAGGCACTGGGAAGGATATAAACATTGTGGGCCTTATCATTTTGGTTCACTGTCTCTTTTCTTTCTCATGGTCAAAAACAATCTATTCTGATTTTCTTTTCCATACAGAATGTTACTTCCAAGGAACAGATAAGGGTATGAAATAGCACAATGAATGTAATCAAGTTATCTCTTCAAAGGATAAATGTTGGCCAAAGGAAATTGAATACTGGAACAAATCGAATAGACATATCTTAGCCTTTTAAACTTTTATGGGCTGCTCTGTGCCATGACTGTCTCCTTGCAAACCTTTCATAAAAATCAAGAAAAGCAGTCTTCTGAGTAACCACCCACTGCTCTTTGTGAGTTGTGTTAAAGAGATTGCCACCCCGGTTGTGAACTGTCCCACAATTCTCTTTATCTCTAGTTTTCTCTTTTCTATAGTCCTCCTTACCTTCACCAATCTGGACTTGGCTTTCCAATATCAATAACTTACTCTTTATCACAGGTACTCTTAAAGGGCATGAGGTAAATGCATTGTATAACTCTTTAAAGAACAATTACCAGATTTATTTCACATAAGTCTATTTCACATCTTCTGTTGGGACAAAGTATTGAGGATGGAAAAGATAGATTCAGTATTATTTTCTTACAATTTTTCAAAGAATATCTTATAATAAGCTGATGTGAACAAAATATCATAGCCCTCCACCTTTGGTCTACTTCATATTATTTGATCTGCCATTCACTTCTTTTGAAGATTTTTAGATTGGCAAGTTCAGTGAGACTTCTTGTCCATATTGTTTTTAGCAGCAATGACTGCCACTTTCTCTTTTAAATTTCCGTCAGTTCTGACTAAGCACTGTATCAATTTCTTCCTGTTCCAGCAATGCCATTTCCTCTTCTGCTGTCTCAGTGACTGTCTGTGTTATCAAGTAACCTAAGATTAAAAAATAAATTAGTTCATCCACTCTTCATACATAAAGTGACTCATGTGCTACTTTGAGAAAGAGGAGATGAACTGACAGAGGCAACAGGGGAAAATGCAGAGGAGGTCTGATCACTAGAATCTGATGGGTTTAAGCTGGACAGGTATACAGAGGGGCAGAGATTAGTCTGGAAATGTCCAAGAAAGATGCTGGAGGATGGCAAGTGGTTTTATCCAAAGGACATAGAAATATAAATGCTGATGGAAAAGTCCAGGAAAAAGGGAATATTTTCACTATGAATAGAAAGTGAAAAATGGAAACTCAAAGACGTTAAAGATACCTTCACACATGATGAAATATACCATATTTTAGAGCCTTTAGGTCATAAGCAGTTCATAAAACAGTCTAAACTCTGGCATAAAGAATTACAACTCAATAAAACTCAGTATATTTTGTAATATGCCACAAAGCCAGTAAGACAGTACTAGTGGGTGGGTTATAAACTGAAAAGCATTGTTCTACCTTCACTTTCGTCTAGAAAACTTACTGCTATAAAGAGAACTGATACCTTTGAAAGAATGTGACTAGTGGCACTGGCAGCTCTATGTGCCTTATGTTGGTGATATGGCCGTTGCTGCTAGTTCAGAATATTTTGGAAGAAACTTTAATACCAATAAATCACAGAGGCTAAACTTATAGTCAGCAACAAGGGTTAGAAATGCATCTTATGAGACAGATGCGGGCATGGCCAAGTAGGAGACAGCATGTGACCACTTGAGACTCCTGTCGTCCAATGAAATTAACAGTAATTTTTAAAAATTTAAAAGAAACATTTCACTTATAATGAGATATCAAAACATGACTTCGACATAGTCAATAACATTTAGACAAAAAAAACCTTTTAATTTCTTGCACTAATTTATCATTCTAATAAAGTCAGACAAAGATAGAACTATGATTTTCAATAACAGAAAGCTAATTATAAAGAAGGTTGTACACCACCCAATAACTAAAGTGAAGAGAGTGTCTCAATCACACCGCGGTGGGATCAAAATAACTGTCTTCTGTTTGTACGTTAAGACTGCAGAACAAATGAAAACTTTCCCAAGCTTCAAATTAATAATTAAATGCATTACAGTTTAACACAGCTGAAATTTGGGAATATACTATGTACTGGATGCATTTATACAGAAGTGGAAATTACAATATTTCAGTAGCATGTTCAGTCAAGAAAGCTTTAAAATTATCAAGCAAAATTACCAAATATTTTAAGGTAATGTTCAATTAATATTTAATTAATGTTGTTTATTATAATGTTTATTATCTTTAGTGAAAATTGTCACACTTTATATGATAATATTTTAAAGTGATAAAATCATAGCTGATGTTACACAGAACTTAAGAAGATGGTAAACCTTTCTCTTCTCTAAATTTACTGGTATTAGGCCCATTCTCAAATTGTATATTGGAAAGATTTCCAGGAAGATGGTGGAGTAGTAAGCAGCAGAGAATACAGCCTCTCGGAGAAACACTGTCTAGAGGCAGGAATATAACATTGTGAGGAAGACAAGAAGGAAGGAAAATGTGCAAGGGATGATTTTGTTTTATGTCGAAACCCTAAGATTACTGTCGCTGCTTGGACCCAGGAAGGTTCTGAAGTCTGAATGAAAGCCCACAGAGAGAGTAAAAAGGAAAACTTCAGTGAAAAAGAGGGCAGTAGATGGTGGCACCTTCACTTTGAGCCAGACTCACTGTGTGAGGAGAGCTGCTGGAACCTGGGGACAAGCGCTCACTGTGACAGTGGCAGCTGGCAATGCCAGAGGCTGCTACAAAAGACTCAGTGGCAGAGGAGAGTGACAGACATGGAGGACTGTGCTGGCTGGTGGTGAGTGCAGAGGACTTAGTCCTCCTGTGGGAGAGAGAGATTGGCTGGGATCTGTTTGGAACCAATGGGACCAGATAAGCCCAGAACCAGAATTGTTGCCAGCTTCCTCCAGCAGCTCCTAGCTGGGCACAGACCTGAGGACATTGCTTAGACTGTAGCAAATCCAGTGAGTCTGGTCTAGAGGCAGGCCTTCTAAGGTTGTCTGCTACTCCATTTAAAGCAACTCCTTGCTTTCAGGGATAGAGTGGCACGATTTGGGATACTGACTCCATAGGCTGTTTAATCTAGAGACAATCCTGGAAGTGGACTACCTTTTTTTGTTTGTTTTGTTCTGTTTTTGTTTTTATTTTCTTTGTTTCTTGTTTGTTCATTTTTTATCTCTCTTTCTCTTTTTTTGTTTGAGCGTGAGTTAGGTTCCTAACCTTCTTGTGATTCTGTTCTATCTTTTAGCTCTCCCACCTCTCTTTTCTCTCAGTTTTCTGCATCAGTTTCCTCAAATTGGTGGGAGCCATCTTTGTGCTCCAACCTACTTATAACCTCTGTTTCTTTTCCCACTTTTCTGTTTCCTTTTTAATCCATTTAAATCTTAACCCTTGAGGACAGAATTGAAATATTATAGTCTTATATATTATATATAACTGTTTTGCAATCCTTTGAAAAGATAGGAGAACACACTTAAACAAGACACAATCTCACACCTCAGTTCACCAAAGGCAAATCCAGAAGACAATGAGGCTGGAAAATCTGAAAGCCCCCTACTAGGCCTCCCCAAAGTGGTAACAAAGAAATTGAATGAGGCTCTGGAAAAAATGAAATCATAAATAGTCTCTCAAATAACTACAAAGTTATCAAAATGCGTACTATGCTTAGTGATGTTAGAGCAGACAGAGACAAAAAAATAGATGATCTTAAGCAATTATGGAAGCACAACATAGAAAACAAATGGAATCCATAAAGCAGATTCAAGAAGATATCCAAGAAAATAAAAACTCTATTGAAAGTATTCAAACCAGATTAGGTCAATGTGAGGACAGGATCTCAGACATTGCAGAGAGGCTTGTAGTTACTGACCAGGAAAAGAAAGGTTTCTCAGAAATAGCAAGGGCACATAACAAATCAAGCCAGCAGCTGTTAGATGAGACAAAGAAGAACAATTTAAGATTAATTGGAATTAATGAACAAACAGGAGATACCACAAATGACATTAAAAACACCTTCAGAGACATCATGACAGAAAACTTTCCTGGAAGAGAAAAAGAATTTGACATGCAAATAAGTGAGACATACAGAACTCCAATTAGCAATAATTAAAAAAAAAAAATTATGTCCAGGTATATCATAATCAAGATTCCAGAAATTCAACATGAGAATATAATTTTAAAAGATGTTAGGGAAAGGGAACAAATCACTTATAAAGGAAAACATCAGAATTATAGCTGACTTCTCAGCACAAACTCTCAAGTCAAGGAGAGCTTGAAGTACTCCAAGTTCTAAAGGAAAATAACTTTCAACCCAGACTAACGTATCCTGAAAAACTATCTTTCTAAATTGAGGGAGAAATAGATACTTCCATGACAAAGAACATCTGAGGAAATTTATGACCACCAGACCAGAATTCCAAAATATTCTGAAGGACATTCTATAAAGAGATAAGGACTATAAGTCCATGAACCCCAACAGAACAAATTCTCTAGGAAAGGCAAATAATTAGAGGGGAGAGAAAAAGAAAAAAAGAGTAAAGGGAGCCAATAATAGGAAAATAACATGACAAGGACAAAGCAATACATATCAGCTTTAATTATTCATGTTAATAGTCTCATCAGTCAAAAGACACAGACTGTCAGAATGGATCAAGAAACAAGAGCCAACAATATGCTGTAGACAAGAAACACATTTAACCCCCCAAAAAATCATAGACTGAAAGTTAAAAGATGGAAAACAATATTCCATGCAACAGAAATTCAGAAAAAAGCCGGGGTTGCTATTCTATTTGAAGATAAAATAAATTTCAAGCCAAGACTGATTAAGAGAGATAAAGATCACTACATCCTGGTAAAGGGAAAACCTGAGGAAGAGATAACAATCATAAATATATAAGTAACAAATATTAGTGCAGCTAGTTATATAAAAAAATTATTAATTAACATGAAAAATCAAATCAGCCTTAACACAATTGTATTGGGAAAACTCAATATTCCACTGTCACAAAAAGACAGATCAAATAGACGAAAATTCAATAATTAAATATTATAACTAAATCAAACTTTTGAGCAAATGAGCTTAGTAGATGTCTATAATGTATTTCACCCCACAAAATCCGATTCTTCTCAGCTGCATATGAGACATTTTCCAAAATAGACTATATATTGGCTCATAGAATATGCTTAAGTAAGTGCAAAGGAATTGAAATTATCCCATGCATATTATCAGACCACAATGCAATGAAATTGGAAATCCATGCCAAAGGAAACCACAAGAACTTCATCAACACATGGAAATAAAATAGCACCTTATTTAATAATCAATGAGTCACAGATGAAAGTATAAAAGAAATTAGACAGTTTTTATGGTTGAATGATAATGACAATACAACATACCAGAACTTGTGGGAAACAATGAAAGTAGTCTTAATATTTATAGCAATACATACCTATATCAAGAAAACAGAGCAAGCACATTTAAACAACCTAATGTTGAATCTTAAAATTCTAGGAAAAGAAGAGCAGGCTAAGCCAAGAGCTCATATAAGGGAGGAAATTATGAGGATTAGAGTAGAAATTATCACACTGGGACTAAAAAAAAAAACAATACAAAGAATCAATAAATTGAAGAGTTGGTTCTTTAAAAGATTAAATGAAATTGACAAGCCATTGGCCAACCTTATCAAAAAAAAAAAAAAGGAAAGAGAAGAATCAAAACTATGCAAACAGGAATTAAAAGAGTGAAATTATAACAGTTAGTAGAAATCTAGAAAATCATCCATACTTATTTTGAAAACTTGCATTCTAATAAGATGGAAAATACAGAAAAATACAATCCTAGATACATATTGTCATGGTTTATGTCAGTGGCCCCCAGGCCTCATGTGTTTGCACTATACATTTGTGATTGGTTCATTGTATAGTGCTTGGATTGATGGTGTCAGTGCTACACCCACATAGGGGTGGAGCAAGGATGTGACGTAATGGCAGGAAGAAGACATGTCTTGCTCGCTTGCCAGTTTCTGCCTTGCTGTTTGCAGTCACCATGAACTGCGGACCTGCCATGCCATCGTGTCTTGGAGCCAACTGAGTATGGACTGAAAATTCAAAAAACTGTAAGAAATAAACCTTTCCTTTCCCAACTTTGGTCATCAAGTATTTTGTTTCAGTGACCAGTAAAAAGTAAGACAGAATTTGTTATTGAGCAGAAGGATCATTTCCTGTGACAATACCTGACCATGTTTTTCAAAAGGCTTTGGAAATGGCTTATGGGCAGAGTTTGGAAAGGTTCAGACATGTTGCCTGGATGCATAGAGCTGGAGCAGCTTAGGCTGTTCTATAGAAGAGATTCTGGTCAGAGCTCAGGAGATCAGAAGACTGATAGAAAGCCTCACGGTAAAGACCAGGCTTGGGAGGTTTCTGCTCAGAAGAAGGACTGCATTGGTTGTTGAACATCCCATGATGTGTGTTATGGCTTGGCAGAAAGTTTGTTTGCATTTTGCTCAAGCCAAGAGACTTTGCCTGAGACTGAGACAAAGGGCAATGGACTGATTAATCTGGAAAAGGAAATTTCAAGGCAGTCAAATGTTAAGGTTGTGGCAGGGTTATTGTTGGGGGATTTTAGCTAGCTTTACATTGCAAATCAAGAGCAAAGAGCCCAGCAGGATAATTTACAATACTGTGAGTTTGACCAGAAAGAAAACTCCAGGAAAGCTGTGGATTGTAAAGACAGAATTGAAACTTTGATTGCTGAGAAGAAACAGAGAGATAAGAAAGATGGCCCTGGGGCATCCCAGGAAGCAGCATGGCTCCACCCTTTGCAGCCTCAAAACTGTAAAAGTGAAAGAATTTGCTCAGAGAGAAAAGCTGCAGAGCACCATGCTCCAGAATGGCGACACAAGCCACATGAGGTTCCAGAATCATGGCAACATAGAGTAGCCTTTCTTCAAAATCAGGTTCACAGAACCCAGCAATCCAGGCAATCGATCCCTACAGCCAAGAGAGAAAAAAGCCTGGCTACTGCTCCAGATGGCAGCAAACCTTGGCGATATTCACATGGTGCTGATTTTAGGTGCAAGGAAAATTAACAAATTCAGAGGGTAAGATGGCTTCCACCTTGATTGCAAAGGGCCTGGAAGGCCAGCAGTGTGCCTCTGAGAGTATGAAGCCAAAGGTGCAGTGGAGATCCCAGAAGTTTGCAAAAGCCAGGAATGTGTTTCATCCAAGAAAAGCTGCAAAAAAGCGAGCAGAGAGGGTTTAAGAGAGAAGCTGCAGAGCTGAAATCCCTGGAAGTGCCAGGGGGGTGGAATCACCCAAACCTTTTGAAACATGCAACCAGATTGCTTCAAATCCTGAGCATGGAACTCTAGGACTTAGTGCTCACCCTACTGGATATTGGACTTTCTTTGTTTCCAGTTTATATTCCAATTATATTTCCCTGTTTGTAACTTTTGGAATGGCAAAGTATATCTTGTGCCTTTGCATTTCAGAAATATTTAACCTTGTTTCATTTTTACAGGGGGTTGTAGTTAAGAGTTTGCCATAGATCTTGGAGGAGACTTGGACCTTGGACTTTTCAGCAATACTGAAACTATTAGGACTTTGGCAACTCTTGAGATGGACCATAAATGTCTTCTGTATAAAAGATGTACATGAGTCCTAGGGGCCAGGGGGGGAATGTTATGGTTTATGTTGGTGACACTAAGGCCTCATGTATTTGCATTATGCATTTGTGATTGGTTCATTGTCTAGATCTTGGATTGGGGGTGTGAGTGCTACACTGGCTTAATGGTGAAGCCAGGAAGTAATGTAATGGCAGGAAGATGTGTCTCTGTCTCTTGCTGGTTTCTGCCTTGCTGTTTGCATTTGCCATGAACTGCAGCTCTGCCATGCCACCATGCCTTGGAGCCAACTGAGTATGGACTGAAATCTCCCAAAACTGTAAAGAATAAAACTTTCCTTTCCCAACTTTGGTCATCAAGTATTTTGTCTCAGTGACCAGTTAAAAGTAACTAAGACACATACGAATTACCAAAGCTGAATCAAGAAGATATAAAAATCCTAAATAACCGAATATCAATAAATGAAATTAAAGATGTAATTAAAAACCTATCAACACTGTTGATTTCCTTTTGTCTTTTTTTAAAAACCTGTGTTGCTGCATTGTTTTGTTCTGATCTGCCTTTGTTCTGTTTTGATTTGTTATGTTCTTTTTTTAAAAAATTTATTTAAAGAAAGACTAAACAAAACAGAAAATAGGTAGAAATAATACACATAATTAGATAAAAAAATAAACAGTAAAAAGTCACTAGTTGATGTTTACACACTGTCATTGTATAAATAAATAGTTGTTCAAGATACAAAATGGAACATGTTAAGTGGGAATTCAAACAGTGAGACTGCACACAGTTCTGTTCAACTGTCCAACAAAAATTTAGTAACATGGTTGTCAATCCTATATACTTAAACATATATGCAGTTATCCATATATTCATTTATGTTTAGATTAAACAAACTAAAGCAGGTTAAAATAATTCTGAACAAAGAATAATAGTATTGCTCAATTTCACATCATGGCACTCTGTGATCAGCACTGGGTACTGTAGTGTCCTTTTTTAAAATTTAATTTAAATAAAGACTAAACAAAACAGAAAATGGATAGAAAATAATACATAATTTCAAAGAAAAAATAAATAGTAAGAAATCACTAGTAACTATTCCAGATTGTCTTCTTACAAAAATTTATTCAAGATATTAAAGTGTAGCACATAAAATGGGAATTCAAACAGTGAGACTGCAACCAGTTCTGTTCAACTATCCAACAAAACTTAGAACTATGGTTATTAATCCTATACACTTAAACATACATGCAGTTACCCATATCTTCAATTATGTTGAGATTGAACAAACCCAAGCAGGCCAATATCACTCTAAACAAAGAATACTACTGCTGGGTGTCACATTGTGACACTCCAGGATTGGTATTGGGTATTTTAGTGTCTCTTTTTCTTCAAAGTATTTGTTTATTTCATCATGTGTCATAAGATCAGTTTTATAGACTGTTTATAGATTCTACACATGCATGAGTCTTAACATGTATTTCCATTCTTTCTATATTAGAGGGAGAAACAAAACAAAGCATGACAAAACAAAACATATTCCTATAAATACATGAAATGAAAAAGACATAGAAGACCATTGTACAGCAGTTCTTACCATAGTTACTGTGTTATCTCTTGTTATCTTCAGTAGAATTGGCTCCATCATCAGACATAGTATAATTGAATATATCAGTACATAACAGTATCAATAAAAACACAACTTTCTATATAGTATAAAGCTTCAAAAATGGGCAGTAATCAAACCAGAATGTGTATCGTAGAGTCTTGTCATCTTCAGTGTAGTTGGCTATATCCTCAGACTTGATAGTGTCAATCATATCAGTTTTAAATAAAATCTTTTCTGCCTCATTTCTGTTATGTTCTTTTTTTGCCATCAGTTGTCTACTTATCTTATTGATTCTGTTTTCTGCTCCATTTATTGAGGTCTTTCTGCCACTATTCCTGGAATTCTAGTACTTTTCTCTCTCTCCAGAATGCCCTACAGTATTCTCTGTAGAGTTGGATTGGTGGTTGTGAATTGCCCAAGTTCCTCTTTGTCTTGAAGCATCTTGTTTCTCCATTAATTTCTAGAGACAGTTTATCAGGATATATCAATCTGGGATGGAGGTTATTTTCTTTCAGGGTTTGTTAACATTTCATTCTAGGCTCTTCTTGACTTGATGGTTTGTGTCAAGAAGTCTGCCATTTTTCTGATGGGCCTTCCTTTATAGGTGACCTGTTTTTTGTCTCTTATGGCTTTTGATATTCTGTTCTTATATTGAGTTTCTGGGATCTTAATTAATATATGCCAGGGTATAGCTCTCTTTTGGTTGTAGGTGGCTGGAGTTCTGAATCTCATTTCCTTTTCCTAAGTTTGGGAAATTTTCCTTAATTATTTCTGTGAATAACCTTTGTAATTCTTTTGTTTGTACCCCTGCTTCTTCATTTATGTTCTTTATTTTCAAGTTATATATCCTTTTGTCATCTTCTAGCCTTTCTATTGTTACTGCTTGTTTCCTTGTTATTTTTGAAAAGTTTTCCCTTTCATACTCCCACATTGCAAAATTGTCCTGCAGTTTAGAAAATCTATCCTTAGTTTCTTTCACGCTGATTTGCCATCTTTCCATAGAGTTTTTAATTTCCTGGTGATCTCTGAATCTGCTTCATGTATTCTATATTTTTTATATTCTTCATCAAATGGTTCTCTCTTTTGTTTGACTACCTCCCTTCTTTCATCTGTGTCTGCTTGAGGGGTACTTAGTATCTCTTTTATTAATCCTTATATCTTGCTTCACTTGGCTAAATATTTTGCTTTTGAACTCATCTATGAGGTCCTGAAGATATCTCTTTATGTTTACTGGCACCGTGTCTGATATTGCATGGTTGCTGTTCTCATTCTCCTTTGTATTTACCTATCCTGGGTCAATGTTCTCAGGGTTGGGACCTGGGGATATTTGTTGTTGCTTTCTCTTCCCATCTTTTTTGCTTCTTCCAGGAGGTCCCAGTTTTTTCTTTGTTGGTTACAATTCTTCTGAAGCACACTGGCTAGATGGCCCTTCTCACTGCCATGTGCCAGTGAGTTGCAGACAGGGACAGTGTATGCTGGCCCCTCCCCTCTGGGTCAAACTGCTGTGGCCTGCACTGTATTAGTTTGCACCACCTCCCCTCTGGGTCAGTCAAGATGCTGTTGCCTGCACTGTATTTCTTTGTGCTGCCTCCCCTCCAGGTCAGTCAAGCTGCTGAGGCCTGCACTGTATTACTTTACACTGCCTCCCTTCCAGGTCACTCAAACTTCTGAGGCTTCACTGGGTTAGTGTGGTTAGTGTGCATTACTGCTGTAGGAACCTGATTTTGGATAACCTATTGGGTCTCAACCAGGTCACATGACTTAGGCCTAGCTCACTCCACCAATCCCATTCGGGGAGGGAACAATTGAATGAAGTCACTGTTGTCCCTTGTACTTGCCAGTCCTGCCTTGTTCCAGAATGTCATCCCCTGGAGCCCCCCTTTCTATGGAATGGCTCCACTCCCGTCACTCACCACAGGTCAGTGTAGGCACCCTACCACCTCAGCTCTCCATTTGGCTCACCAACCCCTGAACTCAATGTAACTGCACCTCCAGTGATTCAAAGCAGTGGGACTTTGGATGGCTCAGCAAGTCATGGTGGAACCTCAGCAAGTTGCGGTGGGACCTCAGATGGTTGACAAGTCACCCACTGCGGTGGGAACACTGAACCTTTAGCTGTTCCAATAATAGCACTGGGACTGTATGTTTGGTTGGTTCTTCTCACCTTTGTTTCTTCATGGGGTGAGAGAATTCATCTACCTCTGTTTGGGGCTCCCCACTCTGTATTATGTTGACTATCTCAGGGATTCTGTGTAGCCAGTTGTTATATATCTGCCATTTTTGCTCCTCAACACTGATTTGTTATGTTCTATTCTCTTTAAAATAAAAAAAATTTTGAAAAAATCGATCAACAAAGAAAAGTCCAAGCACTGGTAGTTTCACCGTTGAATTCTGTAAGAAATTTAGTGAAGATGTAACACAAATACTTCTTGAACTCTTCAGTGAAATTTAAAGGAAAGCAATACTTACTCTCAAAATCATTCCTGAAAGCAAGTATTACTGTGATTCCAACAGAAGGACCCAACTGAGAAAGAGAATTACCTGCTAATCCCCCTAATGAACATTGATGCAAAAATCTTCAATAAAATACTAGCAAACAGATTGCAGCAAATCACTGAAAAGACTGTACACCACGATCAAGTGAGATTCATCCATGGATTCAGGTATATTTCAATATATGTAAATTTGTAAATATAATACACCATTTTAACAGAGCCAAGGACAAAAATCATCTCATCACCTCAATAGATACAGAAAAAGCTTTTGACAAAGTCCAGCATTCATTCATGATAAAAACCCTACAAAAAATTGGAATATATGATCTCACTCAATTTGATAAAACCATCTTTGGCAAACCAACAGCCAACATCATACTAAGTGGACAAAAATTGAAAGCTTTTACTGTAAAATCAGGAACAAGACAAAGATGTCCACTATCACCACTCCTATTTGACATAGACTTGGAAACATTAGCCAGAGCAATTAGACAATAGAAAGAAATAAAAGGAATGAAAAAAGGAAAGGAACAAGTTAAATTATCGTTATTTGTAGATGATATGATACTCTACTTAGAAGACTCAAAAGATTCTGCCAAAAAACTTCTAGATTTAATAATCAAATTTAGTAATGTAGTTGGTTATAAATTCAAAACTCAAAATCAATAGCCTTCTTGTATACAAATAACAAATTTACTAAGAGAAATCAGGGAAACTAGATCTTTTACAATAGCATCCAGAAAATGAAATACCTAGAAATCAGTCTAACAAAAGATGTAAAAGACTGCTACATTGAAAACTATAGTGCTCTGAAAAGCAGATTGATAAGGATATTAGAAAATGGAGAGATAACTTGTGATCTTGGGTAGGAAGAACCAACACAGTGAAAATGGTCATACTTCCAAAACTGCTATACAGATTCAATACAATTCTAACCAAAATTCCAAAGCATATCTTACAGAATGAGAGAAAAGATTCCTAAAATTCATCTGGACTCAGAAGAAACCTAGAATACCAAAGGCAATCCTGGGCAACAAAGACAAGATGATTTGAAATTATATTGTAAAGCTATTGTGATAAAGACAGCATTGTTCTGACAAAAAAAAAAAAAAAAAAAAAAACCTGAGGATTCACAGTGGAATAGATTAGAAGATACAGAAATAACTACAGACACACTAAGCTACCTTATTGTTGACAAAGCTAGGATAAACCAAAGTTGTAGCAAAGTTAATTGCTTGAAATTTAGTATGAAATAGACAGTGGATCATAAAACATATATGTAAAAACAAATAAGAGAAACAATCATTTCAGAGAATAATGCTGTTCACCAAATCTCATTTCTCATTCCTTTTGAGAACACAGCCAGAAATTTTTGCACTTCCCTAGAAAGGTGACTAGTTCCATTCATGAAAATGTTAAAGAAATTTATGTATATCATTTTCAGCCCTGGACCCCAAAACTATGGTGTGGCCTTTAGCACATCACATTGTAGAGGACTTCAAGGTCAGACAATGAATTTCTTCTCCATCAATAACAGATGTTGATTATGACAGTGGACCTATTGTGTGTGATATGGCATCTTAAATCCAATCTTTCTCCTAACTATTTGTATTTAAAATGGACATTGTTTGTATCCTTTGTCAATAAGAATGTGAGTAAACAAGATGCAAAATTAGTAAAGCCTGGAGATTGAGAGAAGAAATGATTCCTTCCTTTTGTTCTTAGGCTAAATTATTATTAGTATTTTCTTAAATGTACTGAAGAGAAACATTTCTTTTAAAATTAGAGTACTGAATCCAGTCCTTAAAAGTTAATTCTGGTAACTGAAACCAATGTACTTTACTTTGCCTCTTAAAAATGTGAAATATAAGAATCATATTTCCAAAGAAAGTATCATCATTACTGGCTTATATATAAAGAACTACTTGCATACTCTCTTTTCTTACCACCAAATATTTTATTATTATATATTAATAAGCATAAACATAAATGAGTAGGGATTTCAAATGGGTACTCATTAACTCCCTCTAGACGTATTATGCAATATCATTTTACAAGATGCACATTACACATAATCAAATATTTCTTTTCACAATTTTATGTTAATTATTAAAATTAGCTATTATAAATAATTATTAACATATTATATGCATTGCTATTATCATTAATACTTTTACAACAGGACTACATTCCAGAAAGAAAAAAAGCCATTATACTCAAATACCATTTGGGCTTCAACTACTTACAATAGCAGAGAATTAACTAATATACTTACAGTCAATTTAAAACCACACTAATGAAAATTATGAGAAAAACAAAATTTTCATTATTTCCTTGACATTGTTTTTGTGTTGTTTTGGATATTACTTTCCTGAGGTAGACAGCATAAAAAGAAAAGCAAACAATGATTTACTAATTTTTCTGTAAATGATGTTGAACATGTTTTATAATAATATTTGTAATAATATTTAATGAAGTTTGCTGTTATTAATTTGTGATAAAAATTGTATTCAAGAATTTTCTGAGAAATAAAGCATAACTATTAGGTAAAAAAATGACAAAAGAATGAATATCAGAGTACATAACATTATCTTATAATTTGTAGTAGCAAATTCCAGCCCATGCTTTACATCTGAGCCAACTCAAGTTCGTGCCTTACTGTACACAACTTTCAGCAAAAAAAGTGTTTATTATGGAAAATATTGATACATAAAAATAGAAATCTGTTAAGAGTTTGGAAATGAAAGATTTGATCATTATTCATACAGAAAATGACAGTCCATTTGACGTAATAATTAGCAGTGAAACAAAGTTATAGGGAGAAAGTTTTAGGCTTAACACAAAGGGGAAATTATTAAGCATATTTTAATTACAGTGAATTTCCATTTGAGAAGCTGCATTTCACTGCAGATGATTAAGGAGGTCATAATTTTTTGAATGTGTTGTGAATACATGAATCTATGTACAAACTGAACCCAGAACTGGGTTATATGACCACTAGGATTTCTTCAATGTCTTATATTAAAAGTCAGAAGATTCTCATTTTGCTTTTGATTACATGAAGTGAATTGCAAACGTTCTCTTCTGATTTATAATTGGATTAGACAAAGACAAAAATCTTATCAAGCACTTGCAGACTTATTGAGTCAATCAAATTTTAGAATGTGTGCAGAAGCACAAGTCTTACTAGTGCAGGTACAGCATCTTATTAACCATTTAGAACTCAGTAAATACTATGGTTTATAGTTAGCTATGCTGTAGTAGAAATTGACAAGCCAGATTTTGTTTATATCCTCAGTAGCACAGGAAAGTACCATGAAATATTTGATAGCTGTATTTTTGTACATAGCTATAGCACAGAAACAGACAGATTCCTATCTGGAATAATTTTGTACCAGAAAGTTACTTGCTCATCCATACTACACTCTGGGGGAGACGGAGTTCAAAATGCACAGGAGTTTTGACCAAGCTAGGGACAGATCAGTTCCAGAGCACCTTCTGAGTGTCTGGTAAGCCAGTTTCTCCATTTTGATACTACTGGCATTTTTGGTTAGATGATTCCTTGTTGTAGAGACCTCATGCATTATAAAACATTTCACACAATTCTTGCCTTCTATTCACCAGTCACAGTAGTAATTTCCCAGCATCTCACCCATGATACAAAGTTGTTACCAGTATCATTAAATGACTCCCCAACACACTCTGGGAGGGTTGTTCCTCCAAATGAGAGCCAATGGGTGGAAGCTGGCAGATTGCAACTCCTCCTTCTCTCCAATCCTTTCTCCCACCTGGTATTGATTGCACTGACACTTCACAATAAACATCTCAAATGTAAATCCTGTCTCAGATTCACACAGAACAGAAAATGCTATTTAAATTTGAAATTGATTGCAGTCAACTACCTTCTTAGGTAAGTGTATGTAATTCAGTAGCAAATCTACTTTTAACTTTTTGCAAAGGTTGTTAAAAGAAACAAGAAGATACAAGTCCAACATGGGTAGACAATGCTTTATTTAGTTACTCTAAGGAATCTCTGCATGTGTAAAGATACAAACATAAGTGAATTCAAAAGGAGTAGGCTGGATTACTCCAAGAAATTTAAAAGGAGATATTTAAAATTAATTTAAAATCATCCAAAACAATAGCCTATTTTTGTCTATGGAGTTTTGCAAGATTGTGAAAGGTCTGGGTCCTTCAATGTTTTTACTGTTGAAAAGTAATTTTGTGTAACATGTGTTACTATTTTGATTTTCCAGTAAATTATATGCTAATATTCATATGAGAATGGAGGTGTCGCACAATTAACTAACCTAGTTTTGTCAGCCTCCCAAATTTCAGGAGAGATGGTTAGGGAACTGAGCATTCATAGGAAATGCATAACAATTTAAATTTTACAAGATTGAATACCATTGCAGATTTCCAGATTATCTAGAAAACTAAATAATATTGTATTTACTTATTGTTTCACATCTTCTAAAACATTTTACCAGTAATATCTAATCTGATACACTACTAATATGATATTTTGCAGCTCAACATTGACCTAATATCATTGTCCAAGACTCAGCTAAACAGTTGCTTAAGATATTTGCATCCTGTCCCTTAAACCTCCATTGTTCCTTATTCATGTTTCTGTCCAGGCATTTACAACATAGAACCAGTTTGCTTCCTTATTGGAAAGGCAGCTGATCAAAGGCAAGAACTGCATTTTCCTGCCTTTGCACCACTAAATTCTAGCATAGCATAATACCTAATGCAGAGTTGGCTTTTAGAATATATTAAATAAAGAATAACAAAAGATAAAAAGTGACTGCCATTTCAGTTTTTACTGTTGAAAAGTAATTTTGTGTAACGTGTGTTACTATTTTGATTTTCCAGTAAATTATATGCTAACAGATTATCAAAATATAAGAGGGAGAAATAGGTAAAGAAAAAGAACATAAGAGTTAAGTATATGTTAGTACAAAACGTGTTTATATAATGTGTTAAATAATATATAATCTGTTTATACAATTTTAAAATGTGTTTTATGTGTTCATATTTAAAAATATGATTAAGTATTGATATTATTTCATTTGGTCCTATTACTAGTGGTCCATAATGATGTTTCTTAGATTCAATAGGAGTTACAGACAAAAATATATGAATATGCTTGTTTTTGTTCAAAGTTATCACTCCAAGTTTGTTAATGTAGGCTTGGTAAAAAGAAAATGAATTTGAAATTCATGTTTACCTTATTAATAACACCTTGTAAAAAGTCATTCATGTTTCTCAGGCAACATGAATTTAAAATATTTTTAGTGCCAGGTTATACCTTTACTGCAGTTATGAGTGTTGACCTTGCAGTACATTTATATATATTAATTACACTCTCTGTCTTTTATCTCCAGCCAGACTTTCCTTCTTTAATCACTGTGGTTTTATGTGTGGAGTACAGTGTTGTTGTTGGATTGGGGCATTTAAAAAAAAATCTTATTTCTTAATTGCAGGAGGTGTGGGTCCGAGTTGGTATTCCTCTTCTCTGAACTTCTTCCAAACTGTCTGGGTTGAATGCCTCAAACTGGATTCTGTATCTGGATGTGGGATTTTCAGAATGTCAAAGATCTTGTCAGGAGATGAGACATGTCTTCATTTGTTACTTTATAAAAGATGTTGAATAGATATCATTTGACTGCAATAGGTTTAAGCACAGTTAACTCTTTGGCAGTTTGAGGTCAAAGATACCTATAACTTGTTATCTCTATTCATATTAAATAGCTCTTTCCTAAGAGACCCTTCCTTGTTAGGTCGATTGTACTTCTTAAATATGGTTGTTTAACAATCTATCAAGTCTCCTGGATGAACATAGTCATTTTATATATGGTTTGAAGATGAGAAATTTGAGAAAAAGTTGACTGGGTGTTTTATTATTAATTCATGTGATTTGCGCATGGGCAGACAGGATTTAACAATCTATCATGAAAATGACATTGTCAGTCACATGTGGGACACCAATATATTCTCATTTCCAATCTTTCTCATGGTCTCATGGAAATAATTCAGGTTTATTATAGTTTCTTCAGAAAAGGAGCATAAAAACTTAGTCATCATCAACTCTGAAGAGCTCCAGGCAAAGACACTTTTGACGTTCATCATTCAGTTTAACATACACTGGTCAGGGAGGCCAGATCCCAACAAATGTGACAAAACTCATGTCAATATCATTTTTGAAAAGAAGTATATTTTTGGACAAAAGTGAGAGTAGTAAGCCTCTAATGTGCCTTTATACATTGAAAAATAATGTGTATGGGCCTGTGTTCAATTCCCATCACCACAGAACAATGACTGAAAATTTTAGTTTTTCTACAAACATTTCAGTTTGTCTTGGTCCACACAAGTCATAGTAAGAGCAAAGGCAACACAATATCAATAATAAATAGTGAGTAAAACTGTACATAAATGATGGTCCTCTTTTGTGTGAAACCCTGTTAAAATGATTAACTTTTATGTGACTGTCTTGGTTGATGTCAATGACCCCCAAGCCTCATGCAATTATGTGTTGGTGATTGCACTCGGATTGGTGGTGTGAGTGATACACCCGCCTAGAGGTGGAGCCAGGATATGATATAAGGGCAGGAAGAAGCCTCTCTCTTGCAGGTTTATGCTTTGCTGTTTGCAGATACCATGAACTGAGCCCCATCATGCCACCCTGCCTTGGAGCCAACTGAATGTGGACTGAAACCTCCAAGAACTGTAAGAAATAAGCCTTTCTTTCTAACTTTGGGCATCAGGTATTTTGTCTCAGCAATGAGTTAAAAGTAACTAAGACAGTGATATATATCCTCTGGCTCAGTAAGAATTACATGCTCAATAGTAACATAGAGCTTTTCTTTGTCTGTGTTGCTCTAGATGCAATAGGAAGAAATTTCTTGGACAAAAAGCATAATAATTTCTATTTTTCTTGATCTTCTGATGTATTTTTGTTTCCAAAACAGTTTAGATTAAATTCTAGTTCTAACATTTGGTATTAGAACTCCAATATTTTACCACCAGGCTGCCTGAAATTGAACATTTAAATTTAAATTCCCATTTAATAAGTTAAAATTAAATCCAAATATTTTTCATAATAATTTGATTACCAAAAATTTACAGCTTTTTGAATCTTTTTCAGTTGACTTTTTCTCATGTGTTTATACTTCATTCACATACTTTGTCAAAGTTCTATGCTTTGGGTTCCTCATGACTACGTATGAATACTACATAACTTCAAAATAATGGAAACAATAAAAAGTGAGGTCAGCTTTAATCTAGTGTTAGTACAAAAGTCAGTTTAGGTACTAAGGAAACATGTATCTTTAGTCCATCTTTTGTATTTTTATATATGTTTATCCATAGTAACAATTGTTGATTTCCTTCATTGAACTTACCGACTTACATAACTTTCTTGTTAACTCAATTGTTAATTCATTTATTTTTCTATCAAAACACAAAGTACAAGATGTGGGCCTTGTCTTTCATAAGCACTACTGCACCTAGCCTCAGTGTCTGGCCTGAGTAAGGTCCATAGCAAATAACCATTATTTCACATTCTGCTCTCTTATCTTCCATTACTTTGTTATTGCTGGCATCAGGACCATTTGTTTCAGTACCTACTGTCATCTCTCTTTTCAGATTTTTATCATTTATTTCAGGAACCTTGTGATGCCTCCCATTGAACAATTTCTTTTAGCTTTCAAACTCCTATTTACTTATTTATTTGCTTGTTTATTTGTTTATTTTTATTGGTACCAGTGATTTGAACTCATAATTTCACGCTTACCAGACAGGCACCTCAGGTGCTGGCTAAACCCCTGGCCCTCAAGCACTCATTTTAATATTCTGCTCATCAATTTGAGTAGTTTATAGCACATTTAAAATATCATATGGGACCCTTACTATGGAATAAAAGCCTTTCCATGGACCAGTTACTATAATTCTGTCTCTGGCCTTTTTTCCATCCACTTTCTGACTATTAAATATTATGGTTCAAAAATCTAACACATATCTTTCCCCAGATATGTGTTTGTATTTGCTATATCTTTGTCTGTGTTTAGTCATAAAGTACCTCCTCTTTGGGCCATTCTCCTATGCCATCTTTACCAAGCTGACCTCCATCCATACATTGAAATTCAGCTTAAAATTTATTTTATTTTTCACTCCATTACAGTTACCTATGTCTTTCAGCTGCAATAACACATCATGCTTCTCTCCCTTTTTACAATGAAAAAAATACTAGTTTATATCTGCTTGTATGTTTGTCTAAGTTACCAGTTTGTAGTTCCTTCAAGTTAAAAAAAATGCATTAATAGTTGTGTTGCTTACTTTTCTCTCATTGTAGAGACAAAATTCCTAACACTCAAAATGAAGGAAGGAAAGGTTTACTTAATTTACAGTTTGTGGAAGTTTCAGTCCATACTCAGCTGGTTTCAAGGCTGGGTGGCATGGCTGAAAGACAGTCAGTCTTGGCAACTGCAAGCAACAAGAAAGAAAAGGATAAAGGGAAAAGTACTCCTCCTTCCCTCTCTTACATTGCATGTGAGCTACCCACCCCTGGGCAGATGCAGGACTCACACTGCCAGTCCCTGTGCTAGACAATGAACCAACGACATTCAGTCACCTCCATGAGTCCATGAGACTTTGTGGGGACACCCAGACATAAACATAACTATGGTTTTCTGTGTTTATTTCCTAGCATACAGCAAGAACTCACCTCAATATACTGAAATGGAAAGAAAAATTCAAGAGATAACAAATTGAAAAAATTCATCGAGGGTTGATCATCTGTGACTATGACTTTCTCTGCAAGGGTGAAAGAGTAATGAACAACCATGGTGTTAAAATAAGGCTTAAATTAAAATTTGAAAATCAAAACATCTGTCTCTGCTGGCTTATAAAAGGAATATAATGATAAATAGAATTGCATATGATTTTAAACTCATCCACTAACTTGGAGTTTTGAGATTTTTCCTTTCTGCCCCTTCAAAGTCAAGAAAAATAGTACTTATTTGGGATATGTAGAGACTGAACTATCACTGGTTTCAAGATTTTATATAATATTAATGCTGTTATTTCAAATTCAGATACCATGACATTTGCTACTCTATGGGAGTACTCGCTCCATGCTTTATATAATGAAAGTATGGAAGATCCTCTCTTTTCTTTGCGAATGTAAACCTGCATTATTTCTAATGTGCTTCACCATCAAGTTTCTAGAGGATCATTTCTCAAGCTTTCTGTCAAAAGAAATTGAAACCTAAATTCTAGAAAAATGTGAATAGTTCCTCAGGAATTAATTTATTATGGGGAAATTATTATCAAGTAGATTACAGACTTGACAAGTTAGAAGTAAGATAAAAGAAGATAGTTAGAAATAAAAGTAGCCTTAGTTTGATTGTTTAAGGATCTAACTGTCCTTCTATACAAATACTAAAAATGAGGTATGCAGTTTACTAGGGCACACAATTCTCTAGAGGACACATCTCATACAGAAAAGAAAGGATAAGGACGAGTTGCCATTTTTATTTCCTCTTCAGAAATGTCAGTTCAAAATTTTGCCTATTTTTTCCTGGATTGATTGTATTTGGCTGTTAAACTTTAAATTATTAATATATTCTGGATATTAGTCTTCTATCAGATGAAAAGTTTATAAATTTTTCCCATTCTGTGAAATTTCAAATCACTCTTGTTTATTTTACTATACAGGAGCTTTTTAATTTGTTATAATTTCATTTGTTAATTATCACTAATATTTCCTATTATTTCAATAAAGTGTTGTATGTATCAATATCTTGAAGTGTTTTCCCCTACTTGTTTTAAATTTGTAGGTTTTAAATTAATATTCTTGATCTATTTTGGGTTGATTTTTACATGGAGAGAAAAGGATCTAGTTTCAAATTTCTACAGTTTTCCTAGCACCATTTGTTGAAGGATCTGTCTTTTCTTAAATGAAAATTTTTGGATCATTACAAAAAAAATCAGATGTTTTGTATATTCATGGGTACATTACTGCATTTTCTGTTCTGATGAACTGGTATATTTGACTATTATATGCAGATACCATTCTGCTTTTGTTACAATGATGCTATTGTATATTTTCAGTCTAGCATTGTTTTGGATATTTGTGGTGTGTGTGTGTGTGTGTGTGTGTGTGCATGCGTGCGCACACGTGCCTTCATATGATTTAAGGATATTTTTCTAGTTCTGTAAATAATTCCACTGGTACTTTTAGGGGGACTGTACTGAATCTCCAGAAAGCTAATTTTAACAATATTAATTCTACCAAAAGGGGAACATAGCGTTATCTTTTAATTTCTAGTGTATTCTTCAATATTTCCTTCAAGCCAGGCATGGAAGTACATGTCTGTAATCCCAGTACTCAGGAGGCTGCGGCAGGAGGATCGCTGTGAATATGAGACCAGCCTGGGTTATAAAGTGAGCTCAAGGCCATGCTGAGCTGCATAGGAGATTCTCTGTCTCGAAAAGACTAAAAAATAGTTTCTTCAGTCTTTTATAATTTTCAGTACAGCTTTTCTTCACTTGTTTAGTGTTAAGTTATTTCACAATAGTTTTCCTTAGGCTACTATAAATGATGTTGATTTCCTGATTTCTTTTTCAGTGAGTTTCTTTATTGGTTCTATTATTGGTATGCTGATTTTCTATGTTACTACTTTCATGGACTTACGTTTAATCCCACACAACCATTTTGAACTTTTTGGACTGTGTGTCTCAGGTTTAAAATATACAATCATATCCTCTGAAAACATGAATAATTTTATTTTCTCCTTTTCTATCTCTTTTCTTTTACTTGCCTGAATGATTTAGCTAAACTTTCCAGTATTATATTGAATAACAGCAGTGAAAGTAAATATATTTGTCTCATGACTGATTTTGCAGAAAATACTTTTAGTGTTTCCCTTCAGTATAATATTGTATTGGCTATGGGTTTATTGCATATGACCATTTTATGTCAAAATATGATCCTTCTATACTTAGTCTCTTCAAAATTTTCATCATGAATGAATCTTAGATTTTATCAAATACTTTTTCAGTGTCTATTTAGAAGGTCATGACCATAGTTTTAATCCTCAAGCCTTGAATTACATCTATTGGTTGACATATGTTCGAATCAAATTTGCATCCCTGGAACAAAACCTACTCGATCATACTGTATGATCTTTTACATGTAATGTTGAATTTTATTTGCAACGGGATTTTTACAGCGTGTTCATATAGAATATTGTTTTGTGGTTTTATTTTATTGTTTTTATTTTCTTATCAGCTTTTGGTAGTGGAATATGTTATGGCTTATGTCTGCATGCTCCTCTCAGCCAAAGACTTATGCAATCATATGTGGTGTTTTCAGAGATGGCTAAATCTAGATTGTGTAATGCTGGGATCAAGAACATAATTCTAGGATGGTGAATGTGATGCTGTGTTAAGGGTGTAAGTGCTA
This sequence comes from Cavia porcellus, assembly GCF_034190915.1. NCBI lineage: Eukaryota > Metazoa > Chordata > Mammalia > Rodentia > Caviidae > Cavia > Cavia porcellus. The sequence goes on from NW_026947496.1 coordinate 44,703,812, forward strand.
CCAGCTTTAAGGGTAGGTAGGCTGGATAAAATATAATGGGCAAAAAGAAGGTTGCTGTTTGTCACTGTCTTGTACCTTCGTGCTTCTGCCTTCTGTATTCTTCCCACCATGAACTCTTTTTCCTCTGCAGTGCCCCTCTGCCCGGCCACTCTATTTCGGAGCCAGCCAATTACAGACAGAAACCTATATAAACTATGATACAAAATACACTTTTCTTTCTTTAAGTGTTGGCTATTTTGTCAGAGCAATAAATAAGACAGGATAATGCTGGCTTTATAGAATGATTTGTATTTTCTGGAACAGTTTATCAAATGACCAATAAATGTACACCAGTGTTTAAAATCCTTAACTATCACAGTGTGTCTGGGATGCTGAGGCAGGAGGATTGCCATGATTTAAAGGCCAGCGTGGAACATATCGTGAATTTAGGACAAAACTAATTGCATAGTAAGACTCTGTTCAAAAAGATAAACAATAACAAAAACAAAAAGGAAAAATAATATTGAGGTCTCATTTTACACATCATAATGGCTATTTAAAAATGAAAATATAACAAATACTATTAAAGATACAGGGAAAGAAAAAAACACTTAAATACTGCTGGTGGTATTGTAAATGATTACAATTACTAAAATGTCAATATGGACACCCTTCAGAAAACAAAATCCAAAACTACCATGTGATCCTGCTATACCATTCTTGGCTATGCACTTGAAGGAATCAAATATTTGTGTTAGTATACAGTGGAGATAATCTGAATCTCTATGTATTTTGCCACTATTCACAGTATTCCAAAATGTAGAATCAGCTTAGGTACATATCAACAGATGAATGGATAAAGCAAATGTGTATGTATACACAATGGAATATTATTCATCCATAAAGAACAAAATTATGTCATTTGCAAGACAGAGTGGAATGGATCTCATAATATTAAGTGAAGTAAATCAGACTCAGAAAGGCAAGTATCACATATTTTGTATCACATGTAAAATCTGGAAAATAAACAGATATCAAGAAAGAAGGGTACTACTATAGAAGAGAAAGAGAAATAGGAAACAGGAAGAGGTAAATGTGGACAGTAGGCATGCTGGATACAATCTACGTTATACACATGTGTGAAAATATTACAATGAAACCTATTGCTTTGTACAACTAATTTGAGCTAAAATTATAGCATAAAGAAAAAATAGGCAAAAGATAATTTTTCTATATGATTCCATGTATATCTGTATTAATTATTCTATAAATGTACTTAATATTTTATAGGTGCTCAATGAAATACTTTTAAAACTCATTTTAATGTTTAGAAGGAGTAATCGTAAAAGTGATATGTAAGTTGAGATGGATATGCTCTAAAAAGAATGCAAAACTTCCAGACTCGTAAATGAGAAATATTGTTAGAAATATTTATAGAAACACCTGATTCAAAAGATGAGCAAATAGAGAACTAGAATTGGTATGCCATGTGAATATAGGATCAGTTCTTTATGAATCTTTTTAAATCCTATATTAACATTGATGAGTAAATATTTCTGTTAGTATAAGATTAGTGTAAAGCTATCTGAAATGTAATTTGTTAGTATTTCTCTACCCAAAAGAAGAACATAGCTATGGATTTCATAGTAAATTACAAATATGAGTACAACATTGCTTTAAAAGCTCCTTTCTAAACCTTGACATCTGCAAAATTAAAATATGATAATATTTGTCTCAAATAATTATTGAAAGTCTAAAAAAAGCACATAAAAATGTAGTGTACACCAGTAAGTATAATGCAAGTATGTATTAGTTATCACTAGTTAGTTATCACTAGTATGTATAATTATTTTTATTTAAATATCAGCTGGTGAATATCTGGATATAAGAATCATTAGAGTGACATTTTATTGATAGAAGTTATTTCGAATATGATTGGTCCACTCCACTCACTTAATATTATGCAAGAAGCAACTTAGACCCAGATTTAAAAAATTGGTTCTCATGAGCTATGTAGTTGGAAAATCTATAATGAGCTAGTTTTTAAAAATTAAGGTATACTTGATGAATAGCAATTATATTTTGCTGGTGTACAAGATATATTTTGATATTTGTCTATATTGTGAATGGTTAGGTGGACCTAATTAACATACTGCTGCCTCAATTACTATTGCTCTTTTGAAAATATTTAATATCTACTCTCTAAGTGATTTGCAAAAATTCAATATCAACTAGTCTTTCTTGAGATACATTATATGATTGCCTCGTTTCCACATACTACTTCTTAGTCCTAAAAAATAAGAAAATTTCTATTATTCTCATTTTACAGATGTCACATTTAAGTTATAGGGCTCACATGGTTTCACAGCCAGTGATCAAAATAGCTGCAGTCAAACTTAGGCCATTGCTGGAGGCTACTAAACCTCATCCCACGACTGTTCATCATCTGAAAGTTCTTGGTGCCAGCGGCCTCTTATGTGTTTCTGAACCAGTTTTCAGTTGCATCTCAGACATGAAGAGTGGACAGCGGTATTCAATTTCCTTAAAACTAGCAAAATCGTAACTCCTTGAGACCTCTGCATCCCTAAGTATTCTAAGTAATTTACAACTTGCTTTTTTACACTTTCTCTTAACTATAAACTATTTCAAACTACAAGATCTTGTGTTCTTGATTTCACCATGTCCATTGGTCAAAATCACAAAAGAATGGGATTTGTATTTTTCGAGTTATACAATTCTTATTCATGTCCATTCCAGTTGCTAGAGTTTCCCTCTCTTTCTTTATGTTGAACTGATAAGAATGTATTTCTAACAAATCAATTACAAAATTGGATCTTTACATGCTATAAACCTGCTCCAGCTTCCAGGAGTCTTCCCGTGAACAGGGCTTTCCCTTGTTCTCAAACACCCCACCATTTTACACGGTAGGAACTTGTACACATATGCCAGCCTTCAGCCTCTCCTCACCCAATCACTGCTAAGCGCAACTTTCTCTTTCGTATGGAAAGAGGCTCCAGAGACCACAGTGGCTGCCTTTATAGACTTTGATGGATATCAGGAAATAACAGCAGGATCAAGACCAGATAGAATCAGGGTTATAAGACTAAGGGCAAAGGAACTATACACTGACTCCGGCTTCCCCTTATCAAATAATCATACATAATTGAATTGGGAATGGGAATATTACTATTTTTAAGCAAGTACTAAAAGTATTATTTTGGAGATTGGTAGAATGTTAGCAAGCCAGCTATTCATGCCATACCCAGGGGCTCAGACAGAACTAAATTATGCTTCAGATTAATGTATCGGTCAGTTCAAAGGTTAGACAAACAGCTGTTTCTCAAGGAGGCATACTACAAAGCTTAACTGTTCATTGGAAGGCCTGCCACAGTCTCAGTGGATTCCCAAAGGAGTCACTCTTATTTGTTTCTGATTGGGAGATATCCAAAACTGACTCCGTGCTACCGATGACCTTTACTGCTAGGGCAGGAGGGCAAAACTCTGGAGCCAGTGTGATTTTACCCGTCCCTGGGAAAGAAAAAGAAAAAAGAAAACCACACACCCACACACAACATGTTTTCAGTGATTCCAAGATTATGCACAAACCTGCATTTTAGATGGATAAAAGAATGCTGGAGAGCCCAAGAGGTCATCTTGCTCATTTTTACAGAGATGTAAAATAACTTAAAATAGCACCTATGCAAGCATACGGAGTAGAACAGTCAAGTTCGATTTGATACAAAGTTCTGTTAGTCAAAAATGGAATGGAACGTAGTAAGTTATATCTTTATTCAGTATGTATTAACATTTCCTTGGACGATTTTGAAGTGCTAAGGTTGCATAACTTCATATTAAACATGTAATTTAAAATAAGATCAAAAATAGATTAATAGAATGACAGAAAGAGAATTTAGTAATGGAGATTGGGAAATGATACGTATTTGAATATGATTATATTTAAAGTGAAAGTCATTTAAATTCAGGTCTCAGAAAAATAATATAATTATCTTGAATGAGACCCAGAAATATTTGGGGATTTTTTCCTGGTGATTGTAAGTGTCCTTTGAGAACATGATCTAATGTTTCTTTCACTCAGGTATTCATTATTCACTAACTATAATACATTTATTAGCAGTTGTTAACTATTATCTTCATGTAACTTCAACAAAATAAATTCCAAGGTTTTTTGTCTCAAATTTTATGTTACATTGAGATTAATGTAAATTTTCATGAATTGTATTCTATTTCCACAAGTTCATTCAAAAATGCACTGAAATCAGAATAGGATTCTTGCTTACTTACTAGGAAAAGAAATTTAAAAGAATAATGGAAAACTTTTCTTAGTAAAGCATGCTTTATGCTTGGAAAACTCACAATTCCCAGAGACAGGAGAGACAGACTCACTGTCAACTACTGACTCCACATGTGAGATCTATACATGCATTTGAATATTCATTAGTTTAGTCAACAAATGTTTCCATGTTCTTAGAATGAGAATATAGGATGGATTGTTTCCATTCATAATCATATAACTCTTGGTTGGTATCAATGAAAACTAACAGTGGCCTTAAGAAGCAGTTACTAAGATGCACAATTGGAATATGGAGTAGGTTAAGGGTACCACTTGACTAAGAATCCATCTAAATTAAGTTCATATAGATTAAGGAACAGTGTTGCCTTTGATAGAAATAAGAATTGAAGAAAGGTATCAATTTAGAGAAATGAGAAAATTGAATTAAACACATTAATCCTGGTAGCATTTTCACGATGTAGATAAAGATAAGAAACTTGAAACTGAAAAGGTTTAAAAACTGTACAGAGTGTTTTGAGAGTCATAAATTGATAACTTCACCAGTGAATCAGAAAGAGGAGAATGAAAGGCATTTTGAGCAATAAAAATTATTCAATTTTAAAAGGTCACATTAATAATGAAAAAGGTTCATTTTATCAGCTTCACCTTGAAGTGCACATGTAAAGAAAACCTATGAACAAAGTTAACTTGGCCTAAAAATTGTCACAGTAAAATATCAAAGAATGATATTGGTCTATATGCTCTCGGGCTGTGTTAAGTGGGTGACTAGGTGCTCCAAGCCATGAAGCCATGGAGAGAGAACACTGACATCAGAAGGGATTCTTATGTCTCAAATACATTGATTGGGATCAATAAGAAAAAAATCAGGTTCAATTGGGATTGACAAGAAGGAGAAACTATCAGGAATAAGTTAAAAGTGGCATAGTGGAAAAATACTCCGAGGTGGGTCAAGATACTGTTCCTAGTTCTTCTCGGTCATAGTTTTTCTTGTATGTGAAATAAGGCTACTTTAGAGATAGCATGAGTTGTTATATGCAAATCTTGTATACATAAGTGTATTTGTTTTTGGTAATTCTTCTGTCTTCTATTGTGATTCACTAAGGGTATTGTGAGGTTACTAAATATTTATTAGAGTTAGTTGGTTCAGCACACTGTGCCTATAGCAGAAGAGTGCTTACAAGTTCAGATCTTGCAATGCTATTACACTTTTTATTGAGTTGCATGAGCTTGTTCTGACTCAAGACCACTGGTGTTCAAATGAAAATGAATCCAAAAGGAGAGAAGTTTAAGCTCAAGCTTACAGAAATGTCATGAAAAATAACACAAGATCTGTATTGAAGAGAAGAACATAAATTGGATGCTGATATAAAATGAGAAAAAGCTGGCTGTGGTAATGATTTCTTGACTTGTGATCTGAATACTTCAAGTGTTAAGAAGTTACAGTATTCCTTTTTATATTCATGGTGCTACCAAAAAAATTCTCAGTGTTGTCTTAATTAGAAGAAGGCTGTGGTACAGGTTAATTATATTTTTAAAATAAAGACATGTATTTTGGTTGTAAATGCAGTGCTTAGGAGCCAAGAAAAATATCTTGCTTTAATCCACTAATTCTTTTGAGGAACTTAACTGAAAAGTACTATGTACTTGACCTTGGTACTGCAGATTTTATATATATATATTCCCTGTTACTAAAAAGTATAATATGTTTGCAGATGGTGCCCAATAAACATAAAATAAAATAAAGTCTATATTATAACAATTCATAAATCCTATTGAATAATATGAGGAAAGACAAAATTGTAGGAAAGTGGGAGGTGGTATGAGAATAAAGAAAGTTGAGAGCAAAAAGATTTGACAGCAATAATGAAATACTGGTTTCAACAGTCATATTCAGTGTAATATTAGGTTAATCAACTGGTTATCAGCACACTAAAATGAATTATTAGATCAACAGTTTTCTAACACGTAGATTTGATGGCTCAATTATGGAAATACAGATTTGCATGTCTAGGAATTATAATGAATTATAATGAATGATCACTCCAGGCAGTTCTGATGCAGGTGATTCTCACACTTCACTTGGGGAAATGAGTGAAACTGAAAGTTGCTAGGAGATAATTAGGAGAATGACCGGGTATGCTATGTAGGAAACTGGACGTGAGGGAATTTAAACTGATGGATGTTACTCCTAGAAATCAGCTCAAGTTACCAGATGACTTGGATGTTGTGTTTTTTTTTAAATTTGTTTTGCTTAATACATACTTCCACTGAGTTCTAACTAAATTCAAAGTATATTTAATAGTTGTATATAAGCCAAGGTTTTAAAATTATATTTTTGTAAAAAACCAGAGAAAAACTACATTCAGATAAACTAAGGAATGATACAATTTATTAATGTTAATAAAGGAAGAAAAAGGTAAAGGAAAGGGTACTGTGACTATCAAGATCAATTCTTTTTTCTTTCTTTCTTTTTTTTTTTTTTTTTTATCGGTACCGGGGATCGAACTCACGACCGCCTGCTTGCAAGGCAGGTGCTTATGCCACTGAGCTAAATCCCCAGCCCCAAGATCAATTCTATATACTTTTTATTTTCTTCAAATTAGAAGAAAATGTTTACACTGAGTATTAATTTTAATTATATTTTATTTTTTATTTATAATTCTTGGTCCATTTAACTTTTAATTTCAGCTTTAAATATCTGAGAAAATTCCTCAATAAAAAGTATTACATAAATTGCATAAATTCTATTATTTATTTCAATTGAGTATTTATCTATTTCCTATATCTTAAAAATAAAATTTTGAAGAAAAAAGCTCATTTTGTTTTACTATTAATATATTTGTTTAAAAGTAAATTCAAGGATCAGAATACCATTGGCATGATTAGTATTCAACATTTTTGAATTTACAGTATCTTCTAATATGTTTCTGTATTAGATCAGATTAATTTGTACTTGCATGAAGGAACTATTAGTATTATTTTTAGGTCAAGCAATCAAGAAAGGCATTACCAAGTTAGATGTTCTATCTTCTGCTTTTGCAGGAGAGATTAATGGCTAACCAAAGGAAACACAGGCTGCAACAATCCGAAGCCCTGGGCAGGGAGTCAAAGAACTCTACTCAGTTTCACTGGTCATGTTGATAAGTTTCAGAAATCTTGATAGTGTTATAAAATTTACCCTGTTGTGTTTATGAATCTAAATAAACATTCAGAAGTTGTGCTTTTAACTGCCTGAGGACTTAACTAAATTCTTGAGAAGGAAAATCACAACCAAGTTTTCAAAACTATGTAAATAGAAAGAATGATGAGAAAATCAAAAGGAAATGGTTAGATAAAAACTTTATCACCTTTGGCTTTGGGGCTTTAGTTCCCTGAAACTATAGTTTGTTTACAACATGGCAGACGAAGTGAATTGAAAGTTTTCAAGTTAGAAGTCACTAAAGAATGAAGCATTATTAATAGAGCTCCTTAGGGTGAGGTAGATATGTGTGATGCTGACAGTAAGTATGTTAGTAAATTTCAACATTTTAATATCATATTAGCAACTCTATAACAAAATAGCTTTTTGTGACACAAAAGTCAGATAGTAAAGAATCATTTTCAAGATATTTTTGGATACAGTGAAATGTGTGAGGACCAATATATGATGCTACATATTCTGAAGAATTTGTTGCCACAGATTTTATGGAAAACGTTAAAGTATTATTGAGGTATTCTACATGGGATGTTTAAAAATATTTCCAAAACATTTATGACATATAAGCTATAGCCGATTTCCTAACACATTTAGGGATTTTTAAAATTTATTTTTTAATCATGATATTTATATTAAATCTGATTTTTCACATTATTGGCCTACTTTCTAGTTAAAAGCTCATGCACAATTAGAGAATAAACACCAAAATGGAGAGTTTTGCTCTCAAGAGACCCATTCTGAATAGAATTCCAATGGAAGAAACTTCAAATTTCTTGAGAATCATAGTGCACAGTCTTAATAATCATAATAATATAATCATTGCAGCAGTATCACCATGTGCTCTTCATAACCTGGAACCCTAATATCAGTGTAAATGAAGGAGAAGTGATCCATATACTGCATCTTACTACAGGAGAAGATGGTGAATTCATTATAGGCAAAGCTTGTATTGTCAATGGTAACTTATTTTTCTTCTTTTTATCAGTACAGTGTTCATTTTCCAACTCTTTTTGCTCACATTCTCAACAGAATGGGTCTTAGTTCTCACTTTCGAAGAAATAAAACTAGAAAGCCCACTCTGCTCTGAACATAAACCCTGATTATGGAGAGAAACAATAGTGGCTTGTCCTGCTGACAAGGCTGCAGACTTTCAACATCTCCCTTTGCAGAGGTCTGAAGATAAAGAGAGCTCAAAAATCCTACTTCCCTTCCAAATTCTGGAGAGTAACACCATTGTGATCTGCTCTTCATGTCAAGCTAGTCCCCTAAAATGAACAAGGAACAGTTAAGAGAGCAAATCAGCAAAAGAGAACAACTGGTCAACCTCCCTCATTCTTTCTGGGGGCAACGATGACCGCGAAAGTTTGATTTCCAGTAGCTCCCACCTACATTTACGCAGCAATAATAATGATAATGCTGAAGCAGCTCAGACATCTAAGGAAAACACAGAGTGATCAGCACAAATTCACTAAAAGATATCTATATCAAAGACAAAAGCATGGTGATTTGAGAAAAGTGCTCTTCCTGACTTTCGTCCTAAACACAAAACTCTATGCCATTAGATGGTGATGAACAAAATACCATGTAATCAAATAATTCTTTTAAACTACTATCATGGCATCGAGATGATGGGTCAATTTATTTTACTCTGGTTTTTATTTTACTTTTTAAATAAGTAGATAACTCAGCAGAGTGATTAACATTCTAAAACAACACATGATCATATTACGGCAAGGTCTTGACTTACTGTAAAATCTCAGAGGTAAAAATACTTTGAGCCGACAGTGAAACTCCATCCTCTTGTACTTAGGTATGGCTCCTCATAAGGTGGAAAGCGTCTGGAGCCCTGCTGCTTGGAAATGACCCAAAGGCAGAAATGGAAGATGAAGTTTCAGCGGGAGACCCTGAGTATCTCAGAGGATTTGCTCTGTGATGCAGAGAAGCTTGCCTGTGACTTTCAATTAAAATATAAAAGGTTTCACTGGTGTGGTTTTGAACAATTGTCACTGTTTAGGTATTTGGCCATGATGTGGTAGTATAATGCTGGGAGCCTTTACAGTTAACTCAGGCTGTTGTTGACTCTGGATGGTAACCCTGGAAAAGTTTAGAAACAGGGAATCTTCTAAAATTTTGTGGAATCTCAAAAAACATAACTCAGACATGCAAAACATATTTTCTCTGACATTCTTTGCACTCAGTCACTTACTCTCTCTCTCTCTCTCTCTCTCTCTCTCTCTCTCTCTCTCTTTCTAATACTTTATTTTCCCTTTAGCATAATTCATGCATTGCATGAAATAAAATCAAATCTCAAGTGCTTTCTCACTCAAATGTATTTTCCTTACTTATCCTATAACAGAAAGACTATATAATGCAAGAGAAATATTATGGAATGTTGACTTTGCTAACCACGTAAATTTGAGATTCTCTGAATAAATTATGTTATAAAAGAAAAATTGCAAAACCGGCAATATATTCCTATTTAAAATGATCAGTTAGAGACTTGTTACTGCCAGATAATTTTAAATTCTATTATTGTGGATGTCAAGTTATGATACCATATTGTGTTTTTACTGAAACTATAATTTTGATGATTGCAAAAAGTAAGAAATAAAATTTAGAACAGGCCCCCTTTAGTGGTGCTGGTTTCTGTTTGTCTGAAGTGTCGATTGGGAGAGGGGAAAGAGGAAAAGTCCTTCTGTACAGTACAGTTTGTCATATGGGCCCTTGTCTTGGCAAACACTCCACTGTGATAGAGGAGGAGAACTTGGCCTTGCAGCTCCATCAGCTGCTGAAATCTGATCAGCAAAAGCCCAGTCTGCAGGAGGCTGCCAATGCCACACAGGATTTGCAAAACTCAGAAAGAAAAGTCTTTCACTTCCAAGATTTAAATAAAAGAGATTACAAGTATTATTTATACTACAGAATTGTGGCAAGTTTCATCTTTTGATTAATTTGTTGTTTGTGGTCTTTTGTTTTGTTTGGCTTTGCCCAACCTTTGATTATCTATAAATCCTTGCATTGTGTATTTTTGGCATTTAAATCCTAGGTTGTTTGCTGGGGAAAACAAGCTCTCCTTGGAGTATTTTAATTCTGGTTGTCTTTCTGTTTCTCACTCATTCTCTTCACACTCGTATTGCCTAAACACCAAAGGTCCACCCTTAGTTTTGCTAGGGATTCACAAAAATGCTTGGTTTTTGAAGTATGAACTTGTTGGTGAAGTGCATGCCAATCGTATTATAAAATGTGTATGTGCTTTAGGATAGGTAGGTAACACCTTCATTCTACTGACCAGTGAGTCAGTATTTCTCAGAGGAGCCATCTCCCATGTGAGAAAACATTAAGGCTTACTCCACAATGATCACATTTTCCAGCATAATTCCTTCTTTTAGATGGATTGCTTTGAGAAAGACAAAAATGAGATTTGTGTGTATACCAAGAAAAGTTGTTCTGAAATTCTATGCATGTTGCTTGCAAATGTTGTTTGTAATTTTAAATATTAGAAGTATTTTCACTATCAAAATATTTTCTCTTCTTTTTATAATATAAACTTTAACTTTGGAGTACCAGACCCTTAAAACAACATCAGTGTGAGTATTAAAGCTTCCAAATGCACAGAAAAGAAGCTTTGTTAGGGAATTTTAAAAAAAAGTGCTGGGTCTAGTTTGTTTTGTGTGGTTAATACACATGAGATCTCTAAGGAGTAGGAGGATTCCATAGCTTGGAGTTCTTCCATGTTTGGTGTGAAATTTAAATAAAAAAATGATTGTGAAATATCCAAAATAAAACCTAGAATATTATATGCTTGATACTGTTGAGTCTGAATGTGATTAGTTCAAAGATTCAAATACAATGAAATATACTCAAGATGAATATATTAAATAGGCCTAAAGCAGTAGAAATAGACCACGATAAAAAGTGTATTTTATACTCATTTTAATAATTGTCATGCATATTCTCCTGATGGTAATATTCTACCAGTACACTGAGAATGAAATGGTGGCATAGATTTTCAAAAGTGAAACTTAAAGAGGAAGAAAAGGAATAGGAGAGGAGAGGAAAGAAGAGATAAAGAATGATTAACTATACATTATGCTAAGCATTTGAAATGAGAGATACTATAGCTAAGTAAATTTAAAAATCTGGAAGTAAGTTCCCCTTGGCCAAAACCCTTCTCTGAAGTGTGATTCAGTAGTCTCTTCCAGGGTTGTGGAGGGAATTAAATAAAATAATGTTGATTGCACTTATCCAGCATGTCTCTTTATAAGTATCAAAGAATATGCATTATTATGAAATACTTCCAATTTTTATAAGAAGCTTAAAATTAAGTACATATTTCTTTTCCAGAAATAATCTGATCCTATTGATAAAGCCAAGAAAGGGCAGACTCTTACCCTCATGACCCTACCTTTCTGCTTGAAACACTATAAAGAATTTTTAAAAGATTTAACAACTAAGATAATTTAATTTATCACTCTATTGCATATGTGAACTTGAATTATAAAGTTATTAGCATGGTTGTGAAATATATGTGCTTTATAACCAGAAAACTGAGTTCAAGCTCAACCCTTCTCTTTTGTATCTTTGTGAAGTTGGATGACCTACTTAAACTCTGCCTCTCAATATACTTATCTCTGTGAGATTAAATACAGATTAAATGTACAAATATATAGAAGTTGCTTAAAAAGGCTTAAAATAAATGTTTAAAACTGCATGAATTTTTAATGTTAGATACTCATTATTTTAGTTACATTTGTATTTACCTCCTCAAATCGACAATTTGAAAGGATATGAAGCACTTTACAAATTAACATCTGCCATAAAAGAGTTAATTAATGACCACAAAAGGTGGATTCTAGAAGAGAGACATGGGGATGGAGGTCAGACATGAACTGGCCATTTCTCACTTAGCATTTTAAATTTTTTTTGTGCCCAACACAGAAAATGAGGCTATTAAAATGTTCTCTCAATTATCCCAACCCAAATAATTTTTTGAAGACTAATAAAATGACTCAGGTTCTCTGATCAATTTTCTTCTAGTAAACAGTTGTTTTGTTAATTTTTTCAAGTTATTTCAGCTTTAATATGTATTTATATAGACCTGTTAAACAGTGGAGAGACAAGTTGGAAAGGAGTAACAGCAACACAGTAACGGTCGGTGACTTTAATATCCACTGTAACTGACCGATGGAACTGGACAGATCAGTAGGAAAAGAGAAGACTTTAAATGAGAAAATAAATGGAGACAAATATAAGCAAAAACAGATATAATTTCATGCAATGCAGCAAATAGTAGCAGGAGAGACATTTTCAGGAGGAAAAACTTACATTAGGAAAAAATGAAAGCAAAAGAATCTAACTTTATACTTCAAGAGTCTTGAAAAAGAGGAAGAGCTAAACCTAGGATTGCTAGGAAAAACATAACAAAGATTAAAACATAAATAAAACACAGAATAGAAAAAATAAAGAATGACAGAAATAAGGCATTTGCTTAAAAAAACTTTTATTAGAGTAAAGAAAAGAAAATCATATTGAACAATATCAGAAATGACAGTGTATATTGCAACTGACAGCACATAGAAAATTTATGGAGCTCTATGAATAATTATTTGCCAAAAAATATTATGTATAACAAAGAGGAAATGGGTAAGTCTTAGAACCATACAACAGAATAAAATGCTTACGGATTAATCTAACCATATAAGAAAATTTCAGTGCCTTGAAAACAAAAAATAATTCCTGAAAGAAATTACGTAAGGCAAATAAATGGAAGAATATCTACATTTGTGGATTGATTTTATATTTCTAAAGCATGCATACATCCAAGAATATTTAAAGCCATGTCCTATCAAAATTTCAATGGCCTTTTTCTTTTTCTTTTTTTTTTTCAGATACTACCATCGATCTTAATCAAAAGGTCAAGAAATAATTCATTTTATTTTAGAGGAAGAAAAAAATCATGAAATTTATACAGATTCTCAAGAGACCTAAATATTCAAGTAATTCTGTAATTTAAAAACAATGTTAAAAGAATTTCAATCATTTAAACACATAAATGTTTATGGTCAAAACAGTGTGAATGTGGCATATAATTAGCTGATTGAACAGAATAGACACTAAAACGGTTATGTGTAAATTCAAATGATCTTCAATAGTGTCAAGAACACATTAAAGAGAAACAATAGTCTTTTCAACAAATGATTCTGAGAATATGAGATATCAACCTACAAGAAAATGAAACTGGACTCAAATTTTATACTCTAGGGACTGGGGATTTAGCTCAGCTGCATAAGCGCCTGCCTTGCAAGTGTGCAGTCCTGCGTTCGATCCCCGGTACCGATTAAAATGAAAAACACACAAAAAAATGTTATACCCTAGACCAAAATTAAATCAGATCAAAGACATAAGCATAGGAACTAAAACTAAAATTTCTAAGAGAAAGCATACTTTTTTCTTCAAAAACATCTACTGTATAAGTTTTTCTCCAAAACTTGGAAGAGGTTGTTATCCTTTTACTAATAACCATTAGAATCAGGCTTAGCAGAACTCTTTGGTAGAAGGCTCATATGAGCACAGTAAATTAATTCCAGTGGAGGAAACCCCACATTGTACTACTTCAGAAAACGAAATTGAGTGGTGCTTTGTAAAAGGAAAACCTTGAAGTAAAAGAGATGAGTAAGTACTGAGGAAAAACCAAACATGGGAAAAAGAATAAAGTTGAGATGAAAGAAAAAGTATGTCTTGATAAAGGTAGTCATGCTTAAAACAGGAAATAAAATGACTTTAAGAAAAATATTTCAATTGAAAATCAGCAAAATGAGAAAAATTATGATTCTTAAACTCTTTGTGTTTCATGAGAAACAGAAAATTAACACCTTAGGGAGCTGAGGTGCTCCTTGTAGTTAATATAGAATTATTAGGTATGAGTGAGAATAGAATTTACCAGGAGCCTTTTTAAATTAAGACTTTAAAAAATTTGACCTGTTTCCAGAGAAATGAGTACAATACAGATGACTTTTGTTAGCAAAATAGCTGTTAAAAATTTATATAGAGAAATTAAAATGGAGTTATAATTCTTGCTTATAATATTTATGTAATTGAGAGATTATTTTTTTAAAAATGTACAAAAAGAAACTTCCTCTATACCTCAAACTATGTTAATATTGGAAGGGACATGTGAAGGACAGATGTAGTTTGTGCCCCTGACAAACCCACAGCCTTCCTCAGAAGAGGAAGTCATAAATCTTGACCAATATCTCAGACTAAGCAAAGAGCAAATCTCAAAGACAGAATTTCAAAGGTTTAAAATGGAGTATGTGAGGACGACCGAACTTCTAAAGTGAGAGATAAGGCCTAGCATGCTCTGCTTGTGGGCATTGAAATCACTGAAGAAAGTAACTGACTACAGATCTATAAAGCAATTCTGCCCAAGGATATATTGGATTAAATCTTTCACTCTATTAATTCATATTTTTTTCTTCATCTCTGAAAACTTTCTTTTGTTTTGCTGTAGGAAGACAAGCTGAAAGCTGGACATGGTAGTCCCTGCCTTAATCTCAGCACTCTGTGAGGCAGAGAGAGGCAGGAGGATGTTAATTATGAGCCCAAATTGGAAAACTTAGCAATTTAGCAAGACTCTGTCTCAAAACCAAAAATAAAAAAGTAGAAAAGGGCTTGGGTATATAGCTCAGTGAAAAGGCCCTGGGTCCAATTCTCAGTAACTCAGCACTTATAGTGATACTACTACTACTAATTATAATAATAATAAGCAGGTTTTAGTAAGATCTCAGGTTAAAATTTTTAATAATCTTTGTTGCCACCCAAGTTGTTCTTGGAGCCTCTCATGCTCTTTAACAACCTTCTGGAAATTTGAGGCACAAGTATTTTATCCTTGATTTCAAAATGTGCTTCATTTTTTTGGTGTAAAAAAGCCCAAGTCGAAGAAGAAGATATTCAAGAAAGAAAAAGTCTAAAATTTATTTGGACTGTGGTTAAAACTTCAGAGGCAGATCAGTAGTAAAACAATGATCAATTGCAGAAAAATAGAAAAAAGACAAATTCTTTAGTAAACAAATGAGCAGAATAGGGAATGTTTTCAGAGATATTTCATGAAATATTCATTGAAAATATATAATTGAATTATTACAGCTTTCAATCACACACATGGCTGTCCAATTTTTCCTTTCATTGAATGAGTGTAAAACCCACCCTCTTGGGTTCTTGTTTTTCAACACATGGTGTTTATTATTATTTTTAACCACACAAGTCATTTCTTAAATATCTGGGGATGATTCCTGAAAATATCTGCTAAAATCATTTCCCGTAGCATTTTTCCACAAGATGAATGATTTTGGAAAACTTCTTTTACATTAAAACACAGAATGTTAAATCCAATATTCTAAATATTAGAATATTTTAAGGAACAGATTCTTGTTACAAAGGGTTTTATATTTACATATATAGAAAAGATGGACAGTATCCCATTAATAAGGAAAAAAGCCTGATTTGTAAGTCCAGTACTACAACTTCTTAAACTTCGCATAGAGATTTTTAAAGGAAATGTGTGCATAGCAAAGTGTTCTACTGGACCACCATGGTTCTGTCCTGCTCCTGATTCTGAATTGACTCTTTCACTCAGAAAGAAATAGTCATCTACTTGTCGGAACTAATTTTTGTAAGGTACGTAGAGCACGTTGGCTTCTTCAAGCAGCTGAGAAGAATTTTGTGAGAGAAATTTTAGCCTCTGCAAGGGAACATTTAGCTCCCACAGGACCGTCTTAACAGAGGCGCAATCTCATTAGGCAACAGAGGCACAGTAAAAAGCTTTTTGCATTACTATCGGACACAGCTCAATTTTTTTAAACTTTTCTTGCCATATTTTGTGTTATTAGTGGGGATATATTAGAGTTGATGAAAGGATAGGCAACATATCAGCACAGAAAGTTTGATGACTTCCAATGCTTGAAATCAACTACATTAGAACTTGGGGATCCTTGCTTGTGTGAGATGAATAATTAACAACAAACAACAAACAAAATACATAATTTATTATGCAATAAAAATCTAATTAAGACGAGGTATAATACAAAGCAAACAGATACATATATGTGCCTACATATGAAAATACAATAAGCGATTAAATTCCTATTTCATATAGGCTTATATTTTATAGACTTACATTTAGAATATATGCTTTAATACAATTAGGAAAGATTTCCAATTTATGCATTCATTTGTGCATTCAACTAGCTTTTAGGGAACACTACACTTTGTTTCAGATATGGTAGGGTTTGTATTTGTAAGAAGTCACAGATAATTTACAAAGAAAACACACGTGGTACATGCAATAGTTACATAGTAAAGGCATTAGACCAAAAAAAAAAAATTAAAAAAAAATCAGAAGTGAAGAGGAGACACTGCAGGAAGAAGTGGTTGTCATTTTAAAGAACACGCCAGAAAGGCCCTTCCCTAGGAGAGAATACAGAGAGGGAGGAGCAAGGCCGGGAGCTGTACGGATCTCTTTGTGGTGAGCGTGCGCACTGCACGCAAAGCAAACCCAGGGGACAGTGTGGCTGTGGCACAGTGAGGAAGGGAGATGGCAGCAGGTGGGACCAGAGAAGCAATGTGACGCAAAGTCCACACAAGAACCCTGTGCTACCTACCTTGGGAGAGACGACGATTTAGAATTGACATTCGTTTTGATGGTACTGCTACTCATTCCAATACTACTCTTCATTTCTCTGTGCAAACCTCTGCTGTTTGTTCATGTGATGATCATCATTTAAGCAGTGCTCTTTGGTACAACTTCTGCTTTTGACTCCCGGATATCCTGTCTCATTTTTATAAGTCACATTTAATGCAATTCCATTGTTGCACTGGGTCATCATGACTACAAGTTCTAATAATGGATTCAGTCTCAGGATAGTTCCTGTGCAAAATATACCTGTATATTAAGTAACCTATTTGCAATCTCACTATGAATTAATAGACAGTTTATCTAATCTGTATGTCTTAGTTTTCTCAAATCTAAAATGGAGATAAAATGATCATCTTCATCATATCATTGTGTGGCTAACAAGTAAAATTCCTAAAATAACGTCTGCATGGCAAAAACTTCATGAATTTAATGAATGAAGGGGTAAAATGTGAATAAAGTAAGAAATCTAGCATACATGGTATGTTGGAGGCATGCTTGTTAAACTAGTTGGTGATATAAGTTAAGAGTAGTTGCCATAAGTAAAATTTCAAATGCATGACTTTTTCCCTTTTATATGATTTAATATTTGATTTTCAATTGATGAAGCAGTTAAAGTAACAATAGTAAGAATTCAATGGTGTGAAATAGATTCCAAATCCTTGGAAGAATGTTATAAACCAACTGTTGCTTGGGGCACAGATTTTTATCCCATATTGCGTATTTAATCATTTAGGGTGGTCCAATTACATTTTCTAAATTTGGCATAAAATTAATAACTTGTTAATCATCATAGAGCAGTATTACATTCTGTAAATAGTGTGTGAATTTGAGAAAGAAAAAAAATATTAAACAACTAGTATGCACTGATATTCAAGGAACAAATTGCAGGTAACCAAATTCAATTACTTAGTGTAAATTAGTGAAACTGGGATGTTGTGAAACTTCTACTATTATTAGATATATTACATGAAAAAAATCAAACGAAATATCTTTAACAGAATTACTGTCTGTTTCAATGATCTACATGTCCATGAGATTAGGATCCTAAATTTGAAAGGCTATTAGTTTGGTTCCTGAAAAATGAAGGTCATATTTCTCTAGCTGCAAACGCTGTTATCTTCTGCATTACAGTTTGCTTCTAGGAGCCAATGCCAAGATAATATTGATCTCTATTAAGAGATTCAGTAAAGCTGAGGCATCTAAAATCATTATAAATTGATGCTCACTCTGAAGCTGTTGAGGAACAGAAATGATTATTAATCAAAAAATTTTTTAAATTGAGTGTAATTTCCACAACTAAAGTCAACAGAGTAACAAGGCATGTTTTTTTTTAACCTGTTTCAGTGCCTGGTCTATTACATTTCAAGTCCAATTAACCAACAGTAGAAAAGTCCTTGTTCTCCTGTATCATCAAACATTTAGCATTGCCTACTTGTTAATCAAACACAACCCTTAAATGAGTTGTGTTTGAGGGGCTGGGGATTTAGCTCAGCAGCATAAATGCCTGCCTTGCACGCAGGCAGTCGTGAGTTTGAGCCCCGGTACCGATAAAAACAAAAAAGACAAAAAAAAAAAAAAAAAAAAAAAACCCACAAATGAGTTGTGTTTGATAAACCACTCCACAGAACTCTATAAACAGTCATTAATGCTTAAAAATAAAACTTCAGGAGGTTGTGTGCCTTGTTATTATTTTATCTAAATTATTCATTTTCTAAAATTATTGTCTGTTTACCTTATTTCATAAAATTCATCATCATTCATGTTTATCCAGCTGTGAACACTAGTGATAAGTTTGATACAGTCAAACTTGATGAAGGAAGCTCATGTCCTAGCTTAGTGACTCATCTCCCCTTAAAGACTTTTCATATTTTTGCTCAGAGGTAATTTTTTGGAGGAGTCTTTTCTGATGCTGGGATTAGCTTCTCCTGCTCCCCGTTCCACTACCTACTGTGAGTTGCAAACAGTAGCACACATATATGTGATACCATTTGGTAGTACGGTTGTGCATTTTCAAATATATAGGCTGACATGGCCTAGATATTAAAAGTAGAGTTCAATGTCTTTCATGATCGAACTGTGTGACATCAAATCTATCGAGTTTTCTACTCCTCAGAAGGGTTCTTTGCTAAAAGTTACATGGCTAACATTTTTGGAGGAGAAAGTGTTGTTCTATTAAAATCCTACAAGTATATACTCTTATTATCCCTAATTTATTGAACAGCAAAGATAAAGATTAAGACCAAAGAAGGTTAAAATGATATATGTAGTAGAAAATCTAGCATGTTATAGATTGGGAATTTTATTTCAAGCTTTTAGGCTTGAATGTATGTATGGACCTCAGGACAGTAAATGATTTTTCATTCTCTTTGAAGTTAATCTTGAATAACAGTGAAATTTTCAAAAGATTTTGCAGTGATCATTTCTACCTATGAAAACTAATTCAATCTTTCATTTATTTTGTAGGTATTACCTCATCAGCTTGCTGGTCTTTAACATACTTATTTGTAAAATAGTTATAATAATAATTCCCTTGCTGTGTTGATATAATAATTTTAAAAAACACTAGTTCCCATCAAACTCCAGGATTAGTAAATGATACTAATTTGATCTTAGAGAAATAATTAGTATAATTGTGGAATTATTATATTAAATAATGTTATTTTACCAAAAGAAAATATAGTTCCAAACCATATTTTTTTGATATATAATTGAGAAGATAGGAGATGTTGACTTTTAGGCAGAACTGTTTTAGCTAGACTTAATGTGATTACATTCTTTGGAAAATAATAAGTTCTAGTTGCTTTCAAATAACACTACTCCAAGTCAACAGTAAAGTCTAGGTTAAAACACAAGCACTGTTAACAAAAGAAAACAAATCCTTTGGTACTCTAGTTTTCAGATGAGGAAACACAGCCCTATGTATTCATGGACAAACTGCTAGTATGAAGCAGAGCAAAGATGGAAAGATAGATTATTTGCCTGAAAATCTCTGTGCTCTTGTCATCATCATCATCATCATTATCATCATTATTATTTTGCTATTTCAAGACAAGGATTTAAAGTGTGTGTGTGTGTGTGTGTGTGTGTGTGTGTGTGTGTGTGTGTGAGTGAAGTTCATGAGACTCAGCTTAGATTCTGGGTAAGGTGCTGAACTCAAAAGACGCTTGTTAATTGACTCTGCATTGTTTATGATGTGCCTCCATCAGAGTGCTATACTATGTGAACTTCACAATCTCTGGAATTAAGCATTATGAAGAAAAATCACTTTGTTCAGACCATTTTCCTAGAATAGAGAATTGCCACTGAAAATTTAATTTTATAGCATTAAAATTTAGCTATTTATCTTTTTCCTCAGTTATGTACTTGAATAAACTTTATTTCCAAATGCATTAGTCTAAACAAGCCATGTAACAGATTAGAGAGAGAGAAAAAAAGCATAAATGGGCTTTCAGCCCATCTTAAGGAATGAACACAGCATTTTTAAAGTTTTCAGAATATTAAGAACAGGTCACAAGTAAAAGAAAATAGGAAATAAGGACCGGAGGTTGGAAAGCCTGGAGTCAGTTCAGACTGTCTGAATCACTTATGCTGTGGTGGTGATTTGAGCTGACAAAATGTTATTGGAGGGATCACTCTCCTCAACACTGTTTGCTTTGGGAAGTCAGGCAGAGATTTATTATGGCTGAAAGCCTTTACAGCTGTAGGATGTAGTGCCGGGTTAAGAGAGTTGAAAATATCAGTTGAAATTAATAGCATGAATTGTGATTTTGAGTAATTGTCATAATTACTATGAAGAAAAAGAACAGAGACCACAGTTTTGTTGCACAACTATGATTACACTGGATTGTAAAACACAGTATTGATTTAGCCTTCGAGGAAAAGAGTAATTCAGTGTGTCTACTGAAACAGGTCAGATAAAAGGAAGTCAAAATAAAGGATCAATAATTATTGGGATAGTAAGTAAAGTGTTAGATTGAGTATGTAGCATGACACATGAAAGAAAATTCTGAATATGATGGCTTTTCAAATAGTTATCACCTTGTACATTAAGAGCAATTATTATTCATAAACATCTGTAAACGTATCAAGAAAAATATATTTGGAAGACAAAGACAGATGCATAAGTACATTCAGTCAGAAAAAGATATTTTAAACTATTAATTACTTTTATCTATCTGTAGTCCTAACAGACAATTTCTAAAGTAATGTTTATTCACCTATCAATTTTTAAACATACAAGCTCAGGCAACTGCTAAGGCTAATACTGTATTTATGGAAAGTTTTGTCTCCATTACTAGATCCATAGACATGCAAGAATATTATTAAAGATTCGAGTAGATTTCTGTGGTGCACTATTTCTCATAACTAATATTTATCATGAATCTAAGTATAGGAATATATTATATGGTGGTTTCTAAACTTGTTTGGCTCTAAAACTTTCTTTTCAAGAATTGTCTCCTGAATCAGTTTTCTATGAAGAAACTATGAAAACCATTGCTTCTGAGTGGAATGTATGTGTCTGGGAATCCTTTGGTTACATGTTTTAGATGACTGCACTGACAAGGTATATCAGTCGAAAAATGGATTTCTATGCATGGCATGGAGTTGGTGCATTTTTTAGTGAATAACTTCATGTAATAAAAGCCACACTTATGCTTTCATCATCTTAAGAAACACACAGCCTGTTATCAATTTTTAAATATGTCTGCCAAACTATTTTTAAAATACCCACACATTTTAGCACCTGTCTTTAAGATCAGCGTGCCATTGCTGATAATTAAAATTATCACATTATTACTGTGGCCTGAAGTATTATTGTAGTCATCGTGAAAATGCATTTAAAAAGATGTGCATATGAATGGAGTAAAAAAATTTGGCTTGATCAACTTATGACTTCAAGTGAACTATCTTGTTACCAAAATTCTATAGCCATGAGCAATGAACTATTTTCCTGCTGTCTCTTATACCTACATCTTCTGTTTACCTTGGCTACTCTTGTCACTTTATTATGTTTCTTGATTTTAAGTTCAAATATAAGTTAATAAATTAACAGTATAGAGCAGAGCACTAGGGACTGGTTTTGTTTAAGATGATTTTTCTGTGGACATAGTGGGTATGCAAGAGGGATAAGTTAAGCATTAAGGTTCATAAGGAAGATGGAAAGTAGATACCTCACATGTGTAGTTTACAGTAAGGTTTGCGCTCCTTTGAAAATCCAGTACGATCACCACAGCAGCCATATCTACCCAGCCTAGTGACATGATAGGAGCAGGAGCTCAGACTGGCTAACGTGAGCGCTGGGAAATGCCTATCCATACAGAGGAAGCAATGCTGGCTCATGACAGCCACTGACTGTCTGGTCCCCTGGTATAAAGTAAAAATGAAAATCGAACTGATAGGAGCTGAATCATAACCTGAGTAATTATTTTATAGGCAATCAATTATCATTGCTAAGGAAGATTCTACCCTATAACTCTCCTTCCTCTTCCTCAAAATCCTTGTGGCTTATAAGATGATACACGATCTGTTCTTTCCTGTTTCTATAGTTTTATCTCAATATCTCTTTCATTGTTACATTTTAGCCAATTTCTGCTTCTATTATTGTCTGCAATCCTCCATGCCATTTTCTAAACTGTTATTTTCAGAAAAATGCTGTGTTTACTCCAAATAAAGGTTTCCATCAAGCTTCACGTTCTGGTCCAGAATGGTCTCTCTAGTCTTTCCTCCTAGAAGACAATACCACTTCTTTTCAGAATTCTTACCTTTCTCTGTTCATAATTATATATCACTGAGTATGCTTACCTGACCGGTCATATATCTTCCAGACAGAAGCTCCTTGAAAAACAAAATTATGTCTATGTTGCTTTCCTCATGATTCATCCCAAAAGTAGCACACAATGATTCCTCTCTTGGATGATTTTACCAAATCATTTCTTTAGTCAGGCATGTTTTCCTCCTATCTCTCTATCTGGAAGAGGTAACATCAAGTGATAAGCAGAAATACTGAACAATTTACTAAAAGAGAAAACATCATGAGATTCCACCTGTGATTGTATGTGGCCAATAGCAAGTTCCTGAGTCTAGCAGAACTTAATGGCATATTATTGTAGGCTGACATGTATTCCCCACAACCTATATATAAATTTCAACCCATGCTCCTAAGAATGCAGGTATAATTGGAGATAAAACCTTTAAAGAGGAAATTAGGGTAACAAAGTGTTTAGGATGGGACCACAAATCCAAATGACTAGTATTATTAACTGATGAGATTGCGCCATATTATACCCACAAGTAAAATAATGAAAATACACAGGGAGAAGTTTCTGTCTATAAACCATGGAGACAGAACTCCGAAGTAGCAATCCTGTCAACACCTTGGTCCTAGAATTATAATCCATTCTTTAGGTCTCTATGTATGACACTCTGTTATTCAGCCCTAGCAAACTATTATGTACAGCATATTTTTTTTTGTTCATCCAGATGCTGCAATTTAAGACCTTTCTGATTATGTCTAGGGAAAGCACAGCTATCATCCTCCAACATGAGTATTTCTTCCACTAGGTTCTAAAACAGTACTGATAGATATTTTAATGCAGGATATTTGATTCGCTCTCAAGACATTGTAATTGGGTCTAAGGAGAGGTGCCTCCCAAAATGTCTTACAGGTAGGTGCTCTCAATCTTGCGCATGTCATGTTAGCGCTTGTGCTACTGAGCTAAATCCTCGGCCCACATTGACTACTTCAAAATTTCAGAGGATTATTAAGAAGTAAAAGGAATTCAGTTCAATTAGAATATACTTATTGGGTATTTTGATGAGGCCACCACAGATACCAATGATGATACAGTTGCGGCTGTAAAGAGTTAACTATCTCAGGTGGAAGAAAAACACTTGTCAGTATCGTCTCAGAAAATTTAGGACCATTTCATCTGAGGACGACAATGTCCATGAGTTGAGATGAAATTTATTTCCACACCCGCTCCCAAATTTCTCTCTTTTCTAACTTCTAAAACATCATAGTGGATAGATAATTTTCCTTTTTAAAATCTCAAATAACAGATTACTTCTAAATGAAATTAAAATAGGTCCTTGATCTTAATATGCTACTGTCTTCAAAGGTGGAACCACTTCAGGAAGCAGGTTGGTGCTTTATAATAATTATTTTAGAATATATAAAACACCACTCAGAGTTTGTCCATGTTCTCATTTAATACTCCCATCCATTTGAAGAAGTTGCTTCTTAGGATTCTAGCATTGCACACAAGGGTAACATGAAATTGCTTATCAGATATCACTCAGGAAGCTGGTGATAGACGTAGATGTAAAATTTAATTGATAAGATCTTTTAACCACCATACTTTATTGTTACTCTAGTATGTCCTTTTTCAAAATTTGGTATCTAAGGGGGATTTCTTTAAACAGAAAGGATCTGTATACATATTCATTTAATGTTAGCACAAAATAGCAATGGCAAACATAACTGTGTCATAATATAGCAGAACAAAATTTGCACTGTAAGATACATTTCATCAAATTACTACCGCCATAAACTAGCCATATTAAGAGGGAACATTTTTTATCAAATTTAAGTTTCCTATCAACACTATTAGAAAAAATATAGCCCTTAAAGCTGATAGAGTAGATATTGGGGGGAATCTTTGACACACTGTATTATTGGCAGATGAGGTTCTTGTTCTTGTGTGTTATGGCTTCTGGATGCAGATTAATTTCAATGGCATTTATAATCTGTACATATTCAAAAATAACCAAATTCTGTTTGTATGATATGAATTTTTAAAATATTGAGAACAAAAAGTGATATTGAAAGCACAACTGAATGGTTAAGAAAAAATATTTTTCATTTCTGCACCTTTATTAAGGTACTAGAAAGATACTCCGGTCTTTAATCAGATTCAACTTTCTTTCAAATCTGTGCATGTAATGATATTCTTTCTTTATTTTATAGATAGTGACTTAATACTGAAATAAGGATTTTCCAATCCATATTCCCTACCTAAGAAAACAGGAAAATTGATTCCATGTATTATTTCAGAAATGAAATTATAGTGCTACTTGAAACTTCAAATTCACTTGTATTAACATTATGAAATGTGAAATGAGAACTTAGCAATGAACTAGCTTACTAGATCAATTTTGGCAGTAATATGAGAACAATGGTCATGATATAGATTTTAGGTCTTTTCATTAAAATAAAACATTCCAATTTATTTGACCCTCTTAATTTCTTAAGTGAAATAATTCATAGAAAGCATTTATTAAAGTGTTTCATACATTATTAGAGTCTTCAAACATTCTGAGATTATATGCTTTGCTTCTTTTCACTTTATAATACAAATTTCAAATTGTATAGTAATCTTGTACAAGTTTGAGTATGTTTAGATCTCAGGATTCTAAGATGATGCGTGCTATATTTCCTTTAGGCAATTTTTTTTTATTTTATGAGAGGTATTATATGACCAAACTGTCTTTATTTCTTAGAGTCCTATACTATGTACACACTACTTTTTTCTTGTGAAGATTTTTCTGGTTTGGATCTGATTTTTTTTTCAAAAGGCTGCACTATCATAAGCTACAAAAATAAATTATATCAAATTTTGATACCACCGTTATTGTGGGAAGTGCTGCTCTCTAAGAAAGCATAATCATAAACTAACTTTTAAACAATTTGTGCTTACTCAATTATTTTATCAGGAACAGTTTTAGATTTATCATGCTTAATCGGCCCTTGGGGAAACATTTACTATTCTTCACATGATATACACAGGAAACCTCCCCACACACATCTTACTAAGACAAAATGTATCCTTTAAGATTGTAGATTTGGAGTGAACCATGACTGATGTGTTTTATGAAAATAGCTTATTATTTATAGATGGATGGATTTATTGCAAGATACTTTAACTTCCTACATGTGACCTTTTGTTCTAAGATATTAATTTTCAATTATAAACACTGATAAAATCATCTGCATACACTTTCATTGCAAGAGTTTTCATACAGTAGCTACCCATTCATGTAATATTTGAATATATTGCATGGGATGTGGGTAATCTGCAAATATTTACGATTGCTTTGGGAGGATGTTTGAGGGAAGAGAATAACAGCTATTCCAATCAAACATTTTTTAATGCTTTCTCATGAGGTTCCCTAAATGTAGGTTTCACAACCAGAATCCTAACTTCCACCCAGCTCTGCCACTTCCAAGATTACTTTACTTTGGCCAAGTCACTTAATCTCTTTCCACAGTTCTCTCCACACGAAGCAGAGCTATTTGCACTTGCTGCGCAGGGAATTTTTAGGGCACAGGATTGAATAATGTGACTTATATACAAAATGGCTGGTTGCAGAGTAAATAACATATATATGTGCAATGATTATTTTTCATCACAGTAATCATTTTCATCTCCATGTTGTAGATAAGGAAAGTAAGTTTATGTAGAAAATTTACCAGAGCTGTAGCTCTCAAATGTAAATCCAAATATTCTACCTTCATCTCAAGATTTTTTTTTTAAAGATATCGGTGTTTCACTTTATTATTGCTGCTATTTACATCATGCAAAAACATGAAAAACAGAATCGGAGATGTCTTATTTTCTAAACTGGTTTTCAATTATTTTAACCTTCTTCTACCAGTTATGTTTGAAACATAAATATTACTTATGTTCTTCTCACTTCTATCCCCAATTTTTAAGCAAAATGCCCAGTTATATAATGGATGCTGCATGCAGACACTGATTTCAGATTTTTTCTGTTAATCAGTTTATTTTTCTTTTTAAAAATGATTGCTTCAAATTTCCAGTGATAAAACTCCATATGATAAATTTATTTAGTTCATTTGACACAGTTATGTTATGAGTATCAAACTGATCATCTATGAACAGTAAATTGATGTTGATTGAAAGTTATTGTGAATACATAAAGGTGGCTGAAATTTTTCAATTCACCTCACATAACATTTTGCTCTGAGATAAAGTGTTGTTTATCTTTCTCTTGATTTATTCAGAAAGCTCTTTCTTGTTTTTAAAGAATATTTGTGTTGTATTTTTAATCTTTGCATGTAATTTGAACACTATGATCAAGAAGTTAATGTTGGTATTTTAATATCTTATATACCTACATGAAGTCAACTGTATTTTAGTAAATTTTAAGAGAAATCATTTTCATATGAAATAGATTCTACTAACTGTGTCTTTTTATCTCAAATCTTTTTTTATGGTTTCCAAGTAGGTAAAATGTTATGAAATGAATTGTTGGGGAATCAAAATAAGAATAATAAATAAATGGTGACTGAGCCATTCCTGATGCAGCGTATATCAAGAAGCTTCTTCCAAACATTAGCATTTGAGTTTATAACTTAGACTAAGGTTCTTATATGTTTGATTGTACTTGAACATTGGAGGAGTTAGTAACACTGTTAATGTGGTTCCACTCCCTGTTACTAAACAAAGCTCTTTAAAGGTGAAAAAGGAAAGAAGAGGGTCAGAAAGGTATGAACATGCCATTGTTCAGGAGACAGGGTGAGCAGGATCTTTTACATTCTTCTTGTCTGAAACTATCTATTTCCATTCCACGGCATCTTTGTGTGTCATTTCCTCGATTGTGTGGTTACACATAGACTGGCTTTGTTTCTCTATCCAAAACTATTATCATGTTACTTTTAAAATTTGGCATACGGCAGCAAAAGGGTCACCAGTGCCACCTTCCTTGTCATTTGTATGACTTCCTTCGTGAGAAAGAACTCTGGGAACCAATGTTTTAGGCAGCCCCTGAATCATTATGAGCAACAAGAGGACTTTCATGTGTATCAAACTGCATAATGTTAGCGGAGTTTAGTCAATTGATATAACTTACAAAAAGGATTGGTGGATTTTACTAGCAAGTTATTGGCAATATATTTGGATCACTAAGAAGTAGAATATATAAACATGCGATATCTGCATAAAATATTCAATATTTCTAATTCAACTGAAAAGGTCAGAATATAAGTCTTAACCTCTCACTCTAATAAAATAATATCTTTAGAAAAATATGTACAAGACAATTTTTTATCTTTAGATAAGAGTAGAATTCAGGTAGACAAAAGGTAAAGCTTTTATATAGAAAAGAAATGAGTGAAATTTTAACACAGAGAAACTTTTTCTTCTAAAATTTTATACTTTTGAGGGATTGGGGATGTGACTTTACAGTACAGCACTTGCCTAGCGTATGTGAGTTCTTGGATTTGATCACAAGCATCAAAGATAAACAAACAAACTAAATACATCCTATACTTTTATACTCTAGGATTTGGAGGAAATGTTACAAAAGAATATAACTCAAAAAATTAATCTAATATAAATGGTTCATTTTTAACATCTAATAAAAAGAATGTACAACATGTTATTGTTTTAACTTTAAATCTACATGCATATAATCATCTTTAGTTCCAGAAGAGTGTGTGGACCTCAGTCTAATCTTTGTACTCTAGAAGTTACTGAAATCTAGAAGTTAATTTGCTTTCTGTGTTTATTATTTGAGGTAAATCACATAACCCACACAATTTCAATTTTAATAGAACACTGTATCACTTGTGCCTCACTCTCGATGGAAATAGTAGGGAAAAAAAAATACCTCAATAGGAAAATTCTCAGCCAGATGGGGGGAGTGTAGAAGTAAGAAACTGGAGCCAGAGAGGACAGATCAGGTCAGCTGGGCCACCTCCCTTGCCAGAGCTGCATCCCAGTGCTCTCAAGGATGCGCCTGCCCCACATCCAGTGACCCCACTTTCCCAACCCATGAGCTTTTTGTTGCTTTATAAAATCCCACAGATCAGTAGACACCAATGAGTTTTTCTTGCCTATCATCGTACTGTAAAGCTGCAACTTTTAACCTCATGGTGTTACCTCAAGAAGTATTTCCCTTACTGAACTCCACACAACCTCATTTCCTTTGATCGTTCAGAGGTCCTCAATTCTAATTGTTAAATAAAGGAAATTTACAAAGCATAATAAGGGATGATACATTAGTGTTTATAAAACATAATTCAATATAGAATAAAGCATAATATTTTCTAGTAGCTAATTTAATAGGAACAAGCATGCTATCATATAAATGCAGTCGTGTTGTATTCAATGTATTGATTGTCCCCAGTCTTTATTCCTTTATTTAACAAAATGTGTGAGTTTTTTTTAATGTAATGAGATACTGCTCAGCCATAAAGAAGTACAAACTTGAGACTTTTGTAGATAAATGGGTGCAATGCAATACCATACCTGTAAGTGAAATTAATCAGACTAATACATGTAAACATCGTATTGTATCACTAGCATGAAAAACTGAACAAGTATGTAGGATGAAAATGTACAATAGATATTGT
Source organism: Cavia porcellus (assembly GCF_034190915.1). Classification (NCBI taxonomy): domain Eukaryota; kingdom Metazoa; phylum Chordata; class Mammalia; order Rodentia; family Caviidae; genus Cavia; species Cavia porcellus. Next base: position 44,733,369 of record NW_026947496.1, read on the forward strand.
AAATTGGGAAGAAAGTATTCAAAAGAAAAGACAAACTGTGATGGAGGGACGGGAAAGGGAGAAACAGAAAAAAAAATATGTTATGTACCAGATACTTAAGGTTGTTATAGAGGTAGCTTCTATTAGTTTCTTGAAAAGAAAGTTTTGTGCTAATATTATTAGAACAAGATATCATGCCTGCATCTTGTACTCTGGACAACAACTACAAAGACAATATCTAATGTATCAGTTATTGTAATGTTCCAACTAATCTGTTTTAAACTCAGTTTCATTGTTATCTTTTTTTTCTTCCTTCAAAATACAATAATTTTTTTAAAAAAAAATAAAACTAACCATTTTTATCTCTTGTACCATACAAAAAATAGTGATCCAAATTTATAAACTTCTACATTACTGTCTTATTGAAATATTGACACCAAATTTAATGTTGAGAATAGTCAGTCTTTTCTATGAAGAAATCATGGCTCTTAGTCTTAAAAAATTTTCCACCAAGATTTAGCTATTACACATTGTGCTGCTATAAACATGGGTGCACATACATTGTTGTGGTATGATTTCAATTATTCTGGGAAAATACCCATGAAGAGAATAGCTAGATGGAATGGGACCTCCAATTCTATGTTTTGTTTTGTTTTTTTTAAGAATCTATGCACTGATTTCCACAGTGGTTGTACCAGTCTACACTCCAACCATCAGTGGAAAAGTGTTCCTTTTTCCCCAGCTCTACCAACATTTGTTATTGGTTGATTTCATGATGCCAATCATTCTTTCTGGAGTGAGATGGAATCTCAATTATGTTTTAATTTACATTTCTTGAATGACCAGTGCGAAGAAAGAAGATGTGATATTTATATACGATAGAGTATTACTCAGCTATCAACAGATAAACTTGAGGCTTTTATAGGAAATGGATGCAACTTGAGACTATATCCATAAGTGAAATAAATCAAACTCACATGTGTAAATATTATATTGTGTTCTTATTGTAAAAAAATTAAAAGAGTAATAAGATTCAAAATGCACAATGGATATTATGAAAATGAAAGGGAAAGAAAGTGCTCAAAAAGATGGAACAATTAGGATAGGGGAAAGGAGAAAAGGAAGAAGTGAGCAGATTATGTGTAAATAGGTATACATATGTATGTGTGTATGTATAAATACATAAGAAAGATAACTCTACTACTGATCTCGAAGTTCATCAAAAAGAACAGCTTGTGCTCTCATTATTTGTTTGATCATTCTTTTCATGAATAAATCTTGTAATCTGAACAACTACTTCTAAGATAACAATATGCAATATATGAAGCTAGTATTAATTTCCTACTATTTTTTTGAAATTCTGTATCATTTGTTTTTTTGTTTTTAAAAATAATAATAATAATGTATTAAGGATTAATGTTTTTTCTATTTATGGATTTTAACACAATATTTTGCCTGAATAAAACATTAAGTGGTTGTACCATGAAATGTGTCTTTCTTCATTTGTGTTTATTCTTCATTTCTTCTCACCAAAAATTTGCTTTAATTCTTCTAATAGTTTTAGTTAGTAGTAAATTCCACATTTGAAAAAGGCATACTTGTATAGTAGTTCTTTTCTTTAAAAAGTTTTGATGTCACATGTTGTATTAAAAACAATTGTGTCTTTTTTGTACTTCCTTCCTCTACCTTCTATCATACTGTCAGTGCTTTTGAATCAAGCACATTTATTTTTCCTCCTGCTATTTTCCCAGAGTGGTAAATTTTGTTTAAGTCAACATTTTTGTATATGTAAGAATGACTATGTAAATAGCACTCATAGCTCAGTCACACACACAAAAAATAAGATTCATTTTTGCTATTTTTAAGTGAATAATGCCCTTTACCATTGGCTCTAATTTTCTTGTGTATATTAATTCACCCTCAAAGTTTTTAGAAACTCTCTCAATATAAAGATTCAGACTTCATTTCTTCCTTGATTGCATGCCTGTGTGTAGGAGACCTTCCTGCTGATCCTTCTCTCAACTCCTTGTTCCTGCTTCTGGATGGGCTTGTTCCTGTGCCGTGCATCTTGAGCTTTGATGTCTTTACCATTGCTTTTTTTCTCCTTCCCTCAGTGTTGAAATGCATATATATTTTTATTATATGTCGATGAGGTATACAGTTCAAATGCTCCCTGTGAAAGGATTGATGGTTGTAAGTTTGCTGAGACTTTTTTTAAAACTTGAAAATAACCTTATCTACTTCTACACTTAATAATTTGGGCATGCAGTGCCTTTCAAGTGAAATATAAAATTCAACTTTGATTTCAAAGATAATTATATCGCTTCTGGTTTTAGGATTGATATTGATAAGTCTGAAACTATTCTTATATCCATCCATTTTTTGGTACATGACAATTTTAACTTTGAAGATTTTAAGGTCCATTTATGACTAATATCTTGAAATTTTAATGGTATGTTATGTTATTAACTTCTTTTCTGCCCTACTTGGTATTGGAGAATATTCTTGAAAAACTTGTATTGTTTTACTCTGAGAAAGATGATTGTATAAATTTAGGGTTGCTTTCATGCTCGTATTCTCTATTTCTGTGTTATTCACTTCATTTTATTGGTATATTAGAATGTTAAGCAAATAATTTGAATTCTGAAGTGATCATACCTCTTATTGTTTAATTTTATTTCTCTTATATTTCCATTATTTTTTATTGTTTTAGAAGTTCTAACTTTATTTTCAAAAATTTATCTTCATTGTTAACTGGGTGTTATCATAAGTTTAATCTCCACATATTCTTTCTTGTTCTTTCAGTAGTGCTTCTTGTTTTGTTTTATAGAGTTCTATTCCTTCTCAATGACACATTTTTTTTATCTGCTTGCGAGTGTTATGGGTTAGAGGACCTTTCTCTCTGTGTCTCACTTATTCCTGAGTCCTGTTCTGTGTGTTGTAGCTTCTGTGTGTCTAGAGGAATTCCGTTAATTGGAAATTTTGTGCAAGACATTGGCCTGCCTAATGTTGGTCGGTTGCATTTTTTCCAATGCTTCCAAAACGTCATCATACCATTTTCTGAGATGTCTCTTAGGGTGGTCGTATGCACCTGGGTAATTCTCTAATTTAGCTAATAACTAAATTGCCTCACAAAGCATTTCTCAAAACAAAGCACCATAATTAAACAGTAAAAAGACCTGGAAGGTAAACAATGTTTTATTTGCTACTTTTCTAATAGCATCAACTACTTTCAGTATATTTTTCTACAGAAAAATAACTCTTAGATTCATAACTAGCACTGATTTTACATGTGCACATACAAGTTCAATGGAACTAAATGACTAGAATCTACTTTATGATGTTTACTGAATACTCATTAATCATAATAGTGAAGATGTAATCCCTTTTGGCCTTTTCTAAAGTCCTATAACTGCTATAGACAGATTTAAAAAATTTGAACTTTCTGTTGTTTGTGTTAGTAGTATGACATTATGGAGATGATATTGCTTTCAAAACTAATTAATACTTGATAAAATCTCTGCATTATCCTTACTATCTTCTGTTTTTAGAAATTGTGTTAGATCCAGGCACTTCAGTGTTTGTATATATAAGATGAAGAAAATTTTCCACCTTTTAGGATTTTTCTCATTACGAAATGAAAGAAAGAACTAAAAAATGCTAAACATAAGGTGCTAACACTTTGTATCTATCCAGTTTAAGAAAGAAAGCTCCAAAAAGAGCCTTGAGATGACTGCCATTACACAAGATAAAGGAACTTGTTGGACACCAAAACAAAGTCACACAAGAATTTGTTTTTCCAATTAGGTATCTCTGTATTTAAGAAAATACTAGAGACTTTTAGGTGGTTCTAAATGCTACAGTTTCTCAGAATCATTTGACTGTTTATCCAAAATTGACTCTTTAGCACATATTCATATATAACATATATTTTGTTCTGTTCTATTCTATTCATGTTTAACATTCTCTTTAAAATGAAAAAGATGAATACAGGGAAAGAAACATGCTAATTTAAAATGGTAACTTTTTATAGAACATTGTCATTGGATCAAAAAGAATCCCTCAGATTCTATCATCAAATTGAACTTATGATGATGTAATCAGTGTCCTGATTTATCCCCAACATTTATTGTATTTCTTTTAGAAATCTTTGATCATATTGCCGTTTCACATGACTTTTTATTGATCTCAATAGCCAGAATTTTTTTGCATATATGAGTGTATAGCTATACACAGCCTTACACAGAGAGACATTGAATTATGTTGTAGTACTAGGTAGTACGAATTCCTAATAGTCTCCCTTACAAGTACTAATAGTAACAACATCCCCATATAAATGGCTGAGGAAAGGTTTAAAGCCTCTGTGTGCCAATATGAGATATTTATGAATAACTATTTCATATATAAGAAAATTATAATTATATATGCATTTTTGTAATGCATCCAGGAATTTCAACTATGCAATTTTACTCTTTGGTAGAAATATTAGAATATTAATACATAATTAATAACCAAGGTCAAATAAATTTGTTTCACACTAAGAATCACTTTGGTAGGAGAAATAAATGCTTATATTTAAAGACTCATGAGTCATGTACATATTTTGTTATTTTTACTCTCTTTGAATTATTCCAGCACTAGAAGTATTCTAGGCTATGGGTTGTTTGTCTAATTGCCTTTTTAAGGTAAGGGGTCATGGAATTTATTTTAGCTTTAAACTGTTGACTTGCTGGAATGCATGGCTATTTTAGGTTATTCAGGGGTGTGTTCGTCAATATATCATGCCAATGTTGGTCTCCTAGATAAGGATTTAAGATTTAATGTGCATAGAGCACATTTCCAACATCACACAAATAATTCAAAAAATATTTTAGGGTGAAATATTAACAAAAGGTAAAAGCACAAATTACCTTAAGGAAAAAAAGTAAAGTATCTGAAATAGCTAGGTTCTTTCTCCAGCTTTCTTCTAGACTTCTTTGTTCTATAACTCTTGTTCCTAAGAATCTGAAACCCAAGTCAGAACAAAACACAGTTACTTTGTATCAAGTCGTAAAGTATAACCTGTATTTTTATATGATAAATGTGAGATTCATCACACATGTACAATTGACTAAAGGAAAAACTACCCTAAAATATCATGAAGTTTTTCCTTTATTAGGTTGGTCAACAATATACCCAGGAATTTAGTGTGTGTGAAGAAGTTTATTAAGAAATAACATTTTACTGATGTCATTACTTAAAATGAAATAAGGGCTCAACTCAAAAACAATGCATTTGTTTCTAAGAGAAAGTAAGATTTCTTTTATTTAGAGTTATGTTAAAACAATATTCACTTTGTTTGATTTAATTGGCAGGATAGATTTTTATCTTGTGGACTTTTTAACATTTAATGGAAATTTAATATCTTGAATTTGAAATGATTAATGTAAATATTGGATTAATTGGATTACCAGCTCTTTTAATTTAGTTTGTTTCTTCTTCCTAGACATAAATTGAAGTTATATATGGATAGGACAAGATCATTTATTACGTAAAATTAAGATCACTTATTATGCAAAATTAAGAAATAATATAATCAGAGTTGTTTGGGTGTCAAAGAAACTGTATCTCTTTGATTAACAAATTGGTAAAATTGAGGCACAGGAAATAGTTATCTGAGATTTTAGACTGTGAGAAGATACTGGATTATTAAAAGGGTTTGAAATTTTAACACTTTGGCAGTTAGGCTAGCAGTTCAAAACAATAACAAACACAATTTGCTTTCTTTATAATTACTTTTTAAATATAAAAGAAAATTTTGTTGCATTACTTTCACAAGCATCATAGGACTACCTTATAAATGAATCCCAATATGTCCTTGGTGAAGCCAAAATAGGAAAAAAAAACATATGTGATATTTACCTTCAAATCAATGCATTCTCTTAAGACCTTTAAAATATTAATACCAATTCAAATAGTAGACCAATTTAAAAACAATGTAATTATTAAAAACCAAAAAAATAATTTCTTTTGTAAGTCTAGTATTAACCTTATAATATTAGTTTCAATAAGAAAATATATAAATATTTAAAATGATTAAGATGCTAAAATTTATGTTTAATATAGGTTGTAAATTGCTTTTTTTGAATTTTATTTTAACGAGGGTAAAATTAAATATAACTAAACAGAACAAAACAGATCAGAAGAACACAATGTAAAAGACACAGATTTCAATGCAAGACAAACTTCACTGTCTATCGTATTGTCTCTTGTTTTCTTCCAAATAGTTGTCCATATCTTCACATACAAGGAATTCATACAAAAAAATAGCATTAAACTGATCTGAACAGGATGATGAAGGCATTTTAGGTCTTCAAAACAAGACAATGGGGAAGTCAACAATGGCTGCCATAATGTCTCTCGTTCTCTTCAAAACAGCTGTTGTACCTTCGTGTATGTTGAAATTAAACAAAACAAAACAGACTAAAATCCCTCTGAACAAAAAATAAGATTTCATCTCATGACGCTACAGAATCAGCACTGAGTATCTTAGTGTTTCTTTTTCTTCAAAGTAGCTGTTCATTTCATCAGGCATTATATAATGGATGCTGATAAACTATTTAGGAGAAGTTCTACACATGTATGAGTCTCTACATGTGTACCTACCCTTTCTGTGTTAGAGATAAAAACAAAACAAAACAAATTCCTAGAAAAACATGAAACAAAAAAGACAAGTAAACAACAGTAGCAAAGAGCCCACAACACTGGCAATATAGGTCTTCAAAACAAGGTGGTTTGAGTATACCAAGGGTTGTTATTTTGCATAAAGATATTCAAGAGTTCCTCAGACACAATTGTTGTGATAACTGTTTTATTTCAAGAACTTATAGAATTTGTAGCATAATCATGTTAGCTATCCTAAATGTGTTTATATAATTTTAGATATTTTTTCTTTTTCCGTCCTTTTTCTTTTCTCATATTTTTTCTGATACATTATTTTTCACCTATAAGCAGATTCTTATCCTTTCACTGTATTGATTGCATTTTTTAAATCTTATGTACTCTTACCATTTCTTACACTAGGGAGATTATATGGTATTTACATTTCTGAGTTTGATTTATTTCACTTATGAGTGTGGTCTCGAGTTGCATCCATTTACTTATAAATATCTCGGTGTGATCATTCTTTATAGCAGAATAGTACACCATTGTATAAAAACACCACATCTTTTTTATCCGTTCCTCATTTGATGAACATTTAGGTTGTTTCCAAGACCTGGCTATTATAAATTGTGCTGCTATAAACATCGGGGCCCATATGTCACTATGATATAATGTTTCAGTTCTTCTGGGAATATGCCCAGAAGTGGAATAGCTGGGTCAAATGGGACTTCCAATCCCAAGTTTTTGAGGAATCTACAGACTGACCCCCAAAGTTGTGGCACCAGTCTACACTTCCATCAACAGTGCAGAAGAGTTCCTTTTTCTCTGTAGCCTCTCTAGCATTTGTTGTTGGTAGTTTTCTTGATCCTGGCCATTCCTTCTGGAGTGAGATGGAACCTCAGTGTTGTTTAAATTTACATTTCTCTAAAGACAAATGATGCTGAACATCTTTTCATGCGTTTATTTGCCATTTGTATTTTTTCATCTGAGAACTGTGTATTCATCACAGATGCCCATTTTTGGAATGGGTCTCTGAATTTCAGGGGTCTGATTTTTAAAAAATTCTTTATATGTTCTCTACAGAAATCCTTTTTCTGAAAGACTGTTCACTAAGCTTTTTTTCCCCAATTTTGGGGTTTTCTTTTTTACTATGCTGGAGATTTCTTTCACCATGCAAAACTCTTTAATAGGATGCAATCGCAGTTACTGATTCTGTGAAGTATTTTGCAAGTGGTTTGATTTTTGTTCATAATTCTCTACCTACCCCTATGTCTTCAAGATTTCTACCTACTTTGTCTTCCAATAGATTTAGTGCTTCTGTTTTAATATGTAGATTTTTGATCCATTTAGACTATAGTTTAGTACATGGTGATAGGCATGTGTCTAGTTTTAGTTTTTGGTATATGGAGAGCCAATTTTTCCAGCACCATTTATTGAAAAACTATCTTTCTTCTGGTGGACATGTTTGGCCACTTTATCAAAGAAAGATGGCTGAATGTGTTTATGTTTTAGTTGTATCTTCTTTATTCCATTGATTTTTCAGATCTGTTTTTATTCCAGCACCATGCTGATTTTATTACAGTAACTTTGTAGCATAACTTCAAGTCAGGGATTATGATGCCTCCTGCCTTGCCTTTGTTGCTTAGAACTGTCTTTGCTATTCTAGGTCTCTCATGGTTCCAGATGAATTTTAGAGGTGATTTCTCTAGATCTATAAGGTATGTTGATGGTATTTTTATTGGGATTGCATTGAATCTGTATAACAGTTTTGGAAGAATGGCCATTTTCACAATGTTTGATTTACATATGTTGAAGCATGCCTGCGTTCCTGAGGTGAATGCCACTTGGTAATGATGTATAATCTTCTTGATGATTTGCTGCTTTCCATTTGCCAAAATTTTATTGAGAATTTTTGCATCTATGTTCTTTAGGGAGATTGGTCTATAGTTCTCTTTTTTGGTTGGATGTGTCTCAGATTTTGGTGTTAGTGTAATATTTGCTTCCAAGAATGAGTTAGAGAAAATTGCTTCCCTTTCAATTTCATTGAAGAGTTTGAGGAGTGTCGACATTAAATCTTCTTTGAATTTCTGTTAGAATTCCACAGTGAATCTGTCTGGATAGGTGCTTTTCTTTGTTGGTAAGGTTTAATTACATTTTCAATTTTGTTAATTAAAATTGAGTTATTCAGCAGTTTTAGATCTTCTTGACCTAGTTTTGGTAATTCATATATTTCTAGGAATGTGTCCATTTCTTCTGTGTTATCAAGCCTATGAAAGTAGAGGTTTTTAAAATAGGTGTTGATGATCTTCTGCATTTCTACAGGGTCTGTAGTGATTTCATCCTTTTCATTCCTTATTGCATTTGAGTTTTTTCTTTCCTTTTTTAAATAAGGTTGGCTAGAGGATTTAATTTTATTTATTCTTTCAAAGAATCAATTCTTTGATTCATTGACTCTTTGTACTCTTTTCTTAGTCTCTATTGCATGGATTTCTGCTCTGACCTTTATAATTTCTTCTCTTCTTTTGGCTTTGGGCTTGACTTACCCTTCTTTTACTAGATGTTTGAGGTGTAGCAGCAGGTTGATTATTTGTGTTTGTTCTGTTTTCCTGATGTGGGAGTTCACTGCAATAAATTTTCCTCTGAGGACTGCTTTCATTGCATCCCACAGGTTCCAGTAAGATATATTTGTATTTTAATTTGCTTGTAAATATTGTTTAGTTTCTTCTTTAATTTCTTGTGTTACTCACTGATTGCTCAAGAGTATATTATTCAATTTCCATATGTTTGTTGGGCTTTTGCAGTTTCTTTTGTCATTAATTTCTAGTTTCATGGTACTATGATCTGATAATATACATGGGATAATTTCAATTCTTTTGCATTTACTTAAGCAAGTTATGTGGGCTGGTATATGGTCTGTTTTGAAGAACGTTCCATGTGCTGTTGAGAAGAATGTATATTCTGATGTTGTTGGGTGGAACACTCTGTGTACATCTACTAAGTCCACTTTTTCACAGGTGTGATTCAGTTCTGTTATTTCTTTGCAGATTTCCTGTCCAGTTGATCTTACCCTTTGTGTCAGTGGCATGTTAAGGTCTCCTGTTATAATTGTGTTATTGCTTACATGATTTTTCATTTCTGATAATATTTGCTTTGTATAGCTGGGTGTTCCCAAATTTGGTGGATATATATTTAAGATTGTTATCTCTTCCTCTTGAAGTTTTGCCCTAACTTGTATGTAGTGATCTTCTTTATCTCTTTGGATTATTCTTAGTTTGAAGTTCACATTGTCTGCAAACAGAACAGCTACCCGTGTTTTTCTTTGGGATCCTGTTGCATGGAGTATTGTCTTCCTTCCTTTGACTTTCAGTCTATGAGTTTCCTTTTGGGTTAGATGGGTTTCTTGTAGAAAGCATATTGTTGAATATTGTTTCTTGATCTATTCTGCCAGTCTGTTTCTTTTAATTGGTGAATTGAGACCATTTACATTAATGGTTATAACTGTTACATATTAGCTTATTGTTGACATGTTATCTTTCTGCTGTTGATTCTTTATCTTTCCACTGTGTTAATTGTTTGCCTTGCTTAATGGTTTCTTCCTATGTTTATCTAGAATGTCTTCCAGTATTCTTTGCAAGGTTGATTTGGTGGTCATGAAATTCTTCAGCTGTTCTTTGTCATGGAGTATCTTATTTCTCCATCTATTTTGAGGGACAGTTTTGCAGGGTACATCAATCTGGATTAGAAGTCGTTTTCCCTTGGGATCTGAAATATTTCACTCCATGCTCTTTTTGACCTTATTATTTGTGTTGAGAAATCTGCTATGATTCTGATGGGCTTTCCTTTATAGGTGATCTGTCTCTTCTCTAGCAGCTTTTAATATTCTGCTCTTATGTTAGATTTCTGGGATGTTGATTATTTTATGTCTAGGATAGTTTAATTTGGTTATGGCTGTTTGGAGTTCTATATGCTTTACTGATCTGTATGTCAGTTTCCATTCTCATGTTTGGGAAATTTTGAGCTATTACTTCTTTAAATAGCCTCTTGATATCATTTGTGCTGTCATCTTCTTTTTCATTTATCCCTATCAATCTTATGTTGTTTTTCTCATCATCATTTTGCAGCTGTTGAATTGTTAGTTCCCAATTCCTTGTTATTTTTGAAAGATCTTTCCTTTCCAGTTCACTATCTGCAATCTTGTATTTGAGATCTAAAATCCTACCTTTGCTTTCATTGAGGTTGTTTTGCCAACTTTTGATGGAATTTTTGATTTCCTGTATATCTCTTTGACTCTGCTTCATGCATTCTGTTTGTTTCTCATATTGTTCATTCAGGAATTCAAACTTTTTGCATGGTTCCTCCAATTTTTTAACTGTGTCTTTTTTAGATGTGTTCAGCATTTCTTTCATTATATTTTTCATTTCTCCTTTTACCTGTGAGACTATTTCTGATCTGAGTTTTTTATAGCTTCCCAGAGTTATTTCTTTACTTCAGTTGTTATCATTTCAGGAATTTCAGGTGTATGACTTATATTTCCTATGTGTCCATGTCTCCTGGGCTTGCTTAAGTTGTGTTGGAAGTTTGAGAATGCATTTTGCTCTTGTTTTTTCATTTTCCTATATTTCTGGGCTTTCGAATGATGTTTCAAATCTTCCTTCGTGTGCTGGGAATCAGCTGACCCAGTTTTGGCTCTCAGTACAGGCAACTGCTAGTCTCTTGGAGGTCCCTGGGCTTTGCCCAGTGAGGCCCCTGGGGATCTCCTGTGTGTTCTCTGGTGATTTGAATGTTGGACATGGTCTTACCACCTGTAAGTGATGTCCAAAGGCTTCCTTGTGCATTGGGATTCAACCAATATGTGTTCAGCCTCCAGGACTGAATTCAGGCCCTTGTTACCTGCTTGAAATTTGTTAGCCATGGCCCAGTTAGGCCCCTTAGGACCTCCTGTGCATCCTCAGGTGATTTCAGATGCGGGGTGTGGTCAAATCACCTGGGAGTGACCTTTCAAACCTCCCTATGTACTGGGATTCAACTCACACGTGTTCAACACCTGGGACTGAATTCCGGTCCTTGCTAGCCACTTGGAGTTTGCTGGGCATCTGTAAATTTCCATTTACTGATTAAGTTGAAATATTACAGTTGTCACTGAAATGCTATGCAGTAGTTAAGCAGATGAAATGAATATGTTTCCTTCCTTATAAAAGAAAGAACTCTAATTTCAAAAATATTTGAAATGTTTCCCCAAAGATCATAGAGCTTGTGAATGAAAATCTTGAAACTGAAATTCAGATATTCAGCTGAATTATCGATAATTCTACTTCATAGATTAAGAGGTGAAGTTGATATTAAGCTAAGGACGGGCCACACTATACTCCAAATTACAAATCATATTCCTGACTCTGAGCTTTGAGTATGAATAAAATACTTGATAAAATAACGTGTGGAGAATTGGTCAAAATATGCATTTCTATTTCCAAAGGAAATCAAATATAATAGCCAGAATCTGAAATGTGTGTCACTTTATTAAAAATAACATACAATCTTCAATGTAACAACCTTTACATTTCTAAATTAACACTAAAAAATTTCTTATAAACCCAAAAGCCAGATTAAATAAAATCATATTTATTCACCAAAAGTCTAGATAATTTGTGACATTTCCTGTAGGTTTTAGGCTTCTGTTTATCATCATAACACTCCATGCCTAATAATGTAGAATGTGAGGACAATATTGATATTGCTATTTTTCTTAAAACAATTAAAGTTTAAGAGATTAAATGCTTGGTCCATCATAAAAATATTGACAGGACAAATCAAGAATTAGAGATTACTAATTTCATTTAATAATGATTTCATTGTTCTGTTTTCATAATCATTTATCAATCACTTTTCTTCAACAAAATGTTTCAATAATTATTTCAATTTTAATTGCAAAGAATTTTATTTTAATTCAAGTATTAATTAAAAAATTTGTAATAATACAACATAGAAAATAAATGTGGCTTTTCCATGACATTGGTCCCTGCAGTTTGATCTTGGAAATGACTAATACTAACTGCATTTGTACTGAGCTATACATGAAGACCCTATTATTTTCCTTTCAAATCCAAATCTCTGAAACAAACAATTCTCAAATCTTAGTTACTTCTCTGATTCCAGATTGCAATATTCCTGTATTTCTTGAATAATAAACATATTTTAAACGTTCTTGATTTCTTTTCTTGAAAGATGAGAAATATAACAGTCACAATGGATATTTCTTTACACAGATACTACTTTGTGTCAGTCATATTTTTAAATTTTTAAAAATTGTTTCAGCTAATATTATAAATAATAAGTAGTACTTAGGTAAATGACTTACCTAAGATATGTAACTATCTATTATTTAGATGTCTTTTCTTATTAGAGTCCCCCAAATATATCCATCAACTTCTGATTGCGAGACTCTGACCAAGGCTTTGTAATATTTATAATCCCTGCTGTTGCTCTAAATAAGCCTTCTCTGCTTTGAGGAGATGGAGTTCAATAGTTGCAAGCTACTGTTCCTCAAGCAAGTAAGAAAATCTCACACATCAGGTTCAAGGAATAACTAATCAGTTTCTTGTTGATCTGTTTGTCTGTAATATTCTGAGGTCAGAGTGCAATCTCTAGGAGATTGTCAGTGAAGAGCAAGCCACACAGCTGGAGTGTGGTCTGGTGAGTTTCACAAGCTGGAATCACATACCAAAGATTCCTCCATTCCTACCCCACTTCTCTCTCTCTCTCTCTCTCTCTCTCTCTCTCTCTCTCTCTCTCTGTTTCTCTCTCTCTCCCTCTCTCTGTCTCCCTCTGTCTCTTTGTCTCTGTCTCTCTCTGTCTCTCTCTCTCTCTCTCTCCTCTCCCTCTCTGTTCCTCTTTCTCTCTTTCTCGCTCTCCTTATCTCTCTATTTTTTCTCTCTGTCCCTCTCTTCCTTCTCTTACTCCGTCTTATTTTTTCATTACATGGAATGGTAGACAAGCCTCCCACATGCTAGATCAGTATCTATCACCAAGCTACATGCCCAGCCGCCCAAGTAGCTGTGCACTACCCCACCTGGCTTCTATTACTTTTAAATATTTAACTTCTTGTGGTTAATAAAGTGCTATACATTACCAACATGGTTACATTCCTATTTGAATTTTGATTTTCAGAGCAGAAGAGAAATTTACATTATGAAGATTTTTAACATAGACTATAAGAAAAATTCACTGGATGGCTTTAATAGCATTTAAATTATTATTTAGCATTTTAGTTTTTAAAACTGTATTCTATTTTCTTCAGTATAGCTATCCTTAGCAATAACATTTTCTTAGGTTTAACATTTTCTTGAATGAGTAAATAAGATAACATTTAAAGGATTTATAAAAGTAAAAAAAATGACCTAAATAAATGACATATTTTGTTCACTTTAAACACTAATATATCTGTGTGTATGTGTGTGTAGGTGTATACTGCTGAGAAAGACTTTATTATATTATTATATATATATACTTGAAACATATGACAAAGTTTAATCTTTCATTGCTAGAAGTAATAATATTTTTATTAGTTTAATTAGAGCCTTTATGAATATTGTTTTGAGTATTGTTGTATTGTAAAATAGACGATCAAATGTATATATACACATATTTCACACACAAGTTTTTTATTCAAAAAACATTTGTAATACAAAACCCTCCATTATTTATCAATTCAATAGTTTGCATAAACAGATTAAAATATGCGGAATTAGTGTTCATAGAAATGTTTTCAGTCTAATTTTTTAAAAGAACAGTAGGCTTTCATGAATATTATGGCTTAATTTTATCCCTAAACCAGTATTTGTCTACCTTACTAGAACAGATTTTGAGTACTGTAGATAGCTTTGGAAGAATTGTATTTTTAAAGATTAGCTTTAAAATTTAACATTTTTACACATTGAAACTCTTATGCAATTTTATGTAAACATATGAATATGATCATTAGTCACATTTGGTTAGCGTTCAATATGATGACAGTTAAAGATAGGAAATTGGCACCAATAAAAATTGAAATTCATAATTTTTAACTAGTAAGTGGTTTTAATTGCTATTTACAGCAATTAACTATGATTAAAGTCACTCAGAGCTTTGGGCACCTCTTAAATATCTATTGTGTGGCACCCACTGAGCATGACATATAATATTTGTTTGTTTCAGAGAATATCTCACTATGTAGACCAGGCTGCCTTTGAATTTGCTAGCCTTTTACCTCAGTGTTCAGAGTCCTGTATTTTTCAGTTGTGTGATACACATCTCAGTTTTGAACATGATATTTTAAACTCTGATAATTTATAACTTATAATGCCAATTTATGCCAGGTAACCTACAAAGCAAAAGCCAAAACATGAGGAGTCCATCAGTTTGGGTGGTAGGTATTTGTGTCTTTGTTGTGTTGGTAGATTACTTCTACTTAAAGTGGAACTAAATCTCCTGAAAATAAAATCCTATCCTCGATAAAACACTTTGATACAAAGATAGCAGTTTGTCTTTATGTTTTGAATTTATTGGAACAAAAATGAAAAATAAGTTTATTCACAATGATCATGATATAAAGAAAAGGATATTTGTAAATGAATTTTAAACACATGCTTCTTATCAAAACAATTTTAAATTAAATTGAGCATTGGTATTAGGTCATTCTAGATGCTTAGCTTTAAGATGGTAATATCTGAAACTGATCAAATCTCATCATTTTTAATGTCTATATTAGTCTTCTATTGGCATGCAAATAATGTAGTTTAAATATCTTCTATACTATAATACTTGCCACCAGTACCTTTTGACTATGTACCAATTATCCACTTTATTGAAATTATCTTTTTCTTTAAAAATTACCTCCACATTCTCTATAATGTTTTAAAATATATATCCTAAAAGAAAAGCATTGCAACAGATCAGAATAAAATCCACTTAAAAAAATGAAACCAAGTTTCAAAACAGGTTAGTAGGACAGTTACAATAGTTGATATATTGTCATTGTTTGTTTATCTTTTTCTCCCTTTGAAATAAAAGAATCAATTATGTTACCAAAAAAGTTCGTTTATAAAAGCTTATCTTCTCACTTCATTTTCCTTTGTAAGGTTTCAGTGAACAACCTGTTGTAGTTCATTCAAAAACTTAAATTAGGAAGCCAGATTTCATGACTACAGATTGACATAATACTACTTAAAGTTTATATTTATATAATTGAAAAACATGATTTATGATAATGGAATATAAAGGCATATATTCATAAACAAACACAAATATACACCTAATAACTTCTTTCCATATTGTATCTATCAATTGTATCTATCAATTTATAAAATATATATAACAAAACATATAAAATGAAATAACACAATCAAATTAAATCAAATCAAATACCATCAAAACAGAGTTAAAATTAAGAAACATCTTGCAGTAAGAAAAAATGCACAATTAGTATTTAAAGAATTATTATTATCTAATACTGAATGAGTTATTCAGAGATCCATAAAGGTAAGCTTTAAAATACAGCCATTAAGTATTCATCATGTGGTATCTGACACTGTTGAGTATATGGTATATAATATTGCATATAATGTATCTGTTGAATATAATATTGTATATAATATATCAATATATTACCATTTAGTAACAAAAGAGAAATAATTTAAATTTTTATTACTTTATAACTGTGCATGCTTGTTATTTTCTTCTTAAAAATGTGATCTATAAGTATCATTTAAATATCTGAAATCCAGATAAATAAATAAACAAACAATATTTACCAAAAATTAATATGCCACTGCAGAAATGATAACATGTATCTTAAATATTTTCTTCAAGTGATATATCAAAAAGACTAAACATCCTGTTTGAATTCTGCATATTCAGGAACCAGAAGCAGCAAACACCTAGCTAGTTTTATGAGGCTCCTCAAATTTTGAGTTGTTTTCAATGTATTACTAAGACTGGCACAGTGGTCTTATTTTTGAAAGCATAAAAGAAGAATTTGTGGTAAGTATTTTGTTTATATGATAATAAATAGATAAAAGCTACTGGGAACAATGGTAAGCATTCGATTGCTCTTAACTGTATTTCATTTAGAAATTCAATAGTTATCTACTATGGTTAAACTCATGAATATAACTAAAAATTATTCATCCCTGCTATGCATGTGGGCACCTGCCACCTACTAGTCCTGGGAAAGGAGTAAACATTATCAAATTTCTAAAGAGATGTGTGTGTGTGTGTATGTGTGTGTGTGTGTGTGTGTGTGTGTGTGTATGTGTGTGTGTGTTGTGTGTATCTGTGTCTGTGTCTGTGTCTGTGATGGGGTGGGGAGAGAGAGACTAAGAGAAAGAATACTGGTAAAGTATACTGAAGCAACGTATTGGTGATACTTCCTTTATATGTCAGTGTTCTTCTCTATGTTAATCATCAATTATGACTTCAAAAAACATTTATTATGTTACAGTTTTGAAGGTCAAGCATCTGGAAGTGACTCACTGTAGTAGTAATTTGGCATCTATCTCATAGAGTTGTTAGGAGTTGTTGACCTAAATTCCAGTCTTCTAAGATCTAGGCCAGGATTGGAAGTCCTGGTCCTTAGTTCACTCAGTTGGTTCTCAAGGAAACTTGAGCTCCTTTCTAAGAAAAATAACCTCTTTATAGGACCGTTGAATGGCAACTTATATGACAGAGAGACAAAAAGTGGGAGAGAAAGAGAAACAGAGACAGAGAAAGACAGAAAGACAGAGGGAGAGACAGACATACAGACAGAAATAGAGAGGGAAGAGACCAGCAATTCTCCAATGTAGGAGACAGAGTCTCATAGTCCTATCATTGAGCTGATAGACTATCACATCTGCTATATGCTATAGCTCACATAGACCAACCCTTGAAAAGGGTGTGAGGTGGCTAACGGGGCGTGAATTTTAAAGAAAGCATAAAAAAGTTACAGAGGACAAAATAACTTCCAAATAGAAGCTTATCTCCATGGTTATTTATAGCTAATTTTCTAATAGATTAGAAAAGCACCAAGAATGTAAAATAGCATCAGATTCTAAGACATAACAGACAAGAGACTGTTTTAAATCGTAGATAATTGGATGGGTGTACTTACACGTTCATTTCCTTGTATAGAGTTTCTTTGAAAAACAATATGTACGAAAATTCTAGGTTTAAGTAATATGCACATTGGGACGTTACTTTCTACCAGTTCTGAGTAGAGAGGGTTAACAGGTAAAGGAACCCTAGACCTTTACAACCAGGATGCCATTACGGTAGATGAGGTAATACTGTTTTGCTGAGACTGGTAATGGGGTGGCTTAGCGAGGATGAACTCAAGCTGGAGCCAAGTCTAAATTAATTAACTCCAGCTACTCTGAAATTCTATTGTGGAAAAGCAGTGATTGAAACTGAGGCTCAAACTGTTACACAAAGTAAGAAGAGTGAAATAATTAATATCTATCGACTGAGATGCAGATTGGACAAGCAGCAAAATTAGATAACTTTGGGTCAATTGGGATTTATAGTTAACTATGATGATTTAAAATCTTCACTGATTAAAAAACCCAATCTGGATGTAAATTCATCAACATAGAAATGGTTGCAGAATTTCCTTAGGTTAAGTAAGGAGCGCTTGAAATAATCAAGTATTAAAGTTATATGTACATACATTTTATCGTTTTCTATTAATAATTACTTTAGTCTTCGTCAAAAATTTTAAAGTACTATGTCCACATTGGAGAGAGAATTAACTATTTAGACTTCTCAGGGTATTAAGATTTATAAACTTTACATTGGATGAAAAAATGTAAGGTTCAAAACAACCTGTTGTGCCATGAAATATTCTTGTTACTTTGAGAGAGTCTTCTAAGAGCCGTGAAAATCTGCTGTCATGCATGAAAGTATATGGACATATGGTAGGGAATAACTCAAATTTCATCCAGAGAAAGGAAATAATTATATATTAAATCCAAAAATATGAATTCTCTTTCTGTTGAGTCACTATTGCAAGACTGGGGTCTCTAATTCAAATTTTCTCACCATTGGTAATCAGCAAATTAGTGAACTTACCTTTGCCCTTATTGCTCTGAGCTCTCTACAAATAGTTACAGAAAAAGCCATATAAACATATTAGACAGGAAGTAGGACCAATATTATGCAAACTGGCTGATCTCTGCTTTATATCTGGTAGTCTTTTGCTTTCTCCAAATTTCATTGGACCTTTTACCCACATTGGGGTTTCTAACATAATGGTATATTTTCTACATAGTTTTTACAACTCTAGGATTTTTGTTAGCCTCTTTTAGGTTAGATTGAAGCATTTTATTGTGATCTTTTGTACTTTAAACCATGCTATAGGAAAGAAGCATCAATCTTACAAACTCAGCCAACACAAATCCTTTATATGACAAGATAAATCATGATAGTTGATCATCAAATTTTGCATACATTCAATCTCCTTTGGCATCGGAAGTGATTGAAAGTGTTTGGAGAGGGAAAAGGCAAAATCAGTATCACAGGGAGAAATTGCTATAATTTGTATTAGATAATTATACTTATTCATCAATGAAATTATACTTATTCATCAATTATACTTATTCATCAATTCCCCAATCTATGGGGATGTGTTTCAGGTTCCACCAGGGATAACAAAATTCTCTCAAAATAACTTTCAGGAGTTTTGACTGAGATTGTGCTGAATCTATAGATTGAACTAGAGGAAATGAAAATTAATGTTTCTATCAGTAAACATGGAATATATATTTAGAACCATTTATTCAGTTCTTCTGACATTTCTTTCCTCATAAAGAACGTGCACATACAGTCATCCCGAGTAGTCATGAGGGGCGAATTCCAGGAATCTCCCCACATGTACCAAAATTTATATATGCCCAAGTTCCTTTTATAAAATGGAGTTGCACTTGCATCTAATCTATGAACATTTCCTATATGCTTTTGTCTACTGATTATTTACAATACTTAATACAGTGTAGATGTTTAAAAGTAGTTATGCTTTATTGGTTAGAGAGGACATCACAATAAACTACATTACCAGCCCTTATGACTTTTTATTTTGAGACAGGCTCTCTCTATATCACTAAGTTCCTTAAGTAGGGCTCAGACTTGTGGTTCTCCTGCCTCAGCTTCTCAGAATATGGAGATTATAGGCATAGAGCAAACAGGTTACTTGCTATAGCTTAAATTTGGTCTTTAAAAGTTGAGAAAAAGTATTCTTTTATTTAAAAAAATGAAATAACACAAAGCGGGGAGTTGTGTCATCAAAATGAAAAAAGAAAGCACTGCTTTATTGTCCTTCAGTGTGATGCAGGAGACAGGCATCAAGCCTAGTCAGTAGCAGAGCTCTTGCTTCTGACATTCCCTCTAGAGTCAGACAGCCATTAAACACCAGAGGCTGCACACAGCTCAGCAAAAAAACGACTAACATCGTGACCCAGGCTAGAGTTATCTCCTGAATGGGTGTAACTGAAACTCTCTTGTATTCCCAGAGCGTGCCTGCTGTCTCTCTTAATAGACTAAACATATGTGTCTTTTCAATCACTTAGGAAAAGATGTTATGAAATAACTATAGTCATAAATGGGCCAGAGATGGTTTTAACATAATATCATAATCTTTCCACAATTTCTAATTGACTTTCAAATGAGTCACAGTTAGCTAAGATATTTATTTTTGATGATATACTGACAGATCCCATAAAAGAAATCATGGATTTTTTTCATAAGAGAAAATTATGGTCATCTATTTATTTTTCCAAGAAAGAATAATGTGTCTTTATTTCTAATTTTAATATCATTGTACATGTTATATTATTATGTTGCAAATGGAATAAGAATGTTATTTTTCAATGAAATTCCATGTCATTTTTACATTGAATGTTAATGTTACCTATATTTATGTTACCCGTATTTTCTATGCAGTGGTATTGTCTGTAGACTGATGATCATTTATTATGACCAGAGTTCCCTTTGGATTACGACAGTGGTCTAAAAGTGAAGGTCTGCAACCTGTCTCCTCATCACCATACTTGATATTGCCAAATTAAATGCATCAATGTATTTATTTGACAAATGAATTCATTTGTTCTCTAGTTGACTAGATTAATTAATTTAATGATCTTTTAGGCTACTATATTTGTCTCCCTGTAATGAAGCTTTAATTATAACTTTTGTTTTAAAGTTTTATCTGGCAAAAATTGGTTCTCTGATAGTTGTAAAATATATTGTTATATCCAATGCAAGCCATTCTCAAATAGCTAAATGTTCAAACACATTCACACAATGCTAATGTCCATAAACAAAGTCAAAGTTTATGCTCATTTTGATTTACACACTCCTTGAGAGCCTGAAACAGAAGATGTAATTGTTAAGCTCCTATTCAGTGCTAGAAAAAACTGGAGTAGAATTTTAATATTTTTTGTACATATTAATTTTCCTCTAGTAAACCATTCAGAGTTCTTTCCTTTCCTTATCTATTGGCTTTCTAATGAGGCTTCTGGGTCAGAATGAGCTCTGAAGAACACACTTCTGTATCACCAGCTCATCTCTCTGCATACAGTCTTATAATGAAGAAAAAAGAAAGCACAGATATTACACCAACTTATTAGCCAAAGTGAATGGCACCTTTCATCCTTATGCCACCAAAACTTTAAAATGAAGAAAAACCTTAGATCTACTTTCTGGAGTAGTGCTTACAAAAACCTCTCAGATCTTCCCCTTAGTCCCATATCTATACCCATACACAAAGGCCTACCTTACAATTCTTCAAAAATAAGAACTTATTATCTAAGACAGAAAGTATCAGTGTTTCTCTTTTTGATACCTGGCAAAATTCTGCTCTGGCTACATAATATGGGTAAATTACAGAAGCTTGTGTGCCCAAGAAGAATGCTTTGGAAGAAACGCTTGAGAGAATGTCTTTCTTATCAAAAAGGGAATGGCATTAATCCATTCTTATCAAGTACAAATTCCACTTAAATATTGTATGATCAATGTTATAAACAATTCAAAGGGCACAATTTCAACACTTGATATCCTCTCTATCCGTATTCCCCTTCCCCAAAGTGGTTTTACCAGGATGAAGGGAATACATGCAGTTTCAACCTCACTGATCATTTTACCTGCTCTCCACTTTCAAACATATTAACTGTGCTTGTTTCAACAAAGACTCACTGAAAGTAATTCTGTCCTGAAATGATTAGATTTCACAGTCATATGCCTATTCCACTTATCACACCTTTTCATTTAGCCAAAAATGTCTTTCTGGATTCACCAGAACATTCAATCTCCTGACTCTGTATCCTAAGCACACTCAGCACTATTTACCGCTAGTTTCCCCAAACCTTTTAACACATTTCTTTTAAGACTTTGTGTAACAATTTTATGATTTCTACTAGAAATTTAAAGATTAATTTAAATAACTCTATGAGTTACTTGTATCCCTGTTTTTTTCTTAATTATCTAAATATTGGCATTCTCTCTCTGTCTCTGTCTCTGTCTCTCTCTGTCTCTCTCTATCTCTCTTTGTCTCTCTCTGTCTCTCTCTATCTCTCTCTGTCTCTCTCTATCTCTCTCTGTCTCTCTCTGTCTCTCTCTCTCATATGATTGTGTGTGTAAATTTCCTCAAGCCTTACACTATTTTAAAGACAAGGAAATACCAGTTTACTGAAATCGTATGGAGCACTACAATTGCAGACAATCAAAGCAATTTCTCCCTGAATTCCAGATCTCCCATTTTTCCTTCTTAGCAGTTTCTCAATCTTTACAGTCTTCTCAGACCTGTAGCTCACTTACTTTAGTGCACAACTGAGTTCCTTTGCCAGTTGCCATAAAAGCAAATGTCTCTTTGATATTATGATTATTTGTAGCCTAAATGATTTGGAGAAGGAGTAAATGACCATGTACCATCTTTCTGCCTTTCCTACTTTTCTCTTTTTTTCCTTCTATTTTATCTTCTCTATCATTTCCTTTTTCCTGTATCAGGATTCTCTGCAAAACTTAGCCCTCTTCACCCATGCAGTTGCTTCTCAGAGGGAGACCAGTACCACTACATTTTCTACTTCTTGTGTCTCGTATCAGATTCAGGATCTTATATCATAATGGTACTATTTAAGAACATGCAAGATTTAAATAATAGAAATAATAGAAAAACCACAATGGGTGTCAACAAAATATTACAAAACCCATCTGTTTAATATTTGTGCAATAATAAGTTGTATGTCTGACTATTGGAACACTCTGCTAACGTACAGTTTAGGTAAGGGAAAATCTCAGACTCACCGACAGTAAGTAGACTCTAAATACTAGAAGGTACAAAAGGTTAGTTTGTTTTGGGATGCTCTTTTAAAAATTAGCATTTTAAACCAGTTATTTTAATTTGTATATTCACCTACTTCTCTGATGCAGTCTACTTATATAACTAAATGGATCTCTTCTAATTAAGTACATATTTGATTGCAATACTTATGTGTCTATTGCCTAATAATCAGTTTCATCACTGAGCAGAATATCTGACACATATAACTTAGAGAAGAAAATAATTTTTGAGCTCATTGTCTGTTGACTCAATGGCATAAATGGCATGGTAAGGGAAAGTGTTTTACCTCATAGAAGTTAGAAAACAGAGGGAAAGAAAGAGAGAGAGAGACAAGAGAGAGAGAGAACCAGAGAAAATATATTATCTTCCAAAGGTATAACTAAAGGGGCCACATATTCTAATAGCCCATTCAGCCACAGGTTTAGATCCTGGTGATCCAGTCATGTTTCCACTTCTGAACACATGACTTGGGGAATACTGATTAAACCTTAGCTTGCATATTAAACTTAATTTTAAAAAGTATCATATAATTACATATTTTTGTCATTCAAGCTACTAGACATCATACTAAATGACATTAATTCCAAAAAATAGACTCCTAAACTTAAGAAATTCTCCACCAGAGCATAATACATTATAGAAATCTAGATCTGTGATGCGCACCTTCAATGAGAACTCAACTTGTTCACTTAAATATACCACATGAATAAAGCATTTAGTTTATTTGAACCTCTAATTTATTGCACTAGAATGCTTTCAGTACCTTGACTGTATCTAAATCTTTAAAGAAACCAACTTTTTTAAATCAGTAAAATATTTTGAGGGAATTTGTACTACAAGTAAGTAGCAATTTTTTTTTAAAAAAAGCATCTTAATGGTTTTATTAAGATGGAAACAAATTCTTTAAAGCATTTGTGAATAAATGTTTTATAGTTATTTTTACCACTCTCCTGACAAAGTAAATGGGAAATGCACGTGAAATATTGATCTGTTTCTTGAGAAAAATGAATATGTAATTTATAACTTTTTTATTATATTATTTTAGACAGTGTAAAACTGAAAAATAGTATAGACATGTCTTTTATATAATTAAACCTACAATTATTCATAGTAATTTAAATTCTTTAACATGTATTTGTAAACTGAAGAAAGCTACCGCCCCCCAAAAAACCATACATATTTTTGAAACAAAAATCTGAAATTGAAATTATTAATTTAAGATTAATTATGATATTATAAAACTCAATGTTTAAAAATAAACAATAATCAAAGAAAAATTATTTGGATGACAATTTACATTAAATGGAAATAGACATTAATAAATTGAGAATATGTTTGATTCTCTTGATGACAGCATTACTCAATAGAATTGCTTCTTGATTTAAATTCACTTTGATGTTATTTGCTGCACACATATTTATTGAAATCAATTCCATTTTAAAATGTTCTTTGAGATTCTGGTATAACATGTAATTTTTATTTTATGCTCAAGAATTTACTTCCTTTTTAAAATTTTAAAAAGCTCAGAAAAATTAGGAAGCAATCAAGTAAACAAGCAAACAAAAACAACAACAAAAGCCAAATAACAACAACAAAACAGTAATACAGAATTTCAAAATAAGATGATAGAAATTTAACAATGGTTGTTGTATTACGTACTCTTATCTTCAAAATAATTATTCAGGTTACCAAATACAGGCATGGAAAACTGATCAAACAATATGATTTCCCTTAGAGCAGCTTCTTTCCCTTTCAATGTATTTACTGTAACTTTTAGATCTTATTTACTTTCAGTTTCTTACACTGGTGAAACAATAGGCTGTTTACATATGTGAGTCTGATTTATTTCACTTATGTGTGTGGTCTCCTGTTGCATCCATTTACCTATAAAAGCCACTAGTTTATCCTTCTTTATAGTCAAGTAGTACTTCATAGTATAAAAATGCCACATCTTTTTTATCTATTCCTCAGTGGGTGGGCATTTGAGTGGTTTCCAAGATCTAGCTATTACAAATTGTGCTACTATAAACAATGGTGAACATATATCACTAGGGTATGATTTTTTTTTTCACTTCTTTTGGGAAAAATAGGTGGAGAATGACTGGATTGACTGAGACCTGTAATCCTAGTTTTTAAAGGATTGCCACACTGATTTCCACAGTGGTTTTACCAGTCTGCACTCCCACCAACAATGTAGAAGAGTTCCTTTTCCCCCACATTCTCTGCAACATTTGCTATTCATTTATTTCTTTTATAGTAGCCATTTTTTTGGAGTGAGATGATATCTCAGTGTTGTTATGATTTGCTTTTCTTGAATGATCAGTGATGTTAATTTTTTTTTCATATATTTATTTGACATTTGTATTTCTTCATCCTGGGAATCATGTATTCACCTCAGATGCCCATATGTGGAATAAGTCTTTGTATTTGAGGAACCTGAATTTTTTTTTCAATTCTTTATACATTCTAGATAGTTCTTTGTCAGAATGACCCTGGCAAAAGTCTTTTCTC
Source organism: Cavia porcellus (assembly GCF_034190915.1). Lineage (NCBI taxonomy): Eukaryota > Metazoa > Chordata > Mammalia > Rodentia > Caviidae > Cavia > Cavia porcellus. The sequence goes on from NW_026947496.1 coordinate 44,758,840, forward strand.
AATCCGTGGGTTTTCTTTTCATTCTATTGGTGATTTCTTTTGCTTTGCACAATCTTTTCGAATAAGGTGAGATCCCATTTGTCTATTCTTTGTAGTATTTCCCACATGGCCTGGGTTTTATTCATGAAATCTCTGCCTACAACTATGTCTTCAAGATTTCTATTTTCTCTTACAGTGGATTTAGTGCTTCTGTTTTAATATTTAGATTATTGATCTATTTTGACTTTAGTTTATTTCATGGTATAGGCATGGGTCTAGTTTAAGAAAGCCAATTTTTCCAGCAACATTTATTAGAGGTTATCTTTCCCCCAATGAACATGTTTGGCCCCTTGTCAAAGATAACGTGGCTGAGTGTGTTTGTAGTTGTGTCTGTATCTTTTCTGTTCCACTGATCCTCAGGTCTGTTTATTTGCCAATACCATGATGATTTCATTATAGCAGCTTTATAGTATGATTTCATGTCAGGGTATGTGATGTCTCCTGCCTTGTCTTTGTTGCCCAGAACTGCCTATACTATCCTAGGTCTTTTCTGGTTCCAGATGAATTTTCAGAATGTTTATTCTAGATCTGTGAGGTATGCTAATGGTATTTTGATCAGGATTGCATTAAATCTGCATTCAAGTTTTGAGAGCATAGCCATTTTCATTATATGGGTTCTTCCTATCCATCTGCAAGGGATTTATTTTCATTTTTTGAATTCCTTTTTTCAGAGTACTGTAATTTTGAATGCATAAATCTTTTACTGCCTTTGTTAGATTTATTCTTCAGTATTTCACCTTTTTTTGGATGTTATTGTAAAGTATGTGGTTCCTCTAATTTCTCTATCAATGAATTTGTTGTGTGTTTATAGGTATGCTATTGACTTTGAATGTTGATTTTATACCCAGCTACACTGTTGAACTTGCTTATTAACTAGAAGTCTGTTTCTGGAATTTTGGAGGGTTCTTCTATGTACAGTATCGTGTCTTCTGCAAATAATGATAATTTAACATCTTTCTATCCTACCCTTATTACTTTTATTTCTCTCTTTTGTCTAATTGCTCTGGCTAATATTTCTGTGATTATACTGAATAGGAGTGGTGATTTTAGAGTGAAAGTTTCCAGTTTGTCCATTTAGTATGTTTGTTGTTGGGAAGAATTTATCTCCTATTAAATTTGAAATTCAATTAACCAAAACGAATTGGTTTTACAAACAATATTTCTATGCAAAATAGAGATTTTAGTTTTTAAACTCTATAATATCTATTAAACAGGTTACAAAAGTTTATGCCATATTTTTGTCTCACAAAGATATAAAGGTATTCGTTCAACTTTCTCTGGAGTTAGTGGTAGTTTTGTGGATAGATCACAAAAGTGTAATAACTCTAATTGCATAAAAATTAAGCATTTACATTATTCACACCAAATTTTCCAGTTTTATTACCTTTCAGAGATGTTTATTAAACTTCTCCCTAGAAATACTTACTGGGAAAAAATAAGGCTTCTATTTACGGTAAAAATGATGAAACCACAAATAATAAAACCAAGATCAAATATGTATAGATACAATTTCTGATTTCTTCCTATAATGTGAGTATTAAATCTCTTGAGTTCCATTTTTAATTGAAGGATAAATGTCAAAAAAAAGACAGGATATGTGTTTGAGTGATTAATAGTTTAAAACTTTGGTTGAAAGCGTCCATCTATAATGATCACATAGACTTAAGGCTTTTCAAAATTTCATGAGTTGCAGTAAAATTTTGATTTCTTTGCAAAATATCATCAAAGGACATAGAAAGATTCAGATAAAATTAATGAACAAACTTCCGTGTGAGTGACTAAATATGTATAAAGATTTGATATTTCAGGTAAAAAATGCATGACCTAAAACGTTTATTGTTGGCCAGCATTTAGGGAAATAACATAAAATAGAAAAAAGCAAGGATAAGTAATACGAATATCTAAATACACAATCAGACATGGAAAGACAATTAAACTTTTCATGTATGAGGCTATAATTATCATGTTTAAACCTCTGGGTTTTCACAGGACCACCATTATAAAAACAGTACATTTTTAAAAGGATGGATATAATACCCGATATCACAATGATGATTTATTTTATAAACAATCTTAAAGCTATATTAAAGCAGGGTAATTACATGACAAAATTTATTTTGAACATTTCCAAAAAAATAATTTACTACTAGTAATTCTAGAATTGATCTAGACAAAACTAAGAATACATTCTAATTGCCAATAGGAGTTGAGATGAAATCAATTAAATGACAATAAAAATGCAAAGAGGTGACATACAAGAGATAGTTTCAAAAGATAATTGTTAGCTTCTAGTGGTAAATAGGACACTAATAGTTTATCTGAATATTTATAGATACACATTAAAAATATAACTGATTTAACTTATTTATGCTAAATAATGGAGCTCAGTGGTAAGAATCCAAAATTATGATTCTGATGCTGAAAAATAGAAGTAATAGCAGAAGCTTTGGGAAATTGTCTTGAAAAATGTTTTTAGGCCATTGATGATAAAGTTATGAGTTAGGGTAAAATTATACATCAATATGAAAACATGTTTGCATATGTAATCTAGTACAGAGAAACCCTTATGATGACAGAGTTATTTGCCTTTATGAGCAAAGCTAATATATATAAGTATATATACTATCATTATTAATATATAGTAAAATAGTAAATATTAGAATATCATTTTATATATTATATTATATTATATTATATTATATTATATTATATTATATTCACATGAGACTCAAATAGCCCTTCTTTTTTTACTTTATTAATGATGCTGGAATTCAATCTGTGAATATCTGATTCTGAAATGACTCCTTAATTAAACTATTTAGTAACATTGAGGTACTTGAAATAAACATCCCCTCATTTTGTAGTCCTTTATTAAAAACAATTCTCTATATAATTATTAAAGTAAGTACATAAATCTCAATATTTCTTTAATCTTTTGGTTCTCAAAGCACATCATATGCTATTTTCACACTTTTATGTCATTACATCGCAGGAAAAGCTAATCATTCCTAGGCTATTTCCCTGTCATTATTTATTAAATGCATAATCTTTTCACAGAGGAATTAAGTGGGAAAAGATACTTTACACCACTAGTAGATAAAAGGATCCAAGTACGGGTTGCGATTATTCATTATCAAGTTTTTGTTGTTGTTGTGGTCTGGTCTTTTTCTGAACTTGGACTTGCTCTTACTTTACTGAAACAGTATACTAACAACAGGGAGATGGTTGATATGGAAGAGGCTAAAAAGTTCAGTCTGCTGGGAGAGGGATTCATTTCAGCCCATCAGTGTTGTTATTCTGCTAAGTGGTGACATAATCCCAAATTCATCTTCCCAAGAGATTGACTCTCGGGATCTCTCCCATTTGCTGACTTTACTGCAAAAGAATGCCAGCTTCTGCCATAATTGAGGAAAAAGGTTTCAGACCAGATTATCATTTCTGAAATGGATCACGTAACATATCTGAAGGTGTGAGAATAAACCCAGCCTTCTGCCCAGAGATTGCCTTCTTTCCAAATGAAAAGGAGAGTTTCTTTAAAGATGTGTTTTGTGGGGACACAGAATATTGGAGTAACTTTTCTTTTAAATGCCAACAATTAAAATTTTTTGGCAAAAAAAATCTTCCTGGGTCAAATTTAATACAGAAGAAAAAAAGAAAAGAAAATTTACTGTTTCACTAAATAGTCTGTGATCATTGTAAAAAGTGCAATAAAGTTTCATATATTTCAGAATGTTATAAACTAGTTTACATATTTTTAAATAAAGTACTCAAACTGCAGTAGAAAATGTGGTACTGACATATGTGTAGGAAAGCAATATATGCGTACATAGAATGCATGTAAATATCTACATCTGAGATAATACACATAGAATACAGAGGCGTATAATAAAATGAACAATGTTCATGTTTTCTGTTTTTAAATTTTTTATTAATGCATATTTATGGTGCATAATGAATATATTCATCATTGGACGTTGGTATATGTACATAACACATCTTGACACTAAAAAGTTAATTTTTGAAGGAATTGGAGTAGATTTTAATTTCATTTCATATCTTCTAAAAAATGTGACTATTTCCATTCGACATATTTTTGTGATTTTTAAAATGTACTAAAAATATTGTTCCTATATGGTCTTTTGTAAATTAAAACTTAATGTATATCTTTACAGCATATGTATAAAGCATTATATATTCTATATTTAACTTAATTCAATTTTGTATATTAAATAGATTTTGCTAAGTACCACATGCATTCAATGAGTGTCCACAAACCATTAAGGAATGTCAGCAACCAACAGAAGTGAGGGTACCAAATGCTGGCTAATGAAAGGAAATGCTTGTGACGGCCCACAGTGGAGGCTTGACTAGCCAAGCTTTGACAGTATCTTTCAGATATTTGGGGTGAGTGAAAACCCAAAACACATTTTGGTCAAGTTCTATATTTCAAGATAAACTTCATCCATATGTTTTTGATTCATTTACATGTAATTCATTGAACCAACATTCTGAAAAATGTATTTGATGCATAAGTAGATTTTTGTGCTACAATTATATGTGTTACACATAATATAGTGCATAATAATTTACAGCAGAACTTATGTTTTTCCATGTTAAAGATTCCAAGCACATGTTCATTCTTTGTGATTCACTATGCTTGAACTAAAGCACTGAATGACTCTTATGAACAAAGCTATAGTTGAGATTTATACTCAAATCTTTCAATATTATTTATTTCTTTTTATTATATTTTAAATTTTTAATTAAATTTATTTTAACTGTTACATAAAAATTGTACATATTAATGTAGCAAGAGATGCTTTGATACATGAATACATTTTATAGTGTATAAAGCGGGATAAACATATCTATCTCTTCAAACATTTATCATTTCCTTTTGTTAAGTAGTTTCTCTGCCCAAAATTTCAAATTAGCCTAATGATATTTATTGTTTTACGGTAACCATTTTTCAAAACTAGAAAAATACATTATTATATTTACAAATAATAATTAGTTCCTAGAATCTGTGAATTTTTTTAACGTGACAGATGACATGACTTGGAAATATATTCAAAGAGTAATCCCTCATATTGTCTGCTTCAGCCTAGAAGACAGGCTTGCAGAAATCCCAAGATCAATGTACTTTCTCTGAGAAAATTTATGGATACACATTTCTACTCAAACTTACTGTAGTGACTAAAATTAGGCAAAATTTCCTTTTTATTATAACTCTCACTGCCTTTCTGAGTCTCAATATGGCCTATTTTGTGAAATATAACTCATGCATTTAAAAATGAAGATATAATTCAAAAGACTCTTAACTTTGGTTTGCTATACATAATTAGATATCTTTCCTGTATTTGTAAATACATATTCAACTTAGATTTTTACTGTGGTTCTTTTGATATGACTTTTCATGGTTCTTTTTAAATCCACTCTGCACATAAATTTTATAGGATGTATAATCAACAAATGTGGCGAGTTTTTAAATTAAAAAAAATACAGTAAAAGACACATTGCCATTAATACCCTTCAAAATACCTTCCCGCCCCTGCTTTGAACATACTTTCTTCATCCTTTTTATCACTTTCTGAAGAAGTTTTGGGAATTCTCTTCCTGTAGTGAGCACATTTGCTTTGGAGTGATAACTACTACAAGCTTACCTTTCATGGACATTTTGATTTTGATAAACAGCAATTGCACAGTATCATGCTCATGAATAAAGTGGATGAGGGCACACCATAAATGTTTCCAAGAGTCTTCCTTTCCTATGGATGGCCGTTAGCAGCAAAATTCACTGTACTTTTTTAAACATACCTTGCTTGGAGACACTCATAAAAGAAGATTTATAACAATGCTTTAGGAAGTGACAAAATCGTGAGGTGGGGGTATTCATGACAATATGCATTTCGCTATAATTGTTTTTAATTTAAGCATTCACTGTATGTTTCAATCACACCTCATATGTGAAAAACATAAAGATATAATTATAATTATCTCATTTCAATTTGTATAATCAAAGGAATTTATCTACACTTGAAAGTTTCCAAAAAATTTTACTTTGAAATTTGTAATTGGACATTTGAAAGCATTATTCCTGAGATAACATCAATGCACACTCATTTACCTGAAAAATAGATATTTAAAATATTTGAAGACGTGTTGCTGTCAAGTAGAATATGTGTAATATTCCTCAAACTGTATATATTATAGAAGAGTACTGTGTGAAGACAACAGAAGTACAACTCAGGCTGAAGAAAAGAATATAGAGGATTGTAGAGATGTGACTGCAACTGTTTAAGTAAAGGAAGTCTCCTCATGTTACTCTCAGCTTTTCAGATGGCTGGTGGTTCCATGAACTCAAAACCCAGTCCTTAATTCTTCAATAGCAAAAGGAAAAGCAACAATCTACTAGCTTTAGTTTGAGAAGAAAGTTCTGATAGGTAGTCTGGGGTCTGACACCCACCCCCAGGCACTATGGCCAATGAGTTGGCCATTTGTACCTGCTAACTAATGGTTATAGCTAATGTTCACAGCAGATACTGTGAAAAGCACTTTTTTGGATGATTTTAATCACTGTGGTAATTCCTTACTAATCCACATATACAAATTTAAAACTAGTGGGAGAAATTAAGTACATACCTCATGTCACATATCTGAGAAGTGAAGGGCCAAGCAATCTGAATTCTGAGTCAGCTTTAGTCATAACAGTGAACTTGAACTTGAAAAGAAGGTGAGAACTTTGGATCAGTACAGTGCTTACAACAAACAGTTATTTTGAGTATGATCACAATAACATCTGAAAACCCTTTCTAGTAGACTAACCATGTCTTTATCTACAGTGAATGTTCTCCTTGCATTTACTGTCCAAAGCACACTTACCGGTAGAAATGGTGGGAAAGCTAACACAATGGGATGCGTCTTTTTAAATCTTGTTCCTCCGCCTGATTCAGGGATAGCTTGGTTATTCACACATTAAACATGTGTGTGGTGTGCTATGACCCTGCAGCTTACTCTGAACTCATCCTTGCTCTTTGGAGAGTGAGGATAAGCACAGGCAGCAAGTCATCTCTATTGGAGAGGGTAGGAAAAGGGTGTGTTTTTTCCTGGGAGAAAAAACATGGTGCGCAGAATGATGGGAGCTTGCAAGACAACTTTGGGTTTCTTTGTTTTGTTTGTTTGCTTTGTTTTGCTGCTGTTGTTTGGCATTTTATCATTTTTATATAGGCAACTCTAATAAAAAGGAGAAAAGATTAATGTTATTTGGCATTACGTATGTACAAAGTACTTATAAAATATGCATTAACTCTATTCATCTTTATTACCCTCCCCAACAAGGAAATCTTCCTATCTCTTCATAGATAAAGAATATTGAAGTTCAGAGAGGTCAAACAACTCGTTTTAGGTCATATTGCCAGAGAAGGGATAGGGAAGTTAGAGACCTGAATCCAAAATGCATTTCTCTAGTGTAACAGGTTGGCTCAGGAAACTGATTACAATAAATCATTAAATTTTCTGGAAAACAACTGTCAAGAAAAACAAAGTTGTATTTTTTTTTTTTTTTTTTTTTTTTTTTTTTGTACTCATGATCTTGCACTTGCCAGGCAGGTGCTTACACTACTGGGCTAAACCTTAGCCCCATAAAGTTATATTCTATAGTAGTAAAAAAAAATTGATAAAAATATTAACCTTTTGTAAAGTAATACTTAAAATAAGACTATGAAACTTTCAAAAATAAATATATTCATATTATGAGTATTTGACTCTGTGGATAAAAAGAAAAAAAAAAACAAACAGAGCTTACATTGCTTGTAGAGAGAGGTTTGGTGCCCTGACAACTTTTCCTACGTGATTAAACCAAGGGAGCTTTCCCTAAAAAGCTCTCTGCTGTTCTAGGAGTGTGTACGGCTAATGGGCCCAGAGTTCCTAACTGGAGACAGTGACAGCTGGGGACTAGATAAGTCATCTGATGCTTCGCATGGGCGATGGTTTGCGGTCTATTTCCTGGCAATTTGGAAAGATTTGCACTATACTGATAGCCCATTAAGCCATAACTGTGTTTTGTTACACATTCATTTATTTTAATGGAAGTTTGTTTTATCCAGCCAGTTTATTGACTGTTCCTTGTTGAGTAGGTCTGTAATCTAAACTTTAAAGGAGGATTAAACTTCATGGTATTTGCATAGCTAAGCATTGTCATTGTTGTCACTGTGTTATCTGCTTATATATTTGTTACCTGAAAAAATAACATCTTTTTAATGTGCTTCCTGTTATAGTAGAGTGAAAGCTTTTGAATCTTTTTTCCTTTTCTAAATTGTTTTATGATCTGAAACTACAATTTAAATAAGCGAAGTTAACTTAGACTATTAATCTTTTAATCATATTTTTTGTTGTTGATTTTATGTACACATAAATCCCTGAAGAAATACAACACGTTTCATCTTCCTTAATCTCCTAAATATAATTAATAGTAGACCAACAAAAAATTATTACAACTCTGCTGCCCTTACTTGGTCCTCACCTTTTCCGAAATCATACTGGTTTTCAATATCCCTTTGAAAATAGCTGACAATTTTAATGAAATTCTTCTTATCTCTTCCACATGACTTATGCCCTCCAGGTAAATAGAATATATAGCCATGTCTTAGAAATGTATTAATATGAATTGTTCATAGATCAGAAGAGAAAGATAAGTAAATGCTTGACAAGGAAAATAAAAGAAAATATAATTTTATTTTTTAAAATTTGCCTCCATAAAATCTACTCACTTCTATGAAAGCCTTAAATTCACCAGTTTCTTATTTTCCTCAATTCATATTTTCTGGATTGTATTGTATCATTTTCATATTTTCCTTTTTAAAATATTTGTTAAAAGAAACACTGTGCTTCAGTGAATTCTGAGGCTTCCATAACCTCTGGGGAGAATTAGGATTCATTTGTGCTACTCTGTATGACCTATTTCCCTTGCAGGTATTGGTTTAGGTAGGAGAACATGATTTGATGCTTGACAGTGTTGTATTTGAGGAGACCTATTAGAAAATAATTCCTGAATCTTAAAAAATATTTAAGAAACAAAAGCTCAGAAAGAAAGAGCACTGGAGTGTCTTAATATCATCTTATGAGGTAAAGATTCTTCATAGGATCTTTAAGATAAAAGACAACAAAAATTGGCTGAGAGTATCAGAGAAAAGTTTAAAGACCAGAGTACTTTGGTGTCAAAGATGGAACAGACACACAGACTCCCAGTTATGGAAAATGATATACCAAATTTTAAATCACATAAGCAAGAGAACTTGTGATTCTTTATGCCAAGTTCTGTTTTCATTACACTAAATTATGATTACTTAGATTTGAGGGAAATAAATGGCACTGAAAATTTACTCATTTTTTAAAAATAAATAACAAAAAATCCACTGAACTGGATATAAGAATGTCCAGGATTTAAACCCTCTTCCTCCTATGGTTTATCAGCGGGCCTTGTTTTCCTCATGTAAACTTGGTATGCTTCAGTTTCTTATCTGAAGAACAAAAAGTTTTAAGCCGATGTCCTCTAATTTAACTTAAATTGTCTAAGAGATATCTCAAGAATTACATAATGGGAAGAAAAAAGAACTTCAATGAAGATCCTTTATTATTTATATCTTGTTGTCTCAAATAATCTATTTCAGTGTCTTAGTTCATTTGTCCTATAATAATAAAATATCTGAGACAAGGTAGTTTAGAAAGAACAGAAACATATTTTCTCACAGATGGTGAGACTGAAAAGCCCTTCAAGATCAAATCATCCACAGATTTACTTGTCTGGTCAATGCTGCTCTGTGCTTCCAAGATGGCTTCCTATTGGTAAATCCTCTACAGGGCAGAAGATTGTGTTCTCACAAGGTGCGAAGCAGAAGAGCAGGATAGCCAAATGCTGCTTGAAGCTCTTTTACAAGATTCCTGAAAAGTTCTTCATGCTACACAAAAGGAGGAGCTCCATGAGCCATTACTGACTAAAGGTTCCACTTCCCAATAATTTGTTAATATTGGCCTTCCCAAGCTCTGGATAAATAAAAAATAACACATCAATATAGTGAGATTTCAATAGTTGAAATATAAATGATTCTAATTTTAATTAGAATTCACAGTGAAATAGAGAAGTAGAATGGTCTAAGGGAAGAAAGTTTAGTAACAAGCACATGTAAGTAATTCTTATGAGAAAAGTTTTTTAAAGAATCAACTGAGAGACTTAGGGAAATTTGTTTGATTACTAGTATGTAAATAAAAGAGGAAGAGACAGATATCTCGATAGCTTTTCACTTTTAATCTATTGAAAGAAACTAAACTTTGCTGAAAAGACAGTTCATTTTCAAAGAAAAAAACTGCAATTATAAGTGAATTTAAGCCTACTCCTCATAAATTTCAGGAGATCGATAAACTAGGGTTACATGAAACTTCTGAAATGAAACTTTGACAGTAGAAATAATGCTAAAGACTATGATAGAATTTATTTTATAGGATTATTGTAAGGCTTAAATGGATTAAACAAATCCTTTGGAGTAATGTCCACATGGTGCTAAATGAATATTAGCTATTATTGTCCTTGTTTTCTTTACTGTTACTGCTGTTGTGGTAACCAGTTTGTCTGAATCATGCCTTAAATGATTTCTCTAAATTTCTGCCAATTATTGCTTGGTTTAAGTATATATATATATATATATATATATATATATATACATACTAAATATATATACTCTATAAATTTTCAATTAAATGATCTCCATTTATTTTTGAGTGGAACAACCCATTTTATCCACGATATAAATGAATTTATTTAAAAAGAAATGTAGGCAAACACAGTAGCAAAGGCATGTGTAACTAAAATTCTGTGCTGATCAAGATGAAATAAAAGTCAAACTACTAATTTTTTGAGTTTCAGTCATGAAAGTTATCTAAAGTATCACCTCCTGTTCACAGTGAGTTTTGCTGGCAAGGGAGAGCATTGAAGTCATCTCGAATCTATGTTTGATACTTGACATTTTCTCACACAAGTGAACTTAAATTTCTAAGAATCAAATTTTTACTTGCAAGTACCTAAGAAATATGAATCACTTCTCAGTTCACTGAATGACACTAATCTTGAGGTCTCTGAGTACTATATTAAAGCAATAACAAGTCACTTTCACATTTTCAAAAGTAGCCACGCTAATAGAACAAGTAGAAAGAGTTACCACATCATTTCCTCTAGGCTTTCAATATGAATCAAATCAGTTCCATATCATGTCTTCTAGGTCTTAAAAAGAATTCTAATGAATTTCCTACAGGAAATTTCAGGAAAAAATTTCTTAGTTTTTAAATTGTTTTTAACATTGACATTAATAACTAAAATTGTAGAGAAAAATGAGTCTTTTTCTTAGCTGGTAAGACAAAGAACTTATTGCAAAATGTCCTACTGTAGAAATTCTGTAATCTAAAAGTTTTAAAAACTTGCTTTGAGTAAACTGTCTTTTTCGTTTTTATCGGTACCAGGGATCGAACTCACGACCGCCTGCTTGCAAGGCAGGTGCTTATGCCGCTGAGCTAAATCCCCAGCCCCTTGAGTAAACTTTTCAAAATGGCATTAGAAATCCCTTAAGGGTTATTGCAAGAATAGGAAACAAACTAACAATTATTAGTTGGTAAATGTGTTAGGCTCTGTTTTATCAGCTTAGTTATATAACTGATTTCATAGTTGATAGTTTTTACGGTTAAACCTCATTCATTTACAATAATACTTAAAAATTATCATAAAATCAGTGTTTCAAAATCTACTCATATAATAAGTTTGATTTTTAAAAATACCCAATGGTGTATGGTGACACAACTCTGAAAGCCTCGCCCTCAGGAAGAAAAGGCAGGAGAAATACCATGAGTTGGAGGTCAGTTACATAGCAAAACCCTTTACCAAAGAAACAAAATAACCTGACAAAAAAGTACACTTTTCCTCATTATTTTTATGTTTCCTAATTAAGTATGTTTCTACCTCAACATTCTAAATTGTTCTTATTCTATTTCATTTTTTGCATTACGGGGTTTGGACATGTTCTATTAAATTTATACTACCAACATAATGATATTATGGAGGTAGAAATGCTCAACTATCTAAAGACTTCTCCCAGAACTGTTTTGATGATTTCAAGAAGATATGAAATATCTAACTTCAAAAAGGGAGAAACAAAACCACTTCATCAGTAAATAGTCATAGAGTTTTAGAGATATGAACAGTTACGCATTGTATAGCACAATTCTTATTTAAGTTGAGGTGATTATAAACTGCAATAATAAATATTGTTCTGTAATGAGAATTAGTGACAAATGGGATGAAATACAGTCTTTTGACTTCTAATTTCTGATTTATCTTCAGTATTCTCTCAGTAGACATTACCAATACACAGTGACAGTGTGTTTCTATTGCTTTCCTAGTACATTCCCAAATATTACGTTTGAAGCTCATAGTTTAGCTGTCTGATGGACATCTAACTCAATTTGAGTGTCCAACCAAATCTTCCCCTGGGATCGCCCTGCACTGTGGCAGTCCAAAGGACATGAGCTTTAATTCCAGAAGATGACCAAAAATAATACAGCGCTAAAGCTTTTTATCCAAAGCAGACACATTTCATTTTTTGAGTGGTCTTTTAAAGAAAACTAGAACATTTCACTGTCACACAAATGGGGTAAACTAAAAAGTAAGAGTGATAGTTGCTACCAAGTACTGTGCATCTTTTGTAATTGAACTCCAGCAACAAAAGTTCAAACTTATGTGATATGGAAACTCCAATCTATCTAAACAGTCAGATAGCATGCGAAGATTTCTATGTGCTTACCCATACTTAGAATGTGCTTTAGGATTAAATCTCTAAGAGCTAACTGATGCATTTTTAAGGGCTAATAGTGCCTTTATTTTTACAAAATTTTAGAGCTGAGTATCTGCTGATGCTGTAACTTTACAAATAAGAAAAATACAGTTGGAAGTAGTAAAACAACTTGTTCACAGACACTCTGTGACTCAATTCCACAGCTGAAAGAAGTGTATCTAACTTCAAATTCTGTATTATTTCCACTGTTTTTAAGTGAACTAAGTGCTTAAATCAGTCATCTAGTATAATGAGTTGATTTTATAGGTAAATAAAATAAAATTAATTCACTCAGATTCATTGAAAGGCGCACTTATTTGACATTTGAAATGACTTTACAATTATGTTCCTAGTTGGTTAGTTTGTTTTTAAAAAGTAGAACATAAACAAATTTTTCCCTTTCATATACCATAAGAGCAATGATAAAATGTAAATACCTTAGTATGAAATATTCTCTGTGATTTATTCAAGCTTCGCTTTGTTTAATGGGTGGTCAGTTAAAAAACTAGAGCAATAGATTTTTTTAGAACAATAAAGTACTGTCAGCTTCTTGGCTAAAGATAATTTGGAAGTCCACTGGTAATTTATTCTGAAATGACAAGGTAGTTCCACCCTTTCATGTTGTAGCTACAGTCTTAACCTTGTCTATTTTAGTCTTTCAGTATTTATTTTTGGAAAAAATCAATCTGATATAGGTAGGGAGGTGTGACTGAATGACAGTAAAAGTTAATTAGAAGCAAGGTCCAACTATATCAGGCAAAAATATGCAAATAAAACTTGTAAAACATCTCTAAACTGTAAATTTGCCTTTGAGGAGGAAGAAAAAGACTTAAAATGACCATAATAAAACATAAAATATGTTAGCAGCAATAATCAAAATGGGCAAAATATAATGCAAAGTAGAGTTCAAGTTCTGAATGGAAGAAATTTTCCAGTTTTAAATAAAGATGTAAAAATAAGTCTCATTAAAAATAACACAGTCAAGCAAAAATTTGAAGAATATGAGCAAGTTTAAATTCAGGTATCTCAGAGAATAGGAAGTATAGTGGTTGTAAAGTTGTCACGTATTTGTCATTCATTCAAGAAATAGTAGTCAGGTGTACATAGCTGAAGAATAATGGAATTGGGCATAATAAAAGGAGATGAGGCCAGAAAATTAATGAAGTCCCAATTATGCAAGAATATCTAAGCAATTGCAAAGCTTTGGAGCTGTACTCTGGATAAATCTGCTGTGAAATATTTAAGGTAAGGGATGGGCATAATCATTTTGTCTCAGTAAAGGACTCATGTTAGGGTCTCTAGCACATGGGAGACACTGAAAGCAGAGGCAGGTTAGCACACTTTGCAATGATCCAGGAAAGAGGAGGATGGAGGAGATAGCAGCAGTAAAGATGAAAAAAGAGTGATGAGATGCATGCATTCTGAATGTAAAATCATAGTGATTATCTGGTATCTTCATGAAGTGAGGTGGTCAGCAATGTTCCTAAGACTGTTACTCTGCACAGCATTAAAAGGGGGAATTTTCATCAATGGTAGATAAACAGATTAGAAAAAAAGAGTACAGATTCAGTTTGGGATATGTTGAAATTGATGTGCATATTATGGAAATACTGACTACAAGAAAAGGAAGATATTTACACATAGACATTTGGGATTTCTGGAAACATAGGTGCTATTTAAAGTCACAATGTTGGAAAAGATTGACATAAAAGTCAATGAAAACTCCGAAGACAGAAACAAAAACTGAATCCTAGATCACTGGACCTGAGTTCCAAAAATGAATTTAACACAGAATTTGAGGAGTCATAGTAAGGTAGGAGAAACACTGCTAAAAGTGGGTTGACTTGCTGGATAATAAAGGCAACATGAATGGTTAGCTACTATAAATGATGCTAGCTGGTTAGATAGAAATGGAAGCCCAGCATTGGTTTTAACAAAGAATTAGGGTGATCTCACACCTCGTTTTGTTGAGAACAGCCACAGCTAATGTCTGTTGCAATCTAAAGTGTATGCATTTGTGTTTAAGAGAGGGAAAAGATGAATTGTAGACACTATGTCATCATGTTGACATGCATTATTTCATGGAGTAATTCTGAGAGAAAATTCCAGATTGGATTAATTCAGTGTCAACCTGAAGAAGAAGTTGTATGCCCTATATATAGCCTACATTTTGTATTTGTTTAGCACTGTGATGCCTCATTTTAGACAAAACATGAGAAGGTAGAGTGGGTGACTCAGAAATAATGACCTCAGGTATAAAGAACCAGTAAACACAGAAGGGAATTTATATAAATTATATCTCCGCAAAAATACCTAGAGTGATGAAAAGCAAGTCAGGGGAAGGAGAAAAGTTGAAGAAAGAGGCTCACTGGTGAGCATGCAATGACCACGAGCAGCACCACAAAACAAGAATATTTAAGGAATAAGGAAAAGATATCAAGAATGAGGAGGTTAATAGGTAGAAAACCAGGGAGTAAAGCCCTATATATAATGGGGGCATTTTCATAAAGATTATTTTTCCAAATACCCAATTTCTTCAAAAATTAATATTTCCACATCATGAATGAGAATATATGGCGCCTTAAATTTTGATGCAACCTGGCAAACCTCAGAAGTATTTCTAATCTCTACTCTGAACTGTTGATTGCCATTTATATATTTTATCTTAGTCTGTAGTTTCTGATTAGTTGCCTGATATCTGGTATCTGCCTCTGAAAAGTTATTTTGAATGGAATTTTCATATGTATTATCTTCGTAATTCTAAGCATCTAACCTACTTGATCATACCCTTCTCTGCTCCATGATCTCAGTCTCTCTGAGAAGGCCACTGAACCACCAGAATGTTAGCTCAGGTGGGATTCTTAAAGCCAATTGATCTTGAAGAATGTGACATCAGATAATTTAATAGCCAAAAAATGTCACCATTTGATCTGATACCTAGAAGGTCTTTGGTGATCTTTGCAAGATCAGTTTCAAAGAACTGGCTTGATAGAAATTTAAATTTTACTCTACTGAAACAATCCTCCAGGGGAAAGCAGGAATTCAACATAGTAAAATTGTCAAATATTTGAATGAAATTTTTAGGAGTATAAAAAGTAGAAAGCAAGATTTGTTGAGTCTCTTATTCTCAGGAGATTTGACATTTTGCAAGCTGAAGGAAAAGGTCTTCAGAGAAATACTCATTTTTTTTTTAAATAAAAGGTATTCTTTGTTAGATAAGAATTCTTAGGATACAAAGTGTAAGTTGGAAATTTGACAATATTTGAGTAAATATAGGTCAAATTATTTCTCTCAAAATTTAAAAGTGATATTACATGAAAATTGATAATGACATTTTTCATATGAGAACTTTGAACAATACCTACCAGTTTATTCTCTTATACTCAATAGATATAAGAAACCATTCAAATGAATAATGTTGCTGTACTTTTGAGAAGCTACAAGTTAATGCAACTTCTCCTTGCCCTTTAATTCCGTTATACAAAGTTACTCTTTTCTAATTGCTTTGCATACTTCCATTTACTTATATGTAAAGAGTGTACATCTCAAAACATTTCCATCCAGAAAACTGTGAACTAAACAAGTATTTCATCTCCAATGGTAGGTTTTTCTACATTCTGGAAAACTTACACTCTCTACAATAAATATTTTATAATTTTTCCTTCCTGTCAAGCTATTCAAATATCCTCCCTCTCAACATTTTCTCCTCTTCAGCTGTCTGGTTTACTTTTCTCTCATTTCTAAGACAAAGTACTTGATGTACATAATGGAGGAAAGAAAGGCTTATTTAGCTTAGTGGAGGTTTCAGTCCATCATCAACTGGCTCAAAGGCAGAGTGGCACATGGCAGAGGACTTACAGTTCATGCTGGTGGAAAACAGCACAAACAAGAGCAAAAGGGAAGAAGCATGGAGGGAAGACTCTTTCTGTCTCTTATATTGTACGTAGTCCACATTCACTTGGGTCTGGCACTCACACTCATAATCCTAGTATTGAACTATGAATCATCCACAATCTCTAGAAGTCCACCTCCATGACTCCATAAGGCTTTGGGGAGACATCCAGAAGCAAACCATAACACCAAATCAATACTGGTTTCTTTTCTTCAAATATTACTACTAAAAGAAGGATCAAAAAAGCATCAGTAGACAGAACCTCTAGATCCTCCCACTGAAAAACTTACAGCAGTAACCATATCTACTCCTATCTTCTCCTTTCATCTTTAAGTCACGTGGAATCAGCCCTAAATGAGCTTCTCAAGGATTTCACACCTTAGACCATTTAATTGTATAGCCTTTGCACCTCGTTACATTCCTCTAAATCATTCTAGGCATCATTTAAAATGTTCTATACTTTTTCAACTAAAACTAAATAAAGATTTGTTTCTTTATTTTGACTTACTAACTTCTTTCTTGTATGCTTTCTCCATAGAATGGAATGTTTTTCCTCACCACAGAGACACCTCATTCAAAATGTATGTAAACAGTAAAGACTATCAATTGCCTCATGTAATAGTAACACTCAAAAGGAAATATAAGCTTCACATAAAGTTTGCTGTTGTAGCTTAACAACATCATTGGGTGTTTAATTTCTTTCTCTATTCCACTTTGACTTCAGTGTTGTAATTTCCATCTGTTAGCAGAGTAACTTCCAACAGTAACACGGCTACTTCCTTCTAATTTTGTTGAGAAGTATGAGATAAACAGTATATTGTTTTAATAGCCGTGGCAGAAAACCTTCTTTTCCACTAATTTAAATTATTTCACATGATTATTTCTGGACCAATTGCTATGGCCAGAGGAATGGGATAAACTGGTAAAACCAGATCATGCAGAATCTGCTACTGTAGAGGTAAGGTTGATGTCAAAGTCATTAAAAACACAAAAGTAGAAAATTTATTATCCAGCTGAGAAAGAACATTAGAGAAGTGTGTTTGAGAAAATCAGAAATGACCATGACACAGTCAGAGTCAAGCTTTTCAAAGGCCTTCTTCCATCTTACCATTAAATGCACATCTATGTTATCATTAAAAGAAATCCAAAGAGGATTGTGTTTCTACTATTTTACTGAAACTATGCTATGTAGTCTTGATGGTTTCTTGTTGCTTAACTCAATTTTTTCTGTCTTCATCTTTCTGGGTCTTTCAGTCATTTGCAGTGTGATCCTTTGCCCAAATACCATTTTACTTCTTCCATAATAACTTCTCCCAATTTTTCAGTTACCAGTATAGCCATATGTTCTCAGTCTCCATCACACTTCCCTGTTCTAAAACACAAATTCCTTAGATTACTTAGTTATTTTTCTGCACAAAAATGATCTTGAAACTTTGAAATTTCAAACAAGGAACTTTTATTATCTCACAGCTTCTGTAAACTGGAGATTCAGGAAAAGTTTCCTTTGGAAACTACAGTCCTAGGGCACTCATGAAGTTGTAGTTAGGGTATTGGTTGGGGCTGTGGTCTCATCTGAAAGTTTCCCTGAGGAAAGAACATCCTCCATGCTTATTTTCTTGGTTAAGAGTATAGTCCCTCACAGAGTGTAACTGGAGACCTTCTTTAGATATTGCTTATGTGGGATGCTCTGTAGAGTAGCTAGAGAAACAAGCCAGAGAGCAAGAATCAACAAACAAGATAGATATTGGTCTGTTATAATTTCAGCTCATCCCAAGTTTTTTGCTGTTTTTTAATTCTTGAAAGCAAGACACAGGTCCAGTTCATATTCAGGGAGAGAGGATTCCACAAAGACATGGATACAGGAAGTCAGGGGTTCATCTTTAGCCACTTTAGAAATTGTCTTGAATACCTTTTTTAGGCTTTATTATTTTTCTAGTTTTATCTCCTATTTTTTTTGACAATGCTGTTTATTTCCTTCATCCTATTAGTTATGTTCCAAAAGCCTTAAAATGTATTGAGCAGCTTGTATATCTCTTCAGACCTCTGTATCACTATTTTGGCATCTTTAGCTTTATATAACTTTTGAAAACTAGCATACAAGGATTTATTTTGTATTCCATTATACTGAAGGCATTTTTTCTACTGAAGTTTTCTATTTTAGTAATGGTATCTTCACCCATCCAAATTACTTGAACCATACAATAGAAAATTGTGCCTGACATCTCCTCTCTCAGGTCATCATTCTATCCCTACACCTCATCAAGTATAACTTCAAAATTATCATATTTTCTGGCTGAGTGAGGAGTCTGTCAATGTAACTGTCTGATTTTGATTACTCTGTAGCACTCTTTTGTCAACAGCAAATAGATTAGGCATTAATCACTGTAAACAGTTTGTCCTATCTCTTTCCAAAGTTTTCAAAGGCTGCCCATTGCTCTGCTCAATCTGGTTTCTCCTTTACCATCTTATCTCACTTCTAACCACAGTGGCTGGACTCCTTTTAGTTCCTGAAAACCTTTTCACTTAGAAGACAACTACAACTCTTATCCTAACCAATTCCAGGTTGACCTGCAAAGATGTCTTTCAGGCCACCAATGTTGTTCATATTCTTCATGTTTAGTCCTTTTCCTTCATGATACATATTTCTATTTTACAAACATCACATGAGAAGATACTAAGTCTTTTTTTGCCTCCTACTTGTCAATATCTGCTTGGCAGTGTGTCCAACACACAACACTCCAGAAATAAATTCTGCACTGAGTTGAACTAACATCCAAAATGTGCATCCAAAAATTCTGAAAATATTTTCTTTTGTACAGAATCATATACAAGCTACATTCATAATTATTTCAATGTAGTTCCTTATGCTAAAGGACTATTTGAAAATGTCATTCTTGTGTTTATTATAGCTAGCTATTTTAGTTTTATTTTTGGAAAAAGTGTTCTGGAAAATTCCTGGAGGTTATAATTTATTGATCTTGGTGAAGTTAAAAGAATAATCACATATAAATTGATTACTTTTTTTCTAGAAGATGTTAAGATTGAAACAACCTTTTTGGACAAATTCTATTAGAATCTCTCTTTGAAGGTATGGTGGATGAATTAATGGTCAGTTTGACTTGAAACAACTAATGAAGTTTGTCATCACAGTTCTGGGTGTAGAAGACCTTCCGAGTCTAAAGTGAATGGAAGGGGAAGATTGCATGCTGCTGGTTGTCTTGAAGAAGCTGGTGTTTGGCACTTTTCTTCAGAGGAGCTTTGGCTGCTGTTTTCCTTTTAGAAAGCTTCTATCCTTCTCTTAATCTTGGACACTGTCCCCTATTTCAAGTCCAGTTATCCTTAACCCCCAGAACAGGTCCTTCACTCCACTGGTACAGACTTTCTAGCTTCCACCACTGGCCTTTGGGACTCTCCAGTTCAGAATCATGACAAGGACTTACATAGGACATTGCTGCAGGCTCCAAGCTTTTGATAGTATCCTTAGAATCCCCAGCGCAGAGAGAGAATTTTGTACCCTTTTATATCTCACTCTAGTGAGCACTGACTAATTCAGTGGGTTTCTTTGGAATCTAGGGAGCTAGAAAAAGGGAAAAATGCCAATTGGAAAGATGGACTCCCTTTCGGTGTTCCAACTGATAATGCTTCAGCTGTGCCTCAATCATAAAATAAAGCTCTAACACCTGCCTGACACCTACAGTGAGAGGTAAGCTCCCAGCTGATTTTTTTGTTTCTCAACTTTTATGAACTTGACTAAAGTATAGCCCTGAAATGGATCACCATATCAGTAACATTCTAGTCTAAGTTGAACAGGGCTATTAAAATTTGCCACTGTGGTATGAAGATCATGTACTACATTTAATAAATAACAAAACCACAAACTACATACAAAGCAAAGGGAAAATCTATAATCCTTTGTTCCCCAAGAACAGTCTCTGGTAAGGGCAGGTAGCTTTGTGGGTGGGAAGATGAGAAGTGAATAGTTCTGTAAAACCAGCAAAAGCATGCATTTCACCTTTTGAAATGGAAGTTCTTTCCTCAGTGTTTTGGGCAACGATCTGCATTTCCAAAGGGTTGGGCTAAATTACACTACTTTATTTTGCGTTTGTTTCTGAATATTTTCATTCTCAAAGAAAATGGATTTCCAAATTCCAAGCCTCAGAACTTTTTATTTTAAGCCTTTACTGTCTCTCAATAAATAAAAGTTTACTCCATTGCAATGCTCTTTGGTATTAATATTGTTACCAAGTAACTTCAAAAAGATAGCTGGAAATATGACCAAAAAAGATGAGAAATCATGGAGTGGCAGTTGGAGAATAGCTGAACTTAAGTTTGTGGGAAAGATAATGTGGAGAAGAATTTAAGTTGTTGCAAAAAGAATATGTAAAAGAAAAGGTAAAGAGAAGGAAAAAAATCAAATGTTACAACTTCTAATTTTTTATATTATGATAAATGCATATAATGTGTTTTATATTATACAAATATATTTATCTATACCCATTTTCTCCACAAAGACTTTTTCATTGTGTCTAAATCTTTGTCTAAGCAAATGAAAAATTCCCATGCATACCTGTGAGAAATCACTTGCTTTCTATTTGGGGTAGGGCTGCAGGTACTAAAGAAAATTAGGTAACTCAGTGGGAGTCCCCCCCCCACCTCACTTATTCTGAACTCAGTAAGGCAAATTGTTTTTTACAAACTTGAAGTTTCACCATGTATGTACCATTACAACATCTATTAAATAGTAAAGTAAGGGAAGTAAAAAGCTAACATGAAAGTGCTTCAATCTGGTGGAAACTGGTGACTTAGGCTTGTGAAACTGTTGTAAATCCTAATAGATTTTAATTGTAAGTACAGTGGTACCTAGGTTTACTTCATTTGTTCCACCACTTTATGGAAGATGCCCATGATCATGTTGGTCACCCAATGCAGAGCTTGTGAATGGAAGCAAAGTTTTGCCTAACACTTCTGTTTATGAACTGAATTGTTTCCAAACAGAAATGTTCTTGAACCAAGATATTGCAGTTCACGGGCAAGTTGGTGGCGTGTACAAATGACTAACAATAATTTTCATGATGTAAATTTTAAAGACCGTTTTTATCACAGAGCCATTTTAATAGCTTGAAATATTTAAATGTTTTTAAGTAAACCATATTTGTTTTTAAACAACTGAGGTATTCTCACCTAATTGGAATAATACTTGTTAAATTCCATGTGTAAAGTTGACATAAACTTTGTTGTTTACTAGCTCCTGCTCCAACTGTGGAACTACATCTGTTAACTATGGCACAACAAAGTTCCTTCACTTGGCAGCTAGCCCTGTATCCAGAAGTTCACAGTGCAGAGCTCAGTAGGAATTCATCTTTGTACTAACTTGAGGAAATATCTTCACAGCAAGATGGCAAAGAATTTTTATCACCAACTGAAAGCTAAGCCTTTTAACATCGTATTTGCATGCTTTTGCTTTATAAATTGTAGCAATTTTAGAAATAATTTTATTTACGGAATGTGTTTAGAGAAAAAACTTGAATCGTATAAAAATACATTCTTCATAAGGTTTTTCAAAATCAGTTAAATTGATGTAATTGATGGTTGCCATAGGAGAAAGCATAAATAAACACCCAAGCCCATCAGGTTTTTCTTAATTAAACAACAGCAACAGCAAATCATCATTTTAAATAGTGGGAAAAAAAATCAAAACCACAGATGAGGACATTAAAAAAAAAAAAAGCTAACAACTTATGTAAGTTATACTACTAGAAAATTTAAGTAGCAACAATAGGCTTATCTTGATAAAATTAAGCCAACTGAATTTAGTTTAAACTAACAGGCGGAAGCATATCTGCAATAAAGAGAAATTATGTGGTGATATTATATATATATATATATATATATATATATATATATATATATATATATTAAGTCAAACAGCCAAAGAATATATTGCCATCCCTGGTTGTTTGGTTTAACTCATTTGAACAACGTATATCACTTACACTTAAATAAATGTATCAACTATTTAAGTCTATGAGCCATTCTCAACATAAAATTCAAACAACTTTTTAATATTTTAGTACTACAGAATGGAGCACAGAGAAAAAGAAAGACCCAAAATAGTTTTACGGCTTATTAAGTAACTTCAATATGAATACCCTTATAATTACAAAATACGTCAGGAATTAGACCTTTGCTATCCACCCAGAAACCCATGCATAATGCCTTCCCCTATCAACTTCTCTCTTATCCACATCTCAACTTTTCTAGTGTTTACTCATTTGCATTTTAACAAATTCATCATGAAAATGTTTATTCCTACATTCTACAGTTTAACTTTTGCGGTTATATATATTTTAAAACTCTATATATCCAGATTTCACCTTCACCACTTTGCTCTTCTTGTACATTAACTATCTACAGATTATTTATTTTGTGAGATTTCGTAAGGTATGCATTGTAATTGGAAGAATTAATAGTAAACAGCAATGATATTGTTTACCCTTTGTCCTATGTGAAGCACCTTTAAAATGGTGGTTGTGTCCATAGATTTGATCACACTCAATTTCTGTTTTCATTGTGAATATATTTTTCCCTCTTTACATAGTGACATAAAAGATTCCCTCATCCCTCTTTTATGACCTTTGCAGTATTTTGTGCTAAGTACAACATCCTTATATCTCTATCTCTTTAATCATTTTGGCTGTAAAATTCATCTCTGATCTTTCCAGAGCTCCTGCATACTGATAACATTTTATTTGTGACCTGCAAACTTGATTATGAAGTTTCTTGGGATAAAAAATTCTTAGTTCAACTCATACCATCTTTTTGCTCTGCATATAGTCTTTTGCTCCCAAAAGATCTTGTAGTTATTTACTTTTGTTTATATATCATTTGCACTTTTTGCCATGATTCTTAAGTGATTTTTTTCTTTAAAGTGTAATAACGTCCCTCAAATATGATTTACACCAGATAATTCTAAGAGTCTAGGATTTTTTTTTATTAAGAAAAGTTGTCTTCAATTATAATCCTAGATGTTCATTCAGTTTTCTTATTTTGACTTTCTTGTTCCGGTTTCTTGCTTTGTGTTGCTTCTGCTTTGATTAGATATTTTTTATATTTCCTGCAAATTGCTTTTGCCTCATTTTCCCTTTCTGTTTGCTTTAGACTACAGAGCTTATTTTTGCTCTTATGTTGTTTATAATTCTCTCTCTATTTTTAAATCTATAAATGATCCTACATCAATTTTGAGAATTTTATTACTGATTTATATTATTCTTTCATGTCTACTATCCTTAGCTTATTTTGAAATGGTAGTCTATATTTTATTAGTCCATGCTCATTCCTATAAGCATGCATTTCTTGTTTTTTTTATTGTCTTTTTAGATATTAGTTTATTAATCATTTTATGTTTTTGAAACAAATTTTAATGAGATTTTACTTCAAATAGTCTTTTTTTTTTTTAAACTGGAGATCGAACTCAGGACCTTGCACTAGCCAAGCAGGCATTTGTGCTGCAGAGCTAAATCCCTGGCCCTCAAAATAGTCTTTTTTTTTTTTTTATATATGAAACTAATATCTTGAGCTTTATGAGGAAGTCTGTTGTAACAGTGTAATTTCACAGAATTTCCTTTTCTTTTTCTTTGTAGCATCCTGGCTAATATCTTGAGATTTCCTATTCTTTTTCTTTTCCACTTTTATCTGGACTTTTTCTCTCCTCCATAGTACATGTTCAGCTAGCTCAGTTTGGGGCCAATCTTGGATATTTTCCTGAACATGGAGCCATTTACAGGAACAGCAGCTTGGCTTGGTTATTCCTGTGAGTCCAGAATGATACCTCCATTTTTCTGTCCCTTCACATCTCACACATGATCACTGTACTTCTCCCTACCTGGGTTGGACAGTGTCCTCCCCATTACATCTGTGGATCTCAGTGAATATTTTTCAGTAAATCACCCATGATTCGGAGGGGGTTCTTGTGTCATCCAGTGCTTTCCCTTTAA
The DNA here is from genome assembly GCF_034190915.1 of Cavia porcellus. Lineage (NCBI taxonomy): Eukaryota > Metazoa > Chordata > Mammalia > Rodentia > Caviidae > Cavia > Cavia porcellus. The sequence continues at coordinate 44,783,637 of NW_026947496.1, forward strand.
ATTCTCTTCTCACAGACTCTGAAACCATGAGATCTTGTGGCTATGGTGACTTGTCCTAAATACGCTCATGTATTTAAAATTCACAAGGACGCCTTGTAATGTTGTTCAAACTATTGTCCATGAGATTTTTGGATTTACTAGCCATCTGCTCTGTGATTTCATGTTGGGGCTCAGGGAGTTTCAAATCTATAGTGTCACCATTGTCATTATCACCATCCCCTTCAAAATATCTTTTTACTTTTGCAATTCCTATGAAAAGAAAATGAATAGGAATCAGCACAAAACAATTACATTTAATAAATTACCAGACTCTTGAGAATCATGTTTTGAGGGGATGTGATATACCTTTTCTGCCTTTGAAATCTACCGACTGTAATCCAAATATCAAACTAGACAGATGAGATTTTTATATAAATAATATTACAGACAACCAATTTCAAAGTACTACCCATGGGTTTATCACCACTTTGCTTGGCTGAGCTGAGTTGAGAATAAGCAACCATGATGAGAAGGATTATATTATACTTATTCCACTACAAAGGCTTGGCAAGATAATTTAAATTGACATCGAACCCAAATGACACTGGTTTGGATTGAATACTCGTACAATTCTGTTACTCTAGAGGTGTGCTGTTTCGATTTATCCATGGCTTTATGTAAGTGGTAACAAGCCACATTGTCAGAGAATATATCACTTCCAGTATTGCATTCTTCCTTGATTGAAATTATTACATGAGAGAAGAAAAAAATAAAATAGCAGGGGAGAGTAGTTGAAAAATTAAGAGAACATGGAAATGCTTGGAAAAAAAGTCGTGAGAAAGGAAATATGTCCTACGTGGTGCCCACCCCTTTACCAGTTAAACCGTTTGCCTGACGTTGGCTTGCTTATCAGATGAAATACAGCTGAAGTTGAATTTTCTCTGTGACTAACTTTTGTGGGGAGAGAGCTCTGTGGGCTGAGTTACTATTATTAATCTACTTGATTTTTTTTTTCAGGTCATCGTATTTTCTCACTCAAAATTTCTCATGAGTTCAGTGTACCCAAAACTTTCTTAATGATTTAAATAGACAAGACTGTGGGACTGCCCATAGCTAATTTAAGTATGGGTCTGGAATTTTATCATTCTCATTTTTTGCCCAAACTGATGACACTTGTGCCTGATGAAGGAGATGTCCAACAATAACCTTAGAAACATTCATACACTTAAAACAAAACGGAAATATCTTCATACAATAACCAGATAATTAACAAGTTAGCAAGGCAATTTCTGAGTTTACTAGTTGTGACAAGTGATTTTTTTTGTCTAATCCACAGGTTAAATATGTAGTTGATATTCACAATGTTCAACAGAAACCCTAATTAATTAAAATAGTAAGAAAACAATAGTCTCTGTGATGTTCTGAACTCTTAAGAACTGTAACTCGCAAATTGATTAGTGTTTAAAATTAAATCAACTGTTTAATATTAACTCAAATTAAGTGGTCTTGAGAAATTGTATGGCTTTACAAAGTACCTTCTAAAAAACCAGGGATGTGATGAATTGATAAGATTGCTAACATGATGGGCTAATGCACTAGATGGCACTAATTGTATGTCTTTTCTATATTATAAAATCAAATTTAATGTGATAAAAGAAAATAGTCCACAGTTGAAATGTTTTTTATCAGGTATACTTCATGAAACTTCTTTGATATGTTATTTGTAATTTCTTCTTACCATTTTTCAGATCATCAGAAAAAAGAATTAATTATAGTCACTTTGATATTAAGTGAATTTCAAATTGAAAAATACAATTCCAGGATTTTTTTCTAACATGAAGAAACTAATTTACTTCAGGCAAGATGCAAAAGTATTCTAGTACGGGGGATTCAAGTGATTACATTCAAGTAAAAAGTTCTGTACCAATTACATGATTCTCCGTGAGTTTCACTTATCATAAATACTAAAGTCTTGGGGAATAAGTACATTAGATTTTCTGTACCAAATGTAAACCTTCAAGCATGATAAAAATTCTGAACTCTGCAAAAAAATCTTTCCTTGTAACTTCGGTGCACAGATTGGAAAAGGCAAAAGGGGTAACAAAATCTTGTTATATACAGTACAAAGCAAGATAGAAACAATTTTCAAAATAAGCAGTTTCAAGTTAAATTACACAATGTTATTAAATTTAGTAATTGCTGCTTTGCTAAATATAAAGAATGTAAAATCATTAACATAATATATGTCTACTTTTAAAGTAAAAAATGATGTTAGGTCACATTAATGAACTATACGCCAATTGATTTTATTTCAAATTTGAGATGTGTTAGTAAATATTTTGGTTTATTCAAAAAAGTAGACCCTATTCAAAGCACAGTTTTCCTTACTTAAACTAGACATTGTCATAGGTAGAAATTAATTGTGGATACCAGCGTTACACATATTTTAATTTAAGAGTGATTGAGGATGTTCTTTCAACTTTGGACATCAAAAGGTCCAAAGCATAATTAGTTGAAAAACACAGAATGCACACACACAATGGGATGGAATACATGAAATTCCAGAGTGTGTAAAATGCACACTTATGGGGTGTGTGAATGACTAAAATCATATTTTTGACATAATTTCATTTTTCACCAGTATAGTAAAACCTGTATATTTACAGAAAAGCTTGAAAGTTTTTTGTACAATATTCTTCCATTTAAAAAATTAACTTTGAATTAGGAACTGCTGGTAGTAGCTTTAGAAAGTACAAAATGATATTAATATAGCGACAGCAGGGAGGGCAATGGAGATAGTGACAAAAAATAAGACAAATGGTCACGATTCCAGCAAACATATGACATTATCTTCTTGGATTTGTAACCTGTACTAAATGCTAGTCAGACTCTGTCAGTATTGCATCCAAATGAGTCTGTGAGTGATGTTCTTAAAAATCAAAATAAACAATTTGAGTGAAATAAACTATCCCTCTTGCTCTTCCTACTTCACTTACTTTCTCTAATTATTCAATGCTCAATCTTTTAAAGTATTGATTTTTATATTAATCATTTTTTCTAATTAATCTGTGCATGTATCGAAACTTGAACATGCTTGACAAGGTAAAAAATTCATTCTTATACATGCTACAGAAATGATGGGAGGAAATTTAAAATGCATGTTATGTTTCAATGCTTCTTAGAAAACCCTTCTAATACTTAGAAAACACACTCAGGACTTCCTTTCTCACAATGCCAGTACCAGTTCTCCCTCTTTCCACAGTGCTATGTTCAGTTGAGATTAACTTCCTAAAATACGTACTAGGTCCCTCTAATGTAATACATTTTCTCTCAGAGTAAAGATTATTCATTTTATATACGCTTTCAGATGTAAAAAACTATTAAGGATACAGTGAACATGAGCTCATTTACGTGAATTTGACATTATTTAAATGTAAGAAATGGAAAGGATGTGTTAGATTGGTCTTATAAATTGCTTTTAGTTATTCAAATCTTTAAAAAAATTTGAAAACTGATGATTAAATCAAAGAAATTCATAAAATTAGTATTTGCGAAGCAAATAGGCAGGTTGATCAGACAGATGACTGAGCACTAAACATGTAATAGATGCTAAATTTGTAATAATTTACAATCATTTTTAGGAATAGTATCATAGGGTATACAATGAAATAGGCAAACTTTCACTTGTTAATCTTAAAGACGATCAATAAATAATTAAAACTTCATCATTCCGATATTTCATAGTTCTTAGAGCATAAAAACCAAAAGACATAGTTATCGTTCACTACCTAATGAGAGATCCGTGCTTTGTGCCTCCCTATCTCTATTTTTACATCCGAGTCAGAATGTTTTGTACTTTAAAACTGACATTTAATTCATAAATTAATTAAATGATGAAGTGCATTTTTTAATATCAAGAAGTCTGAAAGTAATATTATAGTTTCAGAAAAAATATCTAGAGCCAAGTTTTATAAACTTAAATGTATGGAAGCCATAACTAGGGGAGCGTTTTCCAGAGTGGAAGGAGGTTACCTGTTGGAGTTGAATGCAAAACCGGATTGCGGTCAGTCATGGTTACAAAGGCGACACACTCCCTTAGGACTCCATTTTTTTATGTTAGTATCAACATGCACACGCACATACCTCTGATAGGAATAAGAGAAAGATGATAGGTGAAAAGCAGGGGAAAAAATGCCACAGGTAGCAAGAGCATGCCACAGTTAATGTAGAAAGGCCATATTACTTATGATAAATAACTCATTCTTAAAATGTTGTTCCCTCGCACACTGGAAATGCCAAACTCATGTAAATGTTACTGTCTTATGACAGTCACCATGACTTTCATTTTGTCAATGGACCTTACAGTTCAGTAGTAAGGATAATATAGTTTAAAATCTACCTGATCTATAAAATCCCTGCTTGTATTGAAGAAAAATTCACGGAATTCACTCCACATTGAGTAAATCCTGAATTACTGATTCTTGATGTCTTTTCTTAGCTCTGTCTCAGGTCTACGGGAACTGTGCAGAACTATTCCTGGGCCACATTGAAAAAACAAGTGTTCATATTTGAAAAGTTAGTCACTTAAAATTTTTCTTGCCACCAATTAAGGTATATATCATGAATAAATAATGAACTGACTCAAGCTATGTAAAAGTCTATTCACTTTTATATTTGTTTTTATGCTACCTGGAATGTTTCCAAATTCTTCAGAAATATTTCAAACATTTAAAACAATAGGATTTAACATTTAAAAGCTAGAAAAACTCCAAAATATCGCAGTGTCACATCCTAATATATATATATATATATATATATATATATATATATATATATATAATAGCACAAAACTACTAAAGGAGTATGGCTATAGTGGCTATATAACTACCTGAACCTGATTACTTTTATAAAAATGGATAATTAATAGATTAATCATATAAGAACTAAGGCTGATTAAGAATTTTTAAATTGTTGAGAGTCTGTTTTTGGAAGTCATCTAAATCTTCAGCTTTCAATTTGAACTTTTATGAGAGACAGGATTAATCAGCTGTTTTAATAGATTATTCAGATGAAGCTTAAATTATTTCACAGCAAATAAAATGGATCACCAAGGATTAAATTCTTTGCATTATGAAAAGAAGAAATGAGTCAGGACTAAATCTAAGCTATCTAGAGTTGGGTTGAAATGCTCAGTAGAACGTAATCAAAGTTGAGAGGATTCTTGACCTTCGTAAGATACATAAACCTGTCCTTCAGGGTTGAAGGGACTATTCAACCTCTGATTGCCAACTGACTTGCCACTTTATTATTTTATTAAAACTTTTTTTAATTTAGTGATAAAACATAAAATATTTCTTGTGCAATGATATGTGCTGAATTTAGGCTTCAATTATAATTGCATAAATATAATTCATTGAGATATGATGATGACATACAGGAAAAATGATTGCAAAAAAGTAATTAAGAGTAAGCACATGTAGACATCTTTTAATTAAGATACATCTTATTTATGACAAAAATGAGTATATAATGATACACATAAAAATAGCCAATATTAATATCAATATAGCAATGCAGACTTTAGGAAATACATTTTGTTCAATGTTCTATGCATTTTTAAGTTTTTTATGAGTAATTACTATGTAATCAAATGAAAATCAATGAAATGTTTTATTGTGACAAAGGAAAAGTTTTAATGCAATTTGTAAAATGTAATATTTTTATTAGCTTAGAGTTGTCACTATCTGAAGTTGCAATTAGCATTACTGTATCACACATTAAATGTGTCTGCAGCTGTGATTTACATTAAGTGGTAATATGTTACCCAACAGTGTTTCTCACTGCTACAACTTGTTAATAATGCCACGTATTAAGTCGATAATTTATTTTTTTGGACAGAAATGATTGCTTAAAAACTTTCTTTTCTGCAAATACAAAAGAAATTTGAATGTTACAACACTCAGGCAAATACCCCCTTTTCTGATTCTTCTTTGCTATACAGAAAAGTGAGTGTCAAGCTGTTATGGCCTGCATGTGATCTCTGTTTCCTGTCTGTCTTCTCCCTGCTCAGTATGAAATATTATTGCAAGCAGTTACTACCTCCAAATATCCAAATATACTATGAACTAATTTATTAAGCCATTAGTATTTATTTCAGTTTAAAACATGTTTTAATTACTTATCTTGTAGAAGGAATTGATCCAGAAGCAAACCTTTACCCTCTTGCATTTTCTTTTTCCCCAAGTCATCTCACCTTTTCTCTCCTCTCCTAATCTTTCTTCCCCTTATCCTACAGTTAAAGGCCTCTAAGGAAGTAAGCAGAAGTAACCAGAAACACACACTCTAATATGTAAAGTGCAATCCTAAATATTTTCCCTGGTCCTTCACTAAAAATATTAATCAATTCTTGCTTTAAATCATTGGCCATTACTGAAGTGTCTTTTCTGCTCAAAATTCATATTCCTCAGTAGAAGTTGAAGTTTTTGCAATAACTTCCTTCTGCTTCTAAGCTCATCTTACACTGATTTTCTCTCCCTTACTCCAGTTGAGCTGTTAAACTTTGTGTATTCCAAGCAGACTTTGTGTATTCACTGCAAGACTTTTCTCTGAATTATTCCTTCTTGTGAACTGCTGTCCTCCCAGATTTCTCAGCAGCTAATGTCTTCATCTCTACCGAGATATTCATGATTCATATGCACACATCTCAAAAAGTAAGCATCAGCCCACATAGGATCAAAATCAAGATTATTTTCTGAGACTGACTGTGCTGTTCACTGTGCCTGCACAGTGAATGAATCCTTCAGTGCCACAGCTATCTATATGTAAAAAGGGGGGAATGGGTCTCTTCAGTCCTTAAATTCTTTCATATTCTGCTCATTAGCCAAACATGAAGCATATCAATCAATTTGCATTTCTCAACATCTGAATCTGTTCTACAATGACTATAATCATGATGATGAAACAAATTTTTCAAATAAATTGGTTGTTTTACAAAGTATACTATGTTATTTCTGAGAGTATCCTAAAAATCCACTTGTTTGTTTCAGTTACATGTATTTGTTTGGAAAGAGATCAGTTCTATTGATGAGAGAAATTAAATATTTATCTGGTAGAAGGAAAGATGGCCAAACACATATGTTTTCAAGTATTCTGCAGACTATTTGCTGTTTACTTTGTTTTATTGCTGCTAGTATCCCTTTGACAGATTGCTCAACTTTTTTTTAATTCAATTTCAGGTGCTATTTGTAACACATTGTTTACTGTATAAAAATATAATTTATAAATTAGTATATCATCATTTTATGCACATTTTATAACTTTAATTGAAAACAGCAAAATATAGACTATTTGATACATTCTAAACTCATCTCACATTTGTCAAATTAGTAAAAGTTCTTTCATAATGTTAATAAGTTCTTTCATAATGTTAGTGAGAACATAGTTTTAATTGCATAAATATTTGTTAAGCACTCACTATGTGCAATATAGCGTTTTATTCTGGAAATAAAATGGAAAGCTTACTTTCCAAAACATGCTTGGTAACATCTCTCTCTCCATGTAACAAAGCAAAACTTCCACTCAGGAAATGCCGATATTTCTTCCCTTTGTTATGGTTCTTCATAATGTTTTCAAATAATTAATGTTACTATTAAATGGAATGGGACTTTAAGCCAGGTTTATTTACAATTATTCAAATCAAGAAAGTCTGACCCAGATTTTCAGATGACTTTTCCAACCTTGCATATGCAGTGAAAGATTGAAATTAACTACAGTATAAAACCGTGGTCAGATGAAAAATATCTCAGTTCCCTAAGAAATCGTATATAGATTTTTTAAAATATGTAGATACATAAACCAGTATGAGTGTTCTTTCCCATAGAATAGGTGAGAAGAACCATAAATTATATATAGACATAGTTTGAACTTATTTTTCCCAGTTGCCTTTATTATCCCTTGCAAATTTGGTAAATATCTATATCACATAATTCTTTGGCTTTACAGTGTTGGACTGGCTCATGTAAATATGGTAGGACACGTTTTCAATGTGGATCATAAATTACATTGTGGAAACACATATTTTTTAAAGTGATGTAACTAAGGGCACCACAAAGAGGATAAGCCTAACTCCTATTATGAAAAAGAAAAACTGTACAAGTTTGTTATCAATGCAAGACTGATCTGACGAGAAGTTTCTACTGATATTGTACTGATGAATTATTAACATCTAAATCTTATGAAAGTTCTAAAACTTCATCCACGTCGCTAGTAAAAATTAGTCACTTGAATCACTAGTCTTCCAATTCTGTCCACAAAATATTCTACACTCAAACTCCATTCCACCCCATCTGCCTTTCCACTGTTCTCTGAGATCCTTGGCTCTCCACATCACAAAAAGAAATTCATAAATACTGAGGAACACTTCAGGAAACAGAAAGTCTGAATACCTAACATTGTATCTCTTTAAAAATCTATAGTATTCTTCAACTTAGTGAGAACTGTTGTAGACTGATTTCCTACCTATTGCTGTTGCCACAACAGAATTCCAGAATATTCAGTTGGCAATAAGATCCATTTAGTAAAACCCTTTTATTCATGAAAAGTAATTGTGGTCAGGCATATTTAGTTTATATTACTGGCATTCATTTTGAAGTTCTGTAAATATTTATAGCAATTTTAAACGCGTGTAAATACTGTATACCATTTCAGCAGTGTAATGGGATTCATTTATAGGATCTGAAAAAAATGAATTTAGCTTCCACTTTTCAAAGAACTCAAGATATTTTTTCATTTACTTTCAAATGTGCATGTTTCAGAATGGTCAGTCCCACATGAAAAGAGAATGTGTTTGCATAGAATGTACTTAAAATGTGTAGTTAGAGGTATGGGTATTTGAATGGGCTACAAAATTAGGAATTTAGAATCTGAATTGGGACAACATTCTTGTCTGTGGCATTTTATCATTAAAAAATGGCCTTGAATTTTGGAAATGTAATAATTGTCTGTTCACTTCATTTTTCCTGAACAAAACAATCTTGAAGACTGTGGTCTTGCACATGGACACAGACTGGTGCACTTATACAAAATACACATTTTCATGCTTGAACAAATTATGGTCACTATTTTGATCAGTAATTTGAGAAATATTTTAGTTAAATACTTTGGGGAAATAGCTCTACAGTATAGCACCGACTTGGCAAGTATGAAGTCCTGAGTTCAATTCCCCGTGTCCAAAAAAAAAAAAAAAATTTCAAAATTAACTACATTTGGTTAACATGTGACACCACTTTAGTTTGAGTTATGTAGTCCCAATCTTTTCAAATTGTGATGTCAGTAGGTAAACATTTTGAGAAAGAATATATCAATTAAGTAATTGAAAAATATACAAAATGAAGTCATAAATACTGAATGTTATCTCATGTAATGATAAAATATTTTAACATTGGATCTTTAAAGCAGAAAGGTGCTTTAACTGTAATTAGTCATTTGATTTTCACACTTAATGTACAATTAGTGCCATTATATTCAGTTTATGGATCAGAAAAAATAGAGAGCTAAGTAACCGTATAATTTTTTGAGGATCAAACATTATAAAGTAATAATGCAGGCACTAATTGTAAGTTAAAGTCTCAATCTTTGCCAATTTCTTTCCAACTACTTAATATTCAAAAATATTTCAAGAGAAATTAGGAGGACAATAAAAATATAAATTTGATAAAACTTTACTAGAATGAGACAGTAATTATTCAACAAAAATTATATTGACATAAATACTATAAACCAACTCTTATACTAAGTAAAATAAAGTTTGACACTAAGTTGCTCAAAACCCACCCATAAAAAAACTAGTAATTAGGGGCTGGGGATTTAGCTCAGTGGCATAAGCACCTGCCTTGCCAGCAGGCAGTCATGAATTCAATCCCTGGTACTGGTAAAATTACAAAAAAAAAAAAAAAGAAACCCTAATAATTACACAATTGTGTAACAAACAAACAGCATCAGAAAGTATAGTAATACAAAAAAAAGTAGAAATTAATTCATCTATTGAAAATTAGAAGATGCTGAGACTCTTAAAATACATAGAATTTTAGATTATAGAAGAGTAATCTACAGTAATAACCTTAATATGATCATTAAGTCTATCTTTTTAAACAAAGTATTTATCCATAAGTTTATCAGTTAATTTATAATGGATGGAAATTGACTTTTAATCTACATCCCAAATCTCTATTACTTTTTGTCAATGGAATTGAAACACTTCATTCATTTAAATATCAATATCCTTGAAAAATTATAACATTGTATTATGCATTGAGTTCTATACTTGCAAGTTTAGTGTGTGTGTGTGTGTGTGTGTGTGTGTGTGTGTGAGAGAGAGAGAGAGAGAGAGAGAGAGAGAGAGACCGAGTGACAAACCCAGAGATACAGAGACACAAAGGAGAGATGTGTATGTTACTGTATATACATTAATGTGAATGCAATGAAAAGAGCCATAGAAGTTCTAATTTATGAAAACTTTGCTTAAATACCCACCATTTGCATTAGCAAATAAATTATTTTGCTTTTAGCAGTGGTAGAATGACCTGAAACACAGCTGAAATCTTTTCTAAAATGGTTTGGTTCTACTTGGTTCACCAGAGGTACAGCTAAGTTCAAATGACCTGCCAGCTTAGAAGGCGGTCCCAGCAGGAACAGTGGGGGGCTGACTGCTAATACTTTCTAACATGCACAAAATGTACTCTGCTCTTCTCCATGGCTCCAGACATCTCAAACACTGTGTTTTCTCTGTCAATCCTATTGTGCAAAGCTAGTACTGCAAGCCACTATTTATTTTAAAAAGTTGATAATGACCGGAGTCATGAGGAATGCTTTCCAGTGATAAATACTCTTGAAAAATGCCATTCACTAGTTGCTATTTTTTGTCTTCTCAATATTACACAATAGCCGTATATTTTAAAGGAAGAAAATGGCTAGGTGTTTGCAGTATATGTCACTTGATGTTTTCATTCCCATCATGGTGAGGAATGTTTAATTTCTAAACTCCAAGTGCCTAAGGACTACTGGTTATTTTCTCTTTACAAATGCTACCTGTTCCAGTGCAGTTCATGGAATCCTGCCTATGCAATAAACAGTAATAGGCGAATTCCCTTAGGGGTATTCTCTTTTTCCTGAGTTGAACAGATAATTTCAAAGTTATTTTCCACTTAAAGATAGTATAATTTTATTTGGAAAGCAGAGCTGCCGATTTCAGTCTTACAGGTTTTTAAATTGGATTTTGTATGGCGTAATAATTCTTTTCAGTGAGGTGTGTCTTTATCTCAGTATTCGCTTTCATCCTCACTATCAAAATATCCTCAGAGTCACTAATTGAAGTGCTATGTGACAGAACATTACACGGAGCGAGAGAAGGTTGAAGATTATTACACGGAGAGGAAATCTTTTAGACAAGTTGAGGATGAAATGTTAAAAATAATAGGACATTCAATTAGCCACACACAAATATTTCTTAAATATGTCCTGAATACTGTGATTAAATAACTATTTCAATGTTCATAATTTTAAACAAAAACAAATGATTTCTGATTTTAGGAATTCCAAAGTATTCTAATTAATATTAATATTAGTATTTTATATTTTATTTTTTACTGGGCAAACTCTTCTAGGAATAGAACGATTCTATGCCATTTAAAAATAAAGTTCTTGATTTGTTTGCTAAGTATAAAATTAAACACAGCTAACAATAAACTTTTGTCCTTTCCTCCTGACTGTGACAAATTTAGATGGTGACATCTACTCTGCTATAGTCAACAAAACTGGAACCCCAATTTTAATGTTGAGAAAGTGTTATTCATTTCACTCCCAGAAATAAACAAGCTAATAATTTATAAATTGAAACATATTTATTTACCCAAGTTATTCTAGAAAAACCCCCGAGAGGCACATTTATTTTATGACAATAAATGTAACCAATAGAATTAAGACAAACAACTGTGTTAAATTTTTAGCTAAGACATGGAGAAAAATTTATGGTATCTAGAATAAAGGTTTCCAGTTGACGGTTTAAACTAGAACTAACATGAAGTTTAACAATTAACATGGTCGTGGCAGTTGTTTAGGAAGGAAACTTTGGTTTTACTTCAGAGAGAAAACAAATATATATTTCCTGCCCGCAAGGAAAGTAACACTCTGGAGCACAGCCCTTTGTTCAAACTAAAGATTCTTCCCAGAAGCAGAAGATCTTCTGAATTATCCTCCTCACCCTCTGGAAGTTTGCTCATCACAACCCACAGCCACTAACAAAGGAGGGGAGAAGAAGTGCAAAAAAAATCATACTTAAAAATAGATTTAATAAATCCAAGAGAGTGCTCTTGTTGGGTGAGCTATTTGATAAACAGAATGTTCACTAGAGCAAGTAACTGGAAGAGCTTTTTTAGCATTTTATCTGATTCAGAATATAGAAGGATCAATGCAGACTTTTGAGATGTAATGTATATTTTTACTCAGTGATTAGAACCATGATTAAATGACCCCACATAAAGCAAGAGTAGGAAAATCAGAGCTTGTCCTTTGGCATCCATTTCATCTGCAGTTGAAGTTTTTATGCTTTAAATGTGGCATGACCATCTTACAAATACTTTTCCTTTGTCTGAAAACTTTCCTCTGAAGAATTATTAATATACTGTGTTGTTTTCTACATGTTCAGGATTTTTGCAGGAAAAATTTAGTGGTAAAATGCAGGAACAGATTTTTATACAGAAAACAAATTGCTTAGGACCGTATTCTCTAAGAGTATTTTGAGATAAGGTGTAAAATGGAAACTCCTTGAAATAAACAACATCAATACAATTTTCGTAAAATATATAATTCATTCAGTTTAGTGTATTATATACATAAACTAAAAATTATAGGTGATGACTTCATAATGAACATCAATATTAATAAAATGTAGAATTGTTTTCATTATTTAGTTTGATTTCCGCCAAAAACATTGCAAGAGCTATATAGTCTCATTGTTAAAAAAAAACTCATTGTTAATCTGCTTTTTAATATAGACAGTCATACTCTGCATTGTTTTAAAATTAAATGAAATAAAATTGTCCATGTTATAAGAAAACCCTTTGTATGATAAGTTCTACAATAATCATAACTATTCATAGATTCTTTCTCATATTTGTCTTAAGAAAACGTATGTATTGGAAAAGATTCAATACTATTAGGATTAAAGAAAGGAACCATAATTAGTTAAATATAATTAGTTGATGTGAGAATTAGTTAAATATAAGAAATTAGTTAAATATAAGAACAATTAGAGACTTCATAACTTTTACAATTCTAACAATAATTTTGCTTATCTTTACTTCAGTTTTGTTTGGAATTTTACACATTATATAGGTCACAAAAGGATAATGATAATGACAATGTGTGGAAAACAGATAATCAATGGCAAGACTTTCCACTGTGGAATAGAAGCCCACTTGAAAGTGTCCATATAAGAGATAACAGCACCCTGGACTCGGTGAAGATTTGGATGGACAGTGGTAGTAGTGATATAGGTTAATAACTGACATGAAAAACAGCGATCAAGGCAAATTATTCTACTGCACTGCATACCTTGTTAATGTCTGTGTCTTCAGTTCTGAGTTAGAAGATAGACAAAAGATAAATTTTAGGATAAGGAACAAGAAAAAAGCCACAATTGATTTTGGAACGATTGTGTTAAGCACCTGCTTAACTCAGATGAGGGTCCCTGCAAGTAGACGATGAGGCAGCAATTCTCATTGAGAAAGCAGTTTCGGGAGGAATCTCTAAGAAAGTATAAGGAAGAAGATGTAGGTGAGAAAAACAACTCGGGGAGAGAAACTAAGTCTCCTGGAGTGCCTTGTGAAAGAGACAGTGGTTAGCAACCAATGAGAACATGTTGGCTGACTTGTATCAAAGGGTCAGAGAAAAGAAAATGTTAGAAAGAAACTCTTGATAGTGAACCAGATCTCTCAGTATTTAACAGTATACTGAGTCCTGTTAGGAGCAACTTGTTTTTAGGGAAAAGGGGGTTCAAAATATACAGTACCTGAATTTCCCACGGAGTTAGAGATAGTGCTGTTCCCACCAGACTGCAAATTTCATACTTTTGCCTGGAGGTGGGGGTATCTGTGTTGTTCAGACACAGAAAGTTCTTGCTTCAGTGGTGAGAAACATTTAGTCATCAATGAAACAGGTCTTCTCCACTGAGCAGATCACAAAAGCAAGTTCTAAAAGGACAAATTGTGACCAAGTTTCTTAACAAACCTTCAGACTTGTAAAAGAAGACTTACAAATACACTAGATGTTTAAATAAGAAACTATACAAATTCTTCCCAGTGTCTTTCGGGTTTGTTTTTAGTTGATAAGGAGAGTATACTTATTCACTCCAACCAGCATCACCCTGAATAAATACAAAAAATAGATAACTATAAAATAAAAAAGAGATCCTAAAGCAACAACATAAGCTTGCTTCTGCCTATTTCTCAACATCCTTTCTCTCCACTTTAGGCTTTGGTTCACTGTGAATAAGTCAAGTGTTACTCATATCAGCATCTTACCCTTGCAGTTTCCACCTTAAAACTGTCCTGCATTTCACCCTGGTATTCTCCCCAAGTACGTTCATACTTCCTTATTGATTTCTATAGTGATTGTACCTAACTTGTACATAATTGTGAATATAGTTTATATTCACACTTACAGTTCAGGAAAGTTTCTTGTTTTCCTATAGCCTCTCCAGCACTTGCTATTATTTGATTTCTTGATAATGACTATTATTTCTGGGATAGAATGGAATCTCAATGTTACTTTCATTTGTATTTCCCTGAAGGTGAACAATGGTGAACCATTTCTTCATGTATCTCTTGGCTATTTGTTCTTTCTCTTCTGTCACTTTTCTGTTTATTATGCTTGGTCATTTTTGATTGGATATTTCATTTTCTGGATATATTCCCTGAAGTGTTAAAGACATCATATTACAGTGATACCAGCCTACCCTTGTCTATAGAAGCACAATTCATAGTAGCTAAATTTTGAGAGCAAACTATGTGTTACTGACAAATGAATGGATGAAGAAAATACTGCTCCACCACCAAAAAAGAAAGACTGGAGTTATTTGTAGGAAAATGAGACCATAATGTTAAGTGAAATAAATTAGACATGCAAGCTTAAATGTCACTATTAAATATTGCTATTACATGACAAATCAAAAGTATAAATAATTTAAAGAGCAAAATAAAAGATACAAAGTAGGAAGTAGGGAGCTAGATCATTTTCAAAATGGACAGAGACCAACCGATGGAGGAGTAGGTAGGGAGGTAAGGGTTAGAAGATGAAAGAAAGGAATGGTGTTAATGTACACATACCAACTCCATACAAGGAATGTAAAAATTATGTACTACAAACTGGGAAATTATGGACCCAAAACTGGGAAGCAGATCAAGAGAAGGCAAAAGATGAAAAAGTGAAAGAGATGGAGATGAAAACAGAATTATGATGTGTTATGTAGGTACACCAGCTTCCCACAGGTACGTAAATATCGTGCACTACATGCATGTACTAATAAACTAAAATGAAATAAAATCTTTTTTATTTAAAAGGAAAAAGAGAAAAAACATAACAAAACAAAACAGTGCAAGGGTACAAGTAATACAGAACTACAAAAAGAAAAAAAAAACAGTAAGATATCACCAGTTAATAGATTACACACTATCTTCTTTGAAATGGTGATTCAGGTCACAGGATCAAAGCATACAAAGTGAACATTCAAATAGTGAGACTGCAAATAGTTGTGTTCAATGATCCAATCAAAAATATTAATATGGTTATCTATTTTACACACCTAAACACCCTTGCTGTTTTATCCTTTGGGGCACTTTTTTTTTTCCTCTCTTTATTACAACAAAATTTGGGGTTTTATTGCTCACATAGATCTTATTACTTTTTTTGTAAGAGAATAAAATCAAACATGATAAAACAAAGCTGTCAGTCAAAACCAAGGATAGGCATAGCACATGAGGTAAAAACAGAGTACAAGGTTATCAACAATGGTTACCATAATGCCTCTTGCTTCCTTAAGAAGAATTGTCCATCTCATTAGGTATTATAAAGTTGAACAAAACAGTAGAGAACAAGTCCAATAAAACCTAAACATTGTAAACCTTACAGAACTTCAAAAGAGGATAATAGTCAAACCAGAATGGGCATCAAGTGAATCTTATTGCCTTCAAAGTAGTTGCCTATACTCTGATACTTAATATTATCATACAGAGCGGAACAGAGTCTAATCAGTCAAAACAAGATAGTGCGAGTATTACAGGACTTCATAGGAAGTCAAAAAGGTTACTATAATATATCCTGCTAGTTTTTTTTATTTTTCCCCTTAGTTTAAAAAAGAAAAAAAATTAAATAATTTTTTAATGAATAAGGGAGAGGTTGAGATAAAAAGAGGGCTTAACAACATAGCAATACAGGTCAAGCATGACAGTTTCAGCAACCTAGTGCTTCACCCCAAATAATCCGACTTAATAGTAGTTATCATAGTGTCTTTTTCCTTGAAATATTTGAATATAACTTCATATGCTATGGCATCAAACATATCAAGACAGTGTAACACCATTCAAGTGGATGAAAGCATTGTAGAGTATTTAGAACCAGCTAACAGAAAAATGAACAAAGGTTTCTATATTGTCTCTTTGTCTATAACAATTTTTGTTTATACTACCACATATGATAAAATCCAGCAAGATACAACATGATAAAACCAATGGAGACAGAAGAGCCAAAAGAAAAATTTTAGGATAAGGAACAAGAAAAAGCCACAATTGATTTTGGAACGGGCTTTAAAACAAGATGGTATTAAATCAGCACTAGCTATTACGATTTTCTTCAAAATAGCTGTTCATTGCATCACAGGTCATAATATCAAACAGCCCAGAATAAAGCCATTCCAATTAATGAGTGAAAACTTTATAAGGCTACAAGGCTACATAATGGGGAATCGTGGTTACCACATACTTTTATATATTTGAATCATTTCCTACTCTAGGGAAACTATTTGGTGTTCACAGATGCGAGTTTGATTTATTTCACTTATGAGCATGGTTTCAAGCTGTGCCCATTTATTGATAAATATCTCAATGTGATCCTTCTTTATAGCTGAGTAGTACTCTATTGTATAGAAATACTATAACTTTTTTTTTATCTATTCCTCGGTTCATGGACACTTGGGTTGTTTCCAAGATCTGGCGATTACAAATTGTGCTGCTATAAACATAGGTGCGCATATATCACTGTGGTATGATTCTTTCAGTTCTTCTAGGAATATGCCTAGAAGTGCAATAGCTGGAACAAATGGGACTTCCAATTCCAGTTTTTTGAGAAATCTCCAGACTGATCTCCACAAAGGTTGTACCAGTCTACACTCCCACCAACAGTGTAGGAGATTTCCTTTTTCCCCGCAGCCTCTCCAGCACTTGTTGTTGGTTTTCTTGATCTTAGCCATTCTTTTAGGAATGAGATAGAATCTCAGTGTGGTTTTAATTTGTATTTCCCTAATGACCAATGATGATGAGCATTTTTTCATGTATTTATTTGCCGTTTGTATTTCTTCATCTGAGAAGTGTGTATTCATCTCAGATGCCCATTTTTGGATTGGATCTTTAAATTTTGGGGATCTGAGTTTTTTTAATTCTTTATGTTTTAGACAAAAGTCCCTTGTCTGAGGGTGAGTTCACTAAGATCATTTCCCAGTTTGTGGGTTTTCTTTTTATTATGCTGGAGATTTTTTTTTTTTGACTTCCAGAAACGGTTTAATAAGAGGTGGTCCCAGTTATTGATTCTGGGAAGTATTTCCCGTGCAGTTTGAGTCCTGTTCATGAATTCTCTACCTACCCCTTTGTCTTCAAGATTTCTACCTAATTTGTCTTCCGATAGATTTAGTGTTTCTGTTTTAATATTCATATCTTTGACCCATTTAGATTTTAATTTAGTACATGGTGATAGGCTTGTGTCTAGTTTTAGTTTCCAGCAAATGGAGAGCTAGTTTTTCGAACACCATTTATTAAAGAGACTGTCATTCTTCCAGTGAACTTGCTTGGCTCCCTTATCAAAGATAAGGTGGTTGAGTTTGTTTGTAGTTGTGATTGTGTCTTCTAATCTATTCCATTGATCTTTGGCTCTGTTTTGATTCCAGTACCATGTTGATTTTGCTACAGTTGCTTTGTAGTATAACTTCAAGTCAGGGATTGTGATGCCTCCTGTCTTGCCTTTGCTGCTTAGAATTGCCTTTGCTATTCTAGGTCTCTTCTGATTCCAGATGAATTTTAGGAGTAATTTCTCTAGATCCATGAGGTATGTTGATGGTATTTTTATTGGGATTGCATTGAATCTGTATAACAGTTTTGGAAGAATGACCATTTTCACAATGTTTATTCTTCCTATCCATGAGCATGGGATGTCTTTCCTTCTTCTGAGATCATCTTAAATTTCTTCTTTCCGTGTGTTATAATTTTCCCTGTATAGGTCTTTCACTTCTTTTGTAAAAGTAATTCCTAGATATTTCATTTTTTTGCTTGCTAGTATGAAGAGTGTGGCTTCTTTTATTTCTCTCTCTGTGATTTTGTTGTTAGTGTATAGGAATGCTATTGATTGCTGAGTAATGATTTTGTATCCAGCTACATTACTGAATTTATTTATTATATCTAAGAGTGTTCAATGGAGTTTAGGGGGTCTTCTATGTAGAGTATCATGTCGTCTGCAAACAATGACAATTTAACTTCTTCTTTTCCTATCTTTACCCCTTTTATTTCTCTCTCTTGCCTAATTGCTCTGGCTAGTACTTCCAGTACTATATTAAATAGGAGTGGTGATAAAGGACATCCTTGTCTTGTGCCTGATTTTAAAGTAAAGGCTTTCAATTTTTGGCCATTAAGTATGAAGTATTGTCATAGATGGCCTTTTTATATTGAGGTAAAGACCATTTATTCCAATTTTCTGTAAAGTTCTTATCATGAATGAATGTTGGACCTTATCGAAGGCTTTTTCTGCATCTATAGAAATGATCAAGTGATTCTTACTTTTGGCTTTATTGGTATGGTGGATTACATTTATTGATTTACATATGTTGAACCATCCCTGGATGCCTGAGATGAATCCCACTTGGTCATGGTGTATAATCCTCTTGATGATTTGCTGCATCCTATTTGCCAATATTTTATTGAGGATTTTTGCATCTGTGTTCATTAGGGAGATTGGTCTGTAGTTCTCTTTTTCAGTTGGGTCTTTCTCAGGTTTTGGTACTAGCGTAATATTTGCTTCCAGGAATGACTTGGGAAGGACTGCTTCCCTTTCAATTTCATTGAAGAGTTGAGGAGTGTCGGCATTAGGTCTTCTTTGTATTTCTTGTAGAATTCTGTAGTAAATCTGTCTGGGCCTGGGCTCTTTTTTTAGGTAAGGAATTAATTACATGTTCAATTTCATTGATAGAGATTGGGTTATTCAGCATTTTTACATCCTCTTGATCTAGCTTTGATACGTCATATGTTTCTAAGAGCCTGTCTATTTCTTCTGTGTTTGAGAGTAGAGGTTTTCGAAATAGGTGTTGATGATCTTCTGTATTTTGGTAGAGTCTGTAGTGATTTTACCTTTTTCATTTCTTACTGCATGAATTTGAGCTTTTTCTTCCCTTTTTTAAAAATAAGGTTGGCTAGGGCCTTATTGATTTTATTTATTCTTTCAAAGAACCAACTTTTTGATTCATTGATTCTTTGGATTGTTTTCTTAGTCTCTATTGCGTTGATTTCTGCTCTGATTTTTATAATTTCCTCTCTTCTTTTGGCTTTGGGCTTGACTTGCTCTTCTTTTTCTAGCTGTTTGATGTGTAGCATCAGGTTGTTTATTTGTATTCGTTCTGTTTTCCTGATGTGGGAACTCAGTGCAATAAATTTTCCTCTGAGGACGGCTTTCATTGCATCCCACAGATTCCAGTAAGTTGTATCTGTATTTTCATTTTCTTGTAGGTATTGCTTAATTTCTTCCTTAATTTCCTCTGTGACCCACTGATTACTCAAGAGTGTGTTTTTCAGTTTCCATGTGTTTGTGGGATTTTTGCAGTATCTTTTATCATTAATTTCTAATTTCATAGCACTATAGTCTGATAGCATGCAAGGGATCATTTCAACTCTTTTGCATTTATTTAAGTATATTCTGTGAGTTAATATATGGTCTATTTTAGAGAATGTCCCATGTACTGCTAAGAAGAATGTGTATTCTGTTGTTGTTGGGTAGAGTACTCTGTATATGTCTATTAAGTCTATTTGTTCACATGTGCGATTCAGTTCTTTTATTTCTTTGTTGATTTTCTGTCTGGTTGATCTGTCCATTGGTGTCAATGGTGTGTTAAGATCTCCTGATAGAATTGTGTTACTGCTGATTTGGTTTTTCATTTCTGTTAGTACTTGTTTTATATAACTGGTGCTCTGGAGTTTGGTGCATATATATTTAAGATAGTTATCTCTTCCTCTTGGAGTTTTCCCCTAACCAGTATGTAGTGACCTTCTTTATCCCTTCTGATCATTATTGGCTTGAAGTTCACTTTGTCTGCAAACAGAATAGCTACCCCTGCTTTTTTTTTGCGGGGGGGGGGGGGCTGTTGCATGAAGTATTGTTTTCTATCTTTTGACTTTCAGTCTGTGAGTATCCTTTTGGGTTAGATGGGTTTCTTGTAGACAGCATATGGTTGGATTTTGTTTCTTAATCCATTCTGCCATTCTGTTTCTTTTTATTGGTGTATTGAGACTATTTACATTAATGGTTAGAACTGTTATATATTGGTTTATTGTTGACATGTTATCCTGCTGTAGCATGTTTATCTTTCTGCTCTGTTTAATTGTCTGCTTTGTTTAGTGGTTTTTTTCCTAAATGTATCAAGGCTGTCTTTCAGTATTCTTTGCAGGATTGGCTTGGTGATCATGAAGTTTTTCAGCTGATCTTTGTCATGGAAGTATCTTATTTCTCTATCCATTTTGAAGGACAGTTTTGCAGGGTACATCAGCCTAGGTTGGAAATCATTTTCCTTTAGGATCTGAAATACTTTACTCCATGCTCTTCTTGACTTTATTGTTTGTGCTGAGAAGTCTGCCATGATTCTGATAGGTTTTCCTTTATAGGTCCTCTGTCTTTTCTCTCTGACAGCCTTCAATATTCTATTCTTTTGTTCGATTTCTGGGATAGTCATTATTATATGTCTGGGTGTAAATTTATTTTGGTTATGGCTATTTGGAGTTCTATATGCTTCATTGATCTTGATATCAGTTTCCAATCTCATGTTTGGGAAATTTTCAGCTATTACTTCTCTAAATATCCTCTTGACATCCTTTATGTTGTCCCCTTCTTTTTCATTTATCCCTATCAAACTTATGTTGTTTCTCTTTGCATCATCTTGCAGGTGTTGAATTGTTATTTTTTGATTTCTTGTTATTTTTAAAAGATCTTTTCTTTCCTGCTCACTGGCTGCAATCTTGTCTTCAAAGTCTGAGATTCTATCTTCACATTCATTGAGGCAGTTTTTACAACTTTCAGTGGAGTTTTTTATTTCCTGTATATCTCTTTGCATCTATTTTATGTATTGTTTGTTTCTTATATTGTTCATCCAGGGATTCTATCTTTTTGTTTAGCTTCTCCAATTTTTTAACTGCATCTTCTTTAGCTATGTTTTGCATCTGCTTCATTTCTTTTATCATTTCTTCTTTTACCTGAGAGATTATTTCTAGTTTGAATTCCTTTAAGGCTTCCCAGAGTTGCTTCTTTATTTCAGCTACTATTATTTCAGGTATTTCAGTTATGCGGCATGTGTTTTCTTCTATGCACATGTCTCCTAGGCTTTCTTGGGATGGGCTGGATGTTTGAGATTGCATTTTGGTCTTTCGTTTTGTCATCTTCCTGTATTTTGGAGCTTCAAGTGATGTTCCAGGTGTGGGAGAGAATTCTGCCAGTCTGGGATGGGGTTCCCTGTGGTGGCCCCACTCACTGAACCTAGCAGGGAATCAGGGCTTGGTCCCCAGGCCAGGAAGAGAGTTCCCTCAGTCTGGGCCGGATTCCCAGCCGCCACCACTCCACTCACAGGTCCAGTAGGGAGCCCGCCTGGTCCCCAGGTCAGGGAAAGAGTTCCCCCAGGCTAGGCAGGAGTCCCTGTAGCTGCTGCTCCACTCACTGGTGCAGCAGGGACCAGCCTGGTAAACAGTCCAGGAAGAAAGTTCAAAATAAAATCTTAAAAAAGAATGCATGAATATAAACAGTGAGATAATCTTCTTTCATGCTTTTTCTACTAAGCATGACTCTTCCATGATGTAAAATTCAACACCTCTCCAGGAAGATTTTATGGGACTTATACTGCAAAGTCTTCAATTTACACTCTTTTAAATTTTTCTTTATTTTCTTCTATTGACTAGCATTTAGTTTCTTTGTTACTTGAAGATATAGATTATTTTTGAATTATTATTTTTCTAATGTAGATGTAGTCTATAATTCTGAAAAAAATATACTTTAAACAAATGATTAAACAAAATTGAAAAACAGGAATTGAAATATTTGATAAATATGATAGTAAAGCAACAAAGATTATATTTTGAATGTAATCTATGATACTTTCTAAAGATTTCTATGTATAATAGAAAATCAGTCTTGTATTAAATAAAATAATTCCACTATGCACAACAGAAAATCAATCTTTATTAAACAAAATAATTTCACTCATCTTCTAATTACTTTTTGCAGATTCTTCCCACTCCTAAAAGCTGTATTTTAATTTTTATTATTTTGAGAATTATCAAAATTTTTTTCCATTTTTATTGGTGTAAAGTTACAATATAAAAATGTGTATATTTTCCAGGTGTGGTGGTGTACATCTGTAATCTCAGCACTCAGAAGGCTGAGACAAAATGATTGCCATAAGTTTCAGTCCAGCCTGGGCTGCATAAGCAAATTCAAGGCCATCCTGCACTACGTAACAAAACCCTATCTCAAAAAAGAAAAAGTGTATATTTAATAGGAATTAAGATAACTCTCACACCTTCAATTCACAAAGTCAACATCCCCTCCTCCTTTCTCTTTCTAGTGAAGGTCTATAATCTTAGTATATCTGAAGTACTCAGTACCGTGTTGGTACTGAGCTACAATTACATCCTTGTGCACTAGCTCTCTAGACCTTGCTTATCTTTACGGACTTTGTCCAATATCTTCATTTTCCCCTGTCCTAGTAACCACCATTCTACTTTCTAATATGAACTTGACCCATTTAGATTCTTCATATCCATAAGAGTGTCTTGTTTCAGTCAGTATAATGCCCTTCAGTATCATCCATGTTATTTCAAATGGCAGAACATCCTTCTTTTTTAAGGTTAAATGGTATTCCACTGTGTATATGCAAAACACTTTTTATCCATTCATCCATCACTGAATGTTTAGTTTCTATATATTTGCTGAGATACTACTACAATGAACATGACAAAATAGTACGAGTATCTCTTAGAAATACTAATTTCATTTCCTTCAGCTTTATACCCAGAAGTCAGTTATGGTTCATATGGGAGTCTTCCTTCTATTAAGTTTTTGGAGAAATCCACATACTGTTTCTCATACAGTTATGGTCATTCACACATACACCAAAGTATATCAGAGTTTCCTATCTCTACGTTCTTGCCAACATTTGTTATTTTTTATCTTTTTGACAATAGCTGCTCTAACACATATGAGGTGATAACTCATTTTGATTGTGTTTGTATTTCTTTTATAAATAGAGATGTTGAGAATTTCTTACACCCATACTGGGCATTTTTATGTCTTCTGAGAATGTTTATTTTGATCTTTACTCACTTAATTTATTTGTTTTTTGCTGTTGAATTGTAGGAGATCCTTATGTATGATAGATATAAACTCCTTATAAGATACACAGTTTGCAGGATCTAGATCTACAAGATTCTATTTTACTCTATCATGTGTTTCCTTTACTGCACAGGTTTTAGTTTGGTGAAGTTTGGTCTATTTTTGCTCCACAATTCTGATGTCTTATGCAAGAAATTGCTTCCCAGAACAACAAGATTTTCTCCTATAATTCTTGGAGTTTCTCCTTATATAGATCAATGGATGTCTTCAGTTCACATGAAGATTTTTTATTGTTGGGTAATATAAGTAAGCATTCTAATGTTTCATTATTATAAAAATCTTTCTGTATATCAATACTATGTGACTTTGACTTTATAACATATTTTGTATTCAAGAACTGGGATGCCTTCATTTCTTCTTGCAGAACATTTTCTTGGCTATTTAGGATCTTTTGTCCATATTTATTTAATAACTTTGTTTTACTATTTCTGAAAAGATTACCACTGGAATTTAATAGGAATTGCACTGAATCCATAGATCTGTTTGGGAAGTAGAGGCAATTAATAAAATCAATTTTCTAATTCATGAATAATGAAATTTTTTAATTTGCCTGTTCAATTTTCTTCAGCTTTTTAAAACATTCAATATACAATTTTCTCACCTTTGCTGCTTTTTGTAGACTCAAATTGGGTTTTATCCACTTTCACAGGGCTTAC
This sequence comes from Cavia porcellus, assembly GCF_034190915.1. NCBI lineage: Eukaryota > Metazoa > Chordata > Mammalia > Rodentia > Caviidae > Cavia > Cavia porcellus. The sequence continues at coordinate 44,808,227 of NW_026947496.1, forward strand.
TGAAAATCTTTCTAAAATACATAGTTATTTATTCTTATCCTCTACTTACTTTGAAATGGAATTCTTTGTTTCAGTTTAAATAATGTTTCAGGTTTTTCAAATTTCAATAAAACATTTCTTATTTGTTTTTTTACTTCTTAAAGTAATTAATATGTGTACAAAAAGCTTGTCTCAATCTTCATTGTTTATTGCAAATATTCCACACTTGTCTTCATTTCATGTTTATCTCATCCTTTTCAGTTTGATTATTACATTTTGTGCCTTTTAGAAGTCAAATTTCAAGGCATTTAGTTGCCTACTTCCAAAAGATCATCCTTCCAGGTTCGCATGAAGTTTTAAGAATCATATAGTCTCTTGACATAACATAACTGTATTCATTGCTTGTACTTTGTTTGCTTTTATATTTTTTAGTCTTCCAAGTTAAATACTGAAGTAAACAACGTTTACACAAACATTGACTTCTTGACTTGACATTTACTTTTTAAAAAATCATTTTTTTCTTTTTTATTGCTTTATCCTTTTGCTCTACTTTTTAAGGATCTCTTCCATGTTGTCTTTTAATAGAGTTTCCAGATACTGATTTTAAACTTTTTCCTCTTTGACTGTTGGAAGGCATTTTTGTAGCATTATTTCTTGTGTATTTAGATATGTTATACCATTTTGTTTTGACACTTTTAATCAGCTTTTCCCTAAGATGTTATTTCCAAAAATAGTTTCTTTTTTCTCTAGGTTGATGTTTCCTATTTAATATTCCTTTTAGTTTTGAATTAGAACCTGCACTAAAACAAACAAACAAAAAATCCTACCATTTCTATCTTCCCAAAAGCAAGAATGAAGGAGTTGACATTTTCATGAAAAGATTTTTTTGAAAAGGCTTTGGGCTTGACTGTGGAATTTATTACAGAAAACACTGGTTGGATAAGAGAAATGAAAATCTTAGATTAAATATATATGAACGATCTCTAAGATCTCTGTGCTGACCTGGTCTTCTTGTATATTCTCTGCAGACCATTTTTTTTTTTAAGAGGACAAAGAGAAAAACACAAAACAAACCAAAGCGGTGTAAGGGTACACGTAATACAGAACTACCAAAAAAAAAAAAAAAAACAAAACAAAACAAAAAAAAAAAAACAAAACAAACAAAAAAACATAACAGTAAGAAAACACCTGTTAGTAGCTTACATATTATCATCTTTAAAATAGTTCCTCAAATCACAGTATCAAAGAATACAAGGTGGACATTCAAACAGGGAGACTGCAAACAGCTGTGTTCAATGATCCAAAAACATTGATATAGTCAGCTATTTAACACCCCTAAACACACTTGCTGTTATATCCGTTAGAGCTCTTTTTCTTTTCTTTTTTTTTTTTCTTCTCTTTTTTACAACAAAATTTACACATTTTGGTTTTTATTACTCCTTAGTGCTTATTACTTTTTTTGCGGGGGGAAAGAATACAGTCAAATATGGCAAAACAAAGCTGTCAGTCAATACCAAGGATAGACATAGCACATGGTGTAGAACAGAGTACAAGTTTCTCAACAATGGTTATCAACGTTGTCCCTTGTTTCCTTAAAAAGAATTGTCTATCTCATTAGATATTATAAAGTTGGACAAAGCAGTAGAGAACAAGACCAATAAAACTTAGGCATTGTAAACATTACAGGACTTCCAAAGAAGACAATAGTCAAACCAGAATGGGTATCTTAGTGAATCTTATTGTCTTCAAAGTAGTTGCCTATGTCTTCAAACTTGATACTATCATATAGAATGGAACAGAGTCTAATCAGTCAAAACAAGATCGTGGGAGTACTACAGGACTTCAAACCAAGTTAATAGGAAATCAAAAAGAGTTACTATTTATATATCTTAATTTTTTGAATTTTTTCTTTAATTAAGACAAACATAAGAAATGACTAAATAATTTTTTTAAAACAATAAGGGGGAGATTGAGATAAAACAGGACATAACAATATAACAATAGAGGTCACAGCATGACTGCTTCAACAACCTAGTACTTCACCACCATATAACCTGACTTAATAGTAGTTACCATAGTGTCTTTTTCCTTGAAATATTTGGATAAAACTTCATATACTCTAGCTTCAAATATTTTCATATCAAGAAGCCCAGAATAAAGCCTTTCTAATTAATGAGTGAAAACTTTATAAGGCTCCAAGGCCACCTAATGGGGAATCATGATTACCACATATTTTTATATATTTGAATCATTACTTACATTAGGGAAACTATTCGGTATTCACACATGCGAGATTGATTTATTTCACTTATGAGTATGGTCTCAAGCTGCGCCCATTTATTGATAAATATCTCAATGTGATTCTTCTTTATAGCTGAATAATACTCCATTGTATAGAAATACCACAACTTTTTTATCCATTCCTCAGTTGATGGACACTTGGGTTGTTTCCAAGATCTGGCGATTACAAATTGTGCTGCTATAAACATAGGTGCACATATATCACTGTGGTATGATGCTTTCAGTTCTTCTGGGAATATGCCTAGAAGTGGAATAGCTGGAATAAATGGGATTTCCAGTCCCAACTTTTTGAGAAATCTCCAGACAGATCTCCACAAAGGCTGTACCAGTCTACACTCCCACCAGCAGTGCAGGAGAGTTCCTTTTTCCCCACAGCCTCTCCAGCATTTGTTGTCGGTTTTCTTGATCCTGGCCATTCTTTCAGGAGTGAGATGGTATCTCAGTGTGGTTTTAATTTGCATTTCTCTAATGACCAATGATGATGAGCATTTTTTCATGTATTTATTTGCCATTTGCATTTCTTCATCTGAGAATTGCGTATTCATCTCAGATGCCCATTTTTGGATTGGATCTTTGAATTTTGGATGTCTGAGTTTCTTTAATTCTTTATATGTTTTAGACAAGAGGCCCTTGTCTAAGAGAGAGTTCACTAAAATCTTTTCCCAGTTTGTGGGTTTTCTTTTCACTATGCTGGAGATTTCTTTTGACATGCAGAAACTTTTTAATAAGAAGTGGTCCCAGTTATTGATTCTAGGAAGTATTTCCCTTGCCCTTTGAGTCCTGTTCATGAATTCTCTACCTACTCCTATGTCTCCAAGGTATCTACCTAATTTGTCTTCCAATAGATTTAGTGTTTCTGTTTTAATATTCAGATCTTTGACCCATTTAGATTTTAATTTAGTACATGGTGATAGACATAGGTCTAGCTTTAGTTTTCGGCAAATGGAGAGCCAGTTTTTCCAGCACCATTTATTAAAGAGACTGTCGTTCTTCCAGTGAACCTGCTTGGCTCCTTTATCAAAGATAAGGTGATTGAGTGTGTTCGTAGTTGTGGTTGTATCTTCTAATCTATTCCACTGATCTTCGGCTCTGTTTTGATTCCAATACCATGTTGATTTTACTACTGTTGCTTTGTAGTATAACTTCAAGTCAGGGATTGTGATGCCTCCTGCTTTGTCTTTGCTGCTTAGAATTGCCTTTGCGATTCTAGGTCTCTTCTGGTTCCAGATGAAATTTAGGAGTGATTTCTCTAGATCTATAAGGTATGTTGATGGTATTTCTATTGGGATTGCATTGAATCTGTATAACAGTTTTGGGAGAATGGCCATTTTCACAATGTTTGTTCTTCCTATCCATGAGCAAGGGATGTCTTTCCATTTTCTGAGATCATCTTCAATTTCCTTTTTCAGTGTATTATAATTTTCACTGTATAAGTCTTTCACTTCTTTCGTAAGAGTAATTCCTAAATATTTCATTTTTTTGCTTGCTAATGTGAATAGTCCAGTTTCTCTTATTTCCCTCTCTGTAATTTTGTTGTTCGTGTATAGGAATGCTATTGATTTCTGAGTATTGATTTTGTATCCAGCCACATTACTGAATTTATTTATTGTATCTAAGAGTGTTTCAATGGAGTTTAGGGGGTCTTCTATGTAGAGTATCATGTCATCTGCACACAATGATAATTTAACTTCTTCTTTTCCTATCTTTACCCCTTTTATTTCTCTTTCTTGCCTAATTGCTCTGGCTAGTACTTCCAGTACTATATTAAATAGGAGTGGTGATAAAGGACATCCTTGTCTTGTGCCCGATTTTAAAGTAAAGGCTTTCAATTTTTGGCCATTTAGTATGATGCTGGCTGTTGGTTTGTCATAAATGGCCTTTATTATATTGAGGTAAAGACCATTTATTCCAATTTTCTGTAAAGTTCTTATCATGAATAAGTGTTGGACCTTATCGAAGGCTTTTTCTGCATCTATAGAAATGATCATGTGATTCTTATTTTTGGCTTTGTTGATATGGTGGATTACATTTATTGATTTGCGTATGTTGAACCATCCTTGCATTCCTGGGATGAATCCCACTTGGTCATGGTGTATAATCTTCTTGATGATTTGCTGGATCCTATTTGCCAATATTTTATTGAGGAATTTTGCATCTGTGTTCATTAGGGAGATCGGTCTATAGTTCTCTTTTATAGTTGGGTCTTTCTCAGGTTTTGGTACTAGAGTAATATTTGCTTCCAGGAATGACTTAGGAAGGATTGCTTCCCTTTCAATTTCATTGAATAGTTTGAAGAGTGTCGGCATTAGGTCTTCTTTATATTTCTTGTAGAATTCTGCAGTGAATCCATCTGGGCCTGGGCTCTTCTTGGTGGGTAAGGCCTTAATTACATTTTCAAGTTCATTAGCAGAGATTGGGTTATTCAACAGTTTTATATCCTCTTGATCTAGCTTTGGTACTTCATATACTTCTAAGAATCTGTCTATTTCTTCTGTGTTATCAAACTTTTGAGAGTAGAGGTTTTCGAAATAGGTGTTGATGATCCTCTGTATTTCTATTGGGTCTGTAGTGATTTCTCCTTTTTCATTTCTTATTGCATGAATTTGAGCTTTTTCTTCCCTTTTTTAAATAAGGTTGGCTAGGGGCTTATCGATTTTATTTATTCTTTCAAAGAACCAACTCTTTGATTTGTTGATTCTTTGGACTGTTTTCTTAGTCTCTATTGCATTGATTTCTGCTCTGATTTTTATAATTTCCTCTCTTCTTTTGGCTTTGGGCTTGACTTGCTCTTCTTTTTCTAGCTGTTTGAGGTGTAGCATCAAGTTATTTATTTGTATTCGTTCTGTTTTCCTGATGTGGAAACTCAGTGCAATAAATTTTCCTCTCAGAACGGCTTTCATTGCATCCCACAGATTCCGGTAAGTTGTATCTGCATTTTCATTTTCTTTTAGGTATTGTTTAATTTCTTCTTTAATTTCTTCTGTGACCCACTGATTACTTAAGAGTGTGTTATTTAGTTTCCATGTGTTTGCGGAATTTTTGCAGTATCTTTTGTCATTAATTTCTAATTTCAGAGTGCTATGATCCGATAATATGCAAGGGATGATTTCAACTCTTTTGCATTTGCTTAAATATGTTCTGTGAGCTAATATATGGTCTATTTTAGAAAATGATCCATGTACTGCTGAGAAGAATGTGTATTCTGATGTTGTTGGGTGGAACATTCTGTATATGTCTATCAAACCCATTTGTTCACAGGTGTGATTCAGTTCTGTTATTTCTTTGCTCATTTTCTGTCTGGTTGATCTGTCCCTTGGTGTCAGTGGTGTATTAAGTTCTCCTGTTACAATTGTGTTACTGATAATTTGAGTTTTCATTTCTGTTAATAATTGTTTTACATAACTGGGTGCTCTGGAGTTTGGTGCGTATATATTTAAGATAGTTATCTCTTCCTCTTAGAGTTTTCCCCTTACGAGTATGTAGTGACCTTGTTTGTCCTTTATGGTCATTGTTGGTTTAAAGTTCACGTTGTCTGCAAACAGAATGGCTACTCCTGCCTTTTTTTGGATTCCTGCTGCATGAAGAATTGTTTTCCATCCTTTGACTTTCAGTCTGTGAGTATCCTTCTGGGTTAGATGGGTTTCCTGTAAACAGCATATGGTTGGATTTTGTTTCTTGATCCATTCTGCTAGTCTGTTTCTTTTGATTGGTGCATTGAGACCATTTACATTAATGGTTATTACTGTTAAATGCTGGTTAATTGTAGGAATGTTATCTCTCTGCTGTTGCATCTTTATCTTTCTGTTCCGTTTAATTATTTGCTTTGCTTAGTGGTTTTTTCCTTTGTGTATCTAAACTGTCTTTCAATATTTTTTGCAGGGTTGGTTAGATGTTCATGAAGTTCTTCAGCTGTTCTTTGTCATGGAAGTATCGTATTGCACCATCTATTTTGAATGATAGTTTTGCAGGATATATCAGTCTTGGTTGGAAATCATTTTGCTTTAGGATCTGGAATACTTCACTCCATGCTCTTCTTGACTTTATCGTTTGTGCTGAGAAGTCTGCTGTGATTCTGATAGGTTTTCCTTTATAAGTGATCTGTCTTTTCTCTCTGACAGCTTTTAATAATCTATTCTTGTGTTGGATTTCTGGGATGGTGATTATTATATGTCTGGGTGTAGTTTTATTTTGGTTATGACTGTTTGGAGTTCTATATGCTTCACTGATCCTGATGTCAGTTTCTGATCTCATGCTTGGGAAATTTTCAGCTATTACTTCTCTAAATATCCTCCTGACATCCTTCATGTTGTCTCCCTCTCTTTCATTAATCCCTATCATTCTTATGTTATTCTTCTTTGCATCGTCTTGCAGTTGTTGAATTGTTGTTTCCTGATTCCTTGTTATTTTCAAAAGATCTTTCCTTTCCTGTTCACTAGCTGCAATCCTGTCTTCAAGGTCTGAAATTCTATCTTCACTTTCATTAAGGCGGTTTTTACAACTTTCAGTGGAGTTTTTTATTTCCTGTATATCTCTGTGCATCTGCATTATGTATTCTGTTTGTTTCTTATATTGCTCGTCTAGGGATTCTATCTTTTTGTTTAGTTCCTCCAATTTTTATCTGTGTTTTTTTTAGATATATTTAGAATCTCTTTCATTTCTTTTATCATTTCTTCTTTTATCTGGGAGATTATTTCGATTTTGAATTTCTTTAAAGCTTCCTGGAGTTGCTTGTCAATTTCAGTGGCTATTGTGTCCGATATATGAGGTGGATGGGATATATTTTCTTCTATATACATCGCTCCTAGGGTTTCTTGAGATGGGCTGGAGGTTTGAGGTTGTAATTTGGTCTTTCCTTTTGTCATTTTCCTATATTTCTGTGTTTCAAGTGTTATTTGAAAGCTTCCTCAGGATCTGTTGAAAATCCCCTTCTATGTTTAGAGCTACTGAGACTGGCACCGCGCTACCCCAAGCCATTGGGCCTACAGAACCAGTGGCCCTCCTCTGCCTGCTCAGAACTCCGCAGTTCCAGACAAGCTGGGCCTCAGGGACACTGTGTGCCCACCTGCCCCTTGGAAGCTCTACAGTTCTTCAATCGCAGCCGGGTTAGGGTACTCACCACAGGCCGCAGTGCTTCAGGAACCTGTGGACCCTCCCTGGTTGCAGAGATATCCACAGTCCTCCAGACACATGGAGAGGCCGATGCAGGCACCCCAAATCTGCCCAGCTCCTCCTCTGCAGACCAATGGCCAGGCGCGGCAGCTAAACAGGCTGGGCTAGGCTAATAGTGTGGGCCCGCCCACCCGTCGGTAGCTCAGCAATTCTCCAAGTATAACCGGAATGGGGAGGCTGATGTGGAAGCCTCAAACCCACCTCTCCCTTTCACTGCACCTGGAAGCCTGGGGGAACTCCAGCAGTCTGGGCGGAGATATCCAGAGTCCTCCAGACACGCAGAGAGGCCGGTGAGGGCACCCCAAATCTGCCCAGCTCCTCCTCTGCAGACCTATGGCCAGGCGCGGCAGCTAAACAGGCTGGGCTAGGCTGGTAGTGTGGGCCCGCCCATCCGTCGGCAGCTCAGCAGGTCTCCAAGTGAAGCCGGAATGGGGAGGCTGATGTGGAAGCCTCAAACCCACCTCTCCCCTTCACTGTACCTGGAAGCCTGGGGGAACTCCAGCAGTCTGGGCGGAGATATCCAGAGTCCTCCAGACACGCAGAGAGGCCGGTGAGGGCACCCCAGATCTGCCCAGCCCCTCCTCTGTAGACGTATGGCCAGGCGCGGCAGCTAAACCAACCATTTGTTTTAGTACTTCCATGGAATTATCTTATCTATCTCTTATGGGAGAGATAATATTTTCAGCCACATAGAGATGTAGAGAGTTTCTAGGGCAATTTCACATTTCTTGCTTCATACCTCCCCCAAAGGACACTTTTGAGTATTTAGATATGTAAAGATTTTAAGCTTTTAAGATTGAGTTCTTGGAGCTGGGGGTTTAGCTCAGCAGCATAAGCACCTGCCTTGCAAGCAGGCAGTCATGAGTTCGATCCCCGGTACCGATAAAAATGAAAAAGACCAAAAAAAAAAAAAAAGAAAAAAAATTTAGTTCTCACTATTCCCCACTGCAGCTATGAAATTCAGCTCTCTCTTGGGTCTATCACCTCATTTCTGTTTTTCTGGCTTCAAGACTTCTTTTGCAGATCACCTAATTCCTGGTTGGTTGTGTATTAAAAATAAAGAAAAATTTCTTGTCTTTAGCACAGAATAATGTCTCTTTCCAAAAATGCTCATGTCCTGCTCTCCAGAGCATGTGGATACATTACATGGCCAAAGGGAAGAGACAGATCTCAAATAGTGACAGTTATAACCTTTTACCAGGTGAATGCCCATTTCAAATAAAATAATAAAAATGCAATATGAACTGTTGAAAGATGAAAGAAAATACTGAATATTACAGTGTAAAGAGAAGATGGACAGGGATCTTTCCTCTAAATTATGTTCTGCTTGAACCAGAATTTAATCATCACAAAATCAAAGATGTAGTTGTTTTCAGATGTATCTTTTGGCTATCAACCTGACAGGATTTATTACAAATTGCAAATATAAGCAAAATCTCAGAGACTTGGCTATGTGACTAGTTAAAAGGAAGAAACTTGCTAAATTTCCCTGCAACATGCAGTAGCAGTGTGAGGGCCTGAGCCCTGAGCCTATGCTGAAACAGGGAAAGTGAAGGATGTTTAGTCCAGCAGAAGAAGAGTCAGGGGAAGATGGTTAAAGAAAAGAGTTTATAGTAAATTAGTTAAACATTCTAAAAAACTCAACCTTTATCTCATAATTACAGTAAAATTTTAGCAGGTTTTGCTTTGTTTATTTTAAACAGGGGGAAGTTTATTTTTTGATGAGAAATCTTACATTTGCTCTACTAACTAAATTTGGAGATCTCAATTACTCATCCTTGAAATTGGACCTATAAAAATAATAAATGTATGTGTATTTTTAACTGAATCAACCTAGATATGTTGCTATGTCTAAAATCTACAGAGAGATTGTGTAGAGGGCATACTTCAAACATGCATATATACGGATTTAGAAAAATTTAGACAAAAGAATTAATATAAATGCTTGAATTACAGTTAGCAAAATATTCACTGTCAGTTTTAAAACCCTGGTGTCTTATTAAAAACAATTAGATGAAATTGGTCTAACATTTCTGTTCATCCATAAATGGCCGGTCTTTGCCCTACTATATTGTAGGGCATTCAGATAACCTGCTCTTGGTTTATGCTTTCAACATACCATTTTGAATCTATATTTCTTTTATGTAATATGCACTCACAGCTATACGCAGTTAAAAAACAATTTCTACATTTTCTAGATTTTTCATAAATTTCTAAGGGATAGAAGCCATAACATTATTTATTGCTGTTGTTCTACATGAAAAATTATGTTAGAAAGATTTTTAAAACCCTGATAGGGTTACATAAAATTATCAGTAAAGTTTTCTACTCCAGTACTTGTTTTTATCTGTCTGTATGTCTTTGTATGGTTCTCTTTAAAATTTGCCAAAGAAAACATATGTATTTCTCTGCAGTGAAAGCATCAAAGCACTCAGCAGAAACCCATTTCCATGGAGCCCAAATAAAAACATAAAGAAGACTGCTCATAGACTAAATACATTTCAGGCCCTTTCCAGGTTTCTATTTAAACACACAGCCTAATTTTCACTTGGTTGATTCTCTTTTCTATTAAGCCCTGGGTGAAGGGACTAAGGCTTACTTTTATGGCTTTGCAATAGCAATGATGACAGCTAAGGCTAAACAGGCTCACATTAGAACATGCAATGCCCGCAGGAGCAGTCTACATACCAGAAAATGAACATGAGCTGGCTCTTGCTTAGTCCCAGCCCCTGAAACTTCATGAACAGTTAGTAGGTATTTGTTTCATTATGATTAAATGGCTCCTAAATGTGTTATCTGTTGCACAATCCAGCACTAAGAAGGCTGGGAAAGCTAAATGATGAAATGCAAAGTTAAAACGTGTTTAGGTTACATTTGTCTGAGCTTTCAAATTTTTCTTTTTATGATTTTAGTGCTAATTATAGAGAGTTATGGTCTTGCAATAATTAACATATCAAAGTTTATCACATTTTTAGAAGTAGGGACTTCGGTTTTAGCTCAGCAGCACAAGTGCCTGCCTAGCATGCGTGATGTCCGAGTTCAATCCCTGTTAACAAAATAATAAAAATAAAAACTCCAACAGTTAACTGAAATATTAATTTCCATTTGCCTTATGTGTTCTTTTTTCTTTAAGAAGGATTGTATCTAAGAGGCAAATTAGACTACCGCATGAATTATAACACCTAAAGACAATGACATAAGAAAATTGAGAACACAAGTGATTATTCAAACTATGCCAAATGAACTTCTAAAACAAATGCTGTTTAAGAAATAATTTTTATTCTTATTTTTCCATAAACTTTAGAGTCTTCATATGATGTTCAATTTATGAACACAAAAATTTAAGAAATCTCTGCCTTTGTGCTCCAAAACACAGATGATTACAAGAACTGTATAAATGACTGAATGCAGAAATCCCTGTCTATGGGAAACAGGATTGTTCTATAAAGATATACAAGAATACTTTACATGCTTTCGCCATTGACACCCCAAATGTCTCCTTTAAGACAATAACAACAATAAACAGATATTCATTGTAGAAAGCAGCATTACAATTCATTTCTAGTTTAGGAATGTATAAAACATTTTTATGCTTTAGTAATTTAGTGTAAATATAAATTTTAATCTTGTTTTATACCCAAAATAATACAACCGTCATTCTACTTAAGAATTGTAATTTTGAAGCTAAAGAGTTTTTAAAAAAAAAAAAAAAACTTTGCTCATATCTCTTTGTCTCTTTGATTTAACACACATTTATTCCAAAAGTCTGATAGGAAACAGGCATGGTGCAGTTACAGTGGTGGACAAGTATCTTTCTCTGGGCATCACCTCTAACTTTCATGGGCAATTTTCCAAATATTACCCTAATACAATCCAGAACTTCATCTTCTTTTATTGCTTCTTGACTTTTATTCACTCCTAAAAGTAACATTTATTCTATTATATTACTGCTTCCTGCCAGGCACGGGTTTAGGCACACCAGATTCTCTAGGATAGAGACAACAAAATAGAGATGTATGTTAAGAATATAGGCAAGTATGAAAGGAATGTGGTGACACAATACAAAAAAAATAACCTAAGGAAGAGAGATATGACATAGCAAACAGTTGCTAAATTTTAAATAAAGTAGTCATTTACATTTGAGCTAAAAAAAAGACAACATTGGATCAAAGACTGGAAGAAGACCAGAAAGGGTCATGCATGTCTCAGAGAATAACTCAGAGGGTGGTGGTCTGAGAAAACATTGAGAATTCTCTTCTAGAAGACCAGGCTGCACATTCATAGAACATTTAGCCACAGAGGTAATGGACAGCAAGATAGGCCTTGTAATTCTTGATGGACACTTCAATCTTTGCCAAGTGAGGAACACTGGACAGTTTTAAGAGGTGCAATAATGTGATCTTTTCATATTTTAAAAATAAGTCACTCTAGATTCTTTATAGAGAAAAAGCTTTAAAGGAATAAAGAAAGAAACAAAGTAATTAATTAACAGGCATAAAAGTAAGATGATATTGATACAGGAGAAATGTAACTCCCAATATGCTAGATGTCAGATGTTCTGCATTCAGGTCCCCTGAAATCAAAGAATGAATTTCAAAGGGCAGCAGAGGTCAAGAGTAGGAAAGAATTATCGAGAGACATCTACTGAGGCAAGAGGAGTCCTACAAGTGGGTTGTCACTAAGGCCCTCGATCAGGGCTAATTCATACAACAAGATTACGATGAGAGTTCAATGTGGGCCAAACTAAATGCCAGTAAGACTGCAAGTAATGAAGCAGGGATGTAGCATGTGTATATGGCTGACATGAGTAACCTTGGCTTATATAACACCTAAAACAGAAACATTTTAGGGAAAGAAGAGTCCAGGTGCTCTGATCACCCATCTGGCTGTCTGATGCATATCTGGACTTAGTCAACTGGGAGAAGCCAATTACAGTAAAACTCAAATTTCCATTCATTCCTTAAGGAAGTATGCAAGTATGACCATTGTGATTTATTGTTGTTGTCTTGCTTTTATTGTTGCTATTGTTTGAGACAAGGCCTCGCTGCGTAGTTCAGGTTGGGCTCAAACTCACTATGTACACAAGCTAGACTGACTTGCACTAGGGGTGATTGTTCTGCCTCAGCCTCCCTAGTGCTAGGATTATGTGTGCATGATGACACCAGGCTTTGGCCACTGTGATTTTAATTGCTAGGGCTCGTCCTCTTCAGATGTGCCTCCAATCACAACTGTGATGTGTTCTCATCTTTCGCACTTACCTCCTCAAGGGCCTGTGCCTGTCTAATTGCCTATAATATTTGTATAGAACGTAGCTGCCTATAATAATATGAGCTTGGACCATAAAAATACTCTTGAAAGTGCTGACAAGAAGTTAAAATGTGTAGTTGTAGATACACAATGTAACATAGACTCTGTGCACTGACTTTCTTCTCCAGCACTGCTAATTTCAGGAAGACTTCCCTCTACATGACCAAATAGCTCCAAACCATTTCACACCATAGAATTTAGCCTGGTTGAACTGAATTCCTGTTCTAACTAGCAAATGGCAGGGGAACATGCAGTTGGCCCAGAGTGTAGCACATGATTTTTTTGTAATGTGGTGCTCTAGTATAAAATGGTATAAATCTTGAATTCCCAAATCATCACGTACCAGGAGACCTTATAGAGATATCACTGGTAAAAGTCATTTATTTTGGTAGACACCTTTCAAAAGTCACTTGTACTACTTTTCAGTCTGTCATCATAGGAGAGCCCATAAATTTTTCAGCTCACAGGCCTTGGAGGGACCAATTAAATAGAAATTTCCAAATGTAATTTCATAAAGAAATTGGCCAAGGAGTAGTAGCAGAGCTCTCTATTTCATTCTGCTCCTCTTCTGCTTATGAAAGAAAAGCTATTTCATATGATAGAGGAAGAATATCAAAGACCAGACCAAAATTGTGACTGAAAGTAAGTTGTATAGTTCATTCATATGCTAATCTGGACCAAAGTGGTTGAGATGTAAAAATCTAAACTCAGTTATTATTCTATAGCATATCTATGTCTTATTCACTAAAGTCTTGCCTGCGCCAGGCCCTATACCTGGCACATCACAGCAAAGCAATAAATCCTTATTGAATGAAGAAATGAGACTTAACTGTACTGGAAAATGATGAATTTTCAGCTTGCTTCCTTGTATGCTTCTCCTTGGTCAAGGCTATGACTTTAGCATTCTGGAGAATGAGTGAGGTATGCGGTGGAAGGAGGTGATGAATGTATCAGCTACTTAAATGTCTGTTTTAACACCGAGACGATATTTTCTACTCATATTTTTATCACTGTGAAATTTTGACTTTAGAAGTATAATGTGCTTCTTGAATCTCTGTCAACAAGATGAGAAAAATAATTTTCTGGCCTTTTTGCTTTCAGAAATAAGCACACATCAGTTAATAATTGCTGTTCACCCACTAGTTTTAAATAGAGACACTTTAAGGAATTTGCAAAGCAATTTAGGAGATAATAAACAAATATTTATGCAGTTAAATTATCATATTAAAAGGATATGATATTGTATAAGAAGTATAAAGACCATTTAGACTTCTCTGCTCTTGGGAAATGGGACATTGGCATTCACAATACTGGGACAATGTGGTACTAAATTGTGTCCTATTTCCCCAGCCCATAAATCAAGTCTTAATTCCCAGTATTTCAGTATTTGGGTATTTTAAAAAATCAATCAAAATAAAATGAAGTCCTCAGAGTGGTCTTCGGGCACCAGTCTGACCAGCGTCTTTATATTGAAAATCTGAAAGCATACACCAAGAAGTCATGTGAACAGGAAGATAATATTCATAAAGCCCTTGCTTTCTGAGAAGCCACAGAAAAAAACCAGCCCAGGTAACACTTTGATCTAGAACCCAGAAATATGAGAAAAATTAGTTTCTATTGCTTACTACGTCCAATCTGTGATTCATGTTTTGACAGCCCTAGAAAACAAGCCAAACATAATACAAATTTTATTCTAGTGTAAATTTAGCAATAGCGTAGCAGCAGGGCAGGGTATACAAGTGCTGTAAGCATATGTATGTCCTCATATGTGTGTTGTAAGGACAGTCATAACAATTGGATGCACCATATACAGGGTTATGAAGATGGGCACCATAATTCCAGCCTGTAATACATGCCTGTCGTTCTAGAACTCAGGAGGCTGAGGCAGGAGGATTGCTATGAGTTCAAGGCCAGTCTCAGCTATACTGTGAATCTAAGACCAACCTGATCTACAGAGCAAGACTCTATCTCAAAAATCGAGGCAAGGGGCTTTGATAATAGGACCCCGTAGCTTGTAACACATGGATAAAAACTATAGGGAAAGAAAGAAGGCAAGGTTTAGGCAACACTGTGATGATAAGATCTTTCTGGGTCCCAGTGCTTGTTGACTAATTTCAACTGTTTTGTAGAGCGTATTCATCAGGCCTTCCAAGTAAGCACACTGTTCTTCAAAGGCTTGACCAGCTGATTACAAATAAAGCATAGAGGTGTTGGTCTAATTAGTCTAAATATAAACAATTGCTTACATATATTTGCCAAGAGTTGCTATCACTATTATTAAAGTAATGGAAATATATGTTTCTAAATTTGTAAATTTGAGTGTGAAGAAATTTATAAACCACTTTTGTAAAAATACATACATATGTGTTTAAGTATGCAAATATAATTTGTTTTATTCTATGAGTAATCAGTTTATTTAATTAAAGACACCTTACATAAATCACTAGCAACTTGTGTATCTATTATACAAGCAAAAGAGAATTGTAGGTGATACAGTATTTTATTTCTTGTCTTTTAATTCCAGTCACTGGCCTCCGTCACCCAAGAAACCACCTAGCTGGAGGAGGGTAAGCATGTGCAGATCATGTCGGAGCTGTTCTGTCTGAGACTAATCTGACTCTATCTAAACAGCAATATGGTACCAGAAACATAATCTCCATGCTGTACATTACTGAATAAGTAGGTCAAGCTGTACCTGGATCAGCACTTGGCATGCCATTGGCCAGAGGTTGTCAGACAGCTAGGGCTCCTACCTGCTGCAAGCTGCTCTGGGTTTCACAATTACCTTCTTTGTCAGTGCTGATTATGCAGCCGTGCCTGATAACTGTGCCTGAACTTGTAGGGCTTTTTTACTGAAAACTTCTGAACTTGGCATCATAAGTGGAATACACTACCTGTTTCATGTGGTAACGTGACCTAAAAAGACTCAGTGGAAGAGACTTTGGGTACATATGCCTAAGGAATTAAGACAAATATATTACATAACATGAAAATGATTCTCATCTGATTTCCAGATAGTAATGGGAACAGAGTTGCATAAACAGATCAGTGTCCAGGTAGAGTTAATTTTAAAAGACCAGTCCTTATGAGCTGTCACTCATTTTAAATATGTCCCACAAAAAACTAGGGTCATTGACAAGAGCTGTATCATTTTGAAAAGAAAATTAGGAATGCAAAAATTTCTGTTAATAACATGAATTATACCAATTGTTTTTAAACCTTGTATCTGAGTGGTAAATACCTTTGATGATAGCATATTTTCTTCTTTATATATTGTTAGATTGAAGCTGCTAAGTTCTGTTGAATAGCTTTGCACCTGTGTTCCTGAGTGATACAGGTCTGTGGTTATTTTCTTGTAATGGTGTTATGAAGTTTGGGATAATAGTTTTCCTAACCTTGTGAAATCAATTAGGAAGTTATCCTCTCTAGTCTATGAATATTTATGTAAATTTGGTAATATTTCTTAATTCAATAATTTGGACCAGGATAGTTTAAGATTTTTATCTAAGAATTCATTTTCTAAGATAAATATAGCCCTATACTAATTTAGTATTTCTAATGTTTGTTTGGTAGGATGTGTTTTCAAGGAAGTTCTTCATTTGCTTAACTGTTAAAATTATTGACATCAAGGTTTGCAGATTATCTGCATGATCTGTAATTATGACCCTCTACTGCTCCTGGTCCCATGTTCTCTCCCTTTTTCTCCATTATTCTAGCTAGGATTCACTAGTTTTATTATTCTTTCAAAATAATCTACTTGTTGTTTCTTTGACATTTATTGGATCCCAGTTTTATCACTTCTCTTATTACTTTTTCTCTTCTAGATTGAAATTCATGTGTTCTACCTTTCTTAGTTTCTTTGAGTGAAGATTTTACTTACTGAGTTTAACTTTTATCATTTCTAAATCTAAAACTTTCAGTTTAAAACTGTCTTGAAACGTCATCTTAGCTTATGATCAAAACTATTTTCAAATTTCTATTTGCTTATCTTATATGACTAAATCACTTAGAAATGTGCTGCTTAATTTATTTCTTCTGTTATGATCAACCTCTTATTAATTTCATCAATTTTAAATTTCATTTATCATTTTTACAATTGTGCAATTATTGATATTGTGCTTACAAGACTCTTCTGAAGACATCACATCACATCAACAACTGTATCTCTTACTTGTTAATCAGTTCATCATATTTACCTAATGTCTCTTGTCTGCTAATTCTTCTTGGGTCTCCCAGTTATTAAATTTCCTATGGACTTATCCTAGGTTCTTCTTGCCTCAAAGAAAGAATTAAACATGTCAGGGAAAAACAGTGCCAAAAGTTTGTTTGAGAAGCAAGTGGCAGAGTGGTAAGAGAAAAACTAGCTCTGCAAAAGAAACTTGAGTCAAACAAAAGATGAAAAGCAAGAATAAAAGTACACCCTGGTCTGGGAGACACAGAGTGGACTACTCTGAATAGTCACAATAGCAGGATCCTTGTGGCACCTCATCGCTTTTATGACGCCCACATCTCGTGAGAGCCCACCAGAAAATTTACATACAGGATCCTGGGAATTATTTGGTGCTGTTCTGAAATCTTGTAATTAACAGTTTCTGTTTATTTCCCTAACCAACTTTGCCACGCCCTACCTCCTACCTGGTTATTTTTTGCTTTGTCTTCTATCTAGTAATTTTTGACTATGTGCTTAACTTTCTGAAGGACATGTAACAAATATTCTTCAAACTCTACAAAAAAATGATGCTTTAACATAGCCTTTACTTCCTAGTAGATCACCTTGAACTAGAGAAGTTGTAGTTCTCAACTTTGTTAAAGTATGGTCAATCTCTTCATTCTGGGACATAGTTTTTATATATATTGTACCAGGGATTGAACTCACGACCTTGTGCGTGCCAGGCAGACACTTACACTGATGAGCTAAATCCCCTTTAGCTCATCAGCCTTTCCTTCAGTTTTTTACATATTTTTTTCTAATTTCAGGTGTTATTGGACTCTCACATTCTGTTTTCTGAACCCCGAGGGCAGAATAATTACAGTTTTATGTTTGATTTCTAAGTATCCTATTCTTTAGAGACTGACACATGCTCTCAAGAGTAAAGTCATTAACAATTTGTTTAAAATGGAGCCTCTTTTGGTTAACAAGTACCAGAAAAATATTCAAGAAATTGTGACAAAAGCTTGTGATCTATCGCTAGTTAATTCTTTTTTGGGTTAGAAGTGCACTTTAACTATTGTCTAAAGGCAATAACTTAAATGACTTTCATACTGGGAATATATTAACCATGTAAAAGGAAAAAGTAAAAAACAGATTATTTAAAAATTCTTCAAATTTCTAAGCTATTCGACTGAAACAAAACCCAATTTTAATTTAGTTTAATTTGAAGAGAATAAAAGCAAATGAGATAAAACAAAAAGGAGTCAGTCAAAACAAAAGGATGGATACAGTTCATGATTTGAAAGCAAAATATAAGATGATCAACAATGGTTACCATAATGCCTTTTGTAATCTTCAAAAGAACTGCGCATATCATGAAGCATAATAAAATTGAATAAAACAGTACAGAACAAAACTAATAAAAAATAAAAGATTGAAGATATTATAGAACTTCAAAGATAATAGTCAAACCAGATTGGGTATCATAGTGAATCTTTTTGTCTCCAAAGTAGTTGCCTATACCCTCAGACTTGATACTATCAAACAAAACAGATTCAAATAAAATCTGTCAAAACAAGACAGTGAAAGCAATACAGAGCTTCAAGTCAAGTTAATAGGAAATTTAAAAAGGTTACCATAGTATATCTTGCTATCTTTGGAATAGCTGTCCATGCCATCAAATCTAGTACAAATAGATAACTGGAACAGAATAAAACCAAATTAAACAGAGCAATGAAAACAATATGGGTTCAAATCATGATAAAGATTAACAATAGCCTCTGCCTTCCCTTTTTAGACAATTCCTCCCCTTTCACTTTCCCAGGGTGCACTGAATATTTTGTATCCCACTAAGTCCTTTATTTTTTAAATTAAGGAGGAAACCCACTGTTCATCTAAGTGGTTCTGAACCGTTTTACCCCTGAACATGATTTCAAGTTGTATCCATCTACCTACAAGAGCCTCCAGGCTTTCTTTCTTTATAACTGAGTAATTTTCCATTGTATAAAAGTGTCATGGCTTTCTAACCAATCTGCAGCTGATGGGCAAGTTACCCCCACATTTTCCTGGTTCCCTGTCACATAAAGAATTGCTTTCTCATCTTCACTTTCAGTCTATAAATCCTCTTTCAAGTTAATTATATTTCTTATATATAGCATCTTGATGGACTCTATCTCCTGATACACTCTGCTTGTGTTTCTTTTGATTGGTGTATTGAGACCATCCATGTTAATGATTATGGCCAACCTTCTCTGCCTCATCTCTGCCATGCTATTTTTCTGTCATTGGTTGTCTACTTTTCCCCTTCATTCCACTATCTGCCCCATTCAATGAGCCCCCTCTGCTGCTGTTCCTGAAACCATGGTCTTTTTTTTCTCTCTCTAGAATGTCCTTCAGTATATTTTTTAGGGTTGGATTGCTGGTCTCAGACTCTCCCTTTGCCATGGAAGCATCTTGTTCCTCCATTAATTTGGAGAGAGAGTTTTTCAGGGTATGTAAATCTGGGTTGGAGGTTATTTTCTTTCAGGGCTTGAAATACTTTGCTCCAATCCCTTCTTGATTTGATGGTTTGTGTCGAGAAGTCTGCCATGATTCTTATGGGTTTTCCTTTATAGGTGATCTGTTTCTTTTCTCTGACAGCTTTTAATATTCTGTTTTTGTGTTGAATTTCTAGGATCTTGATTATTATATGTCTGGGTATAGATCTGTTTTGGTTATAGCTGGCTGGAGTTCTCTATACTTCATATATCTGGATATCATTTCCTTTTCCTGTGCTTGGGAAATTTTCTTTAATTATTTCTGCAAATAGCCTTTATATTTCATCTGTGTTTACCCCTGCTTCTTCACTCATATTTTTTATTCTTAAGTTATAGCTCTTCTTGTCATCTTCTAGCCTTTGTATTGTTATTTCTTGGTCCCTTGTTATTTTTAAGAGATCTTTCCTTTTGTGATCACACATTGCAAACATGTCTTCAAGGTTTGATAGTCGAGATTCTTTCAAGCAGTTTTGCCAGCTTTCAATGGAGTTTTAATTTCCTGGTAATCTCTTTTGAATCTGTTTCATGTATTCTAATTTTTTAAAAATATTCTTAATTGAAGATTTCCCTGCTTTTTCTATGCTCCTCTATTGTTTCATCTGTGTCTTCTTTAGAGATGCTTAGAAATTCTTTTATTATGTTTCTGTATCTTTCTTTACTTGTAATAGTATTTCTGTTTTGAGTTATTTTATAATGTCATGAGGGTATTTCTTTGTATTAGATACTACTTCTTCAGAAACTGCAGTCGTGCAACTCCTGATCTCTTCTGTGTTTATGACTCCTGAGTCTGTCCTGTTTTGGTTGGAGGCTGGAGACTTCCTTTTGTTTCTTCTTCTTATCATGTTTCTGGTTTCTCCCAGACAAGTGGATAATGGAGTTTCCTGACACTTCCTGTATTGGCTACAATTACTCTGAGGCATGCTGGCTAGGGATAGCTGCCCTCCCCCGTCTGCTGATTACCACTGAATACAAGCAGGGGTGGGACAGGCTGGCCCCTCCCTTCTGAGCTGGTCAACCAATGGGAGTCTTCACCATATTAGTGTGTGCCATGTAAACAGGGCTGGTTAGGGATAACTTCAGGGAGACCTCATCCTTGGCTATTGGATCATGCACAGGGGCAGTACTCAATCCAAGCAATTCTCACCAATCTGCTTTGTGCTAGGAGTGGCTGACTGAACTGCTGCAGTTCTGGTTCCAGGCTTACCCTACCCAACTCCAAAATGTTGCTAAGCCAATTGCTCACTCCCACAGGAGAACTGAGTTCCCTGCACTCTCTGCTAGCTGGTGCAGATCTCCAAGCTGGTGCTGTTCTCTGCAAGGCCATTCCTCTCTGTGACCACGTCCTCCCATGGAGGCCTTTGTGCTCACCAACCCCCAACTTCAGTCTTCAGTTCCACATGTCTTCAGTTCCAGCAGCATTTCGTACCCAGTGGGAACGGGTAAGTGTGTCTGGCTAGAGAATAGTTTTAAATGTATGGTTCCATATATACACAAAATATTAATAGTAAATATAAAAGTAATATAGTAATATGACAAAGACATAAAATATATAAATATAACAAAAATAGAATATTAGTACAGTGAACTCCTGACTTACCAATTCAATTCATTCCTGAAGGCTGTTTGTAACTCAGATTGTCAGTTGAAGGCCCAGTCTCCTCTACACAGCCTTCAAAGTCTCTCTCCTGTGTACAGGCAATTCTCAGTGTCCTTGGGTAAACACTGACCATGATTCTCAATTAACCCCATAGAGGAAAGGATGTTGTAATGTTCTTTCCAGAAATCTTTGAGCATCTCTGGGATCATCTAGAAGCACATGCGGCTGACATTCAGGTCATAACAGCACTTTGATTGTAAGCTAACACTAAAATTCTGTCATAATTCAAGTTGTTCATTTTTAAAGATGGTCACAGATCAAGGTTCAACTAAAATGATTACAAAATAATTGGTTTTAAAGCACAACTGTTATGTAAGTTACTTTTGCCTAGGACATCAATTACATTATTCATAATATTTTAACGAAATAAGTGAAATTATATTTGCATTTTGGAAAAGTGTATTAAAGCTTCTGTGGCACTTGAGAATTTTTCTCCCAATCACTTTGGATGCCTTATGAGATTCCACGAGCCATGTGACAAACAGAAGAAATTAACAGTGAGTACACACTGTCTTCTGGCATCATGTAGAAACATGACAGGTTTCTTTTAAAAATCAGCAAAAGCACACTACATTATATGAACTTCAAAGCAGAAGATGTGATAGCTCTTATGTCTTTCCATATGCCTAGTCTCAGAGCACACACTGTGATGTTAAATATACACATATTATATATTGAGGAGAAGTACCTTAGAAGTACAAAGTGTTCAATGTACTCAGAAGGATGAACTCTCATTTAAATCGTGTATGTGATATATGATAAATTTAAGAATAGAGAAATTTTCGATTATGTTTCTATTATTGAATTGTATTATTATTATTTATTTATAAACTTTGGATACTAACCCTTTATCAGATAGATAATTTCAATATTTTTCCTAATACACTGAATGCTGTTTTGTTATCCTGATTATTTCTTTTGCTGAAGATTTTTAACTTATAGCAGTGTCATTTATTTGCTTTCATATCCGAAACTTTTGGGATAAATTAAAATACTCACTGCCAAAGTATTCTCATTAGTTTTTTTCTTTACCCTCTCTTCTGTGAGTTTTATAGTTTCAGACCTTAAATTTAGGACATTTATTCATTTTGAACTGATACTTACGTATTTTGTAAGATAAGAGGTCCAGCTGCATTCTTTGCAAGTTGATATCCAGTTTTTCCACCATTAGTTTTTGAACAAACGATCATTTCCCCACTGTTGGACTCTTCATAACCAAAGTGCAAATATAGTTCAGGAGACAAAACTCTTGCCACCAAATGAAGCTGAAATGATTGGATGCCTGCGTGAAAAAAAAAAAAATTAACTTTACTTCTGAATCATATACAAAACCTAATTATAATAGATTGCTGACCTAAATACAAAGTCTAAAAGGATAAAATTACTGGGGAAATAATAAGAAATTCTACATGGCCTTGGAAAAAAGGCCTAGGAGTTTTCCTTAATGTGACATCAAAAGTATAATCCTCACAAAAAAACTTAAATTGGACTTTTCACTGTCAAAAAGCATTCTAATGGTCAAATTTGCCTTAGATATAATTTTCTTAAAATATGTGTATATTTTCTGTATTTGTCAAAAAAAGAGGACAGATAGGGTAGAGAGAGAGTCAGGGGTGCTGGCAAGAGAAAGTTTCAGATGGGGAGAGAGTGAGAGTGGGAAAGATTGATTCTACTATTTTTCTATGGAAAAACCATAAATAATATGTGGCTAATCGTAAAAATTGAATGATGTATATTCAGAAATCCTATGAGCCAGTCATTCAAACCATTGGTATGTTAAAATCAGTCTAGGTATACTATTTGACCAATGCTATAAATCAAGGCTGTTTTATTTATTCATCAGCATTTTGTCTAATATCAGAAGAAGGAATAAACTTCTATTTACAAGTCAGTGAAATACAATAGAGGAGTTAAAATGAATAAACTGGAGCTACTGTGTGAATAAAGAACTATCTCAAATTACAATTTAATACAATAGTGTGATATAATACAATTTATATGACATCATAAATGTTTTAAAACAAAAATGCATTCTGTGTATATGATCATGGCAGCAAAAGAACAAATCTATTAAGAATCCTGTATGTTATTGAATAGTTAAATCAGGCAGGTTATTCAGAAGTTTCAACTTTATTTTCAATATGTATTTTTTATTTTTAATTTTGAATTAAACCTGGATGGTAGATTACAGAAGTTTTAGAAAATATTTTCTAATGATATTTTCCAAATATTACATAGTACAGGTATAGAAAATTTATACTTTATACATATTTAATGTAATTTAATTAGCATTACTCAAGAAATTAACAAGGTATTCATTTATTTTCTTAATAAAAATAAAATGATCATAATTATTGTTTTCTTAGTTACAGAGTAAATTACAATGTACTCGAGATGGAAATAAATTCACTGCTTAGCTGAGGTTCTTTGTTTTTCAAATGTTGAAACTAAATGGAGTTCCCCAAAGACCATCAGTCTACTAGAACGCATATACTTTGTTACACATAACTTGTTCCAAATCTTTGATTTCGTTCCTAAAGATTTCTCTACTCATGGTTCCTCTTGTGTGCTCACAACATACTTTATGCTCCTATCCCAAACTTACGTGTGAATAATTGAAATCTGGGTGTTATTTTTCATTTCTGGTTTCCTGCAGTCTTAAAAATAAAATAATAATGAAATTAGACTGTGGCTTTCGTGAATATTGTAAAAGCCAATGCAATTAGTCCAATGTAGCAGTCACTTCTGGAAAGGCAGGTTGGTTTTGTAAAACAACAGCAAAACACTCTACTAGGAGAAAAGGAGACTTTCAATCTGTTTTTAAATCTTTTGTAAACTACTTCTAGTCATGTTTTTCTTTCTATAATATAAAGTTCTTCCCTTCACTTGCTGAAATAGGTTAAAATAAAGACTGAATAGCATTTGGGAGAGTTTCTGAGTCTCCTTACCAAATCAAAATCACCAAAAAAAAAAAAATAGTTTGTACTAGAAATGGAATTTAAATCTCTATTTTGCAGCTCAATTCATTTTGGCCATAAATATGACACACATGCAATTATCAACACTGTGTTTATTTCTTTACTTGTATAATTTGTGATCTTAGAATACAGAAGAAGCATTGTCACAAGGATAAAAGAGTACTTTAAATAACTGAACTGAAAAATAAGAGATACAGATTTATTTGATATTATGATTCTTCAACTCTTCAGTTCCTTGTAAATGACTCACATATGGAGATTTGCTGCAAGATCTTGATCTCCTTTTGTCATTTTGAAAAACAGATTTTAAAAACAGTGATTGGCACTTATAAAGAAATTGCCCTGCTTCTACCAGTCATATTTCTAGAGAATAACTCGAGTGTATTACACTATACAGAAGTCAGTGACTGAGTGATTTTGTAGCTGCTTAATAAACTGATGCACAATATCTAATTTAGCCATGGATGGGGGATAGGGTTTTGTTTGAGATCCATATGTCATAAGAAAAAATGCATATATTCAAGAACTGGTAACTCGTGGAATAAATATTTCTAAAAATTATAGACATAACTAGGAGCATAGTTCCCCTATCCAAAAGAAAACAGCTTTGAGAGTGAATATCCATAAACACATGCTCCATGTGAGTAGTCAGATATCAAAAGTGTGAACTCATAAGCAGTTAAAAGTTTATTTTAAGAGGTAAAATTTCTTTTTACATGTTTTTTGTTTGTATTTGTGATATGTCTAAAACTTCGGTTAGACTTAGAATGTGTGCTTCATTGTTTCACTGCCAGAATAAAACATTGATGAATAAAGTATTTATTAGGGTCAAGAGCCTTAAGGGGAAATTACTCTTTCAGATACCACTCTTAACTTACCCTGAGACGTGTTTTTTCTCTTTTTTTTATAATCACTTGTCAGATTTCATAACAGCAGTTGTTTTATTCATGGAGGCACAAAATAGTGTTGTCATTGTTTTTTTAATACAGCAATATAGGAAAATATTTTTCTAATGTATTAATTTGTAATAAAATAATGTTTTTAAATGAAACATAACTTTCAAAAATAGTATGTTAATATATGCTGCTTAAAATCAATACAATTGAATTGGGTATATTTTAAATATGTAAATCTCATTCAAAATATCCTACAATTTTTTTTTTCTTACTCTCAGCTTTATTATTTAGATCAGTGCTTGAGATCCTGAATTTACAGATTCTGGATTTCATTTGTATTGGAATTTTGGTGTTTTGATGATGACATAACCTCATAAGTCTCTATGAATAGCTACATATTTGATTTTCAGAGTGGAGATGCCATGTCACATTGGCACATACCACAACAGGAAAGAGATGATTTCTTTGTGACTTTACTGAAGTATTGAATTTCATGGATAATGAAGTAGTTTTTATTAAAGTGAGACCATCATTCCAGAGCACATAGAATGATCTCTAACACAAAGTAACTGGCATTGTGAGCAGTTATGTAAGTTATGCTTTGTGGACATCTTTGCTTTCATGGTTGAAGCAATTTTACTGCCCGTAATCTTACCAAAATAATATTTTTTTTTTTCGGAATATTCCCTGCTTAATGCCCTTCTGCTTCTATCCCCTTCTACTTAAGAAAATAACAGAGAAATAAATATTATAAATTATTCTATTTCTAATACCACGATTATCCTACATAATCTTTGAAATTATAAAAGGCAGCATCAAAGATATTGACAATCCAAATCATGTGGGACTTTTAAGTTTTAAATTAAAAATATGGACATATTCACATTATATGCATGTACTTTATAATACAGATCCAGGACCATATTAGAATAGTGCTCTGAAGCTCAGAGTCTAGATTTTGGAAGGTGTTTACACAGTCATCTATGGCTAGGCTATTCCCCCTAGCCGTCTTCTGAGCAGATGGAGGACACGGGTACTGGCCTCATCCCTCTAGAGAACTCGAACTTGGTGTGCTGCTAACAGGTTCACAGGCCAGTTTGTTAAAATCACAACCATGATAGGACTCAGGAGCAAGATCAGTCTCAAAAGCAAGTTCCAAAATAGGTTTAAGACCAAGTCCAAGTTCAAAATCATGTTTAAGGTCACATTTAAATTCAAAGCCAACTTCAAGTTTAAGATCCAGTTTAAGCTTGGCCCTGTTTGAGCTCAGGTTCAAAGTCCACATTTAATTTCAAAGTACAGTTCTTGTTCAAGTTGAACTGTGCTAGCCAGGATCCTCTAGGGCCTGTTTACCAGACCTTACTCAGTGAGAGAGACGTGAATAACACTGGACTACACTACCCAGAATCCTCAGGGAACCTAGACAGCAATGTGACTGAATTTCCCAGAGGCTTCTGGGGGATTCTTCTACAAGCCTCATGTTCTCTTCACTTTGAAAATGACTAGAGCAGTGTTGGTCTTTGACCCTTTAAATCCAGGTTCCTAAAACAGTTCAGTGTCTGACAGACTCACTTCCTCTCAAATACTGAAATCATCAGAGGCTTCCATGGTGTGTTCCTGTCTGTTCTTCAGGCCACACCAATCCTGGGAATGTTGAGTGCAGCAGTTAAAATCTTAAGGAAGTAGATTTCTTCATTCTTTTACTTGTCTCCCCCTAAATTTGTACTTCTAGGAGTGTCAACATAAATACAACCAGTATTAGTCAAAGTGACGGGAACAGATTTTACTAACTACCGATAGTGGAGATAGAAAATGAGCTCCATTCAGATTTGCATAGAGATCACAAAAAAGCAGCCTTCTGCTGTTTGGGCCACTCAGAAAGTTAAGAGCAGACAGTGACTCACCAGAGACTTTCAAATTGTGAACAGGAAATCTGTCCTCCAGCCCAACACAGTGAAATCTCAACCAGTTTCCCTCTGGATTTAGAAACGAGGTTTCCAGAAATAATTTGTCTGTATTTCATAGAAATTCCTCCTTGTTAAATGTCTGACTGCTTGCCCCATCCTGAAATTATTTTCTACCAACAAGACTCAACAGATGATTTCGTCTGGTCCATAATAAACAAAAGGTAACTAATGAGAACACAAGTATGCCTTCTTCAAAGGGAGAAGAAAGTGTTTTCCCTCCTTTGAACAAGAGGAGGAAAATGACAAATATTCTCTCTTTGGCTGAACTTTAGTCAGGCTCCTGAACCTTCTCTTCAATCCATTTCTGTATTTTCTTTAGAACTCTATTAAGTCAGTTTATCAAGAACACTGTCCTTTCCCATATCTGAGCAGGCTCTGTTTCGAAACTCTTCCAGTATCCTTCACTGTATTCTAGGTGGTGTCTGATCATCCTGGCTTGGGTTCAGCAAGAACCCAAGTAGTTTGGTTCAGCAAGAACCAAGAACCCTTGTAGTGTCAGTTTACAGAATCACACTCACCTTTAATGTTCCTTCTTAATCACTTTCCATCCACATCCTC
Organism: Cavia porcellus; assembly: GCF_034190915.1. Lineage (NCBI taxonomy): Eukaryota > Metazoa > Chordata > Mammalia > Rodentia > Caviidae > Cavia > Cavia porcellus. The sequence continues at coordinate 44,835,726 of NW_026947496.1, forward strand.
CTTCACCACTGTGTTCCTTGGCTGTAAATCTCCACTTGCCCATCCTGGATTTAGAATTGATCCCAATCACATTCTCCTACTTCAAAACTCTCTTGAGTGTTCTATATATACTGAGATAAGCTTAAATATTTATTCTTATGCTTTAATTAAAAAAATAATGCTCTAAGCAACTGCTATTTCTAAATTTGTTTTAGTTACTACTTTCTTATTTTTCTCACAGTTAATGTAATATGTTTGAGCAAAACAATAAAACTTAATGATTTAAAAATCTAATCAAAACTATAAGATGCTATATTTCAGGCAGTAAGTTTGTTTACCTGCTCACTTATATTTCCTTTTTTTAAATGCTTGTGTTGCAGAAGACAGTTTGTGGAAAATAAATGTATTCATTTGATGACTTGCACATTTAATCTCTAATTACAAGCCTTTCTAATGTATTTGTGTTTTTATCTTTTTCCTGTTGTTAACTCTATCCACTGCATGAATTAAAGGCAGAGATAGTACATGAGAAAATACTGCAACACATCCTTCACAGACATGTTCATTTACATATCTCATAAGCATATATATATATATATATGGAAAAATCTTTATGCTTGTTGACTGTGTATTACATAAATAGTACAAAATTACATTTTAGGTAAATTAATGTGGTGAAGTATTGAAAAGTATATGTCATCCGAATAAGAAAATACAAAAATCTTTGGAAAAAGAGTTTTATAAAATAATAAAATCCTTTTCTGTTTCTTATAGTTTCTGAAACTATTTTCAGAATATGCTGAACAATTCTACCTTCTAGTTTGGTCAACTCAATCAGAAAATGTATAATGCTACTGAACCAGTTAATTTTTCCAAAAATATTTGTAAATGTGGGGTGCTAATTATGATGAGCAGATAAAGGGGTTTCTGTGTCTTTCCTATCCAAGGTTATTTTCTCTGTAACTATCTCTTTTCACCTTCTACAGTCTCTAACTAGACATTCAGTGTACATCTTAGCATTTTCCTGTTGCTTGCTAGGAGATAAAAGTTAAGGAGAAAAAAATATAAGTCTTAAATTTGCACACAGGAGATTATTTTCAAAAACAATTTTAAAAATTTGAACACAAGTATTTTGTTAGAATAAATCCAATTCTTAAGATACTTTATCACAATATCTTTCATCTTTTACTTTGATAAGTATTTTCTACAAACCATACATTTTGATTGTGTGTGCAACTGCTCCCTGAGGCACCTGACTTTATATGTACATGGATCCCATAATGCTCCTTTCTGGGATCTGCCCTATTTGTAATTAAATACATACTTACTTGTGATACCATTTGTGATGCTTCTACGAAGTAATCTTAATGAAAGAAAAATACATATTCGTTACTTTTCCTGTTTATTAGTCATGAATTATTATTTGTTACTATAAGTAGAATTTACCAGCATACTAGGCAAATAACAGGTGCTTATACTTTTAGAATGTACCTGAATGATGGAAAAAAAATATAATTCAAAGTGAAATATTCACACAGTCTTCTCGATAAGCAAGAGATGGCAGCAGTTTGGACCTATGACTTAGAAAATGAGCTTGATATTAAGCAAGCTGCTCTTCAAACCATACCCATGTCATTTATCAGTTTGTTGACACACAGCATGATTCTATAAGTAGTGATTTCTCCTATTGCAGAATGTGCAGAGGAATATTACCTGTATCATCCCCTAGGATTAGTGTGAGAATGGAATGGAGTCTTGAACTTTGCCAAGTTTTTTGAGGAGGTAAAATCCAGAGAAAATTGCGTACAAATTGTTAGGAATCATAACAGAAGAGTTCTGCACATCACTTATGATTAAAGAAATGCAAATTAAAACAAAATATGTCATTTTCTACTTATCAAAATGGCAAAGATTGAATTGATTGATACCACCAACTGATGGTGACACCAAGGATGTGGTGAAATGATTACACTCATACATGCTCGGTGGTAATATGAATTAGTGCAAAAATTAAGAGATAGTTGTGGCATCTTTTAATATTTAAAAACTATTCAGTGACTCAGTAACCACAGTTCTAAGCACCCATTCTGTAAACAAACCACACTGTGAGGTACTATGCATGCCAGTGTATTATACTATTTTATAATATGGAACAATTAAACATCAATATCTTCACCATTTTTCTGGTTTTTAAGAAAAATCTGCAAAGTTTCACTGTAAATGGAATACATCTGCTTTTATGTGAATTAAAAGATGACATCTTGGGAATGGAAATTTTTGTAAACTTCCTTTGTTTGCACACTACTTATATTTAAGTAGGTTAAAAGTTTTATTATTAGAGATTGCTTATTAACCTTTTTTGAATATTTTAGAGAAAATTCATTTCTGTTAAAAGTATGAAAACAGAAAAACTATGAAAGTTTTGTGCATCGAAGTGGAAAGGATTTTTGTCAGTTATTTTTCTTTATTTTGAATATAAAATGCATAGTTAAAGCATATACTTTATTAATCTTAGAAGGAGATGTACAAATCAATACACCCTCCTCTCTCTGTCAGGTAAAAGTTTAAGGAAAACACAGATGAATCATACATTTCTGTATAATCTGTGCTTCTGTCAAAAGGTTGCCATGACTCATTTATGATTTTCCATATTTTGAAAACTAGTGTTTTTAACCATAGAAAATCTACTTCATGGTCACATTATGATGACTCTTGAGTCTATAATATACTCTTTAATTTATATATGACTGGTTTTGTAGAATAGAACTATGTACACTCCACAAAGCGAAGTCCTATACAAAGGGAAGGAGAGGTTATGAAATAGATTGTCCTTAAATATATAGATTGATTAGATACTACAGATATCTTTTAATCTTCATCACTTCCTATTCAATCAGCCTACAATTCAAGGGTCAAGTACATGTAAGGAAGGCACAAGACTAGAATTTGAACCTAATTCTATGTATCTTTCCAAATATCATCTAAATGACCATACTATCATGTATTCCTTGATTGTTATATATATATATATATATATATATATATATATATATATATATCTGAATCAAGGTATATATTATATATATATATATATGTATGTATATATACCTAATTCTATGTATCTTTCCAAATAGCACCTAAATTGCCATACTATCATGTAGTCCTTGATTCAGTTCTATATATATATTTACATTAATTTTCAGCTGATCCTACAGTTTTCAACACCAAGTCTGCAGTCCAGTATTGTATAAAGAAAAGACTTTGTCACTCAATTATTGAACAGTAAATTCTGATACTGAGAAGGAAAAGTATACATGAGTTATTCTCAAGTACTGTTTTGATCGATAGCATTATTCTCTTCCCATGTAAAATTTACTGAAACAGAAATAAAATCAGTTCTCTTCAACATCTGTAATAGAAATACCTGAATAAATGGCTGCCACCTATTGTGTGTTCTTTCAATACCACTCTACCTTAAATGAATTTGACTTCTCCTGGATTGTGAAGAAAAATTAACTTGCTTTACCAGTTCAAGATAGGTTAGTAGTTTGATTCTTTAAGAAATTTGACTTATCCCATTTTACTCTTTAGAATTTGTTTAGGTAAATTACATTTTAGTGGTTCCCATTTCATCTCTGTCTATGTAAAAAGAATAGTAATATTTAGGGGGAAATGGATTTTATTAGAGATAATGCAGCTTTTTCCATGCCATTTATTTCATAGATCTTTAAAAGAAAAAATATGCTCATGAACACTAACTCTATAGATCCTACAGCCCTTAGAAAGATAAAAGAGTTTAAAATAAAAACCTGAAATTCATTGTAATTCTATCATTTGAGAACACAAGATATTTTTTTAAATGCTGTAAATAAATATTAAGAGATTTGTTTAAACCTAGCTTGCTTTCTACTATATTTATATTGAAGATCTCACTTAGCAGCCTTGAATGCTTGATTTTGAGGGCCATTCAGGATCCAAATTTATCATTTTTGTTTGTAATAATGGGAAATAATAAATGAATTTTAGTGATATTTTTATTTTAAATTTTTATTAGTAGATGTTTGGAGCACAAAACGTTATACTCATTGTAGAGAATCAGTGCATGCCATTTCAATTATTTCCCTTTGTCTTCACCCCTTTTTATTTTTCCAGTTTCAGGTTAATTTATTTATCTCTACAAGACCTCATAAAGTTAATTTCCATATATACAGATTAAAATCCAAACTACTAAGCCAAAACACATAAAACATGTAAGATACTACATCAAGGTATGTTTTTAGCTACATTATCATCTCTGGATTACAAAAAAATTTGTTCTCTCTTTTTTCCTATTATCTGTCTTTTATCTCATACATTATATACATAGTGATATCTCGGTTCACAAATTTAAGTCTTTCCAAGATTCTGGAATTTGGTTTTGACTAGCATCATGGAATGAATTCTGTGACCAGAATTTTGTAATGAACTAAATTTGTGAACAAAGGTATCACCATATACATATACATATCTATATATCTATATATATATATATATATATATATATATATTCTTTAGTACAAGAGAAATTGTGATATTTAATCTTATGTATCTGAGTTACTTCACTTAATATTATAGTCTCCAGCTGAGATCTTTTGTGTTACTAGGTTAATTGTTATACTTAGATATCTTTCATTTGCTGGTCATATCAGGTCACATCTTTCCTAGTAATTATTTATAGAGGTAAATTTTGTCAAATAAAAAATTATGCAGAGACAGGGGTATAATAATACAATCTTGAACTCTCCTTGGAAACATTTTACTGAATTACTAAATTCATAAATAGAATAATTTAACTTTCTAATATAACACTAAGACAGCATATGATAAATCTCAGGGTGACAAAAAAATACCCATTTCCCAGTAGAAATAATTATACTTAGAAAAATATCAAGTATTAATATATAACAAGAAAATTAAGAAATCCATGTAGGCAAAAAAGTAAAGTCCAAGAAGAAAAGTCCAATAAAATAAAATAATTAAATCAAATATGAAGTTCCTGATGTTCAAATTTGTATTTTTTAAATAAAACCAAAGACTTTTTTTTTGCAATATTCCATATTTAAACCAGGCTCTTTGCACAAATTGGCATGTCCAGCCCTTGTTTTATTTCTATTTTTTTATTTTGAGAAGATTTTTGCTAAGTTCATAAGTTACTGAGGCTGGGCTTGAATTTTCAAATCCTCCAGCCTCAGCTTCTCAGAGTGTTAGAATTACAGGACTGTACCGCCTCATCTGACTACACAAATGCCTCTTATTTGATTTAAAAAAAGGGCAAGCTCATGTTTACTACATCCTTCATTATTTTCTTGCTTCAACCTCTTACTTCTTAAATTGACTATTCTATAAGGATCTATTTTTGCCTCTCATATTTGCAGACACCCTTTTACCCCTTGGAAGTCTCCATAATTCATGTTGCTGGATTCAGCTAGCATCTCTGAACATAGAATCCCATTCAAGATCTTTGTTTTCTTTGGGTTTCACATTTCTAAATGTCTACTGGAAATATATCAAACTGAATTCATGCTCTGTGCAATAAATTCTGCCACTCATTTTACTTTCAAATAATAATCATAGTAGTAAAAAAATCTACTATTTATTATACTATAAGCACTTTACATGAGTTGCCCTTTCAATTCTTACGACAAATAGCAAAGAACTCATTATAATACTCATTATACAGAAATGGAAATGGAAATTTAAAGTTTGAGTAGTCGCTCCAAAGCAAGACTGGTAACAAACACGAGAACTTAGATTTCAACATGAGTGGTTCGGGGTCCAAAATCTGTGTTCCAACCACGAGACTGTTTTAAATCACCTTCCTTCCTCAGATTTGAAATCTCATACATGTCTTTGATGTTATCGTATCCTTTAACCAGCACAATTATTTATCTTTCTACTCTAAAGATAAACAAAAGATACAAAGTTTTGGACCACATGAGGATACTACTATGGTATATTTATATTATAATGTCCTTTATTTATACAAATGTCCATAGCACCTTGTATAGTCCTGAGAGCGGGGCTGAATATCAAACATGTTTGTTGAGTAAGTGAAAGTCATTTGAATTCTGTACTCAGACTTATAGAATTCATACATTCACTACACTTTACATAGTTCAGACCTTTCAACACCTTGACCTTGTTTATTCCAAGAATCATAACTTTTTCACTTGTTCTGTCTTTTTCTTGGTTTTAATTGGTCCCATCGTGTTTCTCTTTGAGTAAATTTTCAATATGTGAAGTTCTGAAGTCTAGCTCAAAACTTTGGTGATACTTTATAGCTTTTGAAATAGAAATCATTATCCTAGCATTTATGACCTCTATGAATAATATGAGGTCATTGCTTTTATGTCCAAACCAGCTAGGGAAAATCATTGTGGCTCCTAAACTAACAATCCATTCCTATCTTCACTTGTTCCTAATACTTATGAATCAGAGCACTATGTCCTCAGGATGGTAAAGCTTTCCTAAACCTTCAGGGTCCAGTTCTCCTCAAGAATTGCTGGTGTATCTAGTCTAGGAAGAATTAATATGAACTATGCCTTTTGTGCCTCTCCTGAATATTTATCACTCATTCTTATTTTAAATGTATATTTTCAAAATGTAAAGTTGGGATATACTCAGATGAAACTAGTCAATGACAGACACTGCCTCTCATATATGGCTTAATTAGCATTCTGTAGAGTTGCAAGGATTGGTGGAAAAGTTGGAACAATCATCTGTCTCCTGGACGCTAATGTGGCACTGAGACCCTACAGTCATTGTGAGTTTCCACTGTTGAGAGGAGACCAAGACCTGGTAATATGATAGTATAAAAGACCAATGATAGGTAGATAGATACTGACAGACAGAAAGACAGACAGACAGACAAATTTAACCAATCTTCCATAGAAGACTAAGACAGACAGACAGACAAATTTAACCAATCTTCCATAGAAGACTAAGACAGAATTCTGATCTGTTTCTATTTCCTTTTCATCTTTGTATCTTCTACAGATTTGATCAGATCATGTACACAGTAAACACAGACTGACTAAATGAGTGAATGACTAGATGAATGGATAGGTGAGTGGATACAAATGAATGAATAAACTCAATAGAACAGAACATATGGGTGTATATGTGTTTATCAAAATTTCAATTCTCCAAAGAAGGAACTGGTAAAAATAAAAATGTGACTTTTATTATTCAAGCAGCAGAAACTGTATGGGCCCTTTCATGACAGAGATTCTGAAGAGTGTTTCATTACTATTGTCTGTCTTCATTTGTAACTATACCTTACCTAGAAGAAAATTTTTGCTCATTTAAAAGACAAAAAAAAAGCAATAAACTATGCAGTAGGTAAGCTGCCACTTAACAGCTTTATCAAAGCAATATATTTAACTCCCGATGTTAAAAATGCAAACAAACCTTTAACTTCTAAGATCAATTACACCTATAGAATGAGCCTGGCTGGGAACAGCATTCTTTCTTGTCAAGCACTTCTTATCATCAAGAAAGAATAAACACTCTAATTATTTTTTTTTCTTTTTTGTTTGTTTCATAATTAGATCATTCATTACTCCTTGGAATTCAAATCAACATCAGATTTATAGGTGGAGAGTATTGAAATATTGATTTGGTTATAGAAATGTCAAACTTGGCAGGTAAGCTGTCTTTCTGCTGGAGAATGCATTTGCTTTAGCAAACGTGGTTAAGAAGGCTGATAGAACAATTAACAAGCAATTTGTATGTGTGCCAGGCACAGAAAAAAAAATTAAATGTATATAGTCATTTTAGCATAGCCCTATTCCAAGTTCCTGGAATTAAGACAATAAATCCAAACTACGACATACAAATTCTAATTACTGTAAGGTCTGACGTTCATCTTCTACCTCTGCAGGCCAAGTTACACTTAAACTGAGATGTGTGGGTGCCGAGTCAGACAGGTTGCCATTATGAAAACAGTTCATGGTTTTGGTGTAGTTAAATACGGATTCTACGTGGTTCTGCAATTCCCAGCCCTGTGAACTTAGCATGGCATCTCTCCATAGATAACACTTTAATCACTTTTAATTAGAGAATAACATATCTACTTTGCTTATCTCACAATGTAGTAGAGACTGTTTTTTGAAACTACCATCCTCTATTTTTAAAACAGATTTTCCCTTGAGAAATCACTGTGTAAATCTCACATATGTGTACTTCTCTACAGAAAAAAATCATGTACTATATTTCCAATGAGCTAATCAAGAAAAATGAAAGTGTTGAAGAAAAAGGAGGGAAGAAGGTGGCAAGATAATTATAATTGCATTAAATGGGAAAAATGTTGAATACCTATATGATGATTAACTTAGAAAAGTATTCTGCATGGAGGAAGTTATTTCCTAAAGTGTCACTCAAAATAAATCTTACTGTTTGCAACTTTCTCTCTGAAGATGTATACTAAGTACACTTAAATCATTAACCAAGTCTTCATCTTTGATGAATGAGAATCACTACCAGAAAAAAATAAAAACAGATTCTATTCATCCTTTCCTCGTAATATACAAAAGGTACAGAGATACATTTTCTTGTCATTATCCATTGATACATTAAGTAAAGAGAAGTAAGTTTTCTGGAGGAATAACTCTTTCCCATTCTTTCCACAAACCTTGTGTTTCTTCATCATGTGGCAGGGGCTAGAGCTTATCTATGATACGTTGACTTTGATGAGGCTAAATTCATCATTACTGACAGAATCAGGAATATAGTGAATTTTAGAGCAGCTACTACAGATGTTCCAAATTTAAAGGAGAAAAGCGATTGAGGTTGTCACATGTATTTTTACTTTCTTCTTGTCCAGTGAAGAACGTTTATTAGAAATGTTTTATATCAAGTTGGCATATCAACATTTTTTTTTTGAATGCTGGAAGATAAGTTCCTTAATTCTCTGACCTGTATCTCAATCTGATGATTCAAAAAAGAAAATTTTAATCTCACCCTACTGATCAGCTATTTTAATGTTTGAGCTGTGAACACAAAGAATATGCTTTCAGAAATGAGTATCTTTAGACTTCAGAGGCTGAGACTTTGAGCACTGGAAAAATAAGCCTTGAGCCTCTGCTTCAGCCCACGGTTTTGAAATGAAGAATGATGGCTTTGCATTTAATAAAACGACCTTGGGAGCTCTTCACGAAGACTTAAGACCTCAGCTCTTCAGCCCCTGGCAGTGCTGCGTGAGTACCATATTCAGTCCTTCTAAACTCCAGCCAGTGCTTTTCCTACTAGGATCAAAAGCACAGAAATTCTTACCTTCAATCTAGCCTCTGTTGTCCAGCTCAAAGAAATATTTTTATAAAAACTTAAATGGTGACTGAAATACAGTTTTCAATTTTATTCTGGAATTTTTCCAAAATTTTGAGTTTTTTATATTAAGGGGCATCATAAATCAACAAGTTATACAATATTAAAAATATGTGTGATATATTTTGAGGCCATGTGGTTAGCAGGGGCTTTATACATGTAATTCGTGGTAAAATTAACAATCATATAAGAAAAACGAGAGTATGGCTCCATGACCACAATTGAGTTCTCTGAGAAACAAGAAGTATCAATGAATAATTTCTTGCTGTTTACTCATGGTACTTATAAAGATAATACGACACATAATTCCAAATGTAGAGGCTTAGTTCATACAAGTACACATAGAAAAGTGTAAATGTTTAAGCTGGAAGCTGCCACTGATAAATGAAAAAATCAATTTGATTTCTTCATAAATTATCTCACTTAGCTGGGTTTACATTCCTAAAAAGGAGAGAGCAATGGAAAAAAAGAAGAAAAGAAAAAAAAGTGCAAAGTTTTTGTTGTTTTCAAGTTAAAAGCTCCATTTTGGCTAACTCATGTTTTAAAGAACAAAGTCCAGCAGGAAAACTAACCATCAGAACATCTCACTAGTGTATTATTTGTAATTATTTGTCAATATGTTTCAGTTTAGTTGCTAAAATTCCAGATGCTATCCAATAACCCCAACTTTCATGAACAGTAAATCATCTTGGAACTATTTGAAATGGTAAAGCATTTTCATTTTAAAAAAGAAAGTGGATATAATTATATATATAAACTTCCATGGAGCATTCTGATCCTGCCAGAGCTCATTTTTTATGATGAAACTAAGACTGATGTGGGAGAAATTAAAAACTGCCTAATGGTTAAAATACTTGGATAAATTTTTACATTACACTGAAAATCATCACTATGCTTCCTCATAGTATAGTGTCTTTTTTTTTTGTAGGTTAGATATTCCTAAATTAGAACTAAGCAAAATTTTTAGATAGGATGGAAATAGAAAGAAACAAATGTGAACAGAAGGAAATCTTGATTATTCATCATAGTTTAGATAATATCTACAAACTGTAGATTCTCTAAAGGAATTTATCTTCTTGTGTGGCATGCTTACCAATCCCTTGCAAAATGAAATGTTCTCCTGAAAGTTTACCTGGACTCTAATGAAAGGTCCAAAAATGCATTTTCTGGGGAGATTCTATAATACAAAATATCTTGTATTTAATCTGGTGGAGAATTAGAAATGAGAAGATGCACCAAATGCAAAATGCTATCGAGGGAGAAGCAAAACAGACTAGTTAGTGACAGGTTTTGCTTTTGTGTTTCATCACATTTGATATCTGTAAAGAATTATATCTGGAGTACTTCACAATCAGTATGATTTTCATAACTGAGAGCCTATAAAACCTCATGAAAAAACAGAGTATTAATTATTTGGCAAAAATCAACAACAAAACTTGTTCAGGGTCTGGAATTAGTTCCAGATTTTCTAATGACAAGTGTCATCACACACACACACACACACACACATACACACACACACACACACACACACGTGCGTGCACACACATCCAGGCACACACACACATACACGTACATATACATTCTCTTGTGCAGGCTCTTTGATTTTATTTCTTTCCAATTGTTTCTACCTTAGAAAGACCAAATCTTCAATTTAAAAAACATGCAAGATCACTATCAAAGACACTTGATACCCTGAATTTAAGAGAACTGCCATGAAATGATGACTCACTACTTTCAGTTTAAAAAAAAAATCTGTCAATATGGAAGTACCTGCGCAATTGAAAATTGAGAAGATATTTACAGAATTTACAAGGATGTTCAGAAAATTAAAAGAATATTTGACTCCAGACTCTTCATATTTTCTCATTTAAATTTTTTTTAAATATAATGTACACTAGAAGGAATTAGGCTGTGAACACAACATATCATGCATTAATTACGCAAAGCCCCGTTTATTTAGATTGTAAAATAAAGGTTGGAGTCAAGAACCTCTGAGAAAATACTGAGCTTTATTATTCTTAAAACATTTTACTGTTAATTAAATAGTATGTTCTATGCCATCACACATCAATTAAATAATAATGAATTATTTTAGACTATATGGTTGCTCACCTGTAGTTTAATTTTCTCTACATTATTTGCTTGCCAATTAACACAGTTTTTTTGAAGAAATTACTTGAAAAAATATGGAAAAATGATACAAAAATGATATAAAAATTTGCAATTAACTTAATCTTCATTGTTATAAAGTAGTAATCTTTTTTGCTATTAAACAGTTTCTTTATTATTATATCTTCATAATACCTCAGACTGAATCTGTGTTCATAGGTAAATTTCCACCGCTTTAAGGTATAAATTTAAAAGCAAAACCAAAAAAAAAAAAAATACAAGTAGATTTTTATACATAGTTTTAAACATAGCTGTAGTTCATATTCTTAATTGTATTTTATAAAAACACTAAACAAAAAAATTTTTTCTCCTGAAATTATTTGCTTAAGTAATGAAAAACTTCCTTACATTAAGCCCCCAAAATAAATATTTGTGCTCAGTTTCTGTTCACCTAGTATATAAATCACATAACAGTATCTAATGTATTAATGAAATAGTGGAAGATGTGGATTCAGAGACCATTTCGTAGATCAAATTAATTTAAATCAAACATCATAGATTTATATTCAACTCTAATCATGCAGTTTAAAAAAAGGTTCTATTTGCTGCCATACCTCCATTTTTCTCTCTTCTCTGTCGTGCAGCCTGTGAGTTTCAATTTTGTCTTAGCTCCCAGAATTCACTCAAATCTTACTACTTAACAAGTGAAGGGCATCAAGGTTTACCATGTTGATCTCTTAATGTCTACTACTATATTTAACACATTTATATCTCAAAAAGTTCCCTAGAGATTACTTTTGTCCAACATATGTTCAAGTCTTTAAAATACTGAACAGTCTAAGAGTTACAACCTCAATTGCTGAGCCCATTCATTTAAACCATCAGTCAGATAAATTGCTATAGTTACAAAATAACTAAAAGTTTTAAAACCTGCTAATTTTTCTAAGAAAATATCAAAACTGTTTGATTTCCATCACAGTACCCAGGAAAGGAGAACCGAGGCTTCAAAAGAAGTGAAACTATTTTTTAAATCAGTAGGGGATTTTACTCATTTAATTGTTACCTCGAATGAATTGCTTAATCTTCCTGATAACATTAATAAATTAACATTTTAGGATTTTAATCAAAGACATATTGTAAAAATGATGTTTCTCCATGCTCCTTAAGGATAATTCTTTTTTAGTTTGGTCAGTGAATGATGCAGAAAAAACCCTTTGAGTTTGTAAACTTGCCTATGCTCTTTAAATTTAATTTGATTCTTCTCAGATAATTGTCCTTTCCATAGTATGATTTTTCTTCATTAAAACCCACACCCAAGAGATTCATTTAGGAGAGATAAAAGGAGATTCCCAAGTGTCACTAGAATGACATAGTGGAAAGTGTCAACTGCTGTCCCCTGGTATTTCTAAAATATGGAGTCAACCATTTCCTGGTTTGATTCTGCCCACAGATCTCCCATAGAATTCAGAGGAACTAGTGAACTGTAGGAGTGTATCAAAAGAAAACGGCGTCCCAAGAGAGTGGTTTAGTTTAATAGTGTTGACTTTTACATCTTCCTCTTCAAAATGTTTGGTATCTTTGCCAAAATTAATTCACTTCATTTTTTGTTATGAGAACAAATTGCAAAACAGATTCTTCTTTAGTCACAGAAAAGAACGGAAAAAGAGCAGAGGTAAAGAGGAAACAGTTCAAAACAAATACGTGTTAAGGCCGCCTTAGAGCGGTGAGTAGTAACAGCTTCAATTGCATGCATATCCTGAGCCTAAATCAATAACTTTTAGTATCACAAATATTCTTTGTTCAACAAACCAATCGTTGAAGAATTACAGATTAATACATAACTGAAGATGAGAAAGAGACAAATCCTTCAAAGATATTTCTACATGTGAAGTGTCAAGCTAAACAAAACTTAAATATTTAGCTTTAAGAATTGCATATTTAAGATACACAAAATTAAAACTGGGCAAGTGGGATTGCCTTCAGAAAGACCACAGGATTCCCACCGACTTCTCAGAAAAGGCCTGAGAATTAGCTCACTTTCTTATCAGCATGACACTGTTTTATCTATTAAACAGTAAAACTCAAGGAAGGATGGGAATATTTTCTCAATTTTCCAAGATTGTTTCTTAAGATTGTACTACAATATTTAAATCTGTAAAGTTCTATTTTTAAAGAAGATCATTTCAATACTTTAAACTTTAAAATGGTCAAATGTATTACGTAAGAAATACATTTAACAACTGATAATTGAACTCCTTGTGAATAAAACAAGGAAGAGACACAGAATGGGAAGAAATATTTACCAGATTGAATGCTATTAAAAAGGCAAATAACCATTCCTTTGGGTAACTAGGTAGTGATTAAAACGTCTATAGTAAGAAACATTGTACCTAAGATTAAAAAATAATTTTCATTATTTCTTCATATTCTTGGTCATTTATAAGTTTCTGAAAATCTTGCATATGTTTCAAATCTACTTAAACTCTTGGCAAACATTTGGAGATAACTAAATTTGGCTATTTGAGCAACACTCAGCAGAGGGATGTATACCCAAGTTTTTTGCCTCATTTATTTCACAATTTATTATGAAATAATTCATTTATTCATTTAGATGAATAAAAATGACTGAAACGTTAATATAGTACTTATTTACTTAAGTATTTATTTCTCTACCTAAGAATAATATTTACTTTGGTATATTTACATAAAAAAGGCTAAACCTGAGGGGAGAAAAGAGTTGAAAACAAGGTTTGGCAAAAATGGGACATAAGAATGTAAACAGGCAAAAAAGTTTGTATTCAGATCCATACCTGTGCATAGAATGAAAAAGAGGGTTGACCTTTTCTCTAACACAGTATCAAATTTTTAAATTTGCTATATCTGTTATTGGTAGTTCGTGTACATTTTTATGAAGAAGGAAATGAGATTTCTCTATTTACTTGACACTAAGTCAACTATCCAATGACTAACTTATAGGTTAAAAATGACCACTCTAGGGCAAAGCTCATAGGAGTCCTGCCACAATAAAGAAGAATGAATAGACCATGACAGTTTCAAAGGTCAACCCCAATGCATTAGAATATTCACAGTGTGAGGCTAAGGGACGAAACAGAGAAGGTAAACATTTAAAAGACGAGAGAGGAATAACCTACTTCGCACAAGCTCAATTTGGGTTCACGTCTTAGGAAACCAGAGCCCTTTCTGGTGTAGACATCACTATCAAAATTTGCATAAAGCATAATCTAGAAAATATATTGTACATATAAGCTGATTCTCTTAACAAAAAATGTTGAAAATAGTCTCTGTGGTTACTAAATTATTCAATTGTACTGAAATTCTAGACGAAATGATGATTGAGGCCAAAAAGTGAAGTGGGCTTTCGTGAAGGCACTATTAGTAGACAGAGGACTGTATGAGTTTACTGTGGAGTCTAAATATGTCAGATGGCCAAACTATGTCAGATATTGATGATGAAAAGCCTTAACATTGGTGAACTTGTGAATTTTATCTACAAAATGCCTAATCTAAATATGTATGTTCTGAGTTTGAAATGTATCTCAATATATGTGTTAATGAGTTTTAGGGCAATTGCCTTTTATATGATCATCAGTAATATTTAAAATAAACAGTCAGTGCATGACTTTTGTTAGTTTTTCATTTGCCTGTTATGTAGAATTTTGTAAAATATCCTCTTGCACAGACAATAAAATCCTCTACACACATGATAAAGTTACTTCATTAAATATATAGACAAACTCTCTATGCATTGCCAATTTCCCAAATGCATAAATACAGTGTAAAACTGTTATCACCAAACTTTTGATGAGTTGTGATCCTGTGGTTCAGAGCAGGCAGTTCAAACTCATATCAATTCCCCTATTTTAAGGTTGTATTTTTAGTAAGCAATGCAGCAGTCACTAGAACATCATGCAATACAAGACTTCCATGCGTTGAAGAGATTATAGAGACTACCAGAAATTGCTTTATTTGGAAATGGACAAACTAACTGTGAAAATACCTGGTAGCTGTTAATGCTTACCTATCAGAATGAAAAAAATGTGAAAATATGTAGCAAATGGTTGTAAAAAAAAATGTAAGGTACACTACTTTCCTTTGGTCATGAATTGTTTTCTTTATTTTTGAGGATATTAAAATATTTCTTGTATCACTACCAGATCCTTGCAGAATAAAGTATATTATATTGCTTGACAATAATTTAAAGAGCTATCAGATGGTCACATGAGATGGTTGATACTTTTAAATAAATGTTTGAATTCACAATAGATATCTTTTGAAAAAATGATTGATATCCTTTTAATCTGAGTGTGGGCATTGAAAATAGTAACCAGTCTCCAGAATATACTTTCTCAAAATAGGTTGCATTATGAAATGCAGAAAAATGAACTTACAACTGTTAAAAGGATATTAAATAATAGAAACTATGAGTGTTGTCTAAGACAAATTTCTTCCTAAATATTGAGATAGGTAGTTAAGAAAACTTCTTAAGTTTCCCCAAATCAAATAAAATTCAGGTAACATGAGCAAGAATATTGTGTAACTAAATCGTGAAATAGGAAAGAGAAGGACATGATAGAACATGGATAATAGAATAGAATGTTGGCTGAAAGTCTGATCAGCCAATATTGAAATATATCAGAAAAAAATTCATCTTCTAGTTTCAGTCTGTTTTTTCTGTTTTTTAAACTAAATCATAACTAGGGAAATATTTGCTTTTTTGGTTATTTACCATCTAGGAAAATAATAGAATGTGCCATTAAAAAAGTGACCTAGATACTTTTAATGTATTACTCAATTGAATGTAAGCTTACTTAAAATAGTTTATCTGATAACATTTTCATACCTATTAGCAAATTCTATGGTATGAAAATTCATAAATCTACTGTAAACTAATGAGAAAATTTGCCTCATGGCCAAGAATTTCTTACTTAATTGATACTCAAAGTGTTTTTGTACTATTTCTCTTCAAGTTATTTTCATGGTATACTTTGCATCATAGCTATATGTGGATTTCCCATTTCCCTCTTTCTATAATCTATATGCTATTGTGGATTATAACTGCTTTATTATTATGTAAGTTTTAACTTAATTATATTGAATCTGTTCTTCAAAAGCAATTTTCATTTCAATGGAATAAAAAAAATCAGATTTATTCAGACATACTAAACTGTTAAAATTTTCAAAGATTAGTAGAACTGTTGGTGTTTAAAAGAGTGCCTCTGTGGTTCTTGTGTACGATAATTTATAGATTTTGTACTAGGAAAATGTAATCACCAAATTCTAATTGTTTTTTAGCTTAAAATGTTCAGACTAATTAGTAAGAATGCAACCGTGTTAGTATGTAAAAGAAATAAAAGATTTTCACTTTCTCTCAGAGATTTTGATCCAGGATGATTGTTACTCATCATTACAATCTTTAGAGGCATTCTGATAGTTTTCAATAGGAACATATTAATTCTCTACATGTCGCCTGATACTACCTCGTGAAAAAGTGAAGACTCAGATGGATGCGTTGACTCAAAGGGAAAAATCTAACCAGAGTAGTACAAAGAGCAAATACCCTCTAATATCAAAACAACACTGATTTCAGAGCTAAAAATAAAAGCTACTTAAGAGCCAACATCTATGTAACATTTAAAGCAAAATAAACAAAGCTACGAACCAGGCAGATGCACTCGCTTGTACTGCTACACGGCAGGAAGTGGGAACATGGCTGATTGTTACACAGCAATACCGTGTGCATATTTCACCTGTTTCTTTGAAGACTGAATAATAAAATGACACACACTACTTTTTTAAAAATCTCCCCTCTTGGGTAAAAAAGAGACTGAAAAAAAAAAAAAACAAATAAGACCAAATTAAAAGTCATGTCGTGCGTACACTACTATGTATCACAAAGAATAAAAAGATTCTGATTTTGGAAAAACAATGCATTTGAAGTGCACAGTGGGACTTGCACATTTACAAGCAATGTCCATGCACATTCAGTAATTTCTAAAATAAGAATTCTCATCTGAAAGGAATGACAGTATTTTTGTTTTGTTTTGTTTTGTTTTAAATCGTGGTTATTCAGGATCTATGTTTAACTATTTCTTTCCAAAATTCAAATATTGCATCAGAGAAAAAATATCCCTCAAAATAAATTACGTAACAAGAATGTTCAAAGAGGGAGATTTTATTGCTGCTTTAGGTGAAAGAAAGCAATTTGTTGTTATTACTTGGAGAAACAGAATAACAGAGATCGAAGAAATACCTAAGAGAGAGTTCTAGAAGTTACCATTTTCCTGACTAGCTCTTCAAATTCTCTTTCTCTCAGCCATTCTTTTAGTGACATATTCACCATGTGGTGAAGGGACACAGGCCATATCAAGGAGTCTCACAGTATGCACAGCTTTCAGGAGAGAAAAGCTATTGCTAGTTCCACAAAGTGGGTGGTGTTATCAAGTAACTATCTGACAGTATCCTCACGTTTCATCAAGGTGGAGTTTTCTTAACGTCCAATAGATAGCATCTCTTTGTTTTCTTTATATCTTTCCCCACCTCAAGGTGAATTTTTGTTTTGTAATATTACATAAGTTTCTAGAGGTGAGATTGTGGTAACTCTTATAATTTTCTGTTCATTTGAATTATTATTCCATACTAAGATGCTCTGAATGTAATTTCTAAGTATTTTAGCCTGTTTCTCAATTCTGGAAATTGGCCTTTAAAAATCATGTTGTATAGACATTTAAATTTTAAAATATGTTTCCTATAAAGAATTAGTGATAAGTGTAAATACTTTGAAGCTAACCAGAGATCCCTTTTTTGCCCCAAATATTACAGAAAAATGACCGTGTGTTTTCCAGTTCCTATTGATCAATAGGATGCATAATCTGATTGGATTGGGCAAGTGTCTCTTTCCTTCAGCACTTTAATAGATTTTTCTTAATGTTGAAAGAAGACGAATTTTCACTAGAGTAAGGGCTTTAGGTCAAACATGCATCAAATCTGTTCTTTTCTTGGCCCTAGATTTATATTTATTAAGCCTAATGTAACATTTTAACCAGAATTTAGAGATGCTACATAAAGAATATAGTATATTTTCTTTGCATAGAAACTTTTATAAAAGACCATGTGCGGCTTCAATATTTCATAAACATAAATTGTTGGAGGGTATACACTTCTTATTTAGCCATTTGCATGGGAATATTCAGTGTCACAAACCTGGTACAAATGAAGAAATCAGAATCACTTCTACTGCTAGTTAGTTTGAATGTATAAAAGAATGTTTTACAGTAAGAATAATCTGTGCCCACAGAGAATATTTTAGAAAATGTGAATATATAGAGTGAGAAAGAGAAATAATATTGTATTTTTCCCTACACAATCATTAGGATTTGGTAGATATTTTTCTTTCTTTCCTACATCACTAATTAATTTATGGTATAATCTATATATGATATCTTCTGTTTTTTCATTTAACATAAAATCATTAACAGAAGTTCTCAAGCCTTAGAAATCTCTGCCTGTATTTGACTGCATATTGAATTTGTCACATTTACTCATTCATTCATTCACTACTTAATGCTTTCAATTTGTTGTTGTTCCACAGGAGAAGCAGAAGAGAACAAGACACAGTTCCTGTCCTCATGTACTTCAACTTCCTAATTAAGTCTACTGAGATAAAAATTTCACTAAATGCAATCTACAGAATAAAAATTCTCTTAATTCTAATGAATATTAGCAGGGTTTAGGTAAGAGGACTAAGGGGCTTGAATCATTTTTTTCACCAGTAGAGGATACTTTTTAATTTTAAATGAACTATAGCATTGACAGCAAATTTAAGGAATGTTCTACACTTTCTGCTGATAGTCCATGTCTTTGAGAATGGAATTATTTATATGGAAAACTAGTTGAGATTTTAAGAAAAATATTTTAAGCCACATGTGCACATAATTTAATCAAAGTCCACTTTAAACTTCCAATGTTCAATGTTACAGAAATATTTTCTTTTCTTTAAGATTAGTCCCTTTATGATACAACGATTAAGTTTTCCCTGAAGTCTAAATAATTTGCCTAAACACACTGAATATTTTTGTTAAAATGAACTGAGTTTAATTGAATGCAATGATATATTAAAGCCAAATTCTAAGAAAGAATATTTAAATGCCAAATTGTAAAAAAGGAACTTACACTTTACTTCATTTAAAGAAAAGCCGTGTCTGTTTTTGATTCTTTCAGAAACTCAGTAAATATAAATTTATTAAATTGTTAATAATTATTAAATTGATCAACTACATATACCTCCAACCAACAAATTATTTATTACTTTAGATCTGTAATAATTTGTTTCTAAAAGAAGAAAGGTCCAACTGGTTTATTTTCAGAAATACTGAGCAAATTAATCAAATGTGAAAATTTATACAATAAATTGTTATGTTGATAGTAAAAGTTATTGTAATATTAGTAAAATGTCAATAACTGAGTTACATTAATATCTCTTTGCTCAAAGGATCTGTGTTGGTTATACATAATGAGCTAAAAGTATAAAGCAAATGTCTTAAAGTGTTGATTTTAATCATTTTTCATTTTAGCCAATATGGTTGTTGTTATCCTCACACATATAGACAGACTGACTAGAATTCTCAATGTGTGCAGAAACATTTTATTATATTAAAAAATTTTGAGCCTTCTATGTTTTTTATCAGTAGCACCCATGAATGAGATCAACATTACATAGACCCACATCATATATATATGTATATATACATATATATATATATGTCTTTCTAGAATGGAGAAATATGTATATATATATGGATGCGAATTTGCACTCAGTTCCAACAGATTTTATTGATGTTTATTTCTATGTGATATATCTTCAGATAAACAAATTAGAAAAGAGAGCCTGATTGTACAAATAAATAAGTAGAAA
The DNA here is from genome assembly GCF_034190915.1 of Cavia porcellus. Lineage (NCBI taxonomy): Eukaryota > Metazoa > Chordata > Mammalia > Rodentia > Caviidae > Cavia > Cavia porcellus. Next base: position 44,856,112 of record NW_026947496.1, read on the forward strand.
AGTGGTTCCAGCTAACTTTTACAAGCCTTACTGCTTATACAGCCTTGCTTTATTTGCTTGAAAAAACCATTAAGGATCTTCATTGTGTACCAATTCATCATTACCTTGCATCAACACACAATTATGTCCTAACTCCATTTACTCTGCTTCCACCCTTTGTAATCAGTCTGTTCAGGTGGGAGCAAGTTGTCTGCATTCTCCTGGGCCAGCAGCAACATTATCCCTTGATAGCATACTAGAAGCAGAATCTCCAGCACGTCACCAGCCTTCTGGAACAGAGTATGCATTCCAAATGCTTTCTTTGCATGTGAAAGTTTGAGAATCACAGTCTCGTTGTTGCCATCCGGTCACTGGTATCTTTTCAAATGGAGCTGTGTTACAGTGAATGTACCTTAGATGTGGGTAAGCAGACACTTCATTATCATTTAATATTCTGAATGAAGTATATCACAGATAAAACCAAGTGTCAGAACCCTTGGTAGGATGTAGACACTGGCTAAGACTTTGGGTTACTTAGAAATCAATTCTTCACTCAGTGCGCACTGCATGTTCCATGCCCATCAGATGGGAAGTATGATCATAAACTAATGAAACAAATGTTTATCTGTACTCAGTGAGTGTGAGTTACCTCTGAGTTATGCCATAGAAGCTAGTGACCACTGGCCTTCAGGCTGGCTCAGTTATTTGCCTGTCAGGGTACGGCTGGGTAGCATTTTATTCTGGTTGGTGGCATCCGATAAAATTCCACTTGCTAATGGTTACATGGAATTTCAAAACTTTGGAACATTTTTGGAAAACTATAAATCAAGTGGAATCACCTAGAGAGACATCTGGGCTTCTCTCTTCAGTCTCTTCGGTTTTTCACATCTGTGATCTCCCAGTGGATGCTCTTCTCTCCCTACTCTATCCACTTCTTCACGACATCGAAGTCTTAAAAACTCAGCTTTATTATTAGAAATCAACATTCAGAGCTAGCTAACTCTTTGTAGCTTATAAGAGCTTTTAATCTCTGAGCTTCTTAAATTCCCTGGTGTTCTTATCCTTATTTTACAGATAAGGAATCTGAAATTTGGACAGAAGGACTGAGCAAAGTGACTTAGGAGAAACTTGACCTCATCTCTTTGGCTCTAAAAGTTTGGCTCTTTCTTATTTAATCTGATGTTTCCCTGAAAAAGCTACTGGCTCTCCATGGGTCTTTGCCTCTCTCTGAATTTAAATTACCACTGCCCTCCGTGAATCACTTTCTTTCTTCATCCTAGTTTTACTTGCAGTTTTACAGGTTTGATGAAGAGCAAATGGCACCATTAGAAACCACATGGGGTGGGAGCTCAGTTCCAAGCACACACATTCTGACCTGGAGCCTCTTCAAACGCGCCTGCAGCAGCACTGATGAGGGCAGCTAAGCCACAGGGTGGGAAGAAAAGACCCTGAACAAGGAGGAAAGAACAAGGGAAGGAGCTTCCTGTGTGTGCTCATGTGTGCACTTGTGAAATAAAATGTTTCATGTTTTCAACTGGCGAACATGGCTTCTTAGACTGTCTTTCTAGAATGGAGAAATATCAAGGACTGGCATATTTGTTATCCAGTAAAAGCTGCTTGCTGTTAAAAATTTGAAGTGCAGCAGTGGTCTGTATAATCTCTCAATATTCTTCCCTGTGGGACATGTCAATGTAAAAATTGGTAGAAATCACAGGTTTGACTTAGCAATATCCAGAGCATAGCACTGAGCTACAAAAATATCTCTCTTTCTCCTGTACATTACATTTTCTCTGCATTCTCAGCAGCTGTATAAACCTAGTTAGCAGTGAGAGGGATTTTATAGAAAGTGACCACATATCATTACATCACCCAGTGATACAGTTGTAAAGAATCCAAGAGGAAAGGCTTTGTAAACTCTCCATAGGAACAAATATATAACTTCCATTGAACAAGTGCTATCCTGCCCAAACTTTAGAAAATTACGGTGACCTTCAATGATAGTACAGATTTCACAACCCGTATTTACATGTAATAATTTCCTCTCTGGGAAAATGTGATTTTGCTATTATGTCTCTCTTTTTTTCAACAATTTATTACTATTTCACTTAATCTTCTGAAAGATATAGCACATGAGTTCAGAAGAAAAGAATGAAATAACTAGATAGATTAAAGAGGTAAGTAGATAGGTAGATGCTAAATAGATTAAAAAATGAAAAGCAAAATGTATATCATTCCATATGGAAGCATGGATTAGATTGAACCAAATTGCTTAACTAAAGTAACCATATTATAAAGATATTTCTTTGAGATGCAAATTTATGGTTTTATAAATCTGCATGAGCAAAAGTATCTATATATAACACTTTCAATTACTTTATTAGTTTGGTAGCTTGTTCAGTGGAAATAAATATATCTGTGTGGTTTGGAATATTCCATTTCAAATGACAGAGATTATGGTACTGCATCAGGTAGCCACAGTTTGGTTGGTGCTTCAAATTAGTTCATGGCATTGTTACTACCTTTTATATACATTGATTTTTCAGCAAAGTGAGATAACTAATATACTTTGCCTTCAGATTTACCTCTGATATCAGTAATATATAGGCTTTTCCTGAGTCTTTCCACGTGCTTTTACAAATTATTTGGCAATATAATACATATTTGTTTAAGCAGGATGTGGGGGGATGCAATACAATATTAAAGACCAAATAGAATTTATGTGTCCATTACATAAAACATTTTTATATATTACACAACATCTAAAGATCCAGAGATTCTTTTCTCTTTTAAGAGTCAGATTAAATAAGTAAAATGCACACAAGTGTATTTCAAAAAGCAAGCATGTGGCTTAGCTAGAAAACAGTTCAAATGGCAAATATTTTGTGAAGCAAAACACGTTTATGGGAACTGAGCAAAGAAGTATTGTAATTTGGGTAGCAGTTGATTTCTGAGGAGTCTTTCACTTTCTGGTTTGCTGGAGGCCTTTTTCCTCCTCACTTTCCACGGCCCCAGGGTCTCTGTTTTGCAGTTATCCTTTCTGTGAGTTCCTTTGAAATGTTTAGGTGTTTTTAGATGATATGCTTTGCAATACAATCAAAATTAAAATGATTTCTTTTAATTTCGGATTCTTAATGAAGAAGAAAGGAGCTAAGAATAGGAGAGGTACAGAAAGGGAAGAAAGACAAAGAGGTCACTTTATCAGTTGTACACGTACTATGGTTGTTACAGTGGTCACTACTTGTCATCCACTCCTTGGATAGTTATCCTACTGAGAAAAGTACTTATCTATCTTCTTAAGAGAGTTGTACTCAATTTCTCTCAAAGAGCCCATAGAATATTAGTTTAAAATTTGAGTCTGTACTTCACTCCAAAACCATAAAAGTACTAATTAAAATTTAAAACAAGGGTTTTTGTTTGAAACTGTGTTCCAGCAGTTAGTAAGGCTGGAATTCAAAAATAAAAGAAACTCCCAACCTCCCCTGATGCACATGCTCAGATGCTTATGCACATGTACATTCTCTATTTTGAGGGAAAATGAGTATTCATATGGAGTCTAGTGGAATAATTGCTGCTAGAGATACTGCACATTTGTCATGGTAGGAAATTGCATCTACATTTTTTTTCTGTGAAATTAAAGTTTCTTAAGGTTCCTAAGTGCATGTGTGAAATGCCTTTTTGATTTATTTACTCATTTACTTCCTAATTTTTTTTTAAAAAAATCTCTTGCAATGCTGGCAACCTACAACAAGGTCCTCTGCACACTACACAAGTGCTGTATCACTGAGTTACATCCTTTCTCCTGCTCATTAACTTTTAAAAAACTTTGAAACATCTATTCAGGCTAAGGAGTTTGCAAAGTCCTATAAATTCAAACTGGGTTAGTCAATGAAATTTTATTCATTTTTAATTAGATTTGAAGCAAATTATTAATAAAGTAACTAATGGGATTTTTTTAAAGATAGAGAATACATCATACAGTCTTTAGAGTACAGTTAGACAAATAGAGCATATATAGCCTTCTCAATGGGGAACTCATACAATGTTTGCCATCATTCAAGATTAGTTCTTTTGTCTGTAAATTGGAGATCATAAATCTGTCTCTTGATGTTGTGATCTAGATCAAATGAAAAAAAATTCTAACACACACAATAGGTATTTAATAAATTTTCTTGTGTTAATTACCATCCGGTCGCTCCTTTGAACATCTAACATATCTTGTAGCTGGCAACTGACCAGCCTGTGTCAAACAATTGACTGAGAATGAAGCTAAATATAAAAATATGTAAATAGTTCAGGACAAAGCAGCTCTTTTCAGAAAAATTTCAGTAAAAAAGACTTTCAACACAATGAAAATTGCTTCAGGTTTTAGGATGGCATAAACTGTAATTAATGTCAACAGCAAAGAATGCTTTAGCTTCACACACCCTTCTCTTTTAAAAATCTGTTAAGCTCCAAGGGATGCATACTTGTCTTGCTCATTTCTTACACAAGTGCCCCCAGTTTCTCACAACTTCTACACAAAATACAGAAGGTAAAGAATGAAAATTCACCGGGAACTAAATTTGCTTGGTAACTAAATGAGATAAAAGACTCACTACAATGTGGAAAGCTTTTTATTTCTAGTTGATAATGATCCATATTTACAACAAATCTTATTATACACAGAAGACCATTAATCAAATGAAATTACTATTACCTGAGTAGCAGATAAAAATGTCATCTCGATTTTCATAATTCTTGTTAATGCAGAATGAATCAAAAAATGATCTATTCAGATAGGTTATTCTTCTTTTCAAGTCATTGTCCCTAAGGCTTGCTATTTTCTTGCACCTGACTTTTTTGTAATACGAGCATTTGGGAATCCATTCACAATTAAAGCCAGTTTTTCTCACAAAGTCACAAAATGTATAAATACAATAGTAGAACATGATTTGATTGGAAAGGAATAGTCCCAAACACTTTAATTTTATTTTTACTCAATTCGATATAAAAATTGATTTTAAATTACTACAATAACCCAGTGTATACTTATCTTCACTTTATAATCAATGAAAATCTCATTTATAATCAATGAAAATCCCAAAAGTTTTTTTTTTCTTTTTTTGCCCACACCCTGATAAGTTATGTTTCAGTCCCTAGCTTAATGGTTTTTTGGCTGATTGTATGGAATCTATCATAGTAGTTTATATTATTTATTTTATACACAAATGTAATCAAACAGATCCAATTCGCAAATATTTTTATTTCAATATTTTATCTCTATACATACCCACTTTTATTGGATTTTCAAAGGAAATTTATTACTTCCTAGAGATTGAATTTTAGATCTTTTAGATGAAATATTAATATATGTCTGAAGGCAAAGAGGTAATCTGATTGGTAGAAGCTTCAAACCATAAAGACTTGGAAAGATATGGTATTGCAATGGATGAATGTTTCTGGGAGAAAACCTCAGTCACACTTTGCCCAAAGCAATCTTAAACTTTCAATTATGCGTAATAAATGTAGGCATATTTAATCCATATATTTCATGATTCATTTACACTTCAATCACTATGTTGTTATTGTGAAGAATCATTTGATGTCTATAAGCCCTTTGAGCCTTTAATATATGCTTATGAAACCAAATTCCTCCCAATACATAGATAAACATATTATTTGAAAATTGACCATTATATTTTCCCTTTGGAAAAAAAAAATCCTTACAGTTGGGGTGTGGTTTTAGCATTTATACCACTCTTTAATTGATACTATATTCAGCTAAAAATAATTGGTATCAAAATCCTTTGTTTAAAAAACCCAATAACATTTAAATATTTTAAATCACTACTTTAGAGACTCCAAGGCTAACCCAGTAGTTCAAAGACACTGAAGTGTAGAAGACCTCTGCTTTGGCATGTCTACTTTCCTGCAGACAGATTGAAAACAATCCATTGCCTGTCCTCACCCATTACCTCCTGGTATTTAGACAAAATATTCAATCAATGCTGCACTTTTCTTTTTTGAGTGCTCAACTATAGTGTGACCAGATGGAGAATCGACTTGTGTCCTTTCTTATTCCAAAAACTCCTGTCCTTGTCCACCATGTTTCTTCCTGTGGAAAGGAGGTAGTGTCTCCTTTTCAGGTTTCTAATCCAAGAAATGTTGTTAGTAACCTACCCATGTGCTCACTTGAAACCTGACAGTTATGAAGCAGAGAAAGGAAAATCTCTCATTATTATTTTGGTCTTCAACCATGTTTTGAAACTGGAGAATTTCTATGATTTCTATTGATGTAATCCATCCTGAAGTTCAATCATTTACATCTGAATTACTATGAAAGTAGCCTAATTTTTCTATGTTTCTACACCAAAAAGTTTGTTTTCACCAAAGTTATGTAAATAACCTTTCAAAAACAAAATTTCTATCTTGTCACTCTTTCGCAATCTGAGGAAATTCAAATTTGAATACTTATCTATCCAGCCTAACTGGCCACCATTCTCTGCATCACTCCTCCGTGCATTTCATGGAAACAAAATGAGCTTCACTTTCCTTATTTCACTTCCAATCTTTCCAGAATCAATGTTCCTACTCAAAAGAGTAAAAGTTTCTTTCATGATAGTGTGTATCTTGATCGTAGCTGTATCCCCAGCCCTCAACAGAATGCTGAGCATATACAGTAGTAAGTGTTCTGTGTTCTGTGAGTATGTGCAGAGGGGTTAGGAAAAGCACAAAGGAGGTAGAAAGGGGGTAGGAGGAAGAAAAACAAAGCTTAAGTTAGTGCGCATACAATGTTCTTCTGAATTTACCCATAAAAACACTATCCTCTGAAAATTTTAATATCATTCATTTTTAGTAATAATAGATCTACAGTTAATATAAAAATAGAAATGGCATGAAAGACTCAAAACATATTCAACACGCTAAATCTGATTTGAAGTACATCAAATGTATCCCCCCCCAAGCTTAGAATGTCATCTCACATATGTAGTTATAAAGCTGGTAGTTATTTTGGTAGTGCCTAGAACACTTTTTTTTATGAGAAAAAAATAAAGACATATGGGGTTACTATCTACTCCCTTTCCTGCTTTTGTTTTCTGCCCTTACATAGAAAAATGTTACTTCATTATCTTTACCAGAAATTTTGAGAGCAGTGATAGTTTTAAACAAATTGTATATCGAAGCTTTGCTTCAGTGGGACCTAGACACTGAAAATCTTTAGTTTCCAACAGATCAATGTACATAGCCAACCAAACAAGACTAAGGTAGTTCAGCGTTAGCTGTTCATACATGACATTCCTTGTAAAGGAAATATTGCAGTTAACTTCCCTTCTCAAAGTTGCAGATAGAGTACAGATGATAGCATGTGAGACCTCATGGTTTTAATAATCAATTACTTCATTTTCCCATCCCCGTGAGAAAGACAAGATACAATGTCACGAAATAGCAAGACGAGAACACCGAGAAGGTAGAAAGAAGGACCATATGTTCTGGAAAAAAATAAGACTTAAATTGTAAAGAAATTTCTTTAACATGACATACACTTTAGCAAAACTGATCTGAATGCCACTAAGTCCTTAGTAATAGTGTGACTTGTCAAGTATCCTAAAAAAGTCTTTAAGACTTATTATCTGCTCTGTATCCTAAGAATTTTTGATTTTTTTCTGTTTGAGCCAATGATTAAACTCAAAGTGGCAACGCATACAATTTTTTAAAACTGTTTTAAGTGTAAATAAAATAAAGTGTACATACAATTTTTTAAAAACTGTTTTAAGTGTAATAACTGTTTTAAGTGTAAATAAAACTAACAGTTTTGCTTTGATAGTCTCCTGAGAATTGGTGATTAGAACTCAGTATTACCTGTGCAAATATAGATTTTTTCAAAGCCTATAATGGAACAAATTCCAATTTGCAAATGGAAAATATGAGAGACGGGTTTGTCTATTGCCAAAATTTTCCCTGCACAATGTCAATCTTTTCGACGTTCTCATGAAGAAATTAACTGGAATTTTGCAAAACACGCACTCAAAGAGATGATGAACTTGTAACCTTTTCTGCTATATAGATTTATTAATGAAATTTCCCAAGAAACCGATCATTTCTTGCTAACCTTTGGTCCCCATAACAAAAGAAAGTCAAAAATTTGAACAGGTAGTGAATTAACTCAAACGTTTGAAGTCAGTGTTCTTAGCATCCATGTACCTTAATTATCACCAAAACAATGTCCCAGTATGCAGAGTCAAAGAGAAGTAAATAGTTCAAAGTTCATTTACTTTGCAGCATTCTGTGTAAAGTAAAAGGAAGATTTATATTTATCTTTTAAAAAGTAATAGCAATTAGAAGTAAGTGTCTACATTTTTGGCATTTTCATCCTCTATATTTGCTTCTCACTCCTATTTTCCAGTTATAAAGTAGATTATATAATAGTTTTTTCACTAATGTGTAGAAAGATTACTATTTGTACCATCATAAGATCAATACAAAGAACAGTGTTTTTCCAGTATCATAACAAGCTACTACACAGAAAGGGAAAATTCTTCTCTTCCTCTTCTCTTTCTCCTCCCCCTGTTCTTCTTGTCTTTCTCCATGTTCTTCTCCACTTCTTTCTTTCTTTTCATTTGCCTCTTCTTCCCCTCTTTGTGCTCTTCCTTCTCTACTTGCTCCTTTTCTCTTTCTTCTTGAACTGCATAAATCAGTTTATTCACTTAGAACTGTTTGGAGCAACTGACTACATGCAGAGGACTGAGTCAGCTGGTGCTACCTCAAAGTTGTAAGACACTGTCTTTCTGTCTCATAGTTGGAAATTGAGACTCACAGTTCTAAATTATTGATTCTGAAATTCACTCTGATAAATAGAAGCAACTGTCTTTATTTTATATCTGCCTTTCAAGGGATCCCCAGGGCCAGTATCTCTAGGAGACCCCCTCATGGCATCTTCATTAGTAGCCCCTTGATACGGGTGGGCTTACCCTAGGTATTCCCTTCACAAAAGGAGAGGAGAAAAGGACTCATTTTTCTAGTGTTCAAGCCTAGAGTCTTGACTCAGTCAGCACTTGCCTTCAAGTCCTAGCATTCAGGAACCAAAGAATCCCAAAGGAGTTTCATTTTCGCTACGTGAAACTTCTTGCACCAGGGCCATCATCTAATCTTTTATGGATGCTACTTTTTCTTGTCCTCAGCTGTCAACCAAAGCTGTGGAGAACAGTACATGGTAGAGAAAGGTACCTAGCTAATGTTTCCTTCTTGTAAATAGGGGAAAGGCTACTGAAGTAAGGTCTCTGATCCCAGTAGCATACACATTATTTACTTATCTAGTAAATTAGTCTGTAGCAGGTATGATGGGAAAGTGAAATGAGTGTTTAAATTTAAAAATTATTACAATAAAAGGCACATTGTATCCTTCCCTCTCCAAATAATCTTTCTCAATTAAAGCAGGTCTATTCCTCGTTTCTGCCACTTCCTGATGAATTTCTGAAAGCTTCCTTCATGTCTTTAGTTGTGCCGTCTGGGCTGCCTTGATGTTCTGAAGCAATTCAAAGTGTTAATCTATCATAGAGATTCTGATTGTGGGGAAGAGGCATAAGCTGCAGGGTACAAAACGCAGTAAATAAGGTGGACATGGACATATGAACTTGCCTTTCCATTGGATGATGGTGCTTAGCAAAAACCTTCATAATTTTAATCAGCACTTCTAAAGACATCCACAGAAGAGGACTTTTAGAACTGGTTTGGAACACTGGGATGAGTGATATGAAGGGAGAAGGACATTTTGAGGGGGATTCATGTAATTTTTGTTTTACATTTAAACCTTCATGTTAAGTTTTGATCATCCCTTGTATATTAGAAAAAGAAAATTAATATGCAAGAAAAGATCGATTAATGTACACATAAACCTATAAATAGTAATGCATAATTTTCATAGTTGCTATTGTATTGTAGAATGTGCTTGTGTCCAGTCATCTCACTTCTTACAAAGGCAAACTAGAATTCATCATTTAAATCAGTTTTTTGAGACTGAATTATAATACTTTCATGGGAAAAAATGAATAAAGCCAGAATTTTATCCCTAGATCAGTGTCACATGTTTAGTCCAACTATTCCTTATGGGACAAAAAAAAGTGTCTTGTGATGAAGAATATTTTTGGAGAGTCATAAACTTTTGTTTAGGTTGAAAGTTTTGTTAGGTTGAAAGTACTGTAATCAGTACTTCACTATTTTTACTTCATACAGTGAAATACAATCAATTCTTATTATCAGTGGTAGTTCTGTTGATGAACTCACTGGGAACACTTAGGGAATACCAATCCATTGCTTTTAGAGGAAGACAGAGCAGGCTCTTGGAAAACTGATGACACTTTCACTAACCCTTCAATATATGATCTTGTATTATGTGTTCTTCTGTGTCATAAACACCCATATACATATATTCTTTTTTTTTTTTTTTTGGTCTTTTTCATTTTTATCAGTACCGGGGATCAAACTCACGACTGCCTGCTTGCAAGGCAGGCACTTATGCCGCTGAGCTAAATCCCCAGCCCCATACATATATTCTTAACTTATTAACACCAAATTCAGTCCAACAGCACTACAACTGATACTGACACACGTATTTTCTCCTTGAGGGATATCACAACTTTCTGGTTGTGGGATAGTGCTATTAGAATGTATTCATCATAGAACCATTTTTAATAGGAAGATTAACAGCTAAAAAACACAAAATGAGAAAAATATGAGATTAACTGAACTGCAAAAGAGACACTTGTTTATGATTTGAGAGAAAATAAAATAGGCAGAACATCATCTTCTTTAGATTCAGCTGAGAATTTGACCGTATGGTAACTTAAGTATTTTGCTGCTCTGCACATGTTCTTGAATAAGCGTGAAAGAACTGTAACTATCAATTTGGAATTACAAGTAAATTTTAGTGAGTAGACAGATTCACAAATATGGAATCCATAAAATGACTGTAGGTTTTTGTCCTGAATTCCTCTATGTGTCTTTATTTAAAATTAGATTCACCTAATAGAGTCTGAGGGCTGCCTAATAGGTAGAAAAATGGGGGACAAAATGAGGAATAAATGGTTCTATGAAATATGGAAAAGCAATAACTTTTCAAACTGTTTCCTGTGAGACATATCCAGTGACACGGGTCCTTCACATCTTCTGCATCCTCAAGATATTTGTGATTGTCACTCTCGGTCATTTCAAGAGCTATTCGGTGATTTTACTGTAGTTTTAAACTTAATTTCCTCAAAAATAACAATTTGATGTTTCCTTACCTGCCACACAACCCAGAAAGTGGACCCTTGAATGTACCCAAGGAAATGAAAACCTGTATTCACAAAAGCACACGTACTTAGTTTTTATATACTGGTATTTACAAAAGTCAAACACTGGAAGCAATTATATGCCCTTCAATAGGTAAAGAGACAAATAAAATGAGACGTTTCTTATGCAGATTAATACTTGCCAATAGAAAGGGAAGAAAGTACTAATATAGGCAACAGCCTGGTTGACTCTCCAAAGAAATGTGTTAAGTAAAAGAAGCTAATTTCAAGTTACCGCCATATGATTTCCTTTGTATAATATCCTTGAAATGAGAAAACTATAGAAATGAAAAACAGATTAGTAATTGTCAAAAGTTTAGATGAGAGGAGGCAGGCAGGAAATGGGTGTAGCTATGAAAGGGCAACAGAAGGGAACCTTACAGTAGTGAAATTATTCTGCAGCTTTAATGTATCAATATCAATATCCTTGTGATATTGTTCTACTGCTTTACAACCATTGGGTTGTGTTACCCATTACCATTGGGTTTGTGTTACATGAGATTCCTTTCTAATGTTAGAAATATAAAAATGTTTGTTAAAGGTTAACACATTTCACTAGAAACACGTAATTTCTGCGTACATTGAGATCTATGACAGTTTGTATGTACAGTCATCTATATTACACAGAACAATAATAAATTTGATTTCAAAAAATCCAAGTCAGTGGTTTAAAACTGTGTAGACCAATGAGTGGTTTGACTTCAGGGGTTTTCCCCTACTTTTGAAGCAGATATGCTGACATCCTGTATACATATCTTGAAATGATTATTCAAAGTGCAAATTAATGTCATATCCCACACGTTCAAACCTCTTCTGACTGATTCTTTTGCCCTCTCACTCCTATGCATATCAAAGCCCTTTTGTAATGGGAGTAATGGAACTTTGGTACCTAGTGAAAGTGAATGAACATTCTGCAGAATATTCCTTTTGAGCCATAGAAAACTAAAAACAGGTGGGTGACTTCAAATATAGGTAGGGGAAAAACAAATTCTAAGAAATCAGAGAACCAATTTGGTACCCATCTGGAACGACAATTAACTATTTTTAGATATAAAGAGGATGTGGTGATGAACATAAAGTCAATAGCCATGGAAATCCAAGAGTTGTACTTTTCAATATCAGAATGGACTGTTACATAATCATTACCATGTCACCAAACTAAGGTAGATAAAAGAAGTTATTCTTTTTTATCTGAAGTGGTCAAATATATGGAAGGCACAATACATGAAGTAAATAAAGAAAATGGATTTTGAAGCTGTATTGGTAAAAAGATATTAAATGGGCTATTAAAATTTCTTAATCATCTGCTTGATGTCAGTTTATTTTGAACATTAGGGGTGACTGATTCCTAAATACCAGCAAAAAATTGTAATGAAAATATAATTATTTGTGTTGAATTCTAGTAGCTTTGAAGCATTCTACCAACCCACTTTTTCAGATGAGACTCGGGAGCTATTGATACAAGTAATTCCTTTTTTGAAAATCCTACAGTGTAAATCCAGAAAGGCTATACTGGATCTTTGTCTATACGATGCCATTTAGTTTCCTAAATTTGTTTTCTTATATCTGCTTTACATTCTTTCCCCTCCACTAACCAACAATATCACAGTCCATCCTTTAACTATAGTTAAAGTTTATTTTAAGCATTTTTAGTTGCATGATTAAAAATAAAGAGATGTTTTATATGTTTTTAGATAAAAGGATCATAAGACAACAAATAAAAATTTAACTTGATAATCTACAATAATAAGCCTTGCTTGAACTTTAATTACAAATGTTAGTTTAGCTCTTTCAGCCTTGGTTTCTTGCTCATCTACAAAATATGGATAATAATTCTTACCTCCCAAGTTGTTTTGAGAACTGAATGATATTAGATGTACAGAATCTGATAAATGTCACAAATAATAATATTAATCACTGCATATAAATGATTATTATTGTGAGTCAGTGACACTACTCTGGTTATAATTAAAATCCGAATCAGGTTTTTATAAATTATAGGTGAAAAGTTACAGAAAAATGAAGCAACTAACAGTTCACCTAATGAATACTGCTCATGTCTTCAACTGAGACAAGATCCCTCCTGGCAAAAATCGGTTTGTAAATCTGAGTGCCCCCTTGACTACAGACAGCTTTTATCAAAGGCAGCTTGTCTCCATCAGCTCATGTTCTTATAAAGCTAGATGCTCAAATATTCAGTATACTGACCTATTCATGCAGTGACCATCACTTTGTGACACTAATTTATTATCATAGACCTGGAAAAGTTTAATTCTTTTTACTTCCTTAAAAACCCTACAATAAAGCATCCCCTAAAGTATCTGTTGTCTGAAAAATTTTTAAAAATTAATATTAAAATTCAAAAACATATAAAGCATGGATTTAATATCAAGCTTTACTATTCCATGTGTATAATTATTTCCATCAAAAAAAAAACACCCCACTAACCTGTATCCTTACTTCTCTATTTGATCTTAAACAAGGAATCATTATCCAATACTATTTATGAGACATATTTTGTTCCTAAGTATTTTTTTTAAACTGGGCTTCGCTAGATAAGCCCAGTTTTACTACCTTTAAGTTGCACACTAGCTCAAATTGCTGAACCCTGTCTGCCTGTCTCTGACCATCTTTCTCTTTCTCGCTCACTCTCTCTCTTGGTCTCACTCTCTCTCTTGGTCTCACTCTCTCATATCTCTCACTTTCTTGCTTTTCCTTTGTACAGTAGGCAGAGTGTAACTCTGCCAATCTTAAGAACCACTCCCGTGCCGCATTCCCTCTAGGCATATTGGTCTGGCAGCCAGGATTTGGGAAAACAGAATTACTCTTGTCTTGCAGCAATGTTTTCTTTCACATTTTCCCTGCTAAGACACAAAATTTTCTGAATTGTTATCCCATTACAGCAACATATGAAACGATTTTGGATCAAATGTATTAAGTGTGTACACCTTTGGAGAAAGTCGTTGAACAGAAAAAGATATATTTTTTATAGCAGTCTCTGATGTTCTGAATTACAATTTCCCTGAGAAAACCAAGGATTGTTTCACATTAAAATCATGTAAGTTAAAAATACAAAGACCTGAAGAAAGAGTAAGAGAAACTTATAATTAAAATTTAGAAATTCAAATATTAGGCAAATTATATCAATGGCAATTTAACAGAGAAAAGTAAAAGGAAAATATGTATTAATTAAAAGTAACAAATGATATGATAGAGACAATAAATTCACTTTAGTCATTGAGAATGATATTTTTGACTATTTCATTTTGTGGGCCAGCATGGAAGTTTCCTAATTATATTTTGAGATTGGTAAAAGTCTTCAGAGAATTCTTCTTTTAACAAATATACCAAGCTAAATAAACTTTTTTGCTGTGATTGATAATTTTTAATATGTTTATCAAAAGGAGCGACAAAGCAAATATGTAAATATTCATCTTAAACAAGTTTATTGTTATTGCTATTAAACTTTAAGCAACTTTATTATCAGTTATTAATTTTTATTCCCACTAGCATATTTTCCTATCTTGTTTCAGTTCTATGCTCTCTGAATGAAGAATAATTTTTTGAAAAAACATTCTGTATAACCAACTAGAAAATAAAGCAGCTTATATAATCACCATTTTCTGACAGGGTAGCTTCTCAAGCTGAAGTAGTCTGATTTGACAAAAGATACACAGTAGTCAAAAGCCCTATCCCTCAGTAACACGTTAATGGTAAATCTCATTCCCAACTTGAATACAAATTGATAGAAACTGAACATCGAACCTGGATACCGCCCAGAGATTTCACATTTACTGTTTCGACAGGTTTTTGTAGGTGATTCACCCTGTCATGTTAGAGAAAATACTTTCTCTGCTAACCCATACATCAGGTTTTCCCAATGCCTCTTTAAAGATAATACTAATTTGTCATAATGCCTTTTAAAGCTTTTATTTCTTTTGGCCTATCTTTTCCAATAAATTGGCCTATTGAGGAAGAGACACTGTTATCTAGCCCCCCCCCTTGCTTTTGTTTACCCACAGAAGTTAGCTCTCATTTATGAGCCTTTTGACAGTCCTTCCTGAACATTCTTTATAAAGTGCAAAGCGTTCTCATTTGCATTTTCTACTGTTGGTGTGAGGTGATATGTCCAGGTATTGAGTTTACAGCCGTAATATGAACTCACTTCTTTTCTAAACTCCAGGGAGACACTCAATCATGAAGTGGCACGGAGTGACTCCACTGGAATAAAACAGAGTTATCAGGATACTCTGTCTGGGGCATTATAATGACTCTGTTGGTGACAGCTTGTCTACTGCCTGGTAGCATTAATAAAGGGCACTTTTTCTAGGGGAAATTGTTGTGCTGGCATTACTTTCAAGTGATCTGCCAAAGCATATACCCTGTTAAATTGAGTCCCTGTACATTTCACGACAGACAAAGGTATCTTGGAAAGCGGTACCTGGGAGTTTCATAGCATCAGTTTCTGTTTTTATTTTTAGAAGGATCTTTAATCATTCAAAAAGATATTTTATTCCATCACCCGAAAAAACCCAACAATTTCCTATTTCAGTAGTTCTAGTTAACTGTGGTCAGATCTTTTCTGTTACAACATCAATGCTCAAAAAGATACATATTTAAAAGGAAAGGTGCTAAAATACAGTGTTAGGGTATAATAAATGCTATTACTATAAAAGTGAATCTATGTTTTGCCCTGGACAAACCAGAGGGTGATGAGGTGCCAGGTTGAGACTGGTAAACAATCAGGAAGGGAATCTCTGGAACACGTTACTTCATTACGATTTCTTTTGCATGGAGCAAAAGTGAGTTTCACTTCATTCAGAGGTAGTGACCCACTTAAATCTTATCTGAGATTTAAAACAGCTTATTTCATTGGTTTTGACAATCGGTACATTTTGATATCTTCTAATAGAGGAAGTCAAGCTTATAAAGAGAAGTACGAAATGCAAATACCACAATAAAGCCTTTTTGTTTTTGTGGTGATTTGACCTAAAGAAATAGAACTTAGATTAGTAATTCTCATAAACATGTTTGCTTAATAAGATCTATCAGTAATCATTGTGAGCAAAGTGAAATATTAATGATTTTCAGCAGATTTTGTAACAAAGAGTGATTTAGATAATCTAACCTGGAAATATATATTTAAATTACTAATTAATGCAGACAATTGCCCAGATTAGTTAACTTGTATCTAATGTCAAAAATCAAATAGGAAAAAAAAAAAAAACCGAGTATGAAATAAGGACAGAGAAAAGATATAAAGGAAATGAGACATTCTGGTCTTAGAGGCTCATTTATTTAACTAAATCATTGAGATGTGGTTAATTTGGAAACAAACTTATTTCTAAGTAGTATTCTTCTAACTAAACTTTAAAGCCCCACTTATAAGCTACTGATTGATAGGGAGCAATACTCAGAGTTACCAGTAGGTGACATTTTCCCTTGCTCCAGAGCCAAAGTCAGAAATAGAACATAGCAAACAGGACACAAATTCCTTGTGAATATTCACAAAAATAATAGAGTTTTTATCTCTGAATGACATCCTCTGAGTGGAAAGACTTCAGCATGTTTTTTTAAAAAATTATATAATAAAATTATTTAAACTCAGGTATGGTGATGCACACATGTAATCTCAGCACTCTGGGAAGGTGAAACAGGAGAATCACAAATTTGAGCCCAGCCCAGGCAATATTGCAAATTAGAAAAACCCTGTCTCAAATCAAATCAGAAAAAGAAAGGATGGGATGTAGCCCAGTGCAAAGGCCCTGGGTTCAATCTCTAGTACCATTGCAAGGCCAATATATACAAACGTACATATATGCATATTGGGGAACAGAAAGAGGGAAAAAAAGTGCTGTGTATAAACTGCCTTTATTTGTAAAAAGGAAGATTAGTTTTCTTCTTCTATACTGTTAGAGCCTCTCTCTGTCTCTCTCTCTCTCCCTCTCTCTCTCTCTCTCCCTCTCTCTCTCTCTTTCTGTTGATCAAAAGGAACACTTGATGAAGAACTCCTGGAAAGCTGAGCCTGAATCACAGTGCTAGAATAACAGAACGGGGAGAGCAGTAAAAACAGGGAAATTTGCCACGCCCTCATCCAGGGAAGATCTCAGAAAGATGCCTTTCATTTAAATGAAGCTGAAGTGGCTTATACTTCAGCATATAAAAGAGAGAACTGTTCTAGTGTATGGTCCTCTGTGATGTCAATGGCCATACTTTTTTTCTAGAGGAAATTGTTGTGCTGGCATTACTTTCAAGTGATCTGCCAAAGCATATACCCTGTTAAATTGAGTCCCTGTACATTTCATGACAGACAAAGGTATCTTGGAAAGTGGTACCTGGGAGTTTCATAGCATCAGTTTCTGTTTTTATTTTTAGAAGGATCTTTAATCATTCAAAAAGATATTTTATTCCACCACCCGAAAAAAACCAACAATTTCCTATTTCAGTAGTTCTAGTTAACTGTGGTCAGATCTCTTCTGTTACAGCATCAATGCTCAGAAAAGATACATATTTAAAAGGGATAGTGCTAAAATAGAGTGTTAGGGTATAATAAATGCTATTACTATAAAAGTAATAGTGCTGGACAGAGAAAGTATATATTGACATAAGTGATTAGAGTACGTGCAATAAAACAAATCAGAATATAAAAGCACCAATGACATATGTTGCTTTTCTGAGCAAACATTACTATTAATTGAAAGTCCAGTAAGGAAGACTAAAGATGAACAAAGAAGGAAATCAACTTTAATTATTTTAATTTAATGTTTAATTTAATGTTTAATTATTAAAAGAATAAAAGAAACACACAAAATGAAAAGTATGAATTACCATCTATTGCAACAACCAAGCCAGCCACTTATTAATTTGGAAATAAAAAATCCAATTTCAACTAAGCCATCCAATTCCAAGGATCAACTTAAAATTAAACCATCCCTAGGTGTCTCAACTGCATTCTAAATAAGTGTGCCGGCTTCTTACATTCCAGAGGCAAAATCCATTTGAGCACTTATATCCTTACATGCTCCTTTTTACTGGAACATTGTACTAGTAATCCAAGTAAACTGATCAGAAGAGCCTGTGCCAGTCATTACTTATGCCTACACAAACACCTGTAGCCTGTGATAGTTATAGCTGATTTGAGTTTAAAACCAGTTTTATTTCTTTCTCCATATTTTCTGAGCCAAAGGCTGTAATTACTAACCCATTTATTTTTATCACTTGATATGGCTTTCATTACTGTCATAATTCTCAGATCTGAAGCATATCTCCTTATATAGTTTCCTTAATGTACATGTACATATACTAGATTAGCTTATATAATTTATAGTCCAACTATCAATTATTGTGACAAACTTTTAACAACAGAAGAAGTGATGTTATAATATTTAAACCCTATTTGGTAATTTATATAGTCCTTATTTTTTTAAATAAAGTGAAAAGTATGTTTTAATGTTTTCAATTTTATTTCAAATCCAATAAAAAGATGAAAGTTACTTTAAAGGTGTTTTGTGTTGAATGCTGCAATATATGGCTAGAAATAAATTTTTCCATACATATGTAAAAAACAAATAGAGACCCAGTGAACTGAAATCTCAGCAGCTGGTGTCAGATATGTCATTATTTTCCTAATTCAAGTGAATTCAGATATTCATTAAAAGGATAGCATTATAAATACCATGTATTTAATATTTCCTAGTAGACAATGTAAAAATCTGATAGCAGACAAATATTTCAGGAGATACTTACAGAGATATTTATTAAATAATCACTGGGCATCAACTACAAACCAGACATAGAACAAAGCACAAAGTTAAAATCATAAAATGTTTGAATATGTGTTATGAAAACCACTGAACAATGAGTACAAAGCTTAGAAAGTAAGAACAGAACCCCCACTTATCTGAATACTCATTGTATAAATGTACACAAAAGAGAAAAAAGAACCCACAAACATCAGATGAAAACAAAAAACAAGCACCAAATTGAATCAAAATTAGACATGATATTGGGAGGCCTGGGAATGCTAGGGAAACTGAACACCTTCTCAAGTGTTTGAAACATTAATACATTTTCTGTCAGTGTCAAAGATCTTCATCAGTAGTTGGTACCACCTGTTGCTTCGCTTGGAAAACACTACACAAAATGAAACCACCTTCTTGTCATAGTTTCTCACTTGGAAAGACATTGTGCTCATACAAAAGGGCTCCACCACTGTTTGCAGTATTTTGAAGTAAGCACGTCTTTACTGAATTAAATACACACTTACCAAATTCATAAGGTAACAAAAATAATCATACAAAGTAGGGACGGAATTAAGACATAAGCAGATGTTTTTGTTAGTGACAATGTGAAAAAGTATAAGAAACAGAAGCAGATGTAAGAGAGAAGAAAGAAAGTAGAATGGAGTTATGAGGTCTGTTTTCCCTTGAAGCAACCAAGCGAGGCTTTTGTCGCAGTTTCTTCTGCTGTCAATTTCTATGTAAACCTAGCATCAGCATCTGTAGTAGTGCAACTTCTGCTCTAATAGACACAGTAGGTTTGGTTCTAAGTCATTCTGGAGCCACCTGATAGTCTATCAACCAGAGCTGTGCCTTATGGAAGGTAGAATGTAAGAGTCCATATTCACAGATGTGACCTTTCAGGTCTTGGTGGCCTGTGACAGGGGTTGAAGTTCCCTTTTCACAGGATACAAATCTCATATCCTAAGTCCATGACATCACTCAGTTCTGATCTGGAAAAGGATGTGTTCTCTATGTGACCCCACTTACAAGCTGCTGAAAATTTGTCACCTGTATGAATATCCAGGATGCGCTTAAGACAGGCAGGGAACTTATGTTAGAAATTACGGAGCTTTAAAACCATCCAAAAAGGTCAGTGATCCCAGCCATCCTGTGTACATTTTACTCCATAGCATACCATATGAGTGGCTTTTGAAAAAGGGTACTTAGGGTGACACTTTTCTTGTTATCAGATGAGTCTTTTCTTGGTACTCAGAAGACGTAAATGAAATACATTTAGCAAAAAGATGAAAGGAGAGGACACAAAACAATAAAAACAATATATATGGCAGAATCATAGTATGTATTATAGGAAAGTAGGTATGAAGATTTATAGCTGAATGGAACTTAATTGTGTTGGTATCTGGCAAATAACAAATCCATCATGCAAAAAGTGTTTATACTATAGATTTTCCTGGAAGACTAGAGGAAAAATATTATAAATACTCACTGTAAGAATTATAAACCTTTACTGGTGACTGTTCCTTATCTTTTATAATATGGAGATTCTATCAATGTATCCACCTAATTAGAATAAGTACACAATAAAGTATGACATGTTTGGAAACATACTTAGAGTTTTAGAATCATGACACAGATTTTCACTTTTATTTATTTCTGTAGTCAATTTCAAAATGTTCTAATGTAAGACTTTCATTTTGAAAGGGATAAAAAATCATGGAGAGGAAAGAAACACAAAATGGTGAAATTTTTTAAAAAGTGGTGCATATTCAGATAAGTCACTAGTGGAATTTGGATGAGTCAGAACATTGAAATGTCTAATATATTAACATTTCTTGATAAATTGTATTTAGTTTGTGAAACTCCTGCATCGACCTATCTTGGATCGTGTACATATATTCCTTGTATAGCTACTAATGTAGTTTAATCTTGGAATGGTTTCTTTGTTTGCAAAGCAAACTTAATAGTAATTGGAATCATTTCCCATAGCATAAAACTATTAATATGCTAGTTAATATTGAACTAGTACAATGTTCTTACATGTTGTATATGTTCTTTGGCCTATTAGTTTGGTTTTCAATCTGTATATGATAATTAACTTTATCAGCTCTTATAAAAGAAATACATAAATGAATCTGATGCTGGAGAAGTAACTGGAATGGAGAAGAAAATTTTGAAATGTGTTATGCACATGTACCAGTTCCCTAGAGTGAATGTAGACATTATGTACTGCAAACCTATACTAATGAAAATTTTTTAAAAAGTAAAATAAGAAATAAAGAAAGAAAACTGGATAACATAGTTATAAAATTTATCAAAGAAAAAGATAAATGCCTCAAGATTACAGTTTTTTTACATATTATATATTATTATTCCTATATACATAGCAAAAACATTAAAAGCTATCCTAAAGTATGTATAATAATAGAATTAAATATTTTTTAGAATTATAATTTTTTAAATTTATTTCTTTTAGAGAGGGTAAAACAAACCAGAACAAAGCACTTCAGAAGAAAACAATGTAAGTGACGCAGATTTCAAAGCAAGACAATAGGAGATCAACATTGACTACCATCATGTCTCTTGTTTTCTTCTAAATAATTGTCTATATCTTCACACACAATGAATTCATACAAAACAAAATAGCACAAAACTGATC
Source organism: Cavia porcellus (assembly GCF_034190915.1). Lineage (NCBI taxonomy): Eukaryota > Metazoa > Chordata > Mammalia > Rodentia > Caviidae > Cavia > Cavia porcellus. The sequence goes on from NW_026947496.1 coordinate 44,877,795, forward strand.
AAAACAGAATGATTAAGGCATTACAGGGCTTCAAGTCCAGACAATAAAAAAATCAACAATGGCTGCCTTAATGCCTCTTGTTCTCTTAAAAATAGCTGTCCATACCTTCATGTATGTTGAAATTAAATAATACAAAACAGACAAAAATCACTTTAAATAAAGAATAAAATCATTACTGGATTTCACAACAGAACTATAGGAAATCAGCAATGGATATCATAATGTGTCTTTTTCTTCAAAGTAGCTGTTCATATCATCATGTGTAATACAATTGATTCTCATAAACTGTTTAGGAGAAGTTCTAGACATTTATAAACCTCTAGATGTACATCTATCCTTTCTACATTAAAGGGGGAAATAAAACAAAAGAAAGTAAATTACTAGAAAAAAAGAAACAAAAAGCCAAATAAATAACAATAGCAAGGAGCCCAAAACAATGACGAGCTGAAGAACTTTTTTGAAGATCACTATGTAAAGTGACAGCCTTAATTACATTCCTAGTACCTTGTTTTGAAGGCCTATAGAATTATAATTTTAAAGCAAAGGAATTAACATGAACTGATCATAGAAGGATAAGAGTCATTCTGTTACTTGAATTTTCTTGACATGTTCTTCTGTACATGTAAATAACATGGCCATTTGATGAGAAACTAAGTTAATAAATTAATAAAGCAAATTATTAAGGCAGAAAATACATTATAAATATGATAGTCTTGATAACATTGTTTTCCTATGTCTGCTATTCTGTTTCCAGCCAATTGATAAATAAGAATTTCAGGTTAGTGACATACTCAGGTGATGCAGTGAGTTGCTAGATCACTACCCCAGTTTGCTTATGCATGCGCAAACTTGGCTTTTGTTCTTTTTCAGCTCTGCCTTTTCTTCTTTGATGCTGCCTTCTTAGGTAAGATAAGAGTGTTTATGTAAGCAGGGCAGCTCAGATGTGCTGTTTCCCACTTTTTTCGGTGTGCTCTGAATGACAGAAAAGGCACTCTAATCCAGAAAAAGTATTACTTGCTCATATTCTAGGTCCCGATCCTGTATCCCATGGCCCAGTGGTTGTACTTATTTTATAGATGAAGTAGTTGCTCAGCTGGGCAAGGGTCTGTATCTCTGATAGTCTTCCTGAAGGGTCATTCTGCTGGCTCTTACTGTACATCTTATAAGCCTTGGTCAGTATGCAAAAAGCTAGAGATGAAGGCAACCAACAATAAAACAAGATCCAGTCTTACTCTGCCAGAATTCATCAGGCTGGTAAAGGCAGATACATACACAAGTGGAACGAGGTTAAAAAATTAAACTCAGTTTAGTAGCTGTGTGGCTTTAAGCAAACTACTTTGTCTTTCTACAATGTTTCTTCATATATAAAATGATACCATCAGTATCAGGCTGTATTGTATGTTTGTTGGGAGAATTCTATTAGCTTTTGTAGTTAGCGCAATTCGTAGCACAGAATTAGTACTGAACAATACACTATGATGTAATGGTGTTGTGATATAATGGATACCCATGTGGGTAATTCACATGTCACTGTCAGGGCAAAGAGTATTTCTTCACTTAATGACATTTATGTTACCTCTGGTGGTTGCCCAGTAAGGTCTAGTGATATGCTACCACTTAATTTGCAAAGGGCTGCAAAAATATTTGTACCTTGCTTTGTTGAAAAGAAGCCATTCACCTCTAGAATTCAACTCTCTCTTAGTTGATGAAGTTTAATGCTCAGCATTACCCATACTGAGTATTGCTGGTACCCTGAAGCACTAGAGTCTATGAAAGATGTGAATGTATCTTTTGTCATTGGTTCCTATTTTCGGGGGCCTTTTCCACCATTCAATCATATACGATAGTTCAGAAGATAAATTAACACAAGAAAACCAGAGAACGACACTGCAGTTTTTTAATCTGTCACAGTTCTTCCCCACTTCAAAGTAGATTTGACAACTGCATTTATTTCACATTGCAATTGCTACAGGTTAATAATATTGTTTTATCAGGAAACATTTATCTTGAAGAAGAAAGTTATCCTAATACAACAGATAACTTATCCAAGGACAAATAGAAAAGGGGCTGTGTCTAGAGGGTACTGCTAATGCCTGGCATGCTATAAAAATAAATGAAATCTGATTAACACTATGGGAGGGAAGAACAAGTTGCCATTTCTGTGAAATATTATTTCACTGATTGGAGCCATTTCCATTTTTTGTCAGCTTAAAACATTGTATTAAAGATGAGATGACTTTAAAACTGTGAGAGATATCTCAAGCCCTATGATTATAAATGGTGTTATAGGCTTGTAATCCTGAGGGTTTAGTCTAAAGTATTTTACCCATAAATTGAAAGAGAAATATACTAGGAATTCAGAAGATTTTAATTAAAGTTGTGCAAAGGTATTTAATGGGAATTTTAAAAGCTGGCACACTAAGTATTTTGATTATGAATTTCATTTATGGAAGAAATTTCTTAGCAAACTTGGCAATGCCAAAGTAGCCTATATGTACACATTATATATTTTCGTGGAAATATTAATTACTCTGCTTTTAATATTTCAAAAAGATTAGTTCCTTTTCAGCTACATTCAAATACAGATTTTGAATCTATCATTGAAAAAATAGTAACAACTTATTTTTCAAGGAGAAAAAAAATTCCACAAAAGGTTAGAAACAATTGTCTTAACCATGCATCAGATTTCTTTTTTTAAAAAAGTCCATTAATATATTAAGTGAATAGTTTGGTCTCAACCCAAGAAAAAACATAACAGCATGATTTATTCTGATTTGGATAGTTGAAACATAGCTAATATAAAATCACTCCTTCTGTTTTTCTTAATAAAGTTGCCTGAACGGCTCTCATTTTCTTACTCAGCTAGGGAACATCAAAGCTTAGCTACACAAAAGATATTCAGCATGAAGCTGGAAGGGAGTGGGGGAGGAAGGAAGGAATCAAAAAAGCAGGTTGGTTGTTTAGAGTGGAGTAGGTGTGGTTTCAGTAATAAATCAGCCAACCACTAAAGATAATTGCTTGTGTTTATGCAAGTCTTTTCTTTATGAAGTCCAATGTGTTTTAAAATATGATTCAGTTCATTCAAAATACATCCCTGTGATTAGGAAGGTGCAGGTTTAATTAACTCTGCTTTCTGTAGAGGAAAATCACAGTGTCCTGTGTTGACAGGCAGCAATTGTGCCGGATTGAATGTTCTTTTCTGCTTCTGGGTTAGACTGAGTAAGGTAACAGTGGTTCTCAACTGATGATCAGAGAGATTACTAAAAAGAGGACAACAAAGAGATAGTAAAGAAAGTACTTGCACAGGTTGTGCACTATAGTACTGGTATCACTTCTGCTGAATGTTCAACACAATTTTCAAAAGTATGTATGCACAAAATTCAAACTTTTCACTGGAAAAGTCCAAAGAATGTATTTTTAAAAAATCAACATGTAAGTAATGGTATGTTTTAGATGTTTCCAAGCTTTCATATGTAAAAGTCAACAAGGCGTAATTATATTATAAAATTTAAGGGTTAAATTTAACCATGTGAAAGGTAGCACCCACGTGTTGAAAAGTGGTCATTCCTTATACTAACTTTTCAACTGTTTCTGAAATTCCTTAAGTTAGCACCAATCAAAACTAGTTTTTAGAACTGATTCTTTAAATTCTTTAACTGATTCTTTACAATGGACTGAATGATATTGGGAACTGAAATCAAGGCCTATACATTGACCTATATCCCCAACCTTTTCTTGTCTTTTCTTCTTTCTTTCTTTCTCTCTCTCTCTCTCTCTCTCTCTCTCTCTCTCTCTCTCTCTCTCTCTCTCTCTCTTTCTTTCTGTTTTTGAGACAAAGTCTCTCAATTTGTTTTTTTTCCCCCCATTGGTACCAGGGATTGAACTCATGACCATGCGTTTGCCACTGAGCTAAATCTCCAGCCCCAGAGACTCTGAAGGTTTAAAGTGCCCAGACTAGGTTTAAACTTTTGATTCCTTTGCCTCAGTCTCCCAGAGTACCATGATCATAGAAATACATCATATGTCTGATTTTATGTTTTTGCATTTTATTCAACAATATTAGTCAGTATCTCTTACAAACTAAGACTTCTAGGGTTTGAGACAGAGCAGCCAAATGCACAGACACAGCCTTTACTTTATGGGATTTCTAGTCTGGAATGTGATGTGGTATTTTTCCACTAAAATTATTAGGAAACCTGAAAGGCTTAGTAACTCTTATTCTGAATATCAGAAATGAATGATACACCAAATTTTAGTAAGTTAGTTTTTGTAAAAAAGTAAAACAGGTCTTCAGTTACCGTAGGACTATACCCTAGTGAAAGACGGCTGGCTTCCTTCTCATATTTTCAACATGGCATTGGTCAAATTGAATTTACCAGTAAAACATGGACATTCACTTTTAATTAACATCCTTTTCACTTCTATGGAAAATACATAATTACTTCATAGAAGTTTCTGAGATGAGGTCCTGTACATTTCTGTAACTCCCTGAACATTTCTGTGAGACTCTTGGGGGAACAGGCTGATGTTAAAAGAAAAAGTCACATTAGCAGTCCCTTCTTCTAACGTCCTCTCGATTCTTTTACTGTCACACCTGATCGTGCTATTTTACATTTTTTATGTCATGAAAAAAACATGTTTTTATTAATAGTTGACTTTGAAGGATTTTTTTTTCTGCACCAAATTAAGAAGAAAACTAAACAGAGGCTGGGAGAAAGGTATAACAGTCAGAGAGACTAAAAAGATTAAAGTAGAGGAGCCTTTGGAATTGTTTAGAGGGTGACAGAAAAGAGAGAAAGTAAACAGGAATCGTGAGGTCACTGAACAAGCAGGAAGGGACCATCAGCTCTAAGCCAGAGGACAGAATAAGGTTGTTCGGTTGTTGTATTAATGAACTCAGCAAGTCCAAGTTTCCCCTGGGGGTTGGATCCAGTATGATAGGAAAAAGCACAGACACCATCACAGTCACAGTGTCATGGGACGCAGACAGGAGGAAGAGTGCACATCCAGGATAGTCTTCCCCCTCCTCGTGTCAACATACCATCCTTCTTACTCCACCAGACCCTTCCATCTGGAAGCCAGCTGCAATCCTACCTGTGATACTGAGAAGACCAAAGGACTGAGGAATGGATTTGAAGGGAAACTAGCCCTGTCCTGCTACACCAGGAGTTAGGAAAACAAAACTCCTCAGTGTTAAACAGAGACATCTACACGAAGAACTGAGAAAAGTGACTGAAGTATTCTTTCGAGATGTTTTAGAGGAGTCTGGAGACAGAGGAGGGAGTGGACATTGGATATAGTATAAATCTCTCTACCTTCCATTAATTTTTTCATGAGCCTTAATCTGCTTTAAAAACAAAATCTACTACAGATATTATTTTTAAACCTGAAAAATGTTCTTAAAATTAGCTAGCAGCTAGAGAATCAATTGAGGTGAAGATGAATATGTGAAAACATCAGCAGTTTTGTGCAGCAAAGGTAATCAGAAATTTTTAAAAGATCAGTTAAAAGATAAAATCAAAACATGTCACATGACCTTCCTTTTTGTCATTTATAAAATTTAAGGAGAATATTAACAATAAGAAAAATACTACCAAACTATTTGCGGGAAGTATGAAAACAGAATTTAATGAGGGTATGCATATTATTTCTGAAGGTAATGCTCAGTATTTTAAATGTACTCTTCTTTACAAATGAAGGTATAAGTGAGTATTAATAGAAATCTGAAATAAAATTTCAATAGTTGAGTTTTTTTTGCTCAAATAACTATTTTTCTATATACTATATAATTGGTCATGAATCATCTGGTAGAAATAATACAAATGAAATAGATAAGCCTTACTTTTAAATATCAGAAGTATGAAGCAACATAATATAAAATGTTAATAAATACCTCAAATCTGCAGTCACTGAAAACGACTTGCAAGATTAAAAATGTAGCTTAGTGAAACTAAATGAGAAACAAAATATACGGGTGCACACACAGACATGTATAATACTGAACATTTTAAACCAATGTGACACATTCCTTACAAGAGGAAGTCTTATTTCATAAGTAATATTCAACATGACAGGATGCTGAACACTTAAATATATACAAAACACATATTTATACTGATAATTTTATTGAATTATACTATAAAAATATGCCTATGTATAAACAAATATATATGTGAAAAGATTAGAAGAAAATGTTTCACATATAGAATTCATAATATTATTAGCTCCTAAACAGGGTGTTTTCTTCAACTTTCCACGTTAGCCTGGGGAAAAGTAAAAGCACTTACGGTTTTAATAGATTCAGAGCATGTTTTTAATAATGGGTAGTATTTGTTGGGTCCTTAATATAAAGTGTTCTAAGTCATTTGAGTATGCACTGACTCATTTAATCCTCCTTAACAAGCTTTCAAGCACTGTATTCTTCTAACCCCATTACAGAGAGAATACACAAAAGTCTAATGAAGGTTAACAAATTTTAGAAGGCCACAAATATATCCAGCATCAGATGCAAGATTTGGGTCCCAGATCTAACCTTAGCATCTTGATTTAAGTGTTGGATCATCATTCTGCCTCAGTCAGTAAGATGGCTTGAGAAATTTTAGTTCATAAAAGCTTCAATGAATTACATTTTTTATCCTCTCCTGTGATAGCTCAATTGGCTATGTACGGTAGTTTGATTTGTACTCACATTAGTTTTCTGATTCAAAGAAAGTCCTTTCAAGCACCACGCATTTTACATTAAAGGTCAGTAATTTTTCCCAGTCCAGGTGTGTTTTTACAGCTTCCTACCTGTCGGGGAACTCTCATAAGCTATCACCCTTGCTTCCAGAAAATTCACTTATTTGTGAGCTGTAGACTGTGAAATCAGAGACAGCCTGTTTCTATGGGAACCGGCTTTATTTAATCCAAGAGGGCAGTGAAGAGTAATTTGTGAATTACAGAGGGAAGAAAAAGTTAGCCACACATCACATCCTCAGTTTGAAACACCATTGCTTTCACTCCCTCTTTCCCCTTCAGAAATTCCTTTTAATCTTATGTAGCTGAAAGAAATGCAACTCTTTACCTGACAGATTTAATAGACCCTTTCCTTCTCCATCTCTGCAACATCTAAACCCATAGAATAATTTTTTCTCACATGCCGTGCAGGTAGGTACATTTTGTAGTGTCCCTTATCCTCTGAATTAGAAACTGCAGTCATGAAAAATAGAGGATGTGTTACTTAAACAGAAAGGTCTTCAATCCTTGGGGATGAATGGGAAGAAATGATGAGAATTGGTAATCAGAAAGCCAATATATTATCATTCTTGTCTTCATTTCTGGATGTCTGTGCTTACTCAGTTGCTTGACTTCAAATGTAATTCAAGAATTATAGAAATGCATATTTTTAACTGTAAGAGTATACATATCTCTTCACTGGGGGGCCTTTAAAATAATATTAAGGGAATATTTTCCTTCTGACATGCATTTTTAAATCCAATTCTAATGTGTCTTTAAAATTTTTATAATAAATGTTATAGTCTAATAGAGCTGATTGCTCACAAAATAATTCATAGTTATCCACACATAAATTTTGTGCATTTCCTTATATATTTTTATTTATATGATATATAAATATATAACAAATATTTTTGTCCACTTTCTCAACAAAACCACAATCAATTTATTAGAATCTAGTAAATTCCTGAAATTAAAGATATTTGTAAGTACATGTAAATCTTTTATTAAACTTTACTTTGGGAATCAAATAAAAATTATTAAAAGTGTAAAAGTAATATTGTTTCAAGACATATTATTTTTCAACCATTTTTTCTCTAAATTAATTTGGTCTTGTGATGTTTAAGAGAATAAATATACAAATTAATTCATCATGCACAAAATCAATGTATAGAGTATTCTATCATGACATGTACTTAAATTCAGTTTGTAATAATAGAGTAATAGAAAAGAATAAAAATGTCAGCTGTTTCATAAATGGGACTGAACGGGAAAATGTCAATATTATGTGAAATAAAAGTATTAATAAGATGAAAAATCTTCAGAATGATCATGTTCAATACCTTAAACATTTTAATGTTTAGTTTCCAATGATTGCAGAGTTAATGATTGTCCTTAATTTATACCTTCTAAATCTGTTTTTCTGTGTTATATGTTATGATTAATAAAAAGACAAGTCTATTATTCTACTTTAAGATAAATCCATACTTAAGCTACCAAGTTGTATATATCTCCCAAATTTTCCATTTCTTAAGACTAACAAAGAGTTTGAAGGATAACCAGCTTTGCTATGAAGCAGATTGCAGTGTATTGCCTTATTTGGAACATTTCCCAAGAGATTTAATTACTGAAGTGCCCCAAGCATATTTGATTTTACATTATTGGTTTGGCAAATGAGTAGCACTATGGTTTAATAAACATGATGATAGTTCTTTCAGTTCATCATCTTAGACAGTAAAATATGGTTTTCACCTCCAACTTCATGCTAGGATTTCACAAATCAGTATTTTCCAATGTTCCACATAGTGCCAGCGTAGAGTATGGCAGACATTAAACAATCATAAAAATCAACCAATACCAAATCTATGGTCAAGGTGTTAGAAAATCAAGAAATTTTACTTATAGTAAATGAAAGATGGCAGCTTAAGAAATATATGCCTAAAGCTTAAATTGCTGTATCCATATTGACTTGTAGTACTAGAAATTTAAATTATGTTCCCAATGTTAGCTTTTCTTGTATTCATTTCTGTCTTGGTTTTATTTTGTGGTATTTGTATTTGTAGGTTGTATGCATTTTTAATTAGCTTTATTATCTAATTATGGTGTGTGGCTATCCTTTTAATTATCTTCTTACAACCATTATCAGCTTTTTAAATTTTCTCTTATGTCAGTTTGAAAGGTGACACTACATTTAGGGTTAACTATTATTTTTAGCAATTTTGATTATACACTTTGCTTTTTGACCTTCTAAAAATCACTTGACCCTTCCTTGAGACCTTTGCATAATTACCTGTCTGATTTCCTTATCTCCCTCTCCTCTTATATGTGTTTCTCTTGCCTTTAAGTTCCTGAGTACAACATAAGGTGATCACTGCCAAAGGCACAGCAGCCTGTGAGCAGCCTGCCTACAGTCTTCACAGGATAACCAATTAATCACTCACTGCTTTAGCTCACTATCAAGTCATTCCTAAAAATATCACGGTGCCTGTTTGGTTCCTTAACTAGGAGCCAGGTCATTTTGCCAATTTTACTTTTATTTGCAGTGTTACAGTCATATGAAAAGTTTAATTCTTAACTTCATTATATAGCTTGTTTACATGTATATGGCAGTTTTCAATCCTATGACAGTATTTACTGCATTCAGAATCTTTTCACTTTTTAAAAAAAGAAACCTCATTTATATGAAAAAAGTTAAATTCCACAGAGAAATTTTAGAATGTAATTATAAGAATTTTCAAAAATACCATTTTTCTGCATATTATGACAAGAGTTTCATAAGCCTATCTGTAAGCAAGTGGTTCTAAAGAAACTTGGGCTTATCCAAAACCCCCTCAAAGATTCTCATGTTGAAAAAAATTTCATGTTAGTAACATCATGTTTATCTTATCACTCTATTAATGCTTGCCCTAAAGTTGTATGACAATATTGAGTGACCGCCAATCTCAGTTTATACTAAATGAAAAGATTTTACCCTGAATGGGATGCTGCAGTGGTGGGAGGCTGGGAGGCAGAAGGTAACCTTCCCCGCCCCTAAGCAATTTACCTGTGGAGTAAAATGAATTCCAATGGGCTACCTGTGCCTCAGTAATGCACCTTAGGCTCCACCCCAAACCTAAGCTATATGTATTCCCCAACACCACATGTCTGGCAGAAAGAAAGTCGGACCTCAGTGACTGGGAGTTCTCTCTCAGCATTCTTAAATAAAGGCCACTTTTATTTCACATTTCTATCTTTTTAGCTGTGCTGAAAATTCTATCAATTGGTTCCCTGACTGGGAACGGCAAGTGAATGACTCCTGAGGTCTTTCCCAGTTTGAGTCCCCTGCTAATTCATAGACTGGACTGCAGCCTAAATTAATTCCTCACTTCTCAACACACTGGCGTTGCTCAACTTGTCGCTGCTGGTTTGCAAGTAACACCTGTCTAATTCAGGTCTAATGCATTTACTGCAGGTGAGCTAATTTCTGTCCAAAGATTACTCTGTTGTGGGCTGGGATCCACACCAGATTTTCTTTCCATGCCTGAACTGGGGTAGTGGGCTCTCATGTTCCTTGGGCAGCTTTGAGGCAGACCCCTTTCTATAATCCACAGGAACTCCACTTGTGCCTTGTGGAGAGGATTAAAAAGCACAAATTTTGGAACTGATTACCGTGGGTCTAAGAGGCCACGTGACAACTTGACCTGCCTTAGGCCACAGTCTACTGGTTCCCTTGACTGTGATTCCATCCTGGGAAATACTTTTCCTCTCTCCAGAAAACTACATCTCTGGGTTTCCTGGTTCAAAGGCTACCAAAAACCAAAAGGCTGATCTTTTATTTATGCATACCACAATGGCCACAAGTTTGCAAAAACTCTCCTCCTTTAGGCCTTTGTTTTAAGAATGTGTCCCTCTCTCCCTTGCTCCTCCAGGGTCCCTCCCCCTCCCCACACTTAGGAGATGCTCCTTTCTTTATAGCTTCTCCCCTGTATCTCAAACAGCAAATCCGGCAGCTTTCTCAGAGTCCTCATTTCCTCCCCACTTCACCCATTTCTCAAGCCCTCCCAGCACGGTGATGGCCCGCCTTTCCTGGTGTGCACCGGAATGGAGGAGGTACGCATGGACAGTGCTGGGGAAGGTGCGTGCAGACAGCATTGGGCTGTACGCAGGTGGGGCAGGCATGGTGTGCACCAACCAACCTGACCTGTGTGGGCTCTGGGCTCTCATGCTGTGCACCAGCTCCATGCACCAGCTCTGCCCCCACCATGTGCTCCGCATGCCTCCTGAGCAGTCCTAGCCCCCAGCCCCAACCCCCATTCCTGAGTATGAGCTTGGCTTCAGGCAGCAGTGGACACCAAGGAGGAGACAACGGGATGCAGTGGGGGGGTTGGGGAGCCGGGAAGAAAAGGAGCCAATGGCTGCCTGGCAGGCACCTCACCATTCCTCCTTAAGTCTCTGAGCTAACCAGTTTCCTTTTCTGGTATTCTAATTTCAAGAGATCTCTATTAATTAATCTACAAAAGGGTTCACACAAGTCTTATTTATTATAGTTCAAATTGGCCAAATATATTTGAGTGCACTCTGATTTTATAAAATATATCTGCTGCTTGTTCAGTCCATTTATAATGTACAGATCATCTGTCTATGTTTGTCCATTTGCCTGCTCTATAAACAGCTGTTCCTTTTATTTGAACTCAACATTTTTTTTCCTTTTTTTACATTGTCAAGCCATTTAATCAAGGTTTATTTGGGTTATAGATTAAAAAACATGCTTCCACCTAGTTTGCCAGCTGGTCAAAATAGTGCTAAAACTGGTTAAATAAAATCTCTTGGGGTTAAGAGACACTGGACAAGAATTCAATTGATAAACAGGGAAAGTGGCCACCTGGTAATTTTTTCAGCCCTTGTTTATCAATTAAAGTCTCCAATAATCTCCATAACCTTATGGGAGACACCTCAACCAAAGTTCATATGACTCAGACAATTCATTGTTGCTGATGTGATGGTATATTCATGCTTTCAAATATAAAATTGGCGTTGTTTCTGCTGTCTTTTTCTTGTGTTCCAGCCAAGAGATACAAATCAGACCAGCATGAGGTCACTAGTCAAATAATAATTTTTAAACAAAAATTTATATAATGTATGATGACAAGCATTTTCTTATAGATCCAAACATATGTGTAGAGATGCTTCGCAAATTTCTTCAGCATTCAAATGTTTAAACACTCATGGTTAATAGCCACTTAATGTTCTATGTTAAGCTTACTGCCTGTACTGTACTGTACTGTTATCAACCTTCTGGATGTTCAATGACTGAAATTAAGAGATAGTTATAAATTCTTTTTGGATTCCTTTTGCTGGGATCCACCAGATCTTTTCCAGGAAAAAAAGGTTATATGATGCATGCAAAACAACAAGACCAGCACTGGGGCAGAGGACAGGTTTGAGCCTTTCCCAGCCCATCTGCTAGCCGTGGCTCAGCCCTCTACTGCCATAATTAACTATATTCAACTGGCATCAAATGACACCATAGCTGATCTCTCTCCTAAATAAAAAGGTAAAATTAATAAAACAGGCCATCCTCCAAAAATCAGATGGCATTAGACAGTCTAACAGCAGAAAGAGATATTTATAAATGACAAATAAATAACATGTCAGTTTCTAAGATTCTTGGACCTTATCTTCCTTATGGGAAGCCATTACTAAATTTTGATCATAAATACCCTGTTTATTGTATTATTTGACTCCTGCATACTTAATTGATTCTACAGATACCTTCCTCTGTGGGCCAGATCCCAATAAAAAGGCTAAATTTGGCCCTTAAACCCTACATGGAGACCTTCTTAATATGACTTTTCATGTTTTCAACAACAGAGATAAAAAAAAATAACAATCTAATTTTTTTAGCAGTGACACTTGGAGCTCTGAGACAGGTAAACTGACAAAAGGTGGAGCTGCCTGAGCCCCTCCTGGACCATGCTTCAAATGCAGCAGAAAGACATTGGACAAGAGAATGCCCCAATTCTGGCATTCGTTTGAGGCCTTGCCCCAGGGCTACTAGACTGTCCTAGCTGCCAGAGAGTGGGTAATCCATCATCCAACTCCTTGCCCTCACAGGAAATGCCATCACTGCCAGATTTACCGCTGACAGATCTGCTTAGACTTGCTGCTGAAGATTGACAGGGCTCAGGGCCCACAGGCCCCATTAAGGTGTCCTTCTCAGAGCCCCAAGTCCCACTAGAGGTCTCGGGAAAGACATTCTCTAGACTTGTGAACATAGAGGCCATGTATAGGGGTCTTCCTGAGTTTTTAGGCCACTATAGTAAGTTCTCAGTCTCTATAGGGGTATTGACAGCCAACCTATGCAGCCTTTACAGACAGGGCCTATTTCATGAAGGTTCCAGACTCACTTCTTCTCTGGTTGATCCCATAGTTTGAGATACCTCCAATTCCACCTGCACTGCCTATGCCACACCTATTTTAATTTGTCTCAAGGATCCTTCAATTTCTCCTTATGTTCCCCAATATCCATAGCTGCCAAACATTTACAGGGCCATAAACCTATAGTTAAGCACCTTTTAGACAATGGTTCCCTTAAACCTACCCATTCACTCTATAATACTGATATTCTCCTGGTACTCAAGCCTGATGGGTCTTACCCTCTAGTACAAGACTTTAGAGTAATCAATAGTTACCCCAATCCACCCAGTGGTGCCAAGCCCTTATACCATGCTCTCTCCTATCCCTCCCTCCACCACTCACTTTACAGTCCTAGATCTTCATAATGTCTTTTTATTCCTTTGTGTTTATGCAGATTGACCCAGACACTCTGAGGTCTCAATAGCTTACACCTATTATCTCTAGTAAAACCTCTCCTCGGGGATACATAGCACCCCCTTCCTTTCCTATTCACCAGTTCCTCAGACACAATCATGGTCAAGACTGACAGATAAATTTTACACATATGCCTTGCCACAAAACTCTCAAATATCTTCTCACCTTTGTTTGTACCTTTTTAGGATAAATAAAAGCCTTTCCCACAACCAGGGAAACTGCTGATATACTTACTAAAGTCCTATTACATAAAATCATCTCAAGGACTACAACCAACGTGGAATGGTCCATAACTGGTCTTCTTGGAAAAATAGTGGTCAAAGTTGCTAGACTGACATCCTGGATTCACATCACCCAGGCTAAGCGGTGCCCTCCCAGACCTAAATCTAACCATCCTTGTGCTCAGTCATCCCCACCTCACCAAGGCCTCACAGCCACAACTCTCAAGCTAAGTCACGTTTTGTTATCCAATTTGGTTCCTAATTTCTTACATTCTATTAATTATCCTTTTTACAGCAGGACTCTTAACAGTTTTTCCTAAAGACTTCCACATCACACATAAGATCATCTTCATATTGTTCTATGTGACAACTGTATTAGTTCTTTCTACCCTCAGCTGTTTGTTTAAATGTGAGATCCCTAAAGGCCTAGGCTCTTACTTTCCCTATAGTGCCACAGCCATGGCCTTCCCCACCTCTTATATTCTTTCCAGCTCAACTCCTGGACCAGAGACAAGTTTTATTTACCTATCCTCTTAACTTTTACCCTTTCAGATGGGGGAATAATCACCTCTCATAACTTCACTCCTCCTAACTCCATACTTATTTTTCAGAATTCTACCTCATGTGGCAATGATTCTACCTCAACATGGTCCTGATAAAATGACTTCTAAATCAAAAACACCTTTCCTTCTACTTCACCTGGGTCCTTAAACATGATAGTGGCCTGCCTCCTAATAACACCTTGTATCTTTGTTTTTCCAGTCTAACAATGCAGGCATTCACCAGTGATAAAGTTGTCCTGGTTAAAACACCAGGTACCAGCTTCTACACGGGCATCAATTTTCATCCTGTGGACCCTCCTAAACCCCAATACAGCACCCCCTTTCAGCAGGAAATAGTAAAAGAAAAAAAAACTTTTCCCCTTTTCCTAATAATAAAAAGACGGGAATGAAAAGATTTTGCCCTAAATGGGGTTTTGCAGTGGTGGGAGGCTGGGAGGTGGAAGGCCACCTTCCCTGCCCCTAGGCAATTTACCTGTGGCACAAAATAAATTCCAATGTGCATCAGTAACGCCTATTAGGCTCCACCCCAAACCTAAGCTATATGTATGCCCCTACATCACGTGTCTGGCAGAGAGAAAGCTGGACCTCAGTGATCAGGGGTTCTCTCTACACATTCTTAAAATAAAGGCCACTTTTATTTCATATTTCTATCTTTTTAGCCCCACCGAAAATTCTATCACTAAATTTTAGACATGGCATTCACTGAAGATTGTCCTGGATAGAGTAACAGAAGTTCTTAAGTTTTAAAACATTGGTCCCTTAAATACATTTTAAAAATAGTATGTGACAAATTAAAAATTTTTTATTTGGAGCAGGATGTCAATATTAATTAAAAGATCTTAGAAAACTATTTTTGATGAAAAAATAACCTATAAAATATGCAAGTTTTCTCAAAAAACAAATAGAAGAAATAAATCTATTACTTTAAAAAACCCTAACATTGTTATCATTAATGAAATTCAAGCTTCCTAATAAGACTTAGAATTCTTGAAAACTTGCATCTGGCACTAAAGCATGACATATCCTTGATCTCTAAAGACTTTTCTAATAAAATTGATAAAAATAATACAATATGAGTAATCACTTGGAATAGTTACATAACTTGGAAAGACAACGCTTTCCAAATGGATCAATGCTTGATGTTATAAAATTATACATAAATAAATAATCTATTCAAAGTGAAATATAGATTGATGAGCTTTAATGCAATGAATATGATTTCATATTTCACATTGTAATTAACATTTAAGAACCTACCACTGGTGTGAATCAAACCTTATTATCTAAAGCTATTTATCAAAACTGGGCATGGTGGCACACATATGTAATCCCAGCATTTTGGAGGCTGAAGCAGGAGGACTGTTGTGAGTTCGAGACCAGCCTGGACTACAAAGTGAGCTCAAGGCCAGCCTGAACTGTGATCTTGTCTCAAAAAGACCCCCCAAAAAGCTATTTTTCAAAATATTCCTTCACATATTAGTAATTGAAACAAATTATAAACAATTGTCAAAAATGAAAATTTGAAGAGGCTGGACTTTCTTCAGATTTTCTTCAAAATTTCTGAGTATAATTCAATCAAATCCACATATCCTAACAAACTAATGGAAAACCAAAGTAAGGGATTTCACCTGACTGCAATTAGACTGGAGATTAAAGGCATTTGCAATGACATGAGTTGGGGCCACACTTCTCATGAAAAGATTCATTTGTTTAAGAATAAGGAATTAGTTCATATAATAAGTATTTTTTTTTCAACTTTAGCTTCAAAGTAAACCAAGGTCTGAGCAGATCTTACCACCTCCCTAGATATCATCTTAGACTGAAACAACATAAGATCTGGCCCAGATAGTTTGAATTAACTTCTGAATTCACCTCTGTTTCTCCATGCCTGTGCCTCAGTTTTTCAAGATGGCTAGATCATGCAATATTCATCAATATTGCAAAGATTCTCATAGAATTATGTACATGCATCTTTTATCCCTCACACACATTGTACATCAACTGAAGATTCTGCTCCAGGCTTTTTATTCTGCTTAGGGCGCTGGGAGCAGCAAACATCCCTAAGTTACCAGTCTCCATGAAGAATTTTGATGAAGAACATGAGAATAAAAAGTTTCTATTTTAAATTCAAGAAAGGAAAGAAGAGGGACTGTTTTGAACATAAGGTACCCTTCAAATAAACTAAGCTTAAAATTTAAGCTTTTCTCAATAAGTCCATCATTATGAATAGTTTATTCCCTTGTTCCAAGAAATCACTTATCTTCTAATGCAGTGGTACCTCAGTTCATGAACTTGATTGCTTTCATGACTCTGGTTGCAAACATAGGTGGACAAGAACCAAATTACTGGTTAAGATCAGTGTTAACCTGACAGCGAAATTTAACTCAATTTTTGTTTCGTTCAATATGTGACCAGAATCACGAAACAACTTATTGTTCTAATGTGTAGGACTGCACAAGGACAGCTGAGATTAAATATAAAAATTGGTGAAGTTAAGATTTTAGAATTGTGATGTAATTATGGCACTATAATTTTCCATAGACTTCATGTGTAATATGTGTATGTGTGTAGACAATGTAAAAGTAATACTATAAAATTTACCCACTGCAAGTATAGTTTAATAATTTTTAGTAAATTTATACAGTAGTTTATATCATTAGCACAAACCATTTCTATACAATACTACATTTTCACATGCCCTTTTGTATCTGTTCTCAGTTTGCTACTGCAAACTCCAGACAGTCACTGAGCAGTTTTCCATTTCTATACTATTTGCTTTTACAAACTTTATATATCTTGGCATCCTCTGTATGTACAAAAACAATGTAATGGATTCTCAAAATGTATAAACAATTGTTTCAAAGAAGCAGTATAATTTGTCCTTGGTATTAACTGAAACAAAATTTGGAGAAATACATTTATGCTGGTCGAATTCCTTACTAAACAAAAGAAGAAATGCCTATAATTCCGAGAAACATTTTAGAGAATTATATAAGATAATTAAGAAACTTTAATGAAAAAGTCAGTTACATTTTGAGAAAGCCAAGACAGTCATATCTGAAATAATGATCTCCTTCAACTTTTTGTGTCCATTGTATTATATCCAGCAACATTTCTTGCATAATTTTTTTTTTATTCTTGCCAGGTAGGAGAAAATCTTAGGTGTATCATTGATACCGCATCCTATCTGCTGTCACACAGAATTTTAGTGCTGTTATTTCCCACTTTAAGAAATCAGTGTGTGAATGGCACCCTGACTATCTTGACATATCCCCATGCTATTTTAATAAGAGTAAACGAAATAAGTTTCTGACACTACTATGTTACTAGAATCTTCTTTTTAAAAGGTTTTTTAAAAGATTTATAGCTTTTTAAATGTATAGAGTATGATGTATTTCTTCAGGTGGATAAATAATATACAGATCAGAAGCTATGGGCTGGGACTGTAGCTCAGAAGTCCCTGATTGGCTAGCATATCCAAGGTTCCAGTTTAAATCCAAGTAAAAGAGAAAAAAAGAATAAATATTTACATAACATGTGAACTAATCGTTGACAACAATGATTAGATAACCTAAAATCAGAGACAATGTGAGATAGAGAGAGTAAGAGAGATCTAAGAGAACAAGCAAATTAAAGAGGAAAAATGTGGAGTTGTTTAAACAGTATAATCTTTAGGATAGTATTATGTGCTGTATAATTTACAAAATGTCATTTTTTGCAACAAAATGAAGAGATTTAAAATGAGAACAGTAGGGTTGAAGTCTTTTGAGGGTGTTATTCAATGAATGACTGATTCTCTCCATTATCTTAAATTTTGTTGCTAGGGATGTAGCTCAGTGGTAGAGCTCTGGCCTGACATGTGTGAAGCATTGGGTTCAATCCCTAATAATAACAAATTAATTAATCCATAGGTTAAATTAGTAGCACCTTATTTTGATTTATTTTTGTTGATTTTTTAATTCTGTATCCCACTTCCTGATCCCATTTCCTCCCATCTTCCTACCTTCTATTTTCCTTTCTCTATTTCATTCATTCTCTTCCTAAAAACATTTGTTCTCCTTAGACAAAATGAGACTATTCCTAGAGAGATGGAGTTTCCTCTTAGCAAACTGTACTTGATACAATGGTACATTTTCTATCAAAGGGTAGCAGTCAAGGAGTTCACCGAAGCCCGTTCAGCAGAGGTGCAACACTGAATACAGCCACCCACCAATGACTGAGAATCATCTTTCTTAAAACCTGACACATTCCGGGTGAGCTAGTGCCAAAACAAATGCAAGCAGAACTATAGCCTGGAAATACTTAAACATATTATTTGAATTCTCAGAAGTATCATTTTTACTTAAAGTAAACATTGGCATGCAAAGCCAATAGTCTGAGTAATCCGGTCTTGAACTGTAACTTTATTTGTTATGGGGATTTGCTCAGGGAAGAGAAGAGGAAAGAAATAAACCCAACCCTTCTGTGTCTAGAGCAGAGAGAAAATAGTTGTTTCTGCAACACCAGAGACATTATTTGAGGCCATGTAAGTGACACTGCCTTGAGCTACTTTGACAATTCACAGCTAAAACTTGATTTAATTGTTTTTTAGCAAAACGTTCAGTTGGCACAGGCATCCAGGATGATTATTGTCTCTTTATTAGCAGATGTATGCTGAGCTCTACCAGCAAGAACCTCACACTACACTCACATGGCTGTGTCAGAATTGCTCCCAACACGAAGCAAGGCGCTCCCTTAATTCTCAAGATGAATCCCACATCTTGAAGTGATTCAGTTGATTAGCCAGTGGTAAGCTAGATAATATCAATTTGGAGTTCACAGGATAGGTGTTCTGTGAGCATTCTAATTTGTAAGTGAAAATTTTATGTAAATACTTTATTGCTTGGGTGAAGTGTTTATGAATTTAATAAGATCCTTGAAGAAATTACTGGCCCAAAGTTATTTATAGATGAAACCTTTGCAGTGCATGTGTCTATCCTTGTGTTGGCTGTATTCTTCTGCATTTCATGGTCCCTGCTGCCTATGGGATAAGGTGAAATCCCTAACTGTGCATTCAACTACTCGTGTACGGCCTGATGTTCCATTTCTGGATTCTTCTTCACTTTCATCACATTTCTGTAACCCAACTGGACATAGTTTTTAGGAATTTTTTTCCCAGTAGGAATATGCTAGAATGCCTTCAGGAAAAAAAAATCAAAGGTTTCTATTCATGTTTTACCAATTAAACTGTTTTAACAATTCTTCAAATTAATTTTGTTTTGAAATATCCCAGTATGAAACAATTACTCATAAATTTGCTACCTGGTTATGTTTCCAAATCTCTAATCACTCCTTGTAAAGCTCTTTTGATGTTTTTCTTCTCATCTTCCTAACTTAAAACTTGGAAGTACTCCAAGTTTTAGTAGTTAGACTTTTTTCTATCCGTAGTTTGTATCTGCAAATCATCTTTTAAATCATGTTTTTAAGTAACTTTAACATAATGATGACACTTAAAAGTAAATTTCCAGACCCATCCTCTACTTTAAATTTTAGAATTAAAATTCTATGACCAATTGATATCGTCTCTTAGAAATGTAGTAAGCATGGCCAATTCTCAGTGTATGGGCAACTCCTTTTCTGGCCACTTCGGAGTCAATGCTAAGACACTCTCAATCCCAGATCCAATCAGTCAGCAAATCATGATAGCTCTACTTTCAAAATATGTCCCAAATCAGATCTGGTTTACTACTTTCACTGTCAGGACTTCTTTCAGACTATCATCATTTTTTTTTTTTTAATTTGGGTGGTAACAACAATCTCTTTACCAGTCTCTCTGCTTCCAGACTGGTCTCTAGTTCATTTTCAGTGGAACAACCAAATTGATCTCATTAAATGTAAGCTATATCATGAGCTCTTCACTTTAAAATATCTCAGGGGCTTTCCTTCACTTCCAATATAAAAGCCAAAGTTGTGCATTGGCCATAACACACTACATGATTTAACTTCTTCTTTCTTCTCTGAGTCCACCTCCTACAGCTTTCATATCAGTTGAAATCTCAGCAATTGTTTAAAAAGACCAAACTGGAGCACATCATTTTAATGGTTTTTAAGCATGCTACCATAAATATAGAATGTTCTAATATCAATTATACCAGTTTAATGGCAGACTATGCTTTCCTGGATACAAAAAATATTCCTCCCATGCTCTAGGTAATAAAATTTTAATAAACTATGTCCACTTCTATAGTAACTAATTAAAGATTACGTAGATTAGATTAGATGAAAAGTTCTGCTGCTAGAACCTCAGGCAATGAATTTTTATCGTGAGGCATAGCGTGGAAGGCATTTAGCTCTTGGAAGTACCCAACAACATATAGAAAGACAGTTTTGAAACCTTCCATTGGTAAAAACCCCTGAAGTATAGATGGGATTTTTAAAAAAAGCTACCTAAGTTCCATTTGTAAAATATCACATTATAGAGTAGCTTATTCTGACATTGTGCGATAGTAAGCTTATCTGATGTGTTTGTTTAGTTATGATCTAGTATTGAAATAAATATGAATCTATGAACAGCACTTTTGTAGTCCTGACTTCAGACAAGAGGCACAAGGATTCACTGGTCACAAAATAGACATAGAGTCAGAAGATCTACAGTTATCCTGCCTGCAATTAATCTTTGTACTTATTCTGTATTACTCTTTGTACTTTTTTGTATTTATGTGACCACAATAAGGTGCATTTCCTTCCTAAGCATCAATCACTTCATTAATTCCTTATTAATGAAAAGGGAAAGTGTACATATAATATTTTCACACTATAAATCACTGCACAAATGCCACTAGAAGAATTTTGTTGCATATTTCATAATGTAAAATCTAAGACACATTAAGAAATTTGGTTACAAAACAAATAATTCTTAGGCGTTAGCATTTTTATATTAGATGACAAGCCTTTGAATACATGCATTTTGTGCACTTATGTGTGTCAACCACAAGAAGACACTGTATTCTGCTCAATTCTGGAAACTGAGCAGCCAGAGGTAATTGTACCTGCACCATCCCGAGCCCTGGGAGTTTAACATCATTTGCTCCCACCAGCCAAGGAACTTCACAGATACCTGCCACACTGGACCAGCACGCGGGTCTTGGGCCTGCCTGAACCAACTTCCCGGCTTCCTGCCATGCTCAGCCTGGCTCCAGGGATGTTGAGCCTGCCTGCATCTTTGGTTCTGGAGACTGGGCAGCTGGGGGTGAGTGTCCCTGCACAATCCCAAGCTCCAGGAGTTTAGGATCATCAGCCTCTCCTGCCAGGGAACTTCCTGGCTTTCTGCTGCACTCAGCCAGCTCCGCAGGTCTTGGGCCTGCCTACACCAACTTGCCAGTTTCCTGCCATGCTCAGCCAGCTATGGGGATCTTGGGCCTCCATGCGCCCTCAATTTTGGAAACTGCTGCAGCCGGAGGTGGGTGTCCCCACACCATCCCAAGCTCCAGGAGTTTAAAATCATTGTTCCCACCAGCCAAGGAACTTCACAGCTTCCTACCACACACTTGACTGGTTCCACAGGTCTTGGGCCTGCCGGCCACACTCCCAGTAACCCTCTCTCAATCCAGGGAAATGGGCAGGCAGAGTTCCAGGAGCTGAGGGCATAGAAGAGGATTTCCAACAAGCCCAAAGGAAGCCTTGGAATAATACTTGAAACATGGAAATATAAGAAAATGACAAAACAAAAGACCAAAACAATCTCAAATCTCCAGCCCAACCCAAGAAACCTTAGGAGCTATGTACATAGAAGAAAATGTGTGCTATACACCTGAAATACCTGAAATAATGTTAACTAAAATAAAGAAGCAACTCTGGGAAGCTTTAAAGGAATTCAAACAACAAATAATCTCCCAGGTAAAAGAAGAAATGATAAAAGAAATGAGATACTGAACATACCTAAAGAAGACACAGTTAAAAAACTAGTGGAACAAAACAAAATTATAGAATCCCTTTATGAACAATATAAGAAACAAATAGAATACATGAAACAGATTCAAAGAGATATACAAGAAATCAAAAATTCCACTGAAAGTTGTCAAAACCACCTCAGTGAAAGTGAAGACAGAATTTCAGACCTTGAAGGCAAGATTGCAGCTGTTGAGCAGGAAAGAAAAAAATTTTTAAAAAATAACAAGGAATCAGGAAATACCAATTCAACAGCTGCAAAATGATGCAAAGAAAAACAACATAAAGTTGATAGGGATAAGTGAAAAAGAAAAGAGCAACACAAATGCTAACAAGAGGCTATTTACAGAAATAATAGATCAAAATTTCCCAAACATGAGAATGGAAATTGACATCAGGCTAAGAGAAGCATATAGAACTCCAAATAGCCATAACCAAAATAAAACTACACCCAGAAATATAATAATTACCATTCCAGAAATCCAACATAAGAATAGAATACTAAAAGCTGTCAGAGAGAAAAGACAGATCACTTATAAAGGAAAACCTATCAATCACAGCAGACTTCTCAGCACAAACAATAAAGTCAAGCAGAGCATGGAGTGAAGTATTTCAGATCCTAAAGGAAAATGATTTCCAACCTAGACTGATGTACCCTGCAAAACTGCCCTTCAAAATTGATGGAGAAATAAGATACTTCCATGACAAAGAACAGTTGAAGAACTTGATGATCACCAAACCAACCCTGCAAAGAATACTGAAAGACATTTAGGATACACATAGGAAAAAGACCACTAAGCAAGGCAGACAAAGACAATGGAAAGGTAAAGATGTAACAGCAGAAAGATAACATGTTAACAATAAGCTAATATATAATTTATAACCATTAATGTAAATGGTCTCAATTCACGAATTATAAGAAACAGACTGGCAGAATGGATCAAGAAACAACATCCAACCATATGCTGTCTACAGGAAACTCATATAACCCAAAAGGATATTCACAGACTGAAAGTCATAGGATGGAAAACAATGCTTCATGCAACAGGACCCCCCCACCAAAGTGGGGGTAGCAATTCTGTTGGCAGACAATGTGAACTTCACACCAAGAATGATCCAAAGAGAAAAAGAAGAGCATACATAATAGTTAGGGGAAAACTTCAAGAGGAAAAGATAACAATCTTAAGTATATATGCACCAAATTCCAGACCACTATATAAAGCAAGCATTAATAGAAATGAAAAAATCAAATTAGTAATAACACAATTATAATAGGAGACCTTAACACACCATTGACACCAAAGGACAGATATACCAGACAAATAATCAGCAAAGAAATAACAAAACTGAATTATACCTGTGAACAAATGGACTTGATAGACATATAAAGAGTGTTCATTCAAACAACATCAGAATACACATTCTTCTCAGCACTACATGGGACATTCTCTAACGTAAACCATACAATAGGCCACAGAACATATTTAAATAAATGCAAAAGAGGTGAAATTATCCCATGCATGTTATTGGATCATAGTGCCATGAAACTAGAAATTAATGATAAAAGAAACTGCAAAAATCCCACAAAAATATGGAAATTGAATAACACACTCTTGAGCAATCAGTGGGTCACAGGGGAAATTAAAAAAGAATTTGAACAATACCTACAAGCAAACAAAAATAAAAATACAACTTAGCAGAATCTGTGAAAGCTGTCCTCAGAGGAAAATTTATTGCTCTGAGTTCTCACATCAGGAAATCAAAATGAATACAAATAAATAAACTAAAGCTACACCTCAAACATCTAGAAAAATAAGAGCAAGTCAAGGCCAAAGCCAAAACAATGGAGGAAATTATAAAAATCAGAGCTGAAATTAATGCAACAGAGACTAAGAAAACAATCCAAAGAATCAATGAATCAGAGTTGGTTCTTTGAAAGAATAAATAAAATTGATAAGCCCCTAGCCAACCTTATTTTAAAAAGGGAAGAAAAAGCTCAGATTCATGCAATAAGGAATGAAAAAGGCGAAATCACTACAGACTCTATACAAATACAGAAGATCATCAAAACCTATTTTGAAAACCTCCACTCTCATAGGTTTGATAACACAGAAGAAATAAACAGGTTCCCAGAAACATATTATGTACCAAAGCTAGTTCAAGAAGATGTAAAATTGAATAACCTAATTTCTATTAATGAAATTGAAAATGTAATCAAGTCCTTACCTACAAAGGCCCAGATAGATTCCCTGAAGAATTCTACAAGAAATACAAAGACTTAATGCTGACACTCCTCAAACTCTTCAATGAAATTGAAAGGGAAGCAATCTTTCCTAAGTAATTCCTGGAAGCAAATATTACGCTAGTACCAAAACCTGAGAAAGATGCAACTAAAAAAGAGAACTACAGGCCCATCTCCCTAAAGAACACAGGTACAAAAATACTCAATAAATTATTGGCAAATAGGATGCAGCAAATCATCAAGAAGATTATACACCATGACTAAGTGGGATTCATTCCAGGCATGCAGGGATTGTTCAACATACATAAATCAATAAATACAATCCATCATATCAATAGAACCAAAAGTAAGAATCACATGATCATTTCTATAGATGCAGAAAAAGCTTTTGATAATGTCCAACATTCATTCATGAAAAGAAATTTACAGAAAATTGGAATAGATGGTCTTTACCTCAATATGATAAAGGCCATCTATGACAAATCAACAGCAAATATCATACTAAGTGGTCAAAAACTGAAGGCCTTTACCTTAAAATCGGGCACAAGATAAGGATGTCTCATATCACTGCTCTGATTTAATATAGTACTGGAAATACTAGCCAGATCAGTTAGACAAGAGAGATAAATCAAAGGAGTAAAAATAGGAAAAGAAGTTAAATTATCATTATTTGCAGATGACATGATACTCTACACAGAAGACTCCCAAAATTCCATTGAAAGACTCCTAGATATAATAAATAAATTCATAAATGTGGCTGGATATGAAATCAGTAATCAAAAATCAATAGCATTTCTATACACTAACAACAAATCACAAGAGAGAAATATGAAAAGCCACACCCTTCACACTAGAAACAAAAAAAATGAAATATTTAGGAATTATTCTCACAAAAGAAGTGAAAGATTTATATAGGGAAAATTATAATACACTGAAAAAAGAAATTTAAGAAGATCTCAGAAAATGGGAAGACATCCCTTGCTTATGGATAGGAAGAATAAATATTGTGAAAATGGCCATTCTCCCAAAACTGCTATATAGATTCAATGCAATTCCAATCAAAATACCATCAACATACCTCATAGATCTAGAGAAATCACTCCTAAAATTCATCTGGAAACAGAAGAGACCTAGAATAGCAAAGACAGTTCTAAGCAGCAAAGGCAAGGCAAGAGGAATAAAATCACTGACTTGAAGTTATAGTACAAAGCAACTATAGTAAAATCAGCAGGGTACTGGAATCAAAACAGAGCCGAAGATCAATGGAATAGATTAGAAGATACAATCACAACTACAAACATACTCAACCACCTTACCTTTTAGAAGATACAACCACAACTACAAACATACTCAACCACCTTATCTTTGATAAAGGGGCCAAACATGTTCACCTGAAGAATGACAGTCTCTTTAATAAATGGTGTTGGAAAACTGGCTCTCCATATGCTGAAAACTAAAACTAGACCCATGCCTATCACCATGTACTAAATTAAAATCTAAATGGATCAAAGATCTAAATATTAAAAGGGAAACACGAAATCTATTGGAAGACAAATTGGGTAAAAACCTTGAAGACATAGGGGTAGGTAGAGAATTCATGAGCAGGAATCAAACCGCATGGGGAATACTTCCCAGAATCAACAACTGGGATCATGTCTAATTAAAAAGTTTCTACACATTGATAGAAATCTCTAGCATAGTGAAAATAAAACCCACAAGCTGGGAAAAATCTTACTGATTGCTCCCTCAGACAAAGGACTTCTAAAACATGTAAAGAATTAAAAAAAAATCAGATCCCCAAAATTCAATGATCCAATCTAAAAGTGGGTGTCTGAGATGAATATACAATTCTCAGATGAAAAAATACAAATGGAAAATAAATACATGAAAAAATGTTCATCATCATTACTCATCAGAGAAATGCAAATTAAAACCACACTGATATTTCCATCTCACTCCAGAAAGAATGGCCAGGATCAAGAAAACTACTAACAACCAATGTTGGAGAGGCTGTGGGGAAAAAGGAACTCTCCTGCACTGTTTGTGGAAGTGTAGACTGGTACAAACATTGTGGAGGTCAGTCTGGAGATTTCTCACAATTCTGGAATTAGAAATCTCATTTATTCCAGCTATTCTACTTCTAGGCATATTCCCAGAAGAACTGAAAACATCCTACCACAGTGATCTATGTGCACCCATGTTTATGGCAGCACAATTTGTAATAGCCAGATCTTGGAAACCACCTAAGTGTCTATCAACTGAGGAATGGATAAAAAGTTGTGGTATTTTTATACAATGGAGTACTACTCAGTTATAAAGAATGATCACAATGAGATATTTATAAACAAATGGATGCAACCTGAGACCATAGTCATAAGCGAAATAAATCAAACTCATATGTATAAATACCAAATAGTTTCCCTAGTGTAAGAAATGGTAAGAATACATAAAAGTAGGTGGTAATCATGATTCCCCATTATATTGCTGTGAAGCCTTATAATGTTTTTATTCATTAGTTGAAATGGTTTTATTCTGGGTTGTTTGATTTTATTGTCTATGATGGTATGAACAGCTATTTTGAAGAAAACAAACATTACAATAGCTAGTAATGATTTAATATCTTGTTTTGAAGTCCCACCAAGCTTTTGTACTTCTATCTCCATCGGTTTTATCATGTTGTATCTTATTGGATTTTATTATATGTGATAGTATAAACAAATTGTTTAATGGACAAGAAGATAATATAATAACCATTGTTCATTTTCAGTTAGTTGGTTCTGAATACCCTGTAATACTTTCATTATCTTGAATGGTTTTACACTGTCTTGTTATGTTTGATAATATAGTGTATGAAGGTATACTCAAATATTTCAAGGAAAGAGACACTATGGTAGCTACTGTTATGTCAGGTTGACTTGTGGTGAAACACTATATTGCTTAAACTGTTCTGTTCTGACCTGTTTTTTTTATGTCCTTTTTTATTTTAATCTTTTTTTTGAAATAAAAAAAGAAGACCCTGTATTCTAATACCTGAACTTCTTAGCCTAGGGACAATTCTCACACATAAAAATAGATGAGCATAATATATTTCTTGATCTTACTAAAAGTTGATTCCTTGTATTTACACTTGATGCACTCAATTATATATTCAATAATTCATTATGCTTTTTTGTGAAAGTGACATAGCTTACTAATTTATGTTTTTCATTATAAATCTTTGCATTCGTCAATTTCTAGCTTTCTAGTACTTTTGGATACTTTAATATTAAGAAATATTAAAACAAAGGACTGTCTGTAAGTTAAACGTTTTTGCTTTATAAAGACTGATGACCCAAATAATAGATTTGACATGATGTGCTTAGTCAATTCATTGGTATTTAAAGAAAAGATAAAATAAAAAAGAAAAGAGAGTATCAAAAAGAAAAGAAAAGAAAGAAATATTTTCATTATAGCTGAATAATGAAGAATAATTATGATGCCAAAATGCTAAGAAATGATAGGAAAATATAGAGAAAAAATCAGCAGTGCTATCCTCTTATCCTCACAATCACTTGAAGTCATAATTTTTCTTTCAGTACTGAGGACTTAACTCATGGCTTTCACACAGAACTACATCCCCCTCTATACTTCTTATAATTATCTTTTTTTATTTTGAGATAGAGTCTTGCTAAGTTGCTCATTTGTCCAGGCTGGGCATAAACTTATAAACTGCCTATCTTGGTCATTTGCAAAATTCAAACAAATATAAAAACAAATGTATATAACATTAAAATTTTAACTAGGCATGATGGAACATTTCTGCGTCCTTTCGTTTGATCAGCTGGATACATGTCTCGGTGTGATACAGTCAAGAACACAGTAGGTGCTGCTGAAGGTTCTGTCATGTGAGGTCATGCTTTTATTTTCTACTGATGTTTCCCTACTGAAAGCATTTAAGGTAAGTATTTTCCCTCCCTAGTTATTTCTTCACACTGGCTGAATTGAACAGCATAGTAAAAGTAATCACACTACTCACAATGGTAGAATTTTTATTAAGCCATCATCGACATTTAGGGTAAAATCATTCCAGGAAGAAAGAAAATACACTCTTGAACAAAACACATGAAGAGAAGCAAGAACTGACTACTGAGAAAACAAAATCTGATGATCCCCTATTTACGTATACTATCATGCTACCCAATCTCCCAATGGGACTCTATCAGTTGAGCCTAGAGACTGATCAGAGCAGGTTTGCAGATCTCTGCAAACCTCACTGATGCCATACTTTTAGAAGTGTTCATGGTACTGTACATATTGAGCACAAAATATATGCAGGGCTGGTTTTAGGGAAGATCAGTTTGGTGAATCTCTACATTCATGTTTGATGACAACATGCAAGATCTCATCAGCTTTGATCTTCATGGATTTGGTGAAGCTACAGAAGATCTCACTCAAATGACCCCTGATTCAGTAATGAGTCCTAGACTATGTACCAGAGATAAAGACACTGGACAACTCTGCCAAGAATTCCTATTTGGGAGGAGGCTATACTGAATCCACTATTTGTTCAAAATCTCTACATATCTATCTTTAAGAAAGAGGTGTTAAGGGAAGGCAATAACAGTATTTACAGACTGAAATTATAAAATTATATGAGTATAATTTGAAGTATACTTGAGGTTGTTTATCCAGAAAATAAATCTAATTGCTGCCTGTCAAATTATAAACAAAAACAAACACAAAATTTATTTCCTGTTGTGTCTGCTAAATTTTAGTCTTTTGCCCATAATTACATTATTGTCTTTGAATTGTGTGAAGCTGAGGGTTATGGACAGATTTCAGATTCTGTGGAGGGCCCAGCAGGACAGATAGTGGGGCATAAATTGGGAGAGACCAGCCCAGAAACTCTCAATTTCTGTATTGTTCTATGTTATAACCCTGCATCTCCATTCCACTTCAGTTCCTGTGACATCCTTGAAGCTAATCACCAGGATCCTCTCTGTCATCTGGAGTAAAATAGAGTTCCTGGTGCTTTATGCTTTGACCTTATCTCCCTGTAATTCCAGATCATGTCCTCAAGTTCCCATTTCTTTTTCAGTTCCAGCATATTGATTTTTCCACCAAGCTCATTATTTTGTCTCTCTTCAAGATAGACATCCAGATATTTATGGCAAACAATATTTGAAAAGATGCAATCAAAATAAGCCTCAGCCAACCCATTTGATCTTTTCTATGTAAAAAATGTTCCTTTTCCAGAAATATCTACCTTCTGTGACTGGACACTATTAGGTTAATATTCAAAAATAAGTCTTCTGATTCTACCACAAATTCATGGTCAAATGTAGCACTAACTTGCAATCAGTCACTTCTTCATTTTGCACATCACCATCCTGAACTTCCTCTCATGGAACAGACCCCGTGCAGTTTGGACTACTGATTGCTTAGCACTGTCTCCCACGCTACCCCCACCTATTGTAAACTGCACTTTCCTCAAACTTAGGCCATTTCAACTTGGTCAGCAGATGTTTCAGACTTCTCAGGAGATCTGGGAGCCATCAGATGAAAACTTTGCATCAAAAACCTTTAAAATCTTATCTATCCCTCCTCTTCTTTCCTTCCCTCCTTCCTTCCTTCTTTCCCTCCCTGTCTGCCTCTCTGCCTTCTTCCCTCTTTTTTCTTTTTTCTTTTCTTTCTTTCTTCCTTTTTTCTTTTCTTTCTTCCTTTTTTCTTTTCTTTTCCTTTCTTTCTTTCTTTCTTTCTTTCTTTTTTTCTTTCTTTCTTTTTCTCTGTCTCTCTGTCTCTATCTCTTTCTGTTTCTCTCTGTCTCTCTCTCTCTGTCTCTCTGGCCCCTTCCTTACTTCTTACCTGTTATAGTGTAGGAGATTCTCTGGCAGTTTCTCAGCCTCAAAGGAATTACACTCTCTGTAATGTTTTTTTGTTTCTCCAAGAGACAGCTAAACTCCAGTTCTAATGGACTAATTCACACCATGCTGGCCGCTCTTTTTGGACACACACACTCCCTCCTTCATGAAGCAGTATGCATCTTTCTCTTTTTCAAATTTTTCACTTGAAAAATGCTTAAACAAATATAGAAACTGATAGAAGAATATCAACCCTGAGGTAACATTAACTCAATTTTTACAATTGTGATGCTTACAATTATATGCATCGCTTCATTGACATGATGACTAAAATGCAAACCTCCAATTAAATTGTCTCACTACCCATCTCTAGGTGACATGTTCTATACCCTATGTTAAGGTTTCCACAGTCTTTTGATATTTGTCATATGAGGAACACATTCATATGCCACAGAGCTGATGAAAAGCATGAGCCTTTTATGCTTTGGCATTGAGTTCTACTCTGCCTTTTAGTCAGCGCTGAGAAGTCATTTGCTCAAATTCTGATGCCCACAAGGAAGCTGCAGATTGAGCATAGGAGACTTTATTCCCTTATCACATTAACCATAATAAGAACTCTGTTCATGCCAATAAACATTTGCAAGTCCTATCGCAATACTTTTAAATATTTTGAAGAAAATTTACTTTTTCCCTCTCAAATACTTCATTTCCTTCTCAAAATGTCCCAAAATATTTAAATGATTAAACATATGCTTGCCATAATTAGTCATCAAAGAGTTGTAATTGAAGTCCACCATCTCTTCACACTGACAAGATGGTAAGCATCAAAAAATAAGGTAATATTTTAAGAGAAATTTGAAGCCACATGCCCTACTGATGGGGAACATAAAATATCAGCTGTTTTTTAAAAACATTTCGGCAACTCCTCAAAATGTTAACATTGACCTGCCCCGTGAACAAGAAATTCTCTTTCTAGGCATATTTGCAAACAAGCAAACACAAAAATGAACACGTATGTCCACATGACCCATCCTTGTACGTGAGTGAATATTGATAGCAAAGAGCAAAACAAACAAAACCCCACAAAACAAATCAAGGGAAGAAGACATAACTCCCCAAAATTCCTCCACATGGAGGGAGGGTACCCACTTGTGCTGGGATTTTTTCCCCCCAGGGCCTAAAGCATTAGAACCTACCAATTGTGAAGGAGGGATAGTGAGTCACAGCAAAGGCCTGCTGTGTTTGCACAGCCACTTTTGATGTGGAATCATGAGTCCTCCTCTACCTTTTCCCTGGGTATGGTGCGTCAGTGGAGTGTGTCCGCTCAGGGCTCTATTTAGTCAGAGGCTTTCAGTGATTGCTTGTTTCCTTCTGTGAACCCCAAGTTTTACGAGTTAAATCTAAAATGTTCCCCAAAAGTCAAATGTTTAGAAGGTGACTGGATTGGGGGAGCTTTATACTCATTCCTCCATTGATGTGTTCAGTTGTGGATGTGCTGTTAATAATGGGACCTGGTTGGAGGTGAGTCATTGGAGGTATGATTTGAAGCAATCTATTCTTATTCCCAGCTGTTTTCTGTTTCCTGGCTGTCAAGGGTTGGACAGCTCTCCTCTCTCATGCACATCAACTGTGCTTGTTCTGCCCTGGAGTCAACCAATCATGCACTAAATCATTCAAAAAATGTGACAAAATAAAGCTTTTCTTTTAAATTGCTGTTTCAGGTATTGAATCTCAGTGATAAGCACATAATATGCAAAGCCACTGCTATCACTAGGTGGTTTGGAGCACATGGGCTTGTGAAGGGTCCCCCTCGCTCCAAAGGCCTCTTCACTGCTCAGAAATGTCCAAGCAGAGGCATGACCCTGAGTCAAATCTGCGGGTTGGGAAGCAAACAGACGCCTAAGGGCAGTGCTGGAAGTATGGGAATGGGGTATAGGTGGGAGACTGAATACAGTCCTGGTCTAAATTCTAGTGATTTCAGATCCAGCCCCTCAGATACATGCACAAAGCAAACGTGTCTCCTCACAGCAAAAACATGACCACAACTGTTCTCCACTGGCTCAAACTCACCCAGATTAAACTTTTCAGGAGGTGTGTGACTAGCCCCCACAACCACAATTTCCCACATAGTCACTGCAGTAGGCTGACCCCACAGACCCGGAAGCATGGTTGTTTTATGACTTTTCACCAGAGTAGCTCAGTCTTGAACAATAAACCCCTTCCCAAAATAGTTCCTCATTTTTCACTTCTAAATATGGTAAGTGCTGCACTGGATTTCTTCTCTGAAGCTAGCCTGCCATGCAGAAGGAGTCACTTTCAGAGTAAAACTCCCATTCTCTATTTATAGCTTATAGTAGTCATGGGTTCTTCCTAGGGCTGGAGCTGTCAGCTTGTTGTTCATCCCTGGGGATGCAGGATCCACCCTGGGATTAATTTGTGCCTGAGGCTTCAGGCCCTCAGACTACACTTCCTCATTCTTTTCTCTTGGTTGTCTTCTGTTTATCTGTGGTTGTTGGCTTTCTTATGGCTTCTTTCTTGTTCCTGGAGCTCTTCTCTCTTTTCACTGAGTGTTTTTTTTTTTTTTTCCAGATATTTCAATTCCAAGTCTGGGGAGAAACTCCATTTACCACCAGCTTCTACTCTGCCATCTGAAAACTTATTTATCATTTGGGATTTTACCACGGTAATGGTATAGGATAGACTAACAAATGTTACTGATACACCCCAACTCTCAATGGTTTAGCATAATCAATACCTGTTTCTAACTCATGCAAATTCCGGTGAGAATATTTATAGTCAGCCAAGTTGTCTAGAATCTTTACCCCAAAAGGTCACCTGGGGATCCAACTCCTTCAATTTTCATTTCAGTTTATTCAAGTATTAGTCTTTCTGATTCTATTCTTTCAGATTTTGCCCTCTTTTGTGCTCATCATAGGAGGAGGATTCTCTTCTGCACATGTTTTGTTAAATCCTGGGTTCTCTGGGTGGTCACACAGGTCCCTGTACATCTTTGTTGCCATAGAGCTTTTCTTAGCAATCATGCTACTGTTTTGTTTTGAAATATAGTATGTAGTAGCAAACCATTTATTGTTTTTCTCTTCCTAGTCACAACATTATATTGCCCCTTGACTATGAGTTGCATGGCCATCAGCTAGAAATACCTATCATGTAAACATACTTGCCATTTGTCAGCCAGAATTCTCTCCCTATCCACCAGAAGATCAGGATGCCTACTTTCATACAGAATAATGTTGCCATCTACAAATTCTCAATTGCTGGAAAATTTTGCAGAAAGCTTTCTTTCATCCTGCATGGAGATAAAATCATGTCTCTCATAACCAATTGGGTCTCTTTCAAGCTGACTTATGTCCATGTCCTGGACGTTTCCACACAATTCACTGGGAGTTCAGAATAAGAGGGAGCCTTTGGGCATTGTAAGTACTGTACATAGAATGCATTTCATTGTGTTTGGAATGTTTTCCTACTAAGCAATACATCATCACCCTCAAAATATATTTGCAAGATACATTGAGTTCTTTTCCCTAGAGGAAAGTTATAAAAAAAGAGATCTTTTTTTGTCTGCAAACTTCTAAAAGCACAGTTTTAAAGTGTTACAAGTCCTTAAAAACACACAGAGTTGAAAGTATTGCAATTTTATGATTAATTTTAATTGAGTTGTTAGTTAGAAGCAGAGCAACAGTACTGAAATTTTTATGTTCTTTTGTTTTCCCAGGTGTTAGCAACGCCTCCGGGCTTAACTGGCCATGTTTTCTCCACCTTTGGGAACATTAATAATGACAGTAAATAAAACCCAACCTAAGGAGCTAGTTCTTTTAACCTGACAGGTACTCGTGAAACAGTCACGCCTTGAAATGAAGAAATACCTGCAGCCAGAACTCCCTAAATTTCTCATATAATAACTAAGCAATACAATTTATTTTTATTTAATTGTTAACAGGAGAGCCTGGGCAAAGTAAACCCAGTCCTCTGTCTTCTATTGCCCTGGGCACTCTGTCAATGCCACCCACCCTCACACTGCTTTCTGCTTCATTCATAGTGTTGGGAATGCATTCTACCTTGCTTTTGCTTAAACGTTTTATGTGAATAAATAATAAATTCTGATCATAATATTTAATCACCTCTGACTCCATTAAGAAATAGAACTTCACCAACACCGTTCAGTCAGCGTGTGTGCCTCTCTTCCCGTTCCTATCCTCTGCATCATCAAGAGATTTGGCATTGCTTTTCCTTGTTACATTGCATTCTTTAGTTTCACCAAATATGTGATATCTCTTGATGAATAGAAGTTTTGAAATTTTGTATAATTCGAATGTATCAGTATTACCCTCATAGTTAATAATTTTTATTACATTTTCAAAATGCTGCCTACCCAAGAAGCAGGAAGTCTTTCTTGAGGGGAGGTAGAGAATGCTTTTTTTTAAGATAAAAGTATAATTTTTAGTGACATCATATATTATGTAGTTTATCAGTCACTTCTAATTTGCTCTGCCCTTTTGCCATATACTAAATCATTCTCTTGGACTTTCTCTTCTTGTGTTCCATGTTTTTTTCAGAAACATAGTTCTCTGTCTCTTTCTGAAGGCACCCCCTCTTAAATAACACAGAATTATAACAAGCCTTGGCAGTTATTTCTTGATTTCTTCTTGGAAAATGTATCTATTTGTGTTTCTTTATGCTTCCATTTAAAGTTTAGTGCTGATTTTTCAAAATCTTTTAGAATTTTTACTAGGATTTAATTGATGCTATAGATCAATTTGGGAAAGGATTGATATTATAAATATAACATTGCTACTAAAATTATACTGATATTGTAATAACAGACTGATGACATTGACTGTCCTTTTTTATGTACATGGTAATTCTGTCTGTATAGAAAGGTTTATAGTCTAATTTCATTTAGCACTGTATCTCAGACATTGGACATAATGATGAGTCTGTTTTTGATATATAATTAGTTGACCACCTTCTAAAACATTTTCACTATTTTTATTTTTCACTATTAAAAAATTCTAAAAATTTCGAGTGAGTAAAAAATCTTTTACTAATATCCTTTGGTTATTCCCCTTAGTTAAACTCCCAAGACATGGGATGTCTACACAAAATTTATCAATCCTTTCAAAACTGCAACCGGGAAATCAGATATTTAACTAAACTTGTCATATAGCCATTTCTAGTATTATATGACAATGCTTTTTAAAATTCTTAACAACAATGTTAATATTTGAGTCAATGATGAATTGAAAAGAAAAATTTTTTAGTTTTAAATTTTAATTTGATTGTTTATGAGGACAGAATTTATAAAGATCTACTTTATCCTTTTTTATTCTTTTTTTACTCTTACATTATTTATCCATATTAAATCTCCAGTTTTTTCCACAGTTATATTTATTTATATTATATGAATTTGCTTGCATATTCAAGATATTTGACTATAGTAAAATTCAGAATAATTATATTGCAAAAGAAACTATAAAGCCAGTATAAAAGTAATTTTGAAAAGATCATTTTCAGAGCAAATTTGATGAAAAGCTATGATATACATTAGAAAAGAACATAAAGAAATTGACATAAAAATACAAGCACGAATTCATAATTCTAAAAAAGTGAAGATGCTTTTCTTAATTTAGCATATATAGTTGCATCTATGTTCATTAGGGAGATTTGCCTATAGTTTTCTTTTTGATTTGGATTCTTCTCTGGTTTTGCTGTTAGGCTAATATTTGCTTCCAGGAATGAGTCTGGGTATATTTCTACCCTTTTGATTTCATTAAAGAGTTCATCAGTTGTGGCATTAGATTTTCTTTAAATTTCACATAAAATTCAGCAATGAATTCATCAGGGCATGAGCTTTTCTTTATTGGTATGTTTTTGACTACATTTTCAATTTCATTGGCTGATATTAGGTTACTTAGAATTTGTATCTCCTCTTGATTCAGTTTTGGCCATTCATATGTATCTGTCCATTTTTTTCGGTGCTTACCTTCTTATTAGAGTACAAATCCTTGAAATTGGTATGGATGATCTGTGTTTCCACAGGATCCATTGTGATTTCAGCCTTTTCATTTCTAATTGCATGAATTCGAATTTCTTTCCTTTTTTGATAATGTTGGCTATGGGCTTATCAATATTATTTAGTCTTTCAAAGAACTAACTCAATCCATTGTATTGTTTTCTTAGTTTCAATTGCATTAATTTCTGCTCTTATCTATATGATTTCTTCTCTTGTACAAGATTTGGGTCTGACTTGTTTTTCCTTTTCTATAAATTTGAGATTGATTTTAAGCTGCCTACTTGAGTTCGTTCTGTTTTCCCACTGTGAGAATTCATTATTATAAATTTCTTTCACAAGACTTCTTTCATTGCATCCCATAAGTTCCAGCATGTTGTACTGGCATTATCATTTAATTGCAGATACTGTTTATTTTCTTTTTCAACTTCATCTGTGACCAATTGGTAGTTAATGAGGGTGTTATTTATTTTCCATATGTTTACGTAGTTTTTATAGTTTCTTTTGCCACTGATTTCCACTATGGTCAGATAGTATACAAGGGATAATTTCAATTCATTTGCATTTATTTAACCGTGTTCTATGGTCTAGTACGTGGTCTATTTTGAACAATGTCCTATATGCAGCTGAGAAAGATTTGTATTCAGATGTGTGGTATGGAACATTCTGAAGAAATCAACTGAGGACATTTGTTCGTAGGTTTGTTTTAGTTCTCATACTTGTTTGTTAATTTTTTTCTGTAGTTTTATCTATTTGTGACAATTGGTATTAAGATCCTCCATTACAATTTTGTTAGTTTTATTTGATTTTTCATGTGTGTTAATATTTTTTGGGGGGGGTTCTTCTTGAGTGCCCTGACATTTGGTGCACATATATTTGTTATTTCTTCTTCTTGTTTTACCTTAACAAGCAAGTAGTGACCTTCTTAATCTCTTTTGATCAGCTTCGGCTTGAGCTGACATTGTCTGCAAATTGAATAGCTTAGCCTGATTTTTTCTGGGTTCCTGTCACGTGGAGTATACTTTTTCAGTTAAATGTGCTTCTTGCATGCAGAAAATTGTTGGATCTTGTTTTTGATCCATTTTTCCAGTGTATTTCTTGTGAATGGTGAATTGAGACAATTTACATTGATGGTTATAACTGATATATATTGGTTTGTCCTTCTCATATTATATTCCTATTGTTGGTTTCCTGTCTTTTTTTCTGGTTAATTGCTGTCTTGGCCTAGTGGCTTCTTCTGTTCATTATAATTTCCTCCCTCATATTAGCTTTGGCTTAGTCTGCTCTTTTTTTTCTAGAAGTTTGAGGTACATCATTGAGTTGTTTATATGTGTTTGCTCTGTTTTCCTGATATGGATATTTACTGTCATAGATTTCCCTTCTAGTACTGTTTTCATTTTGTCCTGGAGTTCTGATATGTTATATTATCACTATCACTGTAAAAATTGCCTAATTTCTTTTGTAATTTTATCTGTGACCCACTGATAGTTCAGGAGGTGCTATTTATCTTCCATGTGTTTATGAAGTTCTTATAGTTTCTTTTGCCACTGATTTCCAATTTCATTGCACTATGGCCTGAAAATATGTATTGGATTATTTCAATTCCTTTGCAGTTATCTAAGCATGTTCTATGAGCTGGTATGTGGTCTATTTTGGAGAACATCCAATATTCAGCTGAGAATAACATATATTACAATTTTGTGTATTGGAACACTCTGAGGATAGCAATTAAGTCCATTTGTTCAAAATTTGATTCAGTTGTAATATTTCATTGTTGATTTTTGTCTAGATTGTCTGTCTTTTTGTCACAATGGGAAATTGAGGTCCTCCAATACAATTTTCTTAGTGTCATATATTTATGATTATTCTCTCTTTCTTTTGGATTGTTCCCTTTACAAGCATGTAGCAATCCTCTTTTATCTCTCTGAATCAGTCTTGGTTTGAAATTTGCTTTGTCTACAAATCAAATAGCTACTCCTGCTTTTGTCTGTGCTCCTTTTGCATGTAGTATTGCTTTCTATCCTTCGTCTTTCAGTCTATGGATTACTTTTGAATCAAATGTGTTTCTTATATGCAACATATTGTTGAATCTTATATCTGATTCATTCTGCCAGTCAGTGTCTTCTGATTGGGAAACTGAGACCATTATCTTTGATAGCTGTAACTAATATGTATTGACTTATTTTTTTTTTTTTTTGTCTCTTCCTCTTTTTAAATGTTTGCTTTGATTGGCGAATTCTTTCAGTTGGGGTTCATGGAGTTATATTTCTTGTTATGCCTTTCTAGAATGTCCTTCAAAACATTTTGGAGTGCTGTTTTGGTGTTTCCCCAGGTGTTCCTTATCATGGTATATTATTTTTTCATCGGTTTTGAAAGGTAATTTTTCAAAGTACACCAATCTGGGTTCAAGTTTCTTTTGTTTTAGAACTGAAGTGCTTCATTTTCATCTTTCCTTGAC
The DNA here is from genome assembly GCF_034190915.1 of Cavia porcellus. Classification (NCBI taxonomy): domain Eukaryota; kingdom Metazoa; phylum Chordata; class Mammalia; order Rodentia; family Caviidae; genus Cavia; species Cavia porcellus. The sequence continues at coordinate 44,916,597 of NW_026947496.1, forward strand.
TTGAGTGGTTGAGCTAAGAAGTCAGCTTTGATTCTGATGGCTTTATAGTAATTTTTATTTCTTTTCTTGAAAAAAAATTAAAATTTTATTCTTGTGTTGAATTTCTGGAAACTTGACTATGGTATGCCTGGTGCAGATTTTTTTGATCATTGCTATTTTATTTATTGTGGCTGTATGTCTTACTTAACTGTTTGTCAAATACATTTTCTATGCCAGGGAAAATTTCTGCTATGACATATGAGAGCAGTTTTTTTTTTTTAATATCATTTGTGGTATCTCCTGCCTTTTCATTGACTCCAATGGTCTTATTCTTCTTTGTCTCATCTCGGAGCTAATGGTTTGATTTCTAATGATCCTTTGCTATTTTTGAGAAATCCTTCTTTCCATGATCACTAACTAAAAGCCTGTTTTCAATATCTGAGATGCTGTCCTCACATTGGCTTAGTGTGTTGCAGATACTTTCAATGGAATTGGTATCCTCCTGGATATCTACTTGAAAATGCCTTAAAGATACCATTTCTTTAATATACCGAACATTCATGGCTTTCATAATTTTGTTAAGGTCCTCTATTATTTGTATCTGCTCCAGTGTCACTAAGAATGGTCTTTTTTTTTTTTATGCCAGCTCTGTAGTTATCTGAGAGATAATTTTTGATTTGATGTTTTTCAGGGCCTTGTCCAATTGCTTTGTTGTTTCCTCTTCAGAGAGGCCAGGTTAGAGGCTTTTGGATTGTCCCACCTCATTACCTCCTGGGTTTACCTTTGTTGAACTGGATGTCTGGGGTTGCATCTTGTTTCAGTGTCTTGTCATTTTCTTTTTTTCAGTTTAATTCTTAGGGTGGTGGTTTTAAATTGCCTACAGAGGGTTATTTACTGACAATATTTAGGAATTTTAGGTATGAACACTTCTCTGAAGAATCTTCTAAGTGTAGCTGATTTTTGGATTTTGAGTCTGCTGGAAGATCCTATGTTTTCAATGTGTTGTAGATGAGAAGTTGCTGCTTGTTGGCCCAGTCCTTGGTTCTTTGGCACTATACCACAATATTTTCTGTGACCCTTAGTAGACTAAGTTTCAGAGTACCAAGAAGAACAACAGTTTAAAACAATGTTTTCACCTTTGGCTATAATGGTACCACTCGCATCATACACAACCTGGAAATGACAAACTGACATAACATTAATCTAGCACTTTTAATTGTGTGAAGTAAATACATTTGTGATTGTATAATGAAATCTGAAACACAACAGAAAATTATATGCAGTGTACAAGTCCTTAATGTTTCAATTTTGCCCTCAGTATTTAAAATTCAAAGTGGGTTAAGGAGAATATAGAGAAGTAGAAGAACAGTAAGAGATTAGAAGTAAGTCTGGAAGATATAAGAGAATCATGGTAACTTTGGGAAACTCACACAGAAGACTGGAGGGAAAGAGAGAAGGAAGAGGTAAGAAGAATAACAGAAAAGAACCACAACCACAAAGAGGTTGGAAACCATGTTCACTTTCATGTGAAAACAAGATCAAACAATGAAAGAGAAAAATAAAACAAAAAGCAGAAAACAAAACCAGAACCGCCACCACCACAACAAAAAACAAATGACAGAAAGAGAGAAAAGAAAGCACACTTCCAGCTTTTCCCTGTTGTCCTTGGTAGACAACTAGTGGAGACACAGTACTGATCTATGCTAATCAATCCCAGCAAGCCAGCAGTAGTTTTGTTTGGTGAGGTAATCTCAGCAAGACTGCACTTTCTGGCTGAGATCAGACTCATTCTGCTTGCAGCCACTGAAGTAACTTCCACAGGCCTGAGCCCAAGTGGGAGCTACCAGTTGGAGCTGACAGCAGGTTTGAACTCTGATCTCATTCATACCATCTACAAGATTGCCCCAGGCCAATTGCTGTCTCCCACAGGAGGACTAAGACCTCCACACTCATCACCAGGCACTGCTGTCCTTCTTGTCCTCTGCTCCTTTCTTTTCCCTTGTCTCTCTGCGGAAGCCTCTGGAATGGTCAGTTATCACTATATGTTTACATATGTGAACTGCTCTCACAGTGAATCCCATCTCAGGGAGCTACCTCGTTCTTCTTAATGAAGTTTGTCTTTTCATTGTCTCTGTGAGCTTCAATTTGTGCTTCAGATTCTTCCTCAGTCCAGGGAACACACTTCTCTCTTCCCAGTCTTCCTTATGTTGTCCAGCATCAGGACACTGACTCTCTGAGAGGCTCTACTGCTTACTACTTCAACATTTTGGTCTGAATCCCCTTATTTTCCACTTTCTATTTTTTGTTTTGTTTTATTTTATGTGTTGATACTTGTCAATTTCTTATGGTAGATAGCTTTATTACTGATATTAAGGTTTCTAGGAAATGTCAGTTCCTCAGGGATGTCTTTTTTGTGTAGGTGGTTTTTGGTCTCTGTGTCTATCCCAAGGACCTGTCTTCCCAATTTATTAGGGATGAGAAGTTATCTATTTGGCTCATCATTGTGTCCTTTACTACTGGACAATGATGATGGTTATTACTGCAGACAGTCTTAGTATTGTCATACAAAGGAGAAAAACTGATTACAAAATGGGTGACAGTCCTACCAAAGTAATACAATTACCAGTAATAATTAATCACCAGTAATAATTAAGCATTAAGCTCAGCCTAACAACTTGCAAACTGTAGTTTCTATTAATTTGGAAATTTAAAGCATAAGAGGACGTTCTTCAATTATATAATAAAATCCAACATATTCCACGAACTTGGGTGAACTGAGTTTCCCTAGGTAGATTAATTTTATCCTGTTTGGGTGATATTTAAAAGGGATAGGGGACCAAACAGAGTGAGGGAATATATATTAGAAGCAAGATTATAAACCAAAGGAGGACCACTCAAATTTTAGGAGAGAAAAAATGAAATAGAAAGCAAAAGGATATTGAAACAAACTTACATAAAAGTATCACAAACTCAAGAGAGACAGTTGAAGAAAGAGAGAAAGAAGAAAACAATATGAAAGTTAAGAAACCTAAATAGTGAAAAAAATAAAAAATTATAACGACAACAAAACCCCCAAAAAACAAACAAATAATAAAGTCCAACCAGACAGACAAAGGAAAACCAATCAAACAAATACAGAAAAAGAATAAAATTCTTCTGGTGTCCATAATTGTATGGTAGTGTCTACGTCAGATCCCAGAAATGTACTCTGTAACATCACCAACTTTGCAGTAAGATTTGTGCAGGGCATAGGGCTGATCCTGACCTCTGGAAGTGGTGTTGCGCTTGGTTTTAATGTGACAGCATTCCAGATATCCATTTCTTCTTACCATGATTGTTGCTATGGTGCTCTCTCCTATTGCTGTGGCACCCTCAGGTAGGGAAAGCCTGAAGTCACTCCCAGAACCATGTACAGTTGGCTGCTTCCAGATTTTGCACAACTCCTTCTATTTCATGCCACAATTACCTTTTACCTGCTGTCATATGGTAGAAGGAGGACCCTTGTGTGCTGCAGGCCAAGCCTACCTGCCTACTTGTGCTGCTGAGCTGAGGGAGTCACTGGATCTGAGTCCCAGTGGTCTCAGTTCCTGCCTCACAGAAGAATTTCCTTACTCTGCTCCCAGCTGCCTGTAGTCTGCTGTGACTGAACTGTTCTTCTGTCCTTGCACTCTGGACTCTGGCAGTGAAGGGGCTTGAGACTGTTCTGTTGTTGGGGTTTGCCCTGAAGAGTCTTTGAAATAAAGTGGCTGTCCTGTATGCCTGTCTTGTATGCCTGTGTACCAAAACACAGCACTGATTCACCCCACCCACCAACTGCTGGGTCTGCAGAGGCCCCTCAGGTAACAGTGTCCCACCTCACTGGCCTGTTCTTCTAGGGACCATGGAATTTTTTAAACATTTCTTATTTATTATGAGTTTGCTTCCAGGTATCTCCAAATTTCTAGATGAATGTATGGCTTCTCCAAATTTTAATGGTCTGTCTTGAAATGAAATATGATATGGAAAATAGAATCAGAACACGGCTTTATCACAAAGCCAAGCCTGACCTGGTGCATTAACTATAATCCTTGTCTATATGAAAATATTTTGATTAATGGTTCATATATGAAGTGTCCAAACTGAGTACGATGCAAGTTGGAAAAGGATGAAATCCAAATTTAATACTGTCTAATCAGACATTATTTTAAGACAACCAATTTCATGTAATCTATTTGTACTGTGTGCTGTCAGTACATTGTAATTTAAATAAAAGCTATAGCTGATTTTCCTAAATCTTTTTCAAGATCTTGAATTCCATGTGGGGGTGGGAAGTGAATGAATACTTATATTCTAAAGTGAACCAGTTAGCAATTACAAAATTATGTATTAGGAAGAAATTATGAATTTGAGACCAGCAATTTAGCTGGAAATTTTTTTTGTCAAAATTCAGTTGTTTCATTTATAAAAACAATAAAAATATTCTCCTAAATTTTGTATTCTCCAATTTAGAATGTATTTAATAAAAAAAGTTTATATTATCCCACCATCCAAGGATAATGAGTTTTTGTGCCCATTTTAATGTATAATTTTTATGCTTTTCTTTTCTCTATTTATTCTCACATACACATATATGGATATGCTCACACATCAATCCTTTTCAAAGATGAGATAGTACAATTAAATCCATTTATAAACCTTTTTACATTTAATAGCAATCTTCCTGTCAATAAATATTTTTTAATTGCTGTACTTTTAACTACTTAGTGTATCCATTTCTTTTTCAGGCACCCAGTATATATATAGATATAGTCATAGATATAGATATAGATATATGATATATTTGCTATGTGGAAGGTATGGTTGAAGACATTGCAGATACTTACATACACAAAAAGTAACTGATTTCATGGGGCTTGTATTCTAGTGATCAGTTAAATATGATTTAAAAACTTACAGAAAATAATGCATCAGAAGGACTGAGAGTCTGTACCCAGAGACTCACGGTCATCCGGGAACACACAGTGAGGCCCACAGGGACTGAAGCTGTGTCCAGTGAGCTGCCCAAACACAGGAAACAAAGGTGAGGTTCCTGGGGACTAGGAAACTGCACCAGCCACCCACAGTGATCGAGAACCCTCACTGAGGCCCACAGGGTTTGGAAGTCTATGCCATTGCCCACCAAAACCCCAGAATTATCTCTGATTTCTATGGAGACCAAGAAAACCACATCCTAGTTGAATACACAATTTCCCAATGAAAAATACAAATGGCAAATAAGTATATGAAAAAAATCTTTGTTATTGGTCATTCGAGAAATGCAAATTAAAGCAACAGTGAGATTTCATCTCATGCCAGAAAGAATGGCTATCATCAAGAAATTAACCAATAACAAATGCTGGTTGGGCTGTGAGGAGGAAGTAACTTTTGTTGGTGGGAGTATAGACTAATACAACCACTATGGAAAACACTTCACAGATTCCTAAAAAAACTAGGATTAGAGCTTCCATTTGACCTATTTCCCTTCTGAATATTTTCCCAAAAGAACTGTAAACACCATGCCACAAAGATCTGTGTGTACCCATGTTTATAGTGGCACAATTTGTAATAGATAGATCTTGGAAACAACCCAAATGCCCATCAACTCAGGAATGGATAAAAAGATGTGGTATTTTTAAATAACAGAATACACTCAGCCATAAAGAGTGATAAACTCTAGGCTTTTATAGATAAATGAAGACAACTAGGCACCAAGTGAAATAAATCAGACTTGCATGAGTAAGCACCAAATTATCTCCACTAGTGTAAAAAACTGAAAGAATAAATAAGAGCCAAAAGTTACAATAGATACAGTAAAAGGAAAAGGAACAGTGCAATAGGAAAATGTTATTGTTTTATCAATTCTGCATGCCTGTATCTGACAGCCTGAGCAATTACTCTGAGAATAACAATATGCAATGTAACAACCCTTGTTAAATTCCTATCATCTTGTTTTTAAATCCTATATTGCCATGGGTTGTTGTCATCATTATGCTTTTGTCATTTTTTAATTGTTTGCTTCTTGATTTTTGTGGGTTTTTTCTCTTTAAAGTATCTCTGATGTCAAATTATGTAAGGCAGATAAACAATGTAAAGCATGTAATGAAAAGCAATTAGGTGATTTCTTTTGCTTGGGATAGTTCATACTTGGCTGTATAATACTGCATTTGAATTATAGATTTAGATGAGAAAAATTAGCCACTGACAATGGTGGAAAATCTTTGTTACAAGACACAGGTGGAACGCCAGACAGTATTGAGATATGTGTCCTAATGCCTTGAGATGCTGGAAGAACAGGAAGAAAGAAGGTAGCAGAGTGGCGAATATCAGAAAGATATGGAAGACTAACACAAAAATTCATAGAGTTTTGAATCCCAAGTAAATGAATTCTGAGTTTACCTTCAATGTGGTAGGAAGTCATAAAGACTGAAATGTTTCTACATTTAAAAATAAAAGATCATTCTGGGACTAAGTACAAATTTTACTAGGGGAAATCTGAAGGCAAAGCTTAGTAATCAGGTCAGTTGCCCTGCAATAGACTGGAGCAGAGACCATAGTTACCTAGACTGCGACTGCTCCAAGGGAGACAGGCAGATTTCTGATACTTTTTGGAGAACAATGAAACTGAAAGTTTTGTTAGTTTGTATTGTGGTGTATTCTGAAGAACTTAAAATTTAAAGTTGGCTCAAGACCACCAAAGTTTGATAGAAAAAGATGTGAATTATCTGTGCTTTGTCTCCTATTAAAAAGCTTAGAAAGATAAAAGAACAAGTGAAATTAATGATGTATCGTATGTAATAAACTGATAAAATATTATAATGTTATTGCAAGATTAATCAAGCACTCATGGAATATCTTATGGTCTTAAATCTCCAGGAATATTAAACTTTAGCAACATGGCTTCTATTTTACATCTTATTTGGATGATCCACACACCTTTAGGTTTCAATAACACATAAGATTGGTTGTTAGCACAACATGTATCACAACTGTAGATACTTGTTTTGGCATTTGGAAATACAGATGTATCTGTTTCTGAAATGAGGAAAAGTATAGAAATAATAGAATTATTAGGTTAGAGATCAAGAATTGTTTTTGACCTCTATGAAGTTTCTAGTGCATTCAATATCCACATGGAGTTTTATCTGTAGTTCTGTTTTCTTGTCTTGTTTTTGTTGCTCTAAATGTAATCAATTCATCCAATGTATGTATTTACTTAAATATCTTTCTTATTTTCTTTTTTCTTATGCTCTGAATCTGTGTCATTAAAATTGTATCATCTTCTCATCAAAAGTTCAGTAGCAGTTCACTTAGAAATTGTGTATACTGAAGTTCCCTAGTGAGACAGATTTTACTAGCATTCTTAACATTATTTCTATGATTTCTGTCCTGCTTATATTTTGGGTGTGTTTTGTGTTGAAAACATGTACTCCAATAAAATATCAATTTTTGTCTATGTATAAAATTCACTTGGTTATTTTAATGTAGTTGGTTCAGGTGGTGGTTTCTACTGACATACTTTTTGTATTTGTGCCTTCTCCCTTTTCTTTTTATTTAAATTATTTAGTAACATATTTCACTTTCACACACAAACATCCTTTATATTTATTATCTTTAGGCATTACTTATCAATTTCTTATTCTGTTATTTGGTTCATGCTGTAGTTAGGGGTTGTACAGAGAACACCTAGAATCAGGACATGGAGTTATAATATTATTTTTATAATGGTCACCAAGAGTCAACATAAGAAAATGCAGGAAATCTATCCACAATACCAAGAACATAGAATATTTAGTCAAGGGCCTAAATCCCACAGCAATGTCCTACATGAGTCCAGATAAAAACACAAAGCTCACAACAATGCCTCCCACGAGTCCAACTGAAGGTCCAGAGCCCACCAGAAGAATTCATGCCAGTCTCTATTATGGACCCACGCCAGGAAGACCCAAAGGTCAGTGGTGGAATCCAGAAAGTCCATGTCTGTGGGGTGAAGGAGCTGTGCTTGTGGGATGAGGGTGCTATGTTGGGGCCGAGAAGTCACACTCACAACAAAGACCTGGGTTGTCCTGAAAGCACCACAGCCATCCTCAGCAACACGGAAGCCTCAAGCTTCTCCTATGAGTTGGGTACATGCCAGGAAGCCAGCATGATGAGTTCATCCTGGAGATCAAGCAACACACGTCTTCCCCTCCGGAGCTAGGAAGCAATGCTTGATGTGAGGACCAGAGCTTCTTCTGGAGAACCAGTGACTCAAACAGCAACACGTAGGAAAACCCACAATGCCTCAACTCAAAAAAGCATTAACGCCCCACTGCCTTACCGTCCTCCTTCTCCTTCTGCTTCTCCACCTATTTATCGGGCTGGCAACTTTCCTCAGGTGGAGCACCTTCGCTCAGTGCCATGCTGATGTAATCCAGCTGGCGTTAAGCTGACCACCACTTCTTCATCCATAGCAGTTCATTTGTCTTTATTCTAATTTTTGATGTGTGAATGCTTTTTGTGGATTTACGATTATGATTCTCTCCTGATCTATGCTTTCATTGTCACTCATTGGCCCTGATAATCACTGTGGAGAATATTCAGCATTACATTTGGACTTGTATTTTCTTCTTTCAGCCAAGAGTTCCCTTTCTTACATTTTTTTCTTTTCTTTTCTTGCCTTTTTAAAATCTTTCTAATGTCCAAATGTTATCTCTCTTTTCTTTTCATTTTTCCAATGTGTTCACTGATTTTGGCTTTGTTGCACTAAATCATAAAGAATTGAATATAAAGTTCTCTTTGGACTTGAAAGTGACTTTCTTCACTAATATGCTGTCAATTTTTGTACATGCTGTATGCAGTAGTAAATGCTAAAAGGACTTCTATAAAGATTTCAAGATGATTTTCTCTTTCATTTACTACTTGTTATTCTACTGTAGAAATAATCATTCTTGCTCACTTGTCGAGGCAGTGAATCTCTTTTACTTGTGATTGGCCTAGAGTCACGTCCTCGTGCTTTGGTAAGCTGGGAATCCTTTGTATAATTTTGATACTCAACAATTTCCTAACTTTAACTAATAAGGCATTTTAAAAGACCTTTTTTGTCCTTTGTTGGGTCTTCATCTTTTGGACAATTTCTGGTTTGTCACAGCAAAATATGTTCAAATTACCTTATAATTTTCTTCACCCAATTTATTGACATTTTTCCAAGTTTCTGAGGAGTGATGTATAATAATTGAATTGTATCAGCTCAATCCTTGCTATGAAGTATATCAAGAGTGATAAACTGCACTTCAGGCAATTATTCCATATTCTGAGAAGACAACCTCTACTGATTTAATGAAATCAGTCTTTAATCAAAAGCATGAGTAATCTTATAGGTTCTAAGACTGCCATACCATCTAAAATCTCACCAATAGTTTCACTCAATTTAGACAAATCTAGCTTTAAATTCACTTACATCATAAATTTGGCTCAGGACCCGGTTACAATTTTATAGACTACATAGTTTTAGATATGTTCTAAAAATGAATTTTAACTATTCGTCTCCACTGTCTTCACCATGTTAACCTTAGTCCTTGATTCTTTTTTTTTTTTTGAGACAAGGTCTTGTGATGTATTTTAGACTAGCCTTGAATTCACTAGGTAGCCCAAACTGGCCTTGAACTCACAGGGATCCTCCTGTGCCCCTACCACCACTACTGTCAGTGCTGGAATTACACAGGTGCGTCACTGTAAGTCCTCGCTACTTCTTAAACACTGACCCTCCACATAAATACTCTCATCTTTAATTATTTTTATGTCTACCTCAACACCTCATGAAGTAGACACCTCTTTCAATAGAGTTTATGTTAGTGTGCATTATTTCATTACAGTTTTTACTGATTGTATTCACTCATAATTTACTATATTTTTTGTCAATCATAAAACAGGGTGCATCAGAACTTCTATATTGCTTAGTGAACCTTTTCTATGTCATGGAAGGATTAGGGTTTCCATTGATACTTGGGTCTAGAAATTACTTCTCTATTCTTTGTCTCAACAAAAATATTTATCTTTATTAAATATAATGATAATAAGTAATTGATTAGCTCTCTATTTTGATTTCTTAATAACTCAGTCTGCATCAGTGTTGGCTGGGGTTTAAATTGCCAGCAGGTAAAGATTGTTTTAGTCTAATTGCCTTTATAAAAAGTTTGGTGTGATGCCATATCCTGTTGTGTGTTTCATTAAAAAAACTTCACGATTGCATGCACTTAAAATCAGATATGAGTCAGGTGCTTTAAAATACTAACTAAACACTATTATATATGCAAATATTGAGAGTTTAATCTCAGATGAACCATCTTTAATCTCAGAATGAAACAATTAGGATTTTTTATTATATAGTATTTATACATGACTAAGTTAAGATGTGATCTTGATAGTGATAAAGGTCTGGATAGTAACATGTAAAATATTTATTATATAATAAAAGTAGTCACTCTCCACTGATTACCTACTATGCAACATAATTTTACATAAGTCATTTCTAAGTTTCACAACAATATTTGAAAGCATGCATTTTGTCACCTACCTAATACAAATGCAAAAATGAACAGTCATATAGCTCAAGGAACTTCATTGTTACATAAATAATACACGGTATTGGACATTGAAACCAGGATTCTTTGACCTCTAGGTTCAAGCTTTTATTGCATTTCACAGTTTTAACAGTACTAAAAAGTAAAAAATGTAAAATTTGTATGTGAAAAGGTGCATGGTTTAGAAAATAAGACACAAATTCAGAAATAAAGACTAAATGTGGCATTTAGTAAAATTATCAGTATTTACCTTCTTTTTAAAAAAAAAACCTTGTTTTTACAAGAGATAGCAATAAAGAAAAAAAAAAGGAAAGGGAATAAAGAACCAAGACAATTTTAGAACTAAGTCATCCATTCCTTTTACATGAAAGGAGTTGGATTAATTAGATGAACTCTGCTTAATATAATTTTTCTTAGGGGAAGGGCATAAAGACCTGCCAGAACTAAATAGGCATGGTTGTTAAAGGAAGCAAACTTCTCGATGACAACCTTAAAAAGGAACTGATAGGAAATGAGATGAGCCTCAGAAGACTGGTATTATTATGTTTTAATAATGAAAGCATTAGCACGGCAATTGTTAAAATTTTATCTCCTCTATCATGAAGAATCTAGATAGTATGCAGTAATTAAAGATTGACTTTGATTTAGATAATCCATTTTAATTGCATTTTTAATTGTAGTGAAAATTTTATGAAGTACCATCTGAAAATGCTGATGTAGAAAGATTAACTAATCAAGATTGTGCAGTTGTATTTGAATTACTAGAAAGAGACCATGAGTGGTAAGTGTAAAATACATCTTTCCACTCACACACAAGTCCATGTAATCTCATCTCACCTTCTGGGAACAATGTATAACAAATTAAAGCTGGTTCATGAAATGTCATACAATCTGGCAGCAAGATTCTAATTGATGAAGAAACAGCTATTTTAATGATTCTTTAACAACCATAGAAAATTTCAATTACTGAGAACCATGACAAAAGCTACCTTAAGGGGACAAAATAATTTCTAACAGTTTTCTTTATCTAACTCAGAGGTCCCAGTGGACATTTTCTGACCTATTCACATTCTTTTCAATTTAGTTTAGTTTAACTTAGTTTAGTTTGACTTAGTTAAGTTTAGTTTAGTTTAGTTGTATAAATGGGAAGCTGATTTGTTCTATAAGTATTTAAAAATTATATTCAAAATTAAGGAATGTAATTTACTATAGTTGTTGGAACAGTCACAAATCCAGTCTTTTGAATTCAGCAGTCAGTTTTGAATTTACAGACTTGCATTTTAGTTATGCTGGCGTCTTGCCATTTGTTTGTCTTCCATTGCTTGTCAATCTCCATTGCAAAACTTATCACATTTTCTTTTAAAACTATAAATTTAATTCTGGTCTCAGTTAAGAAATAGGACGTCATGTGTGTGTAATACATGTTTTATTGTTACAGACATTTTACTCACTTTTATTTTGATTGATATTATGGATGTTATATTATATATTGGTCTTCTGAGGTTTATAGCTCCAAATACTGACCACAAGTTTACACATGCATAATTGAATAAAGTCAGTAGGGTGTATATGTATGCATGTATACACATATAACATTATTTCTAACTATGTATAGACAGGTGGATAACAGATACAGATATAGATATATAGATACAGTCTTATTGTTCCAGGCACTTAAGGATATACCTGATACCTGATTTTATGTCAACTTATATGAGAAGACCGTGCTATCATATCTTGAGACATTTATAACTTAATGTCTCCAAAATTATGACAATTAAAATAAATATTTTGGTAAAATACAAATTGTCATGACGTAGTTTTTGAGATTTGGTAGAAAGAAAGAGTAAAAGAGTTGGAAAAAAGATACAAGTCAACATAAAAATGAAAAAGAATTATAATTAAACCAAAATTTGCTAAACTTTATTGGTTTGTCCTAAATTTTGTATTTTCTGTGACTTGGATGGTGTTAAAGTCATGGTGTCACACAATTTACTAGTGTTATAAGAAATAAAAATATTTCTTTTAAAAAGCATATTATCGCTGGAAAAGTATATAATTCTACTATATTATATTATATTAAAATTCTATTTTATTATAAAGTTATATTAAAATAAACACAAAAAGTATATAAAATTGGACAGAAGATAGGACATTTTGTACTCAAAGTAAGCTAAAATACTTCACAAATAAGCTACTGGTCAGAACATCAAACAGTTCTTTAAATGAGAAATAACAGTGAATATTCATTTGAAAATAAAGACAGAATTTAAGCAGGTAAGATTTAATTAACCAAACTGGAAGCTAGCCAGACCTCTTCAGCTAACATCTCTGCTCATTAATAGATAACATTATTCCTGCCCTGCTAAACCCAATGTCAGGAACAGAAAACATCCTTGATTCCCTTCTTCACTGGTAAATATCCAAAATTAAATAGGATATTAAAATGAAGCATTTTAAATAAAAAAATGTTATTCTCTTTTTCAAAAAATGTGTTCTTTCTACTATTAAACTGTTACTGTTGGGGAAAAATTTACCTGTGATACTATTTAATAATCACCATATTTTAAAACATAAATTTCAATGACCTGATAGTTATCATATATTATAATGGACTTGTCGCCTTCTGTCTAAAAATCTCTTCCCTTTCCCATCTCCAAATTGTACCTATTTTATTCTTACCCATTTTGATAACTCAGCAATAAATCCACAATCCAAATTGTGTTGTTTTCCCAAGATACTTCAAGTTGCACATGTAAAAGGGATCTTTTTTCCTTTTGTTAGAGAGTCTCCAAAGATGTGACCCTATGGAACTACTGATCCCCGCACCAACGTTGTGAAGAAGTTGATCTGAAAGGAACTGACCTAGAAAGAGAAGCTGAAAAAGTAATTAAAAGACTGAGTCAGATTGTGTATTGAATGTGTCACTTCGGTCCCTAAAGTTTCAAGAGATATATCTTTGTTTCTATCTGCCCAATCCTAGTGCTTTAGTTATTCCTATAGCCCTGCTAACTATTCTAATACCCCCCCAGAAAAGGTAATCTATTTTATCTAATTTGATGTTGTCAGTTACAATAAAAAAATCCTGTGCCATGTGTAAAGGACAGAGGAACTGTATAAATAGATTAGCGACATAGTCATCTTTATTCTCCAGATAAATAACATGCTGCTTCAATATGGAGCATGTGTAGTGATTTTGCCATAAGATTTCATGGGGGAAAAGCATGTAGTGTATTCAATTTACCTCTTGACTTCATTTCACAGAAGTTTTGCCTCACATGACCCTATTTCAGTTACATCAAAGGCCTTGGAAAAGAAGGCAGATGTAAGATCTTTATTTAGAAATCTACCTAAATTTGAACAAATCAGATCAAGACTTTTGAGGAATTTTTGTAAAGTTCACATGCATACATACTAGGTGAAGATGGAACTAATCCCATTTTACTGAAAGGTTTATTGAGCGTCCCTGAAATCCATGAAACATACATCAAGTATTTGTAAATAGGCTCATATCCTAATTATTATCAAATATTTGTGGATTGCACTTGAGTAGATCTAATATGTGCATGTTCTGCACTCAAAATCATTTAAATTTAGAGATGTCTGAAATATGGCATATGCTCTGTGGATACTTGCCAAGTAAAGTGAGAAGATGTTGCATTATATGTTTCATTTATCATTGTCTATAGCTTATGATTCTTTACGTAAGATCAGGATAATCATAAGAATGTCATAAGGCATTCAATTCATGGGATTATGGAATATTTTCTAGCATACTTACAATGAGTAGCTGAGACTTCTTCTTAGATTACTTCACACTGATTTATAGAGGCTTGTTCACTTGATATGCACTTACTAAGTGTGTAAGATTTAAAAACGGTACAAAAGAAAATCTAAGCCAGGATCCTACAAGTTGGAAAATGCAGAAAATATTAAGTTTATTTATTATGTAGAGAGCTGAGATTTGTGGGAATGATGCACAAAGCAACACACATCAGCATAGCATCTTACCTTTCCAATCATGCATGTATGTTTTGAAATACACTCCAGACACCTAATTAACAACTAGCTAAAGAGATGCAATGATTGATAAGGCTAATAAACTTCAGGATATGTAGTGAATGCTCTAGCAGCTAATTTCTGAACACCCATATGGTTTATGTTGCCAGAGATGGCTCATCTGGCTGTGGACTTTTCTATTCACAATAACAATCACTAAATTTTCTATTCACAATACAGTAACTAGAGGAAACTGTGGCTTTACTGTTTTATTCCAAAAAATAACTTTAAAAAATATTGCTTATTTTAAATAATTACCACCACAAAATACTTAATGAGTATAAGATGTGTGGATATGTTTTAAGGATTTTACTATGAGGAAAACTTAATGGTATTTCACAGTTACCAGTGGTAGCAATGTATCAACTGCCTTCAGGCAGAAGGAAAAACCTCAGTGAAAATCTCTCATTTTCTTAATTATTATCAGGATATACGGACTGGAGCTACTCTTGAATGTTTTTAGGCTAATCTGTACGTGGCGCTTTCGTGCTAGATTAATACATGAAATCATGACTTATTTCCTCTTTTTTTGATATCTGAAATTTTGTACTGTTTTATGAAAAATATTAGTTAATACACAGATAAGTTTTCATTCAGGAGCTGTATAACCTTATTCATGAAACAATTATGTTACTCATTTTCTAATTTCACAATAATTTTGAGCCATCACTGCATTACAAACATTAGGATTCTCCTCATGATGTTGAGAAACATTGACTTTATGCTTTTAAAGCATTAGGAACATTGCTTGGAACACAACATTTAATAATGTGAGATTATTATTATCATCTATATCATTATTATCATGTCTTTAACAACATTTAATATTTTAATGCAATTCTAATTTATATAACCATATTAGTATTATTCATTATGATTTCCTTCTTAAAATACCATGTATAAGGCAGACTTACCAGATGAGATTTTAATTAAATATCAAAAGATGATATCCCATAAGCTTCCATTTTCAAAGTGCAAAGTGTGATTTCAATCATAGTCATTCTTAGTTCACACTACAGTCTGGAAGTGAGTTTCATAGGTAATACTTATGGGTTTAATATAAGAAAAAATCATAAATAATTTTTGGTAGTGCTTTGGAAAATATAAACAATTATTGATTTGAAATCCTGCTTAGGCACAACAGAATACTCTGTAATCAATTACACTCAGGGATTTAACCTATAGATAGAAGACATGAAAAAGCTGAGTTAATGACTTTTTCAACTGACCAAATGATATCTCTGGGGGAGTGAAATGTAATCCTCAGGACTGTCAGTCATTTCCGATTGTTGCTGCCACACTTGCTATTGGGGGCAGAGCTCCCTATTGCTTAGCCAACAAGCTACTCTAGACCATCACTTATGTTTCTGCAATAAAAGACCAATGCCAGCCATTTTTTCCTCTCTCTTCCAAATACCACTGATCTTCCTATTTCCATGGTAACCAACTCCTGCTGGCATGATCAAGAAAAAACTGATTTGGGATTTTAATTAATTGCTTAGAAATGGAAATGTAACAGGGACTGGCAGTTCAACTAAGCACATTTTGCAAAGTGAATAAAAATAGAGTTTCTGAAATACTTGAAATTGTTTCAGTGGCTGTACAACATCTTTTGCTAGACACCTTAATTTATTCAATTCTCCAGAATAAATCTGCCAGATGTACTAAGCCATTTTGTCAACACAAATCATTTTGGCAAATACTTTAATCCCTCTTCTAAACAAAATGCATTATAATTTAAAAAATCTAACCCATCAGTGTGAACCCATTGGGACTCATCTGAAAATATCCTTGAGATATTAGTAGATCATGTTTAAAGGAGCTGTCATCCCCTTTCTATAAAGGGAAGCATCTTCTTCTTGCTTGCTTAGGTGAATTCCTCGAACTTCATCATAATAATGAGTCTCACCTTTTGTAGAAATTAGAGTGTTAAAATTATTGTTCAGCACCAAGACTAAGAACATAGGTTTGAGAGCCAGAAGAAAAGGGTTCAAATCTTGCTCTTTTAGCTTATTACCTGTAATACCTCAAGTAGGTTTCTTAACCCTTTGGAGCTCAGGTTTCTCATATGTAAATTAAGTAGCCATTTATACGATTTCTGTGAGGATTACACATGTTAATAAACGGAAAATCCTAAAAAGATGCATGGAAAACAGCAAAGAATGGATTTCACAAATGTTGTTAATATTTGTGTCATTTAGTATATCTAAATGTAAGCTCTAATTTATGTGTCTTATAATACTTGGTTTTATATGTCCTCTTTTGACCTATAATACATCAAGAATTGTTCAAAAAATTTTTATTACAAGATATGATCTGGTTTTTCCTTATAGAGATGAAGGTTCCTGTTCTATGATGCATACAAGAATCTCATAAGAAGACAAATATATGATTATTAAAATTTTTAAAATAAAATTATTCCACAGTAAAAAGGAATAATATAACTCCAAAATATTTCTGGAACAATGACTACCTTTGTTTAATTTGCAAGTTTGTTAATTACAAAAGGACAATAAATTCTCATAGTGACAAGAAGAAAATAATGATAGAAAAGCAAATATTATTTATTACTGTCAGTTATTGGAATTAATTATCTGACTAGATATTATAATAAATTTTGTTACTGTAAAAAAAACCTGAGGCTAGATAGTTATAAAAGAAAGAAATTTCATAAGCTCTCAGTTTTGGAAGCTGAAGTTCAAACCGCAGTGTGCAAGTCTGGCAAGCATCCCAAGGTGTGTCACACCATAACTGATTGTGCCAATTAATCTCAGTTGTAAATTTGGCTGAATCCAGAGATTCCTAGAGAGGTTACTAGACTATATGCGCACATCCTCATGGATGTACTAACTCAATGATGATTCAGTAGCTGAATGGACTGATAGGAGGTAGGGCTACTTAGATGCAATGGATCCTTGTGATGTGACCTAAGGGTCTGTATTTCGTCCTTAACCCCTTCTTTCTCTGGATCTTCTCCTATGCCATGAGTTAAGCAGATTTCCCTTCCATTACCTTTCATCATGATGCTTCTGCTTTGGAACTGGTTGATCATGATTAAAACTTATGAAACTGGGAGATGCATTAAATCTCTCTTTCTTAAAATGGTGTCAGATATTTTATCCCAGTCACAGGATAGCTAATCAATATCACACTGTTGGCATTGTGGGCATATGCCAAAGGGAGAAAGCACATGGCAAGATAAAAAGATGGAAGCAAGTGAATGAGCCGTCTTGATCTTTTTACAAAAATTCTCTCAAGAAAAATAATCAATATCTCAAGAAACCTGTGTAAATTCCTTGCAGGAATAGTGACACAATGACATAAGGACTTCCTACTAGACTCCATCTCTTAAAAGTCCTATTATCTCTTAACATCATCACACTAAGGACTAAGCCCCGGACAAATGAACTCTTTTGGCACACAGTGGGTGCAGACCAGAAGAAACTGTCCTTTGCATATAGAATGTTCATAATACATATATATGTTGACAAACTGCTCAAAATCTAAAGGTAGTGTCTTAAAACATATTTGGAAGACAGTTCTGATTGAATACAACCTTCCTCAGGTATTAACTAAGATGTCAAGCATCACTTATTCCATTCTTAGAGTGACTGTCAGTATTACACAAGAAAGGAATAAATTTCTATGGAACCAGTTATAGTATGGTGTAAATATAAGGAAGAATATAATTTTCTGCTTACAATGAAAAGATGCCTGTGATCTCCTGCCTGTAAGGAAAAATGTTCATAAATATTACAAGTAACTGAACCACAAGGAGTAAAATTGGTAAGTATTAGGCATGCATTAATTATGAAACAGGTTCATATATTGGCTCATGCTCTGAGCCATCTTAAACTAAATGGCATTCATCAATGAGCACTTCTTTGACCTCACAGATCAGGAAAGTGCCCTTGCTGGATATTACCATAGCTTCTTGTACTTGCAGCTCAAGAACCTTTATCACACTTGTAACTGCTTGTCTAGTGTCTCTCTTTCTTAATAAATTATCTGCACAAAACTACAAACCATGTTGTGTAATTCATGTTTACATCCTGAATATGGGGTCTGGTGGAAAGTAAAGGATTGAATAGTTTCTTATCTGTAAAATCAAAGTCTAGTGATTACTAATGTCCAAAATATGTATTAAAACATAGGCATGTCTGCCCACCACTCAATGTCTTACTAGAAGATAAACTTCATGATGTGGCCCACCTTCGAGAAAAGAGCCTGTTGCATGATAAGCCCTCAAGATACTCCATGAATGAATGAATAAGGGAAGGAACAAGATATATGTTGAAATATGGCTAATATTTTAAAAAATTAACCACAGGCTCTGAAGAAAGAAGTGATGCATCATTGTTTAGGTAAAACTTTTTCTTCTCATAGCAATACCAAATTTATTTCTATCCATAAATATGTAAGTGAAAGACACAGTTTCAAGCATTTATCATATGGTCTGTGAATTATATTGCTCTTGTAAAAGTCCCCTAACCAATCATTCTTTTCATATTCAATTAAAATACCAAGAGATACTGTGCATTTATTGTGGAGACCAATGATATCTTTCATTCTTATTTGCAATGTAAGTGCCATGGCTCCAACAATCCAATGGAATGATGTTGGTGCATTTCTTCTCTTAATGACAACACAATGTTTGATACATTTGACTCTGAATAAAGTTGTTGAATGAATGCATGAGTAATAACTAAATCTACAAAAAAGTAAAAACAAAAAAAAAGGAAAGCTTTAGTGCTTAACTCCATTTTCCTTCACAAGAGTGTTTATCAGAACCTGAGTGCATTTGCCTTCACTCTGACCTTTACATTAACAAGGATATTGAAATGAAAACTCTTCAGATACATCTAACATGAAGAAAGCTACAAAATTCTTCTAGGTGGCTCAATTTTCCAAAAACTTGTATATATATACGCACACTTTGTTCTGCTTATCTTTTTAAAACAGCATTACTGGAGTATAATGAATGTACAATAAGCCACCAAAGTGTAGTGGTAGGGTGGAGTGTCAGTTTGATCAGATTTGGGATCTCCCTGGACATTGAGAAAGCACACTTTTTGGTGTGTCTGGGTGAGTCATGGAAGCAGGACCATGGAGTCTATACGTGATCCCTCACCTCTTTGTCTCTGGCTCTGTTCCCATTGTTTGATTTGCAGCATCCATGAACTGAGCATCTTTGCTTTATCATTGAATTCTGCCATGATATTCCTGCCTTAGAATTAGGTGACCATGGATGGAATCCTCTTATAATGTTAATCAACAACAGGAAAGCTAACAAACACACCATGTGTATAATGCATAATTTAACATTTTGATATATGTGTATACTTTAGGCACCATCACTAACATCATTATTGAATTTATGCATCTCTCATAGTGTTTCCTCCTGCTCTTTTTTAATGTCTCCTCAGTACTCTTTTTCCTTCTCTCCAGACAACCACTGATTTGTTTCCTGTCATTGTCAATGAGTTTGCAGGTTCTTTCACGCAGTGTAATTATCTTGTGATTCTTCAAAGTTGTATGTAACAATAGCTCTTTCCTGTTCGTATTGATTAGTAATCAAATTCATAGATATACCACAATTCCTACACATTTATAATAAATCTATGGAAACGCAGAAAGACTTAATCAGTGGTCATCATGGACTCCAAATTCTAGTATACGAGTAGAAAGCATAAAATTAAAACCTCTAAGGTGACTAAGCCTACATATGGAGATGAATCATCTCTGGCAAAATGCATTTGTTTACTTACTAAGTGTCCAACTTGGACTGTTTGTCTTCATGTTTGCCTTGTTTAGTGAGTGGGAGAGGGTTCCTGGCTAGACAATGGGTAATGATAAATGTTAACGACAAAAGATGTTGTATCTTCAAAGAAAGACAGCTATCCTTCAGAGAATAATTCCCAAGCAAACTGCAGAAAACCCCAAACAATATGCCAAGATGTTCACATACATTTACATTTCCTGTGAGCAAAGCTAAACGAAACGAGCTAGGACCTTTAACTCTTGACATAAAAGAAGTTTCCTGGAAAGAACAAGCAGCGTAGTTCCCGGCAGAGTCTCTGTGTGGATCACTGTTTAGTGAGAACACACAACCCTGTTGACCATAGACATTACAAGCATACTCATGCTCAGGTTTGTCATTCCCTGTGGCAAGAGCAAAAGCACACAGTGACATTACTAGATAATGCAATTAAACAAAACGCTAATAGTGGAAGAGAAACTGGGCAAGGTGAATTAGACTTGTCTGCTTGTAAATGATTCTGAAAAGTAATATCTATATCTGCAATTTTTTAAACTGTATTTTGTATTAGTACATATTTTACATACATATTGCTCACATTCCTCATAAGGAATTTGTGTCTGTATGCAATATACCTTAATTTTATTTTTTCAATTTTTCTCCCTTCAACCCTTCTTCCCATCCCCATTTACAAAAGCTTGGTTCTCATTTTTCCCTTCCATCCTCTTTTTATTCCTTTCCATTCTTTCCTTCTTTCCCTTTATCCCCTTCACATTTGAATGATTTCTTCTTGCTCCCTAATATCTATTCTCTATTATGTTCCTTATATGCCCTTTGGATTTTCCACACAAGAGAAACAATGTGATATTTAAACTTGTGTGTCAAATTTATTTCACTTAAGATTATATACAGTGGAGCACTGTTCTGCCATAAAGAAGTACAAACTTTAGTCATCTGTAGGAAAATGGCCTCATTTCAGCATTTTTAATAGAACCATTTTCATACGTCCAGTGTTATAAGTAATAAAGGTCTCTTGAAAGCACACCCAGACCTCTAAAAATGATCATCCATAACCTTAATTGAAATAAAAATAAAACCTTTGAATTACAACACCAGTGAAGGAAAAATGGTAAATATTAAAGATAAAAGGTAACCAAAAGCTGATGGTTACCAAAAAGTGAAAAAAGATAAGTGATGTATCTAAAACTATTTGCAATGCATAAGCTTCCACATGAACTCTACAAAGTAGCTTGCGCAGTCTGTTTGCTGGTGTGTGTATATGTGCACATATATCTCTACTGCACATGGGTAATTTCTACCTCAGTTTTATCACACTATTTGCCTTAGTACATTATGCCTGGTACGGAGTTACACAACTGTGGCTTCATACTGTGTGTTACCCTATGGTTATCCTCCCCCCAATAGCCTCATAAATTTGACCTTTGGGTTTTGAACTTCCTTTTACCTTTTTTTCACTTTCCTGGAGGGGTTTCAAATTACTTGGAAATACTGTTTTTTGCAGGAAGCATGTGTGTGCATGCGGTTTTGTGTCAGGAGAAGCAGGTAGGGAGAGGCATCAGGACAGAGGAAAGAAAGTAACTAAGCTGAAGCACAGAGTACACACAATCACTTAGCATTTGCCCATATAGTACCGGGCAGAGAAGGAATGCCTGAAAGCACAGTTTCTTTTTCTAGAATTATCACTTGACAAAAACCTCTCTGTGCCTGGTAAATACACTGGGTCTAAGTGCAGGCTCAGAATTCAAATGCTAAGTATATTAATTTTCAACATAACATTTCTCTACAAAAAGCACGTTTCCTATGATTTTCATTTGCTGTATCCTTTTTTCCTTTTAACAAATATTTTGAAAGTCAAATAAAAGAATTGTTTATTTTAGATGACCAGTAACCCATTGTGAGAAGTTTGTCCATTCAAAGTCAGTTTGGTATCAAAAGTTTGGGTGGCTGCTAGGAGGTACGTGTTCTCATACATTTTTCTATTTGCTTTGACTTACCGCAAAATAAACCCTTGATGAATTTCAGATCAGTCAAGGCACTTGGTAAATGGCCTGTGTCAGGAGAAATATCTGGCTTCTATTTGCTCTTTTCTTTCAGTATAACTTTCCAACTTATGCAAAGGTAACTTTTATGCTATGGATCACTGGCATTACAATTTACATTAATTTTAAAGTGGGACACTCTATAATACTGCTTTCAGCAGCAGTGTTATCTAATATTATTTTTTCATCATTAGGTTAAAAAATTATAAGAAATTGGCTCTACCTGGAGTTAATGACTAAGATTTCAATATACTCTTACAGGCTATAAGAGTATTGGTCTCCCTGAGAAAGATCAAACTAATTTAAGGACTTCTCACATATTGAGAATAGACTGCAGGAATTTTATCAGCTGCTTCTTGATGTGAGATAGAATCTCCTGCTTCAGTGCATGCGATGAATGCCAATTAAAACATTATATACCTTGAGGACATTAATATGAAGCAAAAGAAAATGACTGCTGGGAAGGTCAAAATAGGCTTGCAAAAGAAAAGTAGCATTCAATAAAAAATAACCTGCATTATCTTCAACGAACGATCGACTTCCTAAAAATTATATGAATAATGATAGTTGGGCCCTTTTCAAATAGCTGTCCCAGGTTCCATGATAGTCAGTTTCTAAATCTGAGAAGTTTCTTGGAAAACAGACTCCATTTCCTATTCCTACTGGGGCAATTAATCCAGATATCTGGGTTTCAGAAAGAAAGTAGGAACAACAAGGATTGAAGGGTGAGGAGTGCTCTATCCATAATCGGAATAGGATTAGTTTATCATCTGCACAAGACTTTCCAGTTGACATTCTTAATACAAATTATATATGTCTACACTCAGTCTGCCTTAAAATAATTTCAAATTTATATGGTTTATGATAGTATTTTTATGAACCCCACATCAGCACATGAACTTTTGGAAAATAACCACACACACTTAAGCAGTCAGTTCTTTGTTATTAGATTGAGAACATGGGTGGGCTCTTTTTTTTTCAGGTGAGCAAAAGCAGGCTGAAAAATGAACACCCAGATGACTTCTGTTTGTTTCAGCCTCTATTCCCTTGGGCTGTGTTCTTTTGGCTGTGCATACCTGTTGATCAAGCTGCTTAACTATAATTATTCCAGACAGCTTTTTGGCTCACAGTATCATTTCATAGGCTTCATAAATCATACAAATTATTACTGCAGTAGAAAACTGTAATTACCCACAAACCCTGACATGCCAAAATGTGTATTAATTAGATAAGGTAATAAATATTTTACTACACATAGCTATAATCATTACCCCAAAGTGACATATATACATATTCCATCTTGATATTCTGAAGCAAATGATTCAACAGAATGTTTAATTGATAACAGAATTGTTATCTAATTTGATTAGTTAATGCTTTGCAAGATGTATTAAATATGAAAACTGATCTAGCATTGTTAAATTTCTAACCTAATGTTATGATCAAATGAGATCTAAACTATAACTCACAGGAATTTCCTACTGGAGTACTTTATAAAATGTATATATCTTCATTCTAAATTTGGATTAACATGGGAAATTCTAAGTATAATGTCACATTTACAATTTTGTTCATCCCAGTTCTACAATGATCTTAGTTTATTCATTATCCAGAAAATGAGGATAACCTCTATCCAGCAGAAATAAGCATATTTTTAGATGCACATATACTTTCTATGCATTAAGTAAGCCTGCATTTTCAATGTAGTAATAAGTTTTATAACCTTTAATGTTCAAAGAATATATGGGACTCAAATGTTGTCATATAAATAGTCAGTGTAGAGTGAAAGGCATGATCAAAATATTCAGTGAATATTTTAACTTTTAAAATTATTTATAGTGAAAAAGACACATTGCCATTAGTTCCCTTCAAATTATTTACCCTCGCTTCACACCCTGGTCATTCTTTGCACTCTGAAGCTGTTCTAAAAGTCTTCTTTCATGAATAACTTTATGAGGTATGACTTAAAATATACTGTGATGTTCTCATTTCCGCAGCACATACATTAAAAAAAGACCCCGTGTTGTCGCTGAGTGTCATCCAGCAGCATTGCAGTGTGCTACCGTACGCCTTATTTACTAACCCGGCACCGTGAGATTTCTGGCTCTCCTCCAAAATCAAAATGACCGGGAAAGGTAAACATTTTGAATTGATTCAGGGCATCATGATAGCGCCGACAGTGCAACTAAAAACATCCACAAAAGAGGATTTCCAGAACTGCTTTAGACAGTGGCAAGAATGGCAAGATATGGATGTTTAAAGTGAAGAGTATTTTGATGGTAATTAATGGCAATGTACCTTTTAAGCTAACAATTTTTTTAAGTTAAGCAACTCATTTTACAATCACATCTGTTCTTACGTGTTTCTAAACAGAAGTGTCTTCAGAACTATAACATGAGTTGAGGACTGTAACTACATTGAAGACTACTATAATAATACGTTGGTTCAAGAATGCCTCCTTTCACAATTATGTTCACAAACAAGAATATTCACAAAATTTTACTTCCAAGACCACAGCCCTTTTCCCTACACAACACAAATGTGACCATCTTCCCCAAAATTGTAAGACAAACTAAATTCGTAAGCCAAAGTACCACTGTATATTACTCTACAGGAAGCATCCGACCACAGTTTAACCTGATCTGTTCTCTTTCAGCACAGTCATTTCATACGTAAAGCAAAATAGTAGCAAAAAAAGATGAATCTTGGTTTTGTAGTTATAAATATTGTGTATAACAATATCTATTTTTATTCGAACTGACACATTTAACCAAATATATTAACGCTTTCAGGTTAAAGCGTAGTGCAAAGTATTCAATTTTATGGAAATAAGAGATAAGTCAACTACTGCGTGATTAAATCTATTCCAAAAATCATCAACACGGGTAGTTTTCATTTAAATAAAGTATTCTCAAGGGACCACTAATATGAAGAAATGATACAGAAACTTTTTATATTTCTATATATTCATAGAGGTGATTATCTCTATGAATCATTTAAAAATCAGTTCAAAGCAGTAGAATCATCTGTCTTCTATTGTACCAATATTGGGAAATTATTAGAGAGTTTTATATGAAAAAGCAATCATATTAAAGATAGCACATTGATATTTTACTGTAATATATTCCCTAAAATATTTTTAAATGTTACTCTCATGGAGAAAGTTACAATTAAATATCTGTGCAGCAGTTTTCCTGTTTTTCTTGGTTTTGAGTTTAATTTGTGTCACATATCCAATAAATATACACAGTATCAATTACACTGAGCAAACCAAAGTCATCCTGGATTTGAGGAGTTAATTAAATTATATCATATTTTATCTAATGATACCACAATTATAAAATCATATCTGAGGAAATGTAAATACTTCAAAGATGCTGCTATCAAAATAGTACTAAATGGTACAAAAGATATCACAGAAAAAGTTAAGAATGAACACTTCAATAACTTTTTCTGTAAAAATTCAAAATCTAGCTGATATCATGGTGATTACTTCATTAAAAACTGTAGTACATCACGGAAAATGCAAGATATTAGTAACAAAATCAAAATTGTAAATATTTTACATTCTATGTATGGTAAAATATTACAAACATGTAAGGAGAGTTATCAAATTTATGGTTGTAAATGGTGAGAATGTAAGAATGGCAAGGCATGAAACAATTCAAAGACAGAATTTTTCTATTTAGAGTAAGATGTAGCAGTTAGCATATACTAACAGGCACAATCTACAAGAGATCCTTTAAGAAGAACAACCTCACTCTGGTCATAAATCAATTTAAATTAGTCACAACAACCTTTTTACTGAAAACAGAAGTGATGCTGCATTTCTTAATTCTTTTTCCCTTCAGATGTGTCCTAGAGCCACTGGGTTATAAAATCATCAGGGCAGGATCACCAAGCAGTAAACCTGAGGAAAATGGAGTAACTATCATAGTGTGGGCTTGTGTTACTCTAAGAAAACCTGAAATTCAGAGTAAAGGAGACAAAACCAAATTTCTAAACATCAAATATTTGAGTCTAATAGGATATTTCACACCAGTATTTAAAATGGGGTCCTGAAAAAGTTACATCTTTGAAGGAAATACAAATGTAAAGCAGAAGAAACCTATCAGAATTCCCGGAGAACTACAAGTTTTCTTGCAATTCAGGAGAACAGCAGTTAAAGGAAAAGGTATTATGCATGCTAAAATCATGAAATTGCTAATCATGTCTGGAAATCTCAACACAGGCCTGATATCATATTTTCAGTATTCTTATTTACTTTTACTTTTAAACAATTGACTTATTGACTTGACCAACATTTGTTCCATAGAGAAAAGAATTTTTCTGTGCAAGGTTCCATGTGAACCAAAAAGTAGGGAACATTTTCTCTTCTCAAAATTATCTCTTATTTTCAGAATTTTAATCTAGTTGTTCAAGAGCCTAAGACTTCAAAATATACATAGGTTGAGGAAATGAGTTGAGTTTAATGAGGTTAATCACAGTGAACATGAGCAAACAGCTAGATTCTCATCTCTGCCCTTCACAACTGCCAGGGTTTCTTCCTTTAAAGATAAGCATTTATAGAGATTAATGGAGAACTCAGATATACTAAAAAAATACATTTGCAGTTGGAAGTGGTCTACAGACTGCTTAGAATTTGGTTTTATAATTGATACAAGATGTATGTTACAAGCGTCACAAAAACTCAAAACTGAAATAAAAAACTTCATCTTACTACACTGAGATTTTAGCATTAAACAGTATTAGCTGAGAATCAAATGTGTCATACAAAGTACTAAGTGAGCAAGTAGAACACAAGGAAATATAGTCTTATCTACATAAAATTGGTTTATGTAATAGGAAGTTGTGTTTCTGTACCTCGTGGTTCATAAATTAATAAGATAAGCTTCACATTTAAATTAGAACAACTAATTGGATGATCATTTTTATTCGGTATTATATTCCTCATGTCTACAAAAAAACTTGGTGCACAGATTTTGGTGAATTAATGAATGAATATAAGTATAGACAAATGAAATGAAAGTCTCAGATAATAGCCCCTGCCTATAAACCTTCACAATGTCTAATATTCTATTGAAGAAGTTTAAAAAAGAGCATTGTAGTTATTTACTTTCCATCTGATTGTGGTTTGTACTGTGGTTCTTTATGTTCCTATGATGTTAACTCTAAATGATTATCTCTTTCCTAATGGTAACTGGTAATTGCTTAAATGATTCATAATTTTTGGATATTTGCTAATGTGTCTTTTGAGTTAAAATAAAAGCAGCAAGAGATTAAAATAAAAAGAACAAGAGACATAGGTTGTCATTCAGTTTTATGTGAACTGAAAGGTTTATAGTGAGGAACAGTTGGATGCAATTTCAGTAAGCAAGGATTTTGTAAAGAGATTAGATCAGTTACAAATTGCTAAATCTGATGGCTTAGATAAAAATTTTACCGGAGGCCTTAAAAGGAGTAGAACATGTTTTGGAGAGAAGCAAATTGCCTTTTGGAGAATGCACTTAGTATATATTTTACAAAAAAATTAATTGTGGAATAATTGTGTAACTAGCTTCCACAATTATTATGAAATGAGTGGATTTTCAGCTGCAACAGCAAAATATTTTTATATGTGTGTATATATAGATGCTTATATACATAGATATATATCTCATTGTTTCTTCTTTTCTAAGTATCTACATTCCATGGAAATCACTAATATCCAAAATAATCTAGCATTTAATTAGATCTGATATTTTGTTTGATTTTTTTCTTTGGTTCTTAGCTTGGATAAGCAGCTTTCCAACTTCTCCTGGGCTATACGGTTTGTGTTCAGAAGTTTGCTTTAATACTAATGGTTTTACTTTTATAAGTGATTTGTTGCATTCCTCTGACAGCTTTTAAAATTCTGCCCTTGTGTTGGATTTCTGGAATTTTGACTATGATGCATTGTGCATTTTCTGATCATGACTATTTGGAGTTTAAATGCTTCAGTCACCTATATGTTAAATTTTTCTCCCATACTTGAATGCATTGTACTATGAAATCTGTAAACAAACTTTTTATGTCATTCATGCCTTTTCTGAATTTTACTAATTCAGATACTCTTATGTTAGCCTTCTTTCCATCATCCAGCAGTTGTTGGAACCATTTTCCAGGATCTTTTGTTGTTTTTAAGGTATTGCTGAGTGCATGGTAACCTGCATCAGCTGTATCTTCTACTTCCAACACTGTCTCCACATTGATCACTTTTGCTGCCCATACATTCAATACAACATCTTAATCTGAATTTCCGATAGGCATCTTTTTGTGGAATATTAATAGTATTCTAAGCTGGCCATTTATGTTTTATGTCATATTGTCTATTTGATCTAGCTTTGTATTAATGTCTTCTACAATTTTACTGATTACTTTATGTATTAATCTACTATCTGTTTAGTTATATCATCTTTGAGCACACAGAGCACATTACTGATCTGGCATTTTTTTTTAAGTTCCCCCTTTAGCACTTTATAAAATCCAGCTGTTTGGCTTTTGAACCCCTCATCCCATCAATGCCCCAGAGATCAATTTTGAGGCAATTGGGAGTTTCTGGAGACATTTTGTGACTTTATTTTCTCATATTTCTGAGATTTCTCATATTTTCTGAGATTTTTTTGTGTTTTGTTTTGTTTTTCTTTTTGTACTGAGGATTGAGATTCAATTAAATTGGAAAGATTGCACTGTCCATTTAGTGACTGATTCTCAGTGATGCATTCTGGCTGTGGCAAAATACTGTGGAGCATGAACTTGATTTCATTCCATGATTCTGGAAAAATTGGCCACATTCATGTTCTTCATCTGATGCAGCATTCACAAACAAAAACAACATTTTGCACAGGCTTATGTGTGAACCAAGCTGTTTTCAAACAAAAGCATTCCTGAACTGAGGTACCACTGTCCAGGCCTTGGCTCTGTTCTAAGATCCAACTACCTCCATTAATTTGGAAAAGACAGGATGTAATTGGTCCAGCACCCTGTTCTCTAGATAGGAATTACAGTAATGCTTATGACACAAAGATTCAACTAAATATCTGAATATTAATAAAGATTAATAGCACTAACAAAAATGAAGGAGTTAAAGAAGGGAAAATGAAATGATTAGAATTTGCAAATTAAAGAAAATGAGGAAAAGGAATAAAGAAAAAATAATATAAAGTACAAAATTAAAAGGTAAACAAAATTAATAGAAGTTAAAAGTTTGAATTAGGAAAAAGAAAAAATAACAACAAAAGAAATGAAAAGGAAAAACTCACAAAGAAAAAATTATTAACTTAGAGTAAAACCATTTGATAGTGATAATTTTGTCATCATTGGTAATGTTAAATGAACTTACAAGAGTCAAAGACAAAGTATTGACAATCCATAAGAACAAGCAAAAGCTTCCTGTGCCAACCTTAAAAATAAAGATATATGTAATAATAATACATTCATAAAGGTAAATCAAACATTGTTTTACAATAATAACCGAACAAATGCACATCTATATCAACAATAACTATATCAACAATTAACAATAGAAAAGAATCCAATATTCAATTCCAGAGTGCTCAGTCTCAAACAATTAACTACTTCACAAATTTATTCACTCTCACGTATGGTGGGTACTGCAATAGATTTCTCCAATTCCAGCCTGCCAGGCAGACACAATTACTCTTGGAGAAAACTCTTAGACTGTTTTTTAAATTTACAGTCACTGTGGGCCTTTTTTGGGGCCAGAGTGCCAGTTCAGTCCATGGTTTCTCCCTTGAGGCTGCCAGCACTTTCCTGGCTTGCGTTGTAGTAGCAGAAACAGGTCCTTCTTCCCTGTGACTCAGAGTTAGCCTTCAAGTCTACTTCCTTCTTTCCCCTGTGTTGTCTTCAGTTTTCTTATTATTTATAGATTTTGTGTCAGGTCTTTCTATTTCTTGAGCTTTTCTTCCTTTTCTATTTTTTTATGTGATTGTTCTTCAGATGCCAGGAGTACTATGATATGCTACTGAATTCTATTCTGTTACCTTCTTTCTCTTCAGTGGATACATTCAATGTTTAGGAGAGACTTGGAATTTGAAGATTTTAGGACAATATCTAAAGTCTAATTTGCCACTTATAACCTAGTATAGATTATACACACTGAATATATACTATCTCTACACATGTAATAGCAAAACATTTGGATATTCCTAAATAAAAGAATGAAAATTTCATATTTAGAAATGTATTTTTCAGTGTCTTTTAACTCAAAAATTTTGAGTCCAGGAAAAAGAAATTTAGGTGACATATTCATCCATATCATGAGTTAATTACAGCAATATTACTGATAGTGACAATGTAAAACTGAGTATAGTTTTTCCCAAGCACTTTCCCTTCTTTTATTCACTATTTAAAGTCACTAAAAGCTACAACTAGAGGAAAAATTTTTGAGTCTAAAAGGTCTGTTTAACGTTTGTTCAAATTATCTAATCCTTATCCACAATTTTTCAACATAAAAATTCTCCTTTTAGGCTAAGATATATCACTACTTCAGTTTAGAATTTCCACAGAATGTCATTAGAAAACTGAGGCAACTTGTTGATGTAAGTTATCAGTCCATTCGGCCTACCATTGCTATAAACTATGGTAAAATAGAAAATATACAGTTATGGTTTAGCAAAACGCATATCATATTGCTAAAAAGTCCAAAATGACAATCACAGATTCACATTTCTGTTTTTATAGAAGTGACTGAATATCCCACAGATACCCTAAGAACTCTCTTGTGGAAAGGGCTGATGGTAGTCATCAAACTCGGAATTAGAGTGGTTTTTTTCCTTCCATTTCTAGTTTATTTGAACATATAATGCTTTCCTACTTTTTGCTGCACTGGAACTACTGGCATGACAGATAAGCATGAAAAATTAGAACTCAAAATTTCCAAGAGGAAGGTGAGACAAATAAAGTTCACTGAGATCCAGTATGTCTATCATTGAAATCCAATATGGCAGAACCAACAAATCCTGGACATGACAGGAAGTCAGAGAGCCCCAATGCATACAAGGTAACAGAAGTCAAAACCAGCCGTACATTTATATTACATAAATGAGCTGCTGGAGCATGTTAGATCATATCTGGATTAGCCAGAAAGCTGACTCTGCTTCCTGATCAGACAAGAACCAATTGCAAGAATTGTTCTTTAATTAGGTATTGACAATGCCATTGAGAGATGCTAAAAAGATAAATCATATGTAAGTAAAGAATTTGGGTGTGTATCTAAGAGCATAACAACATCTCTCCTCTTGAATACTGTACAAAGTATATCAGAAATAAACCGATCTCAGGTATCTATGGGGTTACATCTATAGGGCTAGAGAATTTATTTTCAAGATATATTGTTGTATAGTTACTTCTATTACATTCCAAGGATATTCTAGAACAAATCTGCCATCTTCCTTACATATCTTCTGGAGTGGGATCAGTTTAAGAAATCCCAAGTACAGACCTGCTGCTTCAGTCTATGATGAGTCTTTGTTAGCTAGGACTTAGAGTCTGAGCTGGGTTAGTCTCCACGGGGAGTCCCTTTGCCAGTTTTGCTCTCAGTCTTAATACCCTTTCCAATCTACTTGCAAATAGGAAAAGTTGGACTCTCACAAAATCAGCAGGAAAGAGTTGCACCTAAGGGTGAAGCAAATTGAAATTAAGATTGTGAAATAGATGCCTTGAGCATCAATCAGAAATGTTTTTAAAGAGAAAGTGTAAGGAAGACTTGAGGCAAAAGAACACTTTATTTGTGTCAGACTCCTTTGGCGAAAGCTGTTACATGTTCCAAAAATCAGGTCACAGACATTGGCAGTGGTGTCTAATGTGGAATGAGATTTGGGGGATAAAGCACTCTCAGAGATAGGAAGACTATTTATAGATGTAATAAGGACCAATATTTGATCTTCACATTACACATTTCTTTTCATCCAAGAGCTCGAATAAGCACCATAACAATTTTTTTTTTTTTGCTCAATATCTTTGGAAGGTGGAGACCCAATATTTCATACTGGTTTTTAAGAAAGAGAGATATAGTCTCAGAGTGGTTTTGTAATTTTCCTGTGCTTGCACGATCAGTCTAGGAGCAGCCAAACCCAGCTGCCTCATCTTTAGTAGTTAATCTGTGGAAGAAGGATTTTAGGTTTGAAGAGGAGAAAATGAGAAATCATCAGATGAACCTCAAATTAAGAAGCCTTGTAAGAATAACTGACATCTACTCTTCAAAAATGTCAAGATTGGGAAAGACTGAGAAAGGGTTCTAGACTGAATGACACTAAAGTCTCATGAAACTAAATGCAGTGTTTGATTCTGGGCTGGATTATATAAGAAATATAAATGGGAAACCTGGACAATTTGTATATGACTGTGGATTAGATAATGCAGTTAATTCATATTAAATTTTCTGAGGTTAATAGTGATAAAATAGTTTCAGGAGACAGTGTTGATACTTTTAATCAGGTACCATAATTAGCAGTAAAGAAACAAAATGACCACCGTCATTTTCTCTTGAAGGTTTGTATTTTAAAAAACAGAGAGAATGGACTGGGGATTTAGCTCAGCGGCATAAGCACCAGCCTGGCAAGCAAGAGGTCATGAGTTCAATCCCCAATACTGCCAAAAAACAAAACAAAAACAAAAACAAAAACAAAACAGAGAGACTGCTAAGTTAAAAGGGGCGAAGGACAAATCACTGGTCAAACTATTTATTATCTCAAGGCAAATAAATCTTTACAAGACTTGAAACATTCAACAAAATGTCAAGTTCATGTGTTCAAAATTTCTGGGAGAACATTGCAGATAGATAACAGCAGCTACGGAAGCTCTATGAGATAACTAGCTTAGATTCCAGGAATGGTGCGGTGTGGGGAGTCCTAAGCAGGAGGAGATATACCCTGCCGACTCAGGAATGAACTAAGCTGAGAGAAACCCACAGGAAATGCAATCCCGGTGCTAAGACTGGAACAGCTAAAGTCTCAGTGCTGAAGCTGGAACCCCTTGCCTCTGGAAACCATGGCTTGAATTTCCTGCCGCCCCTGCTGCATCTGAATAGGCACAGCAGGGATAGAGACCCAAAAGCTCTGAGAGTGGAATCTGTGAACTGAATTGAGAGCAGAGCTGGTGGGGAGCCCTGCATCAACCTGCGGTGAGTGAGAGGAACAGGGACCCTCCCAAAGACTAGGAGGCTCCATCAGAGGACATTCTGGGACTGGGCAGACTAGCCGGAATAGGCCGCTGCAGTGACTTCAGCCACGTATTCTCCTCTCACGCGGGATTGGTGGGGAGCACTTAACCCGGGTGACACCACAGACTAAGACCCAGTAGGCTAGCCCAAACCAGGTCCCTGAGCCTGGCAGTGCACCCTAATGCAGTGAAGCCTTCAGCAGGTTGACTGACCTGGATGGGTGGGCCCAGCATAGGCTGCCCAGGTCTGTGTCTCCCTAGTACACTGCAGTGGGCGGGAACACCTAGCCGGCATGATTCAAACAAACTGTAAATGACAAAGAAAGAAACTGGGCCTCCTATATACACTTGTATGGAAGGAACAAAAGTATGGGAAGAGGGAGCAACAAGAAAGGGTCCTCAGTCCCCAATCCTGAGAACATCGATCCAGGAAAGGTAAATGCAAAGAAGAATGAGGACAGAAAACATGCACTATCAGGCATGGCACCAATAGACATAAAGCAATATTTCCGGGACCTCATAGACGAGTTCAAAAGTGAAATATTTAACCAAGTAAAGCAAGATATAAGTAGAGTAATTAAAGAAATGCTAAGCACCTCCCAAGAAAAAACAGATGGGGCAATGGAAGAAGAGAAAAAACGAGGAGAATTGTTTGATGGAGAAAATAGAGAAAACATAGAATACATGAAGCAGGTTCAAAGTGATTACCAGGAAACTAAAATCTCTATTGAAAGCTGGCATAACAGCTTGAAAGAAACTAAGGATAGATTATCTGAACTGGAGGACAGATTTGTAATGTGGGACCATGAAAGCAAAAACTTCTTAAAAATATCAAGGAAACAAGCCATAACAATACAAAGGCTGAAGGTGATGAGAGGATCTATAACTTAAGAATTAAGAATGTAAAGGAAGAAGCAGGGATACAAACAAATGAACTGCAAAGGCTATTCACAGAAATAATCAATGAGAACTTCCCTAATATGGGAAAAGGTAAAGATACTCAGATCTATGAAGTATACAGGACTCCAGCCACCTACAACCCAAACAGAACTACACCCAGGCATATAATAATCAAAATTCCATATATCCAATATAAGAACAGAATATTAAAAGCTGTAAGAGACAAGAACAGATCAATTGCAAGGGAACACCCATCAGAATTACAGCAGACTTCTTGGCACAAAACATCAAATCACAAAGAGCATGGGGCAAAATAATTCAAGCTTTGAAAGACAATAACCTCCAACCAAAATTGATATATCCTGCACAACTGTCCCTAGAAATTAATGGAGAAACAAGGTGCTTCCAGGATAAAAAGGAACTAGGAGAATTTCCAAACACCAATTCAACTCTACAGAGAATACTGCAGGACATAATAAAATTCCAGAAACAGTGGCAGAGAGGCCACAATGAATAGAGCAGAAAGAGAAATGAAGAAAACAAACTGACAACTAATGATAGAAAAAGAGCTCAACAGAAATGAGGCAGAGAAGTTTGGATGGTATGAACAGCTATTTTGGAGAAAACAAGACATTATAATAGCTAGTGCTGATTTAATATCATCTTGTTTTGAAGTCCCATCAAGCTTTTGCTCTTCTGTCTCCATCCGTCTTAACATGTTGTATCTTATTAGATTTTATTATATGTGATAATATAAACAAAAACTTTTATAGACAAGCAGATAATACAGAAACCATTGTTCATTTTCTGTTAGTTGGCTCTAAATACCCTGTAATACTGTCATTCCCTTGAATGGTTTTACATTGTCTTGATATTTTTTGATGCTACAGCATATGAAGTTATACTCAAAGATTTCAAGGAAAGAGACACTCTGGTAACTACTTTTATGTCGAGATATCCTGTGGTGAAACACTATTTTGCTTAAATGGTTATATTCTGACCTGTGCTGTTTTGTTGTTATGTCTTCTTTTATCTCAATCTCATTTTTTAATTATTTTTTTATCTTTTTAAATAAAGGAAAAAATAAATAAAAAATAGCAGGATATATTATAGTAACCTATTTTGATTTCCTATAACTTGATTTGAAACCCTGTATTACTGTCACCATCTTGTTTTGACTGATTTTACGCTATTCTGTTTTGCTTGATAGTACCAAGTTTGAGAGTATAGGCAACAACTGTGAAGACAATAAGATTCACTATGATGCTCATTCTGGTTTGACTATTATCATCTATTGAAGCCCTGTGATGTCTCGAATGTTTTGGTTTCATTGGTTTTGTTCTTTACTGTTTTGTTTAATTTTATTATAACTGATGATATAGGCAATTCTTTTTAAGGAAGCAAGAGGCATTATAGTAACCATTGTTGATTACCTTGTATTCTGTTTTTACATTATGTACTATGTCCAACCTTTTGATTTGACTGACACTGTTTTGTTATGTCACATTTGGTTTTATTCTCTTCAAAAAAAAGTAATAAGACCCGTAGGAGTAATAAAACCCAATATGTGTAATTGTCATTGTAAAAAAGAGAGGAAAAGAAAGTGTTTTGAAGGAAATAACTGCATGTATATTTAAGCGTATAAGATAGATAATCATATTACTGAGGTTTTTTTTGGATCATTGAACAGAACTGTTTGCAGTCTCACTGTTTGAATGTCCACTTTATATGCTTTAATTTTGTAACTTGAACTATTATTTCTAAGATGACAATATGTAATCTATTAACTAGTGATTTACTACTGTTTGTTTTTTTTGAAATTCTGTATATCTTTTACCCCTTTACTGTTTTTTTCTTTTTCTCTTTAAATAAAATTTTTTTAAAAATTAACTAAGCAATGGGCTCATTTTAGTGAGCAAAATATATTGAGCTACTCTTGAAAGACAGTTTTTCAAAGTTAAATCCTTAATATGAAGTTCTCATTTTAAAGTAAAGTGTAATGTGGAACAGACATTAAAGCCCTTTTTCTTGAAGGCAATAGCTTTATTTTTCTATTTTCAAAAGTAAAACCAAGTAACTGAATCATCAGAACACGAATGTCTATATCTTGTGACTTGTTCATCTCCTGTTCTAGGTTTTCTCTGCTGAGTAATAGCTGGTATTTATACTTACATTTTCTTCCCTCATGGATAAAGATTAACTTGTTAGAGTCTGTCAGAACTACTTGACCAAGGTGTCTATGGTCCCCTGCTTTAAAGATATGTTTTAGTCACCTGGAGGGAAGAAACATTAATTTATCCTTATTTAACTGAGCTCCTCTATCAGCTCAATTTTCTGTACATAATCAGAAATAATTCAGAGTGATATTGATTTCTGGATAGTTCAAAACTGAAAATAAAATGATTTCCTGCAACTAAAGTTTTCATGTGTGCATCTTTCTCTCTAAATTTTGAACCTGCATTTTTTGATCAATAATCTTTTTTTGTAAAATGATTACAAAATTTTAATTAGCATTATAAAGTATGTGAATTTGTATTCTTATTCTCAAATTGTCTATTTAATAGTTGACAAACATTTAAAGTAACTTCTGGACATGTACAAATGAAAAGTATGTACCATCATCTACTAAATGTCAAGGAAATAGCAAAGGATACATAGAGTAATAAAAACATGATTTTAAAAACTTATTTCTTATATAAGTTAATCAAAAATAGTTCAAATGAGTTATTTAGATAGAAGACCATTCTGGCCATGATTGCAATGCTTATGTGTATCTTTGTCAATGGTATATAATAATTTATAACAAAGTAGTATGTATAATTTGTTATTACCACTAAATAAGCATTTACTGAGTACCTTGTCAATGCCGTTTACATTTTACACACAAAAGATATTTTTAAAATGTCGTGTAGTACTCTGATAGAACTTAGATTCAGTGAAACAATTGCTATTTTATTTTTCATTCAATAAATATTTTAAAGTGATTAACATGAACACTTTTAAACACTGCTATTGCCATGAGTACTTTTCTAAATCTATATCAAGTTTAAAATTGTACTCATAATAATTCTAGGAGGTATGATGTATAATACTTCTCCTTTTACAGATGAACAAGATGAGGTAGAGGAAGGTTAAATAATTACTTCCATGTCATATAGCTAGAAATTAGCAGAGTCAGAATGTACACCAAGCAGGCCAGATCCAAATTTTATTCTCTGATACACAGTGTTGCCTCTTTTGGTGACAATAGACATTATCTGATCTTCATTATCATCACCATCCCTACTATTTATTAAAAGAGCATGTTTCAAACACTATGATCAGCACTTTATATACCTTATCTCATTGATACAGTGTATCTCCAGGATCTCATTAGTATCTCAGTGAATTTATCAGATATGTTTACAACTGTAGCAGCCTCATTTGCAGAAAAGTTCAGGAATGGTTCTTAAACAGATTGTAAATGGTGTGATTGAGATTGAAAATTTAGTCCGTTTTTCCATGCTCTGAAGCGTTACTCCAAATAATGGTAAGCAAAAAGCTATAGATCCCCAATAAACAATAAACTTAATTAATAGATCAAAATGGTTTCTCAAAATTCAATGTGTTGCCTTGGATGACTTTAATTTCCCTCTTCATGTGCAGAACTTCAAAGTATTCTCTTTAGGTACCACATGTATAACATCCTTTATTACAGGTCCTCAGTCTTTAATTGTTTAATGGTAAGATTATCTGGCCACGATGCTTTCTATTTACTTTAGCATCATACTTGTGTTATATATCCTTTTATTACTCAAATGCATGTATAATTGTAGCTTG
This sequence comes from Cavia porcellus, assembly GCF_034190915.1. Classification (NCBI taxonomy): domain Eukaryota; kingdom Metazoa; phylum Chordata; class Mammalia; order Rodentia; family Caviidae; genus Cavia; species Cavia porcellus. The sequence goes on from NW_026947496.1 coordinate 44,954,948, forward strand.
TAGAATTTATGCAGAGTTTAGTCTGCGTTTAAAAATATTGTGGAGTGATACAATCACACATTACAAATCATAAAAATTCTTAATTCTTAGATTTCTAGGATTTTTCTGAAAAATATAAGCCTGAGTTAGCCATCTTCTTGGAAGAAACATTGAGCTACCAGAACACTTTACTTACCTTGACTTATCCCTAAGTAAGACTGGCAATTTTACTTGATACTTGTTTCAAATTCTTATCACAGACAGCATTCACCTCTTCTCCTCCTCCTTCACCTTCTCCTCTTCCTTTTCCTCCATTTCCCGTTCTCCTTCTTCCTCTCTCTCTCTGTCTCTGTCTCTCTCTCTCTCATTGTTTTCTTCCTTCCTATTTTCAGTGAACGGGGTGGGGGGACCTTCTAGTGGCAGTAAACACAGACAAGTTTTCTTAAAGCAGACTGACTTTAATCCTGAAGGACAGAAAGAGCATAATGTAGCCATTAATTGCAGAAGAGGAAAATAATCTTTAGGAAATAAAACAGAAAAAAAATGGAATAAAAATAAGGGACAAATATAAAAACTTTGGAATTTAAAGTTACACTTGCCAAATAACTAGAAAAAGGAAGAAAAAGCTATTTTACAAAAGCATCAACTATATTAATAAAGGAAATAAATCACAGATAAGCTTTATTTTCCCCTTTTATTTCATTCTCATCTCTAAGCCTTTTACCTAATCCATGAGATTCATCTTGGTTTTCCATTTCCCAAACATAACAAGGACATTAAAACATTTAGGATAATTGAGGAGTACATGAATGATTCAAGAAAGTTTAAATAGAAGAAGGAGAACCACAAATGTGATAATTGAACTCTCCTGTCCTCTAATCTACAGATAAAAGAGGAGAGAAATAGAACTGAATTTTCTCTACAAGTAAATATTACATCTCAACCTCACAAATGATAATCACGTACTGAATATCATTATAATTAAGGATAAAATAGTTTAGGGCTTTTATCACCATATCTTATCAGTTTATGGCACCTTTTTCTAAGTTAGACTTCAATCATTTTTACTAGTTACATAATAAAAAGAAGGTACCAGAGGTTCGCGTAAGTAAGTTAAATCTTTTGGCTTTCTCTCTCCAAGTGATCAGTTAAAATTCATCACCATAAAAATCCCTGATGACCTGATGAACTATAGTCTACCTTCCTGCAAGGATGGTACAAAAAAAGCAGTGAGGTGAAAGTAACTGGGGAAATTTTATAAAGATATCAGGGCTTTGACTTATTTTATTTTAGTGACAAAATAATAAGCATCCTTAAGTAATATCCAAATGCCAAACACTGAATGAGCTCGTGATGAATAAAAATGTCTCTTTACGATATTACAAAAAGTTACTCTATCTGTGTTGAAATTCAGCATTGCTTCCTAGAAATAAGAATTCAGTGTGTCACATACATTTATTTAACCACATAGTAAATATTACACATGCTTTTTGCAAGAAGCTAAAGCTACAATTATGAGAAAGTATATGACCTTGCCTAGATAAAGACGTTTATGCGCCTGTTAGAAGCAGGAAAGAATTAGTTTAAGGTAGAGAAAGATAGGAAAATAAGCAGTAATTATACAATTAAATTAATGGCGATAAAGGAGAAATTACAGGATGCTATAGTATTAGATGAAAGTCTTGGGCCAACGGTTAGAAATCACAGAGATATTTGAGAAAACTTTATAGGAGGGTAAATTAGTGCAAAGCCTTGAAAGATAGATAGGGATCCACCAGCTGAAGAAGGTGGAGACCATGCAGGATGGCTTTTAGTTGCTCAAGAAATTAATTTATAATTTAATTCACACTGTATGTATGTATAAGTTCATATTTATTGAATGCTTATTTTTTTGTAGCATTTGCTAAATACTCTTGGTTGCATGAGTTGAATATGTATAGAAGATTTACTGTTTCTAACTGGAATGTACCATCTTGCTGTAATTTGAGCTTTTGCAAGTGGCTTTCTCATGGCCATCAGAATTGACCAAAATCAGAAAAGAATATTAACAGTTGACTAATATAGTTCACATCTATTGAAACTTATCATTATGTTTCTCACATATTATTGCTTAATGCTTGTATAATCAAATTCATAAATCCACAATATAATAAAGAGTAGGTCAAGTCAAATCTATCAAGTCTCTCATCAAGAAACTGTTTTTTCTCACCATAGTATCAGAGAGAGAGCAACAAAGGAGATTAATTGAAACTTGATGATATTTCAACTCTCAAGAGATCCCTGGTCTGAATGAAATCAAAGACAGGAAAAGGAAGAATGACTGCAACTGGACTTTAACTCACCAAAATAAGCCTCCTACACTATCGGTTATTCAACTCTTGCCTCCCCGTATTTCATAAGTCTAAAGAGAGTCAAGTGACTAAACAGTAAAACTACATAGGATGTTAGGAAATGACAAGTGCCATGGAAGAAAAACAGAAGAGAGATAGTGAACAGGAGCACCGGGTCAGGGTAAAGACATTCCGATGGCTGCATGCATGGCCTAATTAAGGAACAGCATGAACACCACTGTGACTGGAATCGAATAAAGAAAGAAAAGAAAAGAAAAGAAAGTTGAGTATGTATGTGGAGGGCAGAGCATGTAGGTCTTTTGGACTTTGAAAAGACTTTTATGCTGAATGATGTGAGATGCCTGTGTGTGGATTTAAAATGTGATGGCTTCATCTGACTCAGTTATTAATAACCTTCTAAATTACTATTTTGAGGAAAGCTTAGAATGTATAAAGTAAAAAGCAGAAGTAGATCAACCAATTAATAAATTGTTGCAGCTGACAGGTGCGATATGACATTTTCTTGATCGGGAACGGCAGCTGTGGAGGTAACAAGAAATGGATAGTCTGGATCATTTTAAAGGAAGACTCAACAGGTATAGAAACCTTCAGTCACTTCCAACCTTCTCTACTTGTGGGAAACAAGGCTTCAGTCTCTCCAGCACAGCTCTCTGAAGAAAGTCACAGATATGAATGACAGAGTCAACAGATGCAAAGCAAATCTGCGGAACAATAGGGGAAAACTGACAATATTTGCAGCAAACCAAATAGGTAGTCTAAAAGTAGAGATTTGGAAAGAAGTCTGGGCTAGAGATGCTTTCTTCAGAATTTTCAACAAACATATAAAAACATAAAGATGGATGGATTCATAAAAAACATAAGGAAAGATAAAAAATAAAGGTCAAAGACCAGCACAGAGACTCCCAACAGTCAATAGAGGTAAGGAGTGCCAGAAATGAGATGGAAATGGAGCTACTTAAGTGAGGCAGGGGAAGTGGAAAATTATAGTACTGCATAAGGTAGGTGATGAATGTACTGTGCATTGAAGAAGAAGCAATGATCTATCGGGTAAATTCCATTGAAGGAATAGAAAAGATGAAAGATGAACATTGGAGCTTGAAACATAAACGTCACTGGTGATCATGACTTGGGCAGTTCTAGTGGACAGATGTGGAAGAATGACAGCCTGGGACATGTCTAAGAGAAAGGAGGAGGAGCAGAATTGGAGATCAGAAATTTAAAGAGCCTTTTTAGGAGATTTGTTTCAGGAAGAAGCAAAGAAATGGAATGATAATTGGCAAAACTAAAAAAAAAAAGCAGCATTACTATTTTCAGAGAACAAAGAGAAATAAGCATGTTTCCTAATGGGAATGATTTCAATAGAGATATTGCGTGACCAGTTAGTGAAATTTTCTGCCATAAGGATTATTTCAGAGATAATTCAGTACCTCTATTATAGAGTAGAATCCACAGGTTGCCACAGAAAATTAAACAGTGGACCACAGATATATGACCAAGTAAAACTTACATATATAATAGATATAATCCACTCAGTGTTATTCCTTTAATACTCATTTATTCTACTGAACAACATTTTTAAACTTTAAGTGATATGTACCTTATGTAATTTTTTTCTTTATGAATGTTTATTCTTATTATTAAATGACAAGTTGTAGTAGTCTGTAATGATAGGGTCTGTATGACATAGAAAACTAATAAAAATAATGATAAAATTTCTATGATATTTTATGATTTTATTGTAGGTTTCTTAACAATAATGTGATGTCTTAATTGATGGGATTGTTTGTGGAAATATTAAGAGTACAGTATCTCCAATCTCTTGTCATACAATTTCCCACAGTATTTTCTGTTCCCTCTGAGGCTAACAATATATCTTCAGACACTGTCAAATATGTCTAATGGAGAAATTACTACCTTGGTTGAAAGCTTCTGATATGTATTAAACTGCGCCCACTTTTAAAGAGGATAATTTAGTTCCTATTTTACACATTGTTTTTAAATTCTGGAAAATCTTATTTATCAAATTCAGGTGCCCAACTATTTTTGTAACACCAGTTAAATGACTATACAGTACAATAATGGGACTGTAAAAAATTTCAAGTCACATTTGTATGCAGATTCAGTGTCCCTCAAAACTTTTCACTATAACAGTATATCTTCAGATCACAGATATGCAGAGAGTAGATGTGGATTACTTTCAATTAGAAAAACCAATTTGTAAGTCTGTAAAAATAGCAAAAATTATCATATTTAATAATTAACTGTGTTCCTTTGTACTTCCAAAACTTAAAGGATCTGGTCTTGCCATATTTAATGAATCATATATTTATTTTAAAAATACTGAATATGTCCTACATGTGACTCCTGCTCTATACTTTATGGGAGAAACATAAGGTGTAATATACAATTTTTTTTTAAAAGATAAATACTTTAAGATAGAATAAACATGCTGGTACAAGACTGGAATTTATTCACTGCCTTATGAGTGATAAAGAAAACAATAATTAAGAGTTGTAAAGAAGTGAAAATATTTGGAAATTGTACAGGCTTAGAAGGCTTCTCAGAGGTGTGACTTGGTTTGCCTATTGAATAATTAAATGATAGGTATGAAAAGAAACTCAGTACTAATGATCAGGTGAAGCAAGTGAGAGTTGAGTAATAAATTCTAGAGGAATTTGTAGAATTGTGAGAACCTGGGGTAAAAATAGAAGATTAATATAGAAGAATCAAGAAACCTGAACTGAAAAAGCAAGTGAAAGTCACAATGCAAAGTTCTGGGTGGTCAACTACAAAAGCCTGTTTCCATCTTTTGGTAATTAGATTTCTATACAAGCTTTTTGGAACACAAACAACATAGCATCTCGAATATTAAATGCATAAGTGTTGTATAAATCCTAAAACAGTGAGAGGACTCAGAAGATATAAAGGCCAGCTAGGAAGGTAAACTGAAATGACACAACATAAGATTTCTGATTTGGAGCAATCATGCTAACAGCAAATAACATACTATGAATATTTTTAAAATGTCAGTTTAAGGGGCTGGGGATTTAGCTCAGTGGCATAAGCGCCTGCCTTGCAAGTAGGCAATCGTGAGTTCGATCCCCGGTACCGATAAAAAGGAAAAAGACAAAAAATCCCAAAAAATGTCAGTTTGATTAAATGGATTAAGGAGCTACATGTTGACTTCAGTACTTACACTGTCTCTGATAAATGTGCACTAGAAGTGATTATGGTCACATAATACCAAAGATGAATCCAATCATTGATCAGATTAGCAATGCCATCATGCAATCAGTCACATTTTCCTTTTCTCATAAATTGCCTTGATGGTGTTGATTTTGCTTTTTTATTTGGTGGGAGGTACTTCACTATATCCTCAGGTGCTGCATTGTTTGGCAGGGGAAGAGTCTTCTAGGAAAAACCTGCAATATTATTTATCTGTGCTTCAGGGAGTCTCTCAGAGGCATTATTGAAACAAAAAGAGGGAAATGATAGATTGAGACCATTATCTGATACAGAGTTCTCTAGTATAATTGTGATAGTTTAAATGAACCAACAAGAGATCAAGATTATATCCCCACACTTTACAGTGCTTTGTCATAGTTTTTGTAGCTAGTTCCTAGTCTTGTCCCTCCCAAGTTTTTCTGTTTCTTTTCCCAACTTGGCTTCTTCCACTTTAGAGTAGATTAAGTAACCAGATGAGTATAGTCAGCATTAAATGACTGAGTGACTCTGAGAATGACACATACAGAGTAGTTAATATGGAAGCTTGATTCACATTTCCCAGGATGTTTTGGATCTCCATAGATAATCCTGGAGGATGAAAATGCTGAATTTAGCAACATCGTCAAATACATGATAGAGTTGATGGTAAAATTAGCAGTGTCTGAAATAACTTTTTAGATTGAATTGGAGGAGTCCTACATGGCTCCAAAGCCTCAGTAAAGCCCCTCAGGCCACCCAAAGAAATGTCCCATCTGCTTACTGATGCCTGAAATTACATAGGAAAAGTTTCATTTCTTAACCCATAGCATTCGATTCCTGTTAAAATGCAAATCTCCTGGGTATGGCAATACTTTAAATTGTTACTATGCCCCAGGGGGGAAATAAAGATTTCAGAAAACTTTCAAATAGATTTTGAAAAGGAAAGAGTATGAGGCCACTGGACCCTGGAAAGGGCAGAGCAGCATAACATTAATGGACAGAGGCTGTTAATGGGACCAGTAGAAAAGGAAATAAAAAGGACAGGAAGAATGCAAAGTGCATCCGGCAGCAGGTAAAAAGAACTTTGCTATCTCTTCTGGATCTGAGAGTTGATATTCCAGGCTGAGAATGTGCTTCTCTTACTGATTGAGAGTCGCTTGTCATGGTTGCAGAATTACATATATCTCTGCAAATACGTAACTGGAATGGAGCAAATCACACTTGTAACTTCTTGTGGCTGACTGTGACACATCTTTTTCAGTTTGGAATGTGATGTGTGGAAGCTATTCCAGTCTCTTTTTCATACTATTGCTCTTTCTAATTTAGACATGTATATCCAGTAACTTGCTTCAAAAACTTTATAAATCTTGATCCAGCACATTATAGACAGGATTATATTCACTAGGTTAGATTGTCTTAAATATACTAATAGTGGTATATTTATCCTTCTAGATATTATTCAGAGAAATCCTGAGAATTGAATTTTAAAAGCAGCTTCAAAGTAATTTACTTTTTATTCTAAGTTCTAGATAATTCTTAATTATCTTAGAGTTTTAGAAGAATCATAACTGATGTTCTAACAATTTTAACTAGGAATGTGTAACCAATTAGCGTAGAAATTGTTATACTGTCAGGTCACTTTTGATGACTCTATTTGATATTATCTCAAAACACCTGAATTTTGAAGATTTAGAAGCCATCTGGTTTATTCTCTTTATTTAAAAGAAAAGAAAACTAATCCAGAAAGATTCAAAGATGGATATAAAACTTCAGAAATAAAACACTCATTACGATTTCTTAATTCTCTACATACTCAAAATTTTAGTGAAAAAATGTCTATGTTTGTAACAAAATACTTATATATTTATAAAGCTCAGAGAGAAACTAGCAAAGCATCCTAGGTGGAATATTCCAGGTAAAGAACTGAGTTTCCAATGTGTATTAATTAGTCAGGAAATTGAGGTCTACAAAGGTCAAGTAGCCAAATTTCATAGGATTACTCAATAGTGAAGTCGCAAACAGCACCATAAACTTCTGTTTAATCAATTCTCCTAGCTAGCCTCTAAAAGCAAAACATGCAGAAATCAATGTATCAGGGTAGAGCTGGACCAGAGTTTTTCTAATGATAGGAAAATTTGGGCAGATTTGACAGATAAAAATGTCTTGTAAAGAACTGGGTAGACATGATGAAAAATGTACTGTGATATTAAAGGAATTTTGCTGTTTATATTTCAAATGCTAACAGTGCAAATATAGTGATTGAATATGAGCAAATAATAAATCTAAAACAGGAGAGAAGAAGTGAGCAAAAAATAAGAAACACAACATGCCTTGGGATAAAATAAATCAGACTTTCAAATGTCAATAATTTTCAGATTATTAATATGCATTTCCTAGACAATTCATTTCCATAGTACACAAAAGATGCAAAATTAACCTTTTTTGTGATTGCAGTACTAGAAAGGCACATAATGCTTTGTTCTTTTTAAGTATTCGTGCAGATTTCTTCCCCAAAAAAGAAAAAAAAAAAAAAACTCTGTTAAGTATTAGTAATGATCTAAGACCATTTCTACATTCCCTGATCTATTTCTAGTACCAAGAAAATGTCTGCACATAAAGACTTAAAATATACATTTGAAGAGTTAACATTTCTGAGTTTTTACTTGATAACTCACAAAGAACAAAAAAAGACAAGAAGAAAATAAAGATGATAATTATGTACATGAACAATATGCACACAATTAATAAAATATTTCACAAATGTGATCAGCTCAAATGTACACTGAAAGAACTACACTCACTTTAGTCACTTCCCCTTACATATACATCAGGTTTTTATTACAGAAAAAGGAAATCTTGAGAAGTATCTTTCATGGAGTCTCAGGGAATGAGGTAGTCTGGTATGAGAGATAACGGGATGGTTAGATAAACTGAGAACTTAGAAAACAGAACAATCTGCATTAAAATGTTACCTTTTCTATCTGCAGAACCTTAATGTACTTATTTATAACTTACAAGGATTATTTGTGACATCTAAAATGTGATGATTGTCCTTAACTATAAGCTTCTCGTAAGAGTTAATGACATACTGTGCACAAAGCACCTAGAAAAATGCTTGCTTATGGTAAATACTTAGACACTGCTCAAAATATTTACTACAAAAAAGATTAGTATAGTAAAAGATACACTGCATTAATCCCTCTCAAATATTTCCCCTAACACCTACTCGATCATAACTGCCACTTTCCAAATAGTTCTGGAAGTTCTATTTTGTGAGTGCCTTTTGATGGCTTCCTCGATGTTCTGAGTTGATTCAAGATATTTATAGCAATCTCTGTCAAATTAAAATGTTATTCTATATCTTCATCCTTCTAATTTGCCAGAGCTGGTACCATGTGACTTCTGATTCTTTCAAAAATTCAAAATGGACATGAACAACAGAATACGTGTTGTGATTCAGGGCATCAAGATAGCCATGACTATGAATCTAACGATACTCATTAAATAGGACTTCTAGATCTCCTTCTGGAAGTGGTAAGAATGGTAGGATAAGTGTGTTTAAAGCAAGAAGGAATATTTTGAGGTGAATTGATGGTACTGTACATTTTAGTATATTTTTTAACATTCATCCTACTTTTTCATCCTCATACATTAAAGAGATACACAACTATAGTGTACTTCGTAATAAGACAGCTCATTAGAAACGGCCGCCCTATCATTGCCAAAAACACTTTCAATGTCTAAGTGTCTCCTCCATTCTATCCCAGTGGACTTTTTGGCCTGCTAGGTTAAGACTGGAAAGGAAAAGAGAAAAAAGTATGTGAAGGTAAGTGATCTTTCAATCTTGGTCCCCCATCAGGCACATACCAAATGCACATTGACTGGAAATAAAATGATGAATATGAATGATTCTCTCCCAAGTGGCTTCGATGTTCATCCTTGAAACAAAAAGAAAAAAAAAAGAAAAAGAAAAAAACTTCTTCTACTTACAGAAGAATATAGATTTTCCAACATCTCAGAAACAATAAAATCTAAGTGTTGTGTGATTAGAGCTATGGTTCAGCTCAGGTGGGGCAGGGTTCCCAGGTAGTTTCAATTCCTATCCAAGGGCTGTTGATTAGTGATAAAAAGAGCAGATCTCAGAAGACTTCAGAAGAAATGATACCTCCCTAGAGAAAGCTACTGAGAATAACGGTGAAATTTTTCTCTGAAATTTACTGTCCATATAGCCCTGCCATTTTCACCTGATAATGGTGAATAAATTGAAATGAATTGATCAAGTCATTCCTGAGTTAGAATATAGCACACCACCTTAGTATTATCTTAGTATTATCTAGCAATGCCAGTAATATAAATGTTGCACTTACCTGTTTTGCAAAGCAAAAAAAAAATTATATAAATATTTCTTTTGGAATGATTTTAGCTGGCATTCTAAATCTGGATACCTAGAATTTAAATGTATTTACTTCCCCATTCTATAAAACAACAATAAAAATTACGCATTAACAAATGATAACGTGGACTCAAGAAATAACAAATACCAGGTACTTCAGTCTACACGGGACAAACAGTGCAACTGCAAACTGTTGATATTCAAAGGAAATGAATGCTTTGCCTTTGATACATTTTTTGCAGGCAGGAAGAAGCAGGACTTTTTCAAAATTATTTATACTTAAAGAAAGTTATCAACATACAAAATGCAATACATCACCCTTCAAATTTGACTTGGTTCCACTTTAGCAACAAGTCCTTGAACTATGGAAATTCTATAAGCCAGTCAATTTGGTCTCAGAGCCAATTCTAAAATTAATCGGTTGGAGGCACAGATGTAAAAGATTCAAACTCTGAGCTGAATCCAAAAATGTTGTAATAATCACTTTCATTTTGCCAGATTCAGCTGACCGCTTTTGATGACTTTATGCTTCTCTCTGGAACTTGTGATCAGCTATGATTCTAATACATAATGATGAGACTCAAGAAGTTTGCTCCTTGATACTAAATTACACCAGTGTTTTGAATTCTCATTTATAATGCTGTCAGCATGGACTGATAGCTATGATGGCCTGATTCTGCCTCTATCTGTGAAGGCATTGTTCTCCATGGCCTCTCTGCTTCAGTCATTCTCAAAGTATCACCCTATAGTTGTGCAAATAGGTCCTGTTCCGTCAGCTTTCTCTTCTATGCCTCTGCACCTGCTATTACCTCTTCCTACTTAATGTATCCTCTTTCCTCTACTTGGGAGTTTATTTGTTTTGTTTGTTTTTAGTGTTGGAGTCTGAACCCAGAGCCTCACATGTGTTAGGAAAGTGCACTGAGGAAAGTGCACCCCAGCCTGTTACCCTATTTGGTTAATTCCTAATTGACATTCCCCCAAAACACCTTTACAGAGAGACTCTATTTGATAAGACAAATGCTTCTCATTTGTGATTATTTTGTCATAGCACACCTTATAAAATAGTCATTCCTTATTACTTTTTGTATATGACTATAAAACTTTTGAATGTACCAGTGTGTCTCATTTAATTATTCTGAGTGAATTAATGAAACCTAGAAGAAAGTCAAATCTTGTTAGCTTCATGTATGTCACACATTCCATAATCAACTGAAATGAAATTATTGTTTATGTATCTTTGATAAAACTTTGAATATGTGGAATGAACACATCAAGTCCAATACTTAGTATATAAAACTGAGTTTTATATAGTGAGAAGTGAGAAGTTTTATATAGTGAGAATAGTGAGAAGATCAATGGAATCATAGCATTTTGTTAGAAATAATATCATCAATTATAGTACAAAAACTGATCATTTCCCTCCCCCCTACAAGGCCTAAAGAATTAATACATTAATGCTTTAGATACAAAATTGTGATTAACAAATAGACTTTTTTAATCAGATAGTTCGTATGTGAAAATAGGAAAAGGAAATGTAAGTACAATCCACTAGGTACTGGATAGTTACAAAATAGTGAAAATGTTTAACCCAAAAAGAAACAATACTTTCACCTCTAGTGTCTAGAAACAGGTTATCAAGTACAGAAGCAAATAGGAATGAAAGCAGGAAAACTAGGTACAGAGTTATTTTATAATTTGAGAATTACTAAATGCACTCACATTTGGGAAGTAGAATGAACAGGACTTTATGGGAGAAAAAATGTACAAGAATGATCACTAGATTTCTGGATGAAGAGTAATGCTATTCACTTAAATGAAATAAAAATTCCTTGTAGGTACATGTAGAGACAAGAGTTGATGAGTTTAGTTTTATCCATACTAATCTAATACTTAGAAACTATCAAATGGAAATATCCAATATGCAGCATGATATATGAATCTAGAAGTTTATAGTTGAAAATTAGCAGTTTATGGAAAATAATTGAAGCATTAAGTCTCATGTGATCTCTTGGATAGAGTATAAAGTGAAATCTTTTGACTTCCTAAGTGTTTTATTTGATATAAATTAAGGTTAATGGTTTTATTATCAAGTTCTCTGAGTTTTGTCAAATGTATAACACTGTGTTATACATTGGCCACTATGTTATTCAAACAAAAGGTTCTCCATCATAAATGATCTCCTATGTATGCGTCGCCAAAGTTCTGATTCTCATCTCTATAATTTTACCTTTTCCTGAATACTACAAGTATATAAATTGAATTGCTTCTTCCACTTTGCAGTGGATTTGCAATTCATCTGTGCCTTTGCACTGCTTCATAGTAAACTGCTTTTTGACACTAGGATTCTATTATATGGATATACTTCAATTGTGTTTACTCATTCACATATTGAGGCATTTTTTTGTTGCTGATAGTTTTTGGTGATTATGAATGAAGGTAAACATTTACTGTGTGTTTTTGTGTGGACAAAAGTTTTTAAATCAGTTAGATAAACAGCTAGGCACAGCATTACTGAATTTTATGTTAAGACAATGTTTAGCTTTATTAAAATTTACCAAGCTCTCTCCTAATGTGTTTATACCCTTTTACATTTCTACCACCAGGGAATAGAATTTCCTATTGTTCTAGATCTTAGCAGAAGTTAGCATCATGAACTAGAGGGAATAAGAAAGTCAGCCACTGTAATGTGGACAGTGGTGCCTCTTTGTTAATGTAAGATTCATTTCTCTAATGGCAAATAGCAGTATTTTATATCTTTCACATTAAGTCATTTCTTACTTTTGAATTGTAAGAGTTGTATGTTTTTGTGGATTTTACATGCAAGTCATTCATCAAATACATTATAAACATTTTCTCCCAACTTATTATTTGTCTTTTAATTTTAGGATCTATTATAATGCAAAAAGATTTTAATTGTAGTTAAGTCTAGTGTATCAGTATCATTTTTCTTTCATAATTATACTTTTGGTGTTGTAGATTTAAAAAAGAATCACCAACCCAAGATTATACTTTTCCCCATTTTTTTCTGGATGAGATATAGTATTTTATTTTACACATGAAGTCTTGATTTGTTTTGATTTAAGCTTTTGAAAAGTGGAAGGCCTCTTTCCGTATTCTACTATTTACATACAGTTATCCAATTCTTGCTGTATTATATGCTCAAATTATATGTTGTTCCTTTCCTAGTGAATTGTGTTCACTTTTTTGACAAAGATCAGTTGACTGTTTTTGAAAATAATTTAGTGTATTCTTTGTTTTGTTTTATTCTTTGACTAACATCACACTGTCTCAAAGTGTGTACATTTTCAGTGTCATCAAATGGAATGATGTGAACTCTCCTATTTATTTCATCCATTTAATAGTCTTCTGTTTTCTTAGTACTACCTTGTAGGTATCTCAAAAAACTTTCTGGAACTTTTATTGGAATTGTATTAAATAAGCAGAAGAAATATAAAAGTGACATGTTAACAATGTTGACTATAGCACTGAGTATTCAGTATTTTTCCATTTGTTTAGATTTTTTCTATTTTTGTCATTTTATGTTTATACATATTTTGTTAGATTTATAGCAAGATAGTCCAATTTTGTGCATTAGGAAGAGTATTTTTTAAACTAAATTCCAATTACTAAATGTTGATAAGAGAATCAATTGACTATTAACCTTTTATTGTCTCATCTTGCTATGTTCTCATTAGCTTTTGGAATATATTGTAGACATTTTAGAATTATTGTCTTTTTAAATAATATTACATGAATAAAGACAATTCAATTTTCTTTTCCTTATTATACACATTTTACTGTGTTATCTTATTATACTAATATAGTCTTTCATCATAATGTCATTTAGAAGATGAGAAAGAATGACATTTTTCTGTGTCTGTTTAGGAAGAAAGCATCTTATTATTAAGTATGATATTATAAATGATATATAATGATATAAATATTATATGTAATTTATTGTAGATGTCTTATTCAAACATATAAATTCCACTCTATTCCTATTTTCCTAGTTTTATGTAATATAATGTAATTTTTATGTTATGTAATTTTTATATAAATGTGTATTATATTTTGTCAAGTGTCTTTTTAGCAGTAACTGATATGAATATGATTTTTTCTTCTTTAGCCTGTTGATATAGCAGTTTTCTCTTTGCATATGGAAAACTGGGGATGGATTTTGGAAGTATTTTTCAGTTGCAGTTCTCTAAAATTCTTACTTCAGTGATTCAGTGCCTGCCCTTAGTTTTGAAATATTCTTGGCTATTATAACTGTCATGGTTTGTGTTCCCCCCAAACCCTCACCTGGTAATGAGGGGAGGCACAGGTTTTCAGAGTTGGCTGAACCTAGAGTTTGTGACTCATTTATGCTGGATTAAGGGTTTGAGCACTACTCCCTCCCCAGCACTCCCGGTAAGGTCCATACAGTACAGGGGACAGAGAGAGGGTTATTCCTTCCTTCCCTCTCTTATTGCTTTTTTGATCTTCTGACACCATGAACGGCTGCCTCTCTGCCATGTGCCACCCTACCTTGGAGCCAGCTGATTTTGGACTAAAACCTCTACAAAATGTGAACTTAAAAAACCCTTCTTTCTTTGAGTACCAGGAATTTTGGCTCAGCAACAATAGAAAGGTAACTAAAGCAGTAACTTATTTCTTCAGTTCTTTTTCTTCTCTTCCTGGTATTCTAGTTCAAGTGTGGTAAACTCTGAAATTATTTCACAGTGTTTATTTTTTGGAATTTCTTCCCATTTTTCTCTTGGTATTTCAGTTTGAGTAGTTTCTACTAAGCATCTTGTAGTTTACAGACTTTTTCTTTGAATGTGTGCAATCTATTGATGAACTATCAATACTACACAAAAAATACTATTATGTTCTAGTATTTTTTAATTTCTAGCATTTCATCCTGATTCTTTCAATCTCTACTTGTCTGCTTACAGTAATCATCTATCTTTGTATTATTTACATTTTCCATTAAAGTATCTAATATATTAATTATAACAATTTGAATTTCATTAACACTGGTTTCACCTGAGTCTGATTATTTGTTTATTTGGATGCTGACTTACTTGTTTATTTCCTTGTAATGTTCTATTGAAACCCAAACCTCTTCATCAGATAATTAAAAATCTAGGTATATTACTCTTTGTTGTGAGAATTTTCAATAAAATGGCTAAGAGTTGAGCTGCATTTTTTATTCATTGTTGTTATTAATACTCAGATGTCTCGTTCATGTATGGAGTAGTTTTCTTGTTTTACCTTCTGATTTTGGTAAGTACTTTTCTTTAGAGATGCGGAGTACTCAGCTTCTCAATTTCAGTCCGTCATCATATTAGAGACTTGTGAGTGTGATGGTAGATATGAAAAATGCAAAACTTTTTTATTAAATTTTAATGTTTTGGAAAGTGTTTGGAGCTCTACTCTTAGTGTTTATCCAGTACATTAATCTTTTTTATTTTCTTCTATCCACTTCCTGATTAAATGTTCTTAACTATCCCCTTGAATCTTAACTTGTAATGCTTCCTTATCTCTGTTTCTCTTTACATGAATCAAGGATGCTGCAAATCCACTGATTGGATGAAAAGCCCTTTTCATTGTTTGGATAGGTGATGGACACGTCTTTCATCTTGCAGTGTAATTTTGGGTTATGCAAGAGGCTCGTTTTGTCCTTCCCTGATGGCATGGGAGGACTTGTTTAGTTTACTGCCATAAGAGACTGGAGATCAGTTCCACAAAATGTTGAGTCTCTTTATTCTGTCATACCTCACTTTTGCATTAGACCACACCTAGCCTCCAGAAATTCATTAAAGTTACCATTTAAGTGTTTTTGTTTTTGTTTTTGTTTTTGAGTTTATGGTTCTATTGAATCTCCCAGTAAGCAAATTCCAATTCATCTTCCTGCTGGGACCCTGTCTCTCCAGATTTCACTTATGATGCCCTGAGACTTTGGATTTCAGATGGGTCCAAGAAAAGTCAATGGTTTTCATTTTGTTCTTTGCTTATTTAAGAATTAGCATGATGACTTTCAAGTTGTTTTCTAGCCAGAGTCAAAATCTGAAGTCTCCAGTTTTTTTCTACATTTTCCTTATCTCTTTTTAGGATATCTTGCAACCTAAAAAGACTCTTAGTGTTTTGCAAGTATCTTCTCTTTCTTATTCAAATTTCTAAACAAGATTTGTCTCATGATGTCTTCATTTTGTCTTTCATTTTTCCTGCATGGTCTAATTTACCACCATGTAAACAGAATTGCTTCTAATTAAGTCATCAATAATTGCTGCTGTGTCACATGCAACTCACATTTCAAAATGTCATCTTCTTGATTATCAGGCTCACAAGTGGTACATGATCATTATCCTTTGGTACTGCCTTCCTTCTTCCATAGTTTCTTCTCCTATCCTTTTCCTATTCTGTAATAACTTCTGTGTCTTCTACATATGACATCTTCCTTTGTTCACTATTTACATTTTGGAAATTATGGGATTCCCTGTTGTTATTTTTGCTATTTCTTTCTCTTTTAATTTGATAAATCAACTTAGGAAATTGTGTCTAATCTCACTGCTTCAATTGTGTGATAA
Organism: Cavia porcellus; assembly: GCF_034190915.1. Lineage (NCBI taxonomy): Eukaryota > Metazoa > Chordata > Mammalia > Rodentia > Caviidae > Cavia > Cavia porcellus. The sequence goes on from NW_026947496.1 coordinate 44,971,447, forward strand.
TTATCAAGTCTTCATCTTTAACATGACTGCTTGTCCTCAATACAAACTCATGGCTAAATTCTATTGAACATGTTTCCTCAGATGCTTCAGAGGCATGTCAAAATTTTCATTTCCAAAATTTTTCTATTAATCTTTTTCTTCTTGCCTACCTTCTTTCTGTGATCCCCTTCTTAATTTATTCCTCTATACAAGAAATTTAAGAATGCTCTTTTCTTTTCTCTTTTCTAAATAAGACAAACTGAATTCTTACTGTTACATACTTTATCAAATTCTATTCCCTATGGAATTTTGCTTGGTATCTGGGTGTTAAAAAGACATAATTTTTGGAATTTATAAATAGTGACTTAAAATAATAATTATTCTGTATTGCTCAAGAAACTTATATCTTCCTGGAAATGGAAAGCTGGTTCTAAAAAAACACTGCAAATTTTATTTTTAAATGTAAAAACTTGCTAGTCATTGTAAATCCAAAAGCTTCTAGAATGTTGAAGACTGTGCTTCTCTGGTTGGCATGGTCATCTCTAAAGTTATCCTGCATCAAGTCAAGTTCAAGTTGAATGAATCACCTTTCTGAAACAAAAATATGCAAATAACATTCACTTTGTCATAGTCCGGGAATATACTAAAGATACTCCTGGGCTGAAAATGGTGAATACCAATAACAGCAGTCAAGAATAACCAAAAATTAAAAGGAGATTTCAAAAGGTAACTAATTCTGTGGACAGTATTCTTCCAATATATAACTATAAGAGAAGGAAAAAAATAACTTTAGTAAACCCTGGAGATCATTGCAAATGAGATCACATGCTCAAGACTAGAAAGTTAAAAACAGAGAAATTACAGATGGATCTTGAGAGTTTAAGATGTAAAAGAAAATCAAGGGAATGAGATTTAATTTAGATAGACAAAGTGCCTTTATAAAAAGAGTAATGCCAATGGGATTTATAAATCAACTGAATACCAATTAGAAGCCAAAATAGAAGACAAAAACCACAGAAAAGTAGGGTTTTAATATCAAAGGATATGACTGAAGATATATATTTTGGACAGATTTCCCTATTTTTGATTAACAGAGTAGAAAATTCCTTAAGAAGGTTATTCTTTTTTTCTATGTAAAGTGAAACATCTACATTTGAAAGGGAAAGTATATTACTAACTTAATATATTCAGTAAGAACTAGAAAAATTCAGCCTAATTTGATAAATATGAATTAAGGCTTATTGTGCAGAAACACTAGGCTTGACACAAGGGTTAAAAAATTAAAAGAGTAAAGTATAGTCACTATGTTTGATCAGTTTATAGACTTTTGAGAGGTAATCAGATCGCCTCAATGTAGTATTGTAAATGTTTACTATACATGTTAGAGTTCAGATGTTATAAATACGCTACAATGGTGATTTATAGATGTAAGTTTGACTCACCTGAATCGAATGTACTTTCTGAACATGTGTAAGGATATTCTATTTGTTGTAAGGGATTAGAAGTAAATAAAAAATTAAAAACTTATAGGCAAAGCATAAATAATAACTAGGCATTAACACGGGAATAACTACAAATAGTAAATTTTACACATCATTTTCTCTTGTGATAGTACAGCCAAGTCTATTAAAATTACTAGACATATTTGTGTGTGAAGTTGCAATTGAAGGAGATTCTTGACTTGCTCCATCCTAAGATAAACTTGGAATTCTACAAATGACCAAGATGAATATCTAGGACCATATTTATCTTCCACTTAAAACAACCTAAAAATGGAACAAATACATGAAATAGTAGTCTTCAAGGCACTAGACCTGAGGTAAGAAGGAGAGAGACCACGAGAGATGGGAAAGCACCTTGATTACTCCATCTATGTTTTTGATGGTATTTCTTGGATTTGTCAGAGACCCAGAAGGAGCCTGCTACTCTCCCTGAGGACATCTGAGTATGGACACCATGGTTACTCTTCCTCCTGTCTAGAGTCACAGTATGGATCAGGAATCATCACCATGAAAACCTGTTGAGGTTCCTTGTTTCCTAGACATATAAATTGCCAAAGCATAGCTTCCTCCCTCAATACTGCAGGCTTAAAGAGTTTTATGCTCTCAAGCTAACTCACTTTCAGTCTCTAGAAGTTTGTCAAAATTATCATTCTGAATACTGCTGCCATGGCATTTGCCTCGGATGAGCAAATCTCAGCAGTGGTGCTCCGGATTCACCTGTGCCTCCCTATTTAAAGTGGGATCTTGTTTGAAGACATAGGTTCTCTGATGGTCCAAGAGGTTCATTCAGCTATTTTGATATAAAGAAAGAATAGCAACTTCCAAGCTCTCTAATTGTCAGAGCTAAGGCCAAAAGTCAGAAGTTGACATTTTAAAAATATATTTTACAAAGTCTTATAAAAATATGAAATAACTGAAGGTAAATTTGACAAATGATGTGGAATACCTGAATATTAAAGATAGCAAAACATTGCTGTACAGTTTTGTTTTGTTATCAAACTCATGATCTTGCACTTGCCACACAGGTGCTTATACAGCTGAGCTAAATCTCTGGCCCTGCTGTAGAAATTTTAAAACACATTGGAAGATACATATCACATGTATAAGTCAGGAGAAAATATGATTTAGATTTCACTGATCAAAACAATGATCAAAAAATATTAATCTAAAATTTCTGTTTGTGCAATAAAAATTCTAGAAGGCAAAATTTTATTTTAGATGTTAACAAGCTAATTCTAAAATTTATTTGGAAATGCTAATGATCAGAATAATTTTAAAAATAAATACAGGGATGATACTATTTATTTAATTTTGAGACTTACTCAAAGCTAAAATATACAATAAAACTGCCTCAAGATAGATTTCAAAATCATGAAATAGAATGAATTATAAAACACAGAAAACTCAGAAATGGATCTGTGCTTGTAAAGACAACTGACTTTTGATGGCCATGTAAAGGCAATTCAGTAAAAAAAAAAAAAAAGTAGTCTTTCAATAAATGGGATAGAGCAACTGAGTCTCCGTGTGCAAAAAAGTAAGAGACCATTTTACTACACAGAATAATTAGTTCAAAGTATATCACAGACCTAAGTGTATAATGAAAATCTAAACATTTCTAGGAGAAAAGATGAGATGATGGATCTCTGGGACTTCAGATTTAACCTAAAGAATACATCAAAATTTCAATCTAAAAAAGTTAATAAATTGAATTCTATCATCTTTAAAACCACTTATCTTTAAAAAAAGAATAAATATACATGCACACTGACAGAATACACTTGTAAATCTTATATTTGATAAAGAACATACATAAAAAATTATCAATTATCAAATTCAGTGATACAAACATCCAAACAAAGGATGAGCCAAAAATTTTAACAGACATCTCTGAAAAGAAAATATGTAAAATGTACCAAAATGTATGAAGATATACTAGATGCTACTAGCCACTAAGGAAATGAAAACTTTAAACATTGTGGTATACTTCTACATACAATTAGATTGACTAAATTTTGTTGAAAAAATCATTTGATCACAGTAATATTTTACAACTTTGTGGAGGTTTGCAATTCTCATGCACTAAAGTTTCAAATTAAGACAGATTATCCACTATGGAAACCAGCTTGACAATTTCTTAGTAAAATAGACATACACTGATCATATGATCCAAATATTTCTCTTCTTATATTTATCTGACAGAAATTAAAACATGTACATGCAAATACTGGCATACAAATATTTACGGTACCAGTTTTTAATTCTAAACTGGAAACAACTCCAAAGTTCATTAACTGCCAATCAGATAAATTAGTATTTCCATACAATAGACTATTACTAAGCAATAAAAAGGACAATAAACTATCTGCGCAATGAACAAAATGGATGAGTTTCATGATAATTTTATTGAATGGTTGCAACCAATAAAAACATATAAACTGAATTACTTTGTTTATGTAATGTACTAGAAAATGCATTTAATCTAAAAGTCAATAGTTACCAAGATATGAAAAGAGAATATAGGAAAAGAAATGAATTATTATTACTTTTGGACTTAGACATGTTTATTCTCTTAACTACAGGTCCATACGTCAGTCAAAACTTTTAAAGTGCACATTTTAGAGTTGCACAGTTTATCTTATGCTAAGTTGTCTCCAAGTAAAGCTGACTTTTAATTAATTTAGTTAATATTTTAAAATGTAAAAGTAATAAATTACAAGACTTTTAAGAAAAGATCTATGTAATCATGACTAATCTGAAAACAGTTCAATTTCTTATGTTCAGTTGAGAAACATGATGCAACTAGGTATAATTTTTTCTTAATATCACATGAATAGGGTTTTAATACAATATAAATGGTTATAAAAGAAAAATTCATCAGGTGATTTAGATCAGTGGTGTAAGCACCTGCCTGGCAAGGGCAAGGTCGTGAGTTTGCTCCTCAGCACAAAAATAAAAAGAAAAAGGAAAGAAAAAATCTCTAGTTTAAAATAGTTCACAATTTATAGGAAGATCATAAATATACGAAAGCACAAATAAGCACACCTCAGAGGAAAATACTAACAACTAGATTAGATGGCCATTTAAAACATGATTTTTTTTTTGGAGGATCTCAGAATTAAAAATGAAATGGGAAATAAAAAGAAATGCATCAGCTTTTGTCCCTTGTATCTCATTTCTCTTAGATATTTTCAAAAGAAAGTTGTGATAGTCATCTGATTTGTCAATTCGATCATGCAACTGCCTTGATTATTAAATAAAACACTAATTTAGGCATTGTAAAGACATTTTCTAAATGTGCTTGAAGCTTAGGGTCAATTGATTTGATGTGAGCGATACCATCATAGATAATCTACATGGGACAGATTCAATTAGTTGGAAAGCTTAAGAGCTGGAATGAACTTCCCTGAAGAATAGATTCCACCCATAGACAACAGTTACCCTTGCTTAGAATGCCAGCCTGTCTTTTCTGATGATCTGCCATACAGAAGTTGGATTTTCTTAGTGCCCACCATTAGGAAGGCCAGTTCCTTGCAGTCAACTTCTTATTATATATAGCTGGCAGAATCTGCATGATTTCTGAACCTTAAGTGACAAATATAGAATACTCAAAAACCAATTTATACAAGGCATTGTTTTCCCCAATCTGTCCATCTTGCATTACCCTCCAGGTGGAATTAAGGATCCTCTCCCCTCTCTCTCTCTCTTTCTCCTACATATTCTGCTATAACGCGTGGTACTTCACATAGCCCTTTTGTCTTTATGCTTGACAGTTCTTAAAAAAAAATTGTCTTTTCTTTGGAAGCACCTAAAAAAATTATTGTTGAAATTATCTTGACAATTTAAGGCAAATTTATGTATCAAGTAACTGTCTAGACATGTTCACCAAGCGTCTCTATCCCTGAGGATTTGGCTTTCATTTTTTTGCATCAACTATCTATGTATATAAGCTCCAATATTGTGCTCTTTACTGTTTATAATAATCACAATCTAAATTTTAAAAGATCACTCAGTATTCAAATCATGTATGATGCCACCTGAATACAGTTACTTCATCCTGAATTAAAGCACAGAGTGTTCTCAAAACACCTGCATTAACACTCATTCCAAAAACACACAACACAACCTATTGCCAAGGACTTGCTACAACATAAATTTTGGAACATTCCTGTATGGATTCCAGGTCATTCTTTAATTCTGACTTTGCTAATGGTAAACTTTGTCTTTGAACTTTCCCACAACAGTGCAATCTGAAGCTTTCAAAAACGTTTAAGCAAGCAACAGTTATGAAAACTGGCAATAGCCTGGAGACATTTTATAACACCAAACAAACATGCCTATTATTGGAATTTTTATTTGACCTAATAGAAGGAGACAGAGTAGAGGAAGAATGGTGGCATTAAATAGTCCTTTCAGTTGCAGAAACTTGTTTCTGTTGATCAGTAAATGTTTCTGCTCCTTAGTTTTGTCATACCTGAGATATTCCAGCTTGATTATTCATGTAAACCTTTATGTCTCTGACATAAGGCACAGGGGATTTTCCATTTCAATTAATATCTAGAGAGTAGGAAGAATATTTATAATACATTTGTCTTCTGTGCTTCTTATGTACTAACAACGAGGGAAATCTAAGTATATTGTACAAACAGCAAGGATTTAAGAAGTAGCAATATAAGCATTTTATACTTTATTTCCATTCTTCTTTTTACTCAGCCCCAGTTCTCCCTGTGTACACATATTAATGTTGCATTGACTACGTAAGTCAATTGAGAAAATTGAGATTGAGAAAATCCACAAATACCTAGGAGTAAATACATAGTGACATGGAAATCAATAGGAATTTCTGTGTTGTATATCTAAAGGTGAAAATCCAGCAGAGTGATTTGTATAGAGCTTTTCTAAGAAAAGTTGGTTGAATCTTTGTCATCAATGATACGTGTGAAGGTGTCTCAATTACTATAATTTCCTTAACCAGAAAAAGTATCCAAAGAACAGTGTGTATCCATTGTCTCAAAAAAGAAAATTCCACACCGATTGTGCTACACTTCATTTTTACACTTTTTTCTATGGTCTTGCAAAATCACGTACTATTTTACTTACTTAAACTTTTCCTCCACAGTTAGAAAATACTATCGATTTCATTTGTTCCTGTCTTCCGTTGTGATGACAACTGATCCACAGAGACTTACCTGTTTTGCAAGCTTTATTTATTTTTCAACAATGAAAGTTCACAAATAAATCAGGTTAATTTCTTTGCATGTAAATGGAGACTTACCATTTGTTGGCACTAGGAAATGACTGATAGATCCACAGAGCTGATTTTGTTATAAAAAAATCAAATCTCCATCTTCCTGAATCCTTTGAATACCTTTTTATGGTATCCAGAAAAAGGTAACTGAGTATCCTGATTATTCTACACTTGAGTTAATGTATATGTTATCAATCATTAACAAGAAATGTAAAAATCTTTGTTTTTACTATATCATGTACACATTGAAAGCTTATCAATGTTTGGTACAATTAAATTTTAAATAATTTAAGTACCACTGCAACAAATCAATCTAGGATCCAGAAGAAATGGCCATTCTCTTAATAAGTACGAATTATTGGGGAAAATACAGCACACTGTTCATGGGTGAACTAATGAAAAAGAGATAAGACCTTCTGCCTTTATAAGTTCATGTCAAAACGCCATGAATCAAAAACTAGGACTCTCTTAAATATTTCACTGTTAGCTTTGGAGCACAGAGTAAATTGACTTGATTGTGATTTCCTATCTATTACCTTCTGATGCCATTGTGGTAGACTTTCTATGTTTTTTTGTTCTTGGGTCCTTCTCTGCTTTGCCAAAGCAATTCAGCAGCACACATGCACAACTCCTTAGCTTCTTATCGTGTAGTCACTGTGATAAACACATACTGAGGCTCTCCAGTGGACATCACATTTTATTGAAGGCTGTAAATACATGAGTCAAAATAGAGATGATTTCATCCTTGACTCCTAAGAATTTAGCTTATAACTAAAGATTCCAGATAAAAATCATTAATAAAAGCTTGAACAACTGAATACATTCCAAACTGAGTTCTGTTTTTTGTTAGCAGTGACCTGGTGCTCCAAGCATCATAATCAACAAATAATTGCAAGTCTACAGCAGGAAAAAAAAAGTTCCCCTCTTCTTGAATGTTTTTATTCTTCTGCATTTATCATACAAAACCAGTGGCATGGCTTCTGTAAAATATGCCAAGCAAGGACCTTAGCAAGCTTACCGAGCACCTGCCTCAGCTGTATTAGTCCTAAATTTCTAGTTGCCTGATAAATCCTTGATGATTGAGTATCATAACAAGCATTTCTATGGGCCAGTGGACTAATAGTACACTGGACACAAAAAAGATACAAAGTAAAAAGAGGAGAAATATTTTTTTAAAAAAAACTTGTTTTCTGAATGAAAACCATTCCCAAATCTATCCTTTTTCTTTTCATAAAATAAACATATTCCTTGTCTAGAGAAATAGATATTTGAAAACCATTCCTGAATCTATCCTTTTTCTTTACATAAATTAAGCACATATGCACACACACACACACACACACACACACACACTATATTCACAGATATAGTTAAAATAAATTGCATATATTTGGAGAAGGTAAGGGAATTTGGCATTTATTTTGTACATCATATATAATTCAGTTGGAGAAGGTCTGTTGAAAATGTGAGTTGCAAGCTGTAGTTTAAAATGATGGAGTGACCACAGTCTTCTAGATAGGATGAGGGACACAGTTCCAGGTACTTCTTCTTCATTTCCTTCCTTATCAGTGGAGTTTTTCAATCAACCTAATCTAGCAGAACATTTCTCCCAGGCTACTGAGATATATTTGCAGGAAACAACTTTCTCCTCACCAAAAGAAATAGATTTAACTCCTTCATTCCTTGAATTCTGAAAGTGAGGGAAAGTGAGTTTTTTATAAGGTATTTCAAGGAGGAAAGAGAGATGAATCTCTATGGAAAATTAGTGGAGGAGTGGAAAATTTCATCTATTTTATAAATTATATATATTTATATATATATAAAATATGTATATATATATATATATTGCTCCATGAAAAACTAGAAGTTTCTTTTAGAAATAGTACTTGCAAAATCAGCAGCAATTCTTAACAATGTCTTTACTGCTACCAACATTGTAATTTCTTGCCCCAATAATACGGGATTATTTGGACCCATTCTTTTCACTTAATGTTGTCAATTTCTGCCGCATTACTTCCACTTTCCATCCCAAGTGAGGGATGATTATATTACCAATGGGATATGATGAATCACCTCAACACAAAAATACGTGGCATTCGGTTGAGGTTCTTTCTAGCATATAAATTAAGTAGGAATAACAACTGGGTCCAAATAAGTCCTTTGAAATGGGTCCCTGTGGCAGGTGAAGGCAAGTATTCTTACTTTCTCAGCTGGAGGGTTTCTAGCTGCCTCACGTCTCTAATCTTTATTACAGGAAAGTGGGTCATCTTGGCATCTGAAACAGTTGATGAAGTGAAAAGAGATTTGGGAAGCAAAATAGAAAGATGTATTTAATAACTATGCTGAAATAGGAAGTGTGAAGAAAAAAGTACTGGTAACACTAAGTGATACCACAAAAATGCTTGTTATGTCCACAAAAAACAACAATCAACAAAATGCAGCCATTCAATTAATTTCAGGCATATTCCCCACTAAGAAAACTTACAGTAGAAAAAGATGTTAGACAGATGATATTTTCCATTTCTAATTTATGTGGTTTTTTCTGAGCTGGAAGATTTTTCCTTTCCTTTCCTTGAATCTACCTTGTGAAAAATGTAGAATAAACATAATGAAGATTTGATTTTTTTAAAATACCTTCACTTTATTTAACAATTTTTAAACATTTTATCTATGGTAATAACAATTACTCCTCTGTCAGGAAATTCAATTTATTTTTTGTGGAAGCCAGCAAAAGAACAAAAACATCAAATAAGGGAAGATTCTCGAACATTCCACATGATGGCAGAAGATCTTTTCCTTATTAAATAGTCAAACCTTACAGGTTTGTATTATTCTATTAAATATAGCAAGATAAGCAATCTCCCATATTCTCTAAACCATTTTAGAGTAATTTGTTCTCAGGACGACCTGAAGGAACGATGTGTTTTCCTGTGTGAAAATACAAACAGCCCAGAAAGAAAGAAAGAAAGAAAGGAAGGAAGAAAGAAAGAATCTTCCTAAAATTGTCTTCCTAAAGTTTTTCTAAATAATGTTGAGGTTATGAAAAGTACCTTTCAAAGTCACACTAATAATGAAATCTCTTAGACTCTATTTTCCAAATGTTACTGATCATTTTTTGTGTTCATTGTAGTTATATGCAGCAAAAAAATCTTCCAAATGCAATTCTGTAGCAGGCTACTTAGCAAGATACCTGAGCAGCTGAGGATATCTTCAAGAACCTTATCTTCAGACCCTCCTTCGCTAACTGAGCCAGACCTCAGAAAGACAGTAGCTTCCTGGATCCCCACACGGAACTTCCAGGCACAACTAACGCAATGATTTTTATCAGTGGTAGTAAATATTGATAGTGCATGTCTCCCAGTGAAAATTTAGACTCGATGGATGTAAAACTGAGTGTTTCACAATTATAAATACAGCACCTGCTGTTCTGCCTTTTGGCTACATACTCAGTTGTCTCATCACTTTGTTTTGTTTTTTCTTTTTTTGTTAATTTGCTTTTTTTTTTTTTTTTTTTTTTTTTTTTTTTTTTTTTTTGGTGACCAAAGATGGTAAGGTAAAGCAATGCAGTTAGAGATTCGACAGTTCCTTTCCTTGTCGTCTTAAGATCATATATGATCTCCTCTCATATTTTGTGCTAAATGAAGGCAAGCAGTATCTCATCCACTACTCAAAGCTTATTTTACAAAAATAATTCACAGTTTGTAATGTATCCATCTATGCATGCCACTCACAAACTATGAAATGAACAAAATTTAGCCAGGTAATGATTTATACTAATTCCTTCATTTTGGTATGGGAAGAGACCAGCCTATGATACTACTAATAATACTTTTCTTTTCATATTGCCTTTAGAGTGTTTTAATGTATCCCTGCCTTTAATTCTCATAACATTTAAGTCTGAAATTAAATCCAACCATTATTTACATTTTCAAATTGTGTAGCTGAGGATTGCAATTTACCGTTTTTCTAATATCACCGAGCTCTTTGAAAGGAGAGGACTGAAAATAAGTAACTCCTATTTTTACTGTGTGAATACAAGAGAATAAAAACATGATTTAAGAAAGTAACCACTAGGTTTTGTAGGACCATTTGGCCAAGTTTAGGTATCTGGCAGTGGAGATCAATAGTATTTCTTAATTAGCTTGTTCCTCAGGCAATGTCAATTTCAGGATTTTTAAATGTAAATATTTGGAGACAACCACGTTCCATTCAGGTAGGTTCATCCTGAGTGTCCCTCCCTGGCCAGGTCAATACTCTCTCCCTTTTAAAACCACATGTTTCTAATGTGAGACTACTCAAAATCCATAGGAGATGTGGAGTTACTCTTTGCTAGCATTATTTGTTTTTAATCATGGTGTGAAACTCACTGAAGTGACAAGAAAGCATTAAATGAATTTTTCTGAGTTCTCCACTAATTACTCTGGAGCCCTAAATGTAGTGCAGAGGTGATTGTTTCCAGTACTTCATCATGAGAGAGAATGAATGGCATTATCTTATCTCCAATCAATTTAACAGATAAAATGATCTAAAAAAATAATGCTCACCTAGCTACAAACAACAGAGCTTAAAAATTTAAGTGAGCATTTCCTAGTAGAACAACAAATGCTTATTTGAATAAGCTGCTAGATAATATACTTTAATACCATATTAATACAGTGCTAACATAATGGTATCTGGAGAAACAGATCTGAATGTTTCTGAAATTGCAGAAAGGATACTTTTCCTATAACAGCAATACAAATGTCAGGAGACAATAATCTCACTTAGTTTTAAGGCAGTTATACATTAAAAGAGAAAGTTCAGAATTCAAATAATTAATTTGAATAAACCATACTTCATCAAATACTTTTGGGGTGTATTTATTTTTTCAGATTAACTAAAGGAGTCTCTTCCTGTGTCATTTCTCATATACTTCTAGGCTTTTACAATGAATGATCCTTTAAATATCATTTGATTACTAGAACAATTAGTTTCTATTGAAGGGAGTATAACTAGAGTGTTCTTACTGCTTTCTCATTTCTCATTTCTGGGACAAAATATGCAACACTCAAACTTAAAAGAGGAGAAGTTCATTCCGGCTTACGGTTTTGAAGTTAGTCCATGGCAGGCTGAATATAAGGTAAAAATAGCATGATGGACAGGTCTAAGCAGAAGAAAGTGCTCACTTCATGGTAGCCAGGAAGCAGAGATACAGGGAGGAGCCATGGAGGGAGATGCACCATTCCAGCTCATGCCCCACTGACTGCCTTCTTCAGGAAACTCCACATTATCTGCGGTCCCATCAGTGGATCAATCCACTGACTGCATACAATCCCTTTCCAAAATCCTCACCTCTAAACACATGAAACTTTAGGAGAAGCTCTCCATCTAAACCTTAATACAAAAGTCAGTAGGATGTGCTCTCAGTCTTGCTGCATATTAATTGAAAAACAAAGCTTAGAGCCTAATTCTCTTTACCGCAGGCAAATTATTTTACCACTAGGATACTTTGTGTATATTTACAAGTTTGTAGCCTAGATGTTATTTCTCACACTGTCATTTTTTATACTAGATTTATGGAACTCAGAAAAATTTACAAGTAAAGAAATTATTTCAAAAAATTAATAATAAATTCACCTTTGTTAGAATACAGATTTTCTTTGAATTATAAATCGTGAACAGTCTTTTCAGACATTAATTTTCAGGAGAAAAAAATGTGAAAATAAAAGAGAAGCCAAATAAGAGTATACTAATTCTTTTTTAATTCACTGGTTGTGATTAAAGAAGTAAAATTTATATGAAAAATTCTAGGAGACACTTTCTGTATCACTGTCTAAAATTTTCCAGAGTTTAGTTAAAGATAACTTCAGTCTTTTGAAAGTTTTCTTTTAAATTAAGTAGCAAAGACATCTGAAGGAACCTCTTTGATTCATGTCATATCATATCAAATATTTTCAATGGTATTACCCATCTTCCCATTGCAAAGATGGGTGAAGTACATCTGAATGCTCAAATAATGTGCCCAACATCAGTCAAGAAGTTGGAATTCATGGCAGCAAGAGTCATATGTCCAGTTCCAAAATATTTTATGTCCTGCTTACTAAATTTGTATTATCAATATAATATTATCCTCTGACAAAACCTCTTAGTTCTGAATTTTAGGTATGATTTCAAGAATATTTTATAAATTTTATTTTAACTTAAATATATTGCTGTACTTGAATCTAAAGTTGTACTCTGAAGATTATAAAATACTTCTTATACCTTTCTTATTTCCCTTTTTCTCTCATATGATTTAAATATTGTTTTGTCACATGAATGTATTACTAAAATGCACAGTACAGAAAAGGATTATGTATAATCATTTAAATTTAAGAGTTTGGAAGATTTTTTTGTAGTTTTGTTGTTGGTGGTGTTGGAGTGTGTGTGTGTGTGTGTGTGTGTGTGTGTGTGTGTGTGTGTGTGTGTGAATGTATGATTTTTTTTTATATTCATTTCTTTTCTGAGGCCTGTTTAACAAACAAAATGTTCTTGGACTTTTATCATTTGATACATGGAAGTATAACTGATTCTAATTTTCTGTTTTAGTTCTCAAAACAAATCTGATATTTTGAAACACAGATTTTCCTAAATAATAAAGCAATTATTACTTCATTTTAAACAATTTAAAAATATTCAATGGTATTAATTTATCATCCCAGATACTAATGAATTTGAAGTGATTTGATTTATAAAGGTATTATAATTCATATTTTTTATCTTTGCATAATGTGAAATAAAACTGCTTTAATTTTGCCTTAGGTTACTCTCCAGCTATTCCTTTGTATCATTTCTGTTAGCACCTAGATCTTTTTTGTGAAATTCGTCTAACACGTATTGAGTACCCATTGGTGAAAGAAAGAGAGGAGAAGGCAGGAGATGAGAGAAAGGGAGAGGAGAGGAGAGCAGAGGAGAGGAAAAGGGAGAGGAAGAGAAGGGAGGAACTCATAGGAGGCAATGGAGAGAAAGGACTAAGAGAAAGGGGAAACAATAAGAGAAGAGAAAAGTTGTAAGAACTATGAGATGTTGCTTTTGGTACACTTGGTATGTTGCCCCAAATTTATTGCATGCCAAGTATCTTTTGAGAAGTTTGTCAGTATTTTGCTATTTTGCTCCAAACTGAAAGAAGCAGATGTCATTACAAATTTGAATGCACCCACTCTTTCGATGTCATTTGTTTCTCAGTTTCCGTGCAAAACATCTGAACAACAATCTTGCTCGAGATCATCAAATTATTGACTTTCATAGACCCACAGGTCCTGAACAAGAAGAGATATTGAGATCATGCAGTTTTCCTGCCACTAGTCAAGAAGGTGTGTCAGCTCTGCATCACTGTAACAACATAACTGGAAAAATTACTTGATGAGCTGTATCATAGGTAAGCAATTTTCTAGACAGCTCTCCTCAAGCAAAAGGTGTAGACTTTCTTCTCAAATTTTACAGTTTTATACCTTTGACCCTACAATGAATGAGGCCTTGCAGATTTCTGAGATGAACTTAAGGATCTTTTTTTGTCCTGGTACAAAATACTTGGCTTTTTTTTAATGGTGCTAATCTCTTCAGTAACACCTTCATCACCATTTTTGAACAAATTGCAAGTTTTTAAAATCTTTCCTTTCTGAGTGAGCTTGCTTGTTTGTTTGTTGTTTTTCCCAATTCCCACTATAAATCTAGCTAAAAAGTAGCTAGCAGTACCCATCACAGCACCTGAATGCTCTGCTGCCTGCATTCCAGGTTTCCTATAATGTATCTCTCCAAACATTTCCAAATGCCTTCCACAAATCAATTCCAAAATCATAACAACCCCACTCTCTGTAGCAATTTTCTGTGTCATTTTGTCTTGCTATAGCAAGAGAAGAGGAGAGCAGAGAAGAGGAGAGGAGAGGAGAGGAGAGGAGAGGAGAGGAGAGGAGAGGAGAGGATTTCACAATACCCATGAGAAATCTTAATGGGGAAAAGATTTATTCCAGATCTTGGTTTTCAATCCATGGAGAACTGGTTCCAAGGAAGAACCAATGTTAAAGATAATACAAGAGGAAACTTATGTGTAAGTAGTTTTTACAAGGTAATCAATATATATTTCCTTGCTAATTTCTTTATTCTAAGAAGTAATTAGTCAGATTTGTTATACTTGCATATAAAGTATGTAGAATTAGGCTCTGAAGCTTTAAGGCTTTCTTTTGATTAGTAAATGAATTTTTAATTCCTATGTTTTGTGAATTAGCTTGGCTACTTGAGAACCCAGTTTTTAATAAACTGACCATTATTTGTGTTTTGCATATAAAAAGTTGATGAATTAGCAGCTTGAGGGACAGCTGAACCATAAATCTATATGGTCTGAAATGTTTCAATTGCCTGATAAAACATTTGTTGCTACTGTATTATAAAAGTCATACTGCATGATGTGTTGTAATGTTGCTACATTAGTTAACATTGCTAATATTGATCCCTGTTACTTTCCAGAAATGGCTTCATTCTCATTGGTCTGGAAAGATATCAAGTTATGCTAAGAACACATCCCGTTTCTGAGATCACACTTTTCTTCACCCCACCAAAACCCTTAAATTCCCAAACTCCTTCACCCATTAAATCTCACCTCCTTGTTTGGTTGCGAATTGATAGGATTTCTGCTGTGCAACTGTGTACTCCCTCAACTCTGTTACAGCACTGTGGCTTGACCAAAGGTTAATGGAAATTTTTTATTTATTTTTCTAGATTGTTTTTAAATTCACAATATTATACATATATATAGCGGAAGGGTATGAATGAAAGTTCATTTTCACATAAGCAATTGTTTCAGTACAATTTGAGAGAGTCTACCTTTTCTCACTGAACTGATTTTACTCAGTTTTCAAAGTCAGTTGTCCCTGTATTATAAAGGTCTACTTCTTAGCAAACTACTCTGTTTTATAAAATCTTACAGTTGGTCAGTATATTAGAACTGTGGAAGTCAAATTTCTTTTAATGAATGTAACAGCTCAAAAACTCAGAGGTGTTCTTTTTCATACAGGTAATTTCAATAAACTTGTTTTTCACACAGATAATTGCAATAAACATGTTTTGAAGCACTCCCTTTAATTATTGGCCTCAGGGTCCAGATTTTGAAAAGTTATTCATATATAAAGCATTTAATATTGCTGACAGAGAGTTTTCCTTACCAAAATCACAATGATCTTCATTTTTATCTCTCCTCTCTACCCAAGTATAGGAATAATTTCCAAAGAATGCTGTGTCTATGAAAAGAATTATGGGAATTTTAAATGAACACAAGTGTATTTGTTCTTTCAATTCCTTGATAGTTCATTGGCAGGTAAAGGTAGATATTTTAGTGTTGTTGAAGATCTGAAAAAAGATCTGGGATAACATTGCCAATCAGTTACTAAATGTTAAGTGACTGTTGCCTTTAGAGAGCCATCCCCACTGATGTTCTTAACATTGTATTTTTGAAGGCAAATCCAATTACATTCCACATATATTTATATGAATATTAATACTGCATACATCAGAATTTATTGCATATATATAATGCTATATTCCTATATATTTAATAGTAACCTATTTTAGTTAGTTCTATAATCATTAAATATTATAAAAATCTAGAAAATTTACATGTGCTACTAAATACAAATAAAAACTTATAGAAAACGATAAACCAAAAACTTATAGCTTTACCTTTTCCAACTGTCAGCTCTAGTCTTCAATTTTATTAAGCTATTAAAATTTCTAGGTATCTTGGGAAAACAAGACAATTAAGTGAAATACATAAATATGCATGCAAGTACAATATTAGACCACGTTTTAGAAACATTAGAATATTTTGAAATGAAACAATTTACTAATGAAAGCACTGGACAATGGGATTGTTAACTGCTTATATACATAGGAAAATATACTCTAGCTAAAAAACTATTGAAACTGATAAGTAAACTCCCATATCAATGTTGTTCCCTAATAAATATAGTAAAGGAAATGATTAATTGTTAATAATTAATGAACCCTAGGACACTATTCAATACAATTACAGAAACTGATAAAAATCTATATCCACTATCAAGAAGGTATATGGAATATAAAACATAATGTACATATTAATACAGAGCATATAAGGTACAAGACTATGTGTTTAGAAAGACCCACAAAACAAAGCAAGGGGAAAAGAAGGAAATAGATGAGGAAATTAAAGAAACAAGATCTGTTTAGGTTCAGGCATCAATAAGGGACTCTCAAAGAATTTTGGAATAATCCTTGAAAATGGAAATTTGAAACCTGGGGGCAAAGGAAAAAAGGAGCAAAAAATCATTTCTACCAGGGAAGTAAATTGTTCAAAGATGAGGAGGACAAAAGATGATCTGACAGCAAATCATCTTATTTCCCTTGGCTGCACTATCTCCTCCCTGAGACCTGCTTCCCCCTGTGACGTTACACTTCAGTGACACCCGTTCTGCTCCGCCTGACCTCTGTGGTTGATGTACGGCCGAGACGCAGCCACAGGTCTACACTCAAGCCTCGTCAGCTCACTGTCTGTGCATACTACTATTCCATCGCAATCCATTTGTTCCTGAGGTGACAAATAGAAACTTTTATTTTATTATATTGTATTATCTACATTTATGAGAAATAAGTTTGATGTAGCAATATCAACACTTCTTTTTTAAATTTTCTTTAAATAAAGGCAAGAAAAGCTTTTAGTAAAAATAACCCACATTCTCAGCTCTCATAGCATTAATGTTATGGCCTGGCTACCTTCCAGTTTCATCATGATAGAAAAAAAAAGCATCCTCCAATTTAATAACTAAATTAATTTTCCTCCCTCAACAGCATGTGCAATTATTAAAGTCAGAATGATCTTGGCAGCCTCTTGCACTGGTAAATAAAACGTTGCATTCTCATCATATGATTAATTAATGTTCCTGATTCAAGGAGATAAGAAATCGCTTTACATTCCTTGTGTTATTGAATAACCTAACGTGCATTATTGCTCAGGCACTTTTACATTCATGCAGTTAAATCTCAAAGAATAAACCACAAAGGCCTAACTTTATTCTACGGCCATTTCTGTAGCTATAGGATTATTTTTTGAAAATCCAGTAAATATATGAAAGGGGGAGAAGCAGAAAATGAGAGGACGAAAAGGAAAAAGGGAAGCAAAAATTTGTCTGAGCCAATCAGTTATGCAGGGAAATGTTTGACTTCTAGGTCCTGTGGTTTACGATTTTATTTAGTAATCTTATATTTTGTTGGAGTGATGAAAAACAAATTACCAAGCAATAAAGAAACTTATATTTCCAATCCTGAGATATTGTAAGTTGTGGGTTCCTCAACTGTACAGCACAAAATGGTTTTCTTTGGGTTCCAAAGGATTTCCAAAGCATATATACAGCTCTCCAGGATCAAGGGTGCAGTATAAATGTGAGGCTTTGGAGGATCATAAAGGGAGCCATGAGAGAACATGATATACTCATATTTCACTTATCAAATAGTCGGAACCCATTAAGAAAAAGATACAATGTGTCTGCTAACAAATTTTCTCAAATATTGCCAAAGAAAGAAAGGTGAAGGAGAGACAGGAGGAGGCGGTAGGAACAAAGGAAAGATAGCTTCTACTAGATTCCACATTCTCTATACTTTTTTCTTAAAGTTTAATACTGAATTATTGCAAAGAAGCAAATGACTGTCTCACAGAAAATAGAAGACTATGACATGATCTGAGACACCTGTTCATGAAGTGAACAGAGCTGGAGTTTCATCCCCTCAGACTGTAAGAGCGTCACGCGTCCACAATCAGGGCAGGTGCTGATCAGGAAAATGCTCATCGGATCAGGAAGCCTTCTTACCTTGTTCAGCGACAAACTCTTCTAAGGAAGATTATTACAGAAAGAAATTCAAGGTGAATGACAAATTGTGCCACAGACAGATACTAAAAAATAGACAAAAACAAGTTTTCCGATTGCTAAAGGGAAATAAATGAACTTACCTATTTTCAAACCATTTTCTTTGTCTCTTTTCAGTTTAAGACCCACCATAGACTCATACTTTTGTTCCACCAAATAGCCATGCTTTCAACAGGAAGAAAAAACATACGAAGAAGTATGAAAGTGACGGACGGTGACACCCCTGAATAATTCAGGAATCTACCGAAAAGATTTTGAGAATTCTATACTCACAAAATTCCTCTATTAGGATCTTAATATGGCTTTCTGGTTAAACACCTGGAGCACTGATGAGGATGCCTGAATTGAGATTAAGGTATTTGGCAATGGTCATGAGAAAGAAAAATGATTCTGAATGAAAAAGAATGACAATCTTGGCCTCTAACCTCTCTCTGCCTTTTTAAGTTATATTACATTTAATGAAAGTTCAGTCTTCTGTAAGCACAGAAACACTACTTAAACATTGTGTTTCTCACGTGTTTCACCATTTTAAAATGTTTTTACATTTGTTAGCCTTTTTTTCTTAAGTAGTAAATTTAGTATTTTTCTGTATTTCCTGAAGTGTCAAGACATTTTTATCATTGAATTAATTTTAAGGAAACATAGAAATTATAATCCATAAATTTATATTCATGTCCTTTTATTTTAAAACATGTGTGGCGTTTCAAAAGTCCATAAACCATGGAAATTTCTCACAACATTATTGAGAGCTGTGGTCAAGAAACAGTCTATTTTAATTCAAGCACAGATTTGACATGGCTGGAAATTTAACTCTTTTTTGACTTAATTTCTCTTTATTAAAGAAAG
Organism: Cavia porcellus; assembly: GCF_034190915.1. Classification (NCBI taxonomy): domain Eukaryota; kingdom Metazoa; phylum Chordata; class Mammalia; order Rodentia; family Caviidae; genus Cavia; species Cavia porcellus. Next base: position 44,990,928 of record NW_026947496.1, read on the forward strand.
TGGGTTGTATTTTACAGGGAAGCTGAAAAGGCAAACATGCTGATGGAGGAGATATTTTTCTTTGAGAAATAAAATACTCAAAATGCAAGTATTATTATTCATGCTTATGAAAACTATCAAAATAGTAGAAGATATTATATTTAGAATTCCATTTCACCTACTATTTTAATTAACAAGGCATTTAAAATAAGATTATAATCTGTCAAATATGACTCAAGGCATAGAAAATAAGTAGCTCTAAATACAAAAATTAGGATATTATTGGTTGTTTATCTACTTTAGAAAAATTCCTTCATTCCAAATGTGACATGCTATCACTAATAAAATACACTGAATTATGCTAAATCTCATATTGGAACAAAAGTGATTCTGAAAATCAAGTTTTTAAAAAAGCATCAAGTCATTAAATAGTATTATGAGAGCTTGAATTTAAGTGTGAGTCCCAGACAACTGAAAAAATGCAGAGTTCAGTAAGAAAATAAGTTAATACATAAAAACATAAACTCTCACTGGAAGAACTCTTCTCCCTTTAGTATGCAGAAAGCACATGCAGGAAGTAGCTTCACCTGCCAGTTGTGATTAATTTGCTATTTCTTACAACGTCTCACTTTGATTATTAATGATAATGATTTGATTTATGAGTTCTCTTCTCTGAATATTCTCAGTTTCCAAAGATATACTCTTTGGAGGGAAAAAGTGAAAGAGAAAGAGACAGAGAGGTGGGAAGGAGCTCCTGGGAGATAGCGACTCAGGTAATGAAATGGAACATCATTTACCTCTAGACGCTGGTTCAAATCTATCTATGATTTCCTGAGGTACATGAGGAAATCTAAAGGCCAGAGCAGAGATACTGTATATAATGAATGAGAGAGGGATATCATGATTCCACCTCTATTCGGAGGTTTCATCCTTTTTTTGTGTTGTAGGAATAAACATTTGGGACACAGGCTCTTGGTTTTTGAGGCTTTTCTCCACGCGAATGATAACATGCTAACCCTGCAATTTGACTTGCATATTAGCATACTGTCATTTATGAGTATATTTGGAGCCTGAGATGTTTAAGGCTGTGTGAAAAGATGCTAGTTCTCAGAACAGCATTGTAGAGAATTGCGGCACATTAGAGCTTTGAGGCACAGTTTTGGGAGAACAGTGTGCTCTACCAGTTGACCTCCTCATAGATAACAGGACAGAAAATTCAGTAGACATTTTCTGTGCTTTTTATAGTTGCAAAAATACCTCGGGCATAGTTTATTTTTAAAATTTGAAAATTACAAAGTTTCTCATCTTCCTTGCAAATTTTTCTCTAGGAAAATAAATTTAAGAATGAAACATTATTCAATCATTTTTGCCAAGAACATACCCAACCCTGGGAATCTGACACCCCCAAAAGATTTCAGCAGTCAGCTATCCCAGTGTCTCTGGCCCCACTCTGTTTCTCAGTACACATATTAGTAGTAGTTTATCTTATCCTCAGGACCTTCCCAGATGCTAGACTCCTTAGATATGTTATTTCACTCAGTCCTCACAACAAAATAATAATTAACATTGAACTCAATTATTGTGAGAAAATTAAGACTGAGAAGTGGTGTGAGCACCCCAGAACTCACAGCAAATAGATGATGCTGAACTATAACATTACTAACATGTTCTGCCCTTGTACTTTTTTGTTGGCTTGCATATAAATTCTACGCTTGACTCTAAACTCATATTTTGTTCTGTATTCTAGCTTTTGCTGGCAAGAATAGCCTGTCCTTTTCAATAGGTGCAGCTCTTAGCATTTGATAGAAGAGGAGGAGGAGAAAGAGGAGGAGAAGGAGAGGAGAAGGAAGAGAGAAAAAGGAGGAGAAGGAGAAGAAGGACAAGGACAAAGAGAAGGAGAAGGAGGACAAAAAGAAGGAGACACCCATGAGCTCCTAGCTTAAGTCTGCTGAGGCCTCCAAATTCCAGTAAAAAGAGTCTCAGTGTTGGGAATATTTTATTAATTGCTTCTCAAGCTCGTGTCTAGTTCTGTGCCTAGAGCCAGAGAAAGTATTTTATGAACAAATAAAACCGTGGTTTAAAGATGCCTGAGAATTTTCTCTCTCCTGTAGGGCTTGGTGAAAATTCAGAAATGCAGATATATTCCCAGACCCTGATATATAAAGTTGGATCCGGCTCCTCAAATTTGCATCAAATTGTGCTTCTTTTGTAAGTGTAACAATGACTCTGTCAGGCGGTGCCAGGCTGTCCCACTCACCTCTCCTATGTCTTTTTCATACTTTGGAAAAGGTTATGAGTCCAAGAGACACCAGCGAGTTCAGCGTTCCACAGTTCAGAGTTCCACAGTCTCTTCAATTGCACCTGAAATACTGCTGATTTCCAAATGTATTTTTGTATTCTAGAATTCTACTTGGTTCCAGGATCATATGTAATTGGCGAGTAAGTAATTTCACTACGTAATATTAACTTCTCATAGATAACATAGATATTATTAATGTCATAGGCTGTTTCCCCAAATACCAATTTTCTTAAATCTCTTTTCATTAGGTAGCTGTCCTGTCAATGAACAAAATACCTGAAATACTTAAATTGAAGGTTTATTTGGCTTCTTGTTACAGATAGTTCAGTTTATGGTTGGCTGACTCCAACACAGAGACACCATGACAGAGGAGCAGGGCAGGGAAGGCTTCTCCCCTCATGTCAGCCAGGAAGCAGAGGAGACAGGAAGAGCCAGACTAGGAGACAAAAATATCACAAGAGCTGAAAGATCATTCAATGTAATTTAACCCAGAAATCACAAACATGGTTATTTAGACATGGAAAGGAGATTGTGATACCTGAATTCACATAGTTGTACACAGATGTAACTCCCATATGATACAATTCAGCCATGCCACATTTCATTTCTCTATTACTGTAAGGTAAGCTACATAAAGCCCTGCAAAATTAGAAAATTAATTAATCTTTTTTCCTAATTAGAACATGAGAACTTTGGATTATTTTAATTCAAAGTATATCCCATTAGTTCAAGCATACTTCTATTGTGAGCATTATAAGTAGATAAACAGGTGTTATCAGGAAGGTTAAATGTCAGCATTGCAATGGATACAGAAATGGCAGAAATGAAGGTGTGGAAGCACAGCGTGCACAGCTGCTCATTACATGGTAAAATGTATGGAAGAGGATTATTAGGAGGTCAGGCTAGGGAAGAAGGCAAGATCAAATCATATGGTTAGGAATTTTGCATAAAAATAAAATAATTGATTAATTTCAAGTACCTAGAACTCAAATATTCTATGAATTATTGAATCATAAATTAAGAATAAAAGCACTAAGCAGGTTTTTTTCCATTTGTTGAAGCCAAGTCACAGAGAAATTTTGAAAGGCACGATCTCATTGCTGTAGACTAGGAATCAAGTCTTCCTTGCATTTAATGGGTGTTCCATGCCAAGTTCCTTAGCCCCTGGGGGTAAAAATTTCCCCTAAAAAGACCTGGAAGAAATTCAAGGGTGCTAAAGGCTTGAATAAAACTTGACTTAATGTGCATTGTACATTTTTATTAACCTGAGATGATATAATTATCTTCTTAAATCATGCGAAAAAGACTTAAACACACTATTAAAAATGATAATATTCTCAAACCAAACCAATTTGATACTGATCTCTTCAGAGAAGAGAGTAAAGTGGGTATCCAGCAGGCTAATAAAACATCAAACGTACTAGACAAAGGGACAAGTATGAAGTGTCCTGATTCTCCCCCACCCAAAAAAATACTACTTAAGAGACACAAATTAGCATTTGCTGGAGCCACATGGTGAAAAGAAAAGTATTTTTTCTACTGTACAAGACATTCTAAAGTATGATTTTTGGATGTTCTATAAATAAAATTAGCCTGGACACATATATGTATAAAATTAAATCAATAGAGAAAACCTCTTGGGAATAATCTTTGTGTTACTTTCTCAGAAAATAAGTTGAAGCATTAACACATTTGAAATTGATGGGCTCAGTTTCATAAGGTGTTTAAGAAAAATGAATGTTACTTCATCCTGCTTCACTTCAACCAAACTCAAACATTGGAAATTAGTTTAAGAAAGAATTGCCTTGAGAATTCTTACATTCAAGAAACATGTTGAAAATTTTTTTTCCAAGAAACAACTTTTGGAAGTGGTAGAATTAGTGTAGCCAGAGTGATGTCACCACTATCTGGAGAACGTGGACTCTCCTCAGAGGAGGGCTGGAGCGGCTGGGGCCTCTACCCTGGCACTCTGTGGGGTGCTATATAAGCAGGAAGAGGCAGGTTTTCCCGGGAGCCTCCACAAACTCCTGGAGAGGGCTGGTTTCCAACTGGAGCTGATGGACCGTAGGAGGAAGCTGGCTCCTCTTGACTTCATTGAAGATCAAAACAGATTTTTCCTGGCAAATGTCTTTGAAGAGTTAGAACCTAAGAGCACTTAAAAATTATTCCTTAGTCATATGTAAACGAAATGGGCTGGTAGACATTTAAAAGTAGCTTCCAATATTAAATTTTGGCAAAAAGTAAACAACATAGTTAATTACATTAATTAGTGAACCAAAAACCTAAAGCAAAAGCAAAGTTTATATGAAAATTGAGGGAGAGAGATTGGAGAACATGGCGGACAGACAGCAGCAGCTACTGAAGGCTGTCTGAAAGGCTCGGCTCAGAGGCCAGGAATGATGCGGACTAAGGAGATACGAACCAGTAGAGATGTGCTCTGCTGACTCAGGAACGAACTGGGCTGAGAGAATCCAACTTAGAATGCGGTCCTGGCGCTAAAATAGGAACAGAGAAGTCTCGGTGTGGAGGCTCGACCGCGCGCCATTGGAAACCACGATTTGGGTTTCCCGCCGCCCGGCGGCTGGCTGCCTCCACAGCGGCTCGGCAAGGAGAGACGCTCCGAGCTCTGGGAACGGGAGTCTGTGAATGGAGTCGGAAACAGGACGGACAAGGAGGAAAACTGACTGGTGGCGAGGTGAGCGAGAAACTGACTCCCTACCACAGTTTGACTCCAGCGGAGGTTTTTCTGGGCTCGGGCAGCCCTGTAAGAGCAGGGCGCGGTGGCAACTCCAGCTGCACATTCCCCTCTCGGACGGGATTGGTGAAAGGTGCCTGGCCTGAGTGACGCTGCTGGCGGACTCCCTAGGCTGGCCTAACCCAGATCCCAGAGCCTGACGGTGGCCTGGAGGAGCGACTGACTCCTGCGTAGGCTGCCTCCTCCGCAACTCCCTGGGGCGCAGCGGTGGGCGGGAACAACTAGCCAGCGCAATTTGATCAGGCTGTGGCTGACAGGCAGGGAAGCCGGGCCTCCCATGTAAACTTGCATTTTATAAGGAACAGAAAATATGGGGAAGGGAAGCAACAAAAAAGGCTCCTCGGCCCCCAATCCTGAGAATCAGGCAATAGTGGACACCGCACCAATATACATTAAGCGCCATATAGAGAGCCTCATAGACCAATTCAGGAATGAAGTTATCAATGACCTGAAGCTAGAAGTATGCAGAATAGTTAGAGAAATGCTAAGCACCACCCAGGAAAAAGCAGATGGAGGAATGGAAGAACAGAAAAAGAGGGGAGAATTGCTTGATGGAGAAAACAGAGAAAGCATTGAGTATGTGAAACAGGTTCAAAGGGACTATCAAGAAATTAAGAAGTCTATCCAAGACTGGCATAACAGCTTGAAAGAAACTAAGGACAGACTATCTGAATTGGAGGGCAGACTTGAAACATGGGAGAATGAAATGAAAAACTTCTTAAAAATAACAAAGAAACACACAGCAATAATACAAAGACAAGAAGATGATAAGAGGAGCCATAACTTAAGGATTAAGAACATAAAAGAAGAAGTAGGGACACAAACAAGTGAACTACAAAAGCTACTCACAGAAATAATCCAGGAGAATTTTCCTAATTTAGCAAAAGGTAAAGATACTCAGATGTATGAGGCATACAGGACCCCAGCTACCTACAACCCTAACAGAGAAACACCCAGGCATATAATAATAAAAATTCCAGAAATTCAATACAAGAACAGAATATTAAAAGCTGTAAGAGACAAGAAACAGATCACTTACAAGGGAAGACCCATCAGAATTACAGCAGATTTCTCTTCACAAACCATCAAATCACGAAGAGCATGGGGAGAAATAATTCAAGCTTTGAAAGATAATAATCTCCAGCCAAGATTGAGATATCCTGCACAACTGTCCCTGGAAATTGATGGAAAAACGAGGTGCTTCCAGGATAAAGAGGAACTGGGGGAATTTGCAACCACCAATTCAACCCTACAGAAAGTATTGCAGGATATTCTAAAAAAAGAAAAATACAAAGAACCCAGAAATAGTGGCGGGGAGGCCACAACGAATGGAGCAGAGAACAAAATGAAGAAGACAAACTGACAGCTACTGACAGAAAAAGAGCTCAACAGAAATGAGACAGAGAAGATTGGATGATAGGAACAGCTTTTTTTGGAGAAAATGACATCTTAATAGGTAATGCTGATTTAGTACCATCTTGTTTTGAAGTCTCATCTAGCTTTTGTTCTTCTGTCTCCAATGGTCTAAACAGGTTGTATCTTATTGGATTTTGTTATGTATGATAGTATAAGCAAAAACCTTTTAAAGACAAGGAAATTATACAGAGACCATTGTTCATTTTCTGTTAGTCGATTCTAAATACTCTATAATGCTGTCATTCTCTTAAATGGTTTTACATTGTTTTGATATACTTAATGCTACAGTATATGAAGTTTTACTCAAGGACTTCAGGGAGGGAGTCAATATGGTAACTATTTTTGGGTCAGGATTATCTGGTGGTGAAACACTATTCTGCTTAAATGGTTATGTTTTGATCTGCCCTGTTTCGCTGTTATGCCCTCTTTTTTCTCAATCTCCACTCCATTATTTACTTTTTTATTTTTATCCATTTAATTAAAGGGAAAATATAGCAGGATATAATATAGTAACCCACTTTGACTTTCTATTATCTCGATTTGAAGCCCTGTATTACTCTCACCATCTTGTTTTTGACTGAGGTTTCTCTATTCTGTTTTGCTGGATAGTATCAGGTTCGAAAGTTTAGGCATCAGGTGAGAAGATAATGAGATTCATTATAACGCCCATTCTCATTGATTTTATCTACTTTTGAAGACCTACAATATCTCCAATGTTTTGGTTTTGTCGGTTTTATTCTTTACGGTTTTGTTCAATTGTATTACAACTAATGATATAGGCAATTCTATTAGAAATAGCGGGAGGCATTATGGTAACCATTGTTGATCACCTTGTATTATGTTTTTATATTATCTATTGTGTCCACCCTTTTGACTTGACTGATTCTGTTCTGTTATGTCACATTTGGTTTTACTCTCTTCCAAAAAAGCAATAAGAACCGTGGGAGCAATGAAACCCAAAATGTGTAATAGTCACGGTACAAAAGAGAGGAAAAGAAAGTGCTCTAAACTATATAACTGCATGTATATTTAAATGTATAAGATAGAAAATGATATCACAGAGTTTTATTGGATCATTGAACAGAACTGTTTGCAGTATCATTGTTGGAATGTCCACTCTACAAGCTTTAATTTTGTGACTTGAACAATTATTTCTAAGATGGCAATATGTAATCCATTAACTAGTGATTTCCTACTGCGCATTTTTTTCTTCTGTAAATCTGTATAACTTGTACACCTTCACTGTTTTTTTTTCTTTCTTTTCTTTTCTCCTTAAATAAAAATTAAAAATTTAAAAAAAAAAAAAAAAGAAAAGAAAATTGAGGGAACGGAGAGGTGTTCTATGTTACTGCTATTGTTAAAATACAATCATAGTATCGAACCATCTTAAAATGCTTTAATGTTTATCTAAATATTAAACATATGAATAAAATACATATTTTTTTCTGTACCCTGTTTCACTCAGATTTTTAAATCTGGCATAATAAATGGAATATTGAACTCAGGCACAATTACTGTTCAAAGGTGATAAACATCCCACATCCTCATGCATGGCCATTTATTTTGCTTATTGTATGTCCATTTTTAAATAGGAATTTAACGTTCTTTCACTACCTGAAAAATATCAGTATTGCAATTATGACTCTTCCATAAAGCATATATAATAAAATTCTGTTTACAAATATTTCTGTACTGTTTCGGGAGACAATAGAAATACTTTCTTTTCCTAATCTCTTCTTTATTCTTTAAAACTTGTGAGGAATTTAGCTTTGTCTGAACTGATCTCTAAGATCATCAAGTAACACAATGTCTGATATATATCTATGCAGAAAAGTCAGGACTCTATCCCTTCAGTAATAAGCAATAAAATGTTACTATAATAAAAAAATCTCAATTGTCAATAATTTAGAAATGTTGGCAATTATTTGGACAGTCTAGAAAAGTAAATTTAAACAATTCAGCAATCACATTTGTGCTTAATTTGTTAGATAACTCTGTCTTTAACATAGGCATGATCCACATTCATCTAAAAGTTCTTGATGGAAAATTAAGAACCTACAGCCCAACCTGTCATGAGAATTAGAAAATCAATATAAATTCACTAAAAATCATACAAATTTCACTTTTAGGTGGCATTGCTCGAATGGTATATCATAAAACTCTTTATGATTTAAAATATAAAATATACTTCATACATCTTGTTCCACCATTATCAATGTACAAATGACAAATATTTTATATATTAATGATTTACAGCATGATATTTGTGCGTTGCTATAAGCACACAGTGTGAAATTATGAAAAATGAATATATTTTTTATATAAGAACAGTAATTATCAACACTTTTAGTAAATTTATTATATGCAATACGTTATAATTAAGTATAGTCATGGTGCTGTACAATAAATTTCCAGAAGTTATGTATCCTTGCTAAGTAAAACTTCATTCTGTTTGACCAAGACCTCCCTACCCCTCTGCCCAAGCCCCTGATAACCACCATTCTATTCCTTACTTTTATGACTTCAATTTTTTAAGATTCCACATAAAAGCATTCCACATAAAACATGTGCCTGTCATGTTTTACCTTGCGGAATGTCTCTAAGTTCATCCCTGTTGTCAACATGGCAACCCTAACATTTTTGTGTCTTTCAAAATCAAAAGCAACTTTAATATAGTAAAAATGAAATTAAGAGAACATGATTCTAATTTGAGTTCCTCTTCATAAAAATATATAACATGAATATGTCACAGTAACAATTCTTAAGCAAAGTGATAAATCAAAAACTTATAAAAACTCTTCCTGCAGGCTAAATAAAATTGTACACTGCAATTAAATGAATATTTGCTAATATGAATAAATGAATTTGTATACAGACATATTTAAAACAAATGATTTAGCTTGCAAATAGGGGAAGGAATTTCCAAAAATCACAAATTTGGAAATAAACTGTTGTTTCTGTAAATAGGAGCTAAAGTTTTACGACTCACAGAAGAACTAAAATAACTGACCTAAGGTTTTTGTAAATGAAGCCTTAGATAAGAAACAGGAATTCACCTCCAGATACGAGTTTGGTACCAGGTAACCTTTTATTATTTTTTCTGTTGTTTGCTTCTTTGTTTGATTGATTTTTTAAAGAACAGGATTCAAAACAAATTCAAACAAGAATCCCAAGTCAAAGGTCTAATAACAATTTCAAAGAATGTGTGACTTTATAATGAGTGGGTTCAGGTTCATCTTAGTTAACATATTGGATGCTTTTTGTAGTACTATAGTGATGTTATATTCCAGTAGAACATTAAAGCCTAAGTCCTGGGATTATTGCATAGCTTAGTCAGAAACTGCTGTAAAACTATTCCCAAAACAAGAAGGCTGTTCAACCCGTGGCAGCCAGGATGCAAATAAAGACTCAGAAAAAGAGTTACAACCTGAAAAGGCATGTTTCCAGGGGCCAGCTTTTTCCAATTGGCCCAATCTTCTGAGGGCATAATCATCAATGAATTCATTAGTAGATTAATCCAGTGATGATTGTAACAACTTCTTGACTCCACAAACTTCAGATAGCCTTGCCTTTAAACACTTGAGACTTTTGAGGAACATTTTATATCTAAAACATAAATATGGGCATTTTAGTTTAGTTCTCAACTTTAAATGAAATATTCACATTTTCCTACTTGGTAGCTGGTTACAGGTTTCCAGTATATATACTTCCCTATGTTAAAAATGTTCCCTTTATTTCTGTTGTGTTTAGTTTTTTTTTTTTTTTTTTTTAATCGGGAGTGCATACTGAAATTTACTGTTTTTCCACAATGTACAAATTATGACATTATTCTTAGAACTCAGTTGTTCAAGTCCTGTAAGTTTTCCAGTACTGAAGTTTACTTACATTCCAGGTCTAAATTCTACTGGATTGTGACAGTTTTGCTCATATATTGTTATATTCCTTTCTAATGTTTATTATATCGCATCTACATTTCATGTTCTGGTAGTGACCTATAGTGTTGCTCACCAGTTAGTATGCTCTACCTTTTGTCTATGTGACACAAGTTCTGTCCAACAAACATCAATATACGTGGCACATTGGTAAAACTGACAGGGAATATCCTTTGAGTTCAGTGCTTCATTATAGAGAGATTTGCAACCGCTCATTCAAATTCTTCTATTCTAGCTCAGATAATTTTCCTTTTTCCAGTACATTCTTAATATTCCTGAAATTACTTTTTAAATATAGCATGAGTGTATTTCTACTATTCTTTTTGTTTCAGGGCCTACATGTCATTATAATTTGTTTTTCAGGGTTAGTGTTATTATTTATGATTTTTCTCTTCTTAAAGAAATATTTCTTTTTGATTTATAAATATTTCTGAAAGAGATTTCTTCACTTTATTTTTGCTTCACCTCTACGCAGTTTGTGACTATGTTTTTTTTTAACCTCAGCTGTCTGAATTGAACATTTAATTTATTTATTTTCCTTAGTGTTTTCTAATACATTACATTAAAGTTATGCATCATATTCTAAATATAATGTGGGTTCATTTTACAAGCTTTAGTTTGGAATGTTTTTATTGTTATTCTATTCCAATATTCTATAAATGTCATTATGATGTCTGCATTGACTCATAAATAATTTAGGAGTATGTTGGCTTGAGTTTACAAAAACATTTGTTACTTTTGAGACCAGGACACTAAGTTTGTGTTACTGATTTCTGTAAGTATAGTTCTTGAGGTATACTGTGGAAATTATATTTGAAATTGTTGGTGATTTCAAAATTCTCCTATTTCTGTTGTAATAAACAATCAATTTTGCGAAACACTTATTTTATTGAAAACAATGTACTCTATACATATGGTAGGCAAACTAGCATATATTTTCCTTTTTCTGTAGTTTTTATGTTTAAAAATGTTTGCTCATCTTGATCAAATCAATTCTGAGGCAGATCTATAAAAATATTCCACTGTGATTGGTTATTCAATTTTCTTATAATTTTCTCTATTTTTTACTGGATGTGTAGTTGTATTATGTTATTTGGTTCATATAAATTTTACATATTTCATCAAATAAAAATTGCTCTTTTATTTAACAAGTACTTTGCTTTATCCAGAGCATCCCTTCTGTGAAAAAAAGGTGCTTATTGTTCAAGCTGCATCACTTTCCCTTTGATCTTGATTAATCTCTCTATATTTTTATTTGTTCCTTGCCAATTCATGTTTCCTAACATTTATATCTATACTTTAAGGTTATTTTTGTAATCCTGTGTGATAATCTTTATCTCTTCACTGGAGAAATTATTCTATTTGCATTTTATGTGTTATTAACATTTTATTAATTACATCACACTTTTAATTTGTGCCAGTCTGATTATTTTTTAACTTCTCTTCAATTTTTCATTTTATTTTTCTCTACATTTTTAGATATTAACATCTATGTCATATTGTTATTAGTTTCCTGTTACTAGTTACTCTTTGTAAATTATTATGAAATTATTTTTAAAAATCATCCATCTAAATATCTACTTCTCATGTGAAAAATTAGGAAGGTATTCTCAAGTCCTACTCGTCTATATTAATTTTTCATCTTTATGAGAGGGAAAAATTAGAGTAGGTCAATTAACCTCTAGCAACTTTTCCCAAAGTTTTAAGGTTGTAATTTCATTGACTACCTCAAAGAATGAAGACAGTTCTAGCAAATAAGACCACCATCCAACTTCAGCTTCTCTAAGTACATTTCTACTCTTGTTTTTTGAGGTTCTGTAAGATTTCACTTAAAAAGAACAATATGTAGAAATAGAAACAAAAAAGTGGAAGGCACAAAGAGAAAGAAAATGTTAATTAAAAAAGAAAAGTAGTGGAATGACCCAATCTCCAAATTATAGTTTCCTTTAAAATAAAAAAGAGGGATTTGAAAGAAACGAGCTAAAAGTGTTGACTGCCTGTTTGATTGACGAGAATTAAACCAATGACAAAGGATAAAATGATACAACACTGTAGAAAAAGGACTTTTTTTGCAAACTTAAAACAGAGAAAGCAGAAATCAATTTGATTTCAGAATTTTAAGAGAAACTCTAAAAATAGCAGTCAATAGTGCAAAGTCTTCACAATTTCAGACAAAAAAAAATCTATCCAATTTAGAACTCTTATAGTCGGTGAAACTATCATTCTAATATCAGGGTGAACTAGAGTACTCTGTAGAATTGATTATTTTTCTAATATCTCCTCCTCCTCCTCCACAAAGAGGATATATTTATTAAAATAAGACAATAAATAAAAACTCAGAAGATATGAAATACCGAAATGAGAGGAAAATTCAAGTCCTAGGAAAAGTCTTAGGATCTGAAAGGATAGTGAAGGGGAATTCAAGGTTGGAGAAACTATATACCAGGGTGACTCAAGGAACCAACACTGAGAACAGTCATAACTAAACATTTCTGCTGACAAAGTATCTGGGTGAGCTTGATCCTATGCTTTATCTTTTCTCAATTTATTTTAATTTCAATCCTATACGGATGCATATTTTACAATTTATCATAATCCTGTAGTGATTAGTTTCCTGCTAATGTCTCCATGCTAATTGCAATCGCACATTCTTTTCTTGACTACTTTGTTAGTGTATTGCTTTGATTTAGCACTGAAGACAAGTAAACTTACATGGAGAAAATAAAGTCTATACTTTCATAGGACTTTCAGTGCATGATCCAACATCAAAAGCTTCCACTTTGATAATTTCTCCCCATTTCCCAAATGAAGATTCAAGCACAACCTTTCTCATCATAGATGGGTTCTTTTGCCATTACAATAGTCTAAACAGATTATATGAAACTTCCTGCAGAGGCACTTTGTTAGTGTTAGCATTGATTTCCTTTATATTTCTCAGTTTGTGTTCGTTCCTTGTTTTTCAAAGCTGAATATATATCATTCAGGTTTATATACACAGATGGCAAATATGTAAAGAGAAACAGTGAATAATTAACACACAATTCAAGCAAGTGCATCATTGCATTAAAAAGACTACAGAATTATGGAAAAGTAGAAATTTCTCAATTACTTAACTTTTGGATTGTCAGTCTGAATCGTGCATGTATATGTTTATTTATAACTTTTAAATTCTATTCATGTCCTATATTCCTTTAAATTATGGCACAGTTCCTTTTTTATTTAAAAAAGATTAAGATAAAAGAGGGACATAACAAATCAGGTCAGAATAGAACAGTTTAAGCAACATAGTGTTTCACCACAAGACAACCTGACATAGCAGGAGCTATCACAGTGTCTCTTTCTTGAAATAATTGAGTATACCTTCATATACTATAGTCTCAAACATAAAAAGACAGTGTAAAACCATTCAAGAGAATGAAAGCATTACAGGGTATTCAGAATCAACTAAGAGAAAATGAACAAAGGTTACTAATTTCCTTGTCTATAAAATATTTTGTTTATACTATCATATATAATAAAATCCAATAAGATACAACATGATTAAACCAATGGAGACAGAAGAACAAAAGCTTGATGGGACTTCAAAACAAGATGATATTAAATCTTCACTAGCTATTATACTGTCTTTCTTCAGAATAACTGTTCATACAAACAAACAATAAAATCAAACAACCCAGAATAAAACCATTCCAATTAATGAATAAAAACATTATAAGGCTTCAAAGCAATATAGTGGGAAATCATGATTACCACATACTTTTATATACTCTTACCATTTCTTACACTAGGGAAACTATTTGGTATTTATACATGTGAGTTTGACTTATTTCGCTTATGAGTATAGTCTCAAGAAGTGTCCATTTATTTATAAATATCTCATTGTGATCATTCTTTATAGCTGAGTAGTACTCCATTGTATAAAAATACCACATCTTTTTTACCCATTCCTCAGTTGATAGATATTTAGGTTGTTTCCAAAATCTGGCTATTACACAAATTGTGCTGCTATAAACATGGGCTCATATATATCACTGTGGTATGACATTTTCAGTTCTTCTGGGAATATGCCTAGAAGTGGAATAGCTGGATCAAATGGGACCTCCAATCCTAGAATTCTACCTCCACAATGGTTGCACCAGTTTACACTCCCACCAACAATGCAGGATAGTTCCTTTTTCCCACAGCCTTTCCAGCATTTGTTGGTGGCAGTTTTCTTGATCTTGGCCATTCTTTCTGGAGTGAGATGGAATCACAGTATGGTTTTAATTTGCATTTCTCTAATGAGTAATGATGATGAACATATTTTCATGTATTTATTTACCATTTGTATTTCTTCATCTGAGAATTGTTCATCTCAGATGCCTATTTTTGGATTGGATCCTTAAATTTTGGTGGTCTCAGATGCCTATTTTTGGATTGGATCCTTAAATTTTAGAGGTCTGATTTTTTTTAATTCTTTATATGTTTTAGACAGAAGACCTTTGTCTGAAGGAGAGTTCACTAAGATTGTTTCCTAATTTATGGATTTTCTTTGCACTATGCTGGAGATTTCTTTCGATGTGCAGAAACTTTTTAATAAGACATGATCCCAGTTGTTGATTCTGGGAAGTATTTCCCATGCGTTTTGATTCCTGGTCATGAATTCTCTACCTACCCCTATGTCTCCAAGATTTCTACCTATTTTGTCTTCCAATAGATTTAGTGTTTCTGTTTTAATATTTAGATCTTTGATCCATTTAGATTTTCGTTTAATACATGGTGATAGGCATGGGTCTAGTTTTAGTTTTTGGCATATGCAGAGCCAGTTTTTCCAACACCATTTATTAAAGAGACTGTAATTCTTCCAGTGAACATGTTTGGCCCCCTTATCAAAGATAAGGTGGTTGAGTATGTTTGTAGTTGTGATTGTATTTTATAATCTATTCCATTGATCATCGGCTCTGTTTTGATTCTAGTACCATGTTGATTTTACTACAGTTGCTTTGTTGTATAACTTTAAGTCAGGGATTGTGATGCCTTCTGCCTTGCCTTTGCTGCTTAGAATTGTCTTTGCTATTCTAAGTCTCTTCTGGTTCCAGATGAATTTTAGGAGTGATTTCTCTAGATCTATGAGGTATGTTGATGGTATTTTTATTGGAATTGCATTGAATCTGTATAACAATTTTGGAAGAATGGCCATTTTCACAATATTTATGCTTCCTAGCCATGAGCAAAGGATGTCTTTCCATTTTCTGAGATCATCTTCAATTTCTTTTTTCAGTGTATCATTATTTTCCCTATATAGATCTTTCACTTCTTTCGTGAGGATAATTCCTAAATATTTCATTGTTTTTGGTTGCTACTATGAAGGGTGTGGCTTCTCTTACTTCTCTCTCTGTGATCTTGTTGTTAGTGTATAGAAATACTATTGATTTTTGAGTATTGATTTTGTATACAGCTATCCAGCTACATTTCTTAAATAAATTTTTTAAAAATGTGATTCAAGTAAGATGGTCAAAAATAAATAAATACTTCAAATAATCATATTTAGTTACCATATCACCTCAGTTCTGTTGAAATATTGATCAATCACTTTTTTGTGACCAGCTTTATTGATTATGCACTAACATGCCACAGAGAAGATTCCAAATTGGTAACCAAACTCAGGAGTAAAAGTATATGTGGGTTTTTTTAATTAATTGCATGGAATATGGAAGTAAAACTAAGTTTTGCAAATAAAGGAATTATCATTTATGGTCTATGTATTAAAATGAGCTCTACAGTTCTAAATAAGATTAAGTAATTATAGATTGAAATACAGCTGTGAATATATCATAATTCAGATTTGAATTGAATGAAATATATCATAATTCAAGAATTCTTATTGAATGATTGTTATAATAATCTGACATTACCTTTAGGCCTGGGTGAAGAAAATGTAGCAAAAATTAAACTAGCAAAAATGCAGTAGATATGATAATGGAAATAAACTTTTGGAGAATTTCAAACACCATCACGAGCAATAATTAAGTTAAGGATAATCAAGGAGTATTGTTATTGAATATATTAAAGTAAGAATTTCTATTTAGTTATTTTTAACCATTAAATCCAAAGATCTTAATGCATTCTTCTATTACCAATTAATTCTGTAATAAAGCAAATACTTCTCTTTCTTCCTATTATGATCTTACTAACCTGAGTCAGAGGAGAAAATTGTCTACATATCACATATAGCAGACCAGTGGTTAAAATAGGATAACTTATATCACTGTGATAGATCTGCTGCATGAAGAATATACTCTGATCCCCAAAATAACAAATGTGATAATGAATAAAAATAGAAGGTTGTATCACAGTACTGATACTGAACCTCATTCAAGACAAATTTAATTATCTACTTTGCAAGTTATTCCCTTCCATAGTAACATAAGCTGCTACATTCCAATTCATGGTTGTGTAAAATCATAAATTGCATTATGTTATACTCACATTTCAAAAATTAAAAATGTATGTCACATCCCAAAAACTTTTTGAAATTTTTATCAGGTGAAACTCTTGTATTTAAAACCATTACCAGTCATATTTTGCTATGCTTATGGATGATCTTCAGGAATACTAAATATTATCAAAGGCAATGATTAACATTTACTAAAAATTTATTACACACAGGAATTCTACTTGAAGTTTTATGTGTGTTACATTTGTTGACTCCTGAAAGTAATTCTGTAATTTAAGTACTTTTGCTCTTTCTGTTTGGAAAAGGTGATGATTCTAAATAACCAACTGTATATGGTGGTTAGGGAAAGATCAGGCAGGCAATAGCTTGAGGATAGAAAAGATATTTTTGAATTCCAAAAGCTTACTTTACATTTTAACTGTCAAAATGCTAGAAGACTTGGATTGTAGAATTTTTTATCATGAGTCAAACTGTGAGGAAATGCACAATGAAATAAGAGTATTTTTCCTACATACAGGGAACATAAAATTGTCAGGTTATGGAAGGAACATATGGAAAACAGATGGAGAGAAAAGATCTGGAGAGAATAGCTGCAGGAAGACTATTCTCTTCCCAACTCCCAGCCCCTATTTTGGACTAGATCCTAGAGGAAGTTAGATCAACAAAGACCTAAGATATATTTAGGAGAAATAAAAGAACAGAGGAACTGTGCTTTTCTCTCTGACTGGTAGCCTTCTGGCAAAAAGAACCTCATACCGGGATAAACACTAGAAGAGCAATGGCTGGGAGTCAGGTTAGCCCTAAAATTCTCTGCTATGAGTGATTCTGTGAAACTTCCACATTCATATCCAAGAAGGTTGTGCAAGGGGCTGCAAAACCCATACAATGAAAAGAGCTGAAGAAAACAAAGGAATCCAATCAGTGAGCACAGTACCTAGCACACAACAAAGAAATAGTTACACAGATTCACAGAGGTGATATGGCAACAGTAGATGTAACATTCCCAGACACAGACATCAAGCAGAGTTGTCACCCCGAAAAATGCCTCCAGTCTCCCATGAATAACCAAAAAGAAACAGAAATTAAGGTGGGAGGAATGAAAACTCTTCGTTTGAATGAACATTCATAGCAATAAACATTTAAGTAGAGAGAAACTGAATTAATTCCATCAAGATAATAGTTTTCTGTTTCTGAGTGTAAATGAATTTCTGCAAAGGGAAATTTTGTGGCCTGAAACCATGTTTACTCATTTTAAAAAATCTTTTAATGGTTTTTCTTAGTTTCACAACAAAATTCTTGCTATTTTCTCTCAAGCATTCTCTATTTCATGATCATTTATACGGATAAGAAACAGGCTATTTTTGTACACAATCTGAGCACAGATATAGTTCATTTATAAAATGGAAGACTTGTAGTTTTTAAAACATTATTCAGAATCTTCTTCCTTATATATTAAAAAGTTGTAAAAGAATACCAAAAATGAATTATGTTAAAAAGCCAGAAGATGTCAGAAACAATTCATAGTGTAGATATGGATCCGTAACTAGCAATCTCCAATACCTATTCCTTAAGACTGAGGGCAGCCTGGCACTGGAGCAAAATAAAATAGATTTTGCAAAGACTCATCTTATTGTCCAAGAATAAACAGCAATTACTCATCACCAGGAAGGGAAGGATTTGTGCAATATTAAGTCACACAAATACTACCTGACTTGATTAAGAAAGATCTAAACTAAAATGACACAGTAGTATTGCAAATACTAAGTACATTATAGAAAAGCAAAACCGCATTAGGAAAATTTCCCATTAACCAAAAGGAGAAATGCGTGGAAATGGGTATTACAATAATATTGATCATCTCAGTGCTTACCTCAGTTGCTTTCATGATTAATGAAAAAACCTGGATATTAAAGAAATAAACTTGAATTTTTATTCTGTAAGTTACATAGCTTGTTGATTAATTTTATTTATCAACTTATTTGTCAACTTGACTTGCCACAAGATGCCCAAATATTTAGTTAAACCTTTTTCCTGACTATGTCTGTGACGATCTTTCTGAAAGAGATTAGACTCTGAGTCAGCAAAACTGATAAAGCAGATTCCTTTCATCCCATAATGTGGACTGGCATCTTTCAACCTTTTCAAGAATTCCCAAATAGAAGAGAAAGGCTGAAGATGGTTGAATGACTTTCTTTACTGCTTACAACACTGTTGTTCTGCTGCTCTTAGACTCATACTGGGGCATATACCATTAGTTGTCCTGATGTTCAGGTCACTGTCTGACACCATTTGCTTTCTTTGGGCTCCTGTTGTAGACAGCAGTCATAAGACTTTAACTTCCACAGTGAAGTGATTAATGTCCTTATGATAAATCTCATTCTATATGTATTTATAAATATGCATAGATATATTGATATATGTTATATGCTATTGGTTTTGGGCTCCAAAGAAAACTGATTAATAGACTGAGGCTATTATTAGACCATAGAAATTAATAGTGCCTAGTGGGGTAATTGGGAACACTATCCAATGGTGTACAAAAGTCAGGGTATTAAAATAGAAGACTTAGGTCCTAAACATAATGTTCTTTGGAAATATGGATGCATCATAAAGGAAGAACAGAAGTGAACTTCCAAAGAGAAAAATGTAAAAACCAAGTGAGCAGTCCAAAGGATAAACTGAAAGGCAGATAAAATAGGACTCAAGATTCTAGAATTGTAAGTATGACTAGGAAGGGTTCAGAAAGCCTATCCTCAGTTTACTACTGACCCAAATCTTGTAGAAATAAATTTCCAAACTTACACATGAAAACAATTTATATTACTTTCTTTCCTGCTGGAAAAGATAATGGAGTTTCTAGGAAGGAGGTTTCGTGAAAAATAAAATTAAATTAACAAAAAATTCAGCTTTAAAATCATTTTTCAAATTATCTTATATCTGGTACATATCATAAAAATACTTTAATTCTACCATTACATATGGAAACAAAACTTTAAAATACATCTTGTGGACAAGATGATCTATTATATTTCTGAGTATCCTTAGTTTTTACATTGTTTCTAGCTGTACCCTCACCAACTACAATAGATCATATATTAACAATCCATTTTATGGGTGAGAAAACTGAGATTTTAAACATTCCAAGTAATTATGCTTAACTTACAAAATTAATCATTGAAACAGCAGAAACCGAACACCTTTTCCATACACTTTAATTTTAGCACTTTTCAGATATCTCACCGACTTGTTAAAATGTGCGTGATTAGAAGTAGACTGTGTCTAATTTGAAAGGAGGAAAGTTTTTTGGCACACACTTAAATCCCACAAAGTAATCCTAAAGAGATAGATATCATTTGGAGGAAATTCAAGAAGCTCAATGCATTATATTAACACACCTATTTATTCAACTGTGGATCTAAGTACCTCCTTGAATATATTTGGATTATAGAAATGCAGATTACCACGCACTGAAAAGAGATCTAAGGAAACTTCCAAAGCTGAACACAAAACTCTGATGCCCTTGATGGTCTATCACATTAAGTTCAACATGGGTCTGCTTAATTCACTCACTTTGAGGTTAACATAGTTTTATCTGGATATCAGACTGTACCTTAGAGATTTAGGCTAACTTCAGTGAAAATATCCATAATTTCATTGGTCAAAAATCTTAACATCTTTTGGAGATCATCAAAGTGATCATCTCACACTGTAGCTTTCAGCTGATCAAGCTTATCCAGCAACTTTTCTAGTCTTCCCTGTTATATTGAGGCAAATGGATTTTGATTCTCCTTTTGAAAAACCTATATTAAATGAAAGAACAGTAGCAAAATACACTGTAACACTATGAGACATATGCACAGCTAAAAAATATATGCCATGGCACTTTCTATTTTATCTTATTTTATTGGAAAGAAAATACGAATTATTACCCACTATATTGATTTCATGACTCACTGAAGGGTTCTGATGCACAATGTGAGGAAAAACACTGAAAAGACTACTGTCCGTAGATCCTACCTAACTTTCACACATCTGTTTCATTGTACTTATCTTATGTCGTCTTGTGTGTTTAGTTATGCCTTCCTCATCATCTCTTTTCAAAATTAGATCACTTCCAAGTCCCTTTTGAAATCAGGCTGATTCGGATTTGACCTCTAATTTGTATCCTCCACCAGCTCAGGACCTCGTACATCTAAAGACAGATGATATCAGAAAGATGAGACAGGGAAACAAATAGAAATCTGAATTAGGGGTGTTCTTCTAAAAAGCAACTTTGCAAAGAAAGGCCAAAGGCACAAAGTGCAGTACATCATCTGAGTTGGCTTGCTCTGTTTGCTCATACGGTCTCTGTATCCATCTTCTTTAGAAAAATAAAAATAAATTTGTATTTTGCGTTATTCAGTTGTTTATGACTACATTACACTTGTTGGAAGTTTTACATATGCCACCTACTTTAAGTTTCATAATAACCATAAAGGCTACATCAATATCATCATTTTTCTACATGAAAAAAAAACTTATCTTCCAGCAGGTTAAATAATTATCTTGTGATGAGCAAAACTGGAATTAGGAAAGCTGTTACCTTGGATATTAATAGATGAACAGGAATTGTTTAAAAGTCCATTATATAACACAGAGTTTAAAACAATGAGAATTTTGAACAGAACACTATAAACTAGCCTGTATTAAGCAAGTAAACAATAATGAAGCATCCATCATTACTTTAAAAATGCTACTAGATATTTAATGCATTATTGCATAATTTAATCACTGAGTGACACTATTCTAACAATTCTGGGTACAAGATAAATAATCTCAGGTTATCTTTTAATGAGAAACTAAAGCATTTGCCTGTTTCAACTATAACCCAAGAATTTGAAGTAACCACCATCTATTCTGAGCATAGAAATGATCTTAAATTTTACTCAATCTTAATCAGAGGAAATGTGAGGGAAAACAAATACCCAGCCTTACTCCTCTCCCTGGTTCTTCCTGAAAGCTTTCAGAAATGTCAATGAATATTTGTTCAATTGAAAATGTGGGTAGCAAGAATATTAAGAACTAGAAATAAATCAGAAATAATTTAAGGAATGTTGAGGAATATTAAAGCAGCAGCATAAAGCTTCCACACTTCTGAATCTGTAAATAAGATAATACACTTGCAATCAAATGATTATATATAGGGGCTGGGGATTTAGCTCAGTGGCATACGCACCTGCCTTGCAAGCAGGCAGTCGTGAGTTCAATCCCCGGTACCGATAAAAAGGAAAAAGACAAAAAAAAAAAAGATTATACGTAAAGTTGAACAATAATTATGAGGATTACTATGCCATGATTATGCACTTAGCTATTTTCATGGGGAAAAAGTTTCTAGAAGTGGCAAAATTTGAGAAGCTCCAAAGAGTCACTGAAGTGAAAAATGAAAGTTTAGAACATAGAAATCATGAGAAAAGGATAATTATTGGAGGTTTGGGCAAAAGAAAGAAAGTACATGGCAAAGTCTTCAGATGAATTTATGCACATCACAAGGAAAAGCCTGGCGATCTTCTATTCTTACTTTTAAAAATGGTTTTCTTGCCTTTAAGTAATTTACATTATATATATATAAAGAACATTAAAGCAAGACAGTATCTTAAGTATCCCCAAAGATCACATGAAAGGCAAGGGTACTGTCCTAAAACTGCCAGTTAAAATTTAAGTGTAAGTTGGGCTAAAGGAAACAGGTGAAATGATCTATTCTGTAGTGGTTATGTTTGAGTTATTTTCTGGTGACAGAGACAAAAGGGTGCAAATTCATTTCAACCATTTGAATTTTATAGAATTATGTCTTTACTTAATAGAAATTTGTCACTATTGTAATGATAACTTTTAGTTTTATATTTGTTACGTAGTTTGTATCTTTTTTTTAATGTGTGTGATACTGGGATCAAAACCATGAGAACTCTATACTACTGAACCACGCATCCAGTTCTTTTTATTTTTTATTTCGAGAATAGTCTTACTCATTAAATTGCCCAAGATGAACTGAAACTTGTGATTCTCACGCCCTGTCCTCCCAGGTTGCTCAAACTACAAGAGTGCAGCAACACACCCAGCTGTTGTTTTAGTGTTTAGAAACAATTTATTTCTTATCTGATCAAGACCTAAAGTGAGTAAAACATCTTCAAGAAAACAGGAATTTGTCTGTCCTTTAGTAACATAATGCTTATATCCCTCAGCGTGCTAAGAAGTATGCCTGAAATACCACTATTTTGGGGCGAAAGTGAGCTACAGAGACCTGCATGTAGCTCAGTGGTACAGCTTGTGCCCACCATGCAGGAAGACTGGGGTGGGGAGCGCCTCAGACAAAAAAGGAAAGATCAGTTATGTACCTTTCTCTCTCTCTCTCTCTCTCTCTCTCTCTCTCTCTCTCTCTCTCTCTGTCTGTCTCTCTCTCTCTTTTTGACTAAACGGACTTAAAAATCAAACCAAAACCTAAAGAACATGGAGCTGGAAGTAAAGACTATGAATATATCTATCAATTGAAATTGTAAAATGTAATTTTAAATTACGTTCACTTAAAAATTATGTAAATGATCCATTTTTCAAACTTGGACTTTTCTAAGAAATAATAATATTGTAAAATTGGTCTTATGATCCAAATCATCTAATAGATTTTCAAATTCAGAACTTCTCTAACTCTGCTTCAAAGGGATACCTGTGTTCTACCCAGTTGACTGAGGCTGTGGTGGTCTCCATTAAAAACAAAAAAGGCAACACCTCACTGCCAGTAAGAAAAGAATAATAGTGGATGCCATTCTTAGGGGAAGGGGATTCCTTATAGATTCTGTCTCAGCCTTTGGTCATAAAAAAATAAATTAATCAATAAAAATAAAAACCTTTGGTCATGGTTATATGAGATTTTAGTAAAAATAAATCTAGCTTAATGTAGGTTAATATTTAGTCATTATCAATTAATTTTTTTCAATATTTCATTCTCCTATCCCCAAAGCAGCTGGGTATAGGTGATAGGTCTTGAATGATCAGCACAGCAGACATTAAAACATGGCTATTCTGCTCTTTCCCTAGTATTTTACCTTCCAGAGATCTAAATAATGTACTTTAGTAAAACTTTTGAAATAATATATAGAAAATATTTTACAGTATTGCAAAGATTCTTGATGAAAACAGCAAAAATATCTAATCTGAAATTAGACTTGAATAATAGTTTCCACTTCCCATCTAAAGCATCTAAAGTCTCAGACTGTAATTTCATTTTAAGATTTCTAAAATAATCACACAAAATAAAATACGGAAAGAAATAGAGAAGCAGGATACAGAGATTTATCCAAATAAGATTTTTCACTGAAGCCTATACTTTGATAGTTCACTTAAAGGTAACTATTAAAATAGAAAATCCGAGGTAACCCATATGGCAAAAGCAATCAAGATAAACTTTTATCACAATCACAATAAACTCTTATGTTCATAGATTATTAATTTTTGAGTAATGGAAACCCATTTTCTTTATCATCTATAGTTTGTTAGCTAATAATTTTTAATCCTCATCATATGGAGACACAAACTTAATAATCATAATGTTTGGGAGAAATTATAAGGCAGCATAGTGCAAGAGACCATCCAGAGGGTCCCGATGCTACAGCTTACATGTGACAAAGCCCAGAGCTAAGCTTCTGTCATGCTTACAGTGAGGTGAGACTCGACACATACTTGGAATGCATTCCACTCCATGCTTTCTAGAATATATTTCTTAAGAAAGTCATTCTTTTAATGACACTAATGATCACTAATAAATTGTGCTTATTATTTGTCAAGTACTTACATGCCTGATCTCAATTACCTTCTAACCAAACTTATGAGAATACTTCTATTATGAAACCAGTGTTTTTGGGTAGTAAAATTGGGTAGAAAAGAGGAATTCAATGATTCAATCTCTAACCATGCTGCTCATGAGATTCTATGCTTCAACACATCTCTAAAATTTAAATGAGTATTTTAAAGTGATATATCTAAGGCAAAATCAATAATACCTAGTTCAGCTGTATCAGCCACTCTTTACTGGAGAAACAGGTATAGCACAAGATATACAAATATACAAGAACTTACAAGATTAACTTGCAGTGACTACCTAAAGAGTCAGATGAGGAAGAGTGCAGAATTCAGTCTGCACTCTGCACACCAAAGAATCCCGTCCAAGATGTGGAACTGATTGCAGTGTCCTGTGGAAGTCCATATCAAGAAACCAACTGATCTGTGATGGAAGGGTAAAGAATCGATACCAGACGACTGAAAAATGTATCCTAGAAGCTGAAGAATCTGCTGGAAGACAGGAGATAATGTCTACCAGGAAGACGAAGACTGGAGCGCCTCCAGTGAAACAGAAGCAGAACTATCCTTCGTACCATTCAGGTGACAAGTCATCCTAGGGTGGGCCTTCTAAAACCTGGGGTGGGAAATTGCTGAGCCAAATCAGTTGAGCTTTTCTTACTCAAGTTGACACAATCAACCAACCATCACAACAGTAAAGCCAGTATACTGGATGCTGGAAAATATATTACTAATAGTTCTAAGAATCAGCAACATAATTAATTATTATTTGTAGTCAACAATAAAAATCTATATACACCAAAAGAAAAAAAGAAGACCAATGGGTATTTTATCAGAGGAGAAAAGTATAATGAATATTTCTCATCAAGTGTTTTGCGGTACTAGAATTGTTATTTAGTATCTTTCTAGAAAGAGGGCTGTCAGTCACAATAGTAGGCATTTTATTGTATAATTATCTGACAAGTTGTCTACAATCTAAACATAATCATTCCAGCCCTTTACAAAAAATACACACATATATTTTATACCTTGTTTGTCTACATTTTATTAAGAAAATCTATGTCATCAGTATTTCTAAATGTATTACCAAATAAGTAAGAGATCTTAGATAATTTTCAGTTCACCATACAAATTCTTTGAAATTAACCCACAAATTGGTTTTACCTCATATTTCTATTTTATCAAACCCATCTTATTGACGTAGACATTTCTTTCTTGGGATTCTTTCAAAGATAGTTATCATGCACGGAATACATGCTAGCCTTTGGTGGTTTTAATCTCAGTTTACCATCTTTGTGTTTAGTACATTTTTTTCTTTCATCTGATCATGTATATGCTAAGATGTCAAAACTAAAGTCTTCTAACATGTCAGTCATTCAGCCCAGGCAAGGTGTAAAATCGTTCAAGGTTTAAAATTTAGTTTAAACAAAAAACTAGAAATTCTATCACAATAGTAAATTATTCTATCAAATCTAATTTTGAAAAGTTTAGTTGGAATCACCAGGAAATACACTTTTACTTCAGTTTGAATTGAATATATCATCTACTGAAAGCAAGTAAGGAAAAACACAAATTTTTCAAGATATTTCAATCACTTCACAGTATAGTCCATACTTCAATTTACATGCAAGTAGAATCTCTCATGCTTATTGGGTTTTCTCAAAAAAAGAAAAATTTGCACTAACCATTCCACAAACAAGAAAATTTACCCACAACACTAGCGTCTGCAAAACGATCTGGTTCATGTGTTTGCAAGCAGAGTCAACTTGTGTATTACATTTTTTTCTTTTCACAGTACATTTCTCTTAAATAATTTGTAACATTTCCTCAGATTGATTTGGGATGAAATTTTACTTTAAAAAACTCAACGACAAACACAACTGCCTTTGCACTGAGCTAAAAGTAAACAGGCACTTAAAGACAGCAACTCTTAAATTCAGGGGGAATTTTCCTCTTTGAAGAATCTAGTAACTGAGCTCCCGACCTTCTAACAGACACTTCATTACTGCAGACTGTCTATGCAAATTGTACACTGACTACAGGCCCTCGGGGGAGGGTTTTTCTGTTTTCTGTCTCTGGTACTGCCCTGTATAACTAGCGTATAACTGCCCTCTTGCCAGTAATGTTAATGATGGTGATTATTAGTAATAACTCTGAGTAATGAGGTTTTCTTCCTTGTACTCAAAATAATTGCTCCATGTAAATCCACAGCAATTTTTACGTACGCTAAAGATTAGTAACATTAGAAACTTGGCAAATCTTACTTATGGAGGCATTTTACCTAATGATCTAATCCATCAGTTCCCAGGCTTAACAGTCTTGAGACACTTAGTACTAAAGGATCTCCTTTCTTTTCTCAGCTGCACTGAGAAACAACGTAGTCAGTAGGCTCATTTTTAAGGAGATTTTTTTTAAAGTGCCTTGAAAATGTAAGCTCTAGTTCAAGTGAAGGAAGCTTCAGGAGTGCTGGAGCTATATAAAATTTTCTAAAGATTAGTCCCATAGACATGGCTATTCCTTAATTAATCCCAAATTTTATTATGATTTAGTTTCAAAAGTAAGTTTGCTTATATTTTGATGTCTGAAGCAATTGTGCATTAATTTTTGACCATGCTAAGCCAGCAGCAAATTTATTAATCATGTCAAGAGGGTCAGCAGGGGTTAGAAATATTAACTAGTTAAACATTAAATAGTTAAATATTAACTATTGTAGCTCTTCTCAATGTCATCAGTTCTCATGTGTTCCAGAATCTTCAATTAAAAAGGAACACGTGGAGAGATCCGCAGGCATAGCTACTGGTCTTTCCATCCAATGTTTCTAATGTGGCAGCTCATATTGAAAATGATGTGGAACCACAGTTACCGAGAAAGAGGGAAAGGTAGAGGAAGAGTGTGCTATTTGCCGCACTTGCCTTCCTTTTATTCGATGTCTCAGATACGACCTGGACAGACCAGAGATGAATTGAATTCATACCCCAGAAATTTATTTTCAAGACCTGAGAAGGTAGCCTGTTTAATATTTCATAAGTTTTCTAACCTCATTAATAGATCCTCAAAACAAGCAAAAGCACAAATCTCATGATTCTACACTTCACCTGTTGTACATGGATTTTCTCAATTTATTTCTGTTAGGAGATATGATAAAAATACAATGAATACTTAAATACATTTTTAAAAATTTATTATAGTCAAAGACAATGTCATTAATTTCCCTGAAAATCTTTTCTCTTGATTTGAATGCATTTATCTTATCATTCTTGCCACCTGCAGAAGCAGTTCTGGACTCCTCTTCCATGAATGTCTTTTCATGGATGCCTTCTTGTCCTGAATCATTTGAAAGATTTGCAGAAACCTGTGTGAAACAAATACATTTTAAAGTGTCTATGTCTACCTTGCCCACCAGATTTGGTACAGTGTGACTTCTGACTCTTCCTCTAAATAAAAATGACTCTGAAAAGTAGAGGCTATAAGTCGATTCAGGATGTTGCAGCAGCCATGACAGTGCAATTAAAGACTCATGAAAAGGAAGGGTGTTTGAAGACAGTGGGAATATTTTGAGAATTAATGGCAATGTGTCTTTTACTCTAACTCTTTTAAAAAATTTAAATATTCATCATATTTTTATCATACCACATATTTCTAGATCTTGAGGTTTATTTTCCTATCCTTATTTAGCATCATTATCCCATTACTTATAATATATGGCAAGTCTAGATATTAAAGAATATATATAATTCTTACTTTTACACTCACTATCTTTAAGATTGTGTTACACATTTACCATGATTTCTTCAATTTACCAAGTTTTATGAAACAGTCTTAATATTTTTATTAGAATTACAAATTATTTCAAGTGTGATATTCAACATAGAATTTTGAGTTCCTTTTTAGAGAAACGTGGTCTATATCTATTTCTGACATATATTTAACTCAAAAAGAGTTTTGATTTGTTAATGCACTCCAGTATTTCTTTATTTTGTACTTCATTAATTTATTTTTTTATTCTCAATATTCTACTTTCCAAGTATTTAAACTGGTGAGTTTTTCTAGTAGGGCATATTTCTTTCATTTTTTTTTTAATTTTGAAAGTTATGTACTTCTAAGAATGGCTTTATATTCACTCAATAAATTGTGTACATTTTTAGTAATTCAGCTAAATTATATTAGAACTTCCATTGATATTTCCTTATAATTCATGATGTACATAATGATGCATTGCTTGCCTCCCAAATATGCAAAGATTTTCCTTCTCTTTTAATTTCTAATTTCAATTTTTATTGCAATCAGTTCATAAAATAAACTATTGTGTTGCACGATTATTGTGTTCCATCTTAAGCTTACAATCACTATTAATCTGCACAACTGGCATAAAATTTTTAGAATTTCCTTCAAGGAAGGAGATCTAAGTCAGCGCCTATCTTGACATTTATGTCTCCTTTTTCCTCATGGAACATCTTTATCTTCCCACGGGAAGGGTTCTTGTAAGTACAGCAGCAGACCAGAATAAAAGGGTTCCCTTGAGTAAACCAGCACCAATCCCATTTCTAATCCAGAGAAAGACTTCATGCACCAAGAGACCAGGACTTTATATTCATTGTTTCTTTTATTTAAAAATATCTCATATATAATCCTATACATTTAGAGCACAAATAAGTACATCAAAAAAGAATTTGTGTTAGCATATTAGCTGGAAATCAAAATAATACTATTCACTGTTTTATTAAACATCAGCATTAGTACTATTCTTTGAAGTGGATGAAGAAACAGAAATGGAGTTTAAGAAATCACCAATCAGTTTTAATTAAGGCCCCAAAGAAAGGATGCAATCACTAAAGAAAACAATGTCATGCAAATGTTTGAGAAAAAATTTTCAATTTTGAAACTTTAAAATATACTCTTTAAAATTATTTTTCAATTACTGAAACTGATTTAGCTTAATCACTTAAATATGAATTAAACCTAGTCAATTAAAAATCTGACTCTTAGAGCTGGGGATATATCTCAGTGGCTTAAGCACCGGCGCTGGCAAGTGCAAGGTCCTGAACTTGATTCCTGGTCAAAAAAAAAAAAAAAAAAAAAAAAAAAAGCACACACACACAAATCTGACTCTAACTTTCCATATCTTCTTCCAAGATTGTATGAATATACACAAATATGTATTCTTAATATTTTTAAATCAATCATTATATATATGTAGTGACTTAAAGTCCTATTTTCATAATACATATCAATATTTTTGGACATGTAGATCTCAATCATTTCCTTTTAATAACTTCATGACATTCCAAAATGGCTATGCAAAATTTTACTAACTTTTTCATTGACAGATATATGAGAGTTTTATACATTTTTGAAACATTATATTTAGTTTTATTAAATTCTTGCTAATAGAATATAGACAGCTCACTGTTTATTAACTCATGGTTACTCTCTTTTTAGGTTTCACACCATCTCTACATTTCAGTAATAGTACAGATCTCAAATCACATTTCTACCTTTGAGTTAGTGCCATTTCTGAAGGAAGGAATTGTGGCTGGGAAAATAATAAAAATAGCATGCCTCAAATCAATTTATGATAGTTTTCAAAAGGTTTCAATTGAGATGAAGGTATTATTTTTCAGTTACTTAATGAATTGTGATTCAAAACAAAAGATTTTTCAGGAATGATTATTTTTCTGGACTTGTCAAATTGCAAATTCCTAAATTTGTTAGGAAAATGATCTGAGGGTTTTCTGGTTTCTGTAGTTCAAAATTCCCGCTTAGTTTCATAAGCAGACAAAGCATACTCTGGAGGAAGAGAAAGCAGAATATTCTAATTACTACTAATCTAAAGAGAGCGAAGTGATCTTATTCACCAACACAATAAAGAATTCTCCTGAAAGATAAATGTGGCTAATTCTGATTGACTGAAAAATAGTTTCTTAGATATTAATTCTTCAACTGCTTGCCCTTCGTTGATTATTTATTATTTTTTCCTTAGTCTCTTTGTAAGGGTCCCTTAGGTTACTGTTTTTAGAAGCATGCATAGAGAATGACTTCAAATTCTTAGACTTCATACAACATAGCACTATTTTATGAATGATCACCTTAAGTTTTGTTAGCTGGCAAGCACTGTATAAGCCATAAAATAAATAAAAGGATGAGGGACTAAAAAAGATAAATACTAGATATTTAACTACATATACATAGGCAATAAGATATGTCATTAACTAATAAATGAGACAACAATAATATTATTTAACTGAGTCAAGCTATAATTATGTAATGAGAACATTGTCTCTTTTGAGCTTATGTTAAAACTCTGCCACTGAACCAATGGATCTATTCATTCTAAGACTTGATTTCCTATTCAGGTCAGCATACCATTAGTTGAAGGTAATTGTTAAGAGGATACTCTGTTACAAGAGCTGTAGAACCCACCCCACACACACATCATTTCAGTGCAGAATAGATCCCCTCAATATAGGATCTTATTTCCCAGTGCCTGTCATTATGTTTGCTTCTTCACACAATTGTATGATTGTATACTGCTAAACAGTTATTTGGTGGTAATGGTGCATTTCAAATTGGCGACTCAGATAACAAGAGTAGAGGAAAATAGAAGAATGAGTATGATCTTTGCCAAGCTATACACCTGCAAGTTTCAACTGAGACAATCTGGGAACACAACTCCATAATAATAATTTCTAGACCTTTTGTAATGTCTGCATGAAGCAGTTCTGTGAAGAAGATATTTGAGCATATCACATACATAACCACCATTTATCTAGACTTACATAGGCAATCTCCTCTCCAGTTCTTTACTCTACATGCAGTTTTTTTGAACTGCAGAAATATGCAAGAGAGCCATCTGCATTTTTGCAGAGGGAAAATAACTTAAGTATCTCTTAAAATTTTATCTTCCTACTTAAACAGAAAAGAAGGAACATGTTCCTACAGTAGATACACAGACTTCCCCTTTCAAAGTGAGACTTTTAACAAATTGTAGATATGTGCTAGTTAACGTTTCTCTTCTTTTTAAATTTATTGCACTTAATTATGACTGTGCTATAATTAGCAGATATTATGCAATTTGGTAAATATTCTGAAACAAATATTGTCTTAAACAAGTGAGTCATAACTCAAAATTTTTCATGTCTTTTATTGTAATTATGTCTCCATGTAAATTTATGCTTATGAAAAATTAAAGTAAAACCATTAAATATAAGCTGCAGTCTATAAAACTGTCTAACAACTAAATTACTGAGAACAAGATATGTTACACTGAACTGTGTCTTATTTTTAAAACACCTCCAAAACTGCAAGGATACAGAAAAAAATTATGTTTTTAAAATAGTTTTTCAAACTAAATCTGTAAATGACATGATACCCCTGTGAAAAATACAAGGATAACTAAAAAGAAGCACTCCTTGATTGCTACAATAACCATAACATTCATATGATTTCATTACATAAGTTCATTCATGCATTATCTCTAACCGACATCATGATCAATGTGTCTGTCAATGAAATCTTAACATCTGAATCTCAATTTATTCCACAGTCAATTCAACTTAATAGCACTTATCTTTCTAAAAGATTAGTGGCTTTAACTTCACCAACTTAAATGTTAAGAATCATTTTGTAGTGTATCAAATAGTCAACACTTGTTAATATCTGAACATGGAACGCCAATTATTCATTTGATTTAGCCTGTTCCCATTTAAATCAAAACTTTCAATGCCTTTCTGCACATTAGAAAGTTGTTCTGCAAGAAAAGAATTACCAAACTGCAGAGTTTTTATTTCCTCTCCTCGGTCTGTCTGAGAAGATATGACAGTGAGTCATGCATAGAAAGCTTATTTATGCTTGCATGTAACACAAAGTTCCCCAAAATGTACTCATCTGCAAATGTTTTCTCCAGCTCTTCAAACAATTACCTTAGCCAGAACAATGGTACAGATGTGGCCTAACGTTCACTCACCTGAAGAAGTAATAAAGTTATAATTTGTACAAATATGAATTTACTGACAAAATTAAGTTTAATCAAAAATACATGAAGAACATTTGGAAAATGGAAAATTTATGTGAGATCCAGACAAATGTAGGAGGTTTACTTGCGTGTATATCATCTCCTCCAATAAATTCAGCAATTCAAACAATTTAAGATGCTAGAAAGACTAAATTATAAGACTACCAAGAGCATGTTAAATTAAGTTACATGATACACATGTTTAAGAAAATTATTGAAGAGCGAATAATATGCTCTTATGATGTTCTCAGTACAGTACAATAGTATAGTGACCCTCAATAGTTCAACCAGTTTTTAGATGCTTTAGATAAAAATGGTCACAGCCATAAGACACCAGGAAATTATCAACAGAATGTGTGAAGTAATAATCCTATCTTTTCACTGTTATAAAATTCCTATGCTCTCTTGGGGAGACAAACCTTACAGAGTTTGTCTTCCTTCTTCAAAAAGCTGAAAGCCTAAGCTTGTATATATCTCTAGTACACTTAGACCACTAATGTATTATTCCTTATATAATCAAAGTAAAATAATATCAAATTCTATGAATACAATAATTCCCTTTTCAAGAAAAATTCAAATAATTGATGTCTTTTAATCACAACCCCGATTTTATTTGTAGCCTACTGTCTTTAAGAAACAGAAGAAAAGAGAGCTGCTCTTCAGGATGGAGATATCAGTCTTCTTTTCCACTATTTTATGTAAGTTCTGTTACTATGCATAATTCCTGTTGTCTCTCCTTATGAATGAATTTGTTACATAAACAGTAAGAAATGTGAAATGACCGAGTTTCTCTCCTGGAAAGGCAGGTTTGTGACCTATCTCCTTAAACAAACCAGTTTTACACTGCAGCTACCACCCAAACCCATAGGGTTAAAACACCCAAAATGACTTTAATGCAATTTTTCTAATTGCTTTAAGGAGATAATAATACTTCATCATTCGAAAGCAATTATTTTTCTGAGTTAGGTGATGACACACATATAATTTTTCTGTGAAATGTTACAGATTGTTTTGCTACTAAAATATATACAGAACACCCAATAATCTGCATTATGACTCAAGTCCTAGCAAATGCACTTTCCATGTATTTTGCATGCTTTACCAATAGACTAACTAATCCAAAAGGACATTTTAAAGAGAATGTTTAGATAAAAGTGTCATTAGATGATTGTTTTTAAATAAAAAATCAAATTCATCATTGGGAATGCCGTATCTCTGTCACAATTAACCTGAATTCCATTTGTAGACCAGATATGAAATCGAAAAACAAATAAATCTAAATATTTCATTCAGTTTCCTGAGATGATAGTGTCTAAATATTCTCCTCATTCCTGTTCCTAAAATTGATCACAAAGAACAAAGTTTACTATGAACATCATTTCTGCTTTTAGCCCAGCCACATTTAGACATAATGGAATTTAGTTACAGTGACAAAAGACATTTTCCACACTAAGGAGACATCACTAAACATTGTTTTCCAGCAATGCTGTCTCCCTATATAAAGGAGCATAGTGAGTTTAAACTACTAATGTTTTTGAAATTTGCATAGTTTAGGAAGACACTCATATCTGAGAATAATGTACACAATACTCCAGACTAATAAATCAGTATTTTTCTCCCAAACTCTGGCAGAAACTAAATTAAAATTTTGAATAGCTCTATACAAAACTAATGCTAAAAACCAGTACCTTTTAGAAATGTTTATAATTGGCCCCATTTTTGGACTCGTTAGTGATTGATTTGAGATTCAGCAACGGGTAAACATTGTGCTATTAGCTGGGCTGTTTTGCATTCAGACATTTACCAGTCTCTGCCAGCTAACGGTACATGACATCTTCAAAAGTTAACTTGGAATCTCATTAGCTGAAGAATTACAGATTCTAAAACATTTTGGGAATGACAGTAAGGCTTTATTTAATAGGATTTCATGCATAAATATTACTGATACCTGAGAGACATATTTCTAAATTTTGAGATAATATGTTCAGAACAAGATAGATAGCAATTAATGATTTTTCTAAATAATATAATTCAAAATCAAAAATAAAAATTAAAAATACTTTTATTTGTTTCCCAGAGTGCTATAATTATAATTAATATATACTGAGTTGTTAGTTCTCTACAGCTTAATTAACAATGATTGAAATGTCCCTACCCTTCTGCAAAATAGTCCTCATCATAATTACCTTTATAGTAATGTATTCATATATTACACTTCAGTTACATGTTATGGTTTCTTACTCTTCAAAATAGTTGGGGAAGAAGGCGTAGCGGGAAAAGAAACAGTTGAAATTTACAAAATCTGTGAAGGGATTCATGTGCTATCTTTGTAAATTGGCAGAAGGTATTTAACTTTTGTAAGTCTTACCTTAATATTTAAACTATACCAACCTTACTAGAGTTTCTGTGGCAATCAGTTTTCAAGAAATAGAAATTGTAATTACTCACATTTTATTTCATGGATAATGTTAAATTTAGAAAATTTAAGTGATTTGTGTAAGATCATACAACTAAATAACAAAACCAAGTGAAGAATTCAAGAATTTATTTTTAGTTTTACTTCAATTCTTATTCAGTCTTTCAGGCCTTATATTTAATAGTGCCTCTACTCTGGTTGTTTGGTTTTGTTTTCTGTTTTGATGTAGCAGGAATCAAACTCAGTACCTTGTGTTTGGCCAGGCAGGAGCTGCATAGATGAGCTAAATCCCTAGCCCTCTACTATGAAACCTTTGAGTAACACAATTACTCTCCTAGACCCTAACAACTCATGATCTCTTCACTTCCATAGTCAACTATTGCCTTCTTTGAGACATTTTTAGTTACATAGTATAAACAATGGATGAATTAATTAGTAAGTAGCCAGGAATATGGATGGATGGGTATATAGAGTAGTAGCATAAAAAAGATTCACTGTACTTAAATATACAGTAAATACTTCAAAGGCAAGGAATGATACTTATTCCTATTATGCAGATACTCTGTATTTTTCTGATGTTTCTCTTTGATAAATGAAGTTTTTCTGCCTACAAAATATTGAATTTTGAGGGATCCTGGGAAGATGGCAGATTGATAGGTAGCAAAGTAGAAGCCTTTCAGAGAAAAACAACTCAAACACTAGAATTTAACACCATGTAGAAGACCAGATGAAAGGAGAGGGATTCTCATGACCCAGGAAGAAACTGAGGAAAAGAAAAAGAAAAGAAATGAAAGAGAGGAAGGAAAAATGTGAATGAAAGACTGGAACCAGATGCACCCTCACTGGAGCTGGTCCCACACTGTGTTAGGTGTGCCTTGGAGTCAGACAACTCCTGGTAGCACTGAAGTCCGGTTGCTGAAATGAAGGGCTGGTGAGCCCAAGGCCCTTGGTGGAAGGATGCAGCACAACAAAGAGTGCAACCAACGTGGAGAGCTGTGCCTGGATGACACATTGGAGTTGTGCAGGATGGGCCTGAACCTGGAACCGCAGTGGCATCAGTCAGCTGCTCCTGGCCCAAAGAGAACTAATGGGATCTGCTTGAGCTGGGTCACATCCCTGGTGGGATGCTATATTCAATTACCTTATGCCTGATGATATAGAAAATTCTATTGAAAATAACAAGAGACGTCATAGTAACTACTGTAGATCACCTAGTATTGTGATTTTACATGTCTTTTTAGTTTCATGTTTTTCTAGGAATTTGGTTTGTTGTCTTGTTTTCATTTGTTTTTCCCTCTGTTACAGAAAGGGTATTTATACATGTAGAGATTCATGCATGTGTAGAACTTTTAAATACTTCACAAGAATAGATTATATAATGTACAATGTAATGAACAGTTACTCTGAAGAAAAAGAGACACTAAGATACCCAGTGCTAATTCCATAGCATCATGATATAAAAGCTAGCAATACTATTATTCTCTGTCTAGAGTGATATTAGTCTATTTTCTTTAATTTCATCATATGTAAAGATATGAACAGCTATTTTGAAGAGAACAAGAGACATTACGGCAGCCATTGTTGACTTTCCTATTGTCTAGTCTTGAAGATCGAAAATGCCTTCATCATCCTGTTCGGATCAGTTTAATAGTATTTTGTTCAGTATGAATTCACTGTGTATGAAGATACAGACAACTATTTGGAAGAAAACAAGACACAATATGATAGACAGTGAAGATCTCTGATGTTCTTGCTTTGAAATCTGTGTTTCTTAAATTGTTTTCTTATGATCTGTTTTGTTCTGTTTGATTTTACCCTCTTTAAAATAAAAAAAATTGAATATTAAGTTACATTTTTTTCTATTTTTTATAAGAATCACAAAAGTATAGTTAAATAATATTCCAAAGCGTATAATTGATATTACTAAGAAAAAATAAGAATAATTTTTACTGTAAATTATAATTTTCCCAGTCCTTCAATATGCAATTGTCCCAACCCAAGTGCGAAGACTGATGTGTCTTTCAATAATAATGACATTGAACTGAATGAATATCTTCTCAAAAGAAAAACACACATATTTATGATGACTCTTTTTCAGTCATGTCTTTGGAATAGTTTATATTTCTTAATCTCAATGACTATTTTCAACCCCAGTTAAAATATTTAGACCACATCTTATTGAACTCTTCTTAAGATTTTGGATTTGATTATACCAATGTATATCAGCTCTTGGCTCACAAATAAAAGAGCAAATGGATTTATGCTAAAAATATTATTTAAATAAATTTTGTAAAAAGTTTAATAGGCAATTGGCACATATGTAAATCATATGGTGTCGACTTCAGGGATGATTATGCAATGTCTTCTCACAGTTATTCTGTTGTAGTCAGGGTTTGTGAGGAGAACAATTAGAATCAAGACACAATTTATAATATTATTTTATGATGGCCACCTAGAGTTAACATAAGAAAGTGTAGGAAATCTTTCCACAGCACTAAAAACTCAGAATATTCAGAGCCTAGATCCCACAGCAACGTTTCGCATGAGTTCAGGTAAAAACGTAGAGCCATGACAATGTCTCCCACCAGCCCAACTGGAGGTGTAGAGCCCACGAGAAGGACTCACTCCAGTCTGTTTTACAGATCAATGCTGGTGGAAGGCCCAAA
Organism: Cavia porcellus; assembly: GCF_034190915.1. Classification (NCBI taxonomy): domain Eukaryota; kingdom Metazoa; phylum Chordata; class Mammalia; order Rodentia; family Caviidae; genus Cavia; species Cavia porcellus. The sequence continues at coordinate 45,028,665 of NW_026947496.1, forward strand.
GGTCAGTAGTGGAAACTAGAAAGTCTATGCCAGTGGGATGAAGAATTGTACTGGTAGGTGAGGGTTCTATCTTGAAGCTGAGAAGTCACACTCAAAACAAAGACCACCAGGGCTGTCCTGAAAGGCATTACAGCCATCCTCAATGACAAGGAGGTCCTGAGCTCCTCTGATGATAAAAACAGTCAAGTTCCTTCCAGGATGTCAGCGTGATGAGTTTCTGCTGGAGATTAGACAGCACATGTCTTCCCCTCTGGAGCCGGGAAGCAATGCTCGATGTAGGACCAGAGCTTCCCAAAAGTGAACCATAGCCACTCTCATCAGCAAGGTCTCGAGCTCCTCCGATAACAATGGTGGAACTCACACTGGGAAAGCTAGTCATGATGAATTCTTCCAGAACCAACAGCTCAAAACAGCAACACTTAGAGAAACTCACGACTCACTCATCTTCTCCATGTCTCTATTTGTGCTGGCAGCTTTCCTAAGATGAAACATCTATGCTCAGCACTAGGCTAATTCAACTTAACTGGTGTTAAGCTGACCACCAGTTTTTAATCCAGCACACTACCCAACCCAACCCACTTTATCAGTGACACCAAGTGGTTTTTTTCCTTTGACCCAATGAAGTATTATTTTTTGATCTGCCCAAATTCTACTTAAAAATCCTCAATAACTAATTAGGCTTCTCTTTAAAATCATTCCAGAAAGTATAAAGGGATTTATTAAAATTACCCTAAATGTTTTCTAACTTGTCATATGCTGTAAAGCATCCAGTGTAATTATTCCAGTTTATTTTTTTACTAAATTTCAACAAATATCTACATAGTATTCATACATGCCTAGAATTATTCCTAATTTTAAAACATTTTGAGTAAAATGTACTCAAGGTATCTCTTCTATAGATTAAAACAACCTACTTGGTTTCATTAACATGAAATTTGGGGAACATATTTAGTTATTCTTGCAGTTCTAATAGAATGGAAAGTATTTGGCACCCATCCGCATTAAACTACACTTAGTATGATATGTGCATTATAGAAATAGGAAGTATGGTTAAAAATGCTGTGAATGTTTAACTGTTAAAAATGTATTATATCAGAAAACAGATTGTCATCAATGCCCCTCAAAATCTTTCCTCAGCCCATCGTTTTTGTCACTTTCTGAAACTATTCTGGAAATCCTCCTTTATGAGCTTTTTTAGTTGGGATGCTTTAGCTGGCTTGATGTCCTAAATTGATTGACAATGTGTGACTTTCATGACCATTTTTTACTTTAGGGAAGACTCAAAAGTTGCATAGTGTCAGGTCTGGGGAATAATGTGCAATAAGCTCATTTTTATGTTGGATAAGTCTTGATCAGACTTTCTGAGAGGCTATCAAAAGACTTGTACAACTGCTTTGGAAAGGGTAAGAACAATAGGGTAAGTGTGAGTGAAGCAGGGGAGAGTATTTTGAGGGAGATTAATGACAGGGTGTCTTACACTGCAGTAATTTTTTTAGGTTAATCATTCACCTTGTATCTATGCCACTAGTGAGACTAGGGCCCTCATGACTTGGCCAAAAAAGAACCATACTGAGTAATATATTCAAGCATAAGAATTTAGGGCATTCCCCTACATTCAGATCAGAGTAATGGGTTTTTCCATTTTGAATTTGACTTCTTCCTAACTCATTTAGTCTTGCAAAAAAGGCTTCTGTTAATCTAGTTAGCTGAGAGTTCCCCTCATGTTGAATCTCTAAAACAGACACAATTACTCTCCAGAACTTGGCATATAATTTCCCTAATTGACACTCTATTTTTTTACTGTCTTTGTCATTGTTTCATAAGCTTTCCTGTTTCTCTGACTATACCCTAAGTTCTGAAGAGTGAAGGCCTTGTCTTTTGCTCCTTGAATGTCGCAGAGATACTCTAAAGCATGACAAATATAAAATATGCTTCCAATAAACAGGAGTTTTATTGTCTGATGTAAGAACTCTACAAGAAAATATTACATTTATTAATTAATTTCAAAGGTATCAAATATAACGTCCAATTTTACTTTAAAAGTTCTCCTGGAAAGTGTGTAAAGCCATATCTGATCCTCAGTCTTGTGTTTTATATTACATGTAAGTAAAGAGAAGGGAAGAAATGCTAGGTTTTATTTTTAAAAATGAAAATGTGGGGAAAATATCTGCTTAAAATTTTCCAGATTGCTTGCTTGTGCTTACGGCAATTTCTACTGAGCTCTTCAAAACAAGATATTTTTATTTCTGTTAGTGACAACAAGTCTAAACATGGAAAGTAGAAGAAAAAGAACTATGTAACTCATATTAATGAATCAATTAATATATATATGATGGATGCAGGCTCCAGTTCACAGGCAGCTACTTGTCTGGTCCAAAACTCAACCAATATGTTGCCATTCATCATATGAGTCACCAGCACAAATAGCTACAGGGATATTCTAGACTGTAAGTCAGTTCTGGCCAGAATGGTTTCTCATCTGTTTGATTTTCTATTAGCTTCTGCTCATGCACTCTTGCTATTAATATTACTTCAGAGACTGTCTAATTTAAAGAGAAAATGAACCAACATTGCCACAAATGTCAGACTCTAACAAACGTAATTTTATTAATAAACTCATTTTTATTAATGGTACACATGTATAAAATGTCTCCTTTTTCTTGCTGTATTATTCCACTTACTGAGCCCTATTGAATGAGAAAATTTTTTAAATTAAGAACCACTTATTGAATACCAGTGCTTAATGGTGGGCATAGGGTTGAGTGGGTATGGCTTTAAAAGAGGCAGTATGACGAACTCTGATGACAGAGACTTTCTTGAATCTTGAATGTGTCATTTTCTATATCCTGGTTGTGACCTTGAGCTACATTTTTTTTTAAATTTCAAGAAACTGCCTAATGGCTACATGGTATTATGCTTTATTTTATTTAATTATTTTCACTGGCACACAATAATTGCACATATGTATGCGGTACAACGTCATGATGAATTACATGTATACAATGTGTAGTAATCATACCAAAATAATTAGCATTCACATCTCCTTAAACATTTATGACTTTTACAATTGGACCCCACAAATTTCTCTCTTCTGGTCATTTATAAAATATATAACACATTGCTGTGAACTGTAATCACCTTCCGTGTTAAACACTATATCCTATTACTCCAATCTAATTGTATATTTTGGTATTTACTATTTAACCACTGTCTATCCCTCCCCTCTGCTAACCTTTCTAGCCTCTCATAATCTGTACTATACACTTCTTCTTTAATATTAACTTTTTTAACATCTATATATGTTGAAATATCCAGAATGAGGATATATGTTCATCTTTCTAGGCCTAGATTATTACATTTAACCAAACACCTTTCACCTTCATTCATTTTGTCATAAATGAAAAGCTTTTTATAGTAAAGCAAGATTCCAACATATAAATATATATATATATATGATTATATATTCCTATCCATTTACTACCAATGAGCACTCTATATCTTAGCTATTGTAGATGACAGTAATAGTAATCCAACATGTAACATTATTATTATTCCCACTAATTTTTGAAATTTTATAACCATAAGGAAAATTTTATATCAAAGTACCTGTGAGAGTGCCATGTTTTGAGTGCCTTATTTAGCTCTTATATAGCCTACTAAAAGTGTGTTTTCACAATAATTGAGCCCCTCTCTTCTCCATCCCCTTTCTCTAGTAACCTCCATGGATTGCCCCAACACACCCCCCCCCAACTCAACCACTGTGCCATGTAAAGGATGTTAAATATCATAAGCCTCCTCTCTGTAAAAGTTGGCAAACTCATGTAACTACAAAAATGTGTCAATTCTCATAAAATTCCCAATAAGTATTTTGCTTGCATCCCAAAATCCTTTGGTGCAATGAAAGTCCAAATCTTCTCTCTTCTGACGTCATAAATGTTCCACTCAATAGAAGTACAACCAAAACAAATTTTATGTGCTAAAATTGTCTATCTGTTCACTGGGAGGAAAAGGTCCTGGCCTGCCTCTGTGAGCTCAAAAGACCACATGAAAGCCTCTATGTGCTCAGTACTGCATCACATCAAGATTTCCTCCTCTAGTTTATGGTACCATCCTGAGGTATTTGTAGAAAGTAGCGTTTCTGTAGGAGAACCAGCTGTGCCTGACCTGACTGGGAGGGTATTCCAAACCTCGGTACCTGGTTTTCCCAGGACCATGATATCTACAAGAAAACAGTTTCAAATGAAATTGAAAAGGAAAGAAGTCTCCCCATACCATTATATGGTTTGGATAGAGCATTTGGGAAAGAGGACAGTTGTTGTTAGCAACAAGTGACTTGTACTTTATAGGAAAAATAGTAAATAATAGTATCCAAAATAGTGCCAGACACATGTACAATAAAATTTTTTTTTGGTCTGAATGGACAATCTGATATCATACAGAGCCACCCCTTTAATTCATGCAGTGTGTATTCCAAGATTTTTAGTGGATGCCATAAGGTAGTATTAAACCCTATACATACTATGTTTTACACTTGGCATATATCCTTAAGATAAAGCTTAACTTAAAAACTGAGGGCAGTAATGAGTTAACAACTGTAGTAGTAAAACTGAACAATCATAACAATATACTATGATAAAAGTTATGTGAATGTATTCTCTCTCTGAAATACCTTATTGTCCTTTTATTTTTCACTTAGAGGAAATGACTTACAGCTCCTTTTTGGCATATCAGAATTGCCAGCTCTACTCCTCTCACACACTAGTGCACAGGGAAGGAAAACAGGGCTTTCTACACAGCAGCATTGTGACACCATGAGAGTCAATCTGAAAACTGAGCCAGCTTTTAAGTGACTGACGGGCAGCAGCATAAACGCGGGATACACTAGACAAAGGGATGATTCACAGGATAAGCAGGAAGGGCCAGCAGGATGACAGTTCTTGCCACACAAAGCAGAACAAAATGCAATTTAGAACATTAACTTTTTTCTGGAATTTTCCATCTTGATATTTGGACTGCTGTAGACTACTAGTAACTAAAATTGTGGAAGGTAAAGACACAGATGAAGAAAGACTACTGTATGCATATTTCAAAATATCACATTTTATACAACAGACATTTGTCAATAAAAAACAATGATGTTTAAAAATATATCCCTCAACTATAAAATGCAAATAAAACAAGGTTTATATCACAAAGTTAATATGAGGATCAAATAAACAAATGAAATATAGAAATTACCTAGCACAGTGCCCAATTAAATATTGGTTTGTTTCCTTTCCTATATCTCCCCTTATGAAGGTCCCCAGGGTAGCACAGTTCTGATCTAGACAGGACTCTCAGGAGTGACTGAACTATCTACCTTCTGTGGTATATTAGCCATTTCCCATCATGGGCCCTCCACTTGTGTCTGTCATCTTTTAATCAACCCATCTCCATTATTCATTATTCTATTTCAAAACTACCCGCCATATACCTTATATGCAACAGAAACTGTATAAGGCAAACGGATACAATGGCCCCCATGGAATTCGTTATGCGGTGGCATTGTATACCATGATACAGTCTATTGATTTGTCTATTTGTGCTGCCATTTCTTTAGCTATCTGGCAGGAAGTAACATTTTTTTGTGTGTATCTGTATGTACCAGGAATTGAACTCAAGACCTCATGCTTGCCAGGCAAACACTGTGACTCTGACCTGTATCCCCAGGCCCCAAAACTTACATCTTAATAATGCTGAGACTTGAAATACGAAAGTGTGGCATATCTCTCCTTTCATTTAGGCCTCTAATTTTTATTTTTTGAAATGTTTTATGGTATTCTGTGTATGGGATTGTACATTCTGTTCAATTTATTGTTAAATATTTTAACTTTTATACCAACTATGATCTTGAATTTTTAATTTCTAATTTTTATAATTTTTGTTAGTATTTATGAATGAAATTGCTACTGATCTGAATTCTTCCTCTTCATTAAATTTAGTTACTGGCTGTGGTAGAAGTTTTGTAAATTCCTTAGAATCATCTGTATTGTTAATTACATCATCTTCAAAGAGACTTTGACTTCCTCCTGTTCATTGAAGATGATTTTTGATTCTTTGTCATGCTCTATTATGGTAGAGTGGACCTATGGTCCACTGTTGAATAGAAGTGGTAATCACACACATTCTTCTCTCATTACACTCTTAAGAAGAATGTGTATTATCTTGAAGAATAAATCCTGTTAGTTTTTCCTTATACATCATTTATGAGACCAGAAAATATTACTTTTAATTTATTGCTAGTTTATTATCAACAAGTGTTGAACTTTATTGAGTGTTCTTGAATATAATGAGACAATCATAAAGATTTTCTAGTTTCTGTAGTGTATTGAATCGTATTCTATAATTTTCAAACACCAAACAATAACACTTACTTGGCCATAGTTTACTATTCTTTCTAGAGATTGTTGCATTTTATTTGAGTTGCAACATTTTGACATTTTACTGAAGTGTTTTGCATCTCTGAGATAAGACACCAAGCTATATAATTCTTCATTTTAGTGCCAAGGAAATTCTACCTATACAGAATATAGTCAGAATGTGAGATAACCTCACTGTAAATGTTTTCCCCAATGTGCTACCCTTAATCTGCAGGACTGTGAGTATGACGGGATAGCACATTGTTCCCATGATTATATTACATTACACAGCAAAGTGGATTTTACAGCATGCATGAGGTTATCAATCAGTTAACTTCAAGTTCATCAAAATAGAAATTATATGAGTGGGGGTTATTTACTCTGAGGAGTGCTTTAAAAGCAGAGTTTCCTTAGGGTAATAAAAGAAGAGGAAGTCAGACAATTTAGCAATGAAAAGAAGTGTTTGATTCCATAAGAAATATAGAATAGACCTTCAGTGGTAGCCAACAAAGAAACATGCATTTTTTCCTCCAAAACTATGTGACACCAACAACTAGAAAGAACTTTAAAAAGAACTCTTCCCTACGGACTCCAGACAAAACTCCAGGCTACCATCTTGATTGTATCCTTGTGAGACTCTATGCAGTAATCACATATGAGCCTAACTGGACTTTGGATCTGCATGTCAAGAAATAAATAGGTCTTTTTTAAGTTAATAAGCTAATTGAAATGTGCTACATCATAAATAAGAAAACTGATAAAAGAATTTCTTCCCCTTCTAATTTAAATAAATCTGTGTCACTTATTTGCAGTAATTTGATTGTCATAAATCTTGGTACTATTTTCTTCATTTTTCTCCTGCTTTGAGTTCATTGAGCTTCTTATATTTTTATTTTCATCAGAAGTATCGTCTTCAATTTTTCATTCCTTTATCGCCCCACCCCCACACCATTCTCATCTCATACCAGATTCACAATCACCTCACTTCACGCTCCTAAATAGCTGGGATTACAGGCATTTATCAGCATGACTATTGCTGGTTTTCTTCTACTTTCATCTCTCCAATTACACATGTTTGAACCCTCTGATATGGCCCCAATACTCACTGATACTTTGTTCATATTTTTCAGTCTCTATTAAAAAATTCATTGTGGGTGGTGCATATTACTTTGTCTTTGAAGTGGCTCATTTCTTCTGAAATTTCTAGCTTTCTGTTAATTCCCACTTATTTTATTTCATATATTTAATTTTAATCTTTGTACACTGAATATCATTTTTATCTCACTTTGTATCATATACTTTCTTTTCTCTAAATCCTAAAGATATTAAACACTTAATAATTGTTATTTTGATTTCGGTTTCTGCAAGTCATCTCTCCTAATCTGTGATTCTGTGTCTTCTAGTTGATTTTTTTTCTCTTATTTATAGGTCATCTTTTTCTATTTTGTTACGTGACTGGAAATTTTACACGGTATATGATAAATCACAAAAGTGGGATTGTTAAAAGCAATTATTAATTTTTACAAGAGCTCTTCAATTGCTTTTGTCTCTCTGTAATGGGGTAGTTCTGTAATTTAAAATTTGTTTTATTCTTTCCAGATTTCTTTTAAGGTTTGTTTAGATAGGTTCAGTTGATCATATACTCCTGGGCTAATTTGGCATCACTATTAAAACTTTCTGAGAACACTACACAATCTCCCTTGTATTAAGAGATCTTCTCACTTTGTTCAGCAGGAACACAAAGCATAACCAGTTCCCTGTGTTTCCCATGATTGTCTTGCCTGTACTTTCCCAAGTATCCTTCCCCACCATCAATGGGGCATACCCAAACTGCAAAGACTGTGCCTAAAGATATATAAATCTCACTCTTCTTTTCTATTTACCTGTCTTCTTTCTGGTACTCAGTGCTAAAGATTCTGTAGAGTCCTGAACTCTATTCCCTCCAATCAGTGAGACCACCAGATGCCGTCTGAGTTTTCCCTCTCTGATTGGCATGCTGGGAAATCCCTTCCTGCCATGAGCAGAAACACCTGCATGAATCATCTGGCCAGTTTTCCCTTTCTGAGAATCACTATTTGGCCCTACATGTTTTTAAGTATCTTACTACTATTTTTACAGTTACCATGCCTTGCTTCCTGCATTTTTAACATGTGCGAGATATCTTCTCATAGCCCAAGTAAAAAATTTAGGCACATGGTCCTGATAAACTCAAAATACAATACACCAGTAACCTTCACGGGCCAGGCAAGTGATGCAAGTGGATTAAATGAGACTGCTATAAAAGAAGAGAACTTTGGGTAATGGCTTGTGCTTTAGAATAAAATATGGAAAGTAATGGATCTCTGCAGTGTAACAAGACACTCTTTGTGAACTTGGTTCCATATCCTCTTCTCCAATCCCTTTTGAATACAAATCAAAACTTAGAAACTCAATTCTTTGATGAGATGGGTAGACTATGTTTAATTTATTATATTAACTTTTAAGAATGTTTGCATATTACTATACTTATGTCATCTTTTCCTTGGGAAAATTGAGAATTTCTGACAAAATTTGGTCAGGAATTTATTAGGAAGTAGCATTGCTGAATTAAAAAGTGAAATGGCTACTAAATTCCCTAAAATATGTATTTCCTTTATTCTGACCAATAGAATCAGAATAACCCATTAAAACCTGAGTAAGGAAAGTAGTGACCATCAAAAATACTTTTTTTTTTCAAAAAAAAAGACTGTATTATACTAACTAGTAGCTCTAGTCAATCTCAAAAAGTTAAAATATAAATGTGTATTCACAAGTTATAAGTTTGTGTTTATAGTCATTCAAATTTTTTAAAAACTCACTGCATAAAGACACTTTAGCATTAAAATAAACAGCTCATATCTTGAAAAAAACAATAGTTAAAAAGACGTCACACGGAAGTGGAAAATTATTCACAAGCATCTGAAAATTAAGACTAATATTCTTATTTCTACTTCACATACAGTAACCAAACCACAAAATGATGATCTAGATGAGTATTTATGTAGCTTTCTATCCTCGCCCAAGAATAACAGCAAAGACCCTGATACCAAGTGAAGCAGAGTCATTCACCTGCTGCAGTGATAAAAAAAAGACGCCTAGAGAAGCAATCTGAGAAGCATTTGTAGAAGAGTAGATCTGATCAGTCAAATTCTGTGAATTGGATAGGTATATGTTATGCTTTTGGAACTTTGGGGAAATTTTGAAGCAACAAAAATGCCATGCAGATTCCCCAACAGCACCCCAACAAATGAAAAAGTGGTATTTTGCATACGTCAACCTAAAACAACAAATTAGTAAGCCAAGTGACACCATCAAATAAGAGTACCTAAAGGAAGATATAATCCAACCAATGATCAGTAACCACTCAATTCTCACTCTGAGAATCCATTTGTCTAATAAGCACCAGACATGCCATGTTTCTAAATGAAGGTTTGAAAATAATTATTCATTTCAGTAACTAGATCTAGAAAAGTTCTTTCTAAAACTCCCAAGTGACAGTGAAGCCTAGTGAAGACTGGACTTCTCAGACAAAATATGAGTTTACTTAGATATCAACAGTCCTTATGTTAACCTTGCTGTGGACCTTCAGCCATTTAGGAAGCTGGCAGTATTTGGTGTGATTTAAGAGCAATCAGACGGAACTCACCATTCTGAACAAATTCTTAACAGGTTATTGATACAATGTCCTTCAATCTGCCCACTGGGGAAACAAGTTAATTAACTCATATGACTAAGCAATAAGTAAGGTACTTATTGCCAGTGTTAAGAGCTAAAGAATATGTCAGGAATTCTTGTGAAATCATTTTAATCAAATTTCAGTGGTACTCCTATTTCCTTCATCTATTCATTGACAAAATCTTAGTGATGTTTTTCTTGAATTGCTTTGCTTTTCCTTTTTGGGGAGGGAGAGGCTGCTTACAACCATTACAAACCACCTATATTTTAGACCTTTGTCATTTCTCACGTGTGTGAGTACATCACCTTACAGTTTTGCTGTGATGGTTAAGGTTGATAGTGTCACTTTGATTGGATTCAGGATCCAATCCATCCAGAAGATTAATGGAAAACACTTCTGAGTGTGTCTGGGTGAGTTGTGGAGGCCTGACCTTGGAGCCCATATGTGGTTCTTCGTCCCTTTTGTCTCTGGCTCTATTCCTCTGTGCTACTTTCCAGCCACCATGAACTGTGCTGCTTTGTTCTCGATGCCCTTCTGTCATGATATTTCTGCCTCAGAGTCAATCAGTCATGGACTGAAACCTCCAAAACCATGGGCTAAGTTAAACCTCTCCTTTAAATTGCAGATATGGGATTTTGTGTCCCACAGATGGGAAAACTGACTGATACACTTACCTCTTCCATTTTAGAAGTCAAAATGAATCTTATCCTATATATCTCTTTTTAAAACCACTTAAGGGCTACTGAATAGGAACAGATAAAGTTCAGATGTCTAAGGAAGACTACAAGGCACTTAATAATCAGGACACTGATTACTTTTCTCAACTCATCCCTCATCACTGTAGCCAAACCCTCCAGCCAAATCCCACTAATGAGAATCCCCAGAGAAGTCCCTGATGTCTCTTCTCTTGACTTTTGTGCATGCTCATTTCTTTACAAAATAAATTTCTTCTCTGGCTCTTTTCAAATCTCACTTCATCCTGGCCAGTCATCCTTTCAAAGAGTAACTCTATCTCTTAACACACATGATTGATATCACTTCCTGTGTGAATCCTTCTCTTACATCACTGCATGGCATCAGAGGGCTATATGAAAACGTCTTCCTGCAGAAAAAACCAGCCCTCTGCACCTAATTCAACCTTAGTGACAAGTGAGGGTACAGATAACCTATTTCTTGTGTCTTTCCAGTCACCCACATTTTATCTACTCATTGATAATTTTTTGAGTAGTGAATGAAAATGCTTGCTGAAGTAACACATACTATAAAGAAACACAGCAGCGAGAGACCCAACCATGTGTCTTGTACTGCAGTCATTCATGTGTCTCATCCTATCCTTTTACAGAGTCCTTTTACAGAGTCATTTATTCTTCTGTCAGTCCCAAATAGTTATTGACCTTGATCACATACAAGATTTGCGAGGATTTAAAAACTTATGTTGAGGCCTGGCAGAAAATAAAGGGTAAAGTAAAACTGAGAAATTTGCAGAGGATTTCTATTGATTTACCATGGCATGAGCAAGATGCAGGTAAAGCACAGGGAAGTGTGCAGCTTCTCTCTACCCAGACCTCCATAAAGTACGCTTACAAATCAATTCTCTGTGAATTAGGTTGACTTAAGTCACTATTGACTTACTCACTATTAAAATTCTAGTTGAAGAAAACAAAGATTCAGAATTCATCCACCTCTCAACCTCTTTGGGACTGATGTCCTAAGCCAAATAATTTTCTCTTTCTCTTCAGCAGGAGCCTCTACCTCTTTCTCTATGTTTTGCTCTCCACAGAGCCATGCAGAGGGACCTTTACAAATGTTGATCAGCTCACTCCTTTTTCATCTTTTAAAGGATTTCATTAATGTATATGTGCAGGACATAATAATTACATCCATTTGGGGAACTGGTATGTGTATACAGCATATCTGGATCATCTTTAATCCATCCATGCACCCCTACACAATTCATCCCTCCCTTTTACCCCAGCACCCTTCTCCATCTCCAACACATCTGCCTTTTTGTTTCCTACCACATGAACTAACTAATTACAATAGCACTTGGAATCTACTGCTCACTCCTTGCCAGGGTTCCAGTGGCTCTATGAGTTGGACCTGGGTCATTCTCTCTTATTGCAGCTCCTGCCACTCTCAGGTCAAATGTCCAGCTGCTTGTCTCCTCCAGCCTCTGCATGAAATATATTCTCTCTAATGTTCATACAAATCATTTCCGCAGTCCAGTGGGGTCTGTGCTCTAACGCCACTTCCTTCAAAAAGCCTTCCCTCACTGTTGTATCTAGAATAGCTAACCAACCCACCACTCCCTTTTCTGTTGTCCTGTTTTGTGAGTTACATTGCATCACTATTCATCATCATATAAACAACCTACAATTGCCTTGGTTATATGTGTATTATGGTTTTGTTTATGTTTAGTCTCGGAATTCCACCCAAACACAATCTCCCAAAAGCTATTAGCTCTTTTCACTCATGTAACTCAACACAGCAACTGCTGGTGTAAGGTAAGCATCCTGCTTGGAGCACCATTAGAGAAGGATACTTTCAGTGTTACTCACAATACACATCGGATTTCAAGCCCAGGACTTGCCATATGATTGTTGGTCAATGAATAATAATTGCATTTATTATTATACATAAAACTATCTAAAGGCACAATGCTATATAAAGACATGCTTATACTTAAATTCTGACATATATGTTGTAAGAATTAATATTTATAACCATGCCTAAGATTTAAAATATATTTGATGGAGCATAAATGAAAATCAACTATTTTCATTAATATGTGTATGAAAATGTGTGCTTATATAAACACAAACATATACACATATATACATACATACAATTATCTAGAATTTCACAGATAATATATTATAGCTATCATCTCCTAAACTGAAAGTTAATGATAGTTTCTCTCATCATATACTTAAATTCATTTAGGAAACATTAAAATTATGACAGTAAATATAAATATTATAATGCTAATTTTATGAATTAACTGAAAAAGTGCTATCAGTAACTGAACAGTTACATTTTTATTCTCCAGAACAATGAGATTTTAACTATTTTGATAATGAAGAGGTGACTGACACCTTGAGCAGGTGATTAGCTCAGCTATCCTTCTTCCCCATGAAGGAGATAAAACCCCTTCTCAAGGAGGCTTCAGGTGGCATTTCGCTAACTTGCTCCATTGTCCCCCTGCTTTTTGCCAGGGAAGAACCCGGGAAGGAGGACATCACCAAACAAACGTTAGAACTTTGATCTTGGACTTCATAGCCTCCAAACTTTGCTGAAATAAATTTCTATTCTTTATGAAATAGCCAGTATTCCAGTACAGTAGCAAAAATCTACTAAGTCTCTTCATGAGCCAATTTTCAAGTGATCTAACCTGTTGGAACTAAATATGATTTCTTATCCACCTAAACAAAATATATGTGTTATATTAAAAGTCTGTTGCCAGTGTGACACCTACTAGTACAAAAAATATCTAATTATAAATTAAATAAATTCGTATTTTAAATCCCTGGAAAAATATTCTTATGTTTGTTATTTTATCACTTGGTATATTTGTAATCTTTTCTATCCTGATTAAAAGATAATAAGTTTTTCTGCTATGCAAAATATTTCCATTACTTGGTCAAATTATATACAAATATTTGTTCATTCATTTTTCATGTATTTATAGTAATGTACATTAAGTCATAAACATGCCTTTTTAGCATTTTGTTCTCTAAAATTGTCAAAAATGGGGAAAAAATCTTTTTTCCTTTTTCTTTACAACCAATAAAAACAAGGCAACAAATTTAGAAATCAATATAAATCAATTTTCAGCATATACTTTGGAAGAGTTAGGAATATAAATCAAATTATTTTAAGTCAGTTAAATGAAATGTTCTTACAAGTGAAATATAAATATAACTATTATGCCCATCTGATAAGGAAATTTCTCTAAGTGCAGTAGATATATTTGTAAGCAATTAAAATCTATTTTCACAAATAGAGAAGGGAATCCTTCCATCATAAAGTTTTTTAAATTCCATGTCTGTATTTTTTTCAATGATCATTTAATTTTATAAATCTATTTTCCCAAATGGAAAAGGGAATCCTTCCATCACAAAGTAAACTTTTTAAAATCTCATGTCTATTATTTTTTTCAATGATCATTTAATTTTATACCAGTAGTGTTGAAAAATTATGTCTAGTACACTGCAAATTCTACCATCTGCCTTTAGAAACTTTCCATAATATCTTTCAAAGATTGACAAACTATTCTCTTCCTGAAGTTGTGCCTTGGAGCTTTAGAGTGCAAATGTAGTTTAAAACAAATCATGCAATGTGTATCTTAGAAGCATGAGGTATAGTGTTGGTAGATCCCTCACAGAAAAATTCATTACGTCTTGATATTTTTTTCTATTTTTGAAAGTGCCTGCAAAGCTTAGCAATTCAATTTGCATCCAAATATATAGTTTTTAGGTTGAATCCAATTTATGTATTCCAAAAAACTGTCTTTCAGGACTATTTTATCTCCATTTGAGAAAGGACTAGTTTATGAAACTCTTCTGTCCTTTACTGATTGAACTCCGCTTACCCACATGTATTTACACATTTGATGACAGAAATCTCTTCTGAGGTCTTTGTTTCTCTCATGTAAATTGAAATCTTTCTTTCTAATCAGGTCATTGTGAAATCAACGTACAGAGAATTTTCATATATGAAAAGTTGATTTGACATTAACCATAATATTTTTTTAAGCATTGTGATAAAACTGGGTGCCCCATAACCACACCATCTTCCTTTTCTGTACCCAGTGGAAGTAAGCTTTCTTACTTTGGTATTTGGTACTCATTAGTATTTGCTAAAGTTAACTTTTAACAGACAAATATATATATAAATACCAGTAGTGGAATTTCAGCTATATACCACATGGCAGGGCATTTGGAACTTCACAAAAGGCCACCAATTTTTACAATAACGTGAGATACTCTGGATTAAGATGGTGAAGAAAACTCTATGTTCATCAGTTGGGCACAAATTAAAAGCATAATCTTACAGCCATGTCACAAGCCAAAGTTTATATTCATTGTATATTTTTGATTACCTTCTGCATTCGCATTAATGTGTGCTATCCATTGCATCCCTCTAAAATCCCAGAAGGAAAATCATCTTACTATGTGTCAGTATCTCTAAAACACTCCACTCTTCCCGGCAACTCCAGACTTCAGTATGTGCTTGAACAAGATGGATGTGTATTCACTAAAAGACACACACATAAAAATAATAGTAGTATTATTAGTAATAATAAAAAGAAATGTCTCAATATCCATTATCAGTAGAATGAAAACTATAGATTAGATATTATGCAATAGAATATTGGGCTCAGTGAAAATTAACCCAGCAGAACAAAATAATCATACATTAGGAAATGAAGCCAGATGATACACAAATACATAAACCGTGTAATTCATTTATATAAAGTTCAAATATTATCATACCTTGCCAAAAGTCAAATATTACCCTTTGAAGGGACCAATCATCAGAGAGATGGGTTAGGAGGAGCTTTCTGGAATTTCTGTGATTTCTATGTCTTCATCAGGGTACATGTCACATGGGTTTTTTTCACTTTAAGAAAATTCATCAAACTGTACTATTATGATTTGTCCACTTTTCTGTTTGTGCATCATACTCTAATAACACCTTAAAGAGAAACTAAAAACATCCACAAACATGCAAACTTTATCAACTAGTAGAATGAGTGCTTCTCTTCAAATGGCTAACTTATTCACACTGAAGGAACTAAAGTGATTTGAACTATCAGAAACATAAAATGTCTACCTTGTATGATCCCAGGTTGTAACTGCCGTATGAGAATGATCTTCATCTGGATTCTTCATTTATTCAGAAGCAGATTATAGAGTTCTGACTCAGGCACATTTCTTCATAGAATGATTATGAACAGGCTTTGGGTGTTGAATAATTATCCAGAGCATCTTGTATAGATGAAATCATTTGGCAAAAACTTCACTGACCCAGCCTGCACATACGTGGTTTTCATGCTCCCAAAGATCAAGCAAGAAAAAACAATATGTCAGAGAAACTAGAATTCCATCCTACACTTCCTTCACTAAAGGTCATTTTACTTTGTTGATGAGATCTGTAGAGTGACAAAGACCTATTGTTGTTAAGGGATTTTCCGTTCTTGTGATCTTTTGCAGATTTTACTTCCAGTGTTTGTTATAATCATGGACATTATCAGAGCTATTCACACCAAACAATGGTTGACAGAATTAAACTGTGTCTTATTTGTGTTACTGAAATGCAGAGTCATTGCTTCATCAGTTTTGCTGACTGGGCTTTTTGATCCTCTGGAAGGATTTTGAAGCAGTAAATTCAGTGATGATACTCTTTGTGATCAAATGAGTGTCCCTGATAGAAGTCTGATTCTTCTATCAACCCTCTAGTGCCTATTATCTACTCATACAAGGATTTCAATTTAGGGTTGATCAGGAAAGCAACATCTAGTTTCAAGTAATAATTGTCTCTTTTGATGTGATCAGCTTTGTGTTAAAATGAATGAAGATACACATCTATTAAGAAGCACAAGCCAGTTTTAAAGCATTTTATAATCAGGAAGAAATTTGCCTCTTTAAGCTATATGAAAAAAAAAACTAGTCTCCACTGCACTCATCATTTATTTATTACATATTTATTTATCTACCTATTTTGCTAATTTTTATTACAAAGGCAATGAATCTAGATTTCCTAGCCAAATTTGCATATTAAGTTCCTGGTAAGGTCAAGTTTATGATCCTGAGTCACTTATTTATCTTATCTTGTGTTGTACTTATGAACCACACTTTATGATGCAGGATGGTGCTTGAGATGACGATGTTTTGTGTATCTTTTCATCTTTATCATTCTTTCAATGTCCTAAATCCATTTATTTGTATAAGTCCAAAACACTTCATTCCAATCATTGTAAGACAGATACAGTTTCACATAAAATTCAATACAATTTTTCTGTAACGCTATACACACTGTATCTTACCTGAAGAAACAGATTTACTTTCACAATTCTTTTGTTTCTTCATAATTCTAAGAAAACTAGAGACAGTAAAAATCTACCAATAGAAAAATAGTTTAATTATTTGAAATATTCTCCTTTAATTATTGCATTTTATCAAATATAGTCTTTCCAATACACATACAATAGAATGTAATTTGAAAGTTCCTTTTATACTACAAGGTTTAGTTTGCCATTATCTTACAATAAATTTATCATTTTCATATAAGAATGTTTATTAGAAATTATCTAATCTCGTGATGCGTGACATGATAATCAGTATTCTTCCACAGAACAAATGTCTTTGTCTTAGTTACTTTCTCATTGCTGGAACAAAACATCTTACTCTACAAGTTAAAGGAAAAGTTTATTTTAGCTCAGAATTTATAGAAGTTTCAGGCCATAATCAAGTGGCTCCAAAGCAGAGGTGCACGGCAGATGAGAAAGAGGTCATGACGTGGCAGGCAGGAAGCAAAGACTTCTTTCTCCTCTCCCTCTCTTTTTATTCCATTCAGATTACAAGCATATTCACTGGTGATATTCACTTGTAGGGCAGATCTTTCTTCTTTAGTAAATTCATCATTCACACTCAGAACCATGCCGAACCAATCAGTAGACTAATGCAGTATCATACACATTCATGACCTCTTATCCCACAACCATGACCTACTATTATAAACCCCTGATTCAGTCACTCCCAATGCCCCACTGTGAGAATATGAGGCTCTGCAGGGACATCTACATATTCATAGACATTTTATAATTCACTGTTTATCACACTAAATAAATCTTGTGCAAAATGTAACATAGTCATAGCAAATTCCAAAATATTTGAAGAGCATGATATCTCTAACATTCAAATAAAAAAGGAAAAGTGATTTATAGTACAATGTAACAACATACAAGTACTTGAAATTAGAACACCTTAGAGGATACAATGAGGTTATTGAACCTATATATGAATCATGTGCAAAAGCAAGTGTGCTTGTAATGTCAGCTCAAATACATCAGGAGCATTGCCTTTGGTAATAAAACTTTTTGGGAAAAGAAAACATTGTATTGTTAATAGCATTAGCTTATTTTCTTGCCTTCTAACTTTTTTATTTTTCTTTTGTATGCTTTTCCTTGAGAACAAAGATCTTAAATGTATATTATTGTAAATTTAGTGTGTAGTAAGGATGTATCATTACAATTACTCCTACTGTCTAAGAAATTACTCTCCAAAATAGTAGCTTAAAATAACGATCTTGACTTCCTGGGTAAGACCTCAGAAAACTCATTTTAATAAAGCAGTAACATAAGTAGTCAAAATTCTCAAAAACAACTGCTTTTGGCCTCAGGAAATTAAAAGCATACACAACAAATTGAGAAGTGTTTATTCCTAGGATGCGGTAAAGAGAAGAGAAAATATATGAGACCAGATGAAGTGTAGACCTCAAATGTTCATGGGAGCATTATTCAAAAAAGACCGAAACTGGAAACAATTCAAATGCTCAATTATCTGTGAATGGGTAAAGAAATATAGCATATCTGTGGAGTGGAATATTATGTAGCAATAAAAAGCAATGAACTACGAAGGAGTAGCTTTTCAGTGACAGCCTGTATTGAAAATATAGAAACTAAAATTTAATTTTACAATACAGTATATCTGCAAGGTAACCAGAACAACTTATTGGAAATTTCCTTTGTGTTACCTTTTCAGATATTCTAACGATTCTCTGAAGATTTGACCAGAGTATTCAATCATCATTAACACCTTTTACACATTCATTATGTCTTTTTTTCAAGAAACACCACTGTTGATTCTTTAAATATTTACCAAGATTTTTTAACCAACATTGTCTATTCTGGAGAAATACTGAGTAAAACAAGTTATAGATCGGCCCCTGACTCACACCTTGCTTTTCACTTAATCGTGAATAATTCTCTCTGATGACAAAAGGAACTGAAGCAATAATGATGGACATCCTAAATACTGATTTCAGTCGCATCTAATGTTTTCCAATTTTGTTTAAATTGAAAATGATTCTTATCCAGAGGGAAATAGGATGAGGACAGGGAGGATTGAGGGAAAAAAAGAGAAGGTAGAAGAGAGAGTAGATATGATCAAAGCACCATATATGCACGTATGGAAATGTCACAGTGAAGCCCTTGAATTTGTACAAGCAACAAGCATTAATAATTATAATAAAAACTACATTAAGAAAAAAGAAATAATTCATCTTGGATACAATTTGTTTATATAATGAGGCAGCGTTTCCCTAAAGTTTAGTGTTAAAATGAGTAACCTGTAAGTGAAGAAAGAGATAAAGGAGCCACTTTGTGATGACTTGAGTTTGTACTCCCATAAAAACCACATTTTGATAACAATTTGTAGAAAGCTAAAAATAGAACGAATAGCAAATGGCAACTTGGTGTTTTCTCTGTTCCAGGCACTTTGTTCCTTGTTACATCATGCTGTTAGATTTTGCAACAGTTTGCAATACTTACAATGTTCACTTTACAGGTCAATTAATATAGGATCAAGTTACAAAATATCACATAACATATTAAAAAAAGCTGGCATCTAAAGCTAGAATGGCAAATTTTAAAATTTAACACAGAGTTGAAAAGTTATGCTCTTCCTCTTAGATAAATTAGTATTCATTAGTCTTCATTCTTAGAAGACATCGTGATAGGAGGAGAAGCTAAAAATATATAGAACCAAAACTTTTCTACAATTGCTGAGATTGGGGTAACCACTTCTATTGGCTGTGCTACCAAATTTTTTTAAATATTCTTTAAAAACAGTCACTTTGGCTTTTCATATGTCTGGTTGAGTAAAGTATGCTATCTCTCCAAATTAAAAATCCATACAAACCATGTACTTTTGGTAGTAGCTTAGTACCAGGTAGTACTTTAAACTCAATATAGTTGTCAAAGTACTTTTCTCCCTATGACTTTGTGTACTAATACAGCATTTATTAAATCATAGTATAATTATATAAAACTTCCACCATTTGAGGCCAAGAGGTTACTATCTGAGAAACTGACAGGGATAATACTTTAAAGAAAAGACTTGTTTTCTCGGATTATCTCAAGCTCCAAATAAGAGCATGTAGAATGGGCTTTTTCCCTTAATAATAGAGATCAAATATCGCCTGAACGTTCACCTGGTGCCTTACAGGTGTGTCATAACATTACTACACCACTGTACCACATTTTTTATGGATATCATCATCCCAATAAAGTAAGCTATACTTTTATTCATTCCAAGTTTACATGCCACTGAAGATTTACTGCCAACCTGCTTTATGAACTTCCTTTGCGAGGTTTTAGCATCAATAGAATGTATCATTCTCTTCCTTTAACTCAGAGTTTTTCTGAACATTAAAACGAGCTGCATTAAATCAAAATGTATGTGGCATTCTCCTTGAACTGGAAGCCAGGTCAGAAAGTGAGGGAGAGAGTTGTGAAATGGAAGAGACCATAATTGTAAGAAAGAAAGAAAGAGATTCTACCCTGAACTATTTCAGCCAGTTATTTTACCTTAGATAAGTGATTAAACATTTGACAGCATCAAGTTCCTAATGGTAAGTGTAACTTATTTGTGCATGGTAAATCTTGGAAGACAGAAACCACTATGCAAAATGTAGGAAGCTTTCAGTACTTTAGCCAAAGACAAGATGAAGCTGGCATCACGGTTCCTCTTCTTTTGCTCTCACTTCCCAGTCATCCTGCTTTGGCAATGACAGGGACAGCTCTGCAAAGACATCATTTTGCTTCTGTTTCTGCTACCAAACTCCCTATGACATCATAATACTTCTGCCCCCAATTTTACAGCGATTGTGGTTTAATGATGCAAACATTGAAATTTAAATTCAATTTTACTTAACCTCAAAAGTGTAGACAGGATCTTTCAAAGAGCTAACCATTGTCCTGAAGTTGGTATGCATTAATTTACCATATACTTTAAAAATTGCCTAATATATTCAATATCATTCTGGAATTTTTAAAATTAATTTTTCAGGTTTATCTATATTTATGTATGAATTTAAGTCTAATGATTTTAACTGTGATACACAATTGTGTGAAAGTGTTAGCATTTTATCCATTTCACATTAATTTTAGGTTTAAATATATATATATAGTAAAGGCTACAATAAACATTTTATATGTGTCTCTTTTTGCAATTGAATGAAAAATTGTCTGCCAAATTCCAGAGTCAAAGAAGATTTACAAGGCTATATCTGAATACAATATTCCTAACATATTAAAATTTGCTAATTCTATGTTTGGCTATGTTTAAACTGCAATAATATTACTAATAGAGTAAACATAATTGTTTTATTGTCTTTGTGAGAAATTTGCAACACTTGACATCTTTATAGGTCTATTTTGGCTCTCTGTTAGTTTTATATTCTTTCTCTAATGCTTCATCACCATGATTTCCATTACTTTCTGTATTTATTACTTTTTAAATATGTCCCCTCTTTAAAAAAAAAAAAACTATAGTTGAAAGTCTATGAGAACTATGATGAAAAGTAATGTTTTCTTCCTTGGAAAATAAATGTCTTCTTTTTGCATTCTCTTTGGTAAGGTACCTACAGATTTTATCAGTGAGGGAAGAGCCTAAAAAACTTGATAATATTTTGATTCACTCAAGTGATACAAATTCACGCTGTAAATGTACAGTGTTAAGACCTATTAATTTTGTCTTCTCTTCAATATAAAAACAACTCCTTGTGATACTTTGAAGTTAGTGGCAGAGGACAGGTTTATTTCTAACTCACTTTTCTCTAAATTTGTGGTTATATAGTATTCCAGTTTAATATAACAATAATACGCTACTAGATCAAGACATTAACTTAATTATGTAAAGTTCACCTGAAATAAACTGCAAGATTGTCAAATTACATCAGGGCTGAGTAGCTTAACTACTCTATTTATTCACCTTTCTGGAGTACTCTAGATTATTTGTACCAAAGGTTTTAAATTATTTTAAGTAGCTGGGTAGGTCTAAATAATCTAATATTCTATATGTTATAGTTTCAACATATTGAAGTATTTCCAGATCTGATAGCTAATAATAATATTTCTACAGGTACACAATCTTTTCTCATATGCTGAATAATTTTTCCAAATAGGAGCTAATTTCCTTGGAATTTTATCAGTGAAAGTAATTTGAGGATTAGTATAAAATATGTTTTAGTGGAAAGCCTTGGTATTTCTTTTTTACAGGTCCTTTGGGATGCTTCCCACCTGGCATGACTATAAATTAAATTTTCAACAGAGTTTTAAGGGTCACACAAGTAGTGTGAATTCCATTTACAGCTCTATGTATAGGCTTATAGTAAGTAAGTGTTTCTACGTTTGACAGGGCAGATGTTGACACAGGTAGTTCTTTTCTTGTTACTCTGTGAACTTCTCACATATTGCAGGTACTCAGTTAAGAGATGAATTTCTTTGATTTGGGCTCTCGCTGCATGGCATAGAGCCCGCTCAAAACTGGCCTGTCTTTTAAGCCCAAAGCCAACTCCAACATTTCCCTCACTCAGAGTTGTACTTTGTCTTCTGATTGCTGATTATTTATCTTGTTTTTTTCTTTCACAACCATGTTATTTAAAATGTTTTCTTTATTTTAAATTTCATTTTTATATATTCTATGCCACAAAGTGCACAAATCAGTGAGTCATATTCTGAAAATGGAATGCATCATACTGTTTCAAATCTTCCTGCCTGACTGTCCTTACTGCTCATTTCTGTATCCCTTATGTCGTAGTCAGGGGTTACAAGGAGAACAATTACATACAGGGCACAGAATTTATAATAGTATTTTACAGTGATCACTCAGAATTAAATACAAGAAAGTACAGGAAATCTGTCTGCAATACTAAAGGCCCAGAAAATTCAACCACAGTAATGTTCTGCATGAGTTCAGCTGAAGACATAGAGCCCATGACAGTGCCTCCCACAAGTCCAGCTAGAGGTCTAGAGCCCAAAATAAGGACTCACGTTAGTCTATTTTATGAATCTGTGCTGCGAAAAATCAAAGGTCAGTGGTGGAAGCTAGGAAGTCTATACCAGTGGAGTAAAGGAGCTGTGCTGGTAGGTTGAAGGTTCTACACTGGAGCCGAGAAGTGACACTCAAAATAAGAACCAGGGCTGCTCTTAAAAGTACCACAGAAACCTCAGCAACAATGAGGTTCCAAGATCCAACAATGAGAACAGTTGAGTACATGCCAGGAAGCCAGCGTGACAAGCTTCTTATGGAGATTAAACAGCACACATCTTCTCCTTTGGAGCCAGGAAGTGATGCTCAATGTAAAGACCAAAGCTTCCCCAACATGAACTGCAGCCACTCTCAGCAACAAGGTCCCAAGGTCCTCTGATGATAATGACAGAATTCTTATCAGGTAAGCCAGCATGACAAGTTCCTCCACATGAGAACCAATGGCTCAAAAAAGCAACACTTAGGAGAACCCACAACACCTCACTCTTCTTCTCCACATCTCTATTCATCCTGGCAACTTTTCTCAGGTGGACCATCTACACCCAGCACCATGCTAATTTAATTCAGCTGTTGTTGAGTTGACTACCAGTTTTTAAACATTAACACTCTCCAACGTATTTACATGAACCCATACTCAGTAAATATTTAGTTAAGGAAATTATTGAAAAACAATAAGAAAAATGTTAGTTCTTTATCTAAATAGAAATTGTGTATCTCAGTACACAATAAATTTCATGATCAGCTTTTAATTTTCAATTTTATACATCCTATTCATTTATAGAACTAACAGCTAAACCAATTATTTTTTGGACAATATATTTTTGTGATATTTCATATAACAACATTGCTACATATGACTTTAAAATTTAATCTTAAATATTATAAATATACATTTAACTTTGAATATTTGTTGTATTTTTTCAGCCTTCTCTTTATCAACATATTTATTAGGTAATATTGTGGGTTAAGTAATAGCTTCAATGGATTTATATGTTAAGCAGTTGAAAATTTGGGGCTGGGGATTTAGCTCAGCGGCATGAGCGCCTGCCTTGCATGCAGGAAGTCGTGAGTTCAATCCCTGGTACCGATAAAAAGGAAAAAGACAAAAAAAAAAAAAAGAAAGAAAGAAAGAAAGAAAGAAAATTTGATGTGATTTACTCATTTAGCACTATTAATCTCAGTCCAAAAGCAAATTTGCTGTCCAAAACAATGTTCAACCACTAATATACATGTAACTCATGTTCAACAAGCCTATGCATGGTCAATGTGATGAGTTTTGAAATACAAGAGTAATAAACAGTGACAAAGAGAAACCTAAAAGAACCACAATTCCCAAGAGAAAACAAAGAAATAGAGTGATTTATTTGAAAAGTTAAGCAGTGTAACAGAGAAAACATCACTCAATCATCAAAGAAATTCTTGGAACTTTATTCTTATGAAATGGTGAGAATCTAAAGAACAGACTTGGAAATTACTACATAGAAATCCTTTTCCAAGATTATCAAAGTCCTAGTTGCAGGATATCTTAATCCTACATTCACTATCTGTTTTTACTCAATATCAAAAGCTTTGTTCAAGAAACTAGAATGAAGAAGACTTAAGAATGAGCTCACTCTGTACATTTTAGAGTTATGTTCTAATTAAAATATGGACATGAAAATTAGGTGAACAGGTTGATTTTGACAAATTATTATACTACTTCACCCTTCATTAGAATATGAATGCTACATTGCTGAACATTTTTTAAAACAGAGAAAACGTGACTCTTTCTGGGGTCCAGAAATATGAATTTAGTACTTCACATAAATATGAATTTAGTACTGACTAGAACACTTGCGTCCTTCCAGTTCATTAGTGGGGACATAGCTTGATGACAGTCCTGGGAATTTCTTCAAGGTCTGGTTTATTGTTAACTAAACCTTAATCTTTCAGGCAGCTGTATTTGTCTCTCTGTAATCAAAAAATAAAAGCTTCTATACCATCATCTCTCCTTCAGAAGAAATTAAAAAATGAGAGCAGGCTTATAAAAACAATAGTATTTTAATACAGCGGTACTTGACTTTTCCTGCCTAAGTGAGAATTTCCTGTCGAGAGAGTTGACAAAGTGGGTTTCAGATGGCTTTCCTGTAATTAATTTTCTTTGTGTGTGAATTTAATACTGATGCAAAGGTGTTGCTCATTTGCCAACACCAAGGTTTAATGTCTAACCATCCAACAGGAAAGGAAGAACACGGCTTCCCAGAATTCCTCCTTAATTAGCTTCAATCCTCACTCTATGATACTCATCCACTCATCTAAAACTGCTAATTGTTATCAATTGAATGATTTTCAGGATGAAATCAATACCTAGGAAGAATATAACTCATTTACATTGCTTGTTGAACAGCTGGGTGACAAGAAATGTTCATACTTATGACTCCAAGCGAGATTTGAACTTGTAGTAAACAGAGGTGGCATTATGTAAACATGCAAAGAGCATTGAACTTGAAATAACAATGACTGGATTCTTATTCTACCTGATTGTGGATAAATTAAATTATTCAAGAGCTAAGAGTCTTCATTTCTTCCATGACAAAATACAGATGAGGTTAGTCTGTTCCAATACAAAACAATTTTTTAAATTATCAAGTCAAAGTCACTAATCAAACTGCAGGTTGTACTATGCAAGATTTGGATTTAAAACTATATATTTTGAAATATCACATTCATTGTGCTAAATGTGTCTGTAATCTTTAAGAGCTGTGGGGAAAATAAGGACTTTGGAAATATCTGCACATATTTTATTCTCTTCTATTCTACACTTAGCTTTCCCAGTGAAACTAACTGAGATATTTGAGAATATAAAGGGTTTTGGATGAGTGAACATTGAGTGACTAAAGCTCTCAGGAAAGAATTTAAAAGATCTCAGAGGCATGCAGCCACGTTGTATAAACATATTTTGAACTGTACCATCCTATCCGTGATACTGGCGCCACAATTGCATTAAGTGAAATTTTATCCAAAATTTGGGAAGGTGTTCTGAGTTGATTTGTCTGCACTTCTGTTTTTTCTCAAAAACCTTAAGTGAAAATGAAGTCAGTGTAGACAAATGAGCCCAGTGTTAAGAAAGACCTAACCAGACCGAAACACTTTAATAGCAGCCAAGTTTGCCAAAACTGTCACTCCAGCCTCAAAGTGGTTCCGAGGGAAAACTTCAGAGTTACATTAAATTTTCTAGATGCTCATCCTTTTGAACTTCAGAGAAATTTATTCTTCCTTCATTTTTTTCTTCCCTTTTAAAAAGAAAGGATGGCAAGTAAAAGGAATGGGGCATAGTTGTATCTTTTTCTAACTTCTAAAATCCGAAGGACCATTTCTATGCCAGCCCATTATAGTAGTCATGAAAATGCATTTACTTATCTTTTATGCATGCCTCCCAAACCCATCGACTAAAATAAAGTTTATATTTATTTTTCTGGAAATACCCAAAGTGGCCCTGGCTAAGCTTCAAATCTATTTTTCTATATGCTGTGGCTTTAAATTTTGCTGTCTGTACTTGGAAAAAGGAGATAACTGGAAAAAAGTGCAACAATAACTGAACTTGGAAAAAAGCAAGGGCAAGTGAGAGTCTAAGAGTCAAATCATTATTTTTATTGGATGGATTATAAAACCCTCTGATGGCACTACTAAGGTTTCTTCTTGTGGTTAGAGTTTTTGTACTTTTATATAATTGCTATGAATTGCTTGTTTTACACAGATCTTTAAAAAAGGCATCATTCCTGTTTGCATTTTGTACTACATGGAATTTAAGAATTCATCCTTTTGTTACAAGTAATGTTTGAAAAATTACTGTTTAAATTTCCATCAATGACACAGCAGTCCTTGGGTAGATGCATAGACACTAAGTTGACATGAAATTAGGTAACATGAATATTCACTATTACAATGATTGGCCTATAAGGGGCCTTGGAAAGCTAGCTTCTTCCTTTGTTATCTTTACCATGCAAATTTTTTAACTAACGCAGTCTTTATTTTGGCTGACTGGAATCCTCCCCAGTGTTAGTATGTGTGTAATTATTCCTTCTTATGTAAAATAAAGAAATCCAAGGTATAAAAGTATTTTTATACTTTTTAAAAATAATATTGCCAGGGGCTGGAGGTTTAGCTCAGTGGCATAAGCGCCTGCCTTGCAAGCAAGCGGTCGTGAGTTCGATCCCCGGTACCAATAAAAGTGAAAAAGACCCCAAAAAAACCCATATATTGCCACAGAGTATACTAATTATATATATATATATACCCATACAGATTTTAGGTCTCAATCATAAAGAAAATTATATTTATATATATAATTATATATATATGAATTGCTTACAGTGAGCAAAATATGTGACTTCTTTTAACTCTATACCACATTACGAATGTTACTTCACCCTAGTTGCCAAAGTACTTTGGACTTTATTTTCTTCATTAGTAGAATGAGGGACTTGTTTTCCTGCTTCCTTATAAACTGTTCCCAAGACAAGAAAGAAAGAAGAAAACAAAACAAAACAGTACTAAGCCCACTTACTTCTATAATCCCCTTCTCCAGAAAAGTTCTAGGCAGACTATTGCTGGGTGGTCTGCTGAAAACCATTTAGTATTTGTTTTTTCCCTTTTTGTGAGGTTTTCCATTTGTTTGTTTTTTTGAGACAGGGTCTCACTTTGTAGGTTAGTCTGGCCTGAACTTACTGTGTAGCCCATGCTGACCTCGAACTGACAGCCACCCTCCTGCCTCAGCCCCACTGAGTGCTGTGATCTCAGACTTTGTGCCAGCACACTAGGCTACACTTGTTATTTGTAGATCTGGTTAGTTTTGTCATACCTCTGCCCCAAAATAAACCAACTTATACTGTTGTTTTCAACTGACCATGTTTTATTATGAAGTATAGCTGAATTTTTGTGACATAGTTAATATAGTTACTTCTTATGCAATAATAGCTTTTTCAAAAAGAAATATATATTCTGCAAGAAATTTAGCAGAAATTTACAGTACATTCTACATATAACTTTTGTTTTCAATATAGAATTGGTTCATTTTTCTTTCTATCATGAAAAAACTTACTTCTTTTCCTTAACAGACCACACACACACACACACACACACACACACACACACACTTAAATTGCCCAGGTTTGCTGTCACTGTTCGCTATTCAATAGTGACAGAAGAGAAGTCCACGATCAGGACAATGAAAAGATTGTGTGGCAAATTTGAAGAAGAGAAATCATACAGTTAAAGCTAAAGAAATTCAGAAATCTCAGCAGAGAGATGGCTGTCAAGGCAGTGGTACATGACGCTGGGGTTTTAGCCAGTTCTGAAAAGATCAGTCTCAGCAGAAGACATTCCTTAGGAAGAGCATTAGGCTCCTTTTTGGAGTCACTGCACTGAACTTTGTATATTGGCAGAGCACTTCAGAAAATGCTAAAGCAAAAAATTAATTTGCAAATGGAAGTAGAGAAGTAATAATTTCTACTTCTGTGTTTATCTTTATTGCTACGTTTATTTTATGTATTAATGCAAGATCCGACTTTTTTTACTTGTAAGCTTTTTCTGAAGACATAGTATACATCTTACTTCCTGCTTAATAGCCCTGTTCAATAAAGAAATTGAACTGGAGAAAATGTTCGGAGGTTTCTAAGAGTAAGTGTGCATAAGGTTGTGTGGACCGACCCTATGTAACAGCTGACTGCATTTTTTTTCCTAGGGCTTCATACATAGAAGGTTTTTTTTTTTTTTTTTTTGAATAGAACATTACTGCCTAAAATTAAAATATTCATGTGCATTTATTTTTGCCAGTTTTATGTTCTTCAGAACTGATGATAAAGAAGTCAATTTTAGATTATATATACAATTTATTGAAAACTGTTTATCACCTTGCCTGTTCCTTCTTATTGGGACCTCAGTAAGGACTGAGGATGAGAAAATAATCATGGAACAAAATAATTTAAAGAATCCATAATCTGTGAGAGCGCTCGTCAATTGATATGGCTTAATCTGAAGTGACTTCTGTGTAGGAAGAACCGTGAATAGTCTGAGTTTCTCACCTGGCTAGTGAAGGAAACAGCGGTGGTTATTGACAATTTGACGAAGCTGACAGCTGACCCCTCAAAATACCCAGCTCAGACTTTACTGGAAACACCAAACCCACTTGGATGGGGATATATTTTTCCCACACATATCTTCATCCAATTGGGTTTGGAACTTCCAGTAAAGACTATCTGAAAGTCTGGGTAAATAAGCTTCTACAAACATCCTATGGGTCTGTAAACTAAATGACTAAGCCAATCAAGTTTTTTCAGTGTGAGTTGCTCCTGGACCTGTTACTTCCATGATATTTTAAAGCATGGTCTTAAACACTCTGCTCAAAACACCCTCTCTCACATTCTCTACTCCAAACAAGCCCTCAGTTTGGAGGTCAAAGCAAGTGGCTGTGTTACCATTTGTGTACACATTCTCACCCCTGTCCTCAGTATGGCAGGGTCCCACATATGGGAAACTGGGTATTTATGACTCTCTGATATTGGAACCCAGATGAAAGCCATGAATATTCTAAAATGTTCATTCCATGCCACATTTTTCACTCAAAGAACATTCTAAGGCAAAAAAACTGCTCTCCTAATTTGTCTACAAGTGTTTTTACTGTTTAACTCTGCAGGAATATTTATTAATACACAGAAGTAGATGTGAACAAATGTCTTCCCCACTCCTATTAAAACTGCATATTAAAATAGAATGCTAACCTTAGCTTACCTTTGTGTTTGACATTTCCACAGGTCTTCTGGCAGTCTCCAAACTTTACTCAGCAACCCAATTCAGTTTTCACTTCAAACCAGCACCTACCTTCCTCCAATCAGCCCATTTGGATTGAGTTTGGACACAACATAGTTTCCAGCAGAGATTTGTTTCAAAAATGCACTGGAAACCACTGCTTGCTTTGCAAAAAGCAACTTGTCTACAGTACCTATCCTGTAGAAAAGAAGCTAACACAAAAATCACCAATCATTTTAATCAAACCTTGAATCTGTATCCTTGATCACCTATCACAAAAATAAGAAAAAAATGCTAAATAATGAAAGGACTTACACTCTCAGCCTCTCTGTCTCTATCTCTATTTATGTTTCTCTTTCTCTCTCTGTCTCTGTCTCTGTCTCTCTGTCTCTCCCTCTCCCCACCCTCGGATTTTTGTGTTCAAAATTCTAGAACTTCATAGAGTAATTCTCCCTGAAAACCCACAGAAAGTTTGAAAGAAAGTTCAACTCTAAGCTAGCCACCCTCTGAGGTTTTCATTGCTTTTATGATAGAATGTGTAAAGGCACATTCATTATTAGTTTAGAGAAAGAAGAGTTCCGATCCAGTCAATGTGAGATGCCTAGTGTTCTGGGAAATGAACCTAGCACACTTTTCTCACTGTCATGAGCTGAGCAACCCTGATATGCCTTGGGAAAGGATGGCATATTACTCTGGGTAAATGAGAAGCACACAGAAAATAAAATTGCTAGGTTTTGCTTGAAACTGAAAATTGTTGAAGGTTGAAGACTTTAATGTAGGGAGTTTATCAACAGCAGCAGAATCAGTGGCTTTATCAGACCCACAGTAAAGTCTGCAAAAGGCACTTCCTGCTGATGAAATTATAGAGCGAGAGATTTGGGTCCAGATTTTAGACTCCGGAAGCTCTTGAAAACTTGTTTGCTGCTGGTATGCTGAGAAAATTAATAGGTTAGACATTAACCCCTGAAATTTTTAAAGTAAATATAACATCTACTTTACTCAAAGAGTAGAACATGCCTCAATTTCATGATACATTTTGGGATACTTCATTTTGTATTGAAAGTCATTTACCACAGGTTCTGAAGCAACACTGTACATGGAATAGACAGCTGATAGAAAATTGAACTATTCTCAGTAAAGGAAAAGAGAATAAGTAACACTAAGCAAAACCTAGCTTGGATCACATTATTCCTTCATACACTGGTTATTTATTAATATAGACTCATGTAGACCTCCGTGCTGATACATTATTCAAACTATCTTGTAAATATTAAAATATTTTTAAAGGAACAAATGACAAATAATTTAGACTAAGGTATATATCCCTTGGGGGATTAATTTGGATTTTAAATATTTTGTCTATTCCTGCAAAGACATAAAATACTTATAGAGCTACTTTAAAATTGTATAAAATAGACATAAAACACAATGATCAGAATAGTTTTCAAGAATGCATTAAACTCAATGGAATCTATTCTTGGTGGTCCCATATATGTATGATATATATGAAGTTTTGAGAAATTATGCAACTGAGCACATTGCCCATCTTTCCAGTCATATCAGGAAAAGTTACTTTTCCTCAAAAATATTAAACTACTGGAGAAGTTAAAACAATGATCATAATATTGCATGATAAATTTTTTATTAAAAATATACCCAAAATGTTGAGGAAGTTTAGAGGAATTGCTCCAAAACAGACACTTCACTTTGTTGAATAAATTCCAAAAAGAGACGATGCCTTAAATAGATCTCACAAGTCTCACAGTGGGAGAGAAGTTTATTCCAGGCAAAGGGAGAACATAGAGAACTTGACATTCAGTGCTTTAAAGGTCAGAAGGGCCAAATCAGATTGGACATGGAGATATGATATGAGATTTTGCCAGAAAGGAAATCTGAAGCCAAAATAATAAGTGCAAACTTTACACTAAAGTCAGTTAAGAAGAAACAAAGAACTTAAATTGAAGACATAAATTGATTAGAAATCTTGACTGAAAATAGTTATAGATGACAAATTGAAGAGATTTGATAAGTCAAGTTATTCTGTGATGTGATCATCAGAAGACTTTTGTTATTTTTAACCATTATTATTGGCAATAAGTAATGTATAGAATACTGACAAATTTGTGAGCCAGAATTGAACTTAGAAGTCATTTGCTCTTGTATTACTTAGCACAAATCAATTATGCATAGAAAAGGCACTAAAATTGCTTATCCTCCTCTCTGATATGAGATGCAGGACATTCATTCAATCATATTTTCAGAAATATGAAACCACTTATCTCTAGGAACTAATATAAGTCAGGGGAAGGTAATTATTGTATCTTCAGTAAAGTATTCAGTCTGGCAAAATTAATTTGAAAATTATTGTTATTTGCTAAAGAATATCCCTTGTTCTACATTTTGAAGTGTCACAAAAAGCAAATTACTTGTTTTAAAAGTGTTTCTTCCAGGTGTGCTAGTATATATCTGTAATTCCAGCACTCAGAGGCTGAGGCTGGAGGAATGCTGTGAGTTCAAGACTAGCGTGGGCCACAAAGTCAGTTGAAGGCCAGCTCGCACTGCATAGCAAGACCCTGTCTCAAAAAGAAAAAAAAAAAAAAAAAAAGAATAAATAAAGAAAGAAAAGTGTTTCTATGATTATTTAAGATAATTAGATTAACTTAATATAGAAATCCAATCAAGGATTTTTTTTAGTGTCATTCTACACAGAAATTCTCTTTAACAACTACAGAGTCAGAAAACAGGTTAAAATATTTCTCCGTGTGTTGATGGTATTAGCCTAGGGCAGCATTTTTAAACTCTCACTGGCTTCATTTCATCCTCACTAAAGTACATATAATAAAACTCCAAAAGAGTTTATGTAAGGACTCAACAGAAAAGCATATTTAACATGCTTAGTGCAGTACCTGTCCTTCAGAAAGCACTCAACAAGTAGATCTTAGCAACAGTTAGCCTTGGAGAATAGCTTTTGCTTAGAAAAAAAGTCATTAAAAATAAGAAAGAAACAAAGTTCTGTGTTACAGCTTGAAATACAGCAACATTAGCATCCACTGAGAAATACTAACTTATGGAGACGTTAGACATCTTATTTGAAACTATCTTCACTAACCTTTGGAAGAAATTATATCAGTGCAGGGAAAAAAGTCAAATCCTTGAAGAAATGTTAATATCTGAATTCATAAAATATAAGACTATAACTTGTAATCAAGGGATATAAGCATCTCCCATATAAGTATTAAGAACCATTTGGTCTAAAAGAAAAAAACAGATGAGTAGAAATAATTCTCCGGTTTGTAGGAAACATATGTCTTTTAAAGATTATAAAACTGTACTCAATTATTTTTCCAAACACTACTATATATTTGTATATGTAACTTACTTTTATTTGATATTTAGTGACAAACATATGACAAATTTATAACAGAATAACACAAAATAGCCTTTCATTATATTTTCACCGCTTAAACATAAAAAATTAGTTTAACTCTATGCATTATCTAAACGTTATTATTTTCTGCTTTTGAAAATTCTGCGAAAACTCAGAGAACAAATCTAGTAAATATTAGCAACTCGTTTATTAAAAATAACTTAGAAGAACACCTAAAGTGCTTGTTTTTTAATGCCTAGGTTACAATTACCACATTGCATATAGTATGCACAATTAATTTTGATTGTTACATCTATGGTGTTTTCATAACCAAAGCATGCAAATAGATAGGAGCAGTTTTTGTAACAGCAAGGACAACAGATTCCACAGACCACTAGAACTAAAAGAAAAGCTACTCTATGGGAAGCTTTATATGATAGGGGGTTGCATTTAATAAATGTATATAGAAGTTCTCTATGGAAGCAGATTTATTTGTGTACCTTCCAAGGATCACTTATTTACAATAGCTTACAGTACATTTGCCAAAACCTACATCATGCTAATGCAATTCTGCTTCATTCTTATATACGAGTTTTCAAAGTGATTTTCAAACAGGCCCTATTATCCTCGCTTCACATGCACACTAAATGACGCCTACACACAAAAATAAACAGAAGTTACTTTCCTAAGTTGCGTGCTTTATCAACCTGTCCAGAGAACACCAAAATGTTAACTCCTCTTTTGCCCAGTAAGCATTAACACAGCTATTTTCCTATGTTTTGAAGCATCTGAAGATCAAATTAATGCAATTTGCTGCAGGCAGGGATCCAGAATCGCTCAGAAGTTTCCATTCTCCACATTTCCATCCTCAACTTCAATTTTAGGTACTGTCCGATGACTTCAGTGAGCGTGGGCTAAATACTGAAGATGCCTTTGTTACCTATAAGCCGCTTGCTTGTTGCATAAAGCTCATCATCTTGAAAATAAAAATTCACTTGAGGAAAAACTTCAGAAATCTCTTCTATGAGGAGTTAGGTGGAAGGTGGAACCCAGCCACACGGGGATTGGCAAAGTGAAAATGGGCCTGGGATATTTAACAAGCCCAAATTCCTGAGGAAATGGCAGCTGCTGTTGGTCAAAATGATTGACACTTTGAGGATAGCTGAATGTTTAGAAATTCATAGAAATCAACTCTCCATGTACTCACTGTTGTTAGAGAAGTAAAATTTAACATTATCACTTTATTTACTAGCTCTCCCTCCACACTGAATAAGATAGAGACTGTGCAAAACTTAATATTCAAACAGCCTCAACGGACTCGGAAGAGCTTTGATTGTGAAAATGTTAAAATTCCATCATTTATTTCATTAACCAAGAATTCAGCAGAGATGATTTAATTCTTATTTTACCTTATAATTTACAAATAAAACAAAATCCATACCAAAATAAAGTCCACAACTGAACAAATAATTCTGATTTTTCTAATATTAAATTAGTACGTTGAAAAGAACATTTACTAAGTGATTATGAATGGGGAAAGAATACTTTTCTGTGATGGAAATGTACGTAGTGCTTGTTTCTATCACCGTCTCTCCTGTCTCCTGTGTTCACTGTGTGTTTCGCTCTGTTCTTTCACCATCCGTCCTGTAGAAGGCTAGCATCTGGCTTATAGTGGATATATGCAGAAATTATACATTCTCCTGCTTTTAACATAAAACGGTCTATTTTTACTCAGAGTATGAGAAGCTGCAAACATTTATATATTAAGACTGACAGAATTTCATAGAAAAAGAAGACATGCTTTCAGTTTTGTGCACCTTTTTGCCACAAAATAACATCTGAAAAGGGTAAATATAATTCTAATTTCATAACTACCAATTGTTATGTTTTCTCATGACTTCAATTTTCTTGTGAAAGGAACATAGCACTGACTATGATGTTCCGTAGCCCCTTTCAGAGGTATTCTTTAACTTTCAAAAATGAAAAATGTAAAATAAGAAGAGGAATTACTGTGAAGTGACTTAAAAGTGATTTTTTTCCTTCCTGGACACAGCTGGTTTTGGAACTATCCAGTTTTCCCTGCTGAAGTTGATGAGGTCATTATCGCCTCAACCAGCAAAGGAAGTGAAATTCCTTCCAGTGTCTTTGCTGCTTTGGATGTTATCCAGTGGAGCAAGAAGAACATTCAATTTGATTCCTGACAGATAAGCAAAGAAGGAAAAGCTTGGTAAATACTCTGATTTTAAAACACAGTTATTTAAAGACATACACAGTCCGAAATTCGGGGTTTAAACATGCATGTGTAGTTGAGCCAAAGGATAATTAACATGTACACCTTATTAGAGTAATCCAAGCTTATTTTATTGCAAAATCCAATTTCTTATTTCTAAAAATAATAAATTTATTTTACCAGTCTTAGCTTTAGCTCTGAAAATATATATGAGTCAGACCATGATAAAGCAGTGAAAATTTTGTCCCTTAGTAACATGTCAATTTATTGAAATAAAAAGCACTCTTAAAGAATTTCAGTTAAAAGCATGGTCTAATTTAGAAATATACAATACCAAAATTCTCAAGTATGAAAAAATTAAAGCTACTTAAACTATTTTGCCAGCATATATCAACATTGACATTTGAAAATAACTAGGTTAGATATTTTTTTTTTTTATGTTTTGACTTATCTGTTACCAGGTAAGTATAGTCTATTGAGGGACTAAAAAGTGTTAATCTGTAAATATTTTTACTACTTAACATTCTGCTTATCAATCATACTTTACCAGCAGTATGAGAATTAGTAACAAAATAAATCCAGGCTAGAATTCTGAATCCTATCTTCCACTTGCACAGAACATAATTTGTTGTATATTTATTAAAATATTTTAGCTCTAAAATTGTAAAACTGTACAAGTTATAAAAGTAACCCAAGAAGTTGCCCAATTATGGGTGTCAGATTTTGCATTATATGTAAAAGGCAATTTAATAAAATAAGGCAAAATAATCTTTTTGAAAATTTTTACTAAAGTGTAATCATCTTCAAGA
This sequence comes from Cavia porcellus, assembly GCF_034190915.1. Classification (NCBI taxonomy): domain Eukaryota; kingdom Metazoa; phylum Chordata; class Mammalia; order Rodentia; family Caviidae; genus Cavia; species Cavia porcellus. The sequence goes on from NW_026947496.1 coordinate 45,065,004, forward strand.
AAAAATTCTGGAAATTTGAACTTTGCTTTCTGTGTCTCTCTTAACCCACCATTAGCACCGGTTAAAAAAAAATTACACAATGTTGAAGTATTACCATCAATATTAACTTTTAAGTACTTGTTATGAGCTAGGTATTATGGCATGTTTTAAACTGATGTATTATATCAAAGATGATACCACTGCCTTACACACACACACACACACACACACACACACACACACACGCATGCATGCACACATGCACACGCACTATTCCATTCAAAAACTTCGAGTAATCAGAAAGTGATGGAAGACTTGCCCAAGGTAAGTCATACCCCTGAGCAAAATCCATCTGCCTCGTCACGTATTTCTGTGCATGTGAATGCACCGATACACAACTTTTGCCATTCCAGATTCTTCTGCTTAAATATTTGAATCCTATCCTATTACTTGTTTCTACAAACCAGCTCTACATTGAAATTCTTCTTTTATTTTATGCTTTTGAGCCTGTCTTAGGTTACACAATTATTGGGTTGTGTGAGGGTTAGAAGTACATTTAAATTGTATTCAATATGCCCTTAGTATGCTACCTTGTTTTTGCCAGTTTTTGGCAGTAAGTTCTAGAAACCAGATAATGCCCATGCAAACGTGTGAAGGACACACTCTTAATGTACAGTATGGTTTTCTGTCTTTCATGTTGCTTATGCAAATTCAAATGTGTACAGATGAAAGATCGTGTTCCATAACTTATTAGAACTTTGAATCAATTACAACAAAACCTCCTCTCTCTTATTTCAGAAGATTTGCTTAAAAATCAGACAACTTTCCAGGTTCACACACTTCCATCATAGTGAGTATTCTATGGCCAGGGAATCAGAGCCATTTCAAAGAAGGAAGGAAGGAAGGAAGGAAGGAAGGAAGGAAGGAAGGAAGGAAGGAAGGAAGGAAAGAAAGAAAGAAAGAAAGAAAGAAAGAAAGAAAGAAAGAAAGAAAGAAAAGAAAGAGAGAGAAAGAAAAGAAAGAAAGAAAGAAAAGAAAGAAAGAAAGAAAGAAAGAAAGAAAGAAAGAAAGAAAAAAAAGGAAGGAAGGAAGGAAAGAAGGAAGGAAGGAAGGAAGGAAGGAAGGAAGGAAGGAAGGAAGGAAGCAAGGAAGGAAGGAAGGAAGGAAGGAAGGAAGGAAAAACTAGAAATTGAACAGATGAAATATTTCCCTTATATATTTTATTTTTCTAAATTGAAATTTGGGAAGTATTTTAAATAACCCCCCACTCAGCTAAATGATTTATATTATTATGTGTACTGAAGGCAGATTTCATACCATAAAATTATATGTAAACAGATTGACATGCTAGATTTTCAGCTAATTCCTGAAGCTTGGCCAAGTAAGACCTAGTGACCCCAAATGACATAAATTGTTATCTTCACTGAAATAAATAAAAATTGATGGACATTTTAAGGGTATGTTTTACATACTTTCACGAACTGTTGAAATATATAAACTTTTTGCTAGATATAACATATTTAATTTCTTAACTATGTCCTTCCCAACAAATTACCACTGATATAAATGAGATAATTAATTGGTTTCTTTTTCTTCAAAGTTATTATGTAAAAAAATATTTTAATTATTATTGTTTTCTTGTCAATGGATAGCATACATACTTAATGACTGAACTTACAAAAGAAACTAGAACTGAGAAATTAAGACTTACATACAGAAAGATAAATTCCATTAGAACTTGCCTACCATTTCTCTAGTCTGTTCTGTACAATATACTTTGCTCATTTTTTATATTTAAAAATTAAATAGCATATTTTGTCCTGCATTTACACAGGACTATAAGAATTCATGAATACATAGTGTAGGCAGGTGACAGCAGAATTACAGCAGTATCTTACTCTACCTGGCAAAGATAGTCAGTAATGAGCAGGGTCTGTCAGAGCCACAGCGCTGAACCACAGTGTGACTCCGGATACATCACCTTTCCTTCTCTGGTGGCTTCTTTGCCTGCCTTCGAAGTGTTCACTGGGTCTGGACTCCCACCAAGCTCGGTCCTGCTCCTCACCCTTATTAGCTTCTCACAGCAGCTGCCCTCACAGGTCCAGTTCTTGTCCAGTTTGGTACTGGGCTTACAGCCCCTGTACCAGACAACCTTTCAGGACCTGACCAACCCTAACAACTCAAGATTTTAAAAATGCCAAGCTAATTACCAAGCCAGAGTTTTAACCCTATATAATTTTGTGAGAAAAACTATAGAGAAGAGAACATGGAATATAGGACACTTTAAACGTTTATGCCCACTATTAGGAGAGCAAAGAATTCTATATGCTGTAAATATTAATTATATAAACAAGGGAAATTGTTGCTAAAAAAGCTCAGCTTCCTATGGTTGTGAATACTTCACTAATTCACAAGGCAGAAAGCGTTTGCAAATATCAGAGACAACAAATGTATACTCTGAGCTTAGCCCAGAAAATGTTGCCAGTGACAAGAGGAACTGTAATGATGACTGATGTCAGCTCCTAAAGAAGCTATAACCAAGTTCTTGAATTGCATTTCACTGGCAATAAATTATCTTTCAAATAAACAACTTACTGTAAACAGAAATTTGAATATAAGTCAAGAATATAATAGAAAAATCAAAATAAAATTATTCATGGTCATGCTGTAACAACTGAGCAAAGAGAATGTTAGGGTAGATACTTGTTTTAAAAGCAGTACAATTTATCTTCAGTGAATGTTGACAAAATAGTTTCAAAATTGTTTCAAATGAAGACGTGTTGGGCAGGCATTTACTTAGGAATTTCCTGATGTTAGCCCCGCTCTGACCTCACAGTTAAATGGTTGAAGTCGACTAAAAGGAACTTAAATCCTACATGTTTATGGTACCATCCCAAGTTTATTTACTGATTTTTGTTATCTTGGGTTAATGTAACAAAAATTAGGTAATGTATTGAGAAGCCATCGCAATATTTTGAAATGTTACATTGGAAAAATGCAAATACCCTTCTCAATTTAAAGTGTTGCATAATTGATTAGCTTAAGGGGATAGTGCCACAGCTCAAGAATCTAAAAAAATTGAGCTTTTCCAGACTTCAAATGGAAGTTACCAGTTGCACATCAATTGTGCATGCTCATAGGTTAAACAATTAAGTAAAATTAGGGGAAATATCAAGGTCAGATTCAAAATGTACAGTATTTTGTTCATTTGTTTCTATAAGAATTGCCAGGAAAATGTAACTGCTAACAATTGACAGTCTGCCAATGGATTAATCAAAAGAAAACATAATTGGATGTATGTGGTATGTAAAGGAAGAAAATGTTGTTCATGCAATAATATCTATCACATCTAGAAATCTATCAATTGTTCAACAGTATTCTCATACTTCTAGACTAATGGTACAAGCATTATTAAAGTTCAAGAGAAAAAAATTTAATCTTGTATTTACAATTCTGCTGTGAAATGTTCATTTAATTTCATATATTAAGAAAAGAGGGGGCTGGGGTATTAGCTCAGCGGCATAAGCACCTGCCTTGCAAGCAGGTGGTCGTGAGTTCAATCCTGGTACCAATGGAAAGAAAAAGAGAAAGAAAGAAAAAAAGAAAAGGGTTTGGGGCCAGGTATATAGCTCATTGTCTGGCAGGCTCCAGGTCATGAGTGCAATGTCCTGTACCAAAAAAAGAAAAAAAAAAAAAGATTTTTTCAACAGTTTCATCTAAAACAATATCAAAATCAAAATCAAAACTATTTTCTTTAAAGCACATTTGTATTGTTCTTAATTCCCTTTAGCATTATTGAAAAAAAAAATCAGGCGCATCTCAACCAAAAGGAATACAAGATTCAGGAAAGCAAATTTCCTCCATTTCAACTTGCAATATTTCCTTAATCTTTTTCATTTGCATTTCAAAACTTCTCCATCTCAAAAGAAAAAAGTATACATATCTTGTTTATACCTTCCTGCTGTTTTCAATTTCAGTGTATCAAGTCACCAAAAAAATCATCAATTTTAGCATTAACATTTGTGCCTAAGGACCTAAGGCCATCCCTCCACATACATTGACATTCGGAAGGCAACAAACCAATCTTTAATACATGAAGTCTACCATCAGGACCAGGTCTAAAGTACCAAGCAGATGAAGCCCAAGATAACAGTTGCCCTAGTTTCAAAACAGTCACAATTTGTATATAAATCACTTTCAGAAAGCCCTGCTGCTTTCTACCAACTAGAGAGGAACCCCAGGCTTGTCACAGTGCTGCCGATAGCCAGCAACATGGTACCTATGAAGAAAAGCTCCATTCAAACTACAGCCACTGTCTATCAAAATACATTTACTTCTCTACTGTAGCCTCATATTTAGTGGTCTATGTTGAATGCGGTGTTTATAAATTTTAAAGACAGTGTAAGTTTGAATTTTTATTTTTAATCCACAAAAGAAAAAAGGGATAGATTAAACCACTAGCTTCCTAGAGGTTTCTAGGGTCAATAAAATGAGTATCAGACAAAAATATATTATACACTATAATACCTCTATGGCATAGTATATTTCACAAATGACTTTCAAATGCATTACCTCAAGTAACTCTTTGGACTATTCTCAAGGTAGGCATGATTCTTAGCCCTAGTTTGGAGACAGAGAAACTGAGGCAGGTGGTTGATTCTCTCAGGGTTATAGAACAGGGGTTATATCAAATCAGGTGTCTTGATAAGCAAGCTTTTTCTGCAACATAGTATTGTTTTCCTGTATGATCCGTTTCAAGAATAAGAATAAAATATAAGAGGTTGTGTAAACTAAATATTGAAATATTGCAAAATTTCATTGATTTATTATGTGGTTGAAAATACATACAAATCTCTCTCTCTCTCTCTCTCTCTCTCTCTCTCTCTCTCTCTCTCTCTCTCTCTCTCCCTCTCTCTCTCTCTCTCTCTCTCTGTGTGTGTGTGTGTGTGTATGTGTGTGTGTGTGTGTGTGTGTGTGTGTGTTCTCAGTTTTCCTAGCTAAGCAGAACTGTATCTCTCATTCATTTTTAGAATTCTTCAAAGGTCTGAATTTGTGAGTATCTTGTGTATATATTAATTTTCACCTAAGTATTGCAACTTCATCAGTGTTTTCAAAATAGATACCACAGAGCCATACATGTCAAAGGTACTTCAGAGAATACAATAAAAGATTACTTGTGGAGACTTATTAAGGATTCTCTGAACACTCCCATTCTTCTTTAATATACTGAGATACATACATATTAAAGTCTTTTAATGAAGAGAGTTGGTGAAGCAAAGGAGGAAGAGAGAAAAAGGAAAAATAAAAGGAAGGCTGGGAAAAATGTACTATCCTAGAGTATGGAGTTTTTAATATTAACAAAATTTGAGTTTGCATTCAGGGTGCATTAGTTGCAGGTCTTCCTAACATGAGAGATACTAAGTTAGAGAACATGATGAAAATATACTTACACTGGATCTTGTACCATACACTTTGCAGACATGTCTGATATCCTAAGATAAAGATGAGCTCTGAATGTCTTAAAGATACACCAAATAAACTTGTCTTCTGCAGATGAGTGGTTATAACCATAGGAAAAGTCTGTGTAATGCTACGAACATATCTATCTCCTTGGGAACCCTCCAAAGCCTGGTACAATGCACAATGTACATTCTGCTATCATAATGTCTCATTCAAACCTGTTCTACCTTGTAGAAACAAGGTTACAAGAACCCCAAAGCATGCTTTTTATTTTTGTATACTCTTTCAGGAGAGGTGGCCATGAGAAACACTATATAAAATAATGATTTTCAAACATGAGCAACTTTGCCATTTCTCTCATCCTGTGGGATACCTGATGTCTGGAGATTGATATCTCACGTAGGCAGATCATACAGTCTGTCTCTTACACTGCAAAGAACAGAGTCTTAAAATAAAGTGTTCATCCACCGCAAATATAATAAGGTGAAAAAGTCCAAGAACACAGGATGATAAACTTGAATAGTGGAGTCCCTCTTGGACTACTTTACAGAATTCTGGTCTTTCACACCTGAGAATCATAACGAACCCATAAAAGTTTCAGTGGAGGTAGAACTAGATGAGGCAGCACACACTGAAATACAACTCTTTTCCAAGGAGATTTTTAGGAAATCAGAAAGAAACGGTAGAAGCAAGAAGCCAGATGGCTCAGGCACTGTCAATCACTGTCAGTTACTTTGGAGACCATCATCCTCGCAGCTGAATGTCTAGGCTTTGTACATTTTCAAATTTTAATTGAGTACGTTTTCCTGAATAAGCTTTTGGACTTTCTTGTTTTTTAAATTGTATTTTAAGGAGAACAAAACCAAGCAAAATAAAGCAGAATAAAGCCAATCAAAACAAGACAAAATGGCACAGGATTTCAAAACAAGATAATAGGAAATCAACAGTGGTTACCATAATGCCTATGTTGTCTTCAATATAGCTGCCTATGCCTTCAGATACAGTAAAATCAAACAAAACAAAACAGAATAGAACCAATAAAAACAAAACAATGAATGCAATAAAGGACTTCAAAACAAGATAACAGTAAATCAAAAATGACCACCATAATATATCTTGTTATCTTTGAAACAGCTGCCCATGCTATCAGATATAATGAAATCAAACAAGGCAAAACAGAATAAAACCCAACCAAACAAAACAAAGAGAGAGATATAGGATTTAAAAACAAGATAAGGGAATTAATAATGGCTCCATCTTTAGAAGGAGGTCCCCATATATGTTACACTGTGCATCGTTATCCTCTTAATATAGGATTAGATGACCAGCTTTAGGCCTGAAAAGTGAGTGAAACACTAAACACTATAAGCATTAAATTGTATTTTACCTCATTAGCTTTCATAACAGCCTTTGTTTCTCCCAATCAGTTAGTCACTTATGGGGGGTGGAGGGGAAGGTTGCCAATTTTTGTCTCCCTGCCCATGTGCCAAAAGGGGCCATTGTCTGGCTCTTCCCCCGTCATGCCTGGTGCCGACTCACAGGTGAGGGCTGACACTTAGCTGACTGGGGAGAGCCAGACGCCAGCTCTCTCCTGTGAGTCAGTGCCATTTGCAAATTGCAAGGAAAGAGAGCAAGAAGTCAACAAGAAGTGAAAACCCTTATGAGTCAACACCATGCACGGGCTGACAGGGAAAGAGCTGGATGCTAGCTCTCTCCTATAAGTCAGCACAACTTGTGGACTTTCATATTTGATATATTTTTAATGTTTCTGAGATTTCACTCAGTTGGTCTGTGTAGCTATAACCTTAAATTTTCATTCATGTATGATATGCCTATTGAAAATAATGCATTTCAGGTTATTTTATTATTTTACTGCTATAGGTATTTAAATTGTTTCTAGTTTTTAACTATTAACAAATTACGCTATAAATGGCTGGCTTATTTGTCTTTTGGGGGGAGTGCAATACTGGGGATTGAAACCAAGGACTTCACTGGTACTTTTTATGATTTATTTTGAGATAGAGTTCCATTCAGTTACTAAATTGCTCACATGAGGCTCAAATTTGTGATCCTCCTACTTCACTATCCCAAAATTCTGAATTACAGGTATATGCCACTTAAAAAGACCTTTTCTTCTTGCATACACACTTGGATTGGGGTGGCTCTGTAATAAAATATAGTCCCATTTAAGTTTATTAATAATATAAAAAGGTTTCCAGAAACAACTATCTCAATTTACATACTCTCCAGTAAGTCAACGGTATCTAATGATCTAAGTCTTTTAAAAGATTCAATAATGTCAACTTTTAAATTTTAAAAATCTTGATGATATCAAGTCATTTTCTTTTAATTTTTAATGTTTCTATCACTAATTGTGTTGAGCTTTTTTCCTTCTATATTGGTTAATTATTCTTGACTCTTGTGAAAAACCTGTTGACACTAATGTGCAATTTTTGATGATTATATTTCATTTTAGTCAATATTGTTAGTATATAGAATGTGTACCTATTTAGAATTTACAAATAAAAATTAATCAGAAAGGATTAGTATTTAGGGTATGTCTTACTTACTTTATGCTTGTTGCTGAGACAAAATACCTGATGCCCAAGTTGGGAAAGAAAAGGTTTATTTCTTACAGTTTTTTAGAGGTTTCAGTCCACATTTAGTTGGCTCCCAGGCAGGCGGGCATGGCTGGGTCGCCTTTCATGGCAGCTGCAAACACCAAGAAGGAACCAGCAAAGAGCAAGACACACCTTCTTCCTGCCATTACATCACATCCTGGCTCCACCCCTATGTGGGTGGAGCACTGACACCATCAATCCAAGCACTAGACAATAAACCAATCCCAAGTACACAATGCAAACTCATGAGGCCTGGGGGACATAGACATAAACCATGACAGGGTATATATAATATAAATATGATTAAGATATTGTCTTCACTGTGATGTCTTTTCACTCCATTTATGGTTGCATTTGCTATATAGATGTTCTTTCTATATACTAATACTATTGTTTTCTTTATTGATGGCACTTTTGTATCTTGTTTAGCATAGTAGTTGTTACTTCAAGGTCATAAGTATATCTGAATATATTTTCAACATTTCATAGAATATATTTCATACAGTTTTGACAGTTTTAGCTTTCACACATTGGTCTTCTATTCTCCTGGAATTAATTTATGTGAAATGTGAGATAGGAGTCCTATTTTCTGTATTAATAATTATCACACCTTCACTTAAATGATCTGTAACAGCTCTGCCCTAAGTCAATTTCCTTGTTTGATGAGTTTGTATCCGCACTATATTGTCCAACTCTTCAATTAATCTATCCCTTACCACATATCATAGTGTTAATTTTTATAGTTTTGATGGGGGGGGATAAATACTCCCACCTTCTAGTCCTGTGAGACTGTATGCAGCATGCTCAGTCTTGTGCTCTTCCTTATCAATAAAATACTTAACTTGGTAACTCACTGAAAGAGGCATGTATAATCTATGCAGATGAACTTTGCACTAAATGGTTAAATCAGTTTTTTGTTTTTGTTTTTGTTTTTGTTTGGTACAAGGAATTGAATCCAGGACCTCATGCTTCCCAGGCAGGTGCTTGTGCTTATGCCACTGAGCTACACTCCTAGCCCTTACATCAATTTTAATAAAAACTACTGTGGTTTCCACTATGGTACGAATTTCTTTTCCATAACATCTTTCCATAAAGGTATACAAAATTACTTTTAACATTCATTTCTAAATTATATTAATATACAAGGCTATAAGAAAAGGTAGTAAAGAAATTTGTGGACTTTTTGGTGGCACAGAAAAATATAAGTGATTCTTTTGTAATAATTTCTATAATCTAGCTGCAATGAAAGTTTTTACAATAATTATCTAACCATAGATTTATTTTTAATTGCAAAATACTATAATTTAAAAATACCTATCTTTTCAGACTTTATATCACTTGTTTCTTTTTCTTGTCTTACTATGTGATCAAGGTCAATATTATGAAGTGTATTTTCTCTACTTTTTCTGTTTTGGGGGAACAATACATACATATGCCACTTGTAAAATTAAAAACAGATCTTTCTTAATTTTCCAATACCTTTATTATGAAGGGATGTTGAATTTTGTGAAATTCTGTCTCTGAATTTGATTTTTCTCTTTAAATAGAAAAATCAGTGACTTATAATTCATTAATTTCTAATTCATCAAATATGTTCAAACATCTATTGTTCAAACACAATAGATGTTACATTCAGGTTAGGTAATTAAGTTTCTGAAGCTCTTCAACACAGAGGAAGTTAGGAATAATCTGACAGTGATCCCTTAATCTTCAAAATTTGGCCTCCATGATCAGTTTGGTGCTGAATCTCACTGTGTAATCCACAAAACAAGAAAAATTACATATACCAAGGTTTTGTAAATCAAGTTTGGAGTTTACACACATCAGTCTCTCTCATATTATTTGAATAAGACTCAGTCACATAAGAAATATACTCTAGTTTTGTGCCAAGAAAAATAAATTTGGTAAGAAAAAAATCATTCTGTACGAAGTACATTACATCAGGAGCTTTTGTAATTTTAAACCAAATTTTGACTAATATATGAGCCCAACTAGATATACATTTAATTATGAAAATATATTTGACTGGCTAATAATTTATTGGATTTTTGTAAGACTGAGATTGGTCAAAATTGTTCTAAATTCACTAAAAAATAACCATTATTTTTACTGTGGTCAATATTCATATAAATACTCATATGTCTATATCTTCATGAGTCAATTTAGGGTTGTTTTTTTTTCTTAGTCAGAAAATTAAACACACAGTGCACACATACAGGTTAATTAGAAATATTTTCTAATACGTTAAAGAATATTTATATTGAGTATAGAAACTCAGGTTAGCAGTTACTTATTTTATAATTTTAAATATATTCATTCCATTTTCTTCTGACTTCAATCATTTAAGTTCAGATGTTTGATGTCAATATGTGTATTCCTTCCTTGAATATAATATACTTTTCTTCTTCCTGCTTTTAAGATTAATTTTTAATGTTTGGTTTTCAGTATGTGCTTTGAAGCTTTGTTTTTAAAAGCTGCATATTTAGATGGTGATATCTTCTTTATTCAAGAAAAGAATAGTATTAGGCATAAAATGAGATACAAATATTTCTTAACAAGATTACAGTGACTGCTATTAACCCAGGGATCCAGATTTTTATAACTTGCTTTTGCATGAAATATTTGTTTCTCTCATTTTCTTTTAATTTTTCATTGCCTTTTGTCCAAAGTTTGTTAATATTTCCCTCTATATAGTTGATTGTTGCTCTTTTGTTTCCAATCTGAAACAAAATATATTCTGTCTATAGTTGGAAAGACCTAGACTATTGTATGCAAATATAATTATAGATATTTTGTATTGAAGTCTATTTTTCTACTTTTTTCTAGTTGTCCAATCTCGTCTGCTCTTTTTTCTCAATTGAATCCCTTTGTTACTTTACCTACTGTGATATACCTCTCTCAGATGAGTCAGCCCTGGCAGAACCTTGACTTCACTAAAATGATACCTACTTGAGGACTCCGCCCTCTAACATTGGAAGACAAAAATTGTGTTGATTTAAATCACTAAATTTGTGGAAATCTGTTAAAAAGTTAATATTATATTTATGTATTTATATGATATGTATATGTGTATCTAAAACCTGGAAGTGGAGTACTGCTGTAAATAATATCTACAAAACTGGAAATAGTTCTGAAATTGGATAATGGACAAAATGAGAAGAATTTTGAGGCTATAACATGATATCTAGATTGTTTTAAAGAAGTTGTTAGTAGAAAAATGGACGTTAAATATTTTACTAATTAAGGCTCAGACAAGAAATGAGGAGCAGATTGTGAAGGATCTCTGTCAACTTTGAGTACATGTAAATCATCACAGACTTTTGGTAGAAATATTGTTATAAAAAGCACTGTTGGTGATGGCTCAGAAGGAAACAAATAATTTTCCAGGGACACCATTCATGGAAATTGTTACAGATAATCAGAAAAATTAGCTGAGTTGTTTTCTGTGTTTATGTGGATACAGAACTATTACAAAGCAATGAGCTTCAACATTCTATTGAGGAAATTTATAGCCTACTATGGAAATATGTCCTACTTTCTTTTAGCTACTAAGACGTGAGGGAAAAGAACTCAGTGGAGGATGAAAACCAGGCAGAAAGACGCAGGGTTGAAAGAATAGGGAAATTCTCAGACATATATTATTAAGAGATTTATCATTAAACATACATATTCTGGAAAGAAAGCAAAGGATATGCCTGGATTTGCTAATGCCTTGAAAAGATCAAGACTCAAATTTTTAACCACACAGAATGCAGCCTGTTATCAAATACAGTCAATCTCAGCAGCCACAAAAAGTAAAGTTGAAGCTACGAGGGAAATATCATCGGAGACTCTTTTCTAGTACAGTGAATCCCTGTTGCAAATACAGGAGACCTACAAATTTTTAAAAGTGCACATCAGTAGACACCTTGCCAAGTTAGACCATAAGGATAGAGAGAAGACAAAATGAAAAAGAACACAAATACACACAAAAAATAACTATTGTACCCCCCAAATTCTACCAGCAGAAAATGGGTCGATGAAACTATTCAGTTCAAGCACATAATATCCATCATAAGATAGGGACAACCACTATGGACCCAGAGGGGCGTCTCAGTCTGCAGAAGACCACTCCCAAGCCTGAGCTGTGAGTTGGACTTCAAAATCTCTCAGATTTAATGACTCTTCTTTTTTCTTTTTCTTTTTTTTTCTCTTTTTTGAATGGTGATGACTGCAAGTATGTCTTTCCCAGCACTGTATTTTGGAGTCAAAGAACTTATTTTCTAGTTATGCAGGTACCCATGTAGAGAGGAGTATTTCCCCAAAATGGACCATACCTAAAGTCTCACCATGCATCCAACCTGATGCCTATAGGCCTGTTGTTCACTTTAATGTTGTACTAACAAATATAAAATCAGTTTTGTGATCCATATACATTAACAATATTATATATTATGTATGCAGCTGAGACCATTCCTCATCACTTAATGTGACACAGGCAAGCCAAATCTTGAACACTCCTGAATCACTTCAGAGTTTTGAGCTAACAAGACCCAGATGTCACTTTGAAGATTCGAATTAACATTGAAATTTTTAAGAACATAAAAATATGATGAACATATATATACATAATTTAAAGAAAAAAACAAAACAGTAAAAAGGGTAGAAGTAATTCAAAATTTCAAAGAAAAATATTAACATTAAGAAATTACTAATTGATGTTACATGTTGTCCTCTCAGAAATAGTTGTTCAAGTTACAAAATCACAGTATAAAAAGTGGACACTCATATTGACAGAACAAACCATTCTGTTCAATGATCTAATGGAAACTGTAAAATGGTCATCTATCTTACACACTCGAATGTCCATATAGTTATATCCTTTAGTGTACTTTCCTTCCCTTTCATTTTTACAATATTTGTTATTTGTTTTGGACCTTATTACTCTTTCAGTTTTTATAATTTTTTATACTAGAGAGAGACATTGTGAGATTTACAAATGTGAGACTTATTTATTTCATTTTGATGAATATATTTTGATTATAAGATGGATGTGAATCATGTGAGGTCCTATGGTAGAATGTGGTAGGCCAAATAATATGGTGTAACAGCAATATTAAATAAATCTTTATATCCTTTGGATTATTAACTAAAACTCTGTTTTATTATTCTAGTTTTTATTGTCAGGATTACAATACACATCTTCAAAAACTAAATCAAGTATGAAATTTAATTTAAATGAAATATAAAACATCAAAGTAGCATACTTCTGTTCCTCCTTGCTAGTGTTTTGTGCTATTGTGTTATATTTTTGTTCTATATGTTATAAATCTCATGACTGGGATATTTTTAAGTTACATTTTAGAGAAAAAGTTAAATGAGAATAAATGTTTTTTATTCTTGTCCATATGTATAGTACTTCCCATTTGATCTACTTCTCACAACTTCCATGTTTTTATCTAGTATTATCTTCCATCTGAAGAAATCATTTTAACATTTCTTGTAGTACACAATTATTGGTGTCAAATTCTCTGTTTTTGTTTTTATGAATATATTTTACTACATTTTTATGTTTTAAACATTTTTCTGTAGGAATAAGTCTTAGTTTATTTTAATGTTCAGCATTTTAAAGAAGTTGTTTAACTGCTTACTTGCTACTGTATTCAGACAATAAAAATAGTCATGTTGTGTGTGTTTTTCTATGTAAAAATTTATGTAAGTACAAATTTAATCAGTATCTTGACCCTCCTTCCAATAGTTTGGGCACTCACAATAGCACTAATTTCCTGCATTTCTTATGCGTGTTATGCATTTTATTACTGTCTTACATATTATCTTTATTCTTTGCACCACTAGTATTGTTGCTATGAAGTCTATTTTTTTTCTAGATTTTCTTATATTTTCCCAATTTATTTTCTCTTCATTCCTTTGTACATGGCAGGCTTTCTACTTAGAATCATTCTCTTTCTGCTTGTAATCAGCTGAAAGTTTATTAAAATTTGTTGGTGGAAATACTTCTAGTTTTTATTTTTTCAAGTGTTGACGTTTCATTTTTCTTGAACTATATTCTTTATTTTCAGTTATTTTATATGAGAACATTGGATATTGAGTTTGTTTTCATCTGTCTGTGATTCTTTTTGAGAATTCAATGTTTATTGCAAAATTGTTATTTCTCTCAAATTAATCTGTCCTTCTCTCTGGATGTTCCCCCATTGTCTGTCTCTAGTGCCTCGAATTTCATTTTGATGGGCCTGGGTATGTCTTGGATTCAATGATATCTTTTCCTTAGTGTTCCAATTAAAAAGAAAAGAAAAGACAAGCTTGAGCCTGAAGCACATTAAGTAGTCATGCTTTCTCTGGAAATGGTACCTTAGAACATACAGAGTATGGGGGCAGCCAGGGAGGCAGGAAAGGATCGGAAATAATGTGAGCTGACGCATACACATTCTGGCGTCTGATTCAAGAGACAGGGAAATCTGAGAAAGCTGAGAGTTCAGCTGATCTGTCTGTTCAGCTGTTCAGCTCATACAGCATCTCCAGAGATTAAGGAGCAAACAGAATCTCAGAACAGTCCTTGGGAAGAAAAAGAGAAGGAAGTGAAACTGTGCAAATGGCTCCTGTTTCCCGTACCCTCTTGGTTCAATTTTGACTAACTTCAAGTTACATCGCAGTAGCCCTTTTATAAAAGGCTCAAAAAGTCCTATCTTCCTTCCTAGAATGCAGCATCTCATCTCAGCTAGAGGGGGCAGAAAGTCAGAAGCTTCCAAAGCTGTGCAGTCATGCAGTGGCAACCAAAAGTGAGGACTGATGCTTCCAGGCAAGTAACCGGTTACAGGCAGTAGATCTACACAGGGCCACAGAGTGTCTCCGCTTTATGACACTAGCTGAGGGTCACATGTCAAGGACAGAGTGGACACCGAGAGTATACGGGGAAAGACACTTCTGATATAAACACAGTTCCTCCATAGATAGTGTCATTCATTAAATCTGGAAAAATTTCTACCATTATTCTTCAAGTATTGCTTGTTTTCTCTCTTCTCATTTGAAATATCTTTTAATTTTTTTCATATTGTATGCTTTTCATATTTTTAAATTTTTCTTAGTTCTGTACTTTGGATAATTTCCTCAACTCTAACTTTCTATCTACTAACTTAATAAAACACTTTTATTGGTATTTTCAGTCTCTCTCTCTCTCTCTCTCTCTCTCTCTCTCTCTCTCTGTGTGTGTGTGTGTGTGTGTGTGTGTGTGTGTGTGTGTGTGTGTGTGTCTCGGGATTGAACCCAAGGAGCAACTAGCTAATCCAAGTCACAATCATTTATTTATCCATTTATTCAATTTGTTCATTAGTTTTAATTTGTTCTTTTTGAAACAGGATCTTGGTAAATTGCCAGACCGGCCTCAAACTTGTAATCTTCCCTTCTCACCCCCTTGAGTAGCTAGTATTACACTTGTGTGCCAACCTACCCTACTATTTTTCATTTCTTAAAGCTTTGTTTAACTCTTTATAAAATTTACATTGTAATTTCTCTTTACTACTCTTTATCAGTGCTAATGAGCCCTGCTACCATCAATCACTTCTTGATTCCCTCATAAAAGAAAGTATTAAGTATTATAAAATTATAGAATTCACATAATTAAAATTTCTCAAATATGTCTGGGTAAAATCTTTGTTTTTCTGTTACCTTTCACTCATGGTACCTTGATTGTGTGTGTGTGTGTGTGTGTGTGTGTGTGTGTGTGTGTGTGTGTGTGTTTCAGTAGCTCTTCCAGAAAGCTCGTGCACTGTGCCCTTTACCTGTGAACTTTCTTTGAGACTTGAGATGAAGTTGTATTTCTGCCAGGAGGATTTGCATTTATTATACTTCTGATGGACCCAAAAGAATGTAAGCCTTGGACCCCTTAAGGTATATATGTATAATGGGTTTAGACCAGTGTTATAAATATGTACTATTTAAGTTATGTGTATAAAGCAGATACAGTTTGATGTTGCAAATCTAGGTAAGGGACTGCTTGCAGTTATGAACACTTAAGAAAGATTTGTTTACCCTATTTTCAGTTTCAATACAATCTCTTTTCATTTTAGGCCCATTGATGGGAGATGCAATACAATTTAGTTCAATAAATCTACAGTCTAGTCAGTGTCAACTTGTAACTTAATTGCCAATTATAAAAAGGCTTTTCAAACTTGTTCCTTTTGAGGAGTCTCTGAGCTTTGTTGCTGTTTTTCTAGCCCCACACAACAAAAATTAAAGTTTAATTTATTATTTTCCTAAAGATATAAGTCATCACATTCTTAGAATTCAGCATCAATTGATTTTTCAATGTAGTGTTGTGCACTTTTTGCAAATTATTAAAGCACTTTAAAAATATGCTTTCAATATTTCTCCCATGTGTTGTTATTTACAGGAAGACAGTAAGCAAGTCTGAGCTTCTAGAGTGCTTCTTCTTAGGAAATAAAATTAACTTCTATTTTAGACAACATATTTGTTGTCACAGAGGTACTGAAATAATCATTAAGTACTGCAGCTTCAGTGTATATTTTGTTGAGATTAAACCACCTCGAGTATTGGAGTGAGGATATCACTCAGACTTTGCAAGAGGAATTTCTAGCTCAGTGTATCTGATACTATGTCACTTTGATATTTAGCAAAACTATATACTTTTTATAACTTGAGATAGAATGATAGAGTTTGACAAGAGAGGGCACTTTTGAACATTAAATAAAAACAAAATTACAGAAAAGCCAAACTAGAAAATGGAATATCCCAGAATAACTTCTCCAAACTTACTTGTATCTACCCAACAAAAAAATTCACATGCAAATTACATTTTCTACACTGGCATAATGATCTTCCAAGAATGAACAACCATAGACCAATTCTGCAATAGTATGACTGATTCTTGCATTGCATCTAAGTGAGCAATTCCTCCATTTGGTATGAAAAAGATTTGAAGTTAAAATACCTTGACTAACAACAGCTCAAAATGGATTTATTTACAAGAATCCAGTTATTTGCCCTCAAGATTCTTCTCCAATGTCTTTAAGGGAAATTACGTTTACTTTTTATCACTGTATCTATATCTCTGAGAGTTAATCAGTTTATTTGAGTTAGCACTTCCTAACCTCTGCTTAACAAAGATAGTGAAAAATTATCCAAATATAAACTTCTAATAAGATTTCTTTTTTAATAACACCCTATGACAATGTTAAGCCCCCTCAAAAATAATATTGCATGAAACATCATTTTAATCAAGTTATTTTGTTACAAATAAGTATGCACACCTTGAAAATAAATGTCATAGGCATGATGAAAATCATCTCATGAAAGTAAGAGGTAAACATTTCCATGAGACAACAGTAGTATCGGATGTTTGTGCTAAGTATGAAATATCTATATTAAGCTTAACTTTGCTTACCAAATTTGAAGCCAGGATAAATTATGCCCAGTCCTTTTGAGTATTGAATCATATTGCATCATCTTTATGACTGAGTTCTTTATTTGGTAATCATGAAATGCTTGTTACTCGAGTCAGATGTTTTATTTTAAATTGAAAAACAGAAAACAGCCCCAAACTGACAAACTGAAATGGAACCCAAATCTGATAGTGTTAGAACTGAAGAGATTTACAAATGAATTGATTCAGGTTTCTTATCTTAAAAATAAGCAAATAAAACTCTTGAGGTTGCAAAAGTTAGTAACAGCTGAAATTACAATCTATGATTGTTTTTACTCAATACTTAAGAACCATTCCATATCGTCCTCCTATTTAAAATTACATAATTTAAACTTGGTATGTATCAGTCTTGCCTATGCTTATTATTAAAACTTTCTACAAGACAGCATTACCTTCAAAGAAAGGTATAAATACTCATGTTTCTTGCATTGAGCTTAGATCATGTTCTATACATGTTCTGTACAACCTGAGGATTTGTAATAATGATTCACACATGAGATCTGTATTTGTCCTGAAAAATTTCTTGCAGGCTTTGCAAGCTTAGAGGCAGTTAGTGTCTTGAGTAGAAAGTGAGCCTGATCTGTTTCCATTACTTTAATAGTGACCACAAGCTTCCCAGACTAAATTTTTGTATGTATCAAACAGAAAGAGTGCACTAACTTTACCTAGAAATCATCCTTAGATTATTTTTGTGGTTATTTGTAAAGCCACAGAACACCGAAATGATCTTGAGATCTACTGAAATTCCCTGCTTCATTTTATAGAGAAGAAGATGCCCACAAAGAGGATGAGAGTCTTTCCTAGAGAGTGTACTTAGCTCTGGAACTGGAATTATAACTGTGCTTGTCTAACTACCGGCTATCTTTTTTATTAATTCTTATGTTTTCAGAGGCATTGAAGGCATTAAATCATATTAGCTTTACGTTTTTTATGATCATTCTTTGGAATATTCCTGCATTTGTATTTCAAAAGATGGAATGATTGTCATGGTTTTTAATTCCAAAATCAAGATTACGTTAATGTTATAATAAAGGCATAAAATGTTTTCTTTCATTTTTATCCTGTTCTGTGACTAATTTCTGCAAGTAAAGAACTATATAGCATTTTTTAAAATTAAAGAATAGTATGTTTCTTAATGATCACATGTTAATCCATCACTGGGAGGAGGGGCATTAATGCTTTTTAACAACAAAAAGGAAACACAATCAGAAAAGTTCTATATTTTCAAACTGAAAGACCATTTTCAACTCTTCACCACATCTATCCAGCCTGATTTTAAACCTTTAACTCAGATAAATAACTTCCCATTTTGTCCAATTCAGTTTATGCCAACATTTCAATCCCTGTATTAAAACTTAATACCGGTGCACTGACTTCATAAGTTTTTTTTTTTTAATACAAGCAACAACTACATATAGTAATACATTTAAATTTCATTGTCCATGATCATTAAGAAACTTAGTGAAGTATATTGGGCAAATATAATGGTAAAAGAATAACAGCAACAGTCATTGCTGTTTTGTTAGTTTATTTTCCTCCAGCCGCATCTCTTAAATGCTATGAAGAGTCAAGAAATTTGTTTTTAATTGATACAACTCCGTTTTGTACTCTAGTTTTTGTAAACATATCTAATGATGAAAGTTATAAGAAACTATTTTGATACAATGAATAATATGTTAGGCTGCATAGCATTTCGGTGATATAACAATGAGTCTATCTCAAAGATAATGACTTGATCCTAGAACATTGACTCTGGAAGCAATTTTACTAGAACAAAAAAATGGAGACTATATTAGTTTTTGAAGGTCATTAACCCAGAAAATAAATTTTTCATTTCAAATTCTGAAATTTTCACTTATAAATATTAATTCAGCTTCTATATATTTAAATGTCTATTGAAGGTCAGCATCAGTTCATTTATTATGACTGTGTTTCCTTTGATTCCCTGATAGGTATTTACCTTCTAGTTCCAACATCCTGATCTTTTTAAAGTATGTTTCTTTTGATAGACTCTTCTCTTATACATGGATTATATTTTCCAGTTTGTACACATGCTCAATAACGTTTATTTTACAGTTAAAATTGGAAATGATAGTCTTTTAAAATTCTGAATTGCAGAGACTGTAGATTCTCAAAAGTATTGAGTTTTGATCTAGCTGGCATTTAAATTTCTACTGATTTCTACATACCTGTGAAAAGATGGTTTTAATTTTGTTCATTTCACTTTGTTGCTTTGCCCTTGAACTAAAGTAAATTCCTTAATCCTATAATAAAAACTTTCCTTAGAAATAATCCTGCTGGGACTTCAGTGAGCTCCTGCGCTATTTAGCAAGGCATTCTAACTTGGTGGAACCTAAACTTGATTTCTATCGCTATGGTGATGGGCAGAAGCTTAAATCTCTGCTCAGTTCTTGGTGCTTCCTACTACTGCTTTCCATTCCTGTCTTTATGAATGCTTAGGCCCAGCCAAAATTTCTTAAGCACATTAATGTAAAATTTCGAAACCCCCTACCCCGATTTTCTCTTCTTTTACGTACCCATCTATCTCCAACTTTCAAACACTTTTGCATGTTCTAAATTCTATCCTCTGTACATGTCAAACAAATAAGACTGAACTTTTTAGTAGAGTTCAAGTTGTGGCACCTTGAGTACTGTACAGTATTGTAGAAATATAAAGAAAACTTATAAAATATGATTTTTCCTGGTATGATTTGCTTCTTTTAATGATTGAATCCTTCCAGTTTCTACCTCCCTTCTGTATCCAATATCTTTAAACTGTTGCATTTCTCTTTTTTTATTTTTTAGAACTTTAAATTGCTATCTATATGATGATTGATCCGTCATATTTACATTTTCATCCATTCTGGACATCATATGTATGAGAAATAATAAACCTTGATTTTATTTAATCCATAGTACTTGAGTCTGTAACTATGGAATCACACCCAACTCTAACTGATTCAGAGTGAAACTACTCTTCCCAAGGAATGGGATATCAGTTTCATGATGCACTGGAGATGTAAAGCAGAATGGGTTCTTTAAAAACGCATAAGTCTGAAAGGCAGCAGTTACCTAGCTGCAAAAATCATCCAATTGAAAAAGAGGAATAAATTGGCACTTTTGCCATGCCATCAGTTGTTTGTTACAAAACATGCACATTATTACTATGTGTGATTCATGGTCGCAAGATGAGTCTTTGGTGCTATGCCCATTTTCCCCTTCAGAATTGGATTGATGTGTGTTTTCACTTGCCTGAACATGTTAGTGAGATAACAGCACAGGGTTGCTCCCAGCCACATATGCACATATACAGTTACAGATTTACTCAACTTCCAGCTAAGGCTAGAAACTAATCCTGAACACACAAAAAACTGATCCAAAAACATGGCTATTGCTACATCACTAGCACAAGGATGGAGTACCCGCATAAAGCAATTACCCCTTAATACCTTCCGCTCCTGACAACACTGGAAATCAAGGCAATATAAGATAACTACAGGGAATTTAGGTGATGTGGTCATGGTGAGAGAGAGAAAAGAGACATACAAAGTTGCTTTTATCTACTGAGTGACTTTCCTAATCAGTAACTAGATAAGAAATTTGTATTGAAGTTTTCTTTTCTGAAAAGATTCAGTTCATACCACAAATTTAGGAAAGCTCTCTTCATCAACTTAGAATCTGTTCCATGGCAGAATAATCCTATTTTTTGTTGTTATTGTCTGCCCCAAGAAGTTGAGCATAAAGACATACATTTCCTACTAGACAGTATTTGACTTGGCTTAATTTCTCTGCTATCTCATTGCATTGTAATCTTTGAAACTTTTTGCCACTATTCCTATTTTGCACTGAGGAAAATCACTAAATGTTCTGTAGTGACTGCTTGTATTTATGCCTGGCCATCCATTCCTGAGTTAGCATCATCTTGTCACCAGCACATTCCTCCCCTCTTTTTCTCTCTCTCCACCCGGAAATGTTCTTTGTGCATAAACAAGACACCGTCACATGTTCACACAATACAATTAACAGAGCTTTATGAGCCTTGAGTTTATCATATTATATATTTTATGTAACATATTTCAGAAACCATTACAGTATGCACATGCTCTCATCAACTGCTGTCTCTTCCCTCTGTTCTCATTTTCTGCAGCCTGACAGGTTATAATATCTCCATGCCCTGTGCTTTACGTTCATTCCTCTCTAAAGTATGAGAAGAGCCTACAGGAATCAAGGAGGGCCCTTCTTCAAACTGTATTGAAGAATTAATTGTAGCCCTACTCCTTGAAGTACTGCCACAGTCCCTACGTCACTGAGAGGTCTTTGATACCAACCTTCTGTTCTTGGAAAGACTACAGTCTGTGCATTTGGAGTCCTCTAGTTGGGGCACACAAGAGCACCAAATTTGAAAGCAAAATTGGATTGTGCGCTGCTTGTGAACTCCACACCTCTCAATTGCCACATTAGGTGCCCTGTAAATTGAGGAGTTTGTGTCCTCTGAAATGTAAGTCTTTTCTTGTAGTTTCAAAGCAACTTTTTTACTCCAGGAGAATAAATGTCTTGTGCATCTGGTGCAGTTTGCTGACAAGTTATGATCTTTATACACAGATGCTATTGGCCCACCAAGAATAGACTATAATCTTTGAAATATTTATTTCCACAAGAAAGTAGCTGCTTAAATTGCTTCCTCCACGTTACTTTCTGGAGCTCTTCTTTGAAAACCTAGAAGTTTTCTGCAAGAGAGTTGGCTGGAGGTTGAAGTGAGTTTTCTTTTCTCCTATGCATATCAGAACTGCTGAGTATAATTAGAACAATATCAAGAGTAAGTTTCGCTAAGAAAACATCAAAATGCACTCACATATTTGAGATGTCTGTGCAGTTTAATTTCATTTTTTAAGTTGTTTGGAAATTTTAAGAAAAAAAAAGCTTTTTGCTGGAACAGTTCCCATTTTTTTAAAACCACTTACTTTACTGTTTGACTAGAAATCAGTAGCTAATCATCACAGTGCCTTTGTTCAAGCATTAAAACCTCAAGTACCCTTCAAGCAGATAAAGACGAGTTAGAACTTTTGGATTGCACTTGAGGCCACATGGTTACTTTTGGCAATTGACTTTAAAATGTGACTTTAGCCGACTATTTCTGAGATTAGAGCTGTTGTAATACTTATATTAGAATAATAGCTCTAAAATCTATATTTTTAATACATAACCAGTTACTTTCCATGAAACACTAAGTTGTAAGGATATTTCATGGCAAAAATTGAACATCATATATCTAAAAATATTTAAAAACTAGATGTAAAGATGTAGCCAGAATTTTTATAGGTGGATAAAATCCTAGTTCATTTCATTTTCTTAAAGCACTAAAATGACTTTATTTCTGTTTGTTTCTTGTTATGTTTAAAATGAAAAATAAAACAAACAGGCACAACAGTTTATGTCCTTATTTTCAAAGTTAGTCATTTTCTTTCTTCCCAACCCCCAAGACCACACAGCAAGTTTGCGGCAGAACTAAGAACAAGAATGAGACTGGTAATATCAATATTCTTAGGGATTTCATAGTTCTTTTCATCTTCAAAGCACCTTACAGAATTCTCTAATTAGGCTCCCAATTCTGGCTCCTAGACTCGCTCTCTAATCGTAAGACAACATACCTGCTCTATATTCCTTAGCTCTGAGCAACATCCCATTCTTAATCATTACTAAAGAGAAAAAAAGTGTTTGTAATAATTTCAACTTAATTAATGACAAATGTGGATATTTCTTTAAATATGACTCCAATTGCCTGAATCCTAATCTTTATTAGCAAAGTTTGGCCATTATTTATTCAGAACAAAGATAAGTTTTAATTGTGAAATTATCTGTAATTAAATGCACTAGTTAAAAGTGTTGCATTTCTCTCTAACTTAAAATATTATTCTAAAAAGTTTCATGGAAATGTATTTTTATTCTACATTTATTTGAAGTTTTAAAAAATGCTTTTAAATTGCTGAGGCTTTTGTTAAACATTCAGGTCCATGTGAGATAGGTTAGTCTTTAACTAAGAACTAACCAAGACAGTTAGAAATCTGTATGTTAGTCTAATTTCTGTCTTAACTAGTTGTAGCTCTGGAAAGTCACTTATTGTTTTTGGATCTTGGTTTCCTCTTGAAAATGTAAGATATTTCATGCAGCCAGCTGTGTGACCATAACACTGGTTGCATCCCTCTCATAAGGTTGGTTCTGCAGGAATGGTTGGCTGTCTAAGTCTTCTCTAGCACTTTCTGCTATCACCATATCCTTTTCTGAAAGCAGATGATGAAATGAAGGAAGGGCCAACTTTGATTTCAGGGAGGGCCGTGTTATGGGAAGTGACACAGTTTTCATCAAACAGGGAGAAAGAACAAAGATGTAAATGATGAGTAAGTAGAGGATGTAGAAAAATAAATCTCACTTATGTCATCACTCAGGATAAGGGAAACACTGTCCACATACCAGCAGAGTAGAGATGACCTAGCCATGAGGACCTCCAATTATAAACAGGATTGTCTGCATTTTTGACCCCTTGGGGCGAGTTGCTTTAAAGGGTAGATTATGTGCCAAGAAAGAGAGAGAGAGAGAGACAGAGAGAGACAGAGAGAGACAGAGAGACAGGAGAGAGACAGACAGAGAGACACAGAGACACAGAGACAGAGACAGAGGCAGAAAGAGAGACAGAGAGGGAGAAAGGGAGAGAGGGAGAGACGAAGAGAGAGATCATTGCAACAACTCAAAGTTCCTCAGTTGTGTGTGTGTTTGTGGGGGCGAGGCCAAGCAGAACAGTTTTAGTATAAAATGAGCACGGCATTCAGTTCAAAGGCAAGGAAGAAGAGATTTCCCTCATGAGTTACTATGATTCCAGTTGCAGAGTAATATCTTAACACGTAGTTGTGTCTGCTGTTGTTGATGCTGTGAATTCTCCCACTGATATAAACTATCTCCATGGGTGTCTCAAGTTGAAAATGCAAACAAATACACATGATAGCCTCAGAAACAAAATGGAATCAAAAACATTGCAATTCAATGTTTTATTTAAAGTGAAATCTTTTGAAAAGGAAAATCACAATGACATGTTTATATTTTCATAAGCTAAGTAAGAAGTACTTTTCTTTCAAGAGAATGTTCAGATAGGTATTAGTAACAGAGCTTTAACCAAACACTTCTTCACAAAAGATTATATCCATAAAACCTGGCCTGTGAACAATGATGAGTTTTAAGGTAGCCACTGTTACCAAATAAAAATAAAAAATGATCAATTAAATCTGAAGTGAATATAAAACAGGTAGATTTTTGTACAAGTGTGTCCCATGCAATAATTGGAATACACTAAACATTAAAAAATTATTTTTCAATAAAATTCAAGTTGCACTGAGTGTCCTGAATTTTATCAGGCAAACTGAAGTGGATTTCAACATGCATCTGCATTATTTTAGCCTACTCTCAGTGAGGGTTTAAATTGAAATTTGGAAGGAAACTTTATTTTTATGACAGCTCTCCAGATCCTCTTGTTAAGTCACAGGTAACCAATAGAGTCCTATAGATCTGAGGCTGAAGTATTAAATGTTTGACCTGTGTCAACATCACCTGTCACCTAGTTTCATTACTTTAAATAAATAATTAAAGTCGGCCTTGTAAATTACAGAAAAGTTGTTTAATGAGATATTGGGCTTAACTTCGGGTTTAAATGACTTAAACTAAATAAGTTGATGATGCTTTCTTAGTCATTATCTGGAGATGATTCTGTATTTTTACTGTCTCTACTTTTCACTCCTGTAAATCTTTAGGATTCTATCGATATTGTGTTCCTGCTGGTATTACTCCGAGTCTCTCCATGGCTCTGCACATCACCACACAGCATGTTTGGAGGCTGTGGAGATGATTAAAAGGACTTGAGCGTTCAAGGTCCAGGGCTTGGCGGTGTGCTCATGATCTACATGGACATCAGTCTCAGAGTTCACACAGTCACCAGAGTTTTGTAACACATTAAATTTGCCCATTAAGCTTTATTCAAGTAGCTTGAACCGTATGGGTGAAAATAAACCTGTAGTAAGGAAAGAAAATATTTAACTAGGGAGAATAATAATCCCTTATAGAATTGTCTCCACCATTTTCCAATAGTCCCTAATTCCCACATTCTTGGAAGAATAACAGTAGATATTTTCCTTTTCAGTGTCAGAAAAAAGAATAGAGACATTCAATGGAAATCCCTTCATCTTCCCACATGTTTTTTCTTCACTCAGACAATAGAATCATGTCTTCTTCAGGACCAAGTAAAAAAGCTGGTTTCCTCAGCTGGAGCTGTAGACTCACACATATGTCCTGGACTGATTTTCTTCCCCCTTTTTGAATCTTAATGCCTTTACCTGTTTCTACCTTGTCATCATCGTCAGCCTCACTCTCTTCTCTTCCTCTATGTCCGCATTCACTTGCAAGTGTCTCCTCTATTAGAATCCTATCTTCTAAAATGAATAAACTTTTAAGTAAAGGGATGTTAGACAGATGTAAAATCCAGCAATCTTATTTCTAGAATTTGAACCCACTGTGGGAAAAGCTATATGTATTCTTGTGTTAATTGTAGCATTATTTACTATCGGTGAGTTATGGTATCAAATTAAGTTTCCATCAATGAATGAATGATTAAACAAATGTAGTATCTATGCCAAATTAAATATTCAGCCTCTAAAAACAAGTAAATCCTTGATTTGTGACAATGTGGATGACTCTGAAGACTATTATACTAAGTGGTATATACCAGGCACAGAAAAACAAATATCACATATTCTTAGATAAAAATATAGAACAACTGAATTTCGAGAAGCAGAAAGCAGAAAAGTGGTTCCCAGGGCCTACAAGAAAGAAATAATAGGGAGAAATTGGTCAAAACAGCTCCTAGAAGGGATAAATACATGATGTCTTTCAGAGGACGATACATTAATTGCCTTGATTCAATCATCCCACACAGAATAGATATATCATAATATCACTTTGTTTCCCATAATTATATATAATTATAATTTGTCCAGAAGATTAAATAAGTAAACACTGCTTCATACTCTAAATGACTTAGTAAGGGATGTGAATATACACCAGGCATTCTGACAGAGTCAAAGAGGGAAGAGTACATGCTAGATCAGGTGTCAGACAATAAATCAGCAAACAACATTCATGTTGCAATTTAATTTTCACAGAATCACATGGCACATATTTGTTGAATAGTTATGCAATTGTACAAAAGGTGTTTGGAGTATGGTGAGGAAATAACGTATACTCACCTTTGAGAAAACTGAAGAGAGACAAAAAGAAACACCCAATTTTTGGTGTTTCAGATGAAGGCCAATAGGCACCAACTTTTCTCTGAAGTTTATCTGACTATAAATCAGGTTGAAGATCTCCTCAGTCATTTCTCCAGTAAGAATCCACCGTCTCCCTGATCTTTCACTGTACCTTGCTACTACTGTACTCTTTCACTGTACCTTCTCTTGTTATAAAAGAAAAGAAGTAACTGAAATGCTGTATTCCTCAACTATTTATAAATTAAAATCTGGTAATAAGGCTACACCTGATGTCCTTATTGCAAGCAATCAGATGGATGTTCACTGAAGAGATTAAAGATGTCAATTTTAATAAATTTGTGCAAATTTTTAAAAAGAATAATAAAAGAAGTAAAATTGTATAGATAAAAGATATACTTGGTGGAAACAAGCACCAGGAAATGTTTTTGCTTTGATAATGACAATTTTTAAAAATTTTCTAATAAAAGACTTCAAGATATCATATTTCAGTGAAACATACACATCCATGTTTACTGTAGGAAGTCATAATAGCTAAATCTTGAAAGTTATCTATGTGTTCATCAACAGATTAATGAATAAAGAAAATGTGGTATTTAATCACAACAGAGTACTACTCTGCCATAAAGAAGATTAAACTTGAGTCATTTGTACAAAACTAGATGCACCTTGAGACCACAGTGTTAACTGAAATAAATTAGAGTCACAAGCTTAAATATTGCAAGGTGTCTCTTACATAAGAAACCCAAGTTACAAATAAACAAAATGAAAGGTAGATAATAAATAGTAAGGATGTAGACCTTTCTCAAATCAAAGGGATCAAGAGATAAGCAAGAGGAGACAAAAGGGTGAAAAAAGGAATTGGGTTATGTTATGTAAATGTACCAAGTCTTCATAAGGAATGTACACATTGTGTACTACAAACATGTATTAATAAAATAGTATTCTTAAAAAATGATGCAATGCTCAAATGATCTATTCAGTTAAATTGGTTAGTATTCAGTTAAGATACTTCTACCTTGAATATTTGGGTCAAGGCAAATAATAAATATAATTAAAGAATCAGATAACTAATTTGATCTTTCTGCTGCTGGTTCCCTACCTTTTCCCTGTGTTTGATTGTTTGTCCTGTTTGTTGGTTTCTTTCTGTTCTTGGAATTGCAGTCATTTTTAATCTCTTTCTACAATATCTTTCAGCACTCTCTGTAGGTTTGTTTGGGTGGTCATGAAGTTCTTCAGTTGTTCTTGGTTGTGTAAGTATCTTATTTCTCCATTGACTTTGAAAGATAATTTTGCAGGAGATATCAATCTGGGGTGAAAGTTGTTTTCCTTCACTCCTTCACTTGAAACACTTCATTCCATTGTTCTTGACTGGATGGTTTGTTTTGAGAAGTCTGCCATGATTCTGATAGGCTTTCCTTATTAGGTGATCTGTTTCTTTTCTATGGTGGCTTTTAATATTCTGTTCTTATAGTGAATCTCTGAGATCTTGATTATTATATGTTGAGGTATAGGTTTACTTTGGTTATGGCTATCTAGAGTTCTATGTGCTTCGCTTATCTGATGTCAGGTTCCTTTCCCATGTGTTGTAAGCAGTAGTTGCAAGGAAAACAATTACATACATAATTTATAGTACTTTTATACTAGTAACTCAGGGTGTCAAATACAAAGAAAGTGCAGGAAATCTGCCCACAACACTAAAGAACTAGAAAATCCATCCAAGGGCCTCAATCCTGTGGCAATAACCTGTATGAGTTCAGCTGAAAATCTAGAGCCCACGACAAAGATTCATGCACATCTGTTTCAAGGATATGCATTGCACAGGTCAGCAGTGGAAGCTAGAAAGTCTGTGCCAGTAGAGTGAAAGATCTGTGCCAGTTGGTTGAGGCTTCTGCAGTGGAGTTAAGAAGTGATGCTTAAAATAAGGACCAGAGTTCCCCTGAAAAATACCACATCCATCCTCAGTGACAGTGAAGTCCAGAGGTCTGTAACAGTCAGAAGCTGCAAATATATCAGGCAGCCAACATGACAAACATCCTGGAGATTAAACAGCACACATCTTCCCCCTCCAGAACCAGGAAATGATGCTCAAAGTAAGGACCAAAACTCCCCCAAAGTAAACCACAACCATTCTCAGCAATGAGGTCCTTGGCTCTTCTGATGATAACAGCTGAGTTTGTATAGTGGACCCAGCATGACAAGTTCCTCTAAGAGAACAAATGGCTCCAAACAATAACAACAGTGAGGAGAACCCACAACACTACACTTCTGCTTCAGGTCTCCCTTTTATGCTGGCAACAGTCCCCAGGTGGCCCATCCACACTCACTACCAGGCTAATTCAGTTTAGCTGGTGTTTAAGTTGACCAACAGTTATAAATCCACTACAGCATGTTTGGGAAATACTCTGCTGTTACTTCTGCAAATAGTCTTTTTATGTTGTTGGTGTTGTTTTTTTTTTTTTCATTGATACCTATCAATCTTATATTGTTTCTCTTTCATCATCCTATAGCCATTGAATTATTATTTCCTGATTCATGTTATTTTTAAGAGATCTTTCCTTTCATGATCAACAGTTGCAATCCTTTCTTGAAGGTCTGAGAGTCTGCCTTCAATTTCATTCATGTAGTTTTTCCAGCTTTCAATGGAATTTTTGATTTCCTGGATATGTCTTTGAATTTGTTTTATGTATTCTAATTGTTACCTGTTACTGTTCATCCAAGGTTTCCATCACTTTCCTATGCTCCTCTTTTTGTTTTATGATACGGATTCTTTGTATATACTTACTATTTCTTTCATTATGTTTATCTTTTTTTTTTTTACCCAAGAGATTATTTTTTATCTGATTTCCTTTACAACTTCCTGGGGTTATTTACTTCTTTTGCTCTCATTTTAAAAATTTTAGGTGTGTGATTTCCAAATTAATCTATGTGTGTTTCTCCTGGGCTTGATCTGGATGGGCTGGAAGTTTGAGATTTTGTTTTGTTCTTTTATTTTGGAATTTTCCTGTATTCCTCTGATGCCAAGTCCTAGTTGCTTCCTGCACTGGAGGCCCATCCAGCAGCAAGCCTCAGTGAGGGCAGCTGATGGCTGATGGCTGTGGATCTCTGGGCCCAGTATTTTCATAACTGTGGGCCTCACAGATAGTTCCCAGGTGTGGATAGGTTGCTGGGTGCAGCTTCTCATTCTCATAAGCCTTACGTATGGTTCTTGGATGACTCTGGGTTACTGGGCACAGACTCCCACTCCCCAAAGTCCTCAGAGATGGTTCCTGGGTGTGGGTGGGCCTCTGGGCATGGACTCCCAGTCCCTGTAGGCCTCAGAGATGGTGCCTGGATGTCTGTGAATCACTGGGCATGGACCCTCAGTCACCATGAGCCTCACTGAGAGTTCGCAAATGACTGTAGGTTACTGAGTGCAGACTCCTGGTTCCTGCGGGCCCCTGGGTGCTGCTGGGAGTAGACTCCCACTTCCTGTGGGCCTCATCAAGGATTCCCAGATGGCTGTGGGTCACTGGGCAAGGACTTCCACTGTCTGTGGGCCTCAAGAGTGGTCTCAGGTAGCTAATTTTAATATCATTATAAAGATATTAATAAAAATTAGTATTATGCTGAATTTAAACATTAGTTTCTTAATGATTATTGGATCCAAAACTCTTGTATCTAAAACCCTCTTGGATCCAATCAAGGATACTAAAACTCAAACAAGATCCTCAGTCACACATCACAAATGAAAGCTTTAATAAAACTAGCCTGTCACATTTATTTTATAATGCTGTTTAGCATATTGCATATTTATAATATTTACTCAGCAAAAATCCTTAAATGGTCAGTTCAAGGCAACATGGATGATTTCAGTGTCAAATCTGATGAATTAGAAGAAAGTTTTACTAACTCTTTATTCTTACAAAGAAAGTATCCCTTCTAAGATATCTAAGTATAAAAAAATTATTCAAAAATGATTATTTAAGCATTTTGCATAAATTATTTCATTTCATCTATTTCTATGTAGCAAGCAATATTAGTTTCAAGTTTTATGGATGAGGAAACTGTATTGAGTAAGCTTAAGGAACTCACTCAAATTTACATAACCAGGAATTAACGGAGGCAAAATCTAAACTTATTTCAATTTCTCTAGCTTCTGAGCTACCAAGGAGGAAAAATGTGTCATTGCTATGAAAATCTAAAGTGTTTGAGCCATATCAAAATAAATAAATGACACTGAAATATTTCACCAAGCATTTTTTTACAGTTTAACTTATTTCAGCACGTTTTTTGTTTTTGTTATCCGTTATCTTTATATTAAGTATTACAGATATAAATAAAATTGCATGTGACATTGATACATAAAAATTTATGTTACTTAGAGTATTTTATGACATAGATTATGAAAACAGTTTAATATACTATGATGTTTCAAGAATAAAATTTCATTTCAAAGAAAGTATCCCTTCTAAGCTATTTATTTAAGTATAAAAACATATTCAAAAATTATAAAAGTTAAAATTAGTTTTGATAGCAATATTAACATGCACAGCTAGTCTTATTTCTTTCCTTAAAATTCTTTTTGTAATAAAATATCCTTTCACAGATTCAAAACTAAATGACTTTTAGGACTACTGTAGGCCTCTCTGCTTCCTTTTTTTCTTTTTCTTTCTTTCCTTGTGTCTTCCTTTTTTCTCTTACTGAAAGTTCATGGTAGAAAGATTTTTTAAAACATTTTGCAGTAGAATTAAATTGTTTTTTCTAACTATTGTGAGTCCATAGCAATATGATTATACATATTCACTGTTCTCATTTGGACAGCAATAAAACAAATCAATTCTGAGATATCTCAAAATCATTCTATAAATTTGCTTTGAGTCATTTCAGTTCTTATGAAATTGTATAGAGGATTCAGAGAACAGAGATCCAGAATAAGTAATACATCTTTATAACCGACATTCGTAGCCTATATGTTCTTGGAAATTAAAGACAAACCTTTTACATTATCATAAAACACATGATTTTGATATTGTTTCAAGGCCAAATAGATGTTGCCATCTAGTAAAATTCTGTAGGAATACATTTGCAGAAACTAAAGTCAAACTCTGACTCTATGGTGTTCACAGTAAAACAAAACAAAACATAACCCATTATGCATTGCTAAATGCAGATACATAGCATCAGAAACACATACCAAGAAATGCCAAATTAACACATAAAAGTGTCAAATACGTGTACACCAATTTGCACAGTAGAGAAATATTCTTCTATCTTTTCATTTAAAACAGATTATTTTGACTTTATAACTGCCTTCTCAATTTTGCACTTAAGAACTTTATTGCTCTGCTTACTGTTTGTGTCAAAGATGTATATGCCCTTTTAAACTAGCAGCTCTGGAGTACTTGAACAAGTTGTCCTTGAAAAACAATGTTAAGTATGAGCATGTATATTATGCATATTTAACTGAAATCATATTACATTTAAAGTTCTTGAAACACTCACAAATGTATAAAAAATCGACTTAGTTGGAGACATTGCATTAAATATTTCTCAATGCAATGCAAATCAAACTTTTCCTTCATTTTCATAATAACCTCAGGAAACTATTTCCATCTATTTGCTTTTCTCCAAAATACAACCATCTTTAAGTCATCTGTGCAAGAATAAAAGTTTTTATGTCCACTGCCAAATTTGTCTACAAGCAGACTTACATGCTCATAAAACAGGAACTAGTTGTTTTATGACTTATGTTTTATAGTTTGCATATTTGTAATTATATCTCACAGCTTATACAGTTTTTACAACTAGCAAAAACTTAAAACATAAAAGTAAAACAAATTAAAACCAGTAAAAAAACAAAAGTCCTATTGTTAATTTTTGAAGATGAATTTTAAAGTCTTAAATTTTTAAGGTCATTCATAAGATCACTGGTTAAACCCAACATATCAGTTTCCAAAGAAGGTATTACACATGCTTATAAAGGAAAATTACCTAGACTCCGAACATAAAAGTAATTCATATGGCCATTCATTGATCATTACTAATATTTTAACCCATATGCTCCTAAGTCTCAATTCACCTCAGGAAGTAGTTTGATTCATCTCCATCTTCTATATGCAAGAAAGAAGACATATTAAGTGTAAACATATTGCTTAAAATCATAAAGCAAATAAATGGCAAACAAACTAGCTTCTCAGCACAGCTCTAGTCGACTTTCAACTTCATATTGCTTTTCACAGTTTTTGATCAATGCCACAGATTAATAATGCTAATTATGCTTTTCAGTCAAAAATTCTACTTTCTTCAAGACTTGTGCAGTTGTCGCCTGTTCCAATATTCCCACAACACCAAAATCTACAGATGCACAGAATAGTATACTGTTTGCATTAAGGTATACAAGCTACACATACATTTTAAATTATCTCGAGATTACTTGTAATACTTAATGCAATGTAATATTGTACCTATTATTATGATATATCATTTAGGAAATAATGACAGAAAAATGTCTATATATGTTTTATACAATTGCATTTTTCTGAATATTTTCTATCTTTGATTGGTTGAATCCACAGATGTAAAACTCATAGAATTAAAGTTTTATACTGTCGCTTAAAACAACCACAACAGGTAATCAATCCATAGATCAAAGCAGAGGTACATTCATTTATATGGAGATTGCATTTAAACGAGATGGATAAAATACTCTATAATTCCAAGGATAATATAATTTTATGATTTTTATCCTCTTTTGGTGCTTTTATTTTCTTCCTAATTCCTTCTGCATTAGAAAAGAGGTACAGGGACAGATAAAAGGAAGTGGAAGAGGTCCTAGTGGTTTGATTGATCACTAGTAAGAGGTGAATCAAGAGCAGTTACACACATTACATGTTTAATGATAACCCTACATCAATTCCACACCTTCGAAGCATTTCCATGGTGGGAATGCAAAGCTACTCCTGAGTCAGAACAGAATCTGCCAGGGCATACACTAGGTGTCCTATATACACTCCAAACAAAAATTTAAAAAATACAGAAAGAAATTAAGAAGTTTTTCCACTGCACATCAGATTATGTATACACCTGTGTCAAATTGCCCTCACCATGTAACGATGCTTTATTTTACAGGAACTGATGTTATCACTTCATTGTCCTGTAATAAATCACCTCTGTGAAATCCTACTAGGATTTAAGCTATAGCAATACTTTTCATGTTAGTTGCTGGTAATGATAACCATGCCAAAAACCTTCTGGTGACATGAAGTTGTCAAGCTACATAAAATAAATTATTGGGGTTTTTTTCCTTCTTTCCCATTTTTTTCACATTGGAATTTATTGGTACATTTTAAATACATATAATGATTGCATTTGTCATAGAAAATTTTTACCTGTACATGGTATAATTTATTGTTTCCCTTAAAAATGTTTGTTTTGAGTGAATAATATTTTAAGACAAATGAGTTTTTAAAATGAAGTTATATGAGTGAAAAACCATGCATGAGGGTCATGAGTTTTCTTCCGAGTCTGAGGGTATTTATTTGTTCATGATTTTTTGTACCCCTAAAATTTCACAGAAACATTTCAGGAGGTCAGAACATGAAGTCCTAAAACTGATAATGAAACTCAGTATCCATGTACTTTGAACATGTTTCATTTTGAGAAAAATTCTGTTAATCTGAGATGTGAAATAATCATAATTCACCAGAAGACAGTGAGATACAAACAGCTACAATTTCGGTAATTTATTTAGTAGGGTTAAACAAGGAATCAGCCATGACTTAGACAGTTACTCACTTATGTCAAAGTTCAGAATGACAGCTAACATTTTGTCAGGTTGCTACCAGAACCAGCATTGCTTTATCTACATCTATATACAAAGCAGAGTTCAGAGCCCTTATAAAAAATATTCTCAGGGGCTGGGAATTTAGCTCAGCAGCATAACGCCTGCCTTGCAAGTGCATGGTACTGCGTTTGATCCCTGGTACCAATAAAAAAAAAAAATTCTCATGGCTCAAAATTGTGATAATAAATACAATATAGTCTGAAATCAATGTTCTATATACTTCTCCCCCGATAGTTTTAGCCAGCGAACATAATGCAATGAACAGATCAGTACAGGTAACAGTGATTAGCATGAGAAAGCTATTTGATTATATGTTATTAGCCGGAGATTTAGCTACGAGGCATGAGTCTGCCTGGCAAGCATGAGATTGAGAGTTCGATCTCAGGAAGAAAGGAAAATAAAAAGAAAAAAAAAGAAAGTATGTTATTTAAGAGAGTTACCTTCAGGTATATTTCTTCTATTATATGTATATTTTAAAATAAATATAAAAACACCAAGAAGTGGAAGCATAAGAAAGAGAGGGGAGGGGAAGAGAAAAAAAACAATTAAGATGTGTACGTATCAGTAAGAACTCCCTACAACGAATGTTATCCTTATGCACTGTGAACCTGTACTAATAAAACTAATTTTAAGCAAAACCTGTACTAATAAAAATAATTTTAAGAAAAAAACTAAAATAAATAAGAAAACAATTTTTCTTTCACAATTCCTATTGAAAGTACTTTGGGTGGATTATACATAATTCCTTAATGACTTCAAAAACTAAGTTTTGGGAACTTTATACTATCTCACTTAATATTTAACTGATTATAAGCACTGTGGTTTTTCTCCTTTTATGTTGATTTGGTTTCTTTCACTGGGGGGAAGATAGCAAAAAGATAATTTACTAAAGGCTTTTCTTTCAAATTGTTAGTTGATAAACATAATTTCTCCATATTTTTGCTTCACTGATCGGAAAGGGTAGCAGGTAATGGCCTTTTATTGCAAACTTCCTTTACTGCACAGTCCAGCAATTAGGCACGGGCTTGCTCTGTGACCCCTCGCTGCCTGCCACCGGCTTTGATCAGAACTTTGCTCAGTGACACACGTCTAATAACCAGGAGTGGCATGAACTGAACCATCGAGACCCTGATTTATTCTTTAACCCACATCCTTGGCCAAATAGGGGTGTAATTACCTATTACGCCAGCTGCCAATATAACCTGACCTCGTGTGCAGGGTGGGGTAAAAACACAGCAAAACAAAATGAAACGATAAAAAGGCAAGCTTCTGTGCAAAGAAAACCCTGAACAGGGCATTGCAGGAACTTCACCCCGTGCAAGTACACAATCCAGTAACATGAATGTAAATTTATTTTTTGATCAGTGTTAACTTAGTTCTTTATTAGCATAAAAGTTTTGTTTTTTTTTTTTTTTTTTTAAAAAAAAACCTTTTTGGAAGAACATTACAAATGACAAACAAGATACTTTTTCTAGTAACATGCTAAGATGCACTAGCTGAAATTATGTACATTCAACTGGGACTTACTCAAAGCACACGTAGAATTTAGACATGATTGTCTACATTATATTTTTGACATCTTCACTAAAGGATACCGAAAAAAATGAAATACATCGGCCAGGTTGGGCGTGCCTGAACAATGAAACTCTATTGGCAGTATAGACCAACTAAAATTTTTGTAGTCACAAGATCTTCCTTGGTAGTCACTCTTGATGCTATGCTTTACAAAGCACTTGAAAATAGAGGTTGTGCTGCAATGCAGATTCTAATCCAGACATTCTGAGGTGCAACAGCATTTGAATGCTTCCAACAGGGGACAGCAAGCTCAGTGCATCTGGTTCCTAAACCGCATTTTGAGTGGCACAGGACTAGGTAGCTATTGTTAACGTTGAGTAATCCTCATCTCCTTATCATGGTCTCAATTTGTCATTTCATTTGTGTTTAGAGATGTTCTGAATTTCTTATTGTTGCCTCCCACCAGGATGGAAATGTCACTAGGCATGTGGAAAGAGCTCCAAAGAAGAAAAGTAAATATCTTCCTAAGAGATGTTTGAAAACAGGACTTCATGAGATAATTTTAGTTATTTTGCCTATTGCTATGAAAAACTTAGTGTATATTTTAAAAATCAAGAAAGCAAAAATCACCCATAATCTCATCTTTCAAAGATAAGCTCAATGTATTGATATGAACTTCACATTAGAATCTATGGTATTTATTATTGGACCAATTCCTTTTAACATCATATTACATATATTTACTATATCATCAACTCAGTTGAATTTTAGTATTCTGGCCTAGGGCTCCACATGTTTATTCTTTTCCCATATGTGCTCATTTTAAATGTTACAGAAATAAAATAATAATTTAAAAATATCTATTACTTTTCCAAGTTGCCTTCTATAATTTTTTGAATTGCAAGGGTTACACTTTAAGGAAATTCTCCCATAGCTTTTTTATCATCCTCCAAAAGAATATTCTCAAGAAGTCACACCCACTATTTATAAACTTGCTTCAGGTAGAGAAGAATGGCAGGTCCTTTACTGCATCTATTAAACTCAGCACATCATAATTGAAAGCTACTAAATTGTTTTCCATCTATTTCCATTGTTGCTGACTACATTCATTTCCTTTTTAAAGATGACTTTAGTTGTTATGTTTCTTTATGTTTCAAAAATGACCAATATATAAAAAAAAATGACCAATATTCCCTTCAAATAACCTATGGTACAACAGTACTACGTCATGTCTTTAGGATAAAAATCACCACAAATGAAAGACATGTTATCATTATTTATCCTGTGACCCAGAATTCTATCATGTAATTGAATTTATCACCTCTCCTTTGAGGTGCACCTCCAATGCAGAGACTTCCTCTCTCTTCTCCTGCCTAGGATAATTCAGTAGTATTGTGGTAAAGGACTGACTACACGACCTGGTTATTTTCATAGGAACAATATCAAAATAGCCACCTTCTGTTTTATATCACACTCGATACTCTGTTTTGTACTAAGTAATAAAAGACCAATTCAAGTTAAACTTAAAAAAAGAAGTTTGAGTTTATTCTCCATATAATGGAATAATCAAAATACATTTGCTCACAGAAACAGCTGAATTCAGGAATACAACTATTGTCATTTAGTCCTCCATCCCTTTTAGCTGCTTGAACTTTAATCTCAGGCACACTCTGCACACTGAGCTATAAATATAGCCTGCAGAAGCTCTATGTTTCCGTCTTCCATGGCACCTGCACACCCCGAAAAAGTGTCCCCTTCCTCTAATTACCCCGGCCACACCCCATCAGCGGGCATTGCTGCCAGACTTCAGTCATGCTCTTCTTTTCACACGTGTCCCTGCAGTTAAGGAGTTCAGTGTCGGACTGGCCTGCCTCTCAAGCTGTGGAATAAGGTCACCACCACCTCAAACCACCAGGCTCGGAATGCAGGAGTGCGGGTTCCAAAGGAGAGAAAAATAAGGCGCTACTGTTAAAAGGAAAGAGAAAGATGACCAGCGGCCAAACTGATAGATGTCCACTGTAATACTATTGACTATACATTTTAGTGTGCCTGAAACTGTTCTGGATTACATCTGTTGCCCTAATATCCTTAGTGATTTATCAAGAATCCCAGATGTTTTCATTTTTAATGGACTGTTATTAGTGAGTTTTTGAAATAAAATAAGTAAAGATAAACTAGTTAGACCTCTGCTTTGAACAGTGCGTCTAACTACTGCTGTAATCGTTAATAGTATGTATAAACCTATCATTATTTATTTAACTAATTGTAATTTTATATATTTTGTAAGAAACCCTTTTGGCAGAATTGACTGTGTCTCTTGAAAAATCAATAAATTTCTGTTTTTCAAAAAAGTTGATGGTGAATATTTAGCGGACACAAACATGATGAATTTATCATCCTCTGTAGATGCAGGAGGAGAGTTATGATGAACTGGCCTTAGGAAAAGCAGAAGACACTGTTTTGAGAAGAGACATCAGAAACTACGGCAAATGTTGCTTGACGTGGGGTAAACCTGTGTAGGACAATGTATGATATGCATTCTTCAGAGGGTGTGTGAATACATCCCTTGAAGAAGCACAGCTTTTTATTTAGATAAAAATAACTATAATTCTAAATTAATTGTACTTGAACACATCCTAAGTTTTAACTTAATTTTGCATTGTTGGCAAAAATAATTTGTTCATTAAAGTTTTAAGCAACTCAAGTTGTATATTACTTCCTTCAGATTTTTAAACAAAGTTAATTACTTTCAAAAATAGTTCAAATTTTCATATCATTTCTATAGGAAAGTATTTCATTTATGGTGAAACATTGGATATTATTATAAATGTTATTGTAAGTGCAATTGAAAAATTCAAAAGTAAAGATGAAATTATTTGTTTTGAGGACAATATTACAGATATATATTTTATTGAAGTATAGTACTCTGGTAAAAATGTCCTTACTAAATTATAAAGTCTATAATTAAGAAGCATACGGCCTTTAAAAATAAAAACATTGGTGACAATCTACTAAATGAAATGTAACTCCTACTTCTTACAATTTACAAAGACTTTTACTATATAACAGTTTTGTCTTGATCAAAAACATGAGTAATGTTCATGCAAGTAAACCCTCGATTTTTACTTGTTTATTATCATAAGATTTTCAAAATGTTTGGTTTTTTAAATATTTTAAATCAACTTAAGTATTCTACAATTGTATAGAATTTTTTTCTCTGTAAATTATTTAATTTCAATTATATTTGTTGAAAATCTGTTAGAAATCTTTAAGCAAAGTGTCTTAGTTACTTTTCTTATTGCTGGGATAAAATACCTACCACTCAGAGTTAAAGGAGAAAAGGTTTATGTATCTCACAGTTTACAGATGTTTCAAGCCATAATCAGTTGGCTGCAATGCAGGGGCACATGGGAGAAGGGCAACAGTTCATGGCAGCAGAAGACAGCAAAAGCAACAGGCAAAGTAAGAGAGCAAGCCACTTTCTGTCCCTCACACTGTTTGCAGACTAACTCTCCGAGGGAGGGTGTGGCACTCAGACTCTTAATCCCGGCATTAGATCATGAATCAATACAGAGTTCATACTCCAGAAGCCTGACCCCATGAATGTATGAGGCTTTGGGGGACACCTAGACACAAATCATATCACAAAGTAACAAAAATAATTTACCTTTTGGAAATGTTTACAAATTAATGAGAAGATTTATGAGGAGGAAGGCATAATTAAATGTTGAGATATAACCTGTACACCTAATTTATTTCTAGGATTTAGAATTGTGCTTTGAAGTATCTCAACTTGAAGAACAAATCTTCAAATGACTACATTTTTCTTTGTACTGAATGAATGTATTCTGCAATAGGATAAAATGCAATTGAAATGTTCTAGGATTTTATAGCACCTAATTTTCCTGTAACATTGTAAACTAATTATAAATAGGAACAAATTATTATCTGACTTGAAAGTGTATTGTCTCATTTGTGTGTGTATGTGTGTGTGTATGTGTGTGTGTGTGTATGTGTGTGTGTGTGATAGAGAAATACAGAGACAGAGATAAAGATAGACGGATGATCTTTCTTTCTGTAACAAAACACATAATGTATTGACCTTGACTATCTCTGAGCACTGCAACAAAGGAATCACTCTAAGAAATAGGAAACCACAATCTTAGTTATGTATCTTACAATTGGAAAATTAATCTCAAGCATGTATGCCTATAAATATTTTTAATTCAGAGACATAATATAATGTGATATTTTGAAAATATCTGTCCCACCATTCACAGCCATTAGAGAGGTTATTGACCTTTTTAAAATAGGAATGAATAGTGTTAGTGGTGAAAAGTTTGCAAACTATGCTTGACCAAGAAAAAAAATGTCAAGAGATTGGTCCAGATACCAAGTATTGTCAAGGCTCTCATTCTAGTTAAGACAGACAAACACAGAGTGTTCACATGGCTGGAATTTCTTGTTGATGGTTTATCTTGTTGCTAGGTCAGCCACATAGACCAAATTCTTTCCCACTGAAAAAGGAAAACATATTAATTTTCACAGTGTTATTGAGACCAAAGCTGAATCAAAAACATATAAAAATTCTAAATAACCCAAAGTCAGTTAACGAAATTTTAAAACTTACCAACCAAGAAATCTCAGGTCCTGATGGATGCACAGCTAGTCTACAAGAAATTTAGAGAAGATTTAATGCCAATACTCCTCAAACTCTTTAATGAAGTTAAAAGGGAATCAACACTCCCTAATTCATTCCTGGAGGCAAGTACTACTCTGATGCTAAAAATAGAGAAAGACCTAGCCATAAAAGAGAACTACAGGTGAGTCCTCCTAATGAACATAAATGCAAAAAACCTGAATAAGACATTAGCAAACAGAATACAGCAAGTCATAAAGATGGTATCACACCAAGACCAAGTGGGATTCATCCCAAAAATGCAGCGATGGTTCAAAATACACGATCAATAAATGCAATACACCATATCAACAGAGGCAAAGAGAAAAATCAATAGATGCAGAAAAAATCTGCTGACAAAGTCCAACACTCATTTATGATAAAAATAATCCTACAGAAAATCAGAATAAATGGTCTTTACCTCAATCTGATAAAAGCCATCTTTGACAAACCAACAACCCACATCACTCTAAATGGACAAAAACTGAAAGTTTCTCACTCTAAAATCAGATACAAGACAAAAATGTTCACTATCACAAATCCTTTTCAATATAGTTCTGGAAATATCAGCGAGAGCAATTAGACAAGACAGAAAAACAAAAGAATAGGAAAAGAAGAAGTCAAACTATCATTATTTACAGATATATACTACTCTACATAGAACACCCAAAAATTCCACCAAAAGACTTCTGTATTGAATAATCAAATTCAGTAGCATAGTTGGACACAAGGTCAGCACTCAAAAGTCAATAGCACTCCTGTACACAAACAAAAAACTCATTGAGAGAGAAGTTATGAAAGCCATATTCTTCACATTTGCATCCAAAAAATGAAATAATTAAAATCTAACCAAAGAAGTAAATGATTTATACACTGAAATTATAGCGCTCTACAAAAGAAGAATAAAAAAAAGATAGCAGAAGATGGAGAGATATCTCTTGCTAATGGGTAGAAAGAACCAACATAGTGAAAACACCCATACTGCCAAAATTATTATACAGATTTAATGCAATCCTGATCAAAATACCATTAATATACCTCACAGAACTAGAGAAAATATTCCAAATATTCATTTGGAGTCAGAAGAAATACAGAATAGTGAGGGCAATTTGGGGCAACAAATGCAAGCATGAGGCATTACAATCCCTGATTTGAAACTATACTACAAAGCTACTGTGACAAAATCATATGGTACTCTCAAAAAAAAAAAAAAAAAAAAAAAAAAAACAGACCGGAAAATCAGTGAAATACATTAGAAGATGCAGGCACAATTCCAAAAATATTCTTATTTTCAACAAAGCAGCCAAACATGTTCACTGAAAGAAAGAGAGTTTCTATAACAAATGGTGCTAGAAAATCTGGCTCTCTGTATGCCAAAGATTAAAATTAGACCTGTGTCAATCATTGTACACCAAACTAATGTCAAAATGGATAAAAGAGCTAAACATTAAAAAAGAAAGACTCTACTTACTGAAAGAGAAAGTTGCTACAAATCTTACAGATACGGTGTTGGCAGTTTATGAACAGAACCCAAACTGCATGGGAAATACTTCAAGGAATCAACAACAGGGACATCACCAATAGAATGAAGAGACAACCCAAAGATTGGGAAAAATTTTAGCCAATTTTCCCTCAGACAAAGCACTTCTATCAAAAACATATAAAGAATTGAAATAAATCAGTCATGAATCACCATTAAATTCAAAGACCCAATCCAAAAATGGGCATGTGAAATGCATACACACTTCTCAGATGAAGAAATACAAACAGCAAATAAATATATAAAAAAAGTCCAACATCACTGGTCGTTTGAGAGATGCAAATTAGAAAAATACTGAGATATATCTCACCTCAGATAGAATGGCTGTCATCAAGAAATCAACTAAAAACAAATGCTGGAGGGGCTGTGATGGAAAGAAACCCTTCTCCATTGTTAGTGGAAGTACAGACTAGTGCAGCCACCAGTCCATACAGAGGTTTCTCTGTATGCAAATCAGTATCAGTATGCAGATTCTTCAAAACACAAGGTTTAGAGGCCCCATTCCACCCAGCTATATCCCTTTTGGGTATCTTCCCAGAAGAACTAAAATCATCATAGCACAGCAGTACATGCACACCAATGTTTATAGCAGCACAATTTGTAATGACTAAATCCTGGAAACAGCTCAGATGCCCATCAATCAAGGAATGAATAAAAAGATGTGCTGTTTTAATACAATGGAGCACTACTTAGCCACAAAGAAGGATAAACTTGAGACTTTTATAGATAAATGGATGCAACTTGAGACCATATTCATTTGTGAAAGAAATCAGAATCACCTGTGTAAATATTATATTGTTCCCTTAGTGTGAGAAACTGAAAGAATAAATAAGGTCTAAAACATGAAATAGACATTGTGAGATGAGAAGAAATTGTTAAAAAGGAAAAAGGAATTCGGATGTGGGAAAGAGGAAAGCAAGAAAGGAAAAAGAGAAAGATACAAGC
This sequence comes from Cavia porcellus, assembly GCF_034190915.1. Lineage (NCBI taxonomy): Eukaryota > Metazoa > Chordata > Mammalia > Rodentia > Caviidae > Cavia > Cavia porcellus. Next base: position 45,108,305 of record NW_026947496.1, read on the forward strand.
TAGTTATAACGTTAGTGTGTCTTAGTTCATAAAAAAGGAAGGTTGATGTTTATAAGGGTTAGGAAACTTTTATGCCCATATCTTGTACCCTAAGTAACTATTTTAAGGATAGGAATATGCAGTACGTCAAAAATTGTTAGTCTCCCATCATCTTGTTATGGAATTTTGCTTTACCTATTCTACATGAAATAAAAGTAAAATAAAGTAGGTAATGGATGTCACCATGAGTGTAATCTCCAGGGAAGAATAAGCAGAGAAGCTGCATTTGTTGAACTTACCTTGGCAGCAAAGAGCACTTTTGCTGGCAGTGATCATGTGATAAAGGAAAAATGTGCTTGGCGACCACGTGTAAGTATTCCTTGAAATCTTGCCCCCAAGAAACCTACTAGTTGTCATTCAAACTGTGACAAAAGCAACTCAAATGTTGCTTTGTCTATAAGACAGTTTAGGTCCATGACAGACATAGATATAGATGTAGACAAATATACTTTGTAACATTTAAGTATTTGATGTTAAATAAACAGAAGTTCAGCAGATATTTTTTTCAGAGCCGTTAGTTTAACATCATGATGCAATCATAATTTCTTTCAGGACACAAACAGTTTTGCATCTGCAAGGGTATATAACTCTAGAAAAGCCTGCAGTCTCAGAAGAAATTTAAAGTTCAACTCATTTATTCAGACACTCAATTCTAAGAGAATGTATTGTGTTTGCATCTTTAAGATGTATCGGGTCTTGGTGTGACTCCACTGCAAACCATTTTAGTCAGAAACAGGTGAAGCAAAGGATGTTATAAAAAAGCCATACTGGATGAATTTCATGAGCCACTGACAACCATGACAAAACCCAAACTATTTGACAAAACATTTACATTTTTTAAGAGCGACTTTCACGAGTTCAGAAGGTTTCTACCAGGAATTTACTAAGACTCGGTCATGAACTTTGCATCATGTCAAGAGGCTGATCTCCAAATGGGGGACCTGGTTAGCATTCTGACAGGATACTCAATTGCATAGTCATTGTGCTCCTGAAAGTAAGCAATTAATGGTGAAACCTAATGGCATGCAGTCCCAGTACAATCATCTATATGAAGTAAGGCAAGCCCATGTGCAAAACTGCTGTATTCTTTAATGTCTAAACTCAAATAGCTGTGGTCCCCTCATGCCTTTTGAAGTCCAGGACTGGTGTTTGTCTAAATATAATGTCTTCTCTGATCTGGGGAGCAGATATCCCCAAGTGCAGTAAGGTACATTATCTCTCTCTCTCTCTCTCTCTCTCTCTCTCTCTCTCTCTCTCTCTCTCTATCTCTATGTTATTCTCTTCTAAAATAGTTTTCCAGAAAACCAGCAGCTTGTTACTTATACGCTCTCCAAGGAAGAATTTTCTCATGTAGACTCTTCTCCTGTGCCAGGGGTGAGCTTGAAGCTTGAACAAAGTTGAAATGCCAAGTTAAAATGCCATCACCAAACCATCAGAAAAGCAACGTAAACAGAACTCCAGAACAACCTTCAAAGTTTCTGTACCTGATGTGCCCCCTCTGTGCCATCTCTCCACCCTGAGTGCTGAGAGAATCTGTGAATGTAATGGAACATCACTCCGGTGGTTACGTTGTTATATGAAGGGACTTGGGGTCGAGGGTATAATTCAAACCCTTTAAATTCACCAAAAGGGAGAATATTCTGCTTGGATCTGACCTAAGTATGTGATTTCTTTAAAAGAAGGTCCAGAGGACAAAAATAGAAGTTGGACAGTCCTAAAGAAGCGGAAATGCTGGCCTTGACAAACAAGCTGCCATGTCGTAGAGAGTGCCAGTGGCATGCCATCATCATAATCTCTGTTTCACTGTGACCTCAATAAAAGAACTGAACTTTCTATCAACTGATGGACCTGGGAGAGGACTACAAGCTCCCCACAAGGCCATAGTCTAAGATAATACTGCATTTGTAGAATCTTGGGAACAAAACCCAGTTAGGGCACAACCAGACCCCAAACAATGGAAAGGCTGTGTTGTATAAGCTGCTAAATGTGTATTAAAATTTTTACACAGAAGTCCAAAATGAATCCATGAGAACAAAGAGCAAGGAGAATTAAGAACGTTTCTGGGGTAGGCAAATATTTTCTCCACCTAGGTTCTAAAACTTTCCAGTCTGTAATCCTTCCTTGCCTTCACCCTCTAGAGCCATTATAGTCATCTTTACAGGGAAAGGAGCATTTCATCTAACGTTTTAGCCAAGTCTTCCTCTTCACTTCAGGGAAGGCAGAAAAGTTAAGTTTCAGCTCTCAAGTTTCAAACTGGGATTTCAAAAACTTCCAGCAAGACTAATAATTTGAAAATTAATATTTTAAATCTTGAAATTGTATTTTAGAATAAAAGTTTTATTATAAATAACAGAGTGAGAAATATAGTTGGTGATGTAACTAGTTTTTGTATCCTAGAAAAGATTACTGTATCATGGTCTGAGAGGATGAGATACCTGAAAAGCAGGTTAAATGCTGGTTAAATGCTTGAGAAAGTTTTTGATTTGCCCTGAACCCAAGAAAGGAAGATATTGGCCCTCCCATGAGGTTTGAGAACATGAGGTCAACAGTAATAAGCTGTATAGCTGGTGACACAGGTAATCTTGATGAGCTGTGGTCTGGCAGATGAATATCTTAGGACTGATTCTGGGAGATTCTGGAAGAACCACTGTTCTTTGAGGGTACAATTTGATTTCCATCATCAGATGACTCTAGCTTGGTGAGGGGAGCCTCAGTTCCTGTCATTGAGTAATTGGTGCCATTTGAAAGGCACAGAGTGGTCTGTGAGCCTCTGGCTTTCCCATAAGTTAAGGTGACTAATGGTTGAAAACATAATCTTGAGATTTCTAGGCATCACTTCAGATATCTGGAACAAGACTTTGAAAATACTGGTAATTGGGCATTCCTGCAAATTTGTAAACTACTTCTGTTACTTTTACTTGGTGCTTCAGTCTTAAGGGGGAATGAGATAGTTAAGAGAAATTTAGAACAACTTTGTAATAAACATAATTTTTAATTGATTAACTTGCATATATATGCAGAGTTGAGCAGGAATTTGACCCCAAGTTTTAAAGTAATGAAGGAGACATAAATGAAGGCAGAGATACCAAGCTTTATCCGACCTCTAATTACCATACACTGGGAATTTCAGGCTTAAAGCCTCCATGTCCCTGTAACAGGCACTCTTCCTAATATGGGAACTGTCCAATAGATACCCTGAAAGAAACCTAGGACAGAAACTAAAGATTAAAATTAGATGACTGCAATAATCAGTAGTTCATAATCTCATGTGATATGCTCCAGTATGTGTCACCCTTCTGTGGCTTTTAGCTGCTTATTCTTTGTCCTCAGCAGAAATTAGGAAATACAAATGTCTTTCTCTGCCTACTTTGTGTGCTATTTTTCTCTGGACTGTCATTAAATGTATTGCAATATTCTTTGGCACTATGTGCTTCCTTTCTTTTTCTTTGCACGCCTACCTTCTTCTAGGAAATCCATAAATCCCACTTCTATTTGGCAGTGTAGTAGGGAACAACATAAGAAGACATGCACGCGGTGCTTTTCTGTTTTGATACAAATTACAAAATCCCAATTTCTTTTAGTTGTGGAATGGGATTAGCTCTCTGTGGCAAGGCACAAGGAATGCAGATCAACTCAGACTTGTTAAAACAGTGGCCCCAATCCCAATGGAGACAATTGGCCTTTTGTGAAGCAATTTGCAAGTATCATATTCCACCTTAAAACCAACTATGCCCCATTATTATGTGATTAGTAGAGTCAAAGACAGCTGTACTTTTACCAACCTCATGGTTCTTTTTAGGACCTTACAAAGTAGGCTTCACATGTGGTTCTGTAATAGTTCCTTGAGATCTATGCTAATATGGTTGTGCCTAGACTCTAATTACCAAGGCCACAAATACTGCATGCAGCATTTGCCAACAGGTTAGAATGAGCTTGTGTAATACATGCTGCTTTTATGAATGACAAATATCAACACTATATTATGTTTAAAGGATCTTATAAAAATTGTGCATGCCACCTGTAACCCTAGCACTAGACAGGCTAAGGCAGGAGGATGGCCATATATTCAAGGCCAGTCTGGGTTACATAATGAGTTCAGATCCAACCTGAACTACATAGTGAGACCCTGCCTCAAAATAAATTAAAAAAAAAAACAATAAATGAATTGTGCAAGGTGAATTATTTTCTCTGCCTGTATTGTTTCCTGTATTTCATTTTCTACAAAATGAAATGTTGCACTTCATCAGTCTACACACAAGACGTTAGGTGTTTAACAAGTTAGAACGGCTTTAGAGAGATGTTTCCCCAGGCTTGGCCAATACGACAGGATAAAGGAAATAAGGTATGTGTGTGTATGGTCTCACTTTACACTTGTGTATTCTGTTGAGAAAATCTTCAGACTGCACATTATTAAACATTTAGCTCCAATTATGTTGACCTCTACCATCAACTGGATGGGATCTTTTGTTTTTCCAAGTCTCTTTAGCTCTTTTCTTAGATTTTAATGCCCTTGAAATTGAAGAACTATTATTGTTAAAATAGTCATATGACCCAAAGCAATCTATATGTTCATGTCATGCCTGTAAAAAAATCCCAATGACACTTTTCACATAACTATTAAGAACAATACTAAATTTTGTGAGGAACCACAAATAGTTTCTAAATAGTCAAAACAATTAGGGAAAGAAAAATCAAAGAACAAAGACGGAATCATCATATTTCCTGATTACAAACTATTTCAAAACTGTAGAAATCAGTACAGTGTGGTTCAGGCATCAAAAGTGATGCCTAGATCAAGGAAAATCCAGAAGCTCACATGTCAGCATGGGCCCAACAATCTTTGGCCCATGATCCAAAAATATACAATGAGAAAGGGCTATGTCATGCTCGCTCCAATAAAGAGCATTTGAAAAAATGGATATCCATATGCAAAAAACAAAAGCAAAAAAAAAAAAAAAAACTGGACCTCTATTTTATATGACTTACAAAATTAAATCAAAAAGACTTAAGTTAAAGAATTAACATTTGACATCTGCATGTATTAAAAACAACTCCCAGAAGAAAACATGGTATAAAGGTCCTTGACATTGGTTTTACCAGTGAGATTTTTGGATCTGATACTAAAACTATACGCAACAAACACAAAAGTATGTGTATACTTAGACAGTTATTATGTATAATCATTATGTATTAATTAAAAATAAATCATGATAAACAAAAAGAAATAGGATCTATAAATCTATTTGCTTTATGTTAAACTAATTTAAATGAATAGCCTTTGGATATTCATTGCTCTGCTCAGAGTATGCAAAATTATTCTACTGAGTTAACAATATTGATCTCCTAATGTCTTCAATAACTGAGACAAAAAGGCAACAATTCCAAAATAAGACAGAACAAAACAAAACAAGCAAACAAAACAAAACAAAACAAAAACTTTACAGTAAATCTTTGTCAAATTTTTAAAAATCTTCTACATGGCAAGAGCATGTAATTAGTTAATATTAGGTAATATTAGGTAATTGGTTAAATAAAATGGCAATCCATGGAATGGGACAAAATATTTGCAAACCTGATACAAGTTTAATATATAAAATATACAATAAATTGATGCAACTCAATAGCAAGAAAGTACTAACATTATTTCTACTACTAAAAATAAGCCTGTTAAAAATTGGCAAATGATAAGAATAAATATTTTCCAAAAAGCCATATAAATGACCCACATGTATATGAAAATGCAGATCAAAAGCATAGTGTGACATCATTTCACACCTGTAGGAAATAAAAAGGCAAACGATAAGTGTTGGCTTGCATGCAGGGAACTCTTCTACACTGTTGGTGGGAATGCAAATTAGTGCAAACATTAGGGAAAGTAGTTTGTAGGTTCCTCAGAAAAAATGATAAGTTACCATATGATCTGCAGGCCTACTTTGGTAGACTTTATCTGAATAAAACAAGTCAGTATGTCAAAGAGACATCTGGGTTCCCATGTTCATAATAGTCAAAATAAAGAAGCAGCTCAAGTCCTCACTGATAGATGAATGGAGAAGGAAAATGTGATGCATGACATGTTTCTATAATATTTAAATCTCTGTCTCATAGATGCAGATTATATAATGGTAGCAGCCTGAAGCCAAATGAGGAGGCAATGTGAAGATTTTGGTGAAAGTACACAAACTTTCAACACAAACATAATTATAAGATGCACACATTTGAGCAATGTGGTACTATAGTAAAAATATAACATGAAAAACATAAAGACTTCAAAATTTCAAAAACTCATATTTTAATGCCTACAATGGAAGAAAAAGTAAACATATGAAGTGATAGACAAGTTAATTAATTTGATGGCAATCATTTCAAAATTTCTACTTATTTGAAGTTATCACATTGCACACTTTAAATATACAATTTGCTTAATTATAGCCAATAAAATTGAGAGAAATAGATTCACAAATATTGGAATTTTCAAGTAATGTGTAAGATATGAATTTAATTAAATTTTCTTTTGAAGGTGTTACACTATACTCAAGCACAAAATGAGACGTATCTTCACAGAATATTAAAAACTGTGTCTATCTTTCTGCCTGCCGGTCAACAAGCATCATTTCTCAATTTCACTCACTCTGTGATTCAGAAACAAACACAGGATAACTTTGTACAGGAATGACTTATATCAATGTAGTAAGAGTTTTTAGGAAAATTTCATTGTGTTTAGTCTTTTATTGCTGTTTTAATCTATTTTTGTCCTTTATGGTCACTTTTCACATCACTTTCTCTTGTTTGCCTTTAGATGCTTGTGGGATCACAGATCTACAGAATCACAAGATGTCATCTTGGGTGTGACACATGGAACATTTAAATGGAACTGAGCTGAAAGGCACACATATTATTCCTTTTAACTCTAGACTCTCTAGAACGCCATCACACAGCCTCACTTCATGCAAAAGAAGCCCACAAATATACCAGAACCTTCCAGTCAGGATGCTCACCTGACCTTCTGTTCTCCTGTGCTGTCAGCTCATACCCACATTATTTGTGTTCCTTTTAAAAAAGGCATATTCCCAAAGCTTTCAGGAAATTCAGTAATATTATCCTGCCAAAGATCCAAATATCAACTATTAAATGTTTTTCTATTTACATGTTTTCCTAATTAAGCTGCTCACTTACAACTAGAAAGCGCTGCAGTGTTAAAGATCATAATGATTTAAAACTGGGTACATGAGTCTGTGAGTCTGAACCCAGGGCCAGCCACTGACTAACTTCAGAGCAAGTACTGTAATCCTCTGAATAACCACTGCTTATCTGTAATATGGATATTGACATAGTTATTTCACAATCTTACTGGAAGTATTCCAGTATAAATCATTATCATCATGCTTGGTACTCAGTGGATGCACCAATGGCCACCTGATCATTTCTACATGGTTCTAATAGTTTCTATTTTGCATTTGTCCACTTTACTCCATTATTTTAAAAGTGCCTCTTTAAACTTGATTTTTTTGCTTTTTTTAAATTTTATTTTGAAAGTAGTAAAACTACAATAGAACAAAAATAAATAGAACAAAGCCAATTGAGACAATGCAGTGAAATTGGTACAGAACTTCACAGCAGGATGGCAGTAATAGGTACTATGGTATATCTCGTTATCTTCACAATAGTTGTCCAATCAATTAGGTATAGTGAAGTCAAACCAAAAACAGAACATTATAAAACCAATTGAGAGCACTGAATAGAGCAAAAGAAACATAACAAAATAAAACAATGAAAACAACCTTTGCCTTCAAACAGAAGATAGAAGGAAATCCCCCATATTTGCTACATTACATATGATCATCCTCCCAAGAGATGCTGAGATATCTATCCCCAGTAGCTACAGGGGTGGGGGGAGGGTGTTTGATTCTCAGCCCTTGCAAGCGGGTAGGCTCATGGGAGCCGCTAGCTCACAGGAGCTGCTAGTTCTCCTCCTGGCCCATGTGTTTTTTTTTTTTTTTTTTTTCTTAGACATTCTTTTTGGAAAAATAAAACGATTAAAAATTTTTTGCATTCTTTCTTCTTCCTGCTCAAGACTTTTCCTTTAATGCTCTATATCTGGTCAATTTTTTAAAAGGAGTAATTTAACCCTAGTTTTCAAATAGACTCTTATATCATTATTTCAAAATTCAAGTTTCTAATTTTCATTCTCAGTCTTTATAATTTTATAGCTGAGTTGCTTAAATATTTTCTATTATATAATTTTCATTCCAAAAATTATGATACAGTGTCTCATTTCATTCTCAAAGGACCTGCCTAAGAAACTTTCATTTTACAAGCAACAACACCGAGACTTTGAAGCAGTGACCAAAATCACACAAGTGCTGTTCAACTCAAAATGTGACAGGTTCCAGTGACTCCCATCTTAACCATCCTCTGCACCGTCTCAACTCAAATATTCTCTCCATTGCCAGCTGATAGAGGTCAAAGTTTATTTCTCACTAAGATAAAACTTTTCAATGGTTTGCATGGTAACCATGTAAAGCAATGTCTTGACTATGAGTTGTCATGAATTTATCCGTACTTAAATCATTACGGTTTGAATATGCCCCCAGAACCTATTGCTGGAAGCATAAACCCCACTACAACACATTGGAAGGTGAGTTTAGTATGAGGTCCATAAGTCTTGAGGTTCCACCTCAGGAACAGGTTAATGCCACTGATGAAAGGACTTCGCTTCTTGCTTTTCTTAGTCCTGCAATGCTTTCCACCATGTTATGATCCAAAAAGAATACTCTCACCAGATGAGATCCCCCAGTCTCAGATTTTCCACCCTTCAGAGCCCACGTAAACTTTCACTGTGTGCAAATTACACAGTCTATGGTACACTGTTAAAGCAGGACAAAACAGATCACAACATACTTCTAACACAACTTTTTCTGTTCTTTGCTTCTCTTGTGAGATTTTTCTGGTCTGCTGATGAGAAAGCAAATCTATCCCTGTCTTCATATTCCCAAGCTCTTCTGTCTGGAGGATGTACCTACTGAACTTTAGCAGCATGTCTCCTTATACAGATCTGAATTTACATATTTACAGACAGCTCTTTCTTGACCTCCTAATTTAATTCCTCTTAATTTGAATTCCTTAGGAGCTTTTATCACTATCTGGTTTTTCTTCTATTTTGTTTTAGCATTATTTTCTCACCCAGTAAGACAAAAGTTTCTAGAGCTCAGAAAATGTATTTTGTCTAGTTAATACTATAGCTACAGTGTCTAGAACAGTTTTGGGAATATAAATAATCCATAAATATATATTGAATCAAATAATGAAGTTAACATCTCTATTATGACTTTTCTGAATAAAGTGGAGAAAATTTATTTTTTCTAAGAGTTTCCACACCATAAAGATGGAAGAGAGACCCACAACTTACTATTTCATTTTTTAGGTGCCTATGACTTGGAAAAAAAAAAGAAACATAGAGAACTGTGTCACTTTAAGAAGAATCTTAAATAGAAATATTTCTAAAATAAGAAGAATGAAATCCTTTATCACTAAGCTATGACATGAAATATAGTCCTTTGTAGAAAAAAAGTCAAGAAAACAAGACTCTAAGCAAATTTAAAAATTAGGGCACAATTTGTGAACTTTATGCCACTTAAACAATCATGAATGAAATAATATTAATACTATATAGATTTCACAAAATACATTTTCATATAAAAATTATTTCATTATCAGCTGGATGGTATCACAATATTCTTTTTTAACTATGTTTAACTAGTTTTTTAAATTTTAAAATGAAAAAATAATAAAAATGATGACAAAGTTTTAAAACAAAATAGTGGGAGATTAACCATGTTTAGTATGATGGATATAGTTGTCTTCAAATTAGTTGTTTAGATTGCAAGACATAGGTGTGAAAAAATGACCAAACAATGAAGGCACAAACTGTTCTTTTTACAGACTGATAGAGATGAATAGTAATCTATCATATATATATATATATATATATATATATATATATATACAATCCTTGCCCTTCTTTCTTCTCTCCTTTCCCCCATGCCAATTGTTCTTTCCTTTTAAGCAGTTTCTTCCCCTTCACTTCCACAATATCTATTGTATATTTTATATCTTATTTACACTTTGAGTTTTTTACACTTAGGAGACAATATGATGTTTACACATGCAAGTCTGATTTATTTCATTTGTGAGTACGGCCTCAAATTGCATCTATTTACCTATAAATCTTCAAATTTATCCTTCTTTATAGCTGATAGTACCACATTGTATAAAAATATCAGTCTTTTATATACTTTACTATTTTAAAGCAAACTTTAATTCTAAAAATAAAGTGACTCACTGTTGTAATAAGAAAGAAAAAAGAATATGAGTCACATAAAGAGGAGTAAAACTTTTTGTTTTTGAGACAGGGTCTTGCTATGTAGTTCAGACTGGTTCTGAACTCACTATGTAATCCAGGCTGGTCTTGAACTCATAGCACTCCTCCTGCCTCAGCTTCCCAAGTGCTAGCATTACAGGCCTAAGCCACCACACCAGCCACAAATTATTTTTATTTCAAATACCATCTTATGTTTGTTTTAGTAAGTGTAATATATTACGGGTTGCAAAATATTCAGAAATAAGAAATACCCAGACAGATAAGAAACAGCTCTGTGATGCAAGGGACAAATCCAAGATCACTTTAGTTTTGTTGTCTCATTTATAAATTGGCACTAATGTCAAGTGAGTTGCAATTGTAACCAATAGACAAAGTGGGGAATTATCCAAAGCAATAAAAGGTGTCTCTTGCTCATGGAACAAGGCTGGAAGGATGTGGTCAGGTCAACAAAGTGTGTTTCTCCAAATGCTGTTTAAGATCCTAGTTCAACAGTGCTTCCATCTCCCTATAGTTGACTTTCAAAGTCTTTCGGGAGTTCAACATCTCAGTCAGATAGAAAAGCACAAAATGTAAAGGATGACACATGGATGTCTGAGTATGACCTGAAAGAAGCTTATATCATTCCCTCTCATCCTAGACAGCTAGAAATCAGTCACGTGATTCACCTGACGTAGGGGAGGCTGGGAAGACTGGTGCAAGTACTACATGTGGAAAAAAGATAAAAATGGATGTTTGGTGTACAGTGCCAGCTACTGTGCTTACAGAATCTTACTCTAAAAGTCAGAAAAGATGAAAATAAATAGGATGCATTTTCTAAATGCTACATTCTAAAATAGATTTTACATGATAAATATTCTGCATTAACCTATGGGAAATTATAATCTTATGTGGAATTAGGGTGAGATACAGACCCAAACATAATAATAGTTAAATCCTTGAAGCAGTCTAAATGATATGAACAAGTGAATGGGTAAAGAAAACGTGATATTTAAACACAATAAAATACTACTCTGCCATGAAGAAAGATAAACTTGAGTCATCTGTTGGAATATGGATGCACCTTAATATAATAATGTCAGATGAAAGAAATAGACATACAAGATTAAGTATGATGTGGTTTCTTCGATGAGAAACCCAAATTATAAGTAAAGACCAAAATAAAGTATAGGTGACAGGAAGTACCAGGACAGTTTTCTTATCAAGTGGAAAGGGGATTGAGAAATGGAGGAACAGGAAAAGGAGAGGGAATGGGACAGAAAAAGCAAATTGGAGTGTATTATGTACACGCCCCAATTTCCCACAAGGATTGCAAACATTATGCACTACAAACATATACAAAATAAAACAGATCAGCAATCACAAACATATTTTTAAAAAGACATAACATACTTTTAATTCCTTCTTGTAGACATTAATTATAAAAAATTTTAGGATATTTCCTTTAAACCAACAGAGCTATGTGACATAAAATTTAAAGAAAAATAAAAGTAGCTATCTAAAATCATTACTCCTCATATATTAATGTAGAATTTTACTCTCCTTGTATTATATCTGTTTAATAATTCTGAAAAGGGAATCAACCTTTCTGATTGCTGTAACCTTCTCCTTTAGACCACCTTCATCAAATATACAAAATGTTATGTGCACAGAGAAATGATCCTGCCATTCTCATGACACTGTGCATCAATTTTGTTTTCCAGATAAACAGTATACAGGCTTAACAGAAAGGAGCAGTTTTTTCAATGACAATCCTGACAGAAGCCGAAAGGTTTTAAGGCAAACATACAAATGCGTCATCTAATAGTCCATCAACCAGCCCTTGTCAGGCTGATAAACCCTTTATCTCTGTCTCCCAGATTTTAATCAGTAGTTTGGTTTGCATGTTTCTTCTGTCACTGCAGCAACCTTCCTAATGGAGATTCTTTATGCCTTGCAAAAGCAGCCCATTTGGGCCTAAGTGAAACATTTCACTGTCTTGTTTTATCTCTCTCTCTATTCACATTAACATAATAGCTTTTAATTGGATTGTATTTGTGATTAGACTCAGCAAAGGTGGCCTCCTCTCTGAGGAGACTGACTACAGGTTAAGCTGCTGAGGCTTCATCTGGGGAAAAATTTTAAGCAATTGCCACAGGCAAAGGTGGTTTTAGGAAATGAAAGCTCAAAACTCATCTGTTAACTGGCTTTTCTTAAGTAGTGAAGTTCAGGAGGTTTATCATTAAGGCTCATAGACTCAAATATCTGGAACATGTTCTTAGTATTCCAGTGTATGCTCTCAAAACCAGAGTATTTGCAAAAGAACAGGAAAATACATGGTGAACAGATTATATAATTTTAGAAGAGTAAAAACATTCTTGAAAAATCCTTCCTGGGCCTGACACTCATGACAACACCCATAAATAAAATAACTGCTGTATGTGATTACATGTAAATATAGCACACACATTCAAATGTGTACTTAAAATTATAACAAATGTAGAAAGTATAGTTAGCACTTATTTCATAACCAAAGAGTGATTATTCTTATTAAATTCCAACAAACTTAATGTAAGAAGTGCAAGTATCTTGTGTATAAAGGGTAACAAAGAATTTTACTAAAGATAGATAAATGTCCAACAGCCATATGAAAACCTGATATAAAATAACATTTTGTTTATATATTGTTTATATATGTATATAAAATAACATTCAAAAGGTATTTTTAAAAATAAATTCTGTATTTTTTTCAGAGAATAATGTATGCACATTTTTCCATGTTCAAGAAGCTTTTCAAAATTACCTTAGCAATTAGGCAAAGAAAAAAATTAAAATAAAGCAGATTGAAAAGGACTGTCTTTACTTACAAATAACATCATTATGTGTACAGAAAATTCTAAGAAATCCACCAAAAACTAATAGAGCTTGAAGTTGCCAAGGTTCGGGAATGCAAAAAGCAGTGTTCGAAGCATAATTTTACCTCTTTGTACTGACAGTGAATGATCTAAAGGTAAAATTTTTAAAAATACAATTCACAATAGTATCAAAAAGAATAAGTAGGAATAAATTTAAGAATAGGAGTGTAAGACATTACTGAACACTACAAAACATTACTGAAAAAAGCAAAAAAAGATCTAAATAAATGGGGGAAATACCTTGTCTTCATGGACCTGAAGAGGTAATGATAGTAGGAAACGTTATTCCTCAAGTAGAGCTATGGAGTCAACCAGTGTGGAAACTGACAAGTTTATTTTAAAATCCATATGTAAACTTAGGAGACCCAAAACAGCAAAATATTCTTTAAAAAGAGCAGACTTAGAGAATTCATGCATCCTATTTCAACCTGCTACAAGATACAATAACCAAGATGGTAGCGTGCTGACAGAATGTTAGAATCTAAATCAATGGTTGAGAATTGAGACTTAAAAATAAATCCTTACATTTATGACAACTGATTTTTTTCACCAGAGAGTACTGGAAGGTACAAGATAGTATTTTATCCTACTTTTAAAGTATTATTTCAGCCTTCTCTCCAAGGTTGAAAATCTCTCCTAACCTTTTACCAAAATAATAACAATAAAAGTAAAACATAGAAATCAATCCCCTTTTACAGATACTTATTAGTTCATGTATTCAATCATCGCACTGATAACCTCTGTCAATAAACATTAGCAAAAGAAAAAGAAAAAAATGAGGAATGTCTTAATCCCTGTTCCATTGAAAGATGGGAAGTCAAATTATAATAAAATTTCGAAATTAAAAAATTTCCAAAATAATTATGCCAATTAAATTCAATGTTTTATATATGTACATATATATATATATACATATATATGTGTGTGTGTGTGTGCATATAGAGAGAAATAAAGCATTGAACTTATATAGCATAATTACTTTTGACAGATAAAAGTATAGAATGTAGTTGTTTATTTAGCCAACACATTTTTGGGTCTTCCATATATCAGATGAAATATTTGACACTGGGAATATAAACAAATGAATATTATTTAGTCCCCAACTGCAATAGGCTTATAGTTTCTTAAGGACTACAGAATTAATTTCATTTAGCACATACCTGTTTACACCTATATCAAAAATATAGCACTGGGCTTGTTTCTAATGGTTTGAAAACACTCAGGACAAACACCCCAGCTTTAAGAAACATACAGTCCTGTGTACGAGCAGTTAAAAGGTAGCACAAAGCGGGAAGGGAAGGAAGCAGGGAGGCAAAGGAGGGAGAAAAGGAGGGAAAGCGAAGACAGAAATAGAGATGAGCACATAAAAACAATAAAACTGCAGATGCAACATAAATGTCTTTACAGTGTTTGGTGGTTACAAAGCACGCCACGGTCAGTTCTGCGGAGCAAAGAGAGGGTTCAAGGAATGTGACTCTAGTCTCCTAAGCAATTGTAAGTCGAAAACACAGAAAGCGCATTTTTCCTTTGCTGTGACCTGTGATCTGAAAAACTACTGACTTGATGTCAGTACACATAGAAGTGATGTGATCCTACCCTGTAAAAAATAATAGGCATTATTAGAAAAAATTTCTTCCTAGGCTTTGTTTGTGGTTGTAAACTAAACAGTTACTTATAAAAAGTGGCCACTTAAAAGTAAATTTGATGAATGTTTATAGTAATCAAAGCCAAAATGATTAACAAGCCTAAAAGAAAGATGATATAGGCAAAATAGTAAGTTAATTCAGTGTTTTTAAAAGTACAAAAATCTTATTCAATTATAAACTACTAATAATAACAAAACTCATGAATAAAAGATTCTTCTGTTTTTATCACATTTTACAAACTAACTGAAAACTGAAGTTGAGTGCTACAAAAACGTGAGGGCCAGACTCTCACTCAGCATCTCTTCAGATCCATAGTGCAATGAAAGACTGGAATTTCTCTTTTCCTGGTTTTTACACACTGTGCAGGTATCTCTTTCAGCAATTATGCAAGACAACATCCTTGTCATTTCAAAAAATTTCATTTCAAATTTATTTTACAGTGAAACCTTTCTACATGTTAGTTGAAAATTGACATTGTCCCCATTACATACATTTGGTAGCTCCCAGGTCCTCTGATTACGCATGCTGACTACTCAGAGGTTCTTTTATAAATGCGGTGTAGGTAGGTTCAATAGCCATGCAGGGCCCAGGGTGTTATTAAAGCATCCCTACAATCTCTAATTTATTACCATGACAAGCTGACCACACAGTATAGCCCGAGCTCCTACCTGAGTAAATTTTCTATATTTAAAATATAAATTTAAAATAACGGTGGCAGATTCTGCTGGTCATGATGAGATTTCCTTAGTAGTCTAAGTAAGGCATTACATTTCCTAAAAACATAATGATGTCTCTAATGGAACATGAGCACATCTTCCAACATCTGCAACACAAGGGCCTATATGTACGGGGAAAGGAAATTAGGGACATCACAATAATTGTCACCATCTTTTTAAGTGTCTATGACAGAAATGGCACTAAGTAAAGTACTTCTCATGCAGTACAAGTACATTTCACTTGAATGCTAAAACAGCTCTTTAAGAAGGTATTCCTTTCTGTCTTCATTTCACAGAAAGGGAAACTGATTTGAGTTCTGAGTGACTTGCCTAAAGTTGCAGAGATAAACGGCAGGAAGATATGCAAGCCTAAACCCATCTACCTCCAAAACAGGTTTCTGGAGAATTCAGATGAACTCCACCTCACTAACAAGAGCTATGTTTTGGTGTCAATATTTGGCTTCTCTCTACCTGAGTTTTATAGTCTGATGAACATATGAAGAAGAATAATCACAATAATGAAGCTCTTCCAGGATTCCTGCATCATTTTTTATCACAAATATACAAAATAAAATTTTCTCAGAAAAAAAGGAAAATGTAAATTCTCACCATGTCCGATGTCAAAAAAAAGATAACCTTGGACTATACAAGGAAAGCTCAATGACAGCATACTATATGTACTATCTCATTTTATCTGCATGCTTATTAAATGATCCTATAGAGTGCCTAATATCACTGCTGTTTCAGAAAAGCCCCTGGCACATAGGTCCACAAATATGCACAGGCTGCTGATAAATTTAGCAAGCATATCTTTTCAAAGTCTTCTTCTGCTGGTCTGAGCTGTTCCTCTGAAAGTAATTATTCTTTCCTCCTGACCATGTAACACATTTCAAGACTGCCTTAAATACCATATCGCTTTGATGTTTTATTTTTCTATAAAGATGTCTAGGGAAGGAGGAGAGGGAAAGGGGATGATAAAAGTAATTAAGATGTGTTATGTGCATGTACCAACTCCACACAAGGAATGTAAACATTATGTACTGCAAACATGTACTAATAAAAAAGTTAATAGAAAGGTATTGCCTTTGTCAATAGTTCCTGGCTTATCTTTTTAAAAAAAGGAAAACAAAGTAAAGAACCTGAAAGATTTCCCTACTATTTTATACTCTTTGTCCTTTGGTAAAATTTGTCCCCAATTCAATGCAATCTTTATTCCAATAAATTTTACTTTTGCCTTCAAGATGCTACTTTTTCCAAAGAAAGAAAAGGCAGAGTGGAGTGGGCAAAGTACAACTATTACCTGAAATTGGTGCCTTTCCTGGGTGCATCTTTCAGACTTACTTGAGCTTTTCTCCACATGCTACCTCTACTGCTCTCAGTATCTGAAGGTCTTAGAGGCTTTTCCCATGATTCTGTCATCTAAAAATTGGACATGTATGTGGAAAATTTTCTACCGGAGCAACATTATTTGAAATGAATATAAAAATAAGCTGTTACCATCATCAATCAGCTTTTGTTTTAGCTGTAAAGCAAAACACGAAGGTACCAAACTTAAAGTTGGACTTCTAAAACTTTCTTATCATATGGCTCCGAACTTTAATAATTTAACTTTAGATATCTTTATTCGCTTTTTATATTTTGGTTCTTATCATTTTGGTAGAAATTATTTCCCTAAAAATTACTCTTTATGATTGAAGTACAATTTTAAAGACTTCAAACTGCCACTTATTTTACTTTGCAAATAGCCTTTAAATATCCCGCACGTTACTGATAAGTCAAAGGAACCACGAGAATTGTAGCTCTTTCCCCAAGATACCATACTGCTTTTCTAGTCACAATTTTGGATTCTATAATAAGCATATGAATACACTGCAGGCTAAATGAGCTTTAACATAGCTCTAGCTCAGGAGTGAAAGTGCATTTTGACAACAAATGCAAACAACATTGTAATAAATATTCCCCAAAGTTTCATTGGAGGCATCTTAGTAAAGAGCTTTTCTCAGTACCATATTTTCAAAGTAAGCGTATATGCAGTAGCTGTGTTTTTGAAACAATATCAAAGAAGCACAACAAGCTCATTTTCTCCAATAAAAATGGTTTTAGTTGATAACCATATTTGTTGCCAAGTGAGGGCTTTATTTTAAGATAGGCATTCACAGATAATTGCAGAACATAATTGAAAGCACTGTTCCCTCTTTCTATTTTTCGGACTACAAATTACTAGTGTGGCACCTAAAGGAATCTTAGGTTAGTCTGTCATGGCAGTAATATACAGGACATTCAAAAGAATTAAATCCCAGGAAATGTATCATCTTATTCCCACTCATTGCTTCCTGAAAGGACAGTAAACAGTACCTTAGAAATCATATTTGCAGTTCACTGGATGGAATGGTAATATGGAAAATTATGTTTATGTTCTTCCAGAGAATCACAAGATGATAACATTTTTTGAGCTATACATACCATCTCTCTTTGCTAAGCACTTTAGAGTCTTTTTTTCTCATTTATTCATTATAATAGTCATGGCAGAGAGGTTCTATTAACTTTATTGACTAGTAAGAATGCCAAGAGTTGTCACTTTCAGAAAGTTATAGAGCAATCATTATTTGAACCATATGGAAGGCCCCTGATACCTGTGTTCCTAATCACTGAAATTTTCAGTCTTCAATGAGCTTATCTGGGTAAAGATATTAAACACAGCTACACAGCATGCTTCTCTAGTGTTTTACTAGAGAAGATATAGCACAAGACAAAGAAAAGCATAAGAAATTACAACACAGGCTTATGATGGTCACTCACAGAGTTGAATGAGAAAGTGTGAAAAAGGTGTCTGCACGCTGCACCAAAGGGTTCAGTTCCAGGTCTAGAGCTCACTTCAGTGTTCATGCAAGTCCAGAGGTTAGTGAGTCTGCAAAGGAAGGCTGAGAGTCTATGCCAGAAGGCTGCAGGATCCAGACTGGAAGCCAAAGAATCTATGCTAGAAGGCTGAAGAGTCTACACTGGAAGCCAGACTCTGCTCTGGAAGCCAGAAGATGATGTCCAAACTGCAGGTGAAGACTGGAGCTTCTCCAAAGAAACAGGCCCAGATCCTTCCTTCCTTCCTCATTTTCCCTTTAGCCACTTTACAGTGAGTCTTCTCTTAGTTAAACTTCACTTAACTAAGTCTCTCAAATTGAAGCAGTCTGTAAACCACCAAATCCCCCCATTAAAGTCCACCAACAACCAAAGTCAAAACATACAGAAACAAAGATAACATAACTGAATTATGGAATAAAGTAGAAATGCAGTGTTACATTTACTAAGAATTTTAGATGAGGAAAAATTTAAATGATCATTAAAGATTATCTTTTCTTCTAATTTTTTAAAAATTAATTGTTTATTGGTACATTTTAGGTATACATAGTGATTACATTCTTCATATGGAACTTGTACCTGTATGTGACATGTCTGGAGGTTTTTTCCCCTCATTCCCTCCTTCCCCTTCAGCTCCTCATCCTTCCATTTACAAATCTTTGATACACTTAGGTTTAGGTCTAATTTTAATCTTCAGCACGCAGAAAATCAGTTTTTCCAGCATTACTTATTAAATTGGTTATCTTTCTTACAGTGAGACTTTTTGGCTCCTTTGTCAAAGATATGGTGGCTAAATATGTCTGAAGTTGTTTCTGAATCTTGTAATCTGTTCCATTGATCCCAGATCTGGTTTTATTGGGTTGTTTGTTCTGTTTTGTGCCAGTATCATGCTGTTTTATTACAGTGGCTTTGTAGTATAATTTCAAGTCAGGGATTGTGACACCTCTGCCTTCCCTTTATTGTCCATAATTGCCTTTACTATTCTAGATCTCTTCTGGTTTTAAATGAAGTTTAGAATTTTCCCTCTAATTCTGTGAGATACAATGTTCTGTAATTTTGATCAAGACTGCATTAACCCCATGTAACAATTTTGGAAATACAGCCATTTTCACTATATTGGCTATTCCTGAAAAAGACCAAGGAATATTTTTCCATTTATGATATCTCTTCAATCTCCTTTTATATTGAAGAGTAATTTAAAATGTAATAATACTTTCTTCATTAGATTGATTTGTAGGTATTTTGTGTTTTTGGACACTTTTGTGAAAAGTATTCTTTACATGATTTCTCTCTTAGTGGCTTTGTTATTCATGTAAAGAAGGCTATTTATTTTTGAGTATTGATCTTGTATCCAACTATGCTATTGAATTTCCACCAAACGTCTTCTAGATTTAAGAAGATTGTCTTTAAAGGTGGTAAAATTGTCCAATGGATAGAATTTGAAGACCAGAAATGTTTCCAAGGTCATGCAGAGGATCTTGAAAGCATTGCTATAACTCACAGGAGTATACTTCCATTTCATGTAAAGCTCAGTAAGAATAAACCCCCTCTTCATGGGTGCTGACGTTAGTGGGAAGTGCAGCTCCTTCAAGGGAAACTGATTAAAGTTCAATCATTTTGGTACTGTAATGCTATCTCTGCAAATGTTTCCAAAGGAAATTAGAAGACATTGGAAGAAAAGAGTTATTAATTTATTCAAAATATTCTAATGGAGCATTTACCATGTGCTTGGTAGGTATGCAAGATCTATGAGTGAGTTACAAACATGACCAGGAAGTATCACAAGGACATTCCAAGAGTGCTATGATAACCACAAACAGTTTCCAAATGAAATACCCAACAATAGTGCAACGTTTAAATAAATATTCATGTAAATATTTATGCATATTTTAACCACAGAAATATATACGTGTGAAATTATATTTTCAAGTGTATATAAGAGCTACATAATATATTCAAAATAATATGTAGGAAAAAAATTGTCCCTGGGACGATGCAACCTGCCACATCAAACATGGGGTTTCCTAACTGTGCTACTAATAAAAAATCTGCAAGGCATGCAAGCAAGGTAAGGTTTTCAGTGGACTTATTTAAATTATAATAGTAATTTTAGAAATATATAATACAATGTTCTAATTTTTAAAATATATATATTTTTTACCATGAGTTATTTTTCTAATGGTCACATTATATTCAAATTTTTATTTTACTTTTTATATGTCTTTTATGTTTTCTAAAATGAGAATGTTTTACTTTTATAATTGAAAAAACACTAATATAAAAGAATAATGTTTAAAGCAGACTCTCCTAACATATTCTGCTCTCTCTTTCAAGAGATATAAGGAAAAAATACTTACGATGTTTCTTCCATTTCTAGGGTCTCCTGAGTTTCTCCTGACATTTAGTTTCCAAGCTATAGAAGTGAGAGAGAATTATTTTAGATGGTGAGAGGCATTAATTCCACTTCTTGCTCAGTTGGTGTCATCCAGGAACTGGAAGTGCAGGGTCCACCCCTGAGATAACCTGTGGTGAACCAGGGCCATCCAGCTTTTATGGTTCTATGTCCATCTCCGGCCTGTGTAACCCTTTCCAGCTGCTGAGACAAACAGCCCTGTGGCAAATTTACAAGGTAGATTGCAAGAACCTTGCAAAGTTCAGGAAATGACAAGTCACATGAGAAACTGGACTGGAAAATTAGTGCAGAATTTCTAAACTCTCTTCTTAAAAACAGAATGACTAATCACTCAGCTATGTCCATAAACACACTCAATACACGTTAAGCATTTAATGTGTGCTCAGTTGTTTTTTTCCTTATTCATTTTAATCATATGCATCCATTTAGCAATACATATCCATTTTAAACAATATGAATCCAACAACTTTTATAGCTGATACAAAATGTCACAGAAGTAGAAATGTTTGCATTATCTCTCCAGTAATACTGTTGGGGAAAATTTGAATTGAAAAATGTTGATCTTTCTTTTTGTAATAATTAACACAGTAGAAATATCTACATGAGACTGTATAATGATAATTTGTAAGAGCTAGTAGTTACCCTTGGAATACAGTTTTAGTGGAGGATACATTTGTGTGGAGGCGCAGAGGATCCTGTTAAGTAATCAGCCTTCTCTAAAATTAGGGTAAGAAGTCTTGCTTCAAAGGAATTTCATTATGCCTTGTTCTCCTTTTCATATTCAAATATTGAAATCCTGGGTTTTTCAGTGGCCCGCATTTTAAAAGGTTGTGTTTATGTTAAAGCTTAGGTCACTTTAATAGGTATGTTTTAAGAAAAACATTACCTTCGGGTGACCTTAGGGATTTAAGGGTGAAAATGCAGTCACTGGAAAGACAGGCATCCTCCTTGTCATGGGTGAAGTCACTAACTTTAAAGACGATTGTGTCTCATCCTGTGCTGGTCTTCCTACGGCAATGAAAAAGAACTAAACCACAGCTGGGCCAAAATAGGTTCTGACAGGTTGCAATTCTTAACTAGAAAAACACAGTTTGCTCAAAAATAAACATATTGAAGGAAAATAAATAAATTAGTGGCATTTTATAGAAGCAGAACATTTCCAGCGATCCTCCAAGGAGCAGACTCTAACCCCCACCCCTCTCAGTTCTTAAATTGTTGTTATAAGCTGAACACTTTACCACCAGAGGGAAGAATAAAATTGTACTGGTTATCATATATCAGGATTACAAAGAACATCATCTGTTAATGATCATTTATTCCCAGCTACTTGAAGAATAATATCTAGTAATTATAGCAAATGTAAGTCAATAGTAATAGCTTACTTTACACAGTATAGTAATTATAAGTTATGTCCATGCATCTGGGACAAGGGCCGTTTATGCTTGCTATTAAATCTGTTGTGCAATTTATTTGTCATACCACTGCTGGGATTGAAGAAAGGAAGCTTGCTTGTAGAGAGTAGACTCGCTTGCCTTTCATATTTCCAATAAGTCATCTGAAGTAAACTGCCCTTTGCATGCCTTGCTAAACCCAATTACCACCAAGACATCATAAACAAATATTCATTGCACTTACAGTTGCTTCTTTATTGCACAATGCAAAATGTATTGTTAAATTTAAGCCATTTAAAAGGAGTAAGCACTCAGACTTCTGCATTCATTTAAAACTTAATTGAAAAAAATCAAGCATGCATTGCAATATTTCTTTATGTAGAGACTGCTGCCAAATGAACGCTTATAAAATAACTTCCATGTCTAGCATAAGCTGGACAAAATTTTGGGCATCTTCAGGTTTGACATTCGGCAGACTGGGATATACCCGTTTGCTTAAGTGGAAAGGTAGTAATAAAATTTCATAAAATTTTGCAATGAAATAAAGCCACTGAAAGTAAGTTGGAAAATCGCACTCAGTGGAATGAGCCAATGTAAGTCTTCTGAGGGCTCAGTAAGCAGGCAGGAGTATCAGGTGCTAATTATGCTGCATGAACTCAGAAGCCAAGAGAGGCATTCATTGTGCCCATGTAGACTTCTTGGCTACAGCAAGATAGCATTTAAACTTATAATTTAAGGAAAGAAAAGCTGTCATCGACAGAAGAAAAATATTTCAAACCCTTTAGAATTTAGCACATACCAGTATCTCTAGGCTTCTCAGCCAGTAAGGAGTCATCACTGGCCCCACATAGACTCTTTCCCAGGCTTTCCACGCTGCAGTAAAGTCATTCTTTAAGCTGACACTGCTTTTCATTTTCCTCACCTGGTAAACAGCAACTGATCAGTCAAGTCCTAGTTTAAATGTTTCCTCCCAAAGGAAACCTTGAATGACTACCGTGTCCACTAACCCTGGTCTTGTGTTTCTCAGCATGAGTGCGCTCTATTAAAATCCTTCACTCTGGGAGGCTGAGGCAGGAAGCTCACAAAGTTGGGCAACTTAGTGACTTAGCAAGATCTTTTTCTCATGAAAAGTACACAACACACACACACACACACACACACACACACACACACACACACACCATTCTCCCTTTCCTTATATCAGATTTCATTGCTACTGCTTGGTTAAGCATTGTACTAGTCCCTTCTTAGGGAAGGTGAGCAGGATCCATTGTTCTAGCTCAAAATCAAATTTCCTGTACTCACCACAGTGATAGTGACAGCACAAAGGGAAGCTCAGTAAACACCCCTTTCATTAATGAGTGTCCCTCAATCTAGTTGCTTCTGCGGCTTCGGATAAGAGCTTCTCAAATGGAGCTTTGCTGATGAGAGTCAACAAATAGCAGGCTGTGATGAACAAGTTTCTTCCATAGAAGGAAGTGCTCATTTAATATTTAAGCAAGTTTCTTTCTTTTACCTTTTCTCTTTTATCTTTCTCTTCTCTAATTTTATGTATGAGTGTTTCTCAGAACATTTAGCACGTATTGGTGTTTATTATAAATTTCATAAAGACCATTCTCTTTTTTATTTTTAATTGATAAATCATAATTGTATACATTTATGGAATGCAATATGATGTTTTGAATATGATGTGGAATGATTAAATCAGGCTAATAAATCTACCATCTTACATACTGATATTTTGTGATTAAATACACTAAAATCTACTATCAGCATTATTTTTTTCATTACTGAGAATTGAACCTAGGACCTTTCCATTGAATTACAACCTCCGCATCTTTTTTAATTTTTTAAAGCAGGGTCATTCTGAGTTATTATGCTACCCAGGCCGGGTTCAAATTTGCAATCCTCCTGCCTCAGTTTTTCCGTAGTGCTGGGATAGGAGGCATGTGCCACTGGACCTGACTTCTTTCATCAGTTTTGAAATATATGATGTTATTATTATAGGCACCATTCTTTACAATAGATTCCTAAAGCTTATTACTCTCCAGTAACTTAATGACAGGCATTTTCTAAACTTACTTGTTTATGGAACATTTCTTTCTCAGATCACCCACTGAGATAGCAGATACACGCTATTTAGGCAACATAATTTGAGAAGATCTGCCCTGGGCAGACTTTCACCTGGCATTATATTATTCTTATCTTTATATCTAAATAACCATGATAAAAATGTCTTCAGTGGTCTAGTAGGGACAATAAATGTCATTATGAATCAAAACATTTATTGATATCATTGACTGATTGTGTGATAAGAACTTGCCTGACACCACAGAGCAGAGAAACACTTGTTGAATGGAGAAAGGAAAAGGACTCCCCCGATGACATCTATGTGCACTCTGAAGTTCAATTCTTGCACGTGCAGACTCACAGTTGCTTATCATCAAATAGTATTTATTGTATGTGTATTCGATATTCCCATACCTGCTATTTAACTACTCAGTCTCTGAGTAAATAGATAAATAACAATGATTGATTTTTCAACACTTTATCTCTTTCTCATTGACCTTAATAGCAAATTTCACAAAATCCTGAAAAAAAAGCAGTTGAGAAACCTTACATTTTCTACTTTTCCTAGTGTTATATAAATTTATTGGTGATTTCTAGGCAATGTAAATGAGGAAGAAGTTTTGTTTTCTTGTTTTCGACCCAGATTTGTCTTTCTAAATTAACATCTATATTAGCACAACCAAACTAATACTATTGTGAGCAGTCAACTCCAAGCATTGTGTTTAGAAGGGCAAAAAAGAGAACAGAAAAAGTCAGATGAGTTGATGTTATAATGCCCAAAAATAAAAGAAAGAAGAAGCATAAAATTAACTGTGAGCCTATAATATTATTAAGCAATTTTGGAGAATTAAGCCGAATTTGCATTGTGTACGCTAATATGCTGGCTTTGTGTTTTTCAGTATTATCCTAATCACAGTATTTCTTTCACGTATAGAAGAAAACTGGGAATTATATGTCCAGGATTTTTTTTAACCAAAAGATTGGTGTTATTTACTTGATAATGCATCCAAATTAAAATGGTAGAAAACAAAGGAAAGATTGGAGAGGAAAAAGAAAAGAATCACAAGCTTTCCATGTTTCTTACTGTACTATGCAACTATGAAAATTAATAAAATTAAGTCAAAAGGCTATGGCCAGTTTCAAATATTGTTACGTTCAAATGTAGCCTATATCCAACACCAAAACTTTAGTTCAAAAGGCAAAGCATAAATTAGTGTTCTAAACACTGTATAGTCAGATATATGGGTAAGGGAAACACCTAGCTGTTTTGGGTGTAGGATTCACAGTTAAAATTTGCAGAAATATGAAAGAGTTTAACAAATTAAGACTCTACACTTTCGGATGTTTATCTAATATCTCTTATTTGAGATGGATAGCTCTGTCTCCTAGGTGCAGTGTTAGCTAAAAAAGCAAGCAAAAATTTCCTAGGATTGGATTCTTTATTCTGCTTTTTATAACTCTGCATAAAATATATTAGGCTTTGTGTTGTGCAAAAGTTTTAGGAAAAATGGTTTAGTTATAAAAATCACTGACTCCTTTTAACAGTGCTTGCCCACCTAGTAGGAAAGATGGTCCCATAACAATAGCTATCTTCTGCTACATGACAGTTTCCCACAGATTTAGCAGCAAACAGCATAAACTTCTTATCTCACAGGTCCTGGGGCTTAGAAGTCCTGCCCTGGCTTCTTTGGGTCCTCTGTTCTGGGACATAATAGGACTGCAATGAGGGTTCTAGCCAAGAATTAGACTTAGCAGAGGCCAAGAAGGGTAGGATATGCTTCCAATTTGCCTCAAGTTGTTGGCAGAATTCATTCCCTGTAGTTATAGGATTCATGGATGCTTGCTTTCCAGCGTCAGCCAAGATGGTGTTAGTGCAAGTGGCATCCATCATGTTTTCCATAATATATGGGTTAAAAGCAAGCTAAAGGTCCTGCTCAGTTAAAAGAAGAGAATTATACAAATATATGACCGCCATAAATAGAGGCATGAGAATTACCTTAAAAGTTTCCCTCCTACAGCCACTAACAACATTTGAATTATACACATTTTGGCTTTGCTGGAACTACTGTGTTCAATCTCATTCCACCCCTGCCCAGTTCCAGCAACCTGAGAAATATTAGGCAAAGGTGATAAATGGTCTCGCTAAATTCAGCGGTCTATGGCTACACTAGTCTACTGCAACCAACAATGGGTAGTTCTCAAATTGATGAGGTGAGGGACACAGGTAGTGTCCAGTAAATAGGGAATAAAGATGATGGCTCCCAAGTCCTAGTCTCCCGAAATATGATTCCACTATCTCAGCAGTTTAGTTGGGATAATTATGGTTGCCTCACCTATTATATTATTTTATGTGTCTTTTGGCCTTGGAAGTGCAGTTTTCTTCACTATTTCAATCAGACTGAAGGAAGAGATGAAGAAATCTTCTACCACAAGCAGTACCAGACACGTCACCATCTTTAGTATTAGAACACAAGGAGAAACATTGTAAATTTAACAAAATCTGAGATAATTCTACTAAAGAAAAGTAACATATAGCATTTTAGAGTTAAGTCTCAGAGTATATTTATTCCTGTTTAGAATAATATCTACGCACTTTCTTCTTAATCACCTATTGATATGTATCTATCTGCAATAAGTGATATAAACTGTTATTAAAAGCACTTTAAACTGTGCGTGGTGGTGCACTTCTGTAATCCCAGAACTTGGTAGGCTGAGGCAGGAAGATCACTGCAAGTTTTGAGGCCAACCTGGGGTACAAAGTGAGTTCAAGGCCAGCCTGAACTGCATAGTAAATGTCTCAAAAAGACAAAAAAAAAAAAGATCTCTGTTTAGTTTCCCACATTTTTTTTGCCATATCACATGCAAAGAGCAAGAATAACATTCAGAAATTTTTGATCTCCCTAACTTATTTAAGTCTACACACAATGAGATAAAGTTATACTGTGCAATCAGTATACGGGGGTCTGAAAAATATAAACACAAATAATGAAAATAAAGTTTTATCACTCAGACACCAGTCAAAAACTTCTTTCTCTGTTTGAAAATAAAACCATGAAAAAAGAACCATAGTTTTGATTTTTAATTACTAATATTTATATTTAGAAGTCCAAGCTTATGAAAGACCTTTGCAAATTTTCTATTCGATACATGACACAACGCTAACAAAATTTCACTCAGCTTTTAAACACAACAGGAAATTCTCCCACCACAGTATGTTCAAAATGGGGGGAAGTATTTGATCATTTTGATAAAGAGATAGAAAACATTTAGGTCTGCAATGTAAACTTTAAGAAAAATTTCAATAAAACAAGCTTTGTAAAGAACTCCCAGAAGGGCTGTTTTTGTTTGTTTGGCATGTTAAACCAGGAAAGTAAATTGCCAAATAAAAACAGAAGCATTAATCAGTTGAAAAGACAGCTAAGACATCTTTATGGACAGGAAAATTGATGGATGCAGCCATAGAATATGGAGGTGGAGTTAAAGGGCATAAGTTGGTTTTCCAGCAAGCAATCCTTAAAGCCAAGAAACAGTAATGTCTCTAAAAAATGTCACTTTTCAGGATATTCCTTTTTATACACATTTGCCAAGCAAGGGTAAAGTGTGAGGGCAACCCTTTATTGGAGCGGCTGGTTTGTCAAATAAAACCAGACTTTCTGGAACCAGAATCTCAAATACTAACATGAGTGACCCAACCTCTAGGAGTTCCAAGTTGACACTCCCCATGTGGTTAACAGTGTGTTTTTGAGATGACATTTTTAAAACAAACCATCTCTGAATATAGTTACTTCAATGAAAAGTTATCCTTATTGATTTAAGGATATTTCAAACATCTTTATGACACAGAGAGACATAAATTCTTGTAGAGTTAGCAGGCAGTTTAAAAAACTGTACTTAGGGAAAATAAAACAATACTCTGATTTGTACATGTAAAGAGTCAGGTTTTTGTGAACTTAGTGAGAGCTTCACTAACTTTTAGTTAATGATAACTTCACCCCACAGCCTCAGTTCCCTCAAATCTTTTGAATTTAACTACAGTCATTAAAATTAGGATAAATGGCACTCTACTATAACATCAGTAACATGCTTTAAAAATACAAAGTGTAATCAAAAACAGTGAATGTTTAAATGTTAAAACCATTACAGTAAATAACACATTGTGAATAATCTCCTTCAAAATACTACCACTCAGCTAGAACATATTCATCCCCTTTCTGAAACAATTCCGAAAGTCCCTCTTACAGGAATGTTTTAGTTGGGATAATTATGTCTGCCTCGATGTCCTGATTTGATTCAAAATTCTTACCTAATAGGGTCATTTGACATTACACAAGAGCCAAAAGTTGAATGGTACCAAGTGCATTGAACAAAATGGATGCGGATGCTCTGTAGAGTTTCTATGACCCTGCCTTTCCATTGGATAGCATCTGGCAGCAACATTCGCCATACTTTTGTTCACACTCTGAAAAGACACTCGAAAGAGGACTTCTAGAACTGCCTCAGAAAAAGGTAAGAATGCTGGGGTCAAGTGTGTTTATAATAAGATGGAATATTTTGAGGCACATCAATAGTAATGCGTATTTATTGTAATAAGTTTAAACCTTTAGCATGTAAGTTTTTGTTCTTATTTCCCTGAAACTCTAAGGAAATGGTTTAAAAAGAAAAAGGAGTATTAAAATCGATGACTCTGACAGACTGTAATAAGACTAATTCTAATATCCTAATGTAGTAGAGCAAATTCTCACCATGATATCATATCCTTTTGAATTTAACACTATTCTGCTTTTCTCTAGGACACTTGGTTATTCATTCACTCATTTAGTCAATCAAGACTTGTCAAATTTCTATTACTCATTTGACACTGGGAGAGGTACCATGCAGATCCAACCTAACAAATGAGGTTGATTTACATGTTAACTACAGACATGAATTTCAAATTGATAATAGGAGAGTAGTTTTAAGAGGAAATATCATTAAAATGAGTTATACAGCAGAGTAGACATGGGTGCCACCTAACAAATTCAATAGACAAATTAGATATTAGATATTGAAATTAAAGCAGATTTTTTCTACCACAATTGGTATATTAACATTAGAAATATGGAGCAAAAGTTATAAATAAAAAAGTCCCCTTAAAAGTCATATGTGATATTACTTTTAGTCAATAACTTGTCATAACTGTACTCTAAAAAATATGTGCAACAACATGAATGTTTTCAGATTGCTTTACAAAATAAAGATAAATTGTAGTTACAGCATCACAAGCCTGTTCTTAAAATCTTTACTGCGTATGCATCCTATTTTATGAGAAGAAAGTTCTATTTCTCTCAGCAAATTAATCTCTCTCTCTCTCTCTCTCTATATATATATATATATATATATATCATGCTATTACACAGTCATCATAAGACATTATTTCGAATTAGATTTAGTCTTTAGCCTTGTTCTGGTTTAGCATATTTTCTCAGTGCATATTACAATGTGCCTGGTTTTTGAAGAATCATTAGTCATAATAACTATCACATTTTACACAAATTTCAAGCCTTCTCACTAGCTTTATGTTCTCTGTACTCAGCAGCTAAGGTTGCCCCAAACTCTGAACTCTCGTTCTTCAAGCCAGAAAAATGTGAGTTCTCCACTAAATTTTAACTGATCAATCCTTAAACATGGCATATACCAGAGCTTGCAGCAGATTCAAAGCCACGAAAAATAGAATGTAGCTCCATCTCCCAGGATCACTTCTGCAGTTCTTTTATCTGCCTGCTATTTTCCACTTTGCAATAACTTCTCACTGTTTTTTTTTTGGGGGGGGGGGTGCTTTTCGTTTTAATTTCATTTTTATATGTGCATTTTATCAAAGTGTGAAGTTATTTGTTAGAAGAGTACTCTAGTAGAGCTTGCTCAGCTAAAAACAAAATCAGAACTACAAACCTGAAGATAATAAAGTCAAAATTCCACTATTAGTACCTTTTAAAAGTGTTTCTAAGCTGTTGAAGGCTTCTTCAATATCATTATTTTTACAGAAAACAAAAAACTTTGTCTGCTACAGTTTTCATATAAAGCTCACAGATTTTCAGAAGTAAGAAAACCACTGTGTAATTTCAGAACAAATTATTTTAAAACCTCATCACTGCTACCTAGGTAGGCATTCTGAAAGTCTGAAGTCGCTCTATCTCAAATATCTTGTGAAGATAAAGCAACAGAATGCAGGGAGCTTCAACTGTCTCATTTGCTTAATCAGCTTACCAGTTAAGGTAGAGAAGTTGGCCATGCAGACATACCTAACAGTGAAAGGAGGTCTCGAGATAATGGAATATGATTATGCATGCAGACATCACAGACTGTACAATCTAAGATTGACATTTTTGAAATTGAAATTAAGAACTGGAAGCTAGATATTGAGAAGGGGATGAAAGGAGAGGAATCAATTGAAAATATTTGTCAGACTGTTCTTTCATTGCTAGTTAGGAATATTTAAATCATTCTCAAGTCAACCTTCACTTAGTAGTGACAGTACGGAGATAGTATTATAGCATCAGGACATTTGCCATGTGTCTGATAGAAACATGAGCTGATAAATAAAATCCTCTCTTTTTTCCAAATAAAAGTACTTTCAAATTATTTAGTAGCATTCTTCATCATTCACAAAGCCCTAGTGTAATAGCATATGTTATTTACCATGTTCAATTATTCCCACTTTCTGCATTTTGGTTACAAATAGATTCATGGCTATAATAAAGATAGATACACTAGCATTATTTGCATACAGGGAATATATTGAAATACCTAAATCTACCTCTGAAGAAATATCATATGAAAAGCAAACTTCAAATTTTAAATTTAATAAACCCAACAAAATACACAGTTATCTTAAAAAGTAAATTCTTCCCAAGCAAAATTAGACAATGAATTAGAAACTAACATGTCCATAGAAAGAATATGTGAACAGAAAGGTATTGCTCAGCTCTTGGTTCCTAAAACAAAGGAAAAGGAAACACAAAACCAAATCTCAGCAGTGCATAGGCCTTTCTCTTTGGTCAGGCCAGTCCATGTATGCTTGGTTCATCCTGGAAGCTGTAGTCCAGAAAGTGCATACTGAAGGGGCCAAATCATAAACAGTTTTCTCTGTGGTGGTTTGCATGCATCTCCATGCATTGACCCCAACATTATGAAAGCTCTGAGGAGGGGGGTCACATTATGCATGAGATATGAATGAAAACAATATATTGCAAAAAAAATGCAACAAAACCATCACTTTTCACTCCATGTGTGCAATTTCGATAGTGAAGCAATTCTCTGTAAACTCAAAGAGAATGCAATTCATTGAGTGTCTGAAGGCAAAGACAGCCCTTCCAGATTCACTGAAGTCTGATGTATGACAAGTTTCATTTCAAATACGCTTTAAAAGTGTGATGTAACTCTGACAAGTCAGACTTTGTAATTTGGCAGAGGCAAAGTTTTTGAAATGTATTTATGTGTGTGTTGGGTGTAAATTGTTATTGTACTGGGAAACTTTTTGAAAGGGATTTTTATAAGTCTCATCTTGTCTCCCAAGTGGCTGTTAAAAATAGAGTTTATTGGCAACTATTTTCCCTTGTGTTAGAGAAGGATTAGCTTAATCCTAGTGAAAAATCTTAACACTTAACTATGTTCATTTTATACAACTAAACCTTCATTTTACACAATGCTAAAATAACTACATGTATTCTAAGTGATTCAAAAGTTATACATTTGTCAACTCTTTTTAGACATTCACAAACTAAAAGTCTATTATCTGTATAAAGCAATTATTCACTATATTTACTATGCTATTTACATCTAAATTGTTTTAATCTATATCAATGCCTATTCTTTATGGGCTGTTTTCTTTAAAATGTTAGAAACTTCTTCTCTGTATTTAATACATCAAATTACAACCATTCAAGGAAACTGCCTTTGGTCTTCAGAAAGGCATTCAATTTACAAAGCTACTTTAGATCTTCCCTTGAAAATAACCTTATTCAGATTTAGAATGCTCATGTCTACTGGAAAAGCAAAGACTTTCAATTATGAGTATCTGACCCATATCCCCACATTCTGGAACAGCCCAAAGTTGCATTAAGTAGGCAAAACAAGTCCTAACATGCTTCATCAATAGTCTCTCTCTCTCTCTCTCTCTCTCTCTCTCTCTCTCTCTCTCTCTCTCTCTCTCTGTGTGTGTGTGTGTGTGTGTGTGTGTGTGTGTGTTTCTTTCCTTCCCTGGAATTTCCTCTATTTGTTATTCTTTTCTTTTTCTAAATAGCTACCACCTTTTCAGGAACAAAACATTGATATCAAGAGATCACCTGATTTTATTGTCATTAATAAAATAATTTGAATTTAGGTTTATGCACTCCCACTTACAAAAGTGTTTATCTTTTCCACTTTGAAATGAAAGATGTGTCTTCATTAAAGAATTTCAAATAATTGTTTCCAATTCACATAAAAGTGAATATATGGGGCCTCCATGGTCCACGCCATGGAGCCCACAAAAACAGAGACATGAGAGTCGCACCTGCTCTTACCTGTCTCCAGAATCACCCTTTGTCCTTCCAGCCACCTGGTCTTGACCATCATGTGTCTTCAGTCAATGACAAGGAATGTTAGGAAATGTAGGCAGCATGAAGCTGATTGCTGAGCAATTACCACCTTCGCTCCTCTGGGCAGCCTTTTTTCCTTACTTCCTACCCACAAAACATACCCAACAACTTCCCCCAAACAGGTAACCCTAAACCCTGGCCATTCACAGCATCCAACTCAAAGTCTGAGAAATGTTTCTATAATGTCTTCACCAAATCTAGATGTGTCTCTTCCTCATCTATAATGAATGAAGTAAAACTAACACAATTTGCCAAGAACAACAGGACAACCTCAGAGTTGTGATCCCCAGACATACTCCACGGCAATTCTGAAATGTTGCTGACCAACCGTGGTAAGGCCATCTACCTTGAAGGTTAGAAATGCCCTCCACTAGGTCCCTTTCTTCTTCACAGGATCCATGCTGTCCTCCTTCCTGTCCATTCTTTATTCTGGTCACCTAGGAGGCAGACAATGCAGAATACCTCTCTCTAAGAACTGTTGGCTTATTTGGCCCATGTTTAGTTTATAGGATTTTGAGGAGCAAGGGTTGTTTTCAATTTCATCAAAGGTTGTCTTATACAGACTTAGATTCTGTGGCAGTTTATTTCCTTCCCAAACTACCAAGTTTCTGATCTTCCTGGATCTGTGAGCTTTAGTGTCTGACACAGGATATTTGGTACACAGTGACTGTCAACCCCCATGGCACATAAATTTAATCCTGACAGCAGTCCTCAGATTAAAGCATTACCACATTCACCATGGTCCATACACAAGAGTGTGAGAAATGCTACCTCAAAAACTACACTTTTATTAGGATATCTCAAAATACATTATGTAGGCAATGCTGACACGCCCAATGTGTTTTTAACATATTGACAATGCAGATATAAATATGAAAACAATGGAAAATGAAATTTGTAAAGCAGATTCTACAAAAGACCCAAATTTGCGATGGTCATTAGTGTGTATGTCATATATACTATCTTTGTGTAATTTCACATACATTGGAATTTGGTAAGTCTGTTTCTTTATCAGCTAATCATTGATATACTACATTTGGTCAGACAGCTGCCTGTATCTCCAATTTGAAGCTCACTTAGGAAAGACTAAATACCAATTATTTATTAAAAGTGAAAATATTACATTTAACAACTAGAATATAATAAGTACGTTTTTAAGATTTTTGAAAGCATGAAATAATTTTTTCTGTTTGTTTCTTGTTTGTCCCTATGGGTTGAATTGCAGGCACCACTGAGTGTAACCAATATCTCCTTGTTCTGATTTCTCACCATGAGTTTTACACAGCTCATGCTGTGGGACTGACATTTCCAGGTCACAGTCAAAAAGCATAGCCAAGGCTTTTCGTCATGTCTAATTCCACATGTCATATGTGTTAACCTTCCTCAGAGTATAATTTTGTTTTAGAAATGAACTGCATTAAAAACACCTTAGAAACACTGATCTAAATCCTACCCTGCTAACATTCTTTGCCGGATTCAGTTACATCTCTGAATTCTTGAAATGAAGACTCCACTTGCTTCCAGTGCATTTCACAGTCATACAAACTCATGAAAAATTTCTACCCTTTTCCTCTCTCCATTTACCCTTCCTCTTCTTTACTCCTTTCTCAAAAATGTGTTGTTGACACTGGAAATCTCAGAACATTTCTAAGCATAGACCTCCTCTGCCTTGGGACTCATTTCTCCATAAATAGTGTCAGGACCAGGATTCCCAGGCGTTCAGCAAGACACTAACCGGAGACACACAGTTTGGAAGGGTATAAAAAGTACTCAGTAATCAATTTTAGCAACATTGAAATGTAATATATTTGAGCAAAAAATCCATGGACAAAATACTACATTTTAAAATAAAGACATAATACCATTGATTTTAAAGTGCTGCATTATTGTGCAAGACAACAGTCATCTACATCCAGCCCTGGACTGAAACAAGGGCCATCACATTCCAACAGGGGGATTCTAAAGGTGACAAATGGAGTGATGAGACTGGCAACAGGGAACTTTCCACACGGTTACACTTCATATTGTAGAACGTATATCAGTGTTTCTACATACTTCAAATATGAGGATATTCTGATAAGCGCACCTGGGAGAGCACACTTTTCCTTTTGCCTCAAGCTCCAATCTGACTCAGCCATAAGTGGACGGTAGCTTCCTGGCCCTCTTAAATCACAGCCACTGTCCCCTCAGGTAGCCCTTTCTTCACCTTTAGTTTCCTACCTTTCAAGGCTGTTAAAATTTTGCTATCAAATCTCCAACTCTTTGCAGAGTGAAACTTTGAGTGATTCCAGGGCTTTGATGCAAAACTGCTCATCAGTGACTCACAGGTACCTCGAGCTTGGGATCAGAGGTATCCACAGCTGGAGTCAAATGAAAGAAACTATTGTAGTGAAAATCAGGATGACTGAGTTTCCATTTCTACTTGTGCACATTATATTCAAAGTTTACTGCCTTGAGTCATGTTAGAGAGTTACTTACTGCTTTTCTGAGAGACTGTTTTCTTTATCTCAAACTGTTCACTGATTTACACATGAATTTTAAGGGGAGAGCTTGATACACTGAAGACCAGCTGTTTTTACTTAAGAAATGGTCTTTTAGAAGCCACTAGAACCAGTGGCTGGGGATTTAGCTCAGTGGCATAAGCACCTGCCTTGCAGGCAGGCAGTTGTGAGTTTGATCCCCGGTACCGATAAAAAAGAAAAAGACAAAAAAAAAAAAAAAAAAAAAAAAAGCCACTAGAACCTAAAAAAAGGTAAAATCTTTGAAATAAAAAACCTAAATCAGCTGGGCTTGGTGACCCATGTTGTAATCCCAGCACTCAGGAGGCTGAGGCTGAGGCAGAAAGATTGTCATGAGTTTGAAGCTAGCCTGGACTACCTGGTTCAATACCAGCCTGAGTTGTATACTGAGACCCTGTCTCAAAAGCAAAACAAAACAAAATAAAAACGCTACATCAATGAAATAAATATCTGGTCTATTGCTCAAAATAACAGAGTTTGGTTTCTGTAGGTTCATCAGTTGATTAGATATTGCCATAGCCAAATATTCCTTTGAAATATTCCAGCATACAGTATAAACTGTATGCTGTTTAACTATGCTGTGAAGATGTTGGTTTTAAACATTTTTATTTGGTACATTTATATTTGCTTTCTGTAAAATTCTCTGGCTTACTACTCTGTCTTGCTATACTTTATAAATAGCATTTTAAAAAATTTCTGAATAAAAGAAACTTGCAAATTCAGGATCTTAAATATCTTTTTCTCATTGCTCTTAGTGTGTCTCTATTCAGGCACAGAAAAATGTAATAAAAATACATTTACACCACTGTACAAAACCTTCAGGAAAGACACATGTTCCTGGCAACTACATACCCTGTTTCACACATTCATTTAGATGTCTCTAGATAAAAGTTAATTATTCCATATTAACATATGTCAATAATTACTTAACCAAAACAAATCCTCATTCCAGAGTTTCCACTGCCTTTTTCTCCATGGAAAGGTTGTAGGCAACTAAAGAATTGCAGTAATTGACCTTGGTCTATACATCAAGCCTAAATAGACACAGTAAATTGTATAGCATTTGGTGAGACAAGTTACTCTTTGTTCTTTTTTCAATCCATGATGACTGTAACTCAATTAGGCTTATTGCCTGTTATTCAATATGATACTAGTGTAAAATTTTTTCCTTTACAATACAAAATTCTGAGGTAAATACTCAGCTTTTCTTCTTAACGTATTCAGGCACTTGAGTTTACAAACAAGGTTACTTTATATTTGAAAACTTTTTCCACTACCTACTTTATCACTGGGTCAAATAAAGGAGTGAGAGTCAAAATTAGTCTTGTGCTCTGGAAATAGGGTAAATGATGAGCGAGAAACCTCAGTGAAATTCAGTTGTAGATTTATTTGTACTTCCATAGTGCAGAAATTACAGGGACATCGGCAATGCTGGAAGAAAAAG
The DNA here is from genome assembly GCF_034190915.1 of Cavia porcellus. Classification (NCBI taxonomy): domain Eukaryota; kingdom Metazoa; phylum Chordata; class Mammalia; order Rodentia; family Caviidae; genus Cavia; species Cavia porcellus. The sequence continues at coordinate 45,145,280 of NW_026947496.1, forward strand.
AAATATGGAGGAGGGGAATGTCTCTATTTACATTTATATTCACCATCATTACCATTATTCCTAAAACACTACACTACACTGTACTATAGTACACTAGCTACACTACAAATAATTCCAGGATATTTTGGTGCCAAGTATTAAAAATAGTCTATGAATCATAAATATTTTAAATCTTAAAATTGTTATTCATTGAAAAAGACACTTCCTAGGCTAAGCCTATCAAAAAGTATTTATGTATAGCTTCCTTTACCTCACAATGAAAAATATCTACATATATAGTTTTCTTTAAGCTGTTAAAAAAAACAGCAGGTATAAGGAATTTTCAGGCAATTTAAAAGTGAGTCAGATGTGAGTAGATATGACTCATAGGATAAGCTGGCATACATCTATGACTGTAGAGAAGTTAGTAAAGTTCCCTGTTTTGAGTGTTAAAGAGAATTTTGTAAGGTTTAGATAAATTAGTATAAGTGAGTAAGCCTAAAGTGCTTAAGAGAACCTTGGCATACCACAAGACTCAAAATAAGAGCTTGCTACTTTATTACCCACGTGATCATCATTTGGAATAATATTAAAATTTGTTCCACAAAGCCTGCTTCAATTTATAGTTTCACAGAAGTCACAGTGATGTTGTGTCTTTTTTCAGTTAATTTAATGATCACAAAAAATAATTTATAAAATACTGTACAGCTAACAGTCTGACTATGAACATCCTACATGTGACTACCCCACAGATAGACTGCCACACCTTCCACCTGTCAGCGGGCTTCCGAAGATAGCATCACATCCTTTTGGCTGCAGGTACACCTATATGACCCTTAACTAATTTACATGATGCAAGGACACAGGGATGATAACTTGGATGTTTGAGTCCACTACAACTATTAAGAAATAGTTTCAGTTTTGCTCTGACAACACTGAGGCCAACTTTATTAGTACGTATTATGCAGGTTCTAGGTATTCAGAATTAAGACATTAATTTCCAAAAAAATATTTAAAATGTCAAAAGATAAATGCTATGAACAATAGTTTTTCATCCTAAGTTGCATAGAAAACGTCCAAATGCATTTTTGTCACTATTATTCCTGAGCAATGGAAGCCTAAACTCACATGTTTTTCAAATATTCTGACATCCATATTATTTGGGTTTCTCTGACATGGTATCCGGTTGACCTCGCACAAGGTCACTTATTCTGAAATTACCATGAATTCATATGGAATGGAATTCTACACAGAACAAAAGAGCCCCGTTGTAACTTTCCCTTGACATTTGCACTTTGTATACAAGCATCTTCTAGTTTTATTATCATGGCAAAAATCAGTCAGCCTCCCATGGTCAAGTTTCTTGGCACTTCAGACATCATGATAAAAGTGATAAATTTAATTAGTTGGTTGAATTTATGGGATGTCAATCAATCTGATGTGTTTCTTTTTCTTTACCACAGTAAATAAACCAACCAGTGTTTTTCACCCTTCTCATCTGCTTCCCCAAACCCCACTGGTATAACTTGGCATAAGCAAGAGCTTTGGAAAGAATTGGGATCAGATAATCCACCTATCAGTTGCTAATTCTCTTCCTAAAACACATTTTTAATACCTTCATAAACTGGTTATGAATATTAGATGAGAGAGAGAACATCAAAGACAGCACAGTACTTAGTTCTGTGCTGTACTAAGTGACCAAATGTTTAAGAAAAAGCTTGAAAGACACAAACTTGAAAGAGAAGCTTATTTACGTTGGAGGTTGTTTGTGGGATGGTTGTGGAAGATCTGAGAGCTTTGGTAACTCTCTGAGGGCAGCAATTGCAGAATATAATATAGAAAAATCCAGTGAACATTGCAAATAGAGACACTGGAGCCCAAACTAAAGAGAAAAACAATACTAATAACCAAACATTAATTGCCAATATTCATTATGGGCAAAGGGCTTTAAATTAGAGTTGGGTTCTGGGTGGGCAACTTCCTTCTTTGCAGGAAGGGTTTGTCGAGATCCACTTGGGGCTGAACTTAAATTAATGGAACTTAACTCTGTCATGTAATATTTTCAAAGTTTCATACTCTTGATATAAGATAGTAATTGGCTTTTGTTCCTAGATATAACAGTGTCTCAGCCATTTAAAACCAAGATATATCTTTGAAGTATGATGTTTATTTTAAAAATTCATTCATGCTATATTCCTGTCTATAACATATCTCTGTTCATCTTAAAGATGTTCTTAGTCATCTTGGAGCAAATTGAAAGCTCCAGGGACTCCAGCAAGTCTATCCTTGAATTTTGCAATATCCTTGGCATGCTGCCCCACTCTTCCTTAGAGGCTACAATCACAGTTTCAGAATAAAGGATAAACACAGACCCCCAATATTGCTTCAAGTCAGATAAAGTGTTCATGGGAAAAAAACTAGTCTTTGTCGGAGTCCTTTGCAAATTCTCTCCAGATATGTGCTTTGTAAAGTGTAGGTACAGAGTTCCAGGTCTGTCCTGGACAGTTTGGATACTCTACATTACCCAAGGATTGGATTCAAGTTAAATAATAGGATGATGAACTTACAAAATAAATACCCCTCCAAAGTTATGCTATTGACAGCTATGTACAACAAGCAACTGAAGGTCAGCACATCTCTTTGGATAGACCTTCTGTGTTTCTTAGGACTACATGAAAGGTGGGTCCAACTACCTGTCACTGGTTGGATAATGAGGGACATGCCCTCTGGCTCAGCTGCAACCCATGTCCTTCCTTGAAAATTAGGTTGTTTACTTAAACTAATGAGAAAAATGTTCCCTTTTTGACAGTTGACAGTGTGTGTGTGTGTGTGTATAACTCAATGTCAAAAACACCAGTCAAAATGTAGACCTAATTATTTTATAAATTATTCTGTGCTGTCACCAACATCTTCTGGGAGCCAAGTACTTTTAAGCATTTCACTCCTCCCCTGCCTGTGGCCATGGAAAACATACTGATTTCTACCAGTTTTGTCTTGCTCGTACATCTTTAACCCTTGGGGTGCTGCATTTGCCTTCACATCAGTGGGTGGTCGCTGTGAGTCTGTCTGTGATCAGTGTACTAGGAGATCCACTTTGATTCTCACAATAAATGAAGGTATTTCATAAAATGCTTTCTTCCAGAAACGTTGATTGTTGATCTCCAGCATGCTCTTGCATGTTCACTTTCTGCCAAATAACAGGAAAATCATTTCTCAAACTTGCACTAGTTTTGATTTTCACAATTAAATATAAGCAACTTTGCGCTGTTTGAGCCATAGATGTTCAATTAGCCTTTGAAGATGTCTAGTGTAGAGAATACGTCTAGAATTGCCTGGGAAGTCATCTTACAAGTCACCCATCCCCACATTTACACATGTAAGTGGCTCATACAATCATTATAATGAAATTCCTTACTGCTATTTTAATCCTTCATATTCCTGTATCAGAAAACATGTGTACAATAAGGAAAAGGCTCCATCTTAATAATCAAGGCATCAGAGACATGGAAGTTCCACAGCTGGTTACGCTGGCAGCTCAGTGTGGCAAATAGGAACAAAATTCTTACCATCCGCCAGCTTGTTCTTCTTCCCCAAGCACCTCTTTACTGAAGGATTTGCTCTCTCACTGCCACAGATTGCTGCAGCAACTCTCATGATCAAACAATTTCAAAGCACAAAACAAAAAGGAGGGCAAATCCTTTCTACGACTATCATTTGAAGTAAAGTTTTCTGATGTTCCCATTGGATTTTTATTGACTAGAAATGTGTCATATACTTGAACTAAACCTATCTTTGACAGGAAAAAAAGGAGTTACTGTGGTTATTTAGACAAAATATCATCAAATTTGAGCATGTGTCACATAATGCTCATCTAACAAAGTGCTTAAAACAGATGACTGGATGTCTCCCCTATTCAGTTGCCAATCTAGAAGGTTGTGATGAAGTTCAAGAATTCATATGATAAATTATTGATGGTGCTAGTCTAGAGACCACCGTCTGAAAAACTACTATGTAGGCCTGCTGATATTGACTTGCTGACCCTCCAAAATGCACCACCTAAAACCTGAACAAAATCAAGATTTTTGTAATTAGTAAGAAAAAAGAAGGAAGTAGCTTTAGTATTTTTCCTGCATTGGCACAAGAGAAAATATATAAATGTTCCCTAGAGATACTGAATAAAAGAAAAAATTTCCCATCCATCGATATGATCAGACTGGAGTTCAGAAAATTACAACCAGCCAAAGCTTTAGCAAAATTTCTGGAATAGTCTTGTGTCCCCATCCACCAAGATGTCCACAGTCTTTTGAAACAGAGAACTTCTTTCTCTTCCTGCTGACTATGATACTCAACAGGCATGAGGCCGCCTAGTTTCATTCTTTATCACTTACAGTCTATGAGAATCTCACTTGAGCTAATGAAAAGTGTTTTCCTACTTCTTCACCTGTTCCCAGGAGTGTAGGTGGTATTTTTTCTCTGACCCAATCCTGGTGGCCTGGGAGCGATCTATGATCCTGTTCCAGACTTGCTGCTTGGAACATACTCAATTTCTCGCTGATCTTCCTGATCTGGTTTCTATTTTTTAAAAAAGAGACAATTATTTCTGCTCTTAGATCTTCAAACCCAACATGGAATGATTCTTTCTTGCATAGATGATCCACTCCTTTGTTCATTGTGAACCTGGATGAGCACAAAGAAATGGGAGCAAAACTTCCTCAAAGGCTGGGCAGCTAAGCGCTCTTTCTTCATGCGTGCATCATTTTCCCTTCCCGGAAAACATGTAACAAGTCTTGAAGAAGAAAACTTCTTTCCCAATTATTTTGTTTTCACTTTATAGCTGTATGTACATTTTGAAACTCAAAATATAATCATCTGAAGTTTTCCTAATTCTCTGCTTTTCTGCATAACAAATTTCTTTAAATAGATCACAGAAAAAAATTTAAGAAACCTGAAACAACAGATTCCTAAAGAAGTGGAAAATGTGTCAAAGACTAAAGAAAGAAAATAATCTGAATAGAGAGGATGGACTCAGCAAAGAGATGTGAGCAAGGAAGGTAGATACAAAGTATAATGTATACACACATAGAAATGGACACGTCACAGTGAAATTACACAGTGCATTAATATGATTTAATATTTAAATATTTTTAAAAATAGAGAACAAGAAAAAATTAATAAAGTGCATTATGAATCATGTAAAGCATAACACAAAGGAACATGATTGATTACAGCTTGATACCTTAGACATAAATGCTAGTGACATCAATGTCACATTTTGATAAACAATGTATTACTAAGAAGAGTATCATAGTGCCAGGGATTTAGCTCAGTGGCATAAATGCCTGCCTGGCAAGCATGAGGGTCATAAGTTCAATCCCTGGTACAAAAAAAAAAATAGAAGAGTGTCATAGTAGTAAAATTGAAACTTATACTCTGTCTCTTGATTTCGAACAAATGTGCTTTTTTAGGCCACATTTTGAGTTTACCTCTATATTCAAGAGATCATTGAGCACAGAATTACCTGTTCAACATAGGAAAGTAATGGTAAGGAGAGGAAGGAGAAACAATCCTATCAAGATCTTCACCAAATTATTTTTTCACAATACATGTTTTTACAAAATATCCTGATTTCTCAGTTTTCAGAAAGAGCCCTAAAGACCAAAGATAGATCCAACAGAGAATTCTATTGGTCACACGTAATATTCTAAAATAGTCTTTATAGTCCTAAATAAGAATATCAAATGTATCACAAAATTATGAAAGAAAGAAAATTAGAAGACTCATATTCACATATTAGGTGAGATAATGTATATTAAAATGTACTATAAGCTTGGAACGATGACACACATCTATAATCCCAGTACTTGGGAGGCTGAGGCAGGAAGATCATTGCAAGTTCAAGACCAATGTGAGCTACGAAGTGAGCTCAAGGCCTGCCTGAACTGCGTAGCAAGATCCTGTCTCAAAAAAATTAATAATTAATAAGATAAAATGCACTGTAGTATTTCAAAGTAAACTTCAAATCTTATTATGACCAATAAAATCAGTTCTCATTTCTCTGATAATCTCAAAAACTAGATAGTTATAGTTCAAATTAAAATTCAAGTTACTAATACTGACTCAGATGGTATTCTGAATCATAATATGTATGACTTTAAAAATATATCACATTAATTAAATCATTGTACTGATATATCTATATACTGTCACACAACACTGTAAGATATGCATATTTAAGGAATACTGTACAATGTGACATTTTACTTTTTCATTAAGTTTTACTTTCAAATTCTTTTTAAATAGCATAGGTAAATGATCTTTAATAAATATGTTCCTTGTACTTCCAAATCAAGTAAAGACATACATAATTAACATTATTTATAAAAATTGCAAAAAATTAAACTTAGAAATGACTATCATTTATAATTCTTTATAAACCTTTTTATTCCCAGGTGGTTTCAAGAACTGTTTTGTGCAGTGGGAAGGTCCAGACTTGATCAAAGCATCATAAGTGCAAAGGACAGTGAATCTCTAAATACTGACACTCCATGGAGTGCCCAGTACTTTTAGGGCAGGTGGAAATGTATGAAAGGGACGTGGAGACGTGAGGTAATTATTAAAACAATTCTGGCTTCTGTCCAAATCACTTTCCACTGAATGCATTCTTAAACCAAAGATAATAATGTTCAATCCCATTTTTAAAATAAACAAACCCAAAGGAATGGTAACAACTTATCAATTGGTTATTTAATGAGATTTTGAAACCAAAAGAATCCCAATCACCCTCAAAAAATCTGTCTAAAATTTCTAGGTTTTTCGTACAGCAAAAAGATAGATTCCTTAAAATGTGTCCAAAGCTCAAAGAAGAAAATATATTTAAAAGAGGGAAAATAAATATACCACTTTTTTCCACTAGTAGCTTAAAGCACCTATGTTCCTCCTCCTATCATAACTCGTGAATTAACTACAGAGGTCGTGATTATTTTTTGTATATTTAAAGTCTAAATGTGATTTCAAGCAGTATATTAACAGAAAAAGGAAAAAAGAACTCTATACAAGTGTTTAACAATGCTTCTGCAGTGTTAAAAATGATTGTTTCGTCACATTTTATGGGGCATCTTTCTGCTTGTTTTCATTATAGGAGTTTATATTTCAGATTATTTAAATGTATTTTAAGAATAACATATAGGCCAAAGATGAGGAAACTTTAATGACTGAAGTAAAAATCACTTAGAAATATAACAAAAGTAGATGAAGCTTTTGTTGGTTTTAAGAGTTTCTTTTTAATTTTGAAGAGAATAAAACCAAGCAAAATAAGTCAGAACAAAGCCAACCAAAACAAACGAGTGTAAGTGACAGAAGACTTCAAAACAATACAGAATCAACAGTGGTTACCATAACGCCTCTTATCTTCAAAGTATCTGCCCATACTTTGAGACATGGTAAAAGTCAAACAAAACAGAACCAATAAAAATAAAATAACAAATGCAATAAAAGACTTCAAAATAAGACAATAGTAACTCCAAAGTGGCTACCACAATATATCTTGCTATCTTTGAAATAGCCGCCCATGCCATTGGATATAACAAAATCAAATAAAACAAAACAGAGTAAAACCCAACCTGGCAAAACAATGAAAATGATATAGAACTTCAAAACAAGATAATAGGGAACTAACAACGGCTACCATCTTCAGTAGGAGATCCCCCATAGATCACACAGTGTATTGCTATCCTCTGAATAGATGATCAGACCATCTGCCCTAGACCTGTGAAATCGTGAAACACCAAACACCACAAGCATCAAATTGCATTTCACCCCAATAGCTATTGCTGCAGCCTGTGTTTCTTTGAATCAGCCAGTTGCCTGGGCATGAAGTGAGAGAGGGAGTTGGCTCTTCTTGTTTCCCAGCATGCATGCTGGAAGGGGCTGGGTTCCGGCTGTCCCTGCAGCAGCAGTGGACCACACATGAATGCTGGTTCACAGGGAAGACTTGCTTCGTGTTGAAGAGCTGGTTTTATATTGTTTTCTTTTATTATTTTATTTTGAATATAAACATTATATGCCAAAAAAATAAGCTGACATTAATGCTGTGATATCAACAAGAAAGAAAATTGGAAGGAATTAGAGGAGGGGGAAAGGAAGATAGAGGAAAGGGAACATGATTAAGAAAAAACAAGTTCTTATATGTTTATGTATCCACTCCTCAAATGATGGCAAATGCATGTACAGCAAACATGTATGAATAAAGTAAAGTAAAGCAAAACACAAAAAAGAATTATTTTTGGAGTACACTTTGGAATGCTTTTAAGTACTCATATATTGGTAAATCCATAAATATTATCTACTAACTGTTCCATTTATACAAAATAACTGAGAAATGTCCTTTAAATATAAATATTGCCTGTGATACCCTATACAACACACATGCAAACACAAAAGTATACAATGTGATACAGTCCTGAACTTCAAACTCTTTTCTGTAGATTTTAAAACATTCAATACATCAGAAAAAAATTCTAAAAGAAGTTTCACCTTCTACAAATCCACTTCAAGCACAACATTTTGACTCATCCATGTAACGCCCTTAATATTTTCAAAATACTGTTCTTCTTCAATAGTTGCTCTCTATTCTAATAGTACATTCAACCCAGAATTGAAGTGTTCTCATTTATTTTAATAAAAGCTTTTTTTAACATCTGTAACACTGCTCCACTGGAAATGCAATACAGTCAATGTGTAATTTGTTATATTCTAGAAGTCACATTTCAGATCAAAGTTTAGCAGGAAAAATTAGCAACTTTTTGAAATATAATTTCATAACATTTTATTGAACAGGAATTGACACACCATAAGCTTGACCCTTGCGGACAATACAGTACATGGCAGTATGTTCAGATGGTGCAGCCATCCCTGATAAGTGGTTTCACCCTGAATGCCTTCCACTAGCTCCCCCAATGTAGAAGAAATGGACTCCTGTATCAACACCTAAAACATGCAACCAGTGGGCAGCAGAACACCAGAAAAGCAGTAAGTGACCTGGTTGTGGAGTCCAGAAAGAGATTGACACAACTGCTTTGGAAGCTAGAAAAGTAGCAACCAGTGTCATGGATGGTAGCAAAATGAGTGACCTGCTGTTCACAATAGCTCAGAGGGCAAGAACACCACCCAGAAATGTGTGGATTTAACTAAGGGGCTTCCAAGAAGGGCTGTTGAAAATGTGAGTTGTCCTGGTACTTTAACAGAAAAGTAAATCAATTTTCTATTTGGTTGTTTATTTGTTTTTAATCAGAAATTCAAGGAAACATATAAAGTTTCAGGGAATATAAATGAAAAACATTGGTGTGAGTGTGTGTGTGTGTGTGTGTGTGTGTGTGTGTGTGTGTGTGTGCCTGCCAATAGAACCTGCCTCAGGCTCACTACTAAATCAAAAAATGAAGCAAGAATTTCCCACTTGGAAAAAGTCAAGACCTCGGAATGAGAGAAAGCCGTGACTCACACATCCCATCTGGACAAAGGGCTCCACAAGTTCTTAAGATTGCTTTCATATCATTCCAGCTCCCAGTTAAGACATTAATGAGAATGACTGTTTTTCTAATGTATGTGACTATAGTTTGATATATTGGAAGCCCATAGCATTTTAAAGGATGTTTTAGTGGATAAACTAGGTAACTCCAGCATTCCATTCTGGGAGAATATATGGAAATTAAAATATTTATCTGTATTTTAATTTAAAAAAATCATCATAGATGATAAAATTGCATGATAACATGTATCATACAGTTGTATGATAGCCACAAATATATTTTTATGTTTAAATTTTTAATAGATATCTTCTTGTCTTTATAAATAACTATACATTTAATCATTAATTCAATTAAAAAAGAACACTCAGCCTGTCATATTGGTACATGCCTGCAATCCCAGCACTCTGGGAGGCTGACGTAGGAGCACTGTAAATGCAAGCCCAGTCTGGTCAACATAGCAACTAAGTAAGAACATGTCTCAAAATTAAAAAGAAGAGAAAAAGACTGGCAATGTAACTCAGTGTGAAAGGTTTGGGTTTGATCAACAGTATAGTGTGTGTGTGTGTGTGTGTGTGTGTGTGTGTGTGTGTGTGTGTGAGAGAGAGAGAGAGAGAGATTTTCTATATAGGTTTAATAGCTCTATGTACCTATGTATTTGTTTAGCAGCAACTGAATTGGCCCATTTTTGTCATCATGAAACTGTAAGCTTTTTAATAATGGTAAGGAAAGTAATTTACTTAATTAGAATAAACATTTAATGTATCCAAAGCAACTGCTTTAGTGATCTCACATTAACAAGCTAACTTCATTGCCCTGTTTTTCTCTCTGATTGCCATAACCTGCCCTTTCAGAGACTAGTCATCATTTAGAAGGGTAAAGAGTTACACCAAATAAACAGAAAGTAAAAAGTTGATACAAAGGTCAGCCATTGCAAGCATTACCTATTGAGCCGTATGTGGTTTATACTCAACAGTGTCCAAACACAGCTGGAATGTTATTCTTAGAACATGATCCCCAAACTGTCATCTGTTTAACATAGACACACTGATTTTAAATAATAGCCTGAGCTCTATTAAAACACAGATAAACCAATAAAGTCAATGACTGTCTCTAAATTTAAAAATGGTGTTTGTATTCGTGTGACAATTTCTGTCACATAATCTACCTACTGCAGTCACACAATATCATTTTAAGTGAACTTGCTTCCTTTGGCTCTATTTTGTAATACTTATCTACTAATGTTAAATGATATTATAAGATCATTCCATTCTTATTATCTATAAATTCACATATTACATGGAAGCATTGCACCTATGTTTTAGATTCAGCAACCAAGAGGCTCATCTTTTGTGAAATTCCAAGGCATCTTTCCAAAATTCTCATCACTGGTTAGGTTCTACACAAAGGGGATAAAGGACACCACATATATGTGTATAAAATAACACATTTATGGAAAAAGAATGGTTAAGAAATAGAAAAAAGCTTTTCTACTAGATGGTCACTATGCATCACTTACATTTTTAACCCGTTCCACATCATATTAGAATCAACTCAATCCCAGCTTCCTCACTCATTTCCTTTGGGCCCATGAAAGTGCCAAAATTTGTTAAATTAATTTATGTATGATGCCACTGTTGTTCCTTTACTAGAATCCCCTGTCTGTCAAAAACATTTATTAACCTAATTGGCACAAAGTCCTTTTCTAAATCAACTAAAGATGCTCAGCCTATATTTCAATTCCATTCCCAGACAAGCCTCTGCTAGTCTCTGCTTCCTCCTCCCCTCAGAGCACACGATATTCTCTTCCCCAAGCATGCAGCTGACGTTAGTGCTTGCCCCTTGGGGCAGGATAATTTGCTCATTGTGGATTAGTTGCCTTCAGCAGGTAAGTCTCACCTGGGTCACATCCTTTAAGAGCTCATTCACATATAGGGCTGCCTGAAACCTCTCACTGGAATGTGCAAAACGCTGTCCTGGCTTGTCATGTTTTCTGCTGCACTTTCTTTCCAGGGCTGATTTTCCCTCAAAAGGAAACCCTGTTCTGTCTGAATCTGTAACTTGTTTGCATCTTATTCCAGCCTTTTTGGTTTTCCCTGTTGCCCATCTGATAACTGCACCTAGAGAAAAGTAAATTTGCAATCTGGTAAATTTCTCATGGAGCAGCTCATGAAAACCTCTAAAGAAGTTATATTCAGTCTATCTAAACTAAGTTCTATGTGCTATGAATCAACTGTATAATGAGTAATTATGTGTGTATAGTCAGGCAGCAGGGGTGTTTTCTGTGTAGCATAGAAATGGCACCTAAAATAAGAGGTATGGGCTGTCAGACCAAGAATATATGTAATATTTGGTGTCTCAAATCTATTTCCCAATTTAATATTATGTACTCCTTAGAGGAACCAAGTTTTTGTTGTACAAAAATTTTCTCTTCTGGTGTATGTTGACCTCAAAAAGTATTCTCTCTTAGCTAATAATATCAGTGAGTGACAAATACAGCCATAAATATTTCTCCTCACATTAAATTAATAATGTTTATTTAACATTCTATGGCACACAGAAGTACATATATAAACTCTGTTTATGGCTTCCAGAGATACATGAGCTGCTTGCAAATGTATGGACACATTTGCTTTTGCATTTGCATTTACATTTCAGTAGGAAAGGTGGTCAGTATTTTCACAACATTCCCAAAGAGACTCTGGCTCCTCCAAAAAGTAAAAAGTGGTGCTCTAGGTTAACTGACATTTTGAAAGCTATTGAAAATAGAGATGTAAAATGATAGTTTAGTGATTAAAACTCATGGTATTTTTTCTCTTATTATCTGCGTCTAGACTTTACCTCCATATTAATATCCCATACTTACCCATCAATCCATTATTTATTATCACATAACATCCATTTTTCAACTAAACCTAGTGTGCTGCTTTTTTAAAAATGATCACTACATCTAGGTGAGAATATTAGAAAAGAAATATGCGAGTGAAAAATATGTGACTATAGATTTCTGCTGCTTGAATTAGAAGTAATTTGTAAGTGATGAGAGAAATGATTTCTGGCAGGGAAGCATTTTATAATAAATTAAAACAGGATCATGTGAAAGGATCAAACATTTAAAACTCATAGGCCAATTAATTAGAAATTACCAATATTTTTTGCCAAAACTAGTCAGATTAAACTCATTTCTAAACTTAATGGATATTGTTCAGGAAAGCTACATTTCATGTACATTTAGGAATCCTGACATTACAGTATGTCGTTATTGCTTCAAATATTTCATGCTATGAATAGCCCATTATAAAGTCCACAAAAAACATTGTATGTAAATTTACAAAACTGCTTATTTTTAGAAATCAAACTCATTTCAACTATCACTTTGTGATGACCAAACACTAGATAAATATTCCCAATTCCTCAGCAAACTATAACTAGAAAAATATTTTTCTTAAAATGGTTTGTTAGCCAGCATCCAAGTTGTCCTCCAGTGATTCCTGACTCCTTGAACACAGAGTTGTATTCATCGTCCTCTTTTCCAAAGAACACAGTAGATTTGCTGGTAGTGTTTCCATGGAGAGACTATCAAAGGCACTGCATCTTCTGGCATATGGATCTCTCCCCCTCCCCCAACTCACTCCCCTTCCCCTTCTCTGTCCTTCTCTCCCTCCTACCCACTACCAATTGGTCCATCTCTCACTCTTTCCCTCCTTCCTGCTTTTCTCTCAGGATTTGCTTTGGGAAAAGATAACGACCATACTAAATATGGAGAAGCCCAAGTGGCTTCCAGCCAACAGCCCTATGCGGGGGGGTGGTAGTTGGGAAGCAAAGATCCCGGCCTCCTCCGGTCTTCAGATGTATGTACAGCCTTGGACATTTTGACTCAATATCATAAGAAACATTGAGCCACAACTCTCAGCTCCACAATTCTTGGGTTCCTATGCCATAAAACCGTGAGACAATAAACATTATTCATTTAAACTGTACATTTTTTTATAGAACAATACATACCTCGTACAGATTTAAGTGCCTGCCTGTGGAATGGTGCTCTAACAAATGTGGAAACAGATTTGGCGTGAGGCAGTAAGCATAAGATATAATGCCTTGGGGAGTATGTTAGAGAATGGGCAGTCTCTTTGCAGCCTATGAAGGATATCCATGTGCTGAAAAGAAAATAAACTTGGGTCTGTACCTTGAAACATGCCCCAAAATTGAATCAAAATGGATGGTCTCCTAACCTGTTTTGCTGAAACAGAACATGTGAGGCTGGACAATTTATAAAGAAAAGAACTCGATTTACTCACAGCGTTGGAGTCTGGAAGGTCAAGCGCAGAAGAGCACATATGGCAAGATCTAGTGGCTTCACATGATAGAGAAGTAAAAGAGAAAGCTGGAAGAAAAACCTCTCTCAGACATTAAATCAGTTCTGTAAAAATGGCCTGATCTAGTCACAAGGGCAATGTCCCTGTCATCTACTTATTATAGACCCCATCACTGCTCATCACATTTATGTTATATTTAAATGTGTGTTGCAGAAAGGGCAAGCTACATTCAAACTTTAATATAAACTAAAGACTGGAAAACAATAAAGTAAGGGGAACAAATCTCCATGGCATTTGGCTCTCTAAAGTTTTCTTAAATAGAACAAAAGCACGACATATAAAATAAATAATAATTTGGAATTCTTCAAAATTTAAAACTTTCACTCTTCAAATGCACTGCTATGATTGTTTTAAAAAGTTACAAATTAGAAGAAAATGTTTGCAAGACAACTATCTAAAGTGCTTTTACACATATTTTAAAAGTCCTCAAAACTCTATAAAAACAAACAACTCTCTCCTCCAAAAGAAAAAAAATGAAGAGTAAAAGATTTGAACATATACTTCACCAAAGAAGACATATACCAAAGAGAAAGGAAAAAGAAAAAATGCTCATTTTTTATCATTAGTGAGTAAATGAAAAATGTGGTACCACTACTCATGTATTAGAATAGCTAAAAAGAATGACTGATCATATTGTGTGTTGGCAACCATGAAAAGAAACTGGAGCTTTTCTATGTCCTTTTATATGGTGGGAATATGCAAAAGTATCACCACTCTGGAAAATAGGTTGACAATTCTTTGAACATTTAAATATAAACTTCCTGTATGATTTAGCTATTCTACACCAAGGCATTTGTCAAAAGGAAAAAAAGCATAAATTCATTTGATGACATGTGCACAAATGTTTATCCAGCTCCACTTGCAATCATTCCAAACTGGAAACAACTCAAATGCTGATCAATGGTGTAAATACACAGCGAATTTTAGTGTAACCATATAGTGGAATACTCTCTCCAGTGAGATCCGGTTCTCAGCCCTGTCATGCTCCCTCCTCCGGCAGCATTCTCTCTGTCCTAGAAGTCGCAGTTGTCTTTTATGCCTTATCTTCCCATATTCTTTAGAATTTTTCTTTTATTTATTACTCATCAATTCAATCCTTTGTCATAGTTAATAACTGCTTATATTAAATTTTCCCTACTCAAATTGCAGTAGGTGGGTGTGGTTTTGTTTTTGTTTTTGTTTGTTTGTTTGTTTGCCCTGACTAGTCCCAGATCCATTTGCTTCTCGATTTTGTTATAAGAGACTTCCGTTTCGTCTTGTCACACATTCTACAAGCATTTGCTTTGGAGAACGCTGGCTGCTAGCACCTGAGCTCTGGGTAGACCTTTGGTGAAGCCCTAAAGCCACTTCCAGTAGCCATTGTCAACAAGACAGGAAGTGGCTCCTCCTGCCCCATCCACCCTCAGATAAGATGGCAGCCCCAGCTGCGAGCTTGACTGAGAAATCCTCACCCAGAACCACCCAGCTAGGCTACCCACAGATTTCTAACATCAGAAATTAATTGAGATCGTAAAAGTTTGCAATCACATAAATTTGAGCCACAATGGGACTGTTAAATAGCAAAAAATGACATACATAACTTAAAGCATATTTTAATAATTTTTATATAAAATCTTTATAAAGCTAAACGTCTTTGTAATCTAGAATTTTCTTCAGTCAATAGAACATAATCATTCTGTGATATACTAAAATTATTATTCACAGTGCATGTGCAGTATGATTAAAGTAAAAGGTGAATGCTTAAATTTTAAAAATGCACTGTAGTAAAAGCTGGCCTTGAGCTCCCTTTGTAACCCAGGTTAGTCTCAAACTTTTTCCCAACTGCTGAAATTGAAGGTGTGTACCACCACACTCAGCTTATCCCACCATTCTTGACATGGTGCCTTTATGAAGGAGGCTAAATATGCATTGATTATCTGTGCCAGGTACCATCCAATGGAAACATAGGGTCATATAAACATTATACTATGTCCTTATCCACTTATCTACTGGACCTGGTAGAGGTAAACACTTTGAATCAATTCAAGACATCAAGACTATAGTGCAACTAAAGACATTTATGAAGGTAGACTTCTAAAATGCTTTAGAAAGTAGAAAGAATGATCAAAGAATGTTTGAATTGAGGGGAACAATTTTCAGGATTAATAAAAATGTACCTTTTATTAGAATGAACTTTTTAAATAATTGCAACATTCACCATATATTTTGATTACACATTGTAAGTAACATAAGATAAAGACCACAAATTCTGTCAAACAGATGCTGATGTGTGACCGAGAGAAAGCTGTCTCACCCTTCTGAGCTTCAGTTTTTCGGCATATGACTATTACATGTCCTTCAAGCAACAGTGGTGAATTCAGTGGGACAGTGAATGGAAGAACTTAACACACTGCTTAGCAAACAGTAAAATTCTAATCCACACAGAGAATGAGAACAATTCATAGCAGTTTGCTCCAGAACAATTTCATTAGCAGCATATATTCTATGAATTCACCATTTAAGCATGCTATGCCAGGTTTTGCTGCCATGTAGTAAACTTCACTGGATCAAATACTATGTTCCTCTTGTTTATAATTTTAGCTCCAGCACCTAGAATATCTAACAGTCCAAAAACAGCTGTTAAATAAAGGAGGGCTCTGTGATATAAAATTACATTCTTGAAGAAATTGTAGTTATTGCCATTTTTGGCAGTGTTGAAATGAGTTTAAAATATCTAAGTTTCTGAAATGTTTGTTAAATTGTTAAATATTATTAAATATTAAATAAAATCTCTGATTCTTTAAGTAGTGAATTAGGCTAAAAGTATATTTTGTAATCTTTACAGAAATAAAACATAGTAACACTGTGTCCTTTAATGGAATTTTAGACTTCTTCCCAAAATAAGCAATTCTTTCAGAAACTTCTTGTGGTACACTGCTTATACCTGTTAATTCCTTAGCCCTTAACAACAAATTGGGCATTTAGAGACTAATATTCTAGACTAGGACCTTTTTAAAAAACAATTTCTATCCTCACCACTGGCTGTAAAACAGGTGGCTAATGATGTAACCTCTTTTATCATACGAAATTAGTACATTTGCCAACAAGGACATCAAGTTCCATATTTACAACAAAATTATAGTTTCCTCATCAAAAGGTAAATCCTCCATTTCACAAATTTAAATGGTCCTTAAAAATAGAAGGTCAGATGACTAAATTTAGGTGCTAAAGAAAGTCTAATTCAGGAATGTTTTTTGGCTCCATTCCCAAAACATTTTCATTTGATTATGGATTGAATATATTTTTCATTCATTTTCAGCTCTTTCCTCTCTGTATGTTGTTCTGAGATAGGCAAACTAGTGCTTGTAGGTAAATTGACTTCAAAAAATATGCCACTCTGTTTAAATGATCTCTTTCTGTTGACATATTGGAAAGATGGCCTTACGCTTACTGACCCACGTGTAGTCATCAAGGTCACACATGTCCATGATAAAATGCACATGGGTAGTGTTCTGCTTCAGAACTAATGAATGGAGATTGCAGAATTACAACAGGTAAACTCTAATCCATGGAGACTGTAAAAACTTAGATATGCAAATCACAGGGAACTCATGACTATGCAGTGATTTTTTTTTTTCTGTTTTGTTTTTATCTTGTTTGGTTTTATTTTTGCCATGTTTGTCTAGTTATTTTGTCTTGTTTCGGTTTGGTTTGGTTTGGTTTGATTTTGTTAATACTGAGGATGGAACCAAGGCATTTTTTCTGCTAGGCAAGTACTCTACCACTCCGCTCTGTCTTGCTCTTCTTTTAAAAATCTTTTTGTGTATCTTCATTCTACTTTTAGTTCGAAAATAATTCTTTAAAATGTATCTCTTTATCAGTCATTGAATTAATTCACATATCATTTCAGTTTACTTTTCAATATTTTTTTAAAAACTTATGTGTTCTGCTTTTATATGAATGTAAGCTCATTAGAAAACTCTTGGTCAGCTCTCATTTAGCCCAGTTAACTATGGCTTTCTTCACACTACAGCCTACGTTTGTTAGTAAGCCAGCCAAAAAAAATCAAGTGCATGTGTTCAAGACCACAATCTACCACCTGTGAGAATTACACTGAGCCACAATTTGCACATCTAGAAAATTGTTTAATAACAACCCTTCCAATGTTTCACCTGGTCCCTCAAAGAATCACTCAAGATACTACTGTGAAGGTGTTCTCCAAGCTGCAGTGTGCTCTGAAGCTCCAAGGCATAATTTTCCCAGGCTAGTGTCCTTAAATTTCCCTCTTTCCTACAACCTTTCTTTATGCATAAAATCCTCTCCTTATCATCTAGTAACTGATACATTTTTGTGACCAACTCGGACTCATCTTTCTTCCCGAAATCTCTTACCTCCTCATCTGAATATCTCAACTTTGATCTTCAAACTTCGCATCTGTCACCTCCTCAGCCACACAGCATCCATGTGGAGAAACTCATGTCTCGTGCAATCAAATATACAATTCACAAGTCCCTTGCACATGTCTGTGTGAGGCACACAGAATGCTGTGTTTACATTTCTAGTATTCCTCCATTCCTGCTTAACATGATGGTCTCTCCCTTTTTATTGTAAATAATGTTTACTTTTCTTCTCTTCCTCTCCAAGCCTCTTGGCACGAGATACTTCATTGTAGGACATAAAACGTGTTGAAAAGTGACTGTAGTCACTTTAAATTTAAACCTTATAATAAAATATATTAAATTCATAACAATTTTTTAAATGAAAGATTTTTATTTTTAGACTGTAGGTGATTAACACAAAAGAATAAAATTTGTCACCACCTAATTTACTGAACTATCCCTCTAAAAAATGTTTCCGAATATAACCTGAATGACAAACCCCAATCCAAATTTAAGTGCACGTTCTGTTCAAAATAGTACTAGTCAACAGATGCAGTTAACTTTTTCCCACCAAGTACTTGGAAATAATTTTCAGGCCAAATATTTTGAATGACAGAAAAAGGGTGTAGCTTACTCTACGTTGTCTTTGGCATCTGATAAGAGCACCATTTACATAATAAGTAAAGGGATAGGAGAAAGCAGCAGTTTACATACAGTATTTTCCTAGGTGTCATCTTACTTTATTAGCTTTTGAATTTCCTGAGAATAGGTAACATGCAACTAAGGTAACCTGCAAAACTAAGAAAAAAACCTTGCTGCAGAAATATTAATTATGTTCTAAGAATCTATTTTCAGTTAAGGAAAACATTACAATTTTTTGGTTTTTGTTTTTGTAAACAAAAATGAACATTAATTTTTCTTTAAGAATTGAAAAAGGATGCTGTACTTAACATTCTTCAAATAAGATCTTTTGCTACACGAAATGTTACACAAGGAATTTTTCATAATAATTTATCTATTTGCTTCTGAAATTATATGTCCTTAAATATTCCATTAAGCATAAGTTTGAATAAAATGCCTTACCTAAGTTTGCACTGAACAAAGTTCACAAAACAGTTTACAAACTTTCTTTAATTAAACACAGCAGAACACCTTAGCTTTAAATGTAATGATCATAATTTCTCAGAGACAATTTTTAATGAGTTTGCACTTTGCTAAACCCCTCATATATTTTCCTCTCCTTCCAGGCACTGGTGATGAAATTGTGATCAACATTATGAAATTGGATCACAATTATGTCTTTAATCAAAACAAACCAAGCCTTATGCCATAGGTGTGGAAATTCATTTTGCTATGCTATCCAATTGCAGTCATATTTTGTAATCAGTGCTTTTGGCCAAATGCATGGTGTAAATTATATGGAAAAATGAGAAGACATGTTCTGTCTCATGCCGTTGCCAGGTATGTTTCATATTTAGATATAAACAATGAGAAAAATTCAAATTTCACAACAGTTGAGTCATCTCTGCCACTGTGAACACTTGTAGTTTATTTGTAGTTTCTCATGATTTTCTTAGGACTGGGGTCCTTTTTGGACTTACTCTATAACTCTCTCAACTTGTTACCAGACCTTATTTTATTCATTATACAGCAATAATTCAATAGAAGTCTCTCCAGAGAACAACTTAGCCTCAAGTACCTATCAAATACTTATTATGCGCAAAGAATGAATTGGGATTTCAAAAAACACACCATAAGATATGATCCTGAAGTTCCTAATACTTATCTCGTACCCCAAAATCCAGGTTTCTTCATTTTAATTGATACCCATATGTTATTACCCTATGAAGAGTCAAGAGTTTGATATCCTAAATGCCTATCAACAGAGACACTATTCTCACCATTTTGTTGCACAGGTGCCTAAGAACAAATCAAAACTAAGCCAAATGTCTGTGGTTACTTTACAATGACTTAAAAATATTGAAGTCCTTAAAATGACTGCAGGATTACATCAGATTAAGTAGAAAGACTGCCCAATGGATCAGTAGAATTTTCTTAGTTTCTACGTTAAAGTACTAAGCATATGGGAAAGAACATTTGTATATGTTGAAAACAATCCTTAGGAAGTGCTTCCACATCTTTGCCTAATTGCTATGCAATGGTCTTTGCTTCATACATTAATCTGCTGCTCTCCAACATTTTGAGAGTGAATTACATGAAACTAAAATAATGAATACGTATAAAATAAGTATCAACATTTTCATGCAACATATTCTGTTCTCATGAGAGTAAATAATATTCCAAACACTGTTATTAAAGCAATCAGTGGTGCTGATGTAAAAGATTGAAATTTTACATGGATTTTCTCCTTACTTGATTCTCTAGCTCTTTCCTAGTCTAGAAAAATATCTATTAATATACAATCTTTTAAATTGCATTCTTAGTTTAATAATAATCACAAATTAATGGTGTGTAGTCACAGGTCCATTTTCTTGGGAGAAAATAACCATATGCTTCAATAACTAAAACTTCTATTTCCACAAACTAATTAAAAGGCCTTGTGGCACAGTAATCAGAAAAACAGGTGTTTCATTTAGTTTCTCTCCCTTCAAGGTTGAATAGTTGCAATTCAAACTTCTCTGCAATTCCTTTAAAGTCAAAGAAAGTCACACAGCCCTACACTGCCTATCAGATGACAATGTCCTTCTGTCCCACCCCAGGATTTTGACAGAATATAAATCAAGAAAAGCCAACTGTTTTAACAATGCAATATGTCAAATTATGTCTCATTTTTTTCACAATAGATTATGGAGATTTTAGCTCCTCAAAATAAAAAAAAAATTCTAGTCCTGTTTACTTATCTCTGTTATAGATTAAAATAGGCATATATCTCTGAAGAAATGTGGTCCTCTATAGGAGACATATTCCATTATTGCACCAAACGTAATCATCTAATCAAAACCACATCTCTAAGGCCTATTCTTGTGAGTACAGGGTACATTACATACTATTTTATAATACCCACAGTAACTTTGGAAGGCTGCAGCCTTATTCCTGCTGTTAATTATTTAGACTCTGACATATTGCAATAAAACATTTCATCAAGCACTCCAGTCCAGGGAACGATAGGCATCAACACTGTATTGGTAATGCAAAATAAATGGATAGGGGTTGAAAATAATGAGTTTGGTGGATTACATCTGTCACTGTGAATTATTATTGTTGAACATAATAGGGCAGAGCACTACGAAAATAAAGCTTGTATTCTCTAGTTAAAGGTGAGACAACTACCTCTAATGAGATACAGAAATTCAAGTGTGAGTTATTAATTATGCACACAAAAGGTTTATCTGCTTGCCCAATCTTAAATTTTTTATGTACAGAACTATAGAACAAAAAGTCCCCCCTTGCAATAGCTGGTGATGGTTCTTAGTAGTCTCTTGCCAGAAACTGGGGAAGACATTCCATTTGGCCACAGCTGACCACACACAAAAGTATTTGAACTTGTGATGAGGCACCAACCCCAGCAAGCCCTGATTTGGCACTATTCTTCCACTGCCTTACTCTGTGATATACAGCTTTGTAGTTTAGGTTCATCATCTGTAACGGCAGGGCACTGAACAAAACTGCCCTTAAATTCAACTCTAGTGACAGAATATTTCTCAACTCTAAATATAGTGGTTTTTAAAAAGATAGATAAGCCTAATAGTTTGTTTTTCCTACAGATAAAAAGTTGCCTTAGTCATTCATGCCTAGTGAGTGAAATGGGTGTCCATTTTTCAGAAAAAAACCTACAAGAGAACATTTGACTTCAGTAGGCAAGATTATGTACCCACAGTAAAGGAAGAAGTCATTCACCTTGAGCGCAACTGCATTTTTTACAAAACTTTGACCAGATGGCTTTGTTTGCTTTTTCATGTTGGCATGTACTTAACCATTTTGCAATGCAACTTTAGTAAATATATTAAATTCCACAATATGGTTTGCTTTCATTTGGTTAATATTTTTCATCAGTAGGCAAGTTATTTTGCTTTAAAAGTAACTTGGAAAGATATATTCTTGCATATGCCTCTTCATGCATATTGCTGATTGTTTTGATAAAATGAATTGTGGAGTTTAAACATGATATTTTTAACTATGATGTGGAAAATATAATTGATAGTTTTTCCTTGATAAGAGGAGGTCCTGTGGCACTGTTGTCAGGGACCATGAATCTGCTTCATGAGTCTATTCAGAGGGACATTTGGAAAATATGGCAACAGTGGAGAAAAGGAATATGATCTCTCTAGAGAAACTAGGTTGTGAAGCTTATACAGAAGATAGTATTTGAAGACTTGTGCAGACCACAAATAATCGTTTTGAAGGAGCTACCAGAATGGCAGAAGACAGAGTTTTTAAAGGGTAAGAAATAAACATGGAGGAAAATAAAAAGATGATCAGGTATAAAAGCAGAAATACATTTTACCTTATGAGAATCTTAAAATAATTAAGATTTATATCAAATATATATGCATATTCTGTGAATATAATTGTTGATTTTTCATTTCTTGTTTTGTTTTCATTTTGTTTTGTTTTGTTTTGTTTGTTTCCTGTTTGCTCCTCATACAAAACGTCACAAAGTAGTTGGGTCAATACCATTGTTATACATAAACTTCACAAATCAAGCATGGAAAAAAGATTTCTGGTGAATGACAAAAAAAAATAAACTATGGGTAAGTGAGAAAAGTTTTTGGAAGAGTCCTTGATGCTTAGGTTCTCCAAAGCATCAAAGTCCTTTATAGAATCGGTACCTACTTTGATGCTCAGGTAACACTTGGGTAATCTTCCTCAAATCATAGAAAAAACCTAGGTTCTGTTACGGTGTTGGCGAACAGTTACAGAGTGGCAAATAAACAATGTAAATGAGCACTGTGCTTAAATGCCCTTGCCTGTACTTGTATTTATGTCTTCGCAGTGAAATCTTAAATAAATATAACATTTATCTTAGCACTTCTTATGTTATTGAAACAAAGTATAGTTTATAAATGGAAAAAATATGCTCCAATTAGTCCCACAGATGGACACACCCAACTGAAGACACAGGCATCTCTGACCTCATTTCTTGTAGTGGCACGGTGGGCATGCATGGTAGAAAAACAACAATGGGTTGGCTAAAATAAAATAAACTCTGCACAATTATTATTCCACTATTTTAGAAAAAAAAATCTTTCTATTATAACAAAACAAATGAATAAAATGTTGAGCAATAATATTATGTTAATATTGAAAAGTACTTGAGCCCCAGAAAATATTGTGTGCCAGGGTCACTTGTAACATGACTGCAAGTCTCCAGTTGAGAACTAATTTCAATGTATACCACTATTTTCATTCCAAACAAACAAAGAAAAATTAAATTTCTTCTAGATAGAAGAAAGTCAAAGGATAAGACTCCTTTTTTTTTATTGGTACCAGGGATGGAACTCAGGACTGCGCACTTGCAAGACAGGTGCTTGTGCTGCTGAGCTAAATCCCCAGCCCCAAGACTCCTCTCTTGACTACTCCTTACCTTATTTCAAGTACAAAAAAATCTATTTTTAGACTAAACTTACTTCCCTGCTTACCTCCCCCAAAAGAATAAATAAATAAATCATTAAAATTTTGTTCTTGCTGTGAATTTGTAAGAAATCACAAAATAAAGAAAAAACCTGCCCACAGCAAATCTTATCTTAAAAAGTTGTTCTCAGTCCCCCACCTTTTGGCCCTTCACACAAAAAAGCAAACGCAAGTTTTGAGACTAACCACTTAAAAAACTATTCCTGTAGAGTAAAAGGTAAGTGTATGCATGCATGTATGCAGTATATATTTAATAATACTCAGTGTAACAAGTAACAAAATGACAAAGTCTTTTAAAGGTGCTCAGTTCATAGGTTTTAAAACTAAAACAGAATAATTATAAAGTATCAGAGCTCTTAATTTGTGTTGTATTTATCTTTAAATCTTAAATGACATCACAAGCACTTTTCTGAGCGAAACTTTTTTGTTCAACTGAATAGAAGTATAATTAAATACCTAGCTATTTTAAAAATAGCATGAATATCATTATATCATTGATATAAAATTATTTCTAGGTGTCTTCTTATCTGCCTTTATCGTGGTTGAGAATGTTTATATTCTGTTCTGCAGTAACCTTCCTCCTGGCTTCACAGAGATCTCTGAGATAATGTTAAGGTCAGTGATTAAAGTGGTGAGATCTGTGATAACTTTTTTTTTTCTTTATACTTTTTTTTTCTTTATACTTTTCACCACTTTTAAAGTAAGGAGCATGTTTTTAGGTATAAAAGAAGCTAATGATTATGTTAAAATAAAGACTGACAGCTTAATATCTAGTTCTAAAATACATGTAACATACATGAGCACATCACAGTCCTAATCCCAATCCATTTTTATCTATGTTATCCTGCAGGGAAGCACAGCTAAACATAGGATGTGAGTAGAAGTCCTAGAGGACCACTAATCCAGCCCAGATAAGCAAAGAGTTTGAAGAAGTTTTCTGGATAGAGATTCAAAGCGCACAATGCAAAGAGCTGAGATAAATGGCATAAGAAGTTCACAGAACTATAAATAGTTTGGTAATGCTGGGGCGAAGAAGGCAAATATGACTCAGAATGGTAAGAAATGAGGAAAGAGACCCATACCTTGATGTCATGAAGTTTCCGGGCTAGTGAGTGATACAAGGCACTGCAGAAATGCAGGATGATGATGGAGAGAAGCGACGTGCTTGTGGGGCTGTAATAAAAGGTCCTCTGTTCCAAACTAGGGGTCAACAGAAGCTTCCTGGAAGAGATAACATTTGTGCTAACCTCAAGAGCCAGTCAGAAGTAGTAAGAGAAGAGATGAGAAAAAATCCTCTAGGTAACAAATAGGACCTGGCCAGACGGTAGGAGACCCATAGAGATTGCTGCAGCGGACTCAGGGATGGGGTGACCGTGGTGCTGAACATCTTCAAAAATGTTATCCAGTCCAGAGTTCAATTCTACTTTTAGAATTATTTCTACTTTAGGCTACATTCTGCTTTTAAATTATTTTCACTATTTGGCTAAATTCTCTCCTTTTTTGGGGTGTGTCTAGTGTAGACTTCGGCAGAATTTCCTGCTTCTTTTATTTAGATTCTGAGTTCCCCCTTCAACTTGGAGAAAAGTGACAACTACTATCCTCATTGATTTTTCTAGGAGACCAATACAGTCTTCATTCACTAAAGTCTTCAGTAAGTCTGACTTTGTTTCCATAGTTCTCAAAGAATTTATGTAGGTTGGCATTTCAGCATAAAAAGTGCTAACCATATTTTGCTTTAAATGTCTTATTTCTTATCTTTCCAGAACAATTTATGTTATTTAAAGACATGGATTTTTTACTCATAGAACTTTGTGCCTATGAGTTCTAAATAAACATTTGTTACTTGATATTCAAGTCTGGAGCAAATGAAAGAAACCTATCTTTCAAGGAATTTATATATCTTTTGATGTTAAGATTTACAGGTACTAATCATATTGATTTCAACTGTTTCAAAACATACATGTTGTTTTTTCTCTGTGATAAATATACTTAAATGTTAATGAAGTCATGAGTTATATAACTCATCATATACATTTTTCTCTTAGGTAATATATGCTTTGTTGATCTTTCCAACACTGTAGAAACAGAACAAGGAGATTCTTATAATACAAGGCAGAGATTCTTGTTTACCTGGTGGTAACATGCAGTACGAACTAGTATCACATCTCACTGTATCATTGAAAGTGTTATCTGATTGTCAGCAATGAATCTCACCTAAGGCATTTCTCATTCATAGGAACTAGGCAGATGAATTCTCTTTAAAATTATCCTATGTCAAAGGGATATGTTAAGTATTAATTTAATAAGCTATTCATAGTAATTAACTCTTTAACTTCGTTTTCCTTGTCTAATCGTGGGCCAATGAGTACCTTATGTTGCTCCAAAGATAATCTGCTCATAGTGGCACTGAAGACAAGAGAAAGAAGAAATGCTTTTCTGGATAGCTTTATCAGGAAATGGATCAGCTCAGGAGTTGGGCCTTAAGAACATACTGTAGCCTGTAGCAAAAACTACATAATGAGTAACACTGTACATTTATTTAGAGCTACATTCTTATCAAAGGATCTTCAAGCACACTATTTCAGTTGATTAACTCATTGAAAACTCAGATTGACTCCAAATAGCCCCATAGCTTTGGGCATCTCACACGTTCTGTGCGCTGCATGTGAAATAAAGAATGTTCTTGAGTCACATCTGCGTTAGAAAGTGAAGGGAACTGGAAAATGAAAAACACAAAACCAACCTCATGCCAGTTTCCTCATGAATCTATATCTCTCAATTTTACAAAATGCCATGAGTAGAACATTCAATCCTATTATTCCATGGGGAAAAGGTAAGTTATTAATAAATAAATGTGCTATTACTTTCTTGGTTGCAAGTGTTTGAATGAGTCAGTGAATATATAGAAGCATTCTTAGACTCTCAACTCTAATGGATTTAATATTTACAAAAGAAAATCTTTATTAAATTGTGTTATTAGTAGACACAGCACTTCACAAAGACTGTTCCAAATGTCAAAGAGCTAAACTGCCATGGACATCAGAATAAATCTATTTCTTACGGATATATTTTAAAAGATAGCAAACCACTTAACTACTAAACTCTAAGACTTTGGAGGAATAGCTTCCTAGATAACAATGCCTTTTTCAGAAAGAACTTTATTTTGCAGTCTTCCTGTAATGAAAAGTACTATACAAAGAAATGCCACAAAGAACGTTCAGGACAGCTATTCATGCTACAACAGAGCAGTATTTGGGTTTCCGCATTTTTGCAGAGAACAGTTCTTCACTGGTGATGTCAAGATTGGATTGCAAAATGTGTTGAGCCCAGCCTTCAGGTCCAATCTAGTGGGAATTTTATCAAAACCAGTTGAGATATTCTCGAAAAACAAAGAAAAAAAAATCCTGAACATCAAGCGCCATGGCACCTGGGCGATCCTCAGGTGCACTGCACCCCTCCCCTGGGTGTGGATCTGGCTCTGTTCCTTCCTAAGGCATCGCTTTATCTCCAGCTCATCTTTCAGCACTGCCTGTCAGTGGAATATCACAATTCCAGACCGGGAAAACAATTCTTACAGAATTAGGGAAATTAAAAAAAAAGGTTTTGGTCATGGAAATCCCCCTTCACTTTAAACCAATATTTTCTTCATGTTTGGAAAGTAACACTTTATGACTCTTTCCATTTTAATCTGCTTTAGTATTTCCTGTTTTATTTCAGAAACCCAATGTACTATAAACCAGGAGGTCTTGGACCAATTCCAGATCAACAAACCAAAAAGTAACTACCAACCAACCCAATTGCTCTCTATTCCAAATTTTATGGAAAAAACTTTAAAGGTATACATAAGTCACATAAAGTAATCAAATTCAGAGTTTTGCATACAGCTAGTACGTAACTTGACTGAGGAAAACCCAGTCATTTCCGTAACAGCCAGCTGCCTTTATATGTAATTTGAGGGAGACAAATCATCGTATTAGGAAATCACTTTAGAGATAATACCATAAAAAGAGAAAATGAACTGACAATTTTACTTATACATCTAACTTTTATTTCCTGGTTTCTTTTCCCTTGAGTTTACAACTAGAGGAAATGTTGGCCAGGGTTCAATTAGTGAACCCAAAAATTCATTCTAGCCCTGATATTTTGTTAACTCTGTAAAAACAATAAGCACAGAATTTGAGAACTTTAGAAACAGAAGGAAATTGCAATCAAATGTCATTTCTTAGGTACCTAACCTGCAAGAGGCACTAGTCCAATCCAATGTTATAAACACATGAAATAATCTGAAGACTTGATAACTGCTCTAAGGTCCCTAGCATCAGAGACACCTCTCTCCCCTCTGGCCATGCTAATTACTAGGACACAGCCACCCACTCATATTATACCCAGAATCAATGCACCAACAACAACACAAATTATCTTCATTTAAAACACCAATTGATGATTACTTAGGAACATGTGTAAATAAATGAATACATTATCTAGTTGCTAGACTGGGCTAAAAACTGAACAAAAGTTTTAAAAAGAAAACTAGGAGCCACAAACAATACCATTAAAATTGATACCAGGAAACGTGACCCGCTGAACTGCTAATCAAAAGAAAACATCAAATTGAATGATGTGATCTTTGTCTATGGGTCATGGTAAGAACACAGCAGGATGAAAAACTCTGATAAATTTGTGGTCGTCTTCAGGCAATTGAGAACCAACCTCTCAAATGATGAGAATTTAAAAAAAAAAATGTTGAAAACAAATAAAATGTCCCTACCCATATCCTCCTTGCAATTTACAATGACTACTGCTTCGTGCTGAAAAATTGTAATGTCATCAGTAATTTATCAAAGGTATTTCCTCTACATGAATGTATAAATAATTGTTTTTCATTTTTTAGAAAAGCTGCTATTTAATGTCATTATTAAATATCTGAATCATTTCACATATTTCTTATTCATAAATTACTTTCACAAATAATGTATCATGTTTTCCTTATTTTTTTTCAGAATTCAACATTAGTATCTCATTTTTCTCATGTTCAGAAATTAGAGTTGAGAAAAACTAATCAGTGACAGAAGTTTGGAATCACAGCAGTTCACAGAACAACCTGCTGAATGCATTGCCTCCACCCTTACCATGCTGGTGTTAAAGGAAAGACAAATACTCTCAACACTCACCCTCCGCAGAGGTTTAAATCAGTTATTGAAGATCTGCAAACACAGCTTTGTCTCCAAATACGCCGATTTCCCTTTCTCAGTTTGTATTTATTCTAAAATACAAACCCATTTTGATAGGCACCCAGTTAAAAACAAGAGCTGTTAAAATTATGAGAATATGTTTAATATCAAGCATAAAGAGACTTTCTTTTTAATTACCTACGCATGACCACGTCGGCTGAAAAGTTATTGGCACATCCGATTTCTCAGAACAAACTCATTGTATAGGGCACAAATTCCAGCAGACGGAGTAAGTACAGAAACACGAGGTCACATCGTGCCTTTATAGACATATTGAGGGATTTCACATCAACTTCCCCAGAGAAGGAAGGTTTCCACATAGGTTTAAAGTGTAGAAACAGGAGACAGGGAGAGACAGAAAGTAAGTTACTTATGTGACTCCTGTGGGTCAGGCTTTGTCTTTAGTTTTCAAGCCCTCCATCTATTCTGGACACAATGAACGTGGCTGTTTATGATCCCTTCAACCACATCTTAAATTATGCCATCCGCCTCCAAGTTACATAGCCTAATCCTTCCATTAAGCATAATAAAAATTTCTATTCTACCTTTAACGTTAGTAAAGTTAATTAATTCTTATTAATAGAAATATCTTGGCAAACCTAAATGAAAACTCTTATATTGATGTAATCAACTGCTTTTCTCCAGATAATTGCCACTTGGGCTGAGAAATTGAAAGCATGCCAGGCTAAAACGCTTTTAAAGATTTCAATCAACATTCTCTCCCAAAATGAAGAAAGAAAAAAGGCCAGAGGGTGAATCACAGACCTCACACTCCATTCTTAGGTTTACCCAGCAACACATCTTTATGTTACCAGCACTTGTCCTCCAAACTTGACCTGAAGTTGGCCTCTGAATTGGTACAAAGGAGGGAAAAGATAGGGGCTGTTTAGTTCAGAAAAATTAGAAACAAATTCTGTTATTAAATTACTGTAGCCCAGCTTAAAAGAACATATACCTGCTTAGCTTCAATCCTAAGATCTGGGGTATATTTTCAGATATCATGAAACAGTGCCAACATTTTTGCTTCATTTCTTTGATTCTCTGATGCATTTCTAAATAAACAGGTGCTGATTTCTACTCTTAACTTTCTATGAAATATTGTTATAAAGCAAATCTATGCTCCCTAGTAAAAAATAAAGAAAGCTTTTCTTTCAAGAAACTTGTTTGTAAACAGCTTCTAGTAAAATTCTGAGATACTTTTTAAAAACAAAAACTAAGGAGGCATTTAATTAGGAAATTTTGAATGACTAGAATTTTTAAAACACAAGAGATACAGTGTGATGAAGATATTGAATATAACATTTTAGTTTGTTCTTTAAGTAATTTCAGTTTACAGTCTCATGACCTAATTGTACTCATTTCAGATTATGCAGTTAAACATGTAAAATACATGTAGCTTGACCAAGTTGATCATTTCATTAAAATATAAGTTCGACCTATTTAAGTTTAATCCACTGCACTGATCTAGTAAATCTATCTTATTACGAAGAGAATGAGATCAAAGCTACCTCGGACTGCAGTCATTATGTGATTCTGTCCTAGGCTGCTCAGTGCAGGACATCCTGTGCAGTGAAGAGTGCATTTAATCACATTAATTTTGTATTCAAGAACTCAATTCCGTTGGGTAGGCTTCAAGAGAGATGAGCCTTAAAACAAGTCTAACCTTATAAAAACATAATAAAAAGCATATTAAATGAGGCAAAAATAATATTAGTGGATGCTACATAGTAAAATCTTTTTACTAACTCAATAATCACAAATTATCTTAATTATCTTTTAAGAATTGAATACTAACTAGAACTAAGCATTTCACTTGTGATTAGGTAATTTGACTCATACACAGAAAATTATTATTGAGTTAGAAAATATCATCTAAAAGCTGTGTGATGACAACATATATGAAAGATATATGAAGGAAGTTGATAGAGCCTATGCTTTTCTAATAAAAAGGGAAATTTGTCCCCAATTTTTAGAAATTTCATGCTTAAGTAAGCTGCTTATGTTTCTAAGGCTAATAAGAAAGTTCTCCCAAATTTTATCTATATTATCTGAGTTGTCTCTATATTTCTGAGAGCCGCTCTCATAATCACTTTTATATTTGGGTGTAACTTTTGGGGACTACAAATGTTTCTCATTTTCTTCTTTATACACCTAACATTTGCAAAGTCACTCATCAGAGTTTTCATTAACTTGTTTACGTGGGGCCACTCTCTGGTCTACCTGTGTTTCAGCTGTGTCCATCACGCATTGAAAATAATAGTGAAATTATCGGTCATGGTCAATGTGAAAATTAAACGGGAATACAATGTGTCAATAAAGACTAACAGAAAAGAAAAGATCAAACCATAGTACGTAGTAATTCCTTCCAACTCCCGGTGTTCCTACCCCTAGGCTCCAGGGCTTGGCATGTCCTTCACAGAATGGGCTGAGTTTGCAGCATCTGCTGAGAAAACTAACCTGAGTTTGACCTTGACCAAAGGGTGGCCATTAACTGATTCAGTAGTGATAACTTTATTTAGGGACAGTTAATCCCTAAGGTTGGTTGGCATCCACTAAAGTGGTTTTGCATAATAATAATAATTGTAATCTTTAGATCTGTTGGCCTCTGCAATTTTAATGAGAAAATGTGGTGAATAGTTTAGTTAATAGAGGAATGTACCATGCAGGACTCAAGCAAGGGTTATCAAGCCTATGAGACTTGGAGTCAAATTCAGTTCTGTCTAGCTGGGTCCCTTTGGGATGAAGGGACTTCTTACAGCTAAGCAAGCCTCAATCTCCTTTCACATCCCGATGTCCTCTGTCCTACCTTAAACTATTCACCATCCCATTATCTTACTGAGTGCCACACCTCTTGACTAAGCACTGCCAGAAACAAGTAAAATTAAGGAAGCCCAGGGAGTTTTGGGGGGTTTTTTTTGGGGGGGGGGTCTGTGGGTGGGTGTTTTTGTTTTTGTTTTTGTTTTTGTTTTTGAGACAGGGTCTTACCATTTAGTTCAGGCTGGCTTGAACTCACTATGTAACCCAGGGTGGCCCTGAACTTGCAGTGATCCTCCTACCTCAGCCTTCCCTCCCCAAGTATTGGGATTACAGGCGTGCACCACCACATCTGGCTAGCCCAGTTCAATGAAGGGACAAAAAAAAAATTGAATATCAAGTAAACAAATAATATTTTAGTGTATATTAAACATTATTATGTGCCTGAATTTCAAATTTAACTAAGCATCCCATTCTTAACAAAAAAGTCTGGCAACCAGACACCAGGATTAGACAGAGAAATCATAAATCTGCTGTAGTAGTCCTATTTCCATCATTAAATAGTCAAATGGCACATATAATGCGTAGTTCCAGTTTTGTTTCATTTTCATGTGTTTCATGAACCTATTTTATCTGTTCACCTTCATACTCTACATCATCTTACCTTCCCATTTTTCTGAGTCTGCATGTCATCAAGAACTCATTAATGTTGTTTTTCATTTGCCTCAAGCTCATAATAGCCATATTTTTTATATAGCTCTCTCCTCCTCCTCCATGTATGCATTTGACTAAATTGTCTCTTTGTTATATTCCTATAGTATTATGGGAAGAAATACGTGTACACACATATCAGGATGCTTGAAACATGGATAAAACCAAACCCTATACACTCTTTGATTATTTAGCAGTGTATATACTTTCTGAGAAATGTGTCATTAGGTGACTTCTTTGTTGTGTACTAACACAAACTAAGCCAGCTACATTGTGATAATCCTAATAGTTCCATTATTATATATATATAGTCCATTGTTGACCAAAATGTCATTATATGGCATATAGTGTTTTTTCTTGTATATGTATTTCTATGATAGCATTTAATTTATAAACTGGACACAAGAAGCCATTAGCTGTTAAAATTAAATATAATATATAACATGTACCCCAAGAAAACTTATGTGGATATGGATCTCTCTCTCTCTCTCTCTCTCTCTTTCTCTCTCTCTCTCTCTCTCTCTCTCTCTCTCTCCCCTTCCTCCTTCCCTCTTTCCCTCTGTCTCTCAAGCACTTTTTAAAAAGCTTTTCTTTGGCATATCCAAATTGCCAGCATCACTATTCTTAGGCTTTGCAGTCTTGAAAGGACTATGTGAACTTAAGCACCGTGACACCAGGACAGTAGATCTGATAACCCAACCACTAAGATACTAACAAACAGGTCATCTGCAAAATATGCATATGTTAGAAAAAGAGGATGATTCCTTTTAGGGGTGGGATTGAGTTAACAGAAGTGAAATTTTATCATACTACTCAAAACAGCATGCAATTTAAACTTAAGAATTAATTCTGGATTTTTCTATTCAATATCATCAAACCATGATAGATCACGGGCAATGGAAAGTCATCTGTGGATTGGGAACTCTTGTAACACGTTATATGAAAATTACAGGGAGCTAGAGGATGAATACAATAGTCCAGATTGGTTTCCATAACCAAAACCCAAATTTCCGAGTAGCCATGGTTTCCCTTTTTCCTCTATTCCATTCCATTTTTCCCAGTACTCAAGCTGGTTTGGAGGACTATCCTGGAGATCTACAGCAGTAGGCTTGAAGAGTGTCTCCAAAGTGAATTTCATTATAGCCACCACACTTTATCCTTACAGACTTACCCAAGAGAAACACCAGGAGGAATCAAATGCATTCTCAGTGGGAAAGAAGAAGATACAAGGCTGGAAGAGAAATTCAGTTAAGAATTCCTTAGCTTTAACTCACAAAGGGGACAAACAGACAGGCCTACAATTGAAAAAAGCAAACGTGGTAGGTATTAGCAGGATCCTTGATTCAGACCAGAGAAAGATCCTGCAGGTCCAAAAGCAGATAGAATGGGAATCAAGGTTGTAGGATCCCCAGTCTTAGGCCTCAAAGCATCATACACACACTATAAAAATCACTTACAGATTCCAGTGTAATTCTTTTAAAAAGTAAAATAGCTTGCACATCAAAGAGACCCCTTTTGAAATATCACTCTAAGGGCACTCTTCCAGAATGGTGCATTATGAAACTTCAGCATTCCTTGACACTTTGCACATTGGCAGATAAAACGTGTCTTCCACAGAGATGTTCATTTTAACCTGGACACTGGATAAAACAAAAGAACTGCTTATAGGTATGTGCCTCTGTCTCTTAATGCATTTAAAGCCAATAGATAATATTTTTCCTATATTTAACTTTCCTTTGACTACCTCCAGCCTTATTTATGACATAATTATAAATTCATTCATATTATCCAACCAACAATACTTCATCATCGCTGCGGCCTCATCTGTCAATGCTGCTGCCTATTTCTCTTGTCTTCTGGCAGATCCTCCTGTCATCAGATCAATTACTAACATCTATTTAGATTTTCCTTCTGACCCAATGGATTCCTTGTTCTCCAGCTGATGACAGTCTCAGAAGGTTACAGCCAAACTGGCCGTTAGCTTCTGACCTCTCTTTAGACAACCTTATTATGATAATTGCAAGGCTGGAAGTAGCAGAGACGAGGCCAATTACACCTGTCCCTGTCCCAATTCAGATTGGGTTTAAATTACTCAGATGGAGTAGAGAGTATGATTTAGCTCAGCTGAACAACTTTTTCTCTATTCTTGTAAAATTTGGAGACAGACATTTGTAATGACCCTTGTCATTAGGATGTAATGGCCCAGTATTTCCTTAAATGGCATCATTCTTTATCAAACAAACCCATGTACTGTGTTAATAGGGAACTTTATGAGGATATTTTAAGGAAAACAAATCTTTAAAATGTGGCTACTTAAAATACAACAAAACATAAACTGAAAACTATATACTCCATGTTTTCCATTGCAGTCATTTTAATATTAATGATATATAGACATATGTGAATATTTAAAATTAATAACTGTTTTTAAATATTGTATATGTATATATTTAAATTTGCAAAATTATACATAGCTAGTTCTATAAATGGATAGCTGTGGCATATATACATAATTATATTAAAAATATATATGCACATTATAACTAAATGAATTCTTTATTTTTAAGTGCATTATATAAAACATTAGGAGGGGGAAGCTTTTATAATCATTTTAAAATTAAATGTTTTTCTTGTCAAGCACCCTAGTAACACCAATACAAAATAATATGTGTCTATTAATTTAAATTGAAATTAACTACATATATTCTTTCTTTTAATTTCAGTTAATTCTTAAAAGAATGTGCTCAGTTATTGTATATCCAATATTTCCACAAGTGCTTATCTTGTCTTCAAAAGTTATCCTTGAAAAGCAGGGCGTCAGAGCTCTCAACCAGTTCTGTACACTGTAAGTTCTTCCAGAGTTCTCTAAGGATGCCTTAAGTTTGAAACAAATCCTTTAAGGAAAGGAATTCTTGAGACTGAATCAAAAGATTTCTCCATCCTCATTCCTCATTCACTGCTTTCCCTGATAGTGTTTTCTTTATTGAATTTAGCCACCTTGGAGGCTCTGGAGAAAGAAAAAGTGCAAAAGGCTGCTGTCTAACATGGAAGAGCTTCTTAAGTCTCTTCCCATCGTCCTCATGATAAAATTGAGGAAGGATTCTCTTTTGGCTTCCAAAACTGTTTCCACCATGAGATAGATTTTTCTCCAAAAAAAAAAAAAAAAATCAGAACACGTTTTAAAGGCGTAGCATCTTCACTCAAACCACGCTATTTCCCTTCTATTTCCTCCATCATTGTTTCTACAACTCTTGGAGGTTTCATTCCCCATCAAACCAGAGTCGAAGATGAAAGCTGCACAGCTCTGCTTCGGTAACCCCTTTACCGGAAATAAAATTACTTTCTGTATCTTCGCCAATTTCCTAATCTGAGAGTGATCATCACACCATAAAGAGAATCATTGTGAAATCTAGCAAAGTAGGCACCATGAAGTGTTAACCCTGTGCCTCAGCTGTAAATGGGAATTTATACATGTTAAGACACTACAGGGTTTGGAGCCAAACAGACCCGTGCCCAATGCCTGAACTCCAATATTTACAAAATACAGAAACTTTGCAGCAATCACCCAACATGTGTGAGTATCAAATGAGATGATGTCTATAAACTTATTAGCATGCCCTTCCCGTTTTCCAACTGTTTCTCACTGATCCTTTGCACTTTTCTTTCTTTCCTTCTCCTTTCCATTCTTTCTTCAAATGATTATTATAAACTTATACATTGAGTGAGAACCACACATAGTAATTTTCCATTTTTTTTGCAAGACTATTAATTCTACCTGCCTTTTCAGTTTGGTTTTGCTATTGTGCTGCCTTGACTACCTCTCTTTATTTTTCTAACCTAAGACCCACAACTTTGCAATTCCTAGCATCAGTACTGACAGGTAATCATTTCCTATATCTGAGATAATTTCCATTCACAAGGACTTCATCAGTGGATCATTGGGAAAATTATACTTTGCCATGGCTATTACACATTACAAAACCTTTGATGGAGTCCAGACACACTGCAACAGATAAATAGAGGTTTGTGCTCCTGGGTTTTCTTTCAGATACTTCTGCACTGACCTAGAGTTCACACAGTAAACAAGTCCTCCCAAAAGTCCCCGGCCTTTCCACAACCCACAAATTTGTCCTATCCTTTCTTGCTAATGTTCTGAGGCTGCTTGTCTTTGAATGATGCAGACACCTTTTCGACTTCAGCAAAGGGGGTTTCTGCTTTGGAGTCTATCAGTTTGCATTAAACAGTAGTAGCCATAGGACTGCCTTGAAGGCTTTATGAGTGCTTTAAGAAAAGCAGTTCTTCACTGAAGTATGCCTCAGAATCGCCTTGAGGGCTTCTTAAAAGCTCAGGTCACTGGTGCTCTGTGGAAGTTCAAACTCAGTATGTCTGAGGTAGGGGATAAAGATACACATTTCTAACCAACTCCCAGATGCTGCTGATGCGTTTTCCAGGAACCTCTCTTTCAAAACTGTTGATAATAGTCATTTGTTAAGTTTTATGAGTCTGTTTCTCTCACCTGACCCTCTTACTGCCTTGGTGATTCATAATACATAGAAGCTCATAAACCTTGTTGCTACTAAAAAGTTACTTCATGGAGAGCATTTACTTCTGCTTTAAATGACATGAAGTGATGACTGAGCCCTAGGGACAGGGAATAACAAAAGGAGGAAAGAAACAAGAAAAATTACGAACTGTGCCTCAGATTAAATCATTCTTGATAAGACAGAGAATATCAACATCTACTCAAATTCAAACTTATTTTTTAATCCCAGTTGCAATAAACGCAAAAAATAGGGAGAGGGAAAGTCAATATTTTAACTCAATAAAGTACACTTTTTTCTCTCTCAGATAAAGAATATGGGTCTGCCTGGCCAAAACTTGTGTTCTGGGTTTATTTCATCTGGATTGTCTATAATTAGATTGTAAGCCCCTTTGGGCAGTAGCTGTGGAGTTGTAATCAGATTTTGTACAGAGCCTGGCACAGTCACTTAACCATAAAATGTGTGCTCAGTAAATATTTATTGATGATGTTATCTTTAATTCCTCAGGAAGCAACTACATAGACCACTCTATTTAGCTGAATGGTGATGGAACTGATAAACTCAGGGAGGAAAAATTAAGTCTGTTATATTTGCTTAGACCAACCCACCATCAGCTATTCAAAATGGGGAGCTATCATTTAAAAATCTGATGTATTATTTTGTTCCAAACTTGTAATCATCTGAAAAGATAAAACTCAGGGGCGGCTGGCCCAAGGTTTCTAAACTACTGGGCATGGCACTGCAAGCCAGGAGCTTTAAAGTGAATCTTCCAATAAATTCAGCAGTGCTCAGGTTTGTAATATTAGAGGTTTTCTCTTCACCTTTCCTGTTTCCCTATAAGTAAACTGGTCTATAAAGTGAATGCTTAATTATTGGTAAGCATTATCAACCACTATGTTTCAGTTACTTTCTCATCACTGAGATAAAATACTCAACACCTGCAGCTGAAAGGAGGAGATGTTTATTTTGGCTCACAGTTTCAGTGGATTCAGTCCAGGCTCATTTGGCTCTAAGGCTGCAACTTCTGGCACAGAAGAGGAAAACTGTTCACTTGTGAGACGGTAGAGGAAAACTCTTTACCACAGTGTGGTCAGGAAGCAGAGAGAGAAAGAGGAAGCTTGGGACAAAAACATACCCTTTCAGGCCACGCCTCCAATGAACTGCTTTTTCTCACCTTTGAACAATGCAGTCATTCAATAACTCATCAATGGGTTAACATATTGATTAATAGAGCTCCCTTGTGGGAGCTACATTTCTCAATACGAGACTTCTGAGGAACATAGGTCTGTTATATTTAACATAGAAGATGATGTTTTTCTTTAACACAAAATTGACCTAACTTGAAACAGGGTCCGTATCCGGCTAATGATCTCTTCTAGCTACAAAACCTTTCCAGCCTTTAAAAGGCCTAATACAAGCAGTGAAGTAATTGCAGAGTATTTTATCTTTAAAAAAATAAGATCCTGGGCTAGGACTTAACTCAGTGTTAGAGCACTTGCCTAGCATGTACAAGGCCCTGGGTTTGACCTTTAGCACTGGAAAAAAACAAAAACAAAAACAGAAGTTCCAGTGTTCCAAAAATGCTTCCAAACACACACATCTAATTAAAAATACTCATACAGCCAGTACAAGAACAGTTGGTTTGTCAACTACAGAGCAAGTAAGACAAGAAACCCCTGGGAAGGCCTTCTTCTCCTAGGCACGCTTAGGTGAAAGCAGAAGGCTAGGTCTCTGTGGTTCATGCAAGGAAACTGAATAACCATATTGAGCAACACACTCTTAGTCAGTAGCCCAGCCAATGAGAATATTGGGCTGTACTTCTTATATATTTCATTGGCAAGAATTCTGTTAACCACCAATTTTGGGAGCCTTTCCCCTACTCTTTAATGAAAATATGGGGTTAAAGAAATACATTGCACAAGAGGCAAAAGAATGAGAGACAGAGACACAGAACAAGGAGTTCAAGAAGAAAGCAGTGAGATTGCCCAACACGAGCTTGCCCGTTCGGAGCATTGTTTGGAGAAGACATGATCCATTGTTTCGTGCAAATGATTCCTTTGGAATTCTTTTCTTGGCTTCTGAGACTCATTCACCTTGTGACCTTAAGTGTTTCACTTACCGCCTGTTCCTTTGCCTTTATATTTTGCTGTCTTCTTTCATACAGGAGGCTTCTGTTGATTGAAAAATGGATACAAAATAGAGAAGAGTTCTGGGGCCACTTAGAAAATGAAGATGGCTTCTCCTAGTCCTTCTCACCAGAGGTAAGGTTAGAGTCCCCATTACCTTTCATCTACTTACCACACAAGAATTCCCCCTGCCTATGGGTTAGGGATGGTTTGACAGATGATTTTCTTTTGTTTTTGATTTCTTCCTATACTTTAGCAGTATAATAGCATTCGCAGAGGAATAGTCAAAAGTCCACCTGATGTCTTAGATGAGATTGAAATGTTGGCTTTCAGATATTGCCTTTAGTTTCTTGGATTCAGCATTTAATACATTAAAGGCTGAACCACACTTTTCCTGGGTGAATTCCTATCATGTGAAAAAAATAAGCACAATATAAGAATTTGTGTGTGTCATAGTAAGTAACCCCCCCAAAAAATGTAGAAAATTATATTAAGAGAGTGGTATAAAATACAACCCCTGACAAACACAAAAGTTGATTTCATAGATATGTAGAGTAGTGTAATGATCACTAGCAAAGAAAAAGGAAGGGGAGACAAAGGTTAGATACCAGAGTACGAGGTTCCAGAATGGAATTAGATAGGAGGATACAAGTTGCAGTGGTTTAAAGCACATTAGCACGAGTATAACTTGCAACATTTATTATAAATTTTATAAAGAACTAAAAGAAGAATTCAAAGATTTTCAACACAAGTAATAGGCATTTAAGGAGATGGAAATGCTAATTATCCTGATTAATCATTATATATTGTATATATACATTAAATTATCATACCTTATATACAAGTATGTACAATAATTATGTATCAGAGTAAAATAAAAATAAAGATTAGTCAATTTTTAAAAGAAAAAAAAATAATTCAGAGATGTAACTGAGTGGCACAGTATGTGCCTGGCAAGTGCAAGGTCTTGGATTCGATTCCAGTTTAAAACAAAAAAGAAAAGAAAAGACAGGGCTGGGGATTTAGCTTAGTGCCATAAATGCCTGCCTGGCAAATGTGAGGTCATAAGTTTGATCCTAAGTACCAAAAAAAAAAAAAAAAGGATGGTAACACGTAATAGACTGACAATTATGTGCTTTTTCATGTACTTTATTTTGTTGAGGTAGATGTACAGAAAAAAAACCCAAAACGGACAGGTTTGAAGAGTTTCCAGACAGTGGTGATCTATCCAGTGTACAGTCATTTGAAAAACAGATTCTAGAAAGCAATATAAATTTTACTTTTTACCAAATACCTAATAAAATGACACTTTTAGATCTCTTCTAATTCTAAGAGCTCAGAAGAGCAGCAAGAGTGGGTGATTATGCCCACAAGTAAGGATCGTGGTCAAAAAGCCCATTTAAATTCCTGCACCCTGGTCTCTGGGTGTGTAAACTGATCATGGACAAGTCTAGCATTTCTCGAAGTCCCATTTCTCTCATCTGAAAAATTAGCGCAAAGAGAGCATCAACTACCAAGAGTCATTACGGAATTAGCTAAGATAATGAAGGTAGAATACCTGGCGTGCTAACTGCTAGCATTGTACTTATTCCAGGACACTTGAAACACCTACAGGAGAGAGTATTGGCTCATGGGTGCAGTGCAGAGAGATAGCATAGAGTTATGAGCTCAGGCTGCTGGGACTGTTATCCCAGTTCAGCCACGGAGATACTTGGCACTAGATTGGTAATTTCTATTACCTCTTGCCATTAAATATATAGTTGCTTTTGGTGGGAGTAAAGCAGATTTGCTGGCAATTTTTATTTTCAAATTTATACTTTTTGTATATTGGAAACTTTCTACAAATAAATATTACTTTTTAAAGCAGAAAATGAATGCTTTGTTTGTTTTAAATATGGCAATCAATTAGAAAGGTGACTAACCATCAATGAATACATAAATTGCTGCTTGACACTACAAATTTCTTTATTTAAAGGAAAAGTTTACTTTGCCCTCGTACAAACTAATGAGAACTTATATGACTTTATGAATCAGCGTGGAAGGCATCATCTGTCTAGTGTTTATGGAAATATTCTGAGCCCTCCAGACTTCAAACAATGTTTTCTCTCAGCAACTTGCAATTTCTCCCCAGAGTTTCATTCCCATGGGACAAGCCTTGTGATGCAGATGATGATAAATTAATTTGCAGGACAGCCCATGGGGGAATCCCAAAAATTCATAGTTCAGTTAGGGGCACAAAGAGACACTAGAAACCGATCCAGAGACAGGGAATGTCCCAGGTTTTCTGCCGCAGGTGATGAGCCGCTCCACTGGTGACAAGTGCAAGCTCATCTTCCTGTCGAAGGGTGAGGTACCGGCCTTCAATAATGCCTTTCATCACTCCAGATCATTAGCCACAGTGAAGGATTCTTAGACAAGAAGAGGGAAAGAATTCCAGGAAGAAGGCCAGGAAGAGAAAGTTTCCAAAGGAGTGAAAGAAGGGATGCCAATATGTGGGAGTGGTGTGGAAATAGAAACCAGCAAAAAGAAAGGGGAAAAACTTAGAAGGACACTTAATAAAGACATTCTTATTTACATAATGACATTCAATTTTATAATTTATAAATTGCACATGAGAGAAAGTGGAACAAGCCTAGATTTATGAGGCTACAGAATGTCAAGATTTCTACCAGACTTGGGATTTTATCAGAAAATGATATTGATTTCTCAATTTCCATAATAAAAGAATACAACCAAATCTTGGCTATCTGGTTCTTTGTGATTTATCACACTGCCCCTTCTTATGGAAGACATGGGGGAAAAGATGCCCTAGGAGCTAACACAACTGAAGAAGAGGGGGATGAATCTGCAGAGTCCTGCAGAAGGAACTGGGAGGAGACATGCCACCTTCCCCCAAGCACGTATACAAGCTGCGATGGACAGCCTGCCAGGAATAATCAGTGCTCACTCCCCACTTCTGCCAGTTCATGTAGGAACAAATGATACAGCCGCTAAAGATCTGCTATGCATCTCCTGAGACTTTGAAGTTCAGGTAAAGAAACAGACCTGAGGGCATAGGTAGAGTCTGAGTTTCTCTTTCATCAGGGAGTGCAGGTTACAAAAAGATGGGAATTTTAAAGAGTTACTAAGCTGACTGTAGTGTAATAACTAACATTTCGTTTGTTAAACTAAGCTCTTACAACTTAAAGAGTACAAAAGTCCACAACATATAGTAAGAGGCTCTTTCCCCTCTGTGAAATTATGACTTGATGGTGAGCTATTATTTTACAAAGAACAAGTCGCAAATGCTTTGGCAGAGACTTAGAGGGACAATGTGGATGATGTTAAAACTGCTTGCTAGGAGCAGAAAGCAAAAAGTCCAGACAAGAACAATTCAAAACAGATGTATAACAATCTGGATGATAAGGGGAAAAGGAAACAAAGCAAAAAAGATGCTTCTGGAAAGGGATTATTGTTGGA
The DNA here is from genome assembly GCF_034190915.1 of Cavia porcellus. Taxonomy (NCBI): domain Eukaryota; kingdom Metazoa; phylum Chordata; class Mammalia; order Rodentia; family Caviidae; genus Cavia; species Cavia porcellus. The sequence continues at coordinate 45,187,928 of NW_026947496.1, forward strand.
AATTTGACAGAAGTAATGCATAAACAGCGTTATGTATAGTATGGGATGCAAAGGAAATACAGGATTTATGTTTTTGAATTGGGAACTAAGTGTTACTCTTTGTTTAAAAGAAAAAGATCAACAAGAAAGAAATTTTGGCTGGTTTCATGATGAAAGTATGAGGCAGAATCTCCCATTTTGAAAAGCAAAGGTCATTGAAATTAGGATTAGACAACAGGGAAACCATATCATTGTGGGAGACTCACACAGGCAACCCAGATTTACGAAGTCTATGCATTATTCTTCTTTTAACTTATTTTATTTATACTTATAAGATGCTTGAAATCAATGTAAGTAAAGAAAAACACAGGAAACCCTTCTTACATGACCCAAATAAAAATCGTATTAACACTTTGTCATGTGTGTTACAATTTACATTTTTATATTTTTCGTTTTATTTTTACATTTTACTTTTCCCTTTTTGTTTCTTTCTTTTTTATAAAGTAAATTACAGATAGTAGTAAAAGACACACATTCGTGTCCTATGCATTGTCTTCACTTCCTAGGTAGGCATAACCGTAACAGAAGATTGCCTAAGTCTTTGGATTTTTATGAAGTTATATATTTATAAATACCAAATTAAATGTTTTGCTATGTCAAAAATTATATAAAACTACTAACATACATATTTTATTACAAGGCTCATCTTTTCACTTTGAGTCAAGTTTTTGACATTTAACTATATTAATTCAGGTAGAATTAAATTTGTTTTCCATGTATAGCATTACAAAACAAAGCAATATACTGATAATTACTACTTTATACTTTGTTCATTTGTTATGATAGTTCTGCAATATGAGAGATTTCATGTAACTCCTTCTGCACATTTCCAAGAGCTATTTTTCTGAGAAATAACTAACAATGGAATTTCAGGTTTAAAAAAATGTGTATCTTCCACTTAACTAGACACTGCAGTTTGTTCTCCAGATTGGCCTCTTGATGCCCAGCGTCTTTCACGATAACCTGAAAGCCTGGTTCTCCATCAATACTTGGAATTACCAAACTTCTACAAAGTTACCAGTGTGGTGTGGGCAAAAGATCATCATACTGTTTGAGTTTAAATTTTCCTGTTAATGTAGAAGTCGGAGATCTCTTGAGATCGTCACTAATCATTCCCCTTCCTTTTAAACTGTAGTTTGTATCTTTAAGTATATAACATCCATAATGATCTAATGTTGCAAGATGATTCTTTATTCTCTTGGCTTTTCAGGTCTTATTTATGAAATTGTACCCTTCCTTAATACCATAATACTTATTCAAGTTATTTTGTTTTGTTTTGTTTTTCATATTTAGGGCTCCAGAGTTTTGTTTGGAGAGCTGGTTGTTCTAGAATCACTTATAAAATAATCTAGTCATCCCTCACTGATCTGTAATGATCTTCAGGTCATATACCAAATCCTCATTCATTTGTACATAATCATATAAACTAAACTGTTTCCAGCCTCTCTCTTCTTTTCACACTGGTTTTTCCATTACTTTTTGTCTCCTAAAATCATCCATTGTTATAGTTACTGCCACTTCTAATTTATGAAATTATTTATTATTGGTTTCACAGCCAAGCCTTGTTTAAATTTACTCACATAACTGCCATTATCTTTGATCACAATTGCTTATTGCATGAATATTAGCACGGAATTACATTCTGAATCAAGTTTCTTCCTAACGTCATCTTTAAAAGATCTTGCATGTTGAGAATATTTTCTCAGTCTAAGAAACTCTTTATTCTCATTCATTACTGAATAATAGAAAATCTAGACAGAGAATTTTCAACTGATAGTGATATCTTTTTGAACTCACAGATGTCACTCTGTTTTTCTAGAATGTCTTTTTCAGTATCTGCTGTCAATATGATTGTTTCCTTTTTCTTTTTCTTCCAATAAGTACATTTTTCTTGTTTGTTTTGGGGTTTTTGGAGGTGAGAGGTACTGGGAATTGAACCCAAAGCCTTTGCACTTAGCTACATCTCCTACTCATTTTTAATTCTTATTTTTTTTAAATTTTGATACAAGATGACATTAAGCCACTAAGTTTCCCAGGCTAGACTCACAGTTCTCAAACTTGTGACCTCCCCAACTCAGTCTCTCAGATTGCTGGGACTAGAGGCATGTGCCACCATATCTGGGTAATAAGATCCATGTTTTAATGTTCTGTATCTTAACTCAGAGTATCAATTAGATTTGTACCTGATCGTTTTGAAAATTTAGCAGCAACTTTCTTTTTTAGTATTTCTTCTTTTCCATTCTCTGGCTTCTTTTTGAATTCCTTTTCCTACAGATATATATATATATATATATATATATATATATATATATATATATGAGACCCTCTTTCTAATTTCCTATCTATTAACTTTTTAAGATTTGGTATTTCTTTTTTTCTGTATGTGCTTTGGGATCATTTATTCATCTCTCTTCCACTTATTTTTTTCTTTAGCTGCATCGAAGTCACTATTTTAATCAACTAGGTATTGATTTCCATGATGATTTTCCATTACAAAAGATACATAGATACAATATTTTATTTTGTACTTTTATGTAGAAAGAATTGAGTTATCCAATGATTCAGGTACTAAAAGCAGCAGTGATCATATACTGGAAAGAAGGATTGCATTGGCAGGACAGAATTTGGGGTTATTCTTGGGTGCAACATCTGCAAAAAGATAAAGAAGATGCCAAGATTAAGCTAAGAAAGCTGAGCTATTAGCCCCCCTCAGGAGAACTAGGGCTAAGATTCTCCTTTTTAAGAGTCTTCATCAGACACAAGAAGTCAAGCCTTGCTCCTTTTACTGATTGGAGTAAAGGACACCCCAGGAAGGAAAGGTAACTTCTGGTAAGGCAGCTGTCTTCAGACAAGCAATTTCCAAAAGGGGCTGAGAGCTGAGAGCATTCTCCTGACATCCCTCCTGGCAGGTAGAAGAGTAAATCCTTTGTCCTGAAGAGTGTGGGCAGCACATGGCCAGGGCCACAGCAAACACTGAAGTTATATACACGCATGAGCTATATTTTCTCAGCACTCCTATGAGACAAATACAAATAGTAAACTGTAATTTATAATTTATAAAATCAAAGCAGACATATTTAGTAACTTCCTTACATAGAGGGACCCAGATGACTGTGTGACAGCTACAGGATTAAACAGACATCATTTGAATGTAAAGGCTGTCCACTTCCCTGTTATGTGAGAGGGACCTATCCTAAACCCATGACTAATGTAATCTCATGCCCACATGGGAGCTACTATTACCTTATTTGACTTATTTTTATCCCAACTACCATTGCTATTTTCTTCTACACGTAAACCGTATTTTGGTAAAGAGGTCACATTATTCTTTTTTTTTAATTCAACATTCTTTTTAAGACCTATCCATATAAATATATATGCTTTATGGTTTCAAACTGCCTAGTCTTTCGTCTCTTAGAAAAATACTTATTTTATATTCTTTCCAGATTGTATTCACTAATTTCTGGGAGTAATGCATACCATTTTTGTTTGTTGAAATATGGGGACTTTCGATTGTGATGAATTTTTTCTTTATGTTGTTTTTCAATAGTGGACTGTGAGCTCACTTTAATAAAATTTTTTCTGTGAAAAGTTCCAATGGTCTGGGCTCAAAGAAACCCCTCAGGAGCTATTGGGGTTTGATTCTTCCAAATATTCCAAGACTATTACTGTGTTTGAAATCATTTATCTTACTTTCTCAGACAGAAATGCAGGCCCTATCCCTACTTAAGGAATAAAGCTGATGTGCTGGTTTCTTATGAGAAAAGTACCCTGCTTAGAAGCCGGTAGAAAATAAGATCTGCGTGTCTCCCTGTTTTGGTAATCAAGACTGTTTACTTGATTTTAGTCTCTTTTTGCTGAGTGAGTAGCTGTTCAGAAGTCTGATTTTAAGCTGGGTTCCCACTACCATCCCCTCATCAGAAGGGCTCATCAGTCATTTGCACAAGGAGAGTGAAATCAGTCCCCTGGGCTAAAATTGTAGCACTTTCTTCCTGGGTTGCTCGCCTAGTTCCAATATCAGAAACTTGTTAACCCCTGTACTTCCTGAAACTTAAAAAAGCATTTTAGAAATGGTTTGTTGTATTTATCCACATTTCTAGATAGTGTTGGAATGTCTATGGGTTTAGAGACTATCATGTTGCCAAAAGCTAAGTCTGTTAGAATCGTATATCCTCAATGCGTGGACTAAATAGGGTGGAGATAGAAATACTCATCAACTTATAGAGCACTAGACTTGTATTTCTAACAGACTGTTGAAAATATTCCAAAATACCATACAATTCACTCTTCAAAGTGTACAATTTTCTAGTTTTAGAACATTCACATAAATGTGCAACCATTACCACAGTCAATTGCAGAAAACTTTTAGACATACACATATTCATCAGGTCTTACTCTCCATTTTGTCTTAGCCCTCTACCCCCTGCATAAAGTAATCACTAATCTATTTTCTGTCTCCTTATATTTGCCTAATCTGGATAATTCATACAAATGGAATCATATAATATCTTTATGATTGTCTTCTTTCACTTAGCAAAATGTTTCCAAAAATCCATTTATGCTGTAGAATATATTAGTACCTCATTCCTTTTTATTATTGAGTAACTATTCCATTGTGCAGAAAGACCAGCTTAATGGACATTTAGTTGTTTCTGTTTTGTAAGTATTATGAGTTGTGCTGCTATAAACATCTCTATTCAAAATTTCATGTGACTATATGTTTTCATTTCTTTTAGGGATACACATAGGAATGAAATTTCTCAACCACATGCCAACTTAATGTTTAACTTTTTGAAAAATGAAAAAATTGATTTCCTAGCCACTTATATTTTATATTCCCACCTGCAAGAAATGAAGTTGCAGGCCTTTCATTTAATGCTAAAATTCAATACATGCTACCAGGCCTTGAGGTGCGGATTACATTCTGATATTTATTTTGATCCTCCTACCGGATCATTCGCTTTCCTTGGATGTTCTGCGAGCACTTCAAATAAATAAAAATCTTCATCCCTCCTTTTGTAAAACTTTGCTTCTCTTGCACTCAGCATCTTGCTCAAGACACACATCTAGGAGTCACTCTAGATGCTTTTGTCTCACTCATGCACCCTTTTTGACTGATTATCAAATCCTCTCTTTCCTTGGCCAGGGAAGTCTGTACTCATCTAAAATTGTCATTGTGTCTTCCTTTCTTTCTGTCTGTCTGCCTCTGTCTTTCTTTCTGTCTGTCTTGTTTTTCCCTTTCTTCCTTCATCCCTATTTTTAAGTACTGAAGATTGAGCAGAGGGTCCAAGGGTGATGGGAGGGCAGGTGTGGAAGCGGCCTGCCCTCCAAGGTGGAGGTCTGGGATCAGAGGGCACCAAGCTACATCCCTAGCTTTTTTATTTTTATTTTGAGACAGGACCTACTAAATTGCCCAGTCTGGCCTTGAACTTGAATTACAGGGTTACAGGCATGCACCACCATACTTGAAGTCTAATACAGTATTAGTGTATGAGCCGAACACCATTTGACTGATAGCAGATATAAGTGATACACAGCAACTGCAATGACTGAAAAGATGTTTATAGTTCATTGCTATATCTCAGGGCAGTGAATATCGACAAAAAAAAATGTTAGCTAATAAATTATTTTAAATATTACACCTACATAGTAAATCGTTAGCTAATGTAAATGTTGCATGAACACTAAATCTTAATTTTACTTATTTCTTTGAAAGATGGAGATGGAACCTAGGGCTTTGGGCACACTGAACTACAGCTCTGGCCTCTAAATCTTAAATTTTAATTGAATCCTGAATTACCCTTCTTATACCACTTGGCAAATGATTTAAAATAAAAGCCTGATGAAGAAATCCTCTAATGTTCTGATTTATGGGAGAGTTTATAGAAGTACTCAAAAGGATCTGTTTTCATCCTGTCTGTCTGTCTGTCTCTCTCTCTCTCTCTCCAATTTGTCATTGTCTAGGAGTTGCCTCCAGACAGTCCTCTTATCTTTATACTATGGCATTGTGCTAGTTAGAATTCCTATCTTCACAAAACAGAACTATTTTGCCTCCATAATTTCAATTTAAAAAACAGTAATCTCATTTAAGAGTGAATATATACATTTTCAACAGTTGACATTTGGAAAATGTGAGATACTTTCACCAACAAAGTCAATCTGAGAGATTGGTTTTATTGCTTTGCAGCTAAAATAATGGTCTGACTTGCCCTGGTAATGAGAGAGGTACTTTGGTACTTATTCCTACCAAGGCTGATAGCATAAAACTCTGAGCTGCTGAATCAATTGCTTTGCTCTAGAATAGTGCCATCCAATATAAATATAATGTAAGGATATAATTTAACACTTTCTAATAAACATATTTAAAACAAAAACAGGAGGCACTGGTTTTATTAATACACTTAACAATGTTATTTCGCAAATTTTGACATGAAATAAATATCATTGAGCTATCTTTCATAGGAAAAAATCTATGAAGTCTTGTGAATAATGCTTAATTACAACACATATCAGTTTGGATGGCCATGTTTCACATGTTCAGTAGTCACCTGTGGCTAGTGTCACTGTATTTGGGCAACATATCAACAAGTATTTCCCTAGCAAGACTGGCATTGTACTTAATTTGCAATGGTTCTCATTGCGAAGAGATGGCCAGTCGTAAATCAGTCAGCAGTTTTAATAACCATCACAATAGAAAGCAATCTAGTCTCTCAGGTTGGTTCTAGTAATACAGTTTAATCTTCCACAGTTGCCAAAATACTTGGCTAAAAGCCATCAACTTACCAGTTGCATCCCTTTCTGCAAACAACAGCCAAAGCCTCTCCCAGCTGCCTTGCAGTTATGGCCCAGGTATCTCATATCATCATAGAGATACATGTCAGTGACTTGAATGATAGCCGCATAGCAGCAGCAGAAGACAGGGAGGTGTGATTCATCAAGCTAAGTGCCCAGGGGCAGAGATTGAAAACTCGCGATATGGGCTAACACAGAAATCACAAGTGAAAAGCTGATTGGATTCATTGTAGTTAGTATGTTTTCCTTTCCATCTTTTCCTCTCTGACAGAAGTATCACTCCTAAAATACACCTAACTATGCAATACAATATTCTGTGGGGGGAAAAAATACTTCCTGATTTTATGCTTCACAGCATTAAGATTGATAGTCCTGTAATTTTACCCAAAGCGGAACAACCACAATTGCTCATCTTTCTCAAACATAAATATTTAATCTCTGTTAGAATAGCTTATGCTATGACCCACAGTACTAATACCTTAATAAGGTGGTTCCACAGGTAAATTACAAACTGCTAAAGTTTGGCAAGACCAAAACAACCTAATTCATTAAGTCATAAACATAAGGAATGACCTAGAAAAAATAAAGAGAAATAATGGAAAACTAAGAAATGGAGGTATTGGAAAGTTGTAATTAGGCTTAAATTTGGGATATGGTACAATGTTGATATAAGTAAAACTGTGATTTTAGTTAATGTGTTGAGCAACTTACATTAACTAGTTCAATTTTAGGTAAATTTTAGGTAAAATTTGATCCTTTTTAATCTTACCACAAGACATGACAACTCAATCAGAGTTCATATAGAAAAATGTCTTGATGAATCTGGATTAAAAGCCAAGACACCTAGTTTAACAAAAGACTAATTATGATGAGATGTGTTTTAGGCAAACAGAGCTGAAATTTAGATTATTTTAGAAATAATAGCGAATATTTACACAACCATATCTATCTAGCATTTATTATTATTCTAAGTGTTTTGCTTTATACTAGTTTTCAATTCTTACATCAGCTGTCTGTTTTGTTCTTTTATAAACTAGAAAATGCAGGCATAGTGAGGTTAAGTAACTCATTTGAGGAAATCCAGTTTTTAATTTGAATCTAGAATTCAAAATTCATGCTAACTGGAACCAGAAGCCCACCCACAACTGCCTCTATAATGTGTGGTCGTCATTCACAGGATGGGCAGAACGGGATTTTAACAAAATCCCAAAACTGACAATCACAGTGCTCTTTACAACATCTTCCTGCATATGGCCCAAGTTTTTGTTAGTAGAGTGCCTTCTAACACACAACCTACAAGGAAGTCCTAGTGAAATACAAGTAGAACAAAATATTTGGTGGTTTGATTACTTTTTAAAATTTCTTTCACTATAAGGTATAGAATTCTAATGTAGAAGAGATAGGTTTCTTAGATCCAAAAAAGAGACAGAGAAAAATATACATTATGGAAGATATCAAACAAGAAAAGGATAGATAATAAATCAGGTAAGCAAAAAAAAAAAAAAAAGAAAGATACAACTTTGTTGTCTATATATTTACCCAAAAGTAAACTTTGTCAAAGATCAAAGATGTCTTAAAACTAAGACTCAATGAAGAGTAAATAAAAAAGATAATTGTTAATCTAAACATCCCATTTTTATGTTTCTTAGTTTTTGTTCATCAGACACCATAGTAGACACAGAAAATATAGTTTGAACATAAATGGATCAGGTGCTGTTCTAAATAATCATTTTTCATAGCTTATTTCATTGAAAACTATATAAGACGATGGAAAAGTAATATCAGTATTTTCATTTTAATGATGAGAAAAATCAAAGTCCTTGATTTTATCATAATCTAAATTCTATTGCAAATGCTATATGACTTTCCTCAGCTGAAATTTAGTAAACTCTCTGGTAGCAAATAATAGTGAAAAAAAATTAAGGGATCACTAAAATCTCCCATCTCTTTCCAGTATCTATAGAAAATTTGATGCCTTTGATAAATAACCATTAACCAGCTTTTTCTCCTATAACATTATGCTTCTTTTAAAAAAGCATTATCTTTAAAATTAATGATCTTTGTATTGGAAGACTTTATAACAGAGGAGGGAGTGGAGAGATTTTTATGTTTGCATCTTCTGACTTTCCATCTTCTCTTTCTCCATTCTTAAAAACTGATAAATAATCAGAGTACATTTTTAAATGTATAATTGAAAACAGAAGGTGAAAGTTAATTACAACTAAATATTCTGCTATTGGTTCACACAAATGATCACAGATGCTAACTCAGAGACAGATAGCCCCTCCGGCACTAACGGTTGGCGATCTTGTTGTTTCTTCTAAACCAGAATTCACCTAAAGACAAAGAAACTTCCCTTGCAAAAACTGGGCTTCCTGTGGAAATCACTTGAGTCCTTCAGAAAAATGTGGTATTAATTTTTCATAGTACAACATACTAATCTTCAACCATTCTTGATCTTTTTCATATCACATTCTACAGAGAAACTCATTCACTCTAAGAAATCTCAGAAAAATGCATGTAGGTGCACACACACACAGCTCTGATGAAGTCTATACATGTTTATGCTCTTAATAAAACATCAAAATACTCAGATAAAGAACAATCAAGTGCAAGCCAAAGGCTAAGAAAGGCTACATGTTGTGGTGGGTGTGTTCTTTTAACATCTAAATTCAAAGAACAAAAGAATTCCTAGCTCTTCTTTGGATGTTGTATTATCATGAGAAACATTTACTTTAACAGACTTCTAAAACAATAGAAGGAAATTATCTTTCAAGCACCTCACCACTGGCCTCCTCTTTATTTTACAATGATGTGTCATTTTGCAGTGAGTCTATCTCCTAGGAATATATTCAAGAGAATGACTCATGTTCACCTGTAATATAAGGGGAAAGCAATGTTGCTAATTAAGAGCACAGCAATTCAAACTTCTTCTTAGCCCTGGGGAGGAATACCCAGGTGTGCTGAGAAAGATATGCTTGGAAAAAGAAAAGAGATGCTCTGTAGTCAAATGCACAGCATTAGGCCTTCTTTCCTGAATTGATTTTCTCACTGGGTGACATCCTGGCAATTTCTGCTACCCAATCACTGATATAACTAAGTAGATACAGCTGAAAGCTAGGTCAGATTAAAAAAAATGTTTAATCTAACAAAAGCAACCTCAGTCTTTTCTGTGAAGGAAAGTTGACTTAATAGGCAGAAGCAGATTAAATAGGAAGCTGAAACAGGGAGAAAAATCATATTAAACCATTAAAAAATGAAGATAGAAGAATATCACAATGCCAATTATTTAGAGAAAAAGCATAACATTACCATAGAACTTTCAACAATAAGATGAATGATATCTACTTTAGATATACAAAACTAGGTCTTTTGTTCTCAGCATATATTTTAAATTAAATGCTATTGTTTAATTAATAGACTGTCACTTTATGCATTAAAGGAACGAGTAAGGTCAAATGACTATTTTAGGCCACAAAGTTACTGCCGAATCTCAAAAACAGGACAGCCAATGTGATTCAAACTATGAGAAATAAATCACTTATGCTTAAATTACTATAGGTTTTTTAAAATAATTTAGATTTTTAGGCCACGCTGAGAAGCTGAATCAAAACTTTAAGGTTAAAGTCTGGAAACCATCATTTTAACAACTTTTTAGGCAATACAGTGCTAAAATAGGAGGATCCTATATTCACCTTAACCTGGAAGTTTCCAGAAAACACCACTGTAAGAAAATGGTTCTCCCTAGAAATGTCACTGTTTTCCCTATTGTGGAATGAGATTTTTCTCTTTTGTTTAACCTCGTTCTTCTTCATGACTAAAAACCCCTTGATTGATCAGGAACTCTCTCTCCATCCCATTCTACACTGTACTGATAACCTAGAATCCTTTCTGAAGGGAGGAAAGAGAACAAGCTCCTAGCTTCCTCTGCACCCTATCGCACCTTTGTTATTTCCACCTACCCCTAGCTCCCCATTCTGAGTTAGACTTCAAATCTCTAAATCTTCCCCAATGTAGAAATGCATACTCAAGTGAGATTGAAATTAGATTCAATCCTTGTATGCCCAATGACCCACCCATATCTCCTTCACATACTTATCTATATCTAAATGGAAAAATAAGGAGGAGGAAGTATTATAAAAAATGATTTCTTTTTCATTTCAGCTTAATGAAGATTGCAGTCAAGTTGCCAAAAGAAGATAAGACACTATTTGGAAGCACAGAACAAAGGAAAAATCAAATTAAATCAATTTTTTTGCAGTCAAAATAAAGATGTGGCCAGCCAAGTCAAGTTAGGCCAAGAATGGCCATTCTGGTCTTCTGGTGGTAAACATAAAGCCCTCTTCTCCACCTCATTACCGTATTGCTCACTACTCTGCCCTTTAATACTTGCACATTGTACCACCCAACATGCCTCCATAAGCAGGCAAGTTGGCATGGAAGAATTTGGAAGGCAGCCAGCTCATTGCTCAGTGAGGAACAGACAAGGCAGATGTGGGCTGAAGCAGCACCAGGGCAGCAAGTACCTTGCGGTCACAAGAGCAGCTCTCCACCTTTGTATCCAGATACTCCTGCTCTATTTGTGCAGTGTCCCAGGTAAATTTTAAATATAACCATGTGTCTCTGTAACACAAAATACAACCATCACTCTTTCATTCACTCATTAAAAAGTGTATTTCTTAAATCTAGATCAAGTTTATGAATAAGCACATTGTATTATCATTACCAATTTTATGGGTTCAGCTGCCTCTGCATTTAGAAGTTGATAAGACCACACCGAGTGTCAGTAGGCTGGCATTCAAAGAAACTTTAAATCCTGCCTCCTACCTCACTGCCTAAATAATTAAAACAAGAAATTTAGCCACAAACTCAAGTTTCCACACTCATAAAATGAGGATGATAAAAACTATCTTGAAGAGTCCTTCTGAAGATCTAACTGGCAAACATTTATTTGAACTCTCCTAAGCATCAGGCACCACTTATAAGGAGACATCCAATGAAGAAATGTGCATCACTGGCATGAAAACTCACAAGTACAGTAGTCATATTCCTTTGTGCTTAAAGTTCTTACCAGAGATGGAGTGTGGGTTAGGAGTGCAGAAACATCTGGACCAAAATTTCATCCAAAGTGATATAGGTGATAGCATCCCAAAAGGAAGCAGATACCAGGGATGAGGGATGGTGTGAGGAGAGCTTGCTGTCACAGAGAGGACCTCTAAAGTGAGTGCCAGGGCAGGGAAGAAATCAGTGCACTGAACATCTGCAAGTTGCCGGCCTGACAAGAGAAGAGAGGGGCAGGGTGAGGTAAGGGCTAGATGGGTAGGAGGAGATTCCAGACAGGAATGCTGAGCTGACTTAGGTATATAGCCTAAAAACAGAGGTGACCAAAAAGTGTCCAGCCATGAAGTAACAGCCCTAATTTTTTAATGCAGGAAGATGATGCCAGCCAAAGTCAAAATTAGTTGTCATGCACTATACCTGCACTTGGTTCCAGTGAGTGATGGCTGGTATTGTTTATGAAATAATTTGCCTCCTACAGATTGGAATAACATATTTGTCCTCTTTAGAGAATAGTTTTGTTGAGATTTTTTCTGAGGGAGGGATTATATACATCATTTAATGTGGTATTAATTATGTTATTGGTGCTCTACCATAAGCAGGAATAGTGGATACATGTCTCAATAATAACCTACCAAAGGAACAGCATCTCATTACTATTGGTTTCTGCTCCAAACACATGCACATTTTAAGGTATCGTGGTTTCTGGTCTTTGTAAGACTATCGTTGCAAGAATCCCTGTAATTCACATTCATATTTTCAATACCTGGCTGTTTTTAGTTGATGGAGCACCATCATTGCTCGAATAAACTTGTCCCCTTCCCTCTGCCATTTACAAAGGGAAAAAAACTCCAAGTAGAACCAACTGTAGGTAAGACCAAAATGTCCAAAAATCCCATAACTATTTTCTTGTCTTCTTGTGAAGCTAGGTAGCTTCATTTTTAATTCTATAAAGGAAAACAGCTTGAGCTGCGACACTGGAAAATTTTGAGCCTGAAAATGAATTCAGTCCACCAGGGCCCTGCTTATAGTACACACAGGAGAGCAGCATGATGAGATCATGTATTTTGTCTGATAAAGTTCCTAAGACAAGGACTTGCGTAATTGAGGATCTTGGTACTGTTGAAAACATTTTAGAATCACCAAGTAGCTTGGAAACATTAGTCATATTTTACTAATAACCACCCAAGAGAGACAAATACTCTGATCCATGCATGAGTCACTCACCATGTCTAACAGACAAGCAGGAAAGTCAACTGCAGCTCTCACCTGGCTCCTGGTGAATCACTCCACAGTGAACTAGCTGCTGATTTCAAAAGGCCATGGCTCTCAGGCATCTTCCACCTATGACATTCATTTGCACAGACTGCCTAATAGTTTAAGCGCATCTGTCTTCCAGTGCTAATCACAATAATGTTTCCAAGGTTCTTATTTTCTAGCCTTTTTGTTCTTCTCTGCTATTTTCTTTCTTACTTTGGATACTATTTAAGAATGTCTACATTTACTCCTTATGCATTTTATAAATGCTTAAATTTTTTAAGTTATCACTATAATGATTATTTAGAATATAGGAAGTAAATGCAAACTAATTCTAGGTGAAAAAAAAATCTATGTATGTTGAAAGATCCAAAAGAGATCTAAAAAGATCTACAGTATTTTTAAAATTTAATTTGTTCTTTTTATTAGTTTCCTGTGTTGTTAATAAAAATGCTACCTCTAATGACAATCAGAGCCACTATTACTAACAGTAACACGAATATTTATTAGTTGCTTTCTGTGTCCTATAAATATGCTAAGCTTTACAGTTACTATGCCATTTAATTCTATTAACAACCTTGTGAGATCATTAGTATTATTAGTTACAGGTTACAGATTAGAAAACTACAATGGAATGAAATTAAATAACTTATACATGATCCCACAGGGCTGGGGATTCAGCTCAGCAGCATAAGTGCCTGCCTGAAAAGAAAGAGTTCATGAGTTTGATCCCCAGCACTGAAAATAAATAAATAAATAAATAAATAAATAAATAAATAAATAAATAAATAATCCCACAGTTCAAAAGGATAAATCCACAGACCAGTAACTCTACATTTTATTCCTTTAACCTTTAGGGTATTGACACAGCGAATAGATATTAAATACATGCTTAAATCTCAAGAAAATAAACACCAGTTGTGGAGAAAGAGTTATATATAGACAAAATAATTATGATGTGAAAAACATAAGAGCTGGCAAAAAGCAAATGCCAGGCAGATAGTCGAGTCAATAAAAATTCAAGGGCGAGCAAAGCTTCATGAAGAAGAGCAGACCAGGAACCACAAGGCTTTAGAAACCATGACTTGACCTGGCTCGGGAAGGAAAGTGTGGGGAGCCCTACAGGCAATGAGAGGAAGTGGGTGTGGATGTGAGAATCTACTCGGGAGCCTGGGAAGTAGGTCAGGCAATTTCACTGGAGAGGAACTTTGAAGGTAAACTGTGCACCTCAGCTCAGGTTGTGAAAGGAATCTAAGGCCAGAGCACTTGCCTTTAGCCAGTGGGAAGCCCAAGTGGACCCAGGATGAGGCTTCTAAAGTCATGGAAGGAGCAAAGGCTTCAGAATCCAAAGGGCACGGACATCAGTTGTGACCTCTAGCAAATGATCTAATCCCAGCGCACTTAACTTTCTACAAATTTGAAATCAAAATACAACTAGCCACCTGACAAGATGTTTGTCAATTTGTGATCATGAAGTATTAACACTGTACTGACACAGAGTAGCTAATCTTTATTTTCTAGTGCTTTAGTCTAAAATATTTTTATCTTCCTGCTTATAGTTTTTCTCAAGCAGAGATTTGTACTCATTGTAAAATAAAACCTGCTTTGCTATGTTTTAAAACATAAATTGACTTTTTTTTTTTAAAAAAGTGTTTAAAAAAAACTCATAGTCCCATCACTTTAGCATTTTGGTACATTTTCTTTCATTGGAGTTTGAGTGTGATATTCTTTTACTATGCATGATTATAGAATGTGTAAAAATCTGGCTTTTTATTTTTTATTTTTCTGATGATTTTGCTAAATAATATCCCAGATATTGCTGAGAGCTATTTGCAAATATCAAATTCCACTTAAAAATTTAAAATTTTCCATACAAATGCAAATATTTAAAAATTCTTTACAAAGTACCAGCTCCTGCATTCTGTTTCTCAAAAGTAGTTTCTAGAATAAAAAGCTCTAGTCTCTGAGTTCAGCCTCACACAGCACCCTGTAGCAAAAGCTCTGGATTTGAGCCGTGAAATCTCTCACTGCCTGAGGCTGCCTGTGCTTACCCATGAGAACCTGGCTAACAGTGGTGTGAGCAGCTTGTGCTCCGTGGTCAGGCCCAGCCCCTAAGCTCCCCACTTCTGTTGTGTCCCCTGAAGGCAGAAGCTCTGTCAAGAAACAAGCCAAACCCCCTAATTACTATCAATGTATCATACCAAGTAACTCTATTTTCAAGTCATTTTCTCCAAACGTTATTTGTGATGGGAAATCCTAATAATCACCCCACTGGCAGAGAGAAATAAAGATCTAAGTATGTGACCTAGGGCCTATCACACCATCACTGGGGTAAAAAAGATCTTGTAGTTATATGATAGATGCCATGTAGCCCAAATCCTTGTGTTGCTCTACAGAGATACCACAGGGTATGTTTTCACTCGAGTTTGTTTATTAAAAACTCTTCTTTTGGATGTTTGCCTATGTTTCCCACTTAATCCACACCTATCCAACCTGCCCTGTCAGTGGAACAATGTTAGGGACATGACAGTTAAGAAATTCAGATCAAATACAGCCAGGTGCACACCTGGAATACCAGCATTCTGGGAGGCTGAGGCAGATGGATCACAGGTTTAAACCCATCCCAGGCAACTTAATGACTTAGGGAGACCCTGCTTCAAAATAAAATTTTTCAGAAGTTACTGGAGGTGGAACTCAGTGTAAAGGGCCTGAATTCAATACCCAGGCTAAAAAGACAATTAGCATTCATGTCAGTTCTGCTACCAAGGGTAGCAGTTCATGAATGAAATGAGTAGGTCAGAAATATGGCTCAGTGGTAGAGTTCTTACCTTGCATGCACAAGGCCTTGGGTTCAATCTCCGGCACCACCACCAAAGGAAAAAAAAAAAAAAAAAAAAAAAAAATATATATATATATATATATATATATATATATCAGAAAGCTCTAGACTCAGTCCCCAGTACTGGAATAAAATCACTGTGTAAGTCATTCTTCCTCCAAGTATAGTGAAAAAATAGGTGTACTTTCCTACTCATCTACTTGCCTGTCATTTCTGGCCACTCCGTGAACATTTTGTAACCCATGAAAGAAAAGAAGGCTTTAAAAACAGGACCAAGTTCTTTTTTTAGTAATACACAAGGTTGACAGAAATATACTCCAGAAGAATTTAATGCAGTCTTTTTTTTTTTTTTTTTTTCTCGGTTTCTGGCACAGATTCTGTAGTGCATCAGCAAGTGAAAAATGAGCACGGGAAACTCCTGACAGTGGAAGAGGACCAAGGAGAGCCCTTGCCTCCAAGCCAATGATTAGATTCTACTGTACAAACACAGAAATGTCTATGAACTCCTCACCTTTGGAAGGTAAACACTGAGAAGGAAATACTCCTCCCACGTACTTTGAAGCGTTCACCTTGTAAAAGGAAAAAGGACTTCTTTAAAGAGTTCTTCATGCAGAGAAAAGAGGAAGTTCTTTGAAGTGCAGGC
This sequence comes from Cavia porcellus, assembly GCF_034190915.1. Taxonomy (NCBI): domain Eukaryota; kingdom Metazoa; phylum Chordata; class Mammalia; order Rodentia; family Caviidae; genus Cavia; species Cavia porcellus. The sequence continues at coordinate 45,204,556 of NW_026947496.1, forward strand.
TAATTTGGGGTCACCATGAATCCAGCCATGCTTCTGTCTACAAACTCCCTTGACTCCATGGACCCCAAAACAATAGAAGCACAACCAGGTTATTTCTTTGTCAGTGTAGACAAAAACAGAAAATAAAAATCTCCAAGAAAGGTACAAAACTCCTGACTTCCAAAAGCAGCTCCCTTTATATACTCTCTCCGTGCTTTTCTCACTCCTTAGCTAAAAAGTAAACCATCCACAGCGGAGAGAGCTGAAAACTTCTTCCCCAAAAGATGTACACTTGAATGAGAGAAAAGGTGAAATTCTGTAATTTGAAGAGATCCACAGAATGTAACATGTCTTTACTTTTGTTTAATTTGGTAGTCACAGTCAAGATCCCCCTCTGATTTAAACTCATTACAAATTAAATAGCTTATCAGAAGCTCTCTAGGCAGACTGTCACAAGGGCAGCCACACAATTCCCTGGAGGCTGAGCCACTTGGAAGGTCCTATTGATTCTTCTATTTGCCCAAATGGTTCACCAGACCAAAGCCCAATAGCCTTTGCAGCTAATTCAATCTCTGATACTATCTCTCCTACAGAGATTCTGAGCCACAATTTTCTGTCACCATTCTTCTGCACGATTGCAGCAAGAAGTGGCTTAAGCCATCTCAGTGACCTACGTGGGGGTTTAGGTGATTTGCACTAGAAACTTTGAAGTAGATATTTCAGATTTATAGCAAGCTAAGCATTTTTTATTTTGTTTCATATGGTTGTACAGTCATTGCTCTTGCTAGAAGGACTAGGTTTTATTGTGACAAATAGGGTGTGTATGTGGCCTCTTCCCCTAGTTCTAAATATCCACAAACAGGCAACTGGTTTGCCTGACATAAAGCTAACACAGATGAGGTTGTGGAACTCTTTGCCATGTGGCCCAAGCAGCTTTGACTCAGAGAATGACTGTCGACACTGGGTGTAACTCCCAAGTCATTAGAGAATTTTTCAGCATTGCAAGAATGAGCATAGATTTCAGCATACCGAAAACCGAGATGATGCTTTACAATTTTGTAGAGGCTTATGCTATAAAGTTCATGATAGGTCAACAATATCTCTTTTTAAAATATAGCTAACACTGTAAGTCAATCATTGTATAGACATATCATATGTACCTCTTGCTTGAGTGCTTCAAAGAAAAGTTTTCGAAACTTCATTAGATGCTAATTTTCAATAAGTGAGTCATCCTCCTTATAACCCAATCTTTACAGTATAAAGACCCCTATAAATAGAGGAAATATACAATATAAAGAGAGGATAAATGAAGTTAAACACATTAGGTAGCAGATAGAGTATCCGTAGAAATATATACAGCCCACTTACAAAGTACATTTTCATCTCAAGTTGGGTTTTAATTACAAAGATTCAAGAAAAGTTTGAACAAATACAATTAATTATATATTTTGTTACTGAACACATGCCAAATCTATACTTTCAAAATTTAGAGGCAAAGAATTCAGATGAAAAATATAGATATTCATGCATACAGCTTATAAAAGGTAAATTCAAAGTACGCCAAGGATATTGTCTGAAATTCAAGGAATGATAGAGGTATTGATTGTGACACACTTGCTCAAAATACCAATACTGTGAGAAATAGAATGGTACCTACACGGAACAATGATTCAGTCCTAAATGATATTATTTGTCTATTTTATCTTATATACACTTTTATTCCTACTGTTGTGAATTTGGAGTCTTTATTTCCAACACTTGTAAAATGCCTCATCTTGTTTGACATCTGAAACATCTTTTAGGAATAAGTATTTAAAAATTGAGAAACTAAATTCATAAAAAAAACTTTATTAATTTTCTCCCTGGAAATTATTCATAATTAGTAGTACCAAAGCTCAAGCCTAGCTAGTTAGATTCCCCTGTCCATTCTCCCTTCACATCATGCCAGTCACTGTGCAGGCACCCCTGAAATAATGAATAGATCCTATTCCCATACTTTATTTTGAAATCTGAATTTAATCCCTACAGAAACAATGTTAGAAATGGCAGTTAAATTCCTGTCGAGTTCAGGAAAGACAATTTAACTCCTAATGTAAATGAATCATTGCAAACTCGTGAGACAGAATTCTGGAATCTGGAAACAAGAGACATTCGATGACAGCCCTTCAAATTACCAGAAGTCATTGCATTTTTACAAAAGGTGCTTAGTGTGCCATAACGAAGCTGTAATTGGTGGAATTGCGTGTAATATTTCAGAAGGCAGAGAAAAACAGACAACCACTGCAGAGTACAGATCACAGGCAGTAAGTCAGACTTCCTAGAAATCCACCATCAAGGTCATTTCCATCTCACACTTCTGATTTCCGTAAATTATATGTTCCTTTTATTTAATATCATAATTTATTTTTTCCTTTTACTTAATATTGCAAAATATAATGCAGAGATAGCAAAGTTTTTGACATGTGAATATATAACTCATAAATTGAAAACCACTGTAAAAGCCTCAATGTTCAGGAAATAAAACATTGCCTGCCTCCTAAAGTGCATATCTATTGTCTCCTGCCATTTTTCATCTCGTACCCCAAGAAAAATAATTTTCTGCCAACACTGAAATTGCCTGCCAGCTAATCTTTATGTCTTTGCTACCTTTGTGTGACTCCTTGAATTCTTTTTTAGTTTTGCCTGTTTGTTAAATTACACGTCAATACAATCACCCATTAAACATTTTTTAGAATTACTCGCTTCTATTCCTCACCATTATGCTTGTAATAGCTATTGCTGAACAGATTTAGCCTGTTGATTTTCACTGCAATATAAATTTCACTGGGAAAGTTTATGTATTATAGTGTCAAGAGTTGGGGGGTCATGTTCCATTTTTAACATGTGAACAGAATTCTGAAATGAACATTCTCACTCATGATGTCTGTTCACACATTCTCACTAGATATACACCAACATGTGAAATTGCAGATCATAGCAAATATAAATGCTCAGTTTTAATAGATGATGCTGAAATGATCTCCAAAGTGGTTGCACCAATTTCATTCCCACAAGCAATGTATTATAGTTCTAAGGCTTCTTGGACAACAGTATTTGGTAGCTGGAATTTATTTTAGCCACAATGATGAAATTATACTATAATATATAATTGTGGTTTTAGCCAGGATTCCCCTGATTACTAATGAGGTTGAATACATTTCATAAATTTGCTGTACAGCTGGATATTCTCATTTAAAAGTGTGATTTAAAGTCTGTTGACCATTTGTCTGCCGTGTTATATCTTCTATGCACCTGATTGCTTGGAGTTCATTGTATATTTGGTATTCTTCTGTTATATATACAGAAAAATCTTTTTCTTCTCTGGGATTTGAATTTTTACTTTCTTCTATTTTTGATAAACAGTTCTTAAATGTAATGTAGTCTAAATTTTCAAAACTTTCCTTTATGGGTAGTAATCTTTCTGTCTTTCATACATACTCAGAGTTTGTGATTGATTAGAGTTGGAGAGAGTTGACCTTTATCATAACATTGTATCTTTAGATGACTTTCCCCTCAGTATGTTTAGGGCTTTAATTTTTCTAAAAAATTTTTAGCATTTTCAGGGAGAAGAACTTTTACATATTTTATTAAATTTATTTTGATATATTAATATTGATTAATATATTTTTCAATTTCATATTTGGTTTCTTTAAATACAGTTTTATTAAACATGATTCACAGACCATAAACTACACATATTTACAATGTAAAATTTGTTAGGTATCGATATATCTATACACCTAAGGAACCACCACAAAGTCAAGACAGTGAACACACCTGTCACTCCCAAAGTTTCTCTGTACCCTTCTGTGGCTCTCCTAACCCTCCCCATGACATCACAACACCAGTCATGCACTAGTTTCTTTTTGAGCTATATGTTAATTTACAATCTGTAATTGCAATAATAATCTATTAATTATTTTGAGATTTATCTATGTTGTTGTGCATGCTAAAAGACCATCATTTTGTTTGTGAAGCATATTACATCACGTGGCTATTTCACAATTTCTTTATCTACTTTCTGATGATAGGCACTTGAGTTGTTTTCAGTCTGGGAAGTATTATAAATAAAGCTACTGTGAACATTTTTGTACAAGTCTAGGTATTGACACATGCTTTCACATATAACCATCTACAAGTAGAATGAGTGATATGCTAGGTATATATTAATAGTTTTTAACAGCAAATACTAGTCTCATGTATTAACATTATATTGTATTCCTACAAATAGTATGAGAGCTCTTTATACTTGCATGAATCTTTCTAACTGCTAATAGGAATAGACATCTACTTGTTGATACTTTATAAATCTCTACTTTATAAATCTCTAGAAAAAAAGATGTATATTACATGTTTATTTTCAATCTGTTTTTTTCCTAAAATATATGTTCATTTCCAATTTTGTTTTATTGAATGACATGTTTACTATTAAATTTTAAAAGTGTTTTCTTTACTCTGAATACAAACTTTTCAGGTAAGTGATTTGAAAACTATTTCTTTAAAGCTGTTGATTCTCTCAACAGTTTCTTTTGAAATACAGAAAGTGTTCATTTAGATAGATTATAATTTATCTTTTTTTCTTCTTCTATAAATAATGTTTTTTGCATTGTAGCTAAACAATCTGCCTATACTGGTGCTGTGAACTGAGTTGTAACAACCTGAAATGCACTTACATATATTTAATTCTGTGCCTGTGTTGTAATTAATGTTCTATTCTGTTCTGTTCTGTTCTGTTTTGAGACAGGGTCTCACTATATAGCTCATACTGCATTGAACTCCTGGCAATCTTCCTGCCTCAGCCTCCCAAGTGATGGCATAACTGGTGTGTGCCACCACATCCAGTCTTGGAGGTGCAATCATTAATGTTAATTGAGAAGATATAGATAGGCCATGAAACAACAGGATTAATGTCCTCTCAAGGACATAAGGGGCCTCTCTCTCTTTCTAATCACCATGTGACAACACAGCAAGAAGGTAGCTATCTACAATCCAGAAGAGTGTTCACTAGACTCCTTGATCTTGAACTTCCTAACCTTCAAAACTGTAAGAAATAAACACTTGGGAGGCTAAGTCAGGAAGATTGCCAGGAGTTGAAGGCCAGCCTGGGCTATTTAGTGAGCTAAGGCCAACACGAACTATATAATGAGACCCTGTCTCAAAAAAACAACAATAAGCTGGCCATGGCGGTATACTCCTGTGATCTCATCCCACAGGAGGCTGAGGCAGGAAAATCCTTACAACATCAGCCTGAGCTACAAAGTGAGCCCAAAGCCGGCCTGAACTGCATAACAGGACCCTGTCTCAGTAAGACAAAACAAACAAATGAAAAATGTATTAATTACAACACAGGCATGGAGTTAAAGGCACCATGTTATGTATCTTCTTTTAGCAACTTCAATAGATTAAGGCACAAATAGACAAAGATGTTATCCTATATTCTCTCCCAGAATTTTTTATGGGTTCAATTACCATAAAAAATATATTCAGGGATTGGGTTGTAGCTCAGTGACAGACCATTTACTTGTCATGCACATGGCCATGTGATTTTTTTTAAAAAAATCTACATAATATATAGAACATAATTCAGCTATATATACCATTTAGACTTATCTTCTGAGTGTGTATGAGCTCTGAATAAAAACTTCATCTAAGCATGGACATCCATTCATTCTAGAAGCATTTGTTCAGTTTTTTTTTTGTTGTTTTTTGTTTTTTTGCTTAATTGACTTTCCCACCTTGTTAATAAATAAGCAATTGTCCATATGCCTGACTGTGCATTTCAGGACATTTCATTCCATTCATTCATACTTTCTATTAGTATTATACTTGCTAAATCATAGCTGTATAATAAATCTTGAAATTATTTATCATTAGTCCTTTTACTTAATCATTCCTTTTTTGACTATTCCAGCATTTTCATATAATTTGTACAGTCAGCTCATCAATTTCTACCAAAAAAAAGACCTTTGATTAAGATAGTGTTAATCCCAGGGGTGAATTTGCAAATAGTACATATTTTATTAATATTGAAAAGTATATACAGCATATTGCTGTATTTACACCTTATTTAATTTCTTTCAGCAATGTTTTGCAACTTTCAGGATCCTATTTCATATTTTTGATGTTGTCATAAGTGGTATTTTAACTCAATTTCTAATTTACCATCACTATTATGTAGCAATAAAGTTGATTTTCCTGCACTGATCTTACATTGTTTCTTTGTTCATCTTACCAATTATTGCTACTTCTATAGCATCCCACCAATTTTTATATCTTAAGTTTTCAGCTTAATTCAGTTCAGAATATCTTGTTTCCTTTTTTATTTATTTCACCCAAGACTATTTAAGAATGTGTTCTTTGACTTCCAAATAATTCAGAATTTTATAAAGAACTTTCTGTTGATTCTTAATTTAGATTTGCTGCAGTACAAGGACACTTTTGTATGACTGTAACCATGTTATTTTTTCAAAATGTGTTTTATTCCAGGCACATGGATTTCTGATAAATGTTTCATGCTCCCTAGAAAAGAACACGTGTTCTCTTGCACTTTGGTGGAGTTTTCTTAATATCTTAAGTGGGTTAATTGAAAATGTTTCTATAAATATAGATTGATTGATAGTTCCATTAAAATCTTCTGTAATTCTACTGACATTCTGTCTGCTTATTTTATCAATGATTGATACCTGAAAATAATTAAGAAGTTATTTATTTCTCTTTGCAGGTCTAGTCTATTTTTATCTTATATAATTTAGTCTCATCAGTTGGTGAGAAAAAATGTTTAGAATGTGTATTTCTTCATAAATTTATAATTAAGAATTAAATGAATTAATTCTGATTCTCTAAGTTTTTATTCTTTGCTTTAGAATCTGCTTTTCTAGTATTTAATATACTCACTCTGGCCTTCTTCTGCTTGTTATTATTAAATTTTTGTCCTTTTAGCTTATGTGTATAGTTAGGTTTTTATTAATCCAATTTGACAATTTCTGCCTATTTATTGGCATATTTATGTTGTTTTGGTGGATTAAGTCCCCTATTTTTCTACTTTTTTTCTATTTGTGCCACCTCTTCTTTGTTTCCCTGTATTCTCTTTCTCTTTGTCTTCTTTTGAATTAATTATTTTTAAATTATCCTCTTTTTTTGCCTCTGTTGACTTATTAACTAAAAGACACTTGTATTTTATTTTAGGCAATGCTCTATAGCTTACAGAATACTTACTTAGCTTATCACAATCTAAGTTCCATACTATGCTACGGTACTTGCAATATGGAATTATTATAAATGTTCTTTCATTTTTTCCTTCTGTCCATTTTTACTGTTGTTGTTATCCTTTTATTTCTGTGTATGTGATCAACTAAATAACACATTTTCACTAAATTCTCCACCATTTCAAAGATATTCCAATAATAAGAAAGATATTTAACAAATGACATTTCTGGTGCTTTTCACTTGTGTGCATAGGGAATGGAGCTAGATAGACAGATTCAGAGTTTCAAAAGGTACATTTTTCATTTCAAGGATTACCTTTAGACCTTTCCTGCAGATCTTATAGTAATAAATTTTACATATTTTGTATGTTTGAAAAAAACACTTAATTCTGCTTTAGATTTTAAAGTACACTTCTGCTGGGCATAAAATTTCAATTGATAATTTTTTCTCTTAAAAATTTCAACACTGTTTTTCACGATCTTTTTGCTTGGATTGCTTTAAACAATAAATCTTCCATTGTTCTTATCATTATTCTTCTGTAAATAAATAATGTATTTTTTCTTCAATTCCTTTTAAGATTTTTTTTCTCTCATTACTAATGGTTTTGAGCAAATTTAATTGATGTGACTTAATGTTGTTTTCCTTATATTTCTCATGATCAGGGTTTCTTCTACTTCTTGGAGTTCCAGGTTTGTAGTTTTTCATCAAATTGGAAAATTTTTCAGCCATCGTGTTTCAAATGTTTTTTTTCCTTCTCTTTCTACCCATTCTCCTCCATAAGAGACTGTAATCACTTGAATATTAATCTTTGTTTTCAGTACTGAGGATTTAAAAAAAGGCTTTCACATTCTATAGTCCCAACCCATTTCAAAAATTGTTTTATCTAGATACAGGTTGAAGTGTAACATGTGTCACTAGCCTCTTTTGATTGACCTCACCGATTATTGGTCCTATATTGATTTTTTTTCAGGCTTTAATCTCTGTATGCTGTTATACTTTTTATTAATATGTTTTTAGGTTTCCTTAGATATATTCACTTTTATCCATCTTCTAGTGGTTACATCAGAAGTTCTGTGCTGCATGATTGACTTATCACAGGCTCATACAATTGACATTTTTCACAATTCTTTCTAGACAATGCAATGACTTAAAAATATTTTAACCCTGTCACCTTCCCAATGACTTTAGAATGCTTTAATTCTATCACCTTCCCAATTCACATGACATAGTCATCGTGTGTTTTATTCCTATATATTTTAACACTCATAAGACATCATCATGATTTTAATCACCCAATATTTGATATATCTTCAGATTTAATTTAAAAAAAAACTTCTTAATTTCTGAACTTCACCCCCTTTTTCAGTTATTTAGAGAAACATTTTTCATGACCATTTTTGTAGTCAGAGGCTGTGAGGAGAATAATTAGAATCAGGACACAGAATTTATAATATTATTTTATGATAATCACCCAGAGTCAAACACAGAAAGTGCAGGAAACTTTCCCAAAACACTAAAGACCCAGAATATTCAGCTAAGGGTCTGAATACCATAGCAATGTCCTGCATGAGTCCAGATGAAGACCTAGATCCCATGACAGTGCCTCCCACAACTCCAACTGGTGGTCTAGAGCCCACAAGAGGGACTCACACCAGTCTGTTATACAGATCCCCACTGGGAAGGCTCAAAGATCAGGGGTGGAAGCTAGAAAGTCTATGCCAGTGGGTTAAAAGAGCTGTGCTGGTAGGTAGAGGGTTCTACACTGGAGCCAAGTCCTGCTCATAATAAAGACCAAGCCTGTCCTGAAAAGCACCACAGCCATCCTCAGTGACATGGAGGTCTTGAGCTCCTCCAATGATAGGAACAGGCGAGTGCATACCAGAAAACCAGCGTGACAAGTTTCTCCTGGAGATTAAATGGCACACTTCTTCCTCTCCAGAGCCAGGAAGATCACTCCATGTAAGGACCAGAGCTCCCCTAAAATGAACCACAGCCACTCTCACCAAGGTCCAGAGCTCCTCCGATGACAATGGTCAAATTCACACCGGGGAAGCTAGTCATGATGAGCTCCTCCCGGAAAACCAACAGCTTGAAACAGCAACACTTATAGAAAACCACAATGCCCCATTTATCTTCTCCATGTCTCTATTTATGCTGGCAACTTTCCTCAGATGGAACATCTATGCTCAGCACCATACTGATTTCATTCAGCTGGTGTCAAGTTGACCATCAGTTTTTAATCTATAATATCCATGATTGCTATTCAAAAGATAATGAATTGCTTCCATTTTGTCTGAAAATGCATTTTATTCTTAAAAGTATTTTCACTAGATAGAGAAATGTAGAATTTTTCTCCCAAGCACTTTAGTGATATAACTATATTGTCTTTTGACAATTATTTTTATATGCTATTGAGAAGAGAGTTGTCAGTCTGATTGTTATTCCATTAAAACCAAGCTTTTTATCCTTTCTCTGACTGCTGCAAGATTTTCTGGGGTAGACCCAAGTGTGGTTTTGTTTTTAGTTATTCTTTTTCTAGGGGTTCTTATGCCATAATTCTTTTTATCTTTTTACGTTTTTTTTTTTTTTTTGGCCTTATTTTATCCAATATTTAGCAAAAACTTAATTTATTATTGAAATTACATTTACACATTCAATTTTTAAATTTTCATTTACACTCTTATTATACTTTCCAATAATCTAATAAGTTCTAAATTATCTTTGGTCTATCTCTGAGCAGAGAAAGTAGAACTCTTTTAATATTTACACAATATTTTGATTACCCCAGTGCCTGGAATTCCCATGGGTCTGTTTCAGTTGTCTGATATTTCCGCAGGTTTTCCTTCATGTCGTCTGACTTTCTCATCCTCACATTATTCTAGAAATAGTGTAAAACCAAGGTGGAGGTTACCTTCCTCTGGAAATGACCTATGTATTTGAGTCAGCAAGGTACTGGAAGTACTAACCCTCCAGGAAACCCCTTACACTGACTTCGTGTATCACATCTAAGGACCTCACTGTTCGGCCCACTGCTGGCTCATCCAGCAGTGGCTCAGGCCAGAACACAGTCCTCCAAGTGGCTCACAGGGATTGGTAGCTCACAGGTGAGTCCTGCTCATTAATACCTCTTGCCTTAGCCAATGAAGGCTGTCAAAAGCAAATTCCCTCTCCATATGTGGAAGAAAAGGGAGAAGATATCCCAGATATTGGAACTGTTGCCTTAACTTCCACCCTCCCCCAGATCCTGGATTCATTTCTAACTGGTCAGTCTCTCCGTGTATTCAAGCAGTCTTTTAGAAATATTTTTTCTAACTACTTATAAATGTTCTCACTCTGATGATTGGTTTGGATTTTTTAATTTGTAATTACAAGAAGAAGTAACATTTTCTACCTGCCTTCATTTTTAGCAATCATCTTAATGGCCCTAGGGATTAAGAACTTTGACAAACTGAATTTGCAGCTCCTGGTGACCAACAGTTGGAAAGGAAAAGTCCTTTATAAATTAGAGTGTATCTTATTTGGAACCTGTCTAAGTAATTGGATCCATAGACACTTCTTTCTTCATCTTTAATTCAAATGAAACAAATAAAATCAAGTTCGAAGTCAATCTCTCCATACCCTCATTCACTCCTTTGAAACTTATTTGACCCCCTACCCAAATCACTTGTATTATAACTAATTGTGGTGTGTCTGAATTATCAGACTTTGAGAAATTGGAAAGGTACATTGAAGAAGAGATTATGCCCTAAATTGTTTCCTTTTCCTCTCATATTTAAGGCACTTATGCTATTAAAATGACACGAATTTAATAAAAACTTAGCTAAGTGAAAAGTTAACGCTCCCTTTGTACTCAAGCTTATTTTGTTAACATTCAAGATGTTTGTGGTCTGCTCTGTTATCTCTCCAGTTCTATGTTCCTTAATGGGCAACATGAAAAATTTCTGCTCAAGCTCTACTGAAATGTGATTCTGTCTCCCTAGCCCGCTTCATTCTCTCCTACTCTCGTGGCAGACCTTTGTCAATTTTACTCCCCCTGCCTTAAAGTGTTCTTCTGTCTTACTCCCCCTTCCCACTCTATCTGATACCTACGGTCTTGTACTTAACCATGAGAACTAAAGTTAGTCATCACCTCCTCTGGGAAGCCTTCCCTAAGTACCCGAGGTTAGTGTACACACCTGTTCTGTGTGTTCCATCTGACTCACCCTGGTCCTTTGCCTCCAGGACTGCATCACAATCATCTCTTTATTTGTGTGTCTCCTCTGCTTCACTACCAGTTCGTCAAGACACTTATTGATTTTTTACTTATTGTTTCTCAACTACTAGGCTCCCAATAATTATTGAATAAGTGACAAAATAGGATAGAGGCAATGTATGAATGAAAGCTAAAATGATAAGCAATTTTTTGAAAATTATTCAAATAATGGGTTGTAAAAATATGAAAATATAAAACCTCAACTATGATTTTTAAAAAAAAAGCCATGCACTTCCAAGAAAAAAAAAATCCTTAAACAAGAAAAAAGGTAAATATAATGTCCATCTTTAAAAGAAGAAAAAAAATTTTCGTAGGCCTGAAACACAGTGCTTGGGAAGTTACTAAGATAAATCATCAAAATGATCAATTTGCAATCACCCAGAAGAGCATAATAGACTGGGTAGCAACCAACATGGCTTTTAGAGGAACAAACCGTGCCAGACCAATTTAATTTCCTTCTATGATGGAGTGACAGGCCTTGTAGATAAAAAGGATGCAATAGATGTAATCTCTCCAGACTTCTGTAAGCCTTTGATTCTGTCCTACCTGACATTCTCATCAACAAACTGGGGAGATCTAATCTAAACCACACAGCTCTTCAGAGGATGTGCAGCACACTGGACAGAGGCATCCACAGAGCGCCTGTCAATGGTTTAGCATTAACCCAGGAGGACATTACTGGCAATAGTTTTGTCAAGGGACCTACGATCATTTGACTATTTTGCAGCCAAATGAAAATTGAAAGTACAAGTGAAGGCACTTATGCAATAAAGGACTTGTTTGTACAGGACGAGGTGCAAACATATTTGCAGTCAAGAGGTATTTCTGTACAGAATTATTAGGCACAAAACAAATGGGGCAGTAAACGAATGTTTTGAGGGTGACCTGTTTTCACACTGAAGAGATTGTTTTACCTAAAAACATCAGTCCTAAGCCTATAATGGCACTTTTGGAAGTGTTGTGTCACCACCAGCAATACCACTACTGCCTGCACTGTTTTCCCAAGTGAAATCTCTGCTAATCAACACCGTGACATCTACCTCTCACCCATTTATTCTGTGTCACACAGACTACCCACCTCCATCTCCTGCCACACTTTTCCCAGCTTCCTTAGCTACCCCAGTGATCACTGTATCCCATTCCCCCCTTTCTGCTGAGTTTCGTTGCGTTAACCTTCACTCCTAAAACCCCACCACTTGCTCTAGTCCATGTCTTCCTCCCCTGCTCAGTATCCTGATGACACAGGGAGATGAGAGAGAATAGATGGAAACTCAACAAAGACTTATCATTAAAGGATAACATTTAAATATAAGGTAGACTGGCTATCATTAGAGTTACCTCACATTTTACATACAAGGATAACTGTAGGCTTGGGATGGTGCCATTAAACAATGATGGAGGACAGAGTGGACTTATTGGAGCAGGTCATTGAAAAGGTGAACTGAAAATAGAATAGACAGAGTTGTCCAAGACAACCTAAAGTACAAGGCGTCAGACCAGCTGGATGGCAGAGGAGATACTTAATTTGAAATCATAAGATCTGCCATTTAGTAGCTCTTTGATTTAAGGAAACTCATCTAAATTTTCTGAGTCTGATTTGTCAACTGCAAAATAGGTTATTACCTAAGGTATATGAAATTAAATAATATATGTGAAAGCATGGTTAACTATAAAGCCACACACAACCATTAAGTGTAACTATTATTGTTGTTGTTATTATTATTATTATTATTTAAAGATAACTATCCTGTAGGAGTCCAGCAAAGGCCTCTCAGCAGCTGTACTGCTGTGATGTTTATGAGAACTCGTGTTCTAGAGATAAAGAACAGCCTGCTCTGCTCTCTGGGGAATAATCTTAACTCTGAAATAGCCAATTAGATTAAGTGTCCCTTCTGGAAAGAACAAACTAACAACTAAATGGAATTTGCATCTTATTTTTTAAAAACAGCAAGTTTAATTTATGTAAGTTAAGTCCAGAATTTATTTCTAGTTTTCCTTATTTACTTAAACAACTGAGCTAGGCTCTTACAGCAAATACCTCAGGTAGCAATAGACCTAGGCAGTGAACTAGAAAACAGAGGTTTTAATTAGGAAGTATAAGTCCAAAATATTTCTAAAGCACTCTTTTCTAGACATGTGATATTTCTTGTATTTCCATATTTCAAGCCAGAAGTAGTGGCAAACACCTGTAATTCCAGAAGTGTGGGAAGCTGAGGCAGGAGGAAGGCAAGTTTGAGCCCAGCCCAGCCAACTTAACAACTCCACAAGACTCTATTTCAGAATAAAAGAATTTTAAAAGGGGCTGAGGGTGATACTCAGTTTAAAGGCCCTGAGTATTACAGTTCCCAGTACTACAAAGCCCAGTACAACAGGGGAGGGAAAATTAAAAATCAATATTTCAGATAGCAAAATAGCAAAAAAAAAAATGGGACAATACCTTCATATCTTCAATTTGTTTTGCATATGTACATCCTACTAGGTGTTCACAATAGTATCAATTGTAGGCTTGGGGGTTGTGGGTTGAAGACTTTCCCCATATACTTTGTCTTCTTGGATTTACACTGTACCTGACAAATAAGCTGAGGTGATATTATTGCTCCCATTTCACAGATGAGGGAACTAAGGTTATCAGTACATGGTCTCATAAGTGAATACTGGTTGAACTTTTGGTATGATTTGTATGATCTTTGCAATCTAGGAAAGAACTCCAGCACAATATTCTTTACAGCTGTTGATCTGTTTGAATACGAGTTCTCAAGAAAAGCTGCATTCCTCTCATGAGACATCCTGTAATGTCTAGAAGTTCATTTGTAATGAAGTGGATACTTACATGCTCTTAATAATGTAAACTTTAGGGTGTGGAAAAAGTGATTTTATGCCATTCAATTAGATGACTCAACAAGCTCTTAGTGAACTTGAGCAAATGAGCTCTTGAGACAGTGAAAGGCGGAGTCAAAGCCAAAGCTGGAGGCTGAAGAGGTGGATGAGCAAAGCCCATAACGTGAAATTATTAGCTCAGGACTGGCTTTGGGGGCAGGGTAATATTTCAAGTTATAATATATGTCAACAGCTTTATTCAAAGTAGATCTTTCAGTAGACTGCTTGCATTCAGTTCTGTTTTTAGACCTGAATCAACTCACTTTACCCACAATCAATTGCAAAGTGTTACTGTGCTATTCTCCTCCAAGGAAAACTGAGTTTTAAAAATGTTAAATTAAAGGTTGGGAATGCAGCTCAGTGGTGCAGCATTATTCTCAGCTTCCTGAGGCCCTGAGTTCAATCTGTAGCACCATAAATAAAATGAAGCAAAAGAAAAGAAAAATGACAAATTCTCTACAGTATTCTGTACAGTAGTACATTTTTAAATTTCTTAATTATGAGTTATTGATTGCTAATAGTATGTAAGCTTAGTGAGTGGAGAAATTTCAAGAAAACTGCATAAGGGTTTTCTTTTTTTAACTTAGTTTGTAATAGAGGGAAGAAATGTTTTAACTTTTTACTTTTTTTTTTTTTTTGCACGAGGTCTGATTAAGTCACTAAACTGCTCTGTCTGACTCAAATTTGTGATCCCCGTACCTCACCCTCCCAGGTTGCTGGAATTATAGGCTCAAACCACCACATGCAGCTTCCACTGCATTTCACACATTTTAAAACTCATTCTCCACTGTCCCACTTCCATATCGTTTGCATCCACCTTAGTGCATTCTTGGGATGAGACCGTTCTCAAGAAGGTCAGGGCACCTCCTGATCCCAAAGTTAGGTTATTGGTTGGGCCTAAACACAAAGAATGGGAGTCGTGAAATATGCCAGAAAGACGTGGTATAAAAATATAAGTGGAATTCCGTGGGGGAGGGGTAGTAATGACAGTGAAAGAGAAGATGGAGCTGAGATCTGGCACTAGTCAGAAGGGAGAAAATACTATTCATACTTTAAAGATAAAAGAAGAGTAACCAGGTGTCTCACAACGGATCGATAAAAGTGTGAGAAGAAGGCAGGTGCTCTTCAGTGAAGCACTAATCATCACTGATGAGACTTCTGTGTGCCCAGCACGCGGCTCTCACTTAATCTCCACCAAAATTCCATCTTAGGCCAGCAAAAATACTGACCCACGGAGATCACACAGCCATCCCTAAGGGGCACAGTCACAAAACAGAAACCATCGCAAAAAAAAAAAGGAGCAAAATGACAATAGCTAACGTTTGTTGAAAGCTCCATTGGGCTGAGCATGGTTCTAAACACTTTACATGTACCACCTTCTTGAGTGCTGGGTTATCACAAAGAAACCACTGTTTCATCAAGGAAGAAACTGAGGTACACAACATTTGAGTTGTCCACAATCTCTCAGCCAGGAAATGGCTGACCCAGTAATTCAACTCTCCCTGAAAACTTTCAACCGTTCAAATAATTTTGGGAACCAACATGAGTTGATGCTTGCAAAATGTTTAGAATTATGTCTGGAATATAGTAAGTATTTAACAGATATTGACTATTATATTATTGATAAAGTACCCCAAGAACTCTTGAAATGCAGGATGTGAAGTTATTGAACAATCAACACTGTTGAAAAAAATGATTAAAATAGAATAAGAACATCTATTAAAATGAGAAATTTCTCAAGGACCACTCAACTCAGATTAGAGCATGTGAGTTTTGTTGTTCAGAGGCATCTTACAGGATTCTGAGACATGACCTGAAAATGAAGAATTAGCCAGGAGGAAACTAAACAAATGTTTACCTGAGACAGAAGCAGAAGATAGAAATCCAGCCAAAGGAATGCCAGCTTTAAATGTGTGTATGTGTGGTGTGTGTGTATAGGAAAGCACTGTAGTGTATTCCTATGACACCTGTCTTTATGACTGCCTATGTTCTCATTTCTCCTCTGAATTTCCACACTAACAGAAAGCAGAAAGCCTTCATTTACTCCTAACTCTAATGCTAATAAGGACAATTCAAGTCATCCAGTGCAGAAAAATTCAAGGATGAGCAGAAGCATCAAATCAGTGTGTGCTCCCCCAGCTGGCCTGCTGTCCAAGTTCACAAGCTTTATCCACTATGGGAGGTGATTTATCTTTCCTTTTGAATAATCAGCTTGGTATTTCTGCTCTGGACTTTTGCAAGAAGAAAGATGATTGCTCCTCAACTTCAGTGTCAGAGAATTCCCCTTTGATCCTTTGCCCTTGCTCTGTTATCAAAGACAAAACTGTCTTGACAGCAAGGCCAGCTTCGTGGGCTTGCAACCCCTGCAGCCACAGCAAACTTCAGGTTCAGAAAGGCCCTGACAATTTAGTAGTCAGCCGGGGCTGTCTTGAAACTCTTAACAATTTCATCTTTGAACAGATGCTTCATAAGTGACATCCAATGACATCCATGTAGAATATGCATGAACAGAGAACACACACACACACAATATAGGTTTCCTGTCTTCCCTGTCACCACATGCGCATTGCACAGTTGGAAAAGACCAGTGAGGCATAGGAATCCCGAGAGGCTCGAGAACACAAGAAAAACATGTGATGCTTATAGAATGTATGGTATTGAGAAGTGAAATAAAACCATTTGAATTAAGGTTAGTGATGTTGCTCAGTGCTAGAACGCATGCTTAGCATGGCCTAGGTTTGATTCCCAGCAATGCAGAAAACAAAAACTGAGTTAGGTTTATGCGCTATCTCCACTCTCCTAGTAGAGCTTAAAGAATTCATTATGTAATTCTGGTGATCTGGCATACTAAAAAGCAATTTTAAATGTTCTTATATTGTTACTGCAAACTGATATTGCACAGTATAAACACAAATGATAAACCACACTGACAATTACACCTTTCCTTGTCTAGAAAGACATTAAATAAAATTAAAAATCAAAACTACTATAATCAGTTAAGAGAGAGCCAAAGAAAAGAAAGAGTATTACCTTGTAGGACTTTTAACAGCACTTTTTCCTGACTTTCTGCACAAGAAGACAACTTCAAAACTTCTGTGTTTGTTTTTGTTTTGTTTTATTTTGTTTTGTTTTTGCACTGCATCTGAAAATTATGTGGGTAGCCTGCCTGACATTTTCCAGGTGCTTGGGAGCAAGGCATTTCTCAGTTGATCTCATTCCCACATGTCTGGAGTCACTGCCTTGCCAGGGAACTCTTGGTGTGTATGCAGAACAAAAGCAGTGATCCTCCCACTACACTTGAGCCGCTGCTCCATCTCACCTGTCGCCTCATTTCTTCTCCTCCTGTAGTGTTTCAGGAACTTCATTACAGCACTGTTCACTCCCTGTCAGTTATATCCTGTGTGTTCTCTTCCCCACTGAATCACTGAGCCCTTGTAGGAAGAAGGAAAGGATGCTCTAGCATTCACCTTGTTATGCAGACCCTGCATGAAGACAGCAACCATCTCACAAACAGCACCTCCTCATCAGATACCATCTCTGACTACTTCTAATGCACTTCTCCACTCATAAAATAAAACCCTTTCTTCTCTTGTCCCTGGTTGTTTGTTGCCTCTTAGTATCCCACAGAACTAAATATAAGAGCAAATAATCTGACTCTGCCTAAGAGGCATGCCCTTACCAACAGCAAATCCTTTCTTCTCATAGCAAGTTTCTGTCAATAGATGCCACCTATTTCAGAGGAAATGGAAGACATGAATTATAGCATGGCATCTCGAAGACCTGAACATAGTTTCCGGTTTGACTTCTAGTAAATGCCTCTAGCCAAATCACTCAAGTTATCTGAGCCTCAGTTTCTTCATATTTGTTTAATAAGTGTGACATTAGTACACTTGCTAATGGACTTATGACATATGTGTGTCATTTCTGTAAAACCTGCTATACAATTTCTTGATACATAATGCATAACTGATTCTACAACTGTGGGTCCCAACTTCAAGGATTTTGTTCTATGGTTTATGTTCCAAATGTGTACTTTAGAGGAAACAAAGTCCAGAGATCGCTGTCAAACACCTGTGTTAGGTGCAAACTCTGTTAATGGGAACCCTGATCCTCTTGCTGACAAGATTCAAGGGATGGTCTGAGCCCTGAGATAAGTTAACAGTACTATGACGAGTCTATGACTCTATGATGAGAAGAGCGACAACAAGCTTCATGCTGTTGACTTGGTTGGCATTGGGATCCAGCCAGGGAAACTGGTGGAACACACTTCTGAGTAAGTCTGGATAGATCATGGATGTGTGGCCTTGGGCTCTGTGTACAGTACTTCACCTGTTCCTCTCCACTCTTCCCCATTCTATTTCTTGGCTGTCATGAAATAAACATCTTTTCTCCACTGCCTACTTCTGCCATGATCTTTTTGCCTATAGGCCAGCCAACCATTGACTGAATTCCCTGAAACTGGGAACCCCCTGTTAAGTTGTAGGTATTGAGTATCATGTCCCAGTGATGAAAAGTTGAATAATACAAAAAGCAAGGGTAGGCATTCCAGATTAGAAGGGGAATGCAAGCAAATACTGTGTTCATACTCGTCATGGTGTCAATCCATGTACTGATATGGGCAATCAGCAAAGGGATGAGTAACTGAGACATCTGCGGTATTGAGATCTGGTAAGGGAAGCTCTAGGTTCCTGCTCTTTTGCAGTTTGAATGAGCCAGTCACTACTAAGATTGATCAGTGAATCCTGCTAAATGTGCATGTGTGTGAACAGAAAATTTTGCATATGCTGGACTCTGCAGTCTGAATCTGAGCATAGGTTAATTCTAAGCAGAGTCACCAATTCCTCTAGTATGTTTTCTTTCATCAGGCAGTCCAAAGGCTACCCACTGGGTTACATCAAAGACTAGTAAGCATCAGAATTCACTTTTAGTTCTGATCCTTTGCTGACCTAGTGGCCAACCAACTTCTCTTGGTTGAAAATTCTAGTTCCCACCAGAAGGCATTTTCAGGATGCATCTTTTCTTCCTTAACACTGAATAAGCCCCTACTTTGTGGGTAGATATAATAAAACTCCCAGTCCTTCATGTAATATCAAAACAAGATAGAAAGTTTATTCACTGGGAAGACAGAGGACTTCTTAATTCAACATTGAGGCTTGCAGTGCATGAAATTAACACTGAAAACCAAAGTGTGTGCATATGTATGTGCATGTGTGTGCGTGTATGTGTGCGCATGTGTGTGTGCATACACCTAGAGAAGAGTCTATGAAGAAAGTGTGACAACTAGTTGTCAGCACCTTGTAGATATTAAAGGCTTCGAGCCGGAGCCCACAAGCAGAAATTATATTTAATTAACCTTTTATTTGCAATCCTTTGCAAATGAGAATAAATTTCCTTCAGAAACAGTATGCCTCTTTTTCTAACTTTCCTCACCCTTATCTGTAAGTAATCTTTGGAATGCCAAATAGCTCACACTCACCTCAAAATGCTTCCACAATCTGACGTTACTGTGGTCAGTCTGCTCCTTACAAACACAAGGAAGTGCCTTAATTTATTGCTTAAATATTAGGTTTTATTTCTTAGTCATGTCCAGCACAGCTCTCAAAATGGACTATTCCTCAGGGCACTTTTTGGCCCTAGGAAAAGAAACTTCTTTACAGACTCAGTTCTGAGTACACTCATCATTGCTATAAAGGAATGCTAGTAATGTTGCCTGAAGCAACTCCACATGTGCAACAATATGTGTGTTCACTGCAACCCTGAACAGTGCAACAACCCGACAGTGCGGGCTTTATAGCGTGTCAATGAGAAGCCCTTATAAGAAGCTGCTTCTTCTCCATACATCACTCTAGAAAATGCACTTACTTTACTGCACATTTTGTGGTAAAGTTTATGACAATTATCATCCCAATTCAAAATTACCAAGTGGTAACAGATAGGCAGATAGATCCACTTCTGGAAACATCTCTGATAAACTGACATCATGCCCCCCAACTTCAAAAATGCCTGCAAGGCTTTTCATTTTAAATGTGACCATGCTCAAACTCAGTGTTGGCAAGCCTAGTCTCGTGTTTGTGGAGGGCTGGGGGGTGCTATAAAATCAACATGTTCACACAAGCATGGCAGAGTCCATGCATAAACCATTTGGTTTTGCAATTAAAAACAGGTTTGGCTTCCCTCTACATCAGTAAGACAACGTCAAAGCAACATTCATGCCGAAAATTTTCCCTTGTGAATTCAAATGAACTGTGAGTCTTGGGGTTCTCTTTGTTTTTATGTGCATGCCTTGAGAGTGAATGTTTGGAAGGGTTCGATGCATTTCTTTTTGGGATAGTGCTGTTGATGTGGTTGTCTAGTCACCGATACTAGATGGTTCTCGGTTACACTTTACATCCTGAGTTCTTTGATAAGACTTATTGCCATGGGTAAATTAATTCACCAACTCCAAACCCTTTACCTTAAGAAATTATCGCTCATTGTGAAAGTTTGCCTGCAATGGACGCACACATTGGAACTGAGTTTCAAAGATATTAAAATATAAATATATCTATTACTAAGAAATATGGTAAACTTAACTACAATGACAACTAATTACAGCTTTATTATTGCTGTTCTGGAATGATGCATAAAAGTATTAGATCTTATGGAATTGGGTGAATTCTTAATTTAAAACTAAAATCCTTAACTTCACAGAACGATGAAGAGTTGAGAATACTACAGAAGCCAGTCCTAATTCCAGTGAACTTATAAAGGTAGAGTTTGCTTATCTATTCCTTCCTCTCATTTTTCCCCATTGAATTAAATGGGAAAAAATCATCCTAATTTGAGTGTTTACTGCTGAAACGCAAGTTCAAACGTTCATCCACGTATAAAAATGCAGGGAAACAGCTTCTCACCAATGAGTCAAGCCTGCAAGAGCCCAGGTCACTACCGCCTGCAGCCCATCCACTGATGTGCATGAAAAGCACAGAAAAAAAAAAAAAACACACACACAATGTATCAGGAAATATCAATTTTTTTAAAATTATGATGATTAACATTAATTAAAAGAGACAGACAAATAAAGAACCATTAATTTTAGTGCCATAAACTTGGTCTAAAAGTTAATCATGAAATTATTTTTCCTCTGCTCAATTTACACTTCACTCAAGAAATTTTATTTTATTTGTATTTCTTTTGAATTACCTTATCATACAATAGCACCAAAATTGTCCAATACAAAAATTAGTAAAAGATAAACTGACATTATTTTACCATTTTGATAGTCATAACTTACCATAAATGTAAAATAATTTATACTGTGTAAAACATAAACATTTTAAGCACAAAGACAAAGAAAGTAATATATATGAAAATTTATGTAGTTGTATTAAAAAGTCAAATATTTCTTTACCTTATTGTTTCAGACTCTTTACCTTGTATAAAAAAAAAACAAATACATTGTATATAATTTTATGTTTTCCAGAATTACATGTTTGCTTGCTTTTGATCTGTGGTTTCAGTGCATAGGAAAAAGAAACTAAATTTTTCTAAATATGAATTTTTATTTTGGTTTTCAAAGTGAAAATTTTTGATTAACAGAATATTAAGCATGAATAAACACTTTTTATTAATTTAGTGTGCTAGAGATTTTTAATTGATTTTAGACTTCTGTTGGCTAAACTGAGCTTTCTAGTTTTATACATAAAATGTAAAATGTATGAAGCAATTTTAAATTCACTCTAGGTAAGGCAAAAATAAATTCATATTCCAATGACACAAAAATAGCATAGTTTTGTAAAAGACACAAAAAAGCATAATTTTGTAAATAAATATCTACTATAACAAAAATGATCTTAAAATCTTTATGTAATTTGCATCTGCCCTTCTGATTGTCAAAACACTGCATCTTATTGAAAAAATATTAATGATGAAGGAACTACTACCAATTAATTTAAATACTGATTGGAAGAGAGAGAACACTTACGATTTTTAAGTTTATAAATTTTACTGAAGAAGCTATTTTGCATAGGTATGTTCTTTGTTAAATCAATATTAATGCCTCCGTTTTCTCCAGTTATGCCTCTTTCTTAAAGAAGGAAGGGAATAAAAGGTATTATTAGGTCTTCAAACTCAAATTTTCAAATGTCCAGTAAGTGGCTCAATTAAATGATTAAAGAAAAAATGATCAAAGAAAGTTACCGAGTTTTAAAAATGTTAAATAGTGAAATATTCACGTTACTGAGCACAGTGCTATTTTATGTGTGCATTTAAATAGGTCAAATGAAAAGACTGCTTTTAAAAGTAGTTGAAGAATCAGAAAGTTATTAATGAAAATTCTTAGATTTTAATAACAAGTTTATATTTCAGTAAGTTAAACACTTTCCACATTTTAAAATGTTGTACACAATCCTTATGTCATTATCATTTGTTGCATGATTTAACTTAAAAATTGTTCTGTGGAATTTACTCTCAACAACTAGAAATATATAGATTTTAGAAGTTTTGTTGCTGTTCCTTGGTTTTGTTTTTAAGTGACACTTATAAACTGGAAAATTCGCTTTCTCAAACTTACCATAATCATATTTCTGAGGACGTTTCTTTATGAAAACAAAATGAAATGAAAACATCTGTGTATTGGAAGCACCTCACTTACCCAGTTTACGTAACATCAAACATAAATAAGCAGGCAAGTCCTCCTTCTGCATGTGGGAGAGAGTGAGAACAGAAGCTTACGAGAGATTCTGTCTCTGCTTTTGCTTTTTTGCTCACATCTGTCTCATAAAGAACACGTCTAAAAGCACAGACCAACTCCACAGGTGCATTGGGGAAGCCGCTAGTAAAAAATAATTTAAAAACAGTTGGAAGTGCCAAGATCTGAGAAAATGCTTATTAAAGACTAATAAAATTGTGAAAATTACGACGAAAACACACAGTAAACTTTTTGTGTGTTTTAAGGAAGTCACTTTAGTCTCTAGCCACGGGGGTTTGGCTGTGGTAAACGAGGGCAAGAAAAACAAGCTTGGTCATTATTTCATAATGGATTGATTGCTAAGGATAGTCTAGAACAGAAGTTTCATAGTCACAAAGTCATCCAGGAGGGCAAGATCTTTTCTACCTGTAGGTGTAATTCCAAATTTCACAAGTGATTAAAAATTCTGCAAACCTCCCAGCTAGTGTTCATGTGCTCAATAGTAAACTAAAGATGAGTGCTATCAAATGAAATTTCAAACAATCATCAGGCACAGGGAGCAGGTGAAAGAGTGAACTGGGTCATTTTAATAAAAAATCTTGGATTGTTTCATTAATAGCAACTGTGAAGGGAATCCAAGTTGAAGGCCCTATAGTTTCTAAAACTGCAGATGGATATGCTTCTGAAAAGGTATGCTTTTATAGAGACCAAAAGAACTTTCTCCCAATTTTATGATGTATGTATAGAAAATATAATTTTCTCATTTAAAAAGTGTTTTAGGCCAACTGAATTAATTGAGCTAATCTTACATAACTTATTTCTAAGAATGTTCTGATTCTGGTCTTTATTCAGCAGCACTTTTTTCAAATGTTTAATTCTAAAATCTCTTGAGTACTGTCCTAGGCCAAAGGAATCAAAATCTTTAAAGAAGATTCAAAACACATGCAATTTATTAAGTACTCCATTGTTTGAGACATGCAAGGTGACGCTTATGATGAAGCAAGTTTGAGAGATCCCGTTTAAGACTGAAAATTCCAGCTTAGTTTAAACAGATTCAACACTGTGCACACCACTGGGCTAGGGGTATGGTGAAACTCACAGTTAGCGTGCAGTACCCTGGGTTCAATCCCCATTGGAAGGAAAAAGAAGAAAGAAAGAAGAGGAGAGGAGAAGGAAGGAGAGGAGAACGAAGGAGAGGAGAGGAGAGGGGAGGAGAGGGGAGGGGAGGGGAGGGGAGGGGAGGGGAGAGGGGAGGGGAAGGGAGGGGAGGGGAGGGGAGGAGAGGAGAGGAGAGGGGAGGGGAGGGGAGGGAAGGGGATGAAATTCACAGTTAGCGTGCAGTACCCTGGGTTCAATCCCCATTGGAAGGAAAAAGAAGAAAGAAAGAAGAGGAGAGGAGAAGGAAGGAGAGGAGAACGAAGGAGAGGAGAGGAGAGGGGAGGAGAGGGGAGGGGAGGGGAGGGGAGGGGAGGGGAGAGGGGAGGGGAAGGGAGGGGAGGGGAGGGGAGGAGAGGAGAGGAGAGGGGAGGGGAGGGGAGGGAAGGGGAGGGGAGGGAAGGGGAGGGGAGGAGAGGGGAGGGGAGGGGAGGAGAACCAAGAACAGAGAAATATTTTTTAAATTTGTAGCCTCAAGAAGCACAAGATCTTTTTCCATAGCGACATTCTGACTTGTTACATAGACTTAGAGATAGCATAAAAATCAGTATCTGGTGTTCAACTCAAACACACGCAAACATACATACAGAAACATTTTATTAAATCTGTCTCAAAAGCATCAAGTATGTAGAGCAAAACCTATTAAAGAGCTAATAAGGTAAGCTAAGCATGGAAACTTAGCTAAGCAGTAAACTAAGTGTAAACTTAGTAAACAAAACTAAACAAGTAAAAACAAAACTAGTAATTGATGTTAAAAAGATAGAAGTATTCAACCACCTAATGATTAGCTAACAGCCATTTGACATTTCATCAAAATCAACCCTAATAGTGGATTTAAGGTATTGCATTAGATTTGAGCCTCAGCAAACACATACTCATGTAGCATATCCTTCCAAGAATGCAATTTATAAAAGCTTGTAGCATAGCATGTCACTTTGACTGAAATAGATTAAGGCAGAGTCGCAAAAACACACTGCTTTATTTTCAGAATTATTTCTTCTGTATTGAAAATGTATTCATTAGAAAGCCAAGAAATGCTAATCAACAAAGCATATAAAATCATTTTTTCTCCTTTCGATTAACAAAACTGCACCTAACTACACCACATACCACAGTAATTAATAACTGAATTTTATTGACAGTGTGAAGTCACCCAGTCTCCTAAGCATTCATTTGCTTAACAAACTTTTTAAAAGTTTGGGTAGGTCAGTTCATAGACAGCCTGCGGATGCCAGCTCCTGCAGCCTACTATTTCCTTCAAGTCACTGTCTATTCTTAGACTTCATGGCTGCTAGGTATGTATGAAGTTGAAGGACTGAGGTCCAAATGAACAAGTTTTCACTTAACATGAAATCAACATTCTAGATCTTTTACTTAAAGAGTTCTCCTGATGATAAATTTACTACCTTCCCCTTGTAGCAATGTTCTGTTTTTATGGGTCAAAAAGGAACATTGTGCAAAGCCATAGCAGCACACCACCTCACTGCAAACCGAAGAACCCGAGCTGAGGAAGCTGACTACGACTGCTGGAGCTGTAAGGTGTATTCGGGGAACTGAGCCCAATCAATACCTCATAAAGACCCAACAGCAACTGTAGAGAGAATAGTAATTAATAGAATTTTATCAGTCTACCCAATTAAATAACCGTAATTCTCATAAACCTTTGCGAGTGAAAAGCCATTCTGATCCAATGAAAAAGTCACAAAATGAAATTCTCTGCTTTCAAAACCTTAGTGACCTGGATGCAGAGCCAATCCATGCAACAGATCCTCGTCCACCCTTTTCCTTTGCAGAACTGCCTCCGGGGATCCTAATAGACATATGATTTGTTTGCTTTGGAATCGGATTCCTGGGATGGTAAGCAGGTGACCTGAAAACTCAGTGATCGGTTCAGCCTTGCCTGTTTGCTTATTTATCACCTGTGTGTCACAACTGAACAGTCCCACTTGAGGATTAAAATTCAAAGTGAGAGTCTGGGCAATTGTTTTGCTTATTCCGAGGTGGATCTCCAAGTTTGTTTCTTAACTCAATTTCCAAATGGAGACTAAGAGAGATATAATTGATTCTCCAGAGTTGTTTTTTGTCTTTCCCTCTACACAAAGGAAACTAGCACTTGTAGACCTCAAGAGAGCCTTCTTCTTATAAAGTTTTACCCTCCAGCTATGCCTGCCTCTTTCTTGTTCCCTTGGACTTGGCTGAAGGAGGGAGAGAAGCAAGAACAACCAATAGCCCAGGGAGCTTTCTCTTCATCTGGTCTCAGACTCCTGTCCTCATCTGACCATGCCTCAGTGAGAATTTATAGACAGAGCGTCACCTGTCCTGGACTAGGGCGAACCTGGAATGGTTGCCTTTAGGATTATTTCTGCTTATGGCATGTTACATCTCTAGGACAAACAGAAGTCTGAGGGAGAAGGGGATTTAAATCTTTCCCTCCTTTTGTTGAGAGAAGAGAAGTCCAGTTACTGGGAACCATACAGATCCTGCCAAAGAAAAATCTACCTTGTCAGTGCAGGGTACAAACCCATGAGAGGTGCAAAGTAAACCATCAATCAGGCAGGTTACTGAGAACCTATTATTACACAGAGGAGACTATTATAGGATGAGTATCAGTCCAAGACACAGTGTAGCCTTCAAGGAGTAATATCTGCAAGTAAATGAGATTTAAACATGAGAAAAAGCTTTGCACACCCCCCCCCCAAAAGGCATACAAGCATCTACAATTCAGGTAACAATATAACAATAAATATAGCTTATGGGTTTAAGAGCACAGCCCCCAAACAAATTGTAAAAATGGAAGAAGACCACAGTCTTCTGATATTGCTGAGATAAAAATAAATCGTAAATATTGAGCAGCCCAAAATTTGAGTGTTTGGGGGTGGCATAATAATTCTTCCTGATGTAACAATTTACACATTCCTCTGACTGGCTGCCCTTAATTCATTTAGAATATTTCCTAACTAGAGAAAAACCAACCGGTGAGATCATCATCATGGAGAAAGGGATAGTAGAAACAAACATGAAAAGGTGTTGGTTTTTTTTATTTTGTTGGCTTTGATTTATTCCTTCCCTGCAGGAATCTTTGTGGCTGAATTTGCTGACTTCTATGGGAAGGATCAGGCAGGACATTTCAGAACCCTCTGCTCATGCTGAATAATTATGTTCTGTTTTTCTTTGTACACCATTTCAACATTACAGTAATGGTCGTCCTAACAAGTCAGTGCAGATTCATAAAAACAAAGTGAATGCAGAACCTGTCATGTTTCAAAAATTCTTTTGTTATATGTAGCCATTTTAGCCCAAACTTACTGCTGATTTAATGTGCTCAATTTATCTGCCGTATATTGTTCACCATTCAGTGCTGACAGGAATGTCTCTTCAGCCTTTGTAGCAGGTGGAAACCGACTCTCATAGCTGCCTGCCATGCATGGGTTACCAAGGTCATTGAAAGGTGGCTGTCACAAATATTTAAGAGCTAACTTTCCACAATAAATCAAAGATGGAGAGAAGAAGGAAGGAAAGCCAGGGAAAAAGGGAGGAAAAATGAGAAAGGAGAAAAGAAAGAGAGGGAGGGAGAGAGAGAGAGAGAGAGAGAGAGAGAGAGAGAGAGAGAGAGAGGAGTAAAGAAGGAAGAAAGGAAGGAGAAAGAAAGAAAGACAGAAAGAAGAGAAAGAAAGAGACAGAAAGAAAGAAAGAAAGAAAGAAAGAAAGAAAGAAAGAAAAGAAAGAAAGAGAAAGAAAGAAAGAAAGAAAGAAAGAAAGAAAGAAAGAAAGAAAGAAAAAAGAGAAAGAAAGAAAAGAAAGGCAAAGGACAGCACACATGTATTGTTGGGAGCTGTCTTGGCTTGTCACACAGCTATTTCACTTGACTGAAATAACAGCCCAATAAAGTTATACTGTCAGTTGCCTCAAAAACAAGCCTGCCACCCACACAACCTCTCCATTCAAATGCCTTGCTCGTTTTTCTCGTTAAGTTATTATGATCAGTCTCTTAGTCAAGTCTCAGTTTGACTAACCTATTACCATAGGCTACTAGTTGGTCAGCTTTCATCTATTTAACAAAAGCAATGAAATAGCCCTGAATACAGACTCCTGTTGCTGTCAGTATTTTCACAGGCTTAGCCAGACCATCGAGTTAAGCAGCTAGACCTAGGGCTGAGGGCCCTTTAGGCCCACAAGCTCTTTTCCTCTAGTCCTTCCTTTTGCAATAGAGAGATATCTTCTCAATAACCACTCAGCATTCAATCCACTGAGACATTTTTAGAAGAAATGTTTATCCTTGTTCACATTTACAATTGGAAAAGGGTTATTCCAATAATTTGTAAGAAACCAAAGCTATGGAGAAGAACTAAAATAACAATAACTGACCTAATATGTTACTCTACCCCTATACCAAACACAGCTGCTCATGTTGACTCATTTAATCCTCATTATAATTCAATGAGGTAGGTGCTATAATTACTCCATTTTACAGAGCAGAATATTAAGGCACAAAAAAATTAATTCCTTTGCCCAAGGTCAAAAAGCAAGCAAACAGCATAATCAAATTGAGATCCTGGCTGCAGATCTACACTCTTACCCTCTACTGTCTGCAGGAAACAGCAAAGGAACACTGCTCACGTACCCTCTGCCGCAGTAGGCACATTTATAAAATTGGGTCCAGTGGAAACTGTAAATAAAAAGTAATGAAGAAAGCAGGGCTAATGAATGATTTCCCAAAATCGATCTTAAAGTGTGACAAATTAAATCAATATTTGTAATTTTTATGTCTAAAGCCTCATTTTAAAAAATGTCTCACTGGGCAAGGCTGTGCAAGGCTGTAATCCCAACTACTCAGGAGGCTGAAGCAGGAGGATCACAAATCAGAGGCCAGCCTCAGCAAATTAGTAACTTGGTGAGACCCTGTATGAAAAAAAATTTTTAAAGACTGAGGGATATAGTTCAAATGAAGGCCCCGAGTGTAATCCCCAATACTGCAAGAGAAAGAAGAAACGAAGGAAGTGAGGAAGGGAAGGAGAAAAGGAGGGAGCAAGTTAGGGAGAAAAACAAGGGGGAAGGAAGAAAGAGAGGGAGGGAGGGCGGGAAAACAGGAGAGAGGGAGGGAGGGAGGAAGAAAAGGAAGGAAGGAAGGAGTGAAGGAAGGAAGAGAGAGAGAGAGAGAGAGAGAGAGAGAGAGGGAGCAAGGGAGTGAGGGAGTGTGAGCTTCAGTTTCTTCATTCATATACTAAGAATAACCCTTAGTTAAGAATAACACTTCCCTGTCACAGAAAGTTGTACAGTGTTAAGATAATGTATGCAAATCCCACGACGTGCTGTTTGATGGATGGCTGGTGATCCATCGATAAGTGGTAGCTACTATTTCTAATTGTTATTGGATTTTCCCCTGTGTTCATTATTATCAGATCTTTCTTACATTTAGGTGTCTGCTCTCACTTCAGAAGGTAAATAAATTTTCCCAGTTGCCCGTCCAAACAAACCACAAAACTACGAAATGGTATCCTTAACAGAACTTCTGCTGAGAAATAGCAGACACCTAAGCTGGTACTTTCCACACTTAATGATCAGTTTTCAAAAGAAACACACATGATGGTGAAAGTTGCTTAAGAAAGGTGTGCTAGAGCAGACGCACAGATAGAAAGTTGGAGAGATATTCTGAGTGAAAGGAGAACGTTAAGGCTATGCAGCTATAATTAGACAAGGTGCACTTAGTCAACGGGACTCCCTGTTTAGGAAAACTTCGGAGCACAGTTCTACTGAGTATTCTTCTGCAGCCTTGTTTACTCTTTCTTTACCTCCCTCCTTCTCTCTTCCCCCTTTCTTTTCTTCCTGTCTCTCATTTTCAAAAAAAAAAAAAAAAAAAGCAAAAAGGAAGCAGGTAATCAAAATATGCAAAGGAATATGGTTCCCAGATTTGCAAAGGAAGAGGCCTCGTCTGAGCCAATGACTCATGGTGTTCACAGGTGTTTCTTTCATGGCTCTGATTGTCACTTCTTGACACTGGCTCTGAATGGGGATTGGAATTCCACAGTTGATGGCCACAGGGATGCTCCACGAAGGTGTTTCCATTTGCTACCAATACATAAGGTTAAGTACAAATGGTAGATGGCTACACATTACCTAACTCATATGATTCCTGGATTCTATCACCAACATGTCCTACAATCAAGAGAGATAGTTTCACTTAAATACTACTCCATGACTGTTGTCCCTAAATGTCTCACATGTTCAGAGGTGGGCCTTTTGAAAAGAGGATACTCACCTTTTGCTCAGTGGACCAACCCACTGCTGAGTTCTGATGGGAAGCGGGACCTGTTGGGAGGAAGTAGGTCACTGGTGGCATTACCTGGAAGGGTATATTCTAGTCTTTGGCCCATTCCTCTATCTGGCTCTCATGTGCACTCTCTGCTTCCTAGCTACAATGAGGTACCAATTCCACCATGATACCTTCAGCCAACTGATCATGGATGTAACCTCTGAAACAGAGTCGAATAAACTTTTTCTCCTTTAAGTCATGTGTGTCAGATATTTGGTTCCAGTGACATAAAAATGACGAATACCAGTGAACAACACAGCTATAATAAAGCAAGGACATACATGTATGTGTGTCTTTGTCTTTATGTATATGTTTGTGTGTGCAAATTTGTATATGCCTGCATTTCTCTACATGCAAATATATGCAAATACCTCTGTGTGTGTCTGGAGGGAAGTTGTATCCACCTGTGTATTTATATCTATCACCCTGTCTGTTATGTATCTGTGGATGTCTGCACTACGTGAATCTGTGTTATCATGTTTGTGTGCTCTGCATTTGCCCATATGTACATTTGTGCAGAAGGAAATGCAAATGCATTTTAAATCACAGTGTTTCTCTGTAAGGGACGAGATCCTAATGCGTATCTGAACTGTGTATGCATGTAAGAGTGGCCCAAGTGAGATATAAAACGAGAAACTGGAAAACAGGAGAAAAAATGAGACTTACCTGAGACACATAACCATGTGTTCTTTGCTGACTCTGCCGCTATGCCTGATCCATGCTACTGGTGGTCAGGTGGAAAGTTTGTACTTTCTTACGCATTTGAAGTGCTGTATGGAAGGTTCATCACCAAGGCCCACAGGAGTTCTCAACTGAGAAACATAATAGTCAAATAGATTAAAATAAAATCCAGTTCTCTCCTGTAATGCAAACTATATGAAAGCCCATAGGACCAGCTAAAGAACTATAATCATTAATTTACAAGGTGATTTAATTAGAGGTTTCACTGTCTTTTCTTCAAAGCAGGTGTGATTTCTTCAATCAAACTGTCATTTTCTAACACAAACAATTACACTTGAAGTCAGAAATATCAAACACACAAATCCCATACATATTCTAAACTTGGCCAAATAAGAATTCTACTAAAAAATTAAAACACTATACATGAATGGTAAGGAAGTATTCATAAGACTAATGCAAAATATTGATTTGAAAAGTTAATAACTTTTGATTTAATAACTTCAGAATTTTCATCAAGAGTAACAATTGTCTTGTGCAATACAGATCTTCTGAGCTAATAATAAAAACTATTGAAAAGTATGAACTGTGATTAATTCCTGCCTATTTTTAAAAAAGAGATTTTATTGTTCAGAGCACTTTTACATTCACAGCAAAACTGAGCAGAGGGTTAAGGGATTGTGCATATGCCTTGTCCCTAGCTCATACCCAGCCTCTTGCGTTAACATCATCCTCTAACAGAGGGACACATTTTTTATACTTGCTCAGGCTCTATTATTACATCGTTATCACCCAAAGATCACAGTTTACATCAGAGTTCAGAGCCTTCACACTGAGCTACATTGCCCCACCCAACTTTTTATTCATTTGTTTTTATTCATTTGTTATGATCTCAGTAATTCACTAAACTGCCCAAATTGGGCTCAAACACAGTCCTTCTCCTGCCTCAGCCTACCAGAACACTGAGATTACAGGTATCCACCACCACAAGACTCTATCTAATTTTGCATAAGTGGATATGTATATATCCACCCTTTTATTATACAAGATATTTTCTTTTTCTATGTTATGAAAAACAAAACAAAATTTCATAAAAATAGAGAATAACAGTTAATAACTGAGTATTATAATCTTAAAAGTACTCAGAGGACAAGACAAATGAGACTCTCCCTTACAAAGAAACAAACAGATAACAGTTCCCACCTGATATTTTCACTGCCTGGAAAGTTCTTTGTGAGCTGTCTATTCATCACTCTCTCGCTCAGCTCCTAGAAATTACAGATTTTTACTATTCCCATGGTTTTGCCATTTCTGGAATGTCACGCCGTTCAGATTGCTTCGTAGTAATATTCATTTAGTGTTCTTCCATGTCCTTTCATTGCTTGATAGCTCATTTTTTTTAGTAGGGAATAACATTCCACTTCCTGGATGTATCACAATTTATTTATCCATTCACTTACTGAATGAAATCATGGTTGATTCCAAGTTTGGGAACTGTGAATAAAAGCTATAAATAACCATGTTGAGGCTTTTGTACAGACATAACTTCTCAAGTCCTTTAAGAAAAAAACAAAGCATCTGTGTGCTGGATTTTATGGTTGCAGAACATATAATTTTACATGAAACTGCAAAATTTTCTTCAAAAACTAACAATGCCATGTTACATTTCCACTATCAGTGAATGAGATTTCCTATGGCTCTGTGTCCTCATCAGCATTGAGTGTTGTCACTGTTTGGACTACTGGCATTCTTATAGATAATGCAAGAACTTTCTAGTGTTGTTTCCATTAGTATTTTGCTGGAGACATGCAATGTGAAACATCTTTTCACATACTTATATCATCTGTATATTTTCTTTAGTGAGGTGTCTGTTGAGGTCTTTAGCCCATGCTACTTACTTTCACAAGAAAGATGTAACCTGGGCTGGGGATTTAGCTCAGCAGCATAAGCGCCTGCCTTGCAAGCAGGCAGTTGTGAGTTCGATCCCTGGTACCGATAAAAACGAAAATGACCAAAAAAAAAAAGAAAGATTTTTACCTAACACAATAAGCCAAAAAATACTTAGGGCACTGCTGCAAACAGCCTTCAAACAGGTGACACCTCGTACAAACACTGACTTGACTCTCAAATTTGACAGAAGAAATAAAGCAGTATCTTGGAAAATTTCCACTTTCGGAGATTCAGAAAAAGATCAAAATATCTTCAATTATCTGTATAGAGACTTTTGATTAGATATATCCCCTTGAAAATACTTGAACCTAATAGTCTGGTGAGAAATCTTGCACATTGATTTTTGATTTATTACAATACTAGGACTTGGGATGTTTTCCCACGTAGTTGCCTTTTTAAAAGTTTGATAATTATCATCCTCAAGACAGTTCAGCAGAAGAGCAAAATCTTCAACAATCCAAATCTCCACACCATATCTACTCTACTGTGATTATAAAAATTATTATAAGACAGTATTAAGAGAGAAGAAGGGGAGGAAATAGGTGACTTGAATGATAACTTTGGAAAAATTTATAAACCAGGTACATGTGTGTGTGTGTGTGTGTGTGTGTGTGTGTGTGTAATTACATTGGATTGAGACACCAAGACACAGTTTCTAATGCTGGGGTAGATGTTAATCAGCCTGAATTTTCAACTTTACCCTTCTCTGATATCCTGATTAGCCTCAGGCAAGTATCTGCTACTCAATACAATTGGTTATAAAGGCCAGATTCAAGGCAACCTGTGTTGATTTGAAATGTTACTCAACCACTTAATAGCCATGTAAATAGAGTAAATGATTTCACCTGTTTTATACCTCAGTTTTCTCATCTGTAAAGCAAGGATATAAATAGTTTCTGGTTCAAAGCTTTGGCGATGGGCAAATGAGATAGTGTGTGTAGGTATTGTTTGGCTCTCTTAAGTATGCAATGAATATTAGCCACTGTTATTGCCTCCAAGTCAGTTCCTTGCATGGAGCTCTGCACAGTTAGACTACATGACCTGATGAATTTTCTCTTTAAGGAGACTCTATCACATGTGATGCAGCTAATAATGTACTCACCTACAGTCTCTGCAGACACAAAGAGCTCTCATTAGAGATTATTCATGAAAGCTCAACCTCCACACTGCTGATCTTATTGATTCATATTTAACATGCCGTTCTAAGCACCATGTATATTTGATTTCCCAGGTTACAACCAATTAGATTCCCAAATTAGGAAGGAAAAAGTGGGCAAAGAACAATTATCATCTGAGATTAGGGAAAGACAGAGTAAACTGTTGCTGCCAAAGAATAAAGTTCATGTACACTATCATAGCTCCACATATTAAAAAGTACTTAACTGCATTTAGTAAACCGCTCTTAGTGAACAATATTAAAATAATTTTTATCAAAAATCAGTAGCATTTTACAGGCTTGGGGATTGTTGGTTTTCTGATCATTTTTCTTATGAGTCAAATAGCAATGGCTAACTTTTAAGCTTCTGTCAGGATATGGCATCCTTCTTCATCTGTCCAGGCATGGCCCTTTGGGCACCATGTAGAATGTGGTAAGATTTCCAACAAATGTCCTTATATATCAAGAAGGAGGAGAACATAGGGCTAGAAACCATCAGGCCACATAGCCAGCATCAACTGTGTAGCAAAGCCTTCCTCTACACACTAGATCTGAACTCCCACCAGGAGTTTACAGTTCAACAGTAGAAATATCTATTATTCCTTGACCCCAACATCGATGGTCATTTTCCCCAACCTCAAAGCTAAGAGGTTCAAGAATTAGACCTTGAATAAATTCTCAATCAGATCTTGAATAAATTCTCAATCCTGCCTTAACTGTTCACCAGCAATGAAACTGGAAAAGACGTAACTCCAAGACACATCATTTTCTCCTGGATATGAGAAATATGTTAATAATAACACATTACTCCCCAGGTCTATCAAGAGAAGTAAATGAGATCATAACAATCAAGGATGGTGTCAATACAGAAGAAGTGCTGAAGATGTGGTATCAATTCCTGGTGCCTATTATAATTGCATCCAATATTTTAACATGCCTTAAACATAAGGTCATCTCACCAAAATACCCATTTGGGTAAAGGACGGATTTAAAATAAGATAGATATAGAGGTGAATTCCCTTTCCACCATTAGCATATGTATGACCTTGAGCACATCTGAGGGGTTTTCCAAAGTGCAGCTTCTCCCATTTGTGTGTTGGGGGTACCACCACTCTCCTGCAAGATTTGTTAAAAGGATTTAGATCAAAACATATTCAAAAAACCTGACTTATAGGAATGAGCAATTAACACTTACAATATCTTAAACTGGGCCTTTAGTCTTCAAACCAGTTTCACATACATTACTGTTTTCATTCTTACTGAAATAGTGTAAGGAAGGCCTTGTTACACCTACTCAAAAGATAAAAGAGAAAGCTGGTGATGGTAAGTGGTTGGCTAATGTCATGCAACCCATAAATCCATCATGGTCAGGACTAGAATTTAGGCTACTGCCTTTAAACGCAGTGCTTTGCCACTCTAATATTTTTATTAATATGGTTAAGATCATTTTTGTGATGTATTTTGGAAACATGAGAGAGAAAACAAGAGAACATGCCTTTCTTCATATTCTTTTAGTGCTATTAAAATATCTTTGATGATGTTTTACACAGCACATAACACAAACACTGTTGCAAACAGGCTTCAATAACAAGGAAATTTACTGTTTCATGAAACTTCAAATTCAGAGTAGAAGGAGGTCTCTTGGATAAGTATGATCATGAAAATATCAACCAAGACTTTGCTCCATTCTGTATTTTCTCTCTACAAGTATCAATTTCATCTTAAAGTTGGCGACCCTAGTAGCTACCAGATCGCTGTCTCCCTGGGCCAGGGAAAACTGCTTATACTTTCAGCTTCAGATTAAGCATGATCTTTTCCTTTGATAGGGAATTAAGGATCTACTCTTTCATCATCTGAGGGAAAGATGAATGCATAAGTAATTAGGACATTCATAAACAGTACAAGAGAAAAGGCATTGGTGGGTAAAATTCCCAACTGAATTACCTAAATAGCATCTTCATTTTTACTCTACTTGCATTTTGCTTAACCAAAGCATAGATTTCCAGTGATTATTGAAATAAAAGAAGCCACATTTTTGATAAATTGTCTTTACAAAACATGTCTTTCATGATTCCATTATCTTAACTTAAAATCAAGTACCAGTGTCTTTCAATTTCTTTTATGACATACATATAAGAAAAGTGATGAGCATTCTTATACGACCAAGTTTTATTAGAAAAAACTAATTTGAAGCATAGGCAGATATGAACTTCCTTTAAAAAAAAATGTGGTGATGCATGACTATAAACCCAGCACTCTCAGAGGCTGAGTCAGGAGGATGGCAAGTTCAAGTATAGCTTGAGCAACATGATAACTTAACAAGACTCCAGTTCAAAAAACTAAAAATAAAAAAGGCTGAGCATTTAGCTCAGTGTAAAGGCTTTCAGTTCAATCTCTAGTACCATAAAAAATTTTAATATGACAGATTATTTTTATTAAAGATCCATCTGATAGAGAAGAAATATGTCAAATACACACCTCACCTTTGAATGAAACCCAGTTGAACTGTGACTGAAGCAGTGACCATTCCCATTGCCTCTATACCTTTCCCAGGAATACAGAAAATGACAAAATGAAGAAACAACATGCAATCTCAGACATTCAGGCCACCCAGAACAAGTCCAGGAGTCACTAACATAAAAGAACATGGGGAACACACATACAAAACTTCTCTAATGACAGCAACTGAAGTAAAGAAACAAATTGAAGCCATAAAGGAAATCAGATCAGGAATAATTTATCAAGTTAAAAAAAGAAATGTCAACATTTATAAATGAAATGCTCAGCATATCAAGAGCAGAGATAGATAAGAAAATAGATGATAATAAGAGGATGGAAATCATGAATGATCTAAATAAGAAGCAAATAGAATGTGTGAAACAGATGCAAGCAGATATCCAGGAAATCAAAAATTCCATTGAAAGTTGAAAAATCACTTGAATGAAACAGAAGATAGACTTTCAGATCTTGAAGACAGGATCACAGCTAGTGACCATGAAAAGAAAGATCTCTTGAAAGTAATGTCAGGAAACAACAATTCAATAGCCATAAAATGATGCAAAGAAAAACAATATAAGAATAATGGGTGTCAGTGAAAAAGGAGAAGTCAATGCAGATGAAATTTAAAAAAAAAACTATTTGCAGAAATAATAAAAGAATCTGACATATAGATCAGTGAAGCATATAGAACTACAGTTAGCCATAACCAAAATAAATCTACAGCCAGGCATATAATAGTCAAGATCCCAGAAATTCAGCCCAAGAACACAATATTAAAATCTGCTAGAGAAAAGAAACAGATCATCTATAAGGGAAAACTCATCGGAGTCATGGCAGACTTCCCAAAACAAATTCTCAAAGCAAGACCAACCTCCAACTCACACTGATGTACCCTACAGAACTATCTTTCAAAATCAATGGAGAGGCCAGGCATGTAGCTCAGAGGCACAAGATTGTGAGTTCAAACCCTGGTACCAAAAAAAAAAGAAAAACAAAATCAGTGGAGAAATGAGACAATTCCATGACAAGGAACAATTTAAGAAATGCATCACTACAATCCAAAACTACAAAGGATGGTGAATGATATTCTAGACAAAAATTTCCACAATTCCAAGAACAATAACAATGGAAAGAAACCACCAACCCTGTCAAGTAAATAAAAGACAAGAAAGGAAGGGACCCAAGAGCAGAAAAATAACATGACAAAGACAAGTCAATACATATTAATTACTACCATGAATATAAATGGCCTCAATTCACCAATCAAAGGAAATACACAGGAAGAATGGATCGAGAAACAAGATCCAACAATATTCTGTGCATAAGTAATGCATTTAACTCAAAAAGAAACTCATAGACTAAAAGTCAAAGGATAGAAAATCAATACTCCATGCAATAGGAACCTAGAAAAAAGCAGGGATAGCTATAATATTTGCAGAAAATGTGAACTTCAAACCAAGAATGATTAAAAGAGGTAAAGTCATTACATACTTGTTAAGGGAAAAAATTAAAAAGTAAGGAATTGACAGATTCTTAGAAACATATAAATTAGAAAAGCTGTATCAAGATATAAAAATTCTGATAACCCAATATCAGTTAATAAAATTCAAAATGTAATTAAAAACTTAACAGAATTCGGGCAGCTGAGGCCACACGAGGTGAGTTCCAGCACACAGTGCTGGCCCAGAGAGGGTTTAAGACCATCACTCCCAGTGGTTAAGTGCCCGCCCAGCTTCCTGAAACACTGAACAGGGCTCAGGAAGTTTTCTCTGGCCTGACTAGACCGTGCCCAGCGACCTGTATTCAATCCAGGGAGCTGAGGGCAGGTGAGGTGAATTCCAGCATGTTGGTGCTAGCCCGGGGAGAGCTTTGGACCATCACCCCCAGTGGTTAGGAGTCTGCCCAGCATCCTGGAACACCAGAGGTGGCCTGACTGGGCAATACTCATCAACTTCCATTCAGTCCCAGGAGCTGAGGGTACAGGAGGTGACTTCCAACATGCCCAGAGGAAGGCTTTGGAACATCACTCGAAACATGGAAATATAGGAAAATGACAAGATGAAAGACCAAAATGTAACCTCAAACCTCCAGCCCATCCCAAAAAAGCCCAGGCGCCATGTACATAGAAGAAAATATATGCAATACACCTGAAATGCCTGAAATGATAGCAACTGAAACTCTGGGAAGCTATAAAGGAATTCAACTTAGAAATAATCTCCCAGGTAAAAGAAGAAATGATAAAAGTAATGAATGAAATGCTGAGCACATCTAAAGAAGATACAATAAAAAATTAGAGGAATAATGCAAAAAGATAGAATCCCTGGATGAACAATATAAGAAACAAACAGAATACATGAAGCAGATGCAAAGAGATATACAGGAAATCAAAAATTCCATTGAAAGCTGTCAAAACCACCTCAATGAAAATGAAGATAGAATTTCAGATCTCGAAGACAAGATTGCAGCTAGTGAACAGGAAAGGAAAGATTGTTTTAAAAAACAAGGAATCAAGAAATAACAGCTCAACAACTTCAAGATGGCACAAAGAAAAACAATGTAAGATCGATAGAGATAAATGGAAAAGAAAGGGACAACACAAATACTAACAAGAGGCTATTTACAAAAGTAATAGCTCAAAATTTCCCAAACATGAGAATGGAAACTGACATATAGATTAGTCATATAGAAGCATATAGAAATCTAAATAACCATAACCAAAATAAAAACTACACCAAGATATATAATAATCACCATCCCAGAAATCCAACATAAGAACAGAATAGTAAAAGTTGTTAGAGAGAAAAGACAGATCACCTATACAGGAAAACCTATCAGAATCAGAGCAGACTTCTCAACACAAACAATGAAGTCAAAAAGAGCATGGAGTGAAGTGAAGTACTGCAGATCCTAAAGGAAAACGACTTTCAACCCAGGCTGATGTACCCTGAAAAACTGTCCTTCAAAATGGATAAAGAAATAAGATACTTCCATGACAAAGAACAGCTGAAGAACTTCATGATCACCAAACCAACCCTGCAAAGAATACTGAAAGACATTCTAGATACACAGGGAAAAAAACACTAAGCAAGGCAGACAATTAGAATGGAAAGGTAAAGATACGACAGGAGAAAGATAACACGACAACAATAAACCAACATATAACCATTAATGTAAATGGCCTCAATTCACCAATTAAAAGAAACAGACTGGCAGAATGAATCAAGAAACAACAGTCAACCATATTTTGTCTACAAGAAACCCATCTAACCCAAAAGGAAACTCATAGACTGAAAGTCAAAGGATGGAAAACAATACTTCATGCAACAGGAACCCCCACAAAACTGGGGGTAGCTATTCTGTTTGCAGACAATGAGAACTTCAAACCAAGAATTATCTGAAGAGATAAAGAAGGTCACTATGTACTAGTTAGAGGAAAACTTCAAGAGAAAGAGATAACAATCTTAAATATATATGCACCATATTCTAGAGCATCCAGTTATACAAAGCAAGTATTAACAGAAATGAAAATCAAATAAGCAATAACACAATTATAACAGGAGACCTTTACACACCATTGACACAAAGGAACAGATCAACTAGACAGAAAATCAGCAAAGAAATAACACAACTGAATCACACCTGTGATACTGATAGATGTGTACAGAGTGTTCCATCCAACAACATCAGAGTATACCTTCTTCTTGACCCAGCAATACATGGGACATTATCTAAAATACATCATATACTAGCCCACATAACATATTTAAGTAAATGCAAAAGAGTTGAAATTATCCCATGCAGGTTATCAGATCATAGTGCCAAGAAACTAGAAATTAATGGCAAAAGAAACTGCAAAAACCCCACAAATACATGGAAATTAAATAATACACTATTGAACAATCAGTAGGTCACAAAGGAAATTAAAGAAGAAATTAAACAATATCTACAAGCAAACGATAATACAAATACAACTTACCAAAATCTGTGGGATGCGATGAAAGCAGTACTCAGAGGAAAATTTATTGCACTGAGTTCCCATCTCAGGAAAACAGAATGAACACAAATAAACAACCTGATGCTACACCTCAAACATCTAGAAAAAGAAGAGCAAGTCAAGCCCAAGCCAAAAGGAGGAAGGAAATTATAAAAATCAGAAATTAATGCAATAGAGACTATGAAAACAATACAAAGAATCAATGAATCAAAGAGTTAGTTCTTTGAAAGAATAAATAAAATTGATAAGCCCCTAGCCAATCTTATTTTTAAAAAGAAAAGAAAAAACTCAAGCAATAAGGCAAAAACTTCATGCAATAAGGAATGGAAAAGGTGAAATCACTACAGATTCTGTGGAAATACAGAAGATCATCAATACCTGCTTCAAAAACCTCTACTCTCATAGGTTCGATAACACAGAAGAAACGTACAGATTCCTAGAAACATATGAACTACCAAAGCTGGGTCAAGAAGATGTAAAACTGCTGAATAACCCAATTTCTATTAATGAAATTGAAAATGTAATTGAGTTCTTACTAACAAAGAAGAGCCCAGGCCCAGATGGATTCACTGAAGAATTCTACAAGAAATACAAAAAAGACTTAATACCGACACTCCTCAAACTGGTCAATGAAGTTGAAAGGGAAGCAATTCTTCCTAAGTCATTACTGGAAGCAAATATTACTCTAGTACCAAAACCTGAGAAAGATATAACTAAAAAAGAGAACTACAGACCAATCTCCCTAATGAACATAGATGCAAAATTTCTTAATAAAATATTGGCAAGCAGGATGCAGCAAATCATCAAGAAGATTATACACCACAACCAAGTGGGATTCATCCCAGGCATGCCAGGATGATTCAACATATGTAAATCAATAAATGTAATCCACCATATCAATAGGGCCAAAAGTAAGAATCCCATGGTCATTTCTATAGATGTATAAAAAGCTTTTGATAAGGTCCAACATTCATTCATGATAAGAACCTTACAGAAAATTGGAATAGATGGTCTTTGCCTCAATATGATAAAGGCCATCTATGACAAACCAACAGCCAGCATCATATTAAATGGCCAAAACCTGAAAGCCTTTACCTCAAAAAAGAGAAGCCATATCCTTCACACTAGCATCCAAATAAATGAAATACTTAGGAAATAATCTCAAGAAAAGAGTAAAACATCTGTACAGGGAAAATTATAATACACTGAAAAAGAAATTGAAGAGGATCTCAGAAAATGGAAAGACATCCCTAGTTCATGGATAGAAATAATAAATATTGTGAAAATGGCCATTGTCCCAAAACTGTTATACAGATTCAATGCAATCCTATGAAAATACCACTAACATACCTCATAGGTGTAGAGAAATCACTCCTGAAATTCATCTGGAACCAGAAGAGACCTAGAATAGCAAAGGCAATTCTAAGCAGCAAAGACAAGACAGGAGGCAACACAATCACTAACTTGAAGTTATACTACAAAGCTACTGTAATAAAATCAACATGGTACTGGAATAAAAACAGATCTGAAGATCAATGGAATAGATTAGAAGATACAATCACAACTATAAACACATTCAACCACCTTATCTTTGATAAAGGGGACAAACACGTTCACTGGAAAAACAACAGTCTCCTTAATAAACGGTGCTAGAAAAACTGGCTCTCCTCATGCCAAAAACTAAAACTAGGCCCATGCCTATCACCAGATACTAAGCTAAAATCTAAATGGATCAAAGATCTAAGTATTAAAACAGAAACACTAAATCTGCTAGGAGACAAATTAGGTAAAAATCTTGAAGACATAGGGGTAGGTA
The DNA here is from genome assembly GCF_034190915.1 of Cavia porcellus. Lineage (NCBI taxonomy): Eukaryota > Metazoa > Chordata > Mammalia > Rodentia > Caviidae > Cavia > Cavia porcellus. The sequence continues at coordinate 45,247,135 of NW_026947496.1, forward strand.
GAGAATTCATGAACAGGAATCAAACTGCAAGGAAAATACTTCCCAGAATCAAAAACTGGGATCACGTCTTATTAAAGAGTTTCTGTACATCAAAAGAAATCCCCAGAATAGTGAAAAGAAAACCCGCAAACTGGGAAAAATCTTAGTGAATTGTCCCTCAGCCAAAAGACTTCTGTCTAGAACATATAAAGAATTTTAAAAAATTAGACCCCCGAAATTAAAGACCTAATCCAAAAATGGGCATCCAAGATGAAGACACGGTTCTCAGATGAAAAAATACAAATGGCAAATAAATACATGAAAAAATGTTCATCATCATTAGTCATTAGAGAAATTCAAATTAAAACCACACTGAGATTCCATCTCACTCCTGAAAGAATAGCCAGGATCAAGAAAACTACTAATAACAAATGCTGGAGAGGCTATGGGGAAAAAGGAACTCTACTGTACTGTTGGTGGGAGTATAGTCTGGTGCAACCACTGTGAAGGTCAGTCTGGAGATTCCTCAAAAAGCTGGGATTGGAAGTCCCATTCAACCCAGCTATTCTACTCCTGGGCATATTCCCAGGAGAACTGAAAACATCATACCACTGTGATATATGTGCATCTATGTTTACAGCAGCACAATTTGTAATAGCCAGATCTTGAAAACAACCTAAGCGTTTGTTCATCAACTGAGGAATTGATAAAAAAAAGCTGTGGTATTTTTATACAATGAAGTACTACTCAGCTATAAAATACAATCACATTGAGATGCTTATAAATAAATGAATGCAACTTGAGACCATAATCATAAGTGAAATAAATGAAATTCACATGTATAAATACCATATAATCTCCCTAGTGTAAGTAATGGTAAGAGTACATTAAGATTTTGTGGTAATCATGATTCCCCATCACATTGCTTTGAAGCCTTATAATGTTTTCATTCATTAGCTGGAATGGTTTTATTCTGTTTTGTTTGATTTTATGGTTTTGTTTGTGATGATATAAACTGATATTTTGAAGAAAACAAGACATTATGGCAACCATGACTGATTTAATATCATCTTTCTTAGAAGTCCTACCATGCTTTTGTCCTTCTGTTTCCATTGGTTCTATCATGTTGTGTCTTATTGGATTTTAATATATGTGATAGTATAAACAAGTTTTATATGGAAAATAGATAATACAGTAGCCATCACTCATTTTCTGTTATATGGTTTGAATGCCCTGTAATACTTTCATTTTCTTGAATAGTTTTATACTATTTTGTTATGTTTGATATTATTGTATGTGAAAGTATGCTCAACTATTTCAAAGAAAGAGATGTTATGGTAGCTATTGTTAATATCTGGTAGTCTTGTTGTGAAGTGCTATGTTGCTTATATTGTTCTGTTCTCATCTGCTTTGTTCTGGCCTCTTTTGTCTTAGTCTCTTTAAAATAAAATTTAAAAAAAGAAAAAATACCTTAACAACAACAAAAAAGTCCAGGTCCTGATGGATCCACAGCTGAATTCTACAAGAAATTTAGAGATGATTGAACATCAATACTCTTCAAACTGTTTAAAGAAATTGAAAGTGAAGCAATTCTTCCTAATTCATTCTGGGAGGGAAATATTTCCCTGATATCAAAACCAGAAAGACTCAACCAAAAAAAACAAACTAAAGGCCAGTCTCTCAAAGGAACATAGATGCCAAAATCTTCAATAAAATACTAGCAAACAGAATGTAGCAAATCATCAAGAAGATTATACACCACCACCAAGTGGGATTCATCCAAGGAATGCAGGAATGGTTCAAAATAGGCATATGGATAAATGTAATACATCATATTAACAGAGTGAAAAATCACAAAAATCACATGGTCATCTCAATAGATGCAGGAAAAGCTTTTGATAAATTCAATCATTCATTCATAATATATGGTCTTTATCTCAATCTGATAAAAGTCATCTATGACAAACCAACAGTCAATATCATACTCAAGGGCCAAAAACTGAAAACTTTCACTCTAAAATCAAGAACAAGCAAAGATTTCCACCATCACCACTCCTATTCAATATAGTTCTGGAAACATTAGCAAGAGAGCAATTAGACAAGACAAAAAATAAAAAGTATAGGAAAGGAAGAAGTTAAATTAACATTATTTGCAGATGACATGCTACTCTACATGGAAGACCACAAGAATTCCACCAACAGATTTTGAGAATTAATAAGCAAATTCAGCAGAATGGCTGGATACAAAGTCAATATTCAAAATCAATAGCATTCTTATATACAAACAACAAACTCAGAAAGAAATTAGGGAACCACATCCTTTACAACAACATCCAAAAAAAAAAAAAAAGAAATACTTAGGAATCTAACAAAGGGAGTCAAAGATTTATATGTTGAAAATTACAGTACTCTGGAAAAAAAACAAAGAGGAATTCAGAAAATGAAAAAAAATAAGCCTTACTTACCGATAGGAAGAACCAACATTGTGAATATGGCCATGCTTCCAAAACTGTTAGGCATATTTAATGCAATCCTGATCAAAATACCATTAGCATACCTCACAGATCTAGAGAAAGAATTCCTAAAATTCATATGAAGCTATAAGTGATCTAGAATGGCAAAAGCAGTCCTTGGAAACAAAGGCAAGGCAGGAGGCATCACAATCCCAAACTTGAAAGCTGCTATGACAAAATCAGTATCTTACTAGCAAAAAATAGACTTGAGAATCAGTGGAACAGAGCAGAAGATACAGACACAACACAAACACACTCAACCACATTAACCTTGACAAAGGGGCCAGACATGTTCATGCAAAGAAAGTTAGCCTCTTTAATAAGTGCTATTGCAAAAACTGACTTAAACTGACTTAGTGCTATCACTGTGCACAAACTAAAGTCAAAATGGATCAAAGATCTAAATATTAAGGCATAAACACTAAATTTCATGGAAGACAAATTAGGTAGAAACTCGAGGACATAGGGTTAGGTGAAGAGTTCATAAACAAAAACCAAACTGCATGGGAAGTACTTAAAATAATCAACAACTAGGATCTCATCTTACTAAAAAGTTTTGTACATCAAACGAAATCACCAACAGAGTGAAAATAAAACCCAAAGATTAGGAAAAGTTTTTTTGCCAACTGTCCCTCAGATAAAGGACATTTACCTAGAATGTACAAAGAATTGAGAAAAAACATGACCCCTAAATTTAAAAACCTAACCCAAAAATAGGTATCCAAGTTGAATATACAATTCTCAGATGATGAAATACAATGAAAAAATGTTCATCATTGATCATTCAAGAAATGCAAATTAAAAGAACACTGAGATATTATCTCACACCAGAAAGAACGATTAACATCAAGAAACTAACTGATAACAAATGCTGGCAGGGCTTGGAGAAAAAGGAGCCCTTTTCTATTTTTTGGTGGGAGTGTAGGCTGATAGAACCATTGTGGAAATCAGAGTGGAGATTTCTCAGAAATCTAAGATTAGAGATTCCATTCAACCCGGCTGTTCCTCTTCTGGGTATTTTCCCAGAAGTACTCAAAACACCATACCACAGCAATATATGTGCACCCATATTTATACCTTCACAATTTATAATAGCCAGATGTGAGAACCAACCCAAATGCCCATCAACTGAGGAATGGATAAAAAAGATGTACTATTTTTATACAATGAAATACCACTCAGCCATAAAGCAGGATATATTTGAGGCTTTTGTAGGTAAATGGATGCAACTAAAAAGCATACTCACAAGTAAAATAAATCAGGCTTGCAAATTAAACATCATATTGTCTCACTAGTATAAGAAGCTAAAAGAGTAAATCAGATCCAAAAGATACAATAGATATAGTATAAGGGAAAGAAACTGCTTAAAGGGAAATTATATTGTTTAACCAATCTTGCATGCCTGTATCTGGTACCCTGAGCAAGTATTTTGAATATAACAATATACAATATGACAATCTTATTAAATAATTATTATCTTTTTTTGAAATCCTTTATTGCTATTGTTTTTGTTGTTGTTGTCATTTTGCTTTTGTTGTTGTTGATTGTTTCCTTGCTTCTTGATTGGTTTTTTCTCTGTAAGATTTTAAAAAAATACATCAAATATATTTGAGAGCATAATGTATAAGGAATACATAAAGCTAGAAATTAGGGGTATCTATTTTTTAGAACCTCCACCTCAAATTATGTTTCCATGGCTAACTCAAAGATATAACTAAATCAAGGTTACAAAATTATTATAGTTGATACATTGTGTCAATTTGAGAAGTTTAAAAGTTTAACTGAGAGACTCATCCTGACTTTGTAAATATCCTCATCCTGTGCAAGTGGAGGCCACAGAGATTTTGTGAGTGCTACACTCACCCTGGGAGGGGGAGCCCGTCTATAGAATAAGAGAGGAGAAGAGGCTTGTTTCACCCTTTTTGCTCTGGCAGCTGCCTTGAAGTGTTGCTGAGGTATCATGCCACCCTGCCTTGGAGCCAGCTGATTATAGACTGAAACCTTCAAAAGCTATAAGCTAAATAAATCCCTCTTCCCCTAATTTTTGTCATCAGATATTTTGTCTCAGCAAGGAGAGAAAAATAAACAAGACAGAACTTGATACCAGGAGTGGGGTCATTGCTATGACTATATCCGATCATGTGATTCACAGCCTTTGGGAATAGCTTGTGAGAAAAGTTTGGAAAGGTTCAGAGATGTCACCTGGAAGAGTATCCCTGGAACAGCTTAGGCTGTTCTGTATGGGAGATTCTGATCAGAGCTCAGAAGATCAGAAAACCAGTAAAGACCAGGCTCAGATTTCCACTGGAAAGGACTGCATTGGATGCTGGGCTCCAGATGATGTGTGTTATAGCTTGACAGAAAGTTTATCTGCATTTTGTTCATATCCAGAGACTTTGCCTGAGACTAAGATTACAGGCAGAGGACTAATTAACCAGGCAGAAGAAATTTCAAGGCCAGTATTGAGGTGGCAGCATGGCTATTGTTGGGGACTTTTAGCCAGATTTATGTTGTGAATCTAGAGCAAAGAGCCAATCAGGATGATTTAAAATGCTGTAAGTTTGGCCAGACAGGAAGCTCCAGTAAAGCTTTGGACTGTAATGATAGAGTTAAGATCTCCATTGCTGAGAAGGAACAGAATTTTTAAAAGATGGCCTGAAGCCATCACAAAAGCAGCAAGTCTCAAGACTTCAAAAATAAAAGACTGCTTTGAGGCAAAAGCTGCAGAATACTATGTTCTGGAATGATGGCAGAGGTCATGTGAGGCTCAAGAATGGTGTGACATAGAAAATTTGTTCCTCAGAATCAGGTTCAGAGAGCTCAACAATCCAGGCACTCAACTCCTACAGCCAAGAGAGAGGAAAGCCTGGCTATTGCTCCAACTGGCAGCAATCCAACATCATCCACATGGCACTGGTTTCAGATGCATACAGAATGAATGAGTTCTGAGGTTAAAAATTTTCCCACCCCAATTGCAGAAAGCTTGGGAGGCTAGGCAGTGTATCCCCGAGAGGGCAGTGTGTGAAGCTGTGAGTGTGAAGCCAAAGGTACAGTGGAAAGTTTGGAAATCCAACAAGATGGATCATCCAAGGAAACCTGAAATAAAGGAGCAAAGACAGCCCAAGAGAGCAGCCATGGGATTGTTAGCCACCAGAAGTACCAGGGATAGACCTCACAATTTGCCACAGGTTGTCTCAAAAGACGCATGTGGAACTATAGGACTTAATGTTTGCCCTGCTAGATTTTGGGTTTGCTTTAGTCCCAATTCTTTGTACCCTCTGATTTGTAACTTTTGGAATGAATGTGTTTATCTTGTGCCATTGCATGTTAGAAATGTTTAACTTTGTTTTCATTTGTACAGGAGTGTGTAGCCAAGAGTTTGCCTTCTCTCTTGGAGTAAACTTGGGAATTGAACTTTTCAGCAATGCTTAAACTGTTAGGACTTTGGCAAGTCTTGCATATGGACTAAATGTCTTTGGCATAAAGGAATGTGCATGAATCTTTGAGGGCCCAGGGACAAAATGTTTTTAATGCAATATAATGTTGATAGACTTAATACTGATTCTTAAGGATTATTAAGCTATATTATAATTTTCAAGTTGCAAAATGTTAAGAATAAGCATGCCTTTGTCTCTGGAGGTTAATTTAAACATGTCTGGTTGCCAAATTGACAAGGGGTGGATTGATATGGTTGATATACTTATGGTTGATATACTATGTCAACCTGAGAAGTTTAGAAGTTTGAGAGACTCAGCAGGGAGCTAGGACCCTTACTTTGTAAATATTCTTATTCTGGGTAAGAGGAGAGCACAAAGATTTTGTGAGTGCTGCACCTACCTTGGAGGGAGGGGTTAGACTGTGTACAATATAAGGGAGGAAAAGAGGCTTGTTCCTCACTTTTTGCTTTTGCTGTTGCCTTGAAGGGTTGCCCCAACGCCATGCCGCGCCTTAGAGCCAGCTAATTAGAGATTGAATCTTACAAAAACTGTAAGCTAAAAAAACACTTCTGTCCCTAATTTTGGGCATCAGGTATTTGTCTCAGCAAGGAGAAAAAAATAACCAAGACAAAAAAATTTTAAAGAGGATAAAACCAATCAAAATAAACCAGTATAAGTGATGCAAAACTTCAAAACCTTAAGAAATCAACAACAGTTACCACAATGCCTTTTGTTGTCTTCAAAGTAACAGTAGATAACTTCAGACACAGTAAAATATTGAACAGAACAGAAAAATAGAAACAATAAAAAACAAAACAATGAATGCAATAAAGTTCAAAATAAGCCAATAGTAAATACCAAATGGCTACCATAATATGTCTTGCTACCGTTCAAATAGCTGCTCTGACCATCAGATTTAACATAATCTAACAAAACCAAAGAGAATAAAACCCAACTCAAGAAAACAATAAAAATGATATGGTTTCCGGGGTGGAGGGGATTGCTTCCTGGAAAGACCTTGTTCTCTCCCCCTGCAATCCACGAATGGCACTGACTCATAGAAAGAGACTTGAGTCTTGAGACTTGAGTCCACTCCTACAGCAGGCCACACAATGATGCTGGTTTCCAGGTGGGATCACCTCCTTGTGAGGCCTGGTTCTTTCCCTCCTTAGTCCGCAAATGGTGCTGACTCATGAAGAGAGGCTTGGGTCTGACTGTCCACACTGCAGAAGTGGCCCGAGCATGGCGCTAATTTCCAGGTGGGGTCATCTTGAGAGGTTTTGTTCTCTTCCCCTGCAGTCCACAAATGGCACTGACTCAGAGAGATGCTTCAGTCTGGCTGACCCACTCTGGCAGCAGCCCATGCATGCATGGTGCTGGTTTCCAGGTGGTGATTATCTCCTTTGTTGTTTTGTTTGTTTGTTTTTGTTTTTGTTTTTGTTTCTTGCTTGGTTGGCTGTTTGGTTGATTGATTACTTTGCCTGAGATCTTGTATTTTATGATATCATTCCCCTATTCTATGCCTGGTAAGATAGCTTTTGGGAACTGATACAACTGTGTACCTAAACTTCAGAGGCCAGATAGCTAAGGTTCAAAGTTATATATAATAAAAAAAAATACTAAATGTTCTCCCCAAGGCCAATAAAGATCTACTAGATTAAATAATAAATATCTTCAAAATTACAACTTGCCAGTTATAGGTGGAAGATCATTTATGTAACTCAAGTCAAAATAATTTTAGCATTTTGTATTATAGCCACAGTTTGAATTTTTTAAAAAAAGTTTTTAAAGAAGAAAAGTAGGGTAGTATTATAAAGGGACTATCTCCAGAATTAATGCTCTGCACGATTTAATTTCACTTCATGCTGGAGCAGAACAAAGTCTATCCACATGTGTTCCAGAAATGAAAATTACCTCTTCCATGAAATCAGAAAGAACAGCTATTTGTGCGTATGAGTGTCTCTTACACTTGGTTCACTCGCAAAACTGCGCCTGACTGGGCTTCACCAAATGATAGCAAACAGTTATGAAGCTGGGAAGTGTTCTCTTTTGAAAGAGAGTCATAGTACCCCTATGAACCATGGAATGCATTTCCTGATTCTGGTCTCGGAGTCTAAGTAGGTGCAGATGATGAGCTTTCCTCATCACAGCTCAGAACTCAACTGTCCCAATTAGAAGCTTTCTGCCCAACTTGAGCATTGTGTGACTGTTTGCAAGTACATAGATTTTCAGCTTCTTGTTACTGTTTATGCTAAGCCCTCTCCACTGTTGTAATATCGTTGTTACTTCCAGGATATAATCTGAAGTAGCACACTGCCTATACAATTTGTTATATCTTAGTGTAGACTGAAGCTACCAGACAACATGCAGTAATTTTAAGGGATCATCTTTTCCTGATAGTGTTTTTGATAAGATTGAGAGTAGACTCAGCTTTAGCTTCCTTCAGTGCCAGAGTGTGTATATGCAGGTGCACCCACACACACACTCACACACACCTTAAACAAAAATTTAAATGTCAGCTGTGATCATCTTCTGTAATTGTATGCTGAAGATTTGTCATAGCCACACTTTCTGACTTTGTAGGGTTTTGACATTTGCTTTCCCTTGTTGGAAAAAGTTGTCTTTTTCAATGTGTTAGTCCTTGACTCAGGGAATGTAATAAAAGCTAACCTCATGGAAATTCTGATAGTCCAAAAAGGAAGTTGATAAATCCTTTTCCAAAGGGCTCAAAATTGCTTTCAAAAACCTTAGTAGTTTAATAGAAAATAGCACATAAGCTCTGCTTAAAGTTTTATTATTTAAATTTAGCAGATCTGTGGAAGATGTTTGACAAAACTGTGATTAGGAAGTGGAAGAAAAAAGAATCAATTTCATTAAATTAATCAACAAGTGCAATGAAATCTCTATAATCTTTGAATTGACCATCTGATTTTTAAACTGTCTTAATAAAATAATTTAAATTAAAAAATACTTTACTGGCCTTCCTTTGTTGGTATTTCAAAGCTCTACAGCAGCTGACCACTTTACCTGTACAAAATTTTGATATGGTGTGATTGTATAGACAATCTTTTCCAGCCAACTTGGCAGTGAGTGAGCAGATCTTGACCTTCCTTTCTCTTTTCCTTTGTTGCTTCTATGTCCTAGCCTGAAGTGCTTCCATTTTTCTCTAAGATCAGTCCCCAAATTACTTTAAATTATACTTACTTGTATTAAGATTTTGCAAATGATCTCTCTGAATCCCTAGAAAGCTGGTGGCCATGTCTACATATTGTACATTCTCTTAGATTATTGCTATCCCTTGGTGTCTCTATTACTGTTTTTTCCTTGACTATGCAATTCTATTTTATATGTCTTGTGAAAACTTTCAGTTCCCAAAGGTGCTATATAAGTGTCTTTATATCTCTATAGTATCTTAGGCAACGTTTTGCACACGATCAATGGCTAATATACTGGCTAATCCTAAAAGTATAGTGGATCCAGTTAAATTCTTTAATCTTACTCCAAAGATAGTGATAGACTGCTACAGAAATGCTGTAAAATTTGTAATCATATCTATGGCGCACATTCCTAAGATAGATTTTTAAATCAATCACCTACTAGGTGGCAACATATCTTGGATATGTTATTTAACCTTCTCTAGCTTCAGTTTTCTCATATATAAAATTGAAAGAAAAAGAATAACTCTTCTATCCACTTCAAAAAGTCAAATGATAGAATGCTTTTGAAATGTCCGCACAAGGTTTAGTTTACTAACATGAATAATCACTAATAGACAAAAGAAACTCAACCCCATATAGTGTAATGAAGAACTCCTAAAATGACAGCGTTAAGGTCTTTATGATTAATTTTAAATAATGGTATGGTTCACATTGTTGGCCTCACTTTATAAAGGAAGGTTATCTTATCAAGAAGCAAGGGTTAAAGTAAAAATAATGACTGAACCAAACTGAGATTTCTTCACTGTCCTGGTTAGTAGCCTAGAGTCTAATTGCACTTCACTGGGTTTCTGTCTAACTTCTTTAAGCACAGTTAAAGTTCTGATTCTTATGGACTAATGTAAAGCAACATACTGAAAACATGCTCTCTGTAGTTCCGGGTACTTTACATCAGCATGAGCAGCATCCCCAAACTCATATCATGACTTAATATTTCTTCAGAGTCTCTCCTTATTTCTCTTCTCACCCTAAGCCCATGCCTATTTTCCATCAGCTCAAATCTTCATCATTTCTTCATTGCTGCCTTCCTATGGGGCATCTCTACTTGGATGTGCCATGAGAATCTGAATTTTAAAAAAAGAGAAGTATTATTGTATCCTCCATAGCCCCTTCTCTCTCATCTCTCAGCTGTTACTTTTCTAGAGCTGTGGATCTCAGCATGGTTTTATGAACATCCACCCAGTAGCCAAAATCAGAAACCCTGGTTGTCATCGTGGCCTCACTCCTCTGCAAGCCTCACCAATCCCTGTGAATTCTGCCTCCCATCGATGTCAGCAGTTCATTTTCAGCACCATGTCTCCACGTTGGTGACCTTGATTTAGCACAACAGTTTCTTGACTTATTCTCACAGTCCTCTATCCTTGATGTTTACCTTCCAGTTACCTCCTTCCCACCTACCATTCATTCTGTTACCAGAATGCTCACTGGAAGATAAATTTTATCCCATCTATCTCTGATTTGTGATCTTTCACTGACTTCTTACTTCTCTATACAAGGAGAATATGAGTTAAATTGTGCATCAAAACTCCTCCTCTAAGGCAGCCAAGGTCTTTCACTTCGATAATTCCTCTCCTTCCATGGAGCCTTGGTTTGGATGTCAGTGTCTCCTGGAAGACTTTCCTATTAATTCACTGCCAATATCTAATTAGTTAGCCCCAAAGTAGCTTCTTGCTCCTCTTTTGTAGTTACTTTCTGATGATTTATGCATCCAACATCTTGAAATTTCCTTCACAATAGCAGTGGTTTTGTTACTTCATCTCAGTTCCCCTCACTGAGTTCTATCCAGTGTCAAGCATATACTAATATACTTTTTTAGTACATGCTTGCAGTACATAATGATTACATTTCAAATGCACAGTTGGTGCACATACAAAACATATCTTAATTCTTTTTTCATCTCTTTTTGTTCCCCTTCCTCTGTCTTCCGTTATCTCTCAGTACCACTTTCCCTTGGCAAAGGATCTATCTCCTTGTTTCCTATTATCTAGCTTTTATTTTGCTCTTTAATTTATTTATACTTTGGGTTTATCATATTATATTTTTAAGCTTGTGTGTCTAATTCATTTCACTTAAATTTATGGTTTCAATATATGTCAGTGTTTCCATAAACAACTCAAAGTTATGCTTATTTAAGGCAGAATAATATATATATATATATATATATATATATTTTATATATATATATAATTTTCTTTATCCATTATTCTGTTGATGGACATATAGATTGCTTTTGAGATTTAGCCATTACGAGTTATACTGCTATAAATGTTAGCACTTTTTCAAATGCTGGGGATAACAATGTGAAGTGAGGTATACACACCTAATGCCTGGTAATATCAAAGTTAAGCCCCACCAGTAAGCAAACTACTTAATACTTTAATTACCCCTCACTTCCTTCCTTCACTAGCAGGCAAATGATTCGTATTAAACGCTATTTAGAATGTGCTACCATCCCACCAAGTTTCCACATCCCAAACTCCTGCAAATCATGATTCGTGATGTATCATTCTCCCTTCACTCTCACATAGCACTCCCAGACTGTTCACTACATTTTCATTGAAGAGCTAGAATGTTGATTGGAGAAAGCCAAAGTGGAAAGTGCCCTACTGAGAGTCAACCAAGATCTTGAAACCAAGGAGGTACTTTCTCCTAATCTCAGCTGAGCTATACAAAACTACTTCTCTTATCTCTGAGGTGAAGGACTAAAATGACCAGTTAGTCCTTACAGAGGCATTTAGTACAAGTACTAATCACCAAAGCAAATGAGTCTTCTGAGTGCCCATCTATGAGAATTAAAATGGACTCAACATAATAGAAAAAATCTCCTTAATATGTTTGAAACCCAATTTGAAAGCAAAGAGAACGAAAATATAAACCCAGAGCACAAAGTATTATAGTTTCACTTCCACACAAGCTGTGCCCTCCACGTGAATTTTCTTAGATAATCCCATTCTGATCCTTCCCAGTAGGAAAAATCTGACTTGGCACAAGCTCGCCAATCTAACATCAACTTCCAAATGTAGGAAAGATCTGGAACCAATAGGAAATCAGTATCCAGCCAAGCATGAATCCTTTTAAAGAAAGTGTATTACATTTTTCCTATTGTCCTCTTTATTTCTGGATTTAAGAAAATCCATATTTGTTCAATTCATTTAAAGAAGAGAAAGGAGAGAGAGAGTAGATAAGGAGTTTGACCTGAAATTTTTATTGAATTAGTTCCATTTATTTTTGTTTTATACAGATTGTCACAGCCTCAACCATAATATCAGCTGGTATGGTTTGTACTCCTTTTTTTAGTTTGTTTGTTTGTTTTTTGTCTTTTTCATTTTTATCGGTACCAGGGATCGAACTCACGACTGCCTGCTCGCAAGGCAGGCGCTTATGCCACTGAGCTAAATCCCCAGCCCCATGGTTTGTCCTCCTAATGCTCTTTTTTCCCAACATCAGTGTCTACATAGCATCAGAATTACCTTGTATTTTGAGACAAGATCTAACCCTGTAATTCACCCTGGTGTGGTCTTGAACTCACTGTATAAATCATGCTGACCTTGGACTTGCAGCAATCCTCCTGCCTCAGCATCCCATTGGCTGGGATTATGGTTGTATGCCACCATGCCCAGGAGAATTGTCATTTGATTAACTTTAACTGCCACAAAGATGTTTCTTTTAATCTTTCTTTAGTAATAATATTTCACTAGTAAATGTGGTTGATAAAAATGTATGTCTGTGTGTACAAACATGCAACTGAGATAATTTTCAAGATATGTATTTTTAAATTATAAGATTTCTACCAATTCTAAATCACAATGCTCTCATTTAGTTTCATGTTTGCTTTACCAGTGATATGATTCTCATGTTTAATCTATATAGTTTTCTTTTATGCTATAATACTATAATAAGTTTACATATTTTCTGATTTGAATATTTTAAAATGTGAGAACCATATAAATAACTCTGTTATGAACACCTTCACTCAAATTTGCCTTTTTACCCCTTCCTGGCAACTGAACGAACAGATCTACTCTACAAAAATTCATAGATCTTGTTTTATCATTCCATGTCTGTAGACATCAATGAAAGTCATATAGAAATGTATATTCCACTAGGTATCCTGGCCTTCGTTGATATTTATTAAAAGATTGTGTTCCTTTGCTTGGTTAATTGACATGTGAAGTTATCTAAAATTTTCATGTATTTACTATTAATGAGCCAGATCACTGCTCACCATGATCCCTTACTACTTCATTCCTATGATAGGAATCTATGAACCAAACCATGTTCAAGAGCTATGTTCAGATCCCAAAGACGACCAGGATACTGTCAAAACTGAAAAGCTGCACCTAGAACAATGAGTGATACAGATGCAAATAAGCAGCCCAGCTTACACCAGCAATCTCAGCATTCTGGGAGGTTTACACGGGAATTCTGCAAGTTCAATCCCAGGCTAATGACTTAGTGAAATTCTATCTCAAAATAAAAACTAAAAGGAGAGAAAGAACAAGGCCACAACATCAAGCAAGCCCTGTCTGGCAGCCAGCGCCATGTGTGGGCCACCACCAGACTAAATCAGCCAGACGCCAGCCCCTCCTAGAGCATAGCATGGCAAACAAGAAGAACTAATCCCTCTACTACACATCCTCCACCATAAGTGACAGGCTTGTCTGGAGAAGCACAGGCTGTGATGATAGCTATCAAGGTGAAATGCAATTGGATGCCTGTGGTGTTTTGGTGTTTCACTAACATTGCAAGTCTGGGGCCAGTGGTCTGATCAGAAGTTCAGAGGAGAGTGATACACAGTGTGACATCTAGGAGGCATCTCCTTCTGAGGATTGTAGCGATTGTTGATTCCCTATGGTCTTGTTTTTAAGTCCTATATCATTTCCATTGTTTTGTTGGGTTGGGTTTTATTCTCTGTTGTTTTGTTTGATTACATCAAGTCCAATGGCAGGAACAGCTATTTCAAACACGGCAAGATATATCATGGTAGCAATTTTGAATTTACTATGGCTTGTTTTGAGTTTGTTCATTGCATTCATTGTTTTGTTTTTATTGTTTCTATTCTGGTCTGCTTGATTTTTACTGTGTCTGAAGTTACTTGCAGCTATTTTGAAAACATCAAAAGACATTATAATAACTATTGTTGATATTCTAATGCTTTGAAGTCCTGTATCTCTTACACCAGTTTATTTTGATTGGTTTTATCCTGTTTTATTCTCTTTAAAGTAAAATAAAATAAATAAAAAATAAAAGGAGGGGAAAATGAAAAGAAAGGAAAAAACACATAACAAAAGAAAAAAAGTGAAGTTAGTATCATACAATGAAATACTATACACCACTGGTGACAAATTTATGGCATTCATGCTTCTGTGGGATGTTTGTATCACTGGGAACTATAAAAGATTCATCATCACTTCTTACATAGGAATAAGAAGGAATAAGCAACTGACATAGGCAACCACATGGAAAACCTTCAGTGGCATAAACCCAGGAGAAAGGAGGCAGACACTAAAGCTATTGACTGGGAGTTTCATTTCTTTGATGCTCAGGACAAAGTAAAACTAATTAACAGAAAACAGATTAGTGGTTTCCAGGGGCTGGAAGAGGGGAAGACTGCCTGGAAGGGACAGCTGATAAAAGTATTCTGAATCTCGATCATGGTATATTGTAAAAATTCACAGAGCTGTACACCTAGAAAGAATAAATATAAATGTAAATGATATCTCAAAGAGCACGACTTTAAAAAGCAATAGAATATTTGAGGATATTAAGAGCACAGGTTCCCCAGGAACACACTGGAATTTGTATTTCTTCCACAGCCTTTATTCACTACTGATCACACACAACTATTAAACCTCTCATGCGCTGTCATCCTTAAAATGAGTATAAGCAAAATAAAGAGAGTCAATGCAGTAAAGTAAAAGTGTTTTAATTCAAATTCTATAATAGAATAAATATACAGTGTTTAGTGCAAACTAGCAAGTATCCAAGAAATCTATATTTTATTTTTAAAAAAAGAAAAAATACTAATATGAATACTAATTCATCAGAAAAAGAAAATTTTGGTCTAACTACTAAACAGAAAAATAATTATAAACATCACTTTGGTTTACAAAGAAGCAATATTTTTCTTTCTTTTGTTTTTAACAATGAGATCCAGAGATGAGACAAATCTATTCTACACAAACCCTCTGGCCACTGTATATTACTGATAGATATGTAAGTAGGTCATTTTACAGAAAATAACTTGGCATATGTACCAAGAGTGTGAAAATATTAAAACTCTTTGATCCAGTCATTTTACTTTTAAAATATTGTCCTAAATTAGTATCAGCAACACACTTAGAGGATTTATTTGTGACATATTTATAAGCAAAGAAAAAAGACAATCTACCAAATACTGGGAGAAAGGTTAAATAAATTTTGATAAGTGTATGCTGTCAAATAGCTAGATATACAGAGAGAGAGGGAGAAAGAGAAAGAGAGCTTAGTGGACAGAGGAAGATAGAGCAATCAGATAAAACTTTTTGAAATAATCCTCTAATAAATAAATAGGTCAGTAGAAAGAAAGAAAGAAAGAAAGAAAGAAAGAAAGAAAGAAAGAAAGAAAGAAAGAAAGAAAAGAAAGAAAGGAAGAAAGGAAGGAAGAAAGAAAGAAAGAAAGAAAGAAAGAAAGAAAGAAAGAAAGAAAGAAAGAAAGGTTGCATTTCAGACAGAGAAAGTTTTATGCCCAGAGACCAAAAGCCTAGGGACAATGGCAGTGCCTTGGGACAGTCACATGTTCCAGCATGGTTGGATTTTAAAGTTCCCAGAAAAAAGTAAAAGAGACAGTGTGAAAACTCCAGCTTTGCTGGGCGTGGTGGCCCATGCCTGTAATCCCAACACTCGGGAGGCTAAGGCAGGAGAATCGTTGTGAGTTTGAGACCAGCCTGGGCTACAAAGTGAACTCAAGGCCAGCCTGAAGTGCAGAGTGAGACCCTGTCTCAAAAAGACAAAAAAAAAAAAAAACCTCCAGCCATCATCTAGTGGTAACTGATCCTGTATGCCATGCTACTGTCTAGACTTTTCTTAGAGCATTAGACAGCAGAGTTTAAGAGAAGACTTAACACCACTGTACTGCTTCAGAAAGATGCCTCCCCCAGGTAGCACTCTTGCGGTTTTAATTAGATACAGGAAAATAAACAGCTTTAAAATTAATAACAGGAAAAATAAAATAAAATAAAATTAATAGCAGGAATGTCTCCCAAGCTCAGCACACATCAGTACAGCAAGACGCAGTAATTTAAAATGAGTAGGAGCCAGCCAATGTTTGTAGAATCCAAAATTCTCACAGAAAGGTGGCTCTGTCATCGCCAGAACTCCTGCTTTACTGTTTAGTTTGGCGAGTTTCTAACAACACTTTGTTTCCCCACTTTACTCTCTTTTTCTACATTTCTTGGGATATTTTGCCCCACTCTGTGAATGTAGCTGAGCCTCTGATGTTTGTAAAGATGTTTGTATTCTCTATCCTTGATAGGTTGATCAGCTGAAGCCTGTGCAGGGCAGAATCCAAAAGCCACCTTCTGCTTAAGGTGAGATTTCTCTTTTACTTTTCAGTCTCTGAATCACCACTTTGAAAACTGGCAGTTGTTTCTACACAGTAGTCAAAGTGGCTCAAGGTGGTTACACCCTGGGCAAAACAGTCTCCTTTTATCAGAAAGTTTTATCAGAAGGTGTTGCAGAAACTCATTAAGTCACCTGAGTCAAGGATCCAGGTGAATCATTTTGAACATCCACCCAGCTCAACTTTTCCTGTGGTAACACTTATTTTTTTTCCTTTCCCACTCCCACCTCCTCAGACACACAATTCCATGTCCTACAAGGTCATATGTACCCTGCATTATAAAAACACACGAGGTTCCCCTACTTGGCACACGCAGCAGAACGACAAGGGAAAGAATGGCTTTTGCCTTTCTTTTGAGTGACTGAGTGTTGGGAAATACCTCACACTTGCACCTGCGCCTATGCATTTAACCACAGTGCCCTTCCACTCTTCAATGTTTGAGGAGAGGTGAACTGAAAATCTCAAAAAGAAATCAAATATTGAAGATCCATAACTGAATGGAAACTGTCACCCTAAATCTAAGTCTGGCAATCCCTCTCCAGTACAGTTTGCCGGAAGAAGTAAAGTTGAATGAAATGGAAGACAAACAAAGCACAGAATTCATGTAGTGATGGGTTTTGGTTTTTCCTTTGGTTTTGGAGATTGAACCTAAGCCCTTCTCACTGAGATGCAGCCCCGGTATTTTATTTATTTCCTTACTTACTTGCTTACTTACTTATTTGAGACAGGATCCTGCATAGTCACTAAGTTATGCACACTGGGCTTGAACCTGCAATGCCCCCTTCTCAGCTTCACAGATTAGTGGGATTATAGGTATGTACTACCATCTCTAGCAAGGTAGTAAATTGTGAATGTCTACAATGTCTCATTACTGATTTGTGGTCATAAGCGAGCACATTAGTGTGGCCTGCTTTTTGGTACTGACCCATTTGAAATAGTCACATCAGGTCTTCACACTGAGTTAGAGTCAGTCCCACAGTATTCCAGAAAGATCCTGTCACAGGGGCTCTCAGGAGGAGGAAATTCACTCCCATCAAGGCTCAGCAGACAGCCCTTGCACACAACGCTGATGTTGTGTTCACTGGACCTGGTCCCTTTTGTTATTCGATGGTAGGCAAAGCTGAATGTGGGTGCTGAGTTTGTCTCTTCTGTGTCCATTGTCCTGCCCCATCTTTATTCTTCATGAGGACAAAGTCTCGAATTCCTGAAGGTGGACTCACTGTGAATAGAGTTGTCACGCTCAAGTTGGTATCTGGGCCCCACAGGGTCACCTCAGAAGTAGCCGACCACGGCACTCCCAGAACATCTTTAACTTCAGTGTGATTTGTATGCCCAAGAGAAACCTCCTAGTCACTGAGGATCATGAACACATTTACCCTGGCTTGCTTCACTCTTCAAGTCCACAAGGTTTTCCCACACCCACTCAAATAGTTAAGCTGGCCCAGGAGCCTAAAGCCAATGGCAAGGGTAGAGTAGCTGTACTTCAGGACAGGAGCCTGTGGACTTGTTAGCTGTGCTTTGCCTGCTCTGACCTCAGGCAATAGGAACTGGAGAAACCTGTCTGGTTCTGATAAAGGAGAGGCTAAGTAGATCAAGAAGGGACTCACCTTCCCTAATTGAATTAATCAGCTAGAGATGTTAACAAGAGCAATTAGTCCCTCTTACAAAAAAAGTTAGCCTAGTACAGATGAGAAGTGTTAACACTAACCCAGTGCCAGGCATTGTTCTAGACTCCTGACGTGGATTATATTGTTCACTATGCTTTCTACAATCCTTTGAGGTTGGTGTTATTGTCACCATTTTATAGATGTGAAAACTAAGGTTGTAAAAAGATTAAACAGCATTTCATAAGTTTCCATAGGAAATGCGAGAGATGAGTTTTTTTGTAAAGATCCACATAATAAATGTTTTGAGCTTTATACACCCAACTTGTAGACTAAAATGAACAGACCTTGCTGAGTTCCCAATAAAATTTCCAATATGAATACCGAGATTTAAATTTCATAGCACCGTCACAGTCTATGAATATTTTCTGATTTTGTTTTCCAATCACATAGAAATATACAAAAGTATTCTTAGCTCCCAGTCCATACAAACATGGGGGGGGGCAATTCTGATTGGACCCCGATCATAATTTGCTGATGCTTGATCAAATGATCTGAAGGAAACTAAAACAAATACGGTCATAAGGTTATTCTACCGTTTTTTATGTATTTATTTCAATCTGAAAGTTACTGCCCATCCTTTCTCTTCATGTCATCTAAACTCACACAGCCTAACTCTAGAATCTAATTTAAAGCTCCACAAGTAACAAGTTAAGTGGTCTTGAGCGGTTTACTTAACTCTAAGTCACAGTTTCCTTCTTGTAATAAAGAAATTATCTGGCAGGTTGATTGTTGTAGGCATTAAATTAAATAATACATGTCAAGCAATTATAATAGCTTTGTAGCACATTGTAAACTCTTCATAAATGTTAACTCATAACACTGGTATTATTATTACTACTGTTATCAACTTCATCATTGCCCCAGATAAGAAGACAAGACAGCACAGCCAACTAAATCTCACTTTTGCAATCTTCTATTGACAGATAGAACCTAAACAGTGAATTTAAAAATCTCTTAAATCTCCAGCCCACAGTTTCCATCATGCTATTTCTCTATCACTTTCCCAACATAGCCCCAAAGGTAAAAGATAATTTCTACTTTTCTAAGAAAGCATACATCACCTAACAATTCTTGCTTCTTGCCTTTAGCCTTCTGTCCCATGATCAATTGATTCTAACCTGCAATAGTTACCAACATTCCACTATCGTTGCCTTAGTTTTTGGGATACTTCTTTGCAGTGCTTATTGGTCATAGTAAAAATAAGGAGATAAGGTTGGGTATACTGGTATATGCCTGTAATTTCAGCATTTGGGAGGCTGAGGCAGGAAAATCACAGCAAGTTCAAGGCCAGCCTGGGCTACAAAGTGAATTCAATGCCAACCTGAACTACACAGTGAAACCCTGTCTTAAAAAGATAGAAAAGAATTTCAAAAGAAAGAACAATGAAATACAAAACCTTCATAATGAACTCTCTATGCATTAGAATGACCATATTTTTATTTTCGTTAGTTTCTGTACAAAGGATATTTCTTTGGGTAAATACAAAGGAGACAACATTTCTATGGAAATATGTTGCTGAAACCACTAAGTAGAGCTCATATGGTCACTGTGACTGTATCTCTGGAACTATGGAGTTCTTTAATCATTTCTGTTCCAGCAACATCTGCAACTGTAGACAAATAGGATGTTGATGAAGACAGGGAAATTACCTTGATCACTTGGTGGCCCAAAGGAAACCGTGATTATGCTGAAAGTCGTAAAGTTGCCTTATTATCTCAGACTGTTTTGTTCTCAAAAGACTTGCGGGCAGAGAGCTTCGGTGAAATTCTGAAGTTCATCATTTATCTGCCAGCAAATCAGCTGAGCATGACTTGGTTATCTAACTCTCTACAGCATTTTGGAGGACTGATGTGTTGTGTTCTCAGAAGGGCATGACAATTCATCAGGAAAAGGAGTGAGTGAGTTTCCAGAAAGTGCCTCACTTGTCTATTCCAGCTGGAGAAAAAACATTAGCTCTAGTGATCTTTAATAGTAAGAAAGACCCTGGTCCTTTTTGAGAAATGGGTTCTGTAATTTTGAAAATATGTTGGTATAATGTCACATAACCATGGTTGAGACTATCTGAACAATTAAATATCTCATTTGCAAATATTTGGAGCAAGCTCAGATTATGCTGTAACTATTAGCAGACATATCTAATAGCAGCATGGTGCAATTCAAAGCTAGTCTGAGGGAAAAATTCTTCTAAGGGTCTCACTTTATACAAATACCTCCAGACTTACTTTGCATGCATTTGGTTCATAAGCTATTATCTAATTTTAAAGATGTGAGAGTAAACATTAGTGATGGGCATTAACAAAGCTTTCTGAAATCTTCCAAAAAGTAACAGTTCATTGGAACACAATTCACTATTTCCTCTAGAGATTATAGGGATTTATGGGAATAAATTAGTGTCTCTTTCTTTCTCTTTCCCTTTCTACCTCGCCCTCCCCTTTCCTCATCCTTTAGGCCTATAACAGCTATTTGCGAATCTAGAAATAACTAGTATTTGTCTTCTCATTTCCTAATTTATAAAAAAGCTAAAAGAAAACAAGATCATTAGTAATACTATAGCTGCTAGTTTCTTCATCCTTTTACAGAGTAGGACTTTTAGACTGAATTTAAACTACATGTGTCATTCAAAGACATGCTTGGATGAATGAAGAGAATTAATAAATAGAAAAAATAAAATATAGAAAGCCTATCTACATGGTGATGAGAAAGACTTTTGCTAAGGAGTTCTTCCTTGGAGAGAATGAACTCTTTATTGAAACACACTAAGCCCAAAGACAAAGCTTTACTTTTTAGAAAAACACATGACTTTGACATAGTTTAGTGCCTGGTGTTGGATTGGGCTTCCCCCCTCAGCCCTGTAAGATGAGCGTTGCCCTACACCATGCACACCTCAGTGGAGAGAGGCATTCTATAACAACGTGTACTTTAAGCCCTTCCAAACGCTAAAGACCTGCAGCAGGAAAGAAATGGCACCATTTCCTGACTGAGTACCTGGAAGCCAGTTCCACATGGCCAATGACCACTGCACAACCCAGCCACAGAACACAGCAAGTAGTGCCAGGAACCTAGCAACCAAGAGATGCCCAGCCAAGGGATGGGAGTTGAATGAAAATTACAAATTCCCTGACTCCATGGAATGAGCACAGATGGATTATATTGTGAATATATATGAAATGTCTCTAGGAACTTCTAACTATAATGGGGTAGGGAAAGATGGATGGGAGGTCCTTGGTCTAGGTGATTCAAAAGAAAAGAAGAATGCAATCCTACAAGGCTCAACTTGTAGTTGTGATTTTCAAATTCATGATACTGTAATAATACTATTATTTTCACAGAGGAGGTCATAGGAAAAGAGCTGTAATTCATAATCAAATCTGCTGTTTGGATATTAAAGACAAGGAGGTACACTTCATTGTAGGTAGTTACTTAAAAGAAAATGACAGCGTGCCTTCTTTTTTACTCTCTATCTCTCAGGCAAGGAAATAAATTTGATTTGTTTTGCCTTCACCATCAAGGTTCTCACTTGGCTTCTGTCCATCTGCACCATCAGATGCAATAACATCAAAAAAATGTTTCCATGTATATGATAGTCCCTTCTGTTAGCCATTGGAAAGAAAGGAGATTTAGTTAACCTTATTTTTCTTCATCACAAAACTAGGGATGAAACATAGAACCTTGTGCATGTTAGGCAACCAATGAGCTAATCCCCCAACTCTGGCATTTTAGATTTGGGACAAACTTATTCCCTAATTTCAAAACTATTTGAAGTTATGATTGATATTTTAGGCAGACTTAAGAAATATAATGGCTGTAAGCCTATTTATGATAATGGAGTAAAGAGCCAGAACAAATGCATGGTACTTCCATAGAAAAACATTATACTGAAGTTAGAAATGTCTTTTATAGAATAGGCAACATCTTTTAAAACTATAGCTCTTTCACTCTGGCTAGCCTTCTCTCTCCCTTAACCTTCCCCTTTCCTACTCTATGTTTCTCTAGGAAAGTCTCCCACAACATCACTTGACCACATTAAAGATAATATTCCTAGTATTTGGAAACAAGGTGGTCTGAGTGGTCAGGCCACCTTTGTTATCCTTGCACAAAGGTCACCTGGTTGCAGGGGACCCTCTGTCTGTTCTTAGGACCTAAATGTGCAGCTAAAAAGCTCCCACTCTTACAAGGCCTCTGAACTCTTCTAGCCCAATTCTTTGTCTCATTTATTTTGTATATTTTAATTTTATCAGTCATCATTTTACTAGAGAAACAGACACAACACAAAATATACAAAAGTATAAGAAATTAGAAGATTGTCTTGTGATATTCAGCCACAGGTTGGGTGAGGAAGTATGCAGTAGGCGAGGAAGGTCCTCTACACCCTAGGCTGTAGAATTGCTGAACTGACTTAGTTAAGCTTCTAAACTTCTCAGGTTGACACAGCAATCAACTGCTACATTAGTCAATATTTTTGCAAATATATTCAGTCTTTTGTGGGGAGAAGGGGGTTACTAGTATTGAACCCAGTGTCTTCTCACAGAGCTATTTCTTCAACTCTCTCTGTCTCTCTCTCTCTCTCTCTCTCTCTCTCTCTGTCTCTCTCTGTGTGTGTGTGTGTGTGTGTGTGTGTGTGTGTGTGTGTGTGTGTCTCTGTCGCTCTCTGTCTCTCTCGTATTTTTTTTTTAAGAAACAGTCTCACTAAATTGCTTGGGCAAGACTCAAACTTGTGACCCTCCTGCCCCTCAGCCTCCCAGAATCCTGGGTTTACAGGCATGCTCCACCATGCTCAGTCAGTCTATCTATGGGGTATAATACCAGCCACCTTGAGGAGGTCTTGAGACTTATTTATATCATGTTGTATTTGATGATCTTAACTGTCCTTTAATGGCAGTGTACTTTGTGCCAGGAACTGTTCTGGATATTCCATGGGCATTCATCCCTTTAAACTTCACTATAAACTTGTGATACCTGGCTGTTATACACCCTTAGTAGATAAGAAAAAAAGCCCAGAAAGATTAAGGTCCACCATAGTAGATAGAAGAGATGTGTCCTTCAGACTTCCATGACTATTATTTTTCCAGATAAAGCAGATAACATCAGAGCTACTCTGATTGAAGCAGGGGATATAGTGTCCAGAGACGGCACAGGCTACCATCCTTCTCTCCATAGGGGCCTCTCCCTGTGAGTTCAGTGACTCAGCACTCTAGGGAATGTCTGTCAGCCTGTAGGAGATTTTGCAGCCATCAGACTTGACCATTACTGCCCATAAGGCTAATTTTCTTTAAGGTAAGATTTTAGGACATACTTCCCAAGAATAGGACTGTGCAGGGTCAGATATGACCAGAACTCAACACTCTATTGTATCTGTCTCTAATACGCAGAATTTAGAAAGAGCTAAGGTGAAGTAAGTGAAATACCTGATTTCTACAGCCGACACTTTGCAGTTATTCAGGTCAGTGGGGCACATAACTAAAGACCTACTAGGGAAGGTCAAGGTCGTATGAAAAACACAGCAATCAGTAGAAGAGACTGTTGTGGTTTGTGTAAGACCCCCAGGGGTCTATGCATTGAAGATTTGGCCTCAGGGGAGCTGTTACTGGAAGGTCTTATGGACCTCTGTGAGGTGGTCCTATGGGAGAATCTTACATCATTTGAGGGCATGCCTGGAAAGGGGACCGTGGGACCCTAGTCTCTTCCTCTTCATATTCTCTTTTCCTTCCTAGCCATAAGGTGAGCAGTTAGATCCGCTATGAGCTCCTTGCCATTGCCATCAAGCACAACCAGCAGAGGCCCAAAGAACTGAAAGTATTCAGTCTTGAACTGCAAACTCTAAAACTGTGAGCTCAATCGATCTTTTTTCTGCATAAGTTAACCACCTCAAGTACATCATTATAATGGCAGAAAGCTAAAGAACACTGAGACCAAGGGAAAAACACACCGGTGGCATTTGGATTGAGAGCATTTGGGGTTGAGAGCATGGTTGAAGCAAGCTTGTATAGGATGAAGATCTAACTTGAAGTAGCATTTTTCTGGATGCTGTCCAGTGGCATGATAGGTAAATCATATCAGAGACTCAGTTTCCCTGGAATTCACTCTGGCTGTACTCCAGTAATTTCAAAGATTCTCCTGAAGATTCTCCACACACATTTGGTGTTTTGTTTTGTTTTTACCCTGGAAATCGAACCTAGGACTTCGCACTTGCTCAACATACTTTTACAATAAAAAATTCCCCAAAGCTTAATGAAACTCATTTCACCATGGAAATCTCTCTCATGAAACACCAGTTAACATCTTTCAGAACACTAGTTTTTCTTTGACTCATTTTTTCCACTTTTTTTGCAGAGAAGATCAGAACCGTCAGAGATGTGGTGTTCAAAGAGTCATCAAAGCCAGCGGTCAGGAGCTCCTACCTCTAGGTCAAATCCAGGCCACAGGTTGCCACTGTAAAAAAGGTTTTACTGAAACACAGCCAAGCCCAGTTATTTTCA
The DNA here is from genome assembly GCF_034190915.1 of Cavia porcellus. Lineage (NCBI taxonomy): Eukaryota > Metazoa > Chordata > Mammalia > Rodentia > Caviidae > Cavia > Cavia porcellus. Next base: position 45,272,022 of record NW_026947496.1, read on the forward strand.
TACTGATCAACTCTGTTTTGATGCTGACAGGTAGAGTTGAATAGTTAAGACAGAGACCATAAAGTCTCTGAAGGTCAAAAAAATTAATATTGTTACTTTCCTAAAAACAGTTCTTACCACTGGGATATCTTATTCTGCTTAAATGGAGTTGCACAAAATTTGAATTTTAAAGAACATTTCATTAAGATTTTCTATCTTTCTGTTATCTATTTCTTCTCTTCCAAACTCACACATATTTATTTTCTTGCCCTATTTCCACTATTCAATTCAGTTCCCAAGAACTATAAGGATAACACTGGCTCTTACATCCCAAAAACTCACCCTAAAGAAATGAGCCGTTCATGTTACCATCTTTTCTTTATCTTTCAACTTCTGGTGAGATCTGTATTCCCGTCCATTCTAGTTTTTACTCCTTCCTATCAAAAGCTTTTTCAACACAAAAGAATATTCAAAAAGAACTTAGCTGATCACTCCAGACCTGACATGAATAACATCCCTTGCTGTGACCTCCGAGCAGTCAGCACTGAACAGCCTGTCTTCCTCCACCGGAGAGAGCATAATGAGGTGACATCAGCACACGGCTGGTACTGCTTGCCAATCCTCTTTTTAAATGTGCTAAATACAGCAAGACTTAGGAAACTCAATATAAGTTAAATAGCAATGATACTTTGCAGTGAAGTCCCATGGGAGCACCTTTCTATAGTAGAAAGTCCGCAGATTAGACTGCTCCTTTAAGGAAGTACATGCATTGTATAGTTTTCTTTTTTCCAATATTCAAAATTAAGCCCCTCCAAATGGCTTACATGCTGAAGTTTATAACCTCAGCCTACACAAGTCGAGTGCAAAAAGATCTACAGCCTGCAGGCAGAGCAAGGAAGCTCTTTAAAGATGAATCATTTTCATAAATGAGTGCAGAGGGAGGTCAGGCCAGGGGACAGGGAAGGTTACGTGTGTGCCTGAGATAAGGCCTCATCCATCCTCTTCTTACCGTCAGGTCTTGATGGGTGAACATTGCCTTGAGCTCCCATAAAACATGTTGTTTGCAGAAAACTTGCAGGTGGTTCATAAAAAAGTCCAAACTGTTACCATGAAATTTATCTCCCACTGCGGAATCTGTTTGTAATAGAAACGGAGGATCTCAAATAGAAATTAAGTATCTCAGACTGACTTATATTGGCTGGGAGGATTGAAAAATCCAACCTGCTTCCCAATTGTTGCACTAAAAACGTCAAAGTGTTTGTATTGATGACATCTTGACAAGATACGCGTATGTTCAAAGAAAAATAACGTCCATTGTGTGCGCAGTCCTTATCCCTGGGGTAAGGCTAAAGTAAGTGAGATTTTATTGGAAGAATTTAATCAGGCAACTGAACTCTTCATCACATTTTATTTCTGAAGAATGTCAAGGACCCGTTATTTACAATTTCCCCATCTGCATGGTCAAAGTGAAAAGGGCATCTTATTTTTTTAAGTTGTTACAAGATGTTTATTATCTTGAAGTGAAAAGAAGCTTGGGCACAATGGTAATGCTGGCCATAATTTATGTTCATATAGAAATTGAAAGGAAATGCTGACAGAATTCATGGAGATAATTCAGACCCTAAAAGCTTTGATTCTTGAAATAAAGAGATAAGTGAGGCAGAGGTGCTAAATTTTGTTTATGTTTGTTTTCCAGGGTTTTGTCTATAAATGACTGAGTGTGTCACATCAAATGTACCTATAGGTGCAGCTACTTGCATAGTAGTTTTAAGTTACTGAAAACAGTTGTGATCATACATTTCAAACTGATGAAACTAGCACAACTACATGTGTCCTGCATTATTCTAATTTACAGAATCCAAACTTGCAATAGCTGGAGGAGACACTAGATCATACACAGCCAGGTATTTCATCCTCCTGCCACAGACAAAGAAAGGAAAAACAAGAAGCTATGAGTGCTTCCTCAACAATAGCTTTGACAGTGAGCCTTTGACAATGGCTGTGATCTTCAAAAGCACAAGCACACCTGCCCCTGTCTTCTATATTCACCGAGGTGGAAGAGTACCGTCAGAGTGTAAAGTGGTCCGTCTACTGAACATTTTATCTAACCGGACACCTTCATTTGAAATATGTGTCATAGTTTTAAGAAAGAGCAAGAAACCAGAGATGGCTTACTTTCTAATCTTGTTAGTCCTTTCTCTATCCTAATTTCAATCAACCCTACACCTTGGCCATTGAAGCCACACTTGCAGGAATCGGTATGGTCTGCCCTGGTAACAGGTCCCGTGCATTCTATTCCTAAATGTTATACAACTTTTCCTCATATCATGTAAAATGAGCACTTTGTCCAAGCTCTGTTCTCCTGGTTTATTGTCTAGAAAACATCTCTAATGTCTGAAGAGTTATAAAACTTCATGCTGTACACTTTATAATCTCGGCCAATGAAAAGATGTAAATGTGATTGAAGGCATTATTCAAAAAGAATGGGTTTTTAACTAGAGATTCAGAAGTTGTCCCTCATTTCCTTTGAACTAGCTTTGAGTAAATCCTTTTCGACTTTTTACATCCCACCCTAAAGATAGAAATTCAGGCATTATGGGCAACTAAGAAATAAGTATGTCTGAAAATAAGGTGACACTATGGACTGCGTGTTTATGTCCCCTTCTGCCAGATTCATATGTTGAAGGTTTAATTCCACTGTGGGATGAGAGAAGGAGCCTTTGGGAGGTGATTAGTCCATGAGACTAGAGCTTTTATCATGATAAGGATTAATGTCTGTATCAGAAGACATCGCACAGCAAGTTCACTTTCTTGCACCCCAGGCCAGCCATGTATGTAAACAAGAAAAAGATCATTGGCCAATGAGGAAATGGGTTCTTCCCAGAAGATGGATCCACCAGCACCTGGTCTTGGAAATCCTGGCTTCCAGAACTGTGAGAGATAAACATCTGTTGTTTATACCACATGGTTATGGTAGTTTGTCACAGCAACCTGAGTTCAGTAAAACAGGGGTCTTCTCAATCTCCATATTTTTTACATTTTTTTTTTTGTGCCAGTTCTTAGCTTGCATTTCTGGTATTAAAGGCAAATATCAAGCCAGGTATGGTGGGACACACTTATAATCCCAGCCTTTCTGGAAGGCTTAGGCAGAAGGATTGTAAATTCAAGCCCCAGTCTAGGCAATTTAGCAACTTAGAAGGAACTATTTCCAAATAAAAAATACAAGGCTTGGGATATAGATCAATTCAAAGGCTCTGGGTTTCATTCCTAGGATTTAAAAAAAAAAAAAAAGCCTGCTGTTTGGAGTTTCTGGTTAGAAGCATCTTGCTAACGTCACACCCCTATCAATCAATCAATCTTCTCTGAGCCACATGGTTTAGGTATGCTAAAATGTAGTATTGTCTACCATTTTAGGACTACTGATATTTGCAACTTTTGAATAATGGAGCAAAAATAACTAAGCCTGCCATGTAGTTTTTTCAACTGATTCCAGCAGTACTCCGTCAGAAATGACTCAGACTATTCTAATCCTAAAAATGTACCATCCTAATCTCAAAGACATCAGTAAACCTTCTCTTAGATCTCGCTCTCATTTTGATGTTTTGTGGCACTAACTGTCATGGAATGCCTTTTAATTTAACTCTCTCCCAAGACAGAGTTTCAACAGTTGCTTACAAGCACAGAAAACCTGGACTCATTCATTTAGTAAACAAACATATTTTAAGCACATCTGACAGCAGGTATATTAAGCAATAAAGATAAATCATTTCACATAGCCTATAAATAAACAAGGAAAAAAGCAAATGTAGCAATTTTGTCATACAATTATAGTTAAAACTATATGATACTTACTAGAATAATAAAAATATTATGCTTAGAAACTGACTCAAATTAATTTATTCCCATAACAGTACAGTATCATGATGCCAGTTTTACAAATAAGAAAACTAGGTTAAATTGTTTGTTCAAGGTCATATAACTAGAAAATGACAGAGGGGCAAGCTTACTAACTAAAATTTGAAGGTTTATAAAATATTTTCAATATGGATGACTTCTATGACCTTCAGGCACCCAGTAGTAAGTTCTGTTTAAAAACAAAATCAATCTACTCTGTATTTCAGCCTGTCAGGCAGGTATCTTCATTGGTTATTAAATCCTGTTGGTCTGTATCTGAAATGATAAGTCTCCAAGGGTAATGCTAGGAAGAACAGTAAAGCAGATTACGGGGCCACATATACCAATCATCTTGGTGTTTTGCTCTTAGTGTTGAATCATTTACCCAAGAAGAAGTCATAGCAAAAACTCAATGAGCCTATTCTTCCTTCTCCAACCCAAGGAGACACACACTACATTTCTTTTCTATCTGTGATCACGATTAGGCAAAACTCCTAAAATTTGTGGTTCATTTAGAATTATTTTGATAAAATTGATTTAAATGATTCATCATCCTCATTCATTCATGTATTTTCCAAACTTTTGTTAAAACATCTATGATTTAATGTAAAGCAGACCAGAGAAAAGAGTGATGAACCCATTCTAGCTCTGCCTTCAAAGTCTCTTACAGCTAATGAGGGAAATAAGATGCACAAAAAGAGGAGAATACCATCATTTGTGAAAAAATAGATGGAACTAGAGAACATTAAGATAAGTGAAATAATTGAGGCACAGAAAGACAAATACCACGTGATCCCACTTGTATGTGGATTCTGAAAATGCTGACCTCATGAGAACAGAGGGAAACTGGTTACCAGAACCCAAGGGCAGGGAAATGGATGAGGAAAAGGCCATGCTGGTGGAGGGGTACAAAGTGTCAATTAGACTAGAGGAGTCAACTTCAGTGTTCTACTGAACCACATGGTAACTAGCAGTTAATAATAATACGTATTTCAAGATTTCTAAAAGAATAGGTTTTCAGTGTACTCACTGTGAAAAAATTAAGATGGTGAGGTAATGAACATGTTATTTATTATCTTAGAAGAATTTTCCTTAATGATTATATGGATCAAAATGTTATACTTCACCTTATAAATATATACAATTGTTGTCAAAGAAAAAAAAAGAAAGCAGTGTGTGTGTGTACACACAGATAAATATAGTGTGTATATTATTATAAATGGTGTATAGGAAACACCATTAGAAAATAAAACTCTCAATCTGGAAATGAGCATATTAGGATTCGCAATGAAGAAACTTTTGACTTAAACCTTGAAGGAGGGAGAAGAACATGCAAAATTTAACCAGTAAAGAGAAAGTTTAGTTTACTAAAGAATAGAAAGCTATTTTATTTGAACAAAAAAATTAAAAAGCATGATGTAGAAGACCTTATGGCTCTCATAAAAAGGCATTGGAATTTTACTGTCTTAAAGGAAAGAATTTAATAGGGATTTTGAACACGGAGAAGGCATACATTAAAGCTTTGGCTTAGTAGGATTGGTCCATCTCAGACAGCTCTTGGTACTTTCTGAAACAATGTATTCAGTATGTTTGATGACTATTGAGTGTGCACAGAAGCTCAGGGGATGGGATAAGAAATTATTAGAGCAGTTTAAGTGATATTTTATCAGAGCCTAAACTACCTAACAGAAAAGTAGAGGCAGAACAGATGAGAATGATTTTATAGAGATGCCATCCATGTAATTTAATCACAGATATCATGATGATAGAGAGGGACAATAAAGAAGCAAATATAGCAGATAGTAATTTACCAATTAGTACAAAATATTAGATATGTGACTTATAATTAATCACGTGACTTAGTATTAGTCTGAATCCTCTTAGAACACAATTTGCATAAACACAATCTGCAGTGGAACAGCTTAAGATATGAGATGCAATAGGGGCAAATGTATGTTGTCAAGGACATTTGTGATCAATATTCAAATTCTATAATGATGAGAATGATTTTCATTGAATGAAGTAGAAAGAAATTTGCATGATTATCAGCTTGTTATTCAGAAGTATTTTTTTAAAAAGTATTTTATTCAGCAAGTTGCAGTTACTGGAAGAAAAAACATAAAAAGTAAAAAAGATTTTAAAAAGCCATTGATGTGTTAGAGTATGTAGACTTAGTTCTAAACTAAGAATCATGTTTTCCAAGATGAATGTGGGAAATACAATACCAACCAAGGATGATCCAGCCAAAATGAAATAATAGCAACCAGATTTCCTTCTCACTTAAAAAAATGGAAAAAAACACGAAATAATGGCATATAAATTCACATGTATCAGACAATAAAGGGCAATAAATTTTGAAAAGTGTAAAACAATCAAAGTGAGCCTTATAGTAACTCCCTGAGAGTATTTTCAGGCCACAGTGCACACAGGGGAAACTCAGGCAGAGGTCAGCATACTCCATGGGTGTGGAGATGGAGCCTGTTGGAATACAAAGGCAAATAATATTCTAGGTAAAAAGTATGAGGGAGAGGAAGAGAGAGAGAGAGAGAGAGAGAGGAGACATAGAGAATTCTCAAATCTGTAGTCTTCTCTAGTGTTCATTTTAGCTCTGGTCAACTCAGGCATGTCAGGAAATTACCCAAAATCAGGGCACAAGCCACATAAAAGAATATGGAAGTCAGAGTGCCTACATCCACACAAGGTTGGGAATGGTGCTTAGTCCCAAAAGTCCAATTGGAGTAACTCAAGACCATGTCATTGAGGTAGAATATCCAAATGAGTCTTTCCTCGGTAGTAGGGAATAACTATCTCCAAACTGAGCACTGATCCAATTCACTTAACACATCTTAAACACAGATCCAAAAAGGTCAAACTGTTTCTATGAAAATCAACTACATCCCAGAACTGAAGAATATCTATCTACTAAAATGGCCGGAGGAGAAAGCATCCAATAAGGCCAATTTTGATGACTGGTATCCAGTAAAATAGTCTCAGGTATGGAGGAGGTATTCATCAGTTAGGCACAGAACACACATAGACATTTAAATGAGAAAACATCATTAAAATCATTGTCATAAATATATTCCAATAGCTTAACAAAGTAGAAAGATGGAAGGTATTTAAAAGTCTCATATCTAACTTGTGCTATTAAAAACAGGGGATGGAAAATATAAAAAAGACCCACGTTTAATATCTAAATATGAAAAGAAGCTATCCAGCTTCTGGGAGTTTTCCCAGAAAAACTGAAAACATCGTAACAGTGATATACGTGCACCCATGTTCAAAGCAGCACAACTTCTGATAGCCATAACTTGTTAAAAAAAAAAAACCCAAATGCCCATCAACTGAGGAATGGATAAAGATGATGTTGTATTTTTATGTGATGGAGTACTACTCAGCTATAAAGAAGGATCACATCGAGGCTTTTATAGATAAATGGACATAACTTGAAACCATACCTCATAAGTGAAATAAATCAAATTCACATGCGTAAATACCATTTTGTCTCCATAGTGGAAGAAACTGAAAGAGTAAATAAGATCCAAAATCTACAATAAATATATGTAAGAGTAAGAAACTGCTCAAAAGGGAAAAGGAACCACAGTAAGAGAAAAGAAGAAAAAAGGAAGGGAAAGGAAAAAGATTGAAATTTGTGTGTGTGTGTGTATGTGTGTGTGTACATATACATAAGATAGCTAAAATTACCACAGTACTGACTCTATTACTTCTTGGAAAAGAACAGTTAATACTAATATGATTAGATCAATTTTTGCTTGTCTATAACTGGTAATCTAAGCAACTCTTGAAGATAACAATATGCTATACAACGATGGTTAAATTTCTGTCATCTTATTTTGAAAACCTATATTGTTATTGTTTTGAGTTTGTTGTTGTCATTTTTGCTTTTCTTTTTTTTTGTATTTTTTCTCTTTTAATAAAATTTTTAAAATAAAAAAATAAAAATGAAAAGAGCTATGTATGTAAAATGGATATATCACTAATTGGGTTTTATGGTAGATTAGATACTATGGAAATAAGTTAACAAATGCAAAAATATAGCAACTGAAAATATTCAAAATACAAAGAGAGAAGAGAATTAAAAAGAGAAAGAGAAGACACTCTGTTGAGCTATGGAAAATTTTCAAGTAGTTAAAACATACATGTAATATTAGTCTCCAAAGGAGAGGAAGAAAGAATAAATCTACTGAAAGAAATATGGCTGGAATTCTTGCATATTTATTGAAAACTATGAATTCAAAAATCCAAGAAGCTCAACAAATCCCAAGCACTGAACACATGAAGGAAAGTACACTAAGTCACATTTAATCAAATTATTCAAAACCAATGGCAGAGAATAAACTTAAAAGAAGCCAGATGAGAGACAAGAAGATGGTGGCTTGATAGGTAGCTGGATGGAGAGCCTCTCTGGGAAAAACAGCTCAGATGCTGCAATTTGACAACATGGAGAGGGCCAGACAACAGGAGAAGGATTCTCACAACCCAAGAGGAAACTTAGGAAAAACAAAAAGGAAAAGAGGAAAGAAAAATGTGGGTGGAGGGCTGGAGCCAGACGAGCTCACTGAGACCGGTCCCGGGCATGCCATGGAGTCAGATGATTCAAGGTCATGCTGAAGCCGTGGCCTCCAATAATGGGAGTTGGTGAGTCCCTGGCCCTTGGCGCAGAGTGGATTGTAGCCAAGGTGGAAAGCTGCATTAAATCTCAGTGAGTGCTGGAAATTGGGTCCTGTGGTGGGTGTGGCTGGCTGGAGGATGTATTGGAGTGGGGTAGAATAGGCCTGAGACCGGCACCATGGTGGCATCAGTCAGCCACCCCTGGCCCAGAGAGGACTGGTGGGATCAGCTTAGGCTGAGTCACACACCTGGTCAGGACCCAATAGTCAGGGACAAAACTGTCCCAACCCTGTAATGTCTGCAAAGCACAGGCTAAGTTGCAGAAGGCACTTGCTGGTTGACTGGCTCAGAGGAGAGTGGCCAGCCCACTTCGTCCCTGTGTGCATCTCAGATAACAGCAAACTGGAGAGGGCAGCAAAACCCCAGCCAGCACACTTTAGAAAAACCATAAGCAATACGGAGAGGGTCTGAGACCTCCACTATACACCTGTCTAAAAGAAACCAGAAACATGACAAGAGAAAGAAACAAGAAAAAGCTTCCAGCCACTGACCCTGGGAAAATAAGTCCAGGAGAGGTAAATACAGAAGAGATCAAGGGCAGCAAACATGCAATATTGGCCACAACATCAGCGGACATAAAGAAATACCTTCATGACCTCATAGACTAACTTAAAACTGAAATTCTAATCCAAGGAAGGCAAGGTATAAAAAGATTAATAAAAGAAATGCTAAGCCCCTCTCAAGAAGACGCAGATGGAAGAATGGAGGAACCCAGAAAAGGAAGAGGAACCTTTGATGAAGAATATAAACAAAATCTAGAATACATGAAACAGATCTGAAGAGATTACAAGGAAATTAAAAACTCCATTGAAAGCTGGCAAAATTCCTTGTCAGAAACTAAAGTTAGCCTTTCGAAACTTAAAGATAGATTTGCAATGTATGATCATGAAAGAAATGATATCTTAAAAATAACAAGGAACCAGGAAGTAACAATTCAAAAGTGAGAAGACAAGAGTTATTCTTCTAGCTTAAGAATAAAAAATGTGGGCGAAGAAGCAGGAGTAACCACAAATGAATTACAAAGGCTATTCACAGAAATCATTAAGGAAAACTTCCCAAGCATAGGAAAATGAAATGATATCCAGATAGATGACACATACAGAACTACAACCAACTGCAACCAAAATAGATCTACACCCAGATATATAATAATCAAGATCCCAGAATTTCACCACAATAACAAAATATTAAAAGCAGTCAGAGAAAAAGAGCAGATCACCTATAAAGGAAAACCCATAAAAGTAACAACAGACTTCTCAACACAAACTATCAAACCAAGAAGAGCCTAGAGTGAAGTAGTTCAAGCCCTGAAAGAAAATAACCTCCAACCCAGATTGATGTACCCTGAAAAACTCTCTCTCTCAAAATTAAAGGAGAAACAGGGTATTTCAAAGACAAGGAAGAATTGTGGGAGTTCATGGCCACAAATCCAACCCTACAAAAAATACTGAAGAACATTCTAGAGAGAGATAGAAAAAAATACCAGGATTCCAGCAACAGTGGCAGAGAGGCCTCAATGAATGGGGCAGACAGTGGGATGAAGAAGAAAAGTGGACAAATAATAGCAAAAAAATAGAATAGCAGAGATGAGGCACAGAAGATGGGCTATAATCTCTAATATAGATAGCCTTGATACACTAACAAAAAGAAACACAAGCAGAGTAGATTAGGAGGCAGGATCCATTGAGATGATATGAACAGGAAATATACTCAGCCTGAAAGAGGGTTAATAAACTGAAAGTCAAAGATGAGAAAACGATGCTCTATGTGACAGGGAACCAGAGAGAAATAGGAACAACTCGTTTAGCAGCTGCAGATAGTTTGGAAAGTCATGACACTTTTGTGCAGTGGAGAACTACTCAGCTATAGGGAAGAAAAACCTTGAGGCTTTAGTAAGTAAAGGAATACAGCTCAAGATCAAGCTCAGGGGTAAAAAGGTTCAACACCACTTAAATAGATAATGGGTTGCCCCCCTAATCTAAAAACTAAAGGAGTTAGTGGGACCCGAAACATACAAAGCACCCTGAGAAAGGGAAAAGGGAGGAACTGTCTAAAAAAGGAAGGCAGAGGATATTGTTAATAGTGTACCAGCATTTAAAAGCCACATTAGTCTTATCACTCTGTTTAGTTTGATTTTATTTTGTTCCGGTCTGTCTACTCATACTAGACCTGAGGGCACAGACAGCTATCCCCAAAATAGCACGATATACTATGGTAAAAATCCTTAATTCCCTATAAACTTAAACTGAGGCCCTGTATTACTTACATTGTCTTACTATAACTGATCTTATTTGAAGCTGGTTTGTTAGATAGCTGTTTTGTCTTGACTGATTTTATTCAAATTTGGTATGCTTGATAGTATCAAATCTAAGAGTACAGGAAACTACTCTGAAGATGACAAGATGTAATAAGATACCCATTCTGGTTGGATTATTAACTGCTTTTGAAGTCCTACAATGTCTCCAATGTTGTGTTTTTATTAAAACTATTATGTAATGCTATGCTCAATTATATTATGTCTGATGATGTAGACAATTCTATTGAAAAGAACAAGAGAAAGCATAGTAACTACTGTAGATCACCTAATATTGTGGTTTTATATGTCTTTTTCGTTTCATGTTTTTCTAGGAATTTGTTTTGTAGTCTTGTTTTGATGTTTTTCCCTATAATACAGAAAGGATAGGTATACATGTAGAGATTCACACATGTGGATAATTTCTAAACAGTTTACGGGAACAGATTATATAATGCACGATGTAATGAACAGATCCTCTGAAGAAGAAGAGACACTAAGATACCCAGTGCTAATTCTTTAGCATTATGATATAAAATCTATCAATACTGTTATTCACTGTTCAGAGTGATATAAGTCTAGTCTTTTATGTTTAATTTTAGCATACATAAAGATATGGACAGCTACTTCAAAGCGAATGAGAGACATTAGGGCTGCCACTGTTGACTTCCCTAATGTCAGGTCTTGAAGACCTAAAAAGCCTTCATTGTGTTCTGATTAGATTAGTACTACAATGTTCAATATGTATTCACTGTGTGAAGATGGGGACAACTATTTGGAAGAACTAGAGACAATATGATAGACAGTGAAGATCTCCACTGGACTTGCTTTGAAATCCATGTTTCTTAAATTGTTCCCTTATGATCTGTTTTGTTATGTTTAATCTTACCTCTTTAAAATTAAAAAAAGAGAAGCCAGAAGATAAACACACATTACGACTGAGTGTGACAACACACACCTGTAACCCCAGTACTTGGAGGCAGAAGCAAGAAATCTCAGGGCTCAGGTCCTGTGCTACACAGAGTTTAAGACTACCCTACCCTACATAGAAAGACACTGTCCTTAGGTGGAAAAAAAGAACACATTATGCACAGAGGAACAAAAGATACTGTTGACAATGGCTCCCTTCTCAGAAAGACAGTATGAACATCTTTAAAATGTTGAAAAAAAATTTGCCAGTATAGAATACTATATCAAACAAAAATAGCTCAAAAGCAGAGTAAGAATAAGTAACTTTTTAAACATATAAAATCTAAGTGAATTCATCTGCAACAGACAACAATACATCAAATGTAACAAGAGATCCTGCAAACAGGAGAAAAATAATAGCAGATTGAAATACAAATTTACATTTTCCAATAAAAAAAGATTATCTTGAGAGTGAATATATACTTTTTTGTATTTAAATCACCTATGCACATATTTAAACCACTAATGCAAAAATGCATTATGGTGTTTATAATCCATATGAACATAAAATGTATTACAATAGCACAAAGGTGGGGAAAAAGACACAAAAGTAAACTGTTACAGCATTCTTATCCAATTTGTAAAGTGGTATGATCACTTGAGGATGGACTATAATAGATTAAAGATGTGTACTCTAAATCTTAAATGAACTATTAGACAAACACAAGAGGTACCATTATAAAGCCAAAAACAAGATAAAATAAAATCATTCAAAAATTTTATCAATAAGAAAGCAGCAAAGGTGACAGGGAGGGAGAAAGAGAGAACAACAGATGGGACAAACAGAAGACAAATTGTAAGGCACATAATATGATTATTTCACCAATAATCATATTAAATGTAAATGGTCTAAATACCATCCATTTTGTTAAGAGGAAGAGATAAGATTGAATGAAAAACAAGGACCCAACTATACACAGCCTACTTCAAAGATAAAAGCACACATAGCTAGAAAGTAGCAGATTGGAAAAAGATATTTCGTGCTAACAGTAATCAAAAGAAAACTGTAGTGACTATATTAATATCAGACAAGTAGATTCCAGAGAACAGAACATTACCAGGGATAAAGAAAGCAATTTCACAAAGATAAAGGAATCAATACGTTCAAAACATAAAAATACTAACTATTTGTGAATCTAAAAACAGAGCTTCAAACTTCATCAAGCAAAAACTGACAGAACTGCAAGGAGAAACAGACAAACCCATGAGACAGACAATCATGAATTGTTAATGATATTTATCAGCAAAACTATAAGGCTTCTAAATATAAGACATTATGCTGGATGTTAAAACCTGGACTCCTACACACGAGGTGTGTATACATAATCTCTGGTTACTCTTCCAGTTCTAAATTCATGATTTTATGTTTTACTAGCCCACAAACCCTTTTTAAAATAATAACAATAATTAATAATAATAATAACCTCTCTAGTTTGGCTTGACCTAGGTGCCCTGATATGATAGTGGATTTTATATCTACCTGACTGGGCAAAGACATCCTCAGGTCACTTGTTAAACTATTTCTAGGAGTAGCTGTGAAGGTGACTCTGGAAGAGATCAACACTTGAATCTGAATGGAACAGCTCACCTGCACTCATGGGGGTGGGCACTGCGCAATCAGCTGAAGACTCAGAGAGCAAAAGGTGAAGGAAAGGAAGATTCTCCCTCTCCCTGACTTCTTGAGTGGGAATCTGCATTTTCTCCTAGTGCTCAGTGCCTGCAGACCCAGTGTTGAACATACCCCATGGTTCTCCACAGTCAGGCCTCAGAACCACACCACCAGCCTCCTGGCCTCCAGTATGGCAGATTGTGGGGTTTCTGGACCTCCTTAACTGTGTGAGCCAATCTCACAATAAACAGCACCTCTCTTATCGTCTGTCCTGTTTTCTGGAGAACCCTGAGTAATATGCCAGGATGAAAAATTAAAAGCATCAGATTCCTGGACTTAGAAACTGTAAAAATTTTCCTTAAATCTTTCATGAAATGATGTGGTCACTTGAAAATAGACTATAATACATTAAAGATACATAGTCTAAGCCTTAACTGTTAAACAAACATATCAAGGATATACCGTTATTAATCCACAAGGAAGATAAAATAGAATCACAAAAGACATTTAATCAAAAAGAAGAGATAGGAGGGAGGGAGGGAGAGAGAGAGAGAGAAATGGGATAAATAGAAGATAAATTGTAAGGCAAAGTGTAATAAACATTACAGGGCTTGTAGTAAGTGCTATAGCAAAGGTGTCCTAGAAGATCCAGCTAGGCAGGGGAGATGAGACAGGAGACAAAGTTATTCAGAGGGGGTCATGTGAGTTTAGGGCACATGCAAAGACCTGAGATGCCAAAAAATAATCATGTCCCTGCAGCAGATGCAAATACCAAGGGTCCAAGTACATTTTGGCAAATGTATATGAATTTCCAGGAGGATCTCCTGTTGAGTCATGATGGAGTCATGAAAAGATCCCCTCGTCATGTGGAAACTGATTTCCAATCTTTAAGTAATAGGAAACAATTAAAAGATTTGTTTGTGCTATAAAAATAAATTTATATTTATCCAAATATTGCATGTAATGATAGAGTTGCTTTTACTCACGTGCTCAAACCACCTCCTTTTACGACAGGAGAGGGCTAATGAGTAATCATTGTGTTAGCTGTGTAACTATCTTTTGGGGGTCCCAGCATGTGCAGATAACTGAAAGCAGGTAGGAGATAAGGAATAACATGTACAGTGTTATAGAAAAGAATTCCTGCAGCAAGAGCAGTGGTAAGTGGGGGGGAATAGGGGGTTCCAAGTTTGGGAGTTAGGACTGCAACCTTGGGACAGCCCTTGACTGCAACAATTACAGCATATAAGGCCTACCTTCCTCTGGAGGAAATCAAAGAGAGCTTTTCTTCATATCAGAAATGATATCAAAGATCTGCCCAACAGCTGATAGGAGAGAGAGTATCTTACCCAGCAGAGTTAATGTAAGATATGGAAGATACGTACCTCAACCCAGCAAACTTTACAATGGGATTGAAGTGAAAGTTCCTTCCTGGCCAGAACAAAATGACAAAAAGGGAAATAGAAGAAAGTTCTCAAAGGGGTTTGGATATAAAGCTAACTGTGAAAAAGCATGAGAAGTGTCTTACCATAAGACAGGATGTGTGTTTTAGAATGCCTTGGAAAAGAAAGGTGAAGCCTGGCTATGTCACAGTTGTAATAGTCTATTTTTTAATTGATTAAAAAACTGAGCAGACTCTGAGTATCTAGAATCCAAGCTACTAGGGAGGCTGAGTGAGGAAGATGTCAAGTTTGAGGCCAGTCTAAGCCACTTAGTAAGACACTGTCTCAAGTAAAGAGGATTGGGAACGTGGCTGAGTGGTAAAAGTGTTGCCTGGCTTGTGGAGGTCCCAGATCCAGACGGAGGAAGAGAGAGAACAGGAAAGTGAAGAGCAGGAAGGAGAGGAGAAGTAGGAGAAAGATGAGAAGAGGAGAGAAGCTGAAGAAAGAAGAGAGAGGAGGAGGAACCAAAGCTGCATGGTAGTGATGGTAACAGATAGATCCGAGAATGGTAGGGGGAGAAGTCACAGGATTTCTAGAAATCCAGAGAGTCTCAGGCCCTAAACTATTAAAGACTTTTGAGTTTCCTCTTGTTATCTGTGAACTCCAGACTGGCAATAGTAATTTGGGCCATCTCGTGCCAGCATGTCCCATAAAGATATAAGAGATAAACACATTCACAAATAGACATACAAATAGACATAAAGATACAGAGAAAAAAGGATACTACGGCACATTTAGACCCAGGTACAACGTATAATTGCACATAAACATACATGTAAAAATACACAGATACCATGGCACATCACTCAAGGATCCGGTAAAATGTGTAATTGGAAGGGCATCTGCTTGTCACTCCAGACCCCAAATCTGCTCCACAAGGAGGGAGAACGTGCTCCAGTATTCGACTCCAGACATTTCTCAGAACTGGATGGCAGGTCAGAGAGTGAGTAGGAAGAACAGGAGTTCTCACTTTTTCCAAACCAATTCTTCTATTTCTCCTTTGCATCATATTACCAGTATAACTGGCTCACTTGCAGATTGAAAATAAATATCCTTCTACTCCTCCCCAAAACACCCTGAGTCCATTTTGGTGCAATAAGAAATCCACTTTTCAGTTCTCTTCCTAAATACACACAAATAGCACTATAAGTGACATTACACTTGTTTAGTCAACTATGCTAGGGCTTTGCGCCTATGTGAAGTTTGAAGTATCTCTAACACCCAAGCTCAAGCCACTAAACCAGCCCTAAGGCTTTTATGAGAGCTATTCCCAGCCACAAGAATTTGATGGGTTACAGTCCTGGTGATGGCAGTTTGCACATTTCATGAGTGCTGATAACAATTTAAGTCACTGAGTTCTGTGTCATGCAAGGACTCTTGAATTACTAAGTAGCTGAGTTGGGTTTGTTCCTTAATGCTTCATGATAACAAAGTAATAACAATTAACTATCACACTCCAAAGGAAGTGCCACAAGTGTACTGCACTGTGGTTTAGAGAGCAGAGGTAATTACAGCCCTACCCTATAATTTCATGGTTTATCTATCACTGTGAGCATGCCACTTGTAGTGACAAAAGAGATGCTATGCAACTTTCATTGAGAAACCAGGAAGGTGTGTGAAACATTGAAAGGATTTACCCATAAAAATCTGAATTTTTACAGAAACCCCAGAAGGTAAGACCTTACCTATCTTGATTTTGACTAGAAAGACGAAAGGATTTAAAAGAGAGGGAATAATGCAACTGACAATTGGAATTCATCTATGAATAAACTTCCTTCTTATCTGCATTTAATTTAGAACTGAGTAAACAGCACCTTGTTTCTTTATTCCTCTATAGGAAGGTAGAGCAATGCCTTGCGTGCTTGTGGCCTCTGGCCTCAGATTTCTGACCATCAGCCAACAAAACTCTACCTCCTCTACTTTTATGGCCCTTAAAGAATGATGAAATTGGGGCTGGGGGTTTAGCTCAGTGGCATAAGCGCCTGCCTTGAAAGCAGGCAGTCATGAGTTCGATCCCCGGTACCGATAAAAAGGAAAAAGACAAAAAAAAAAGAATGATGAAATGGCTTCTTGACGGAATAACAGCGTTGGCTTAAATTTGGCTTTCTTGAGAGCTACATAATTTTAGGAAAATTACTTGCTTTCATCAACCTCAGATTTCTCATCTGTAAATTGGGACTAAAAATTTGCTTAGATTATCACAGCATGCTACAGTGCTTTGTGAATACTAAATACAAACTCTAAAAAAAAATATTGCTCTTTACAGCATATGGCTTTATGATAGACTGTGATTGTGGAAAAACAACATAAGTAAGAAACACTAAAAGTTAATAGTTCATTCTTTATGAAATAAAAACTATCATATAATACTTTCTAATCCATTATATTTTTGAAATTTGTTATTATCTTTGCTAAAGTAACCCCTGTTTAGCTGGATAATAATGCATACTTATATTAAGCAAGGCCATATGAAGAAATAGTTGCATAGCTAAGTGAGAAATATTGTGTAGTCAACCATGGTTACTGCCTACATGATGAAACATATGCCCGACTAAAATAAAAACATCTGAAACATTATGTTCTGGAACAGCCTTGCATCTTCCAGGGGAGAAAGTCAGTATGATTCTCTCACCAATCTCAAAAGATTTGCCTATCAGATTGGAATGTTTGCAATAATTTGTGAGATACTTTATGACTATCACTTCTTGTTATAAAGAGATGTATTTACAGCATTTTCTCCAAATATCCATCCAAAAAAGACGTACTTAGTAAAAGGGACAAAGAATGAGAACAGACAATGAAGAAATGATAAGAGATAAGTGGGGTTAAGACTCCCTAGGAATTCTTTTAGGGCTTTGGAAATAGTACTAGGCTCTGCTCAGCCCTGGATCTAAGCTTAACCTCTCCACTACCAAGCCAGCAGGGAGGAAGCCAGCTCTGCTCTAGGCTTAACTATATGAAAACCTGTACTGTCATTCCTAGGCTTGCTTAAGACCTTTTAGTATATTGCTCATAATTTGGTGTCATGAATAGTATAAATAAAGGCTTCAGTGACATCTAATCATAACATTGTCTTTTCTCTTCTCGTAGTCCATTATTCTATAGAGGTCCAGATTTTCCCAGTCTGTCAGTCACTACATCAGCAAGCAGCTCAAGTGTGTTTGAAAGCCATTAGAGTAGCTAATTTGCCAAGATAGATTTAGAATATGACTATGGTCTCTCTGGCTTTTCCCATACGAAGAAAGTTTGAAGCACACAGAGGATTTCCTTTGCTGATGGTGGACTATCATTTAAACATCGATGACCTTGTTTTTCTATCATTTACTTTTACTTGCACCTGGCATTCAGTCACTCTCAGCTACAGATTTCATTCATCACCCATGAGCTGAAAGTTACCTTCTCAACCTATTGACTTAAAGAAACATTTACAGCACAGAACTCAGAGAGTAAAAAAAAAAAATAACATTCTTATATATCGACTAAACCTACAGTGAAATTTTCTTAGGTGGGAAAAAGCCTCACAAGCTTTTTTCTGCCCATGAACTCCAGTATATACAACAGAACTAATTTCATAATGCACAAAGAGGACTATACAAATGCAAGATATTTGAGAAATATGTGGCGTATATCATTTGGAACTAAAGCATCCTGGGGCAATTTTTCCCACCCTACTTCACACAGAACAGCTGTGCAGTGATTGGGGTCCACGTAAGGAAAAAGAGTGTAGAATCAAACATGGCAAAGAACCCTGACTGGATTACTCTTACTGATTGATGCACATAGACTCTTAGGCTCACTTCCCTACTTATAAAGTGATTCATAGCGCTTCCCAGAATATTAATGAATTAAATTTCCATAAAATATTTAATGAATTCTGGCATATAATAAAGTATTTATATTATTATTATAAAACATGAAAAATTATTCTGTATTCTGTGAAAATCAGAAATAGAATTTTTCATAGAAAAAGTACTAATTGTATCAAACATATACCTGATATTAACTATGAGCCATGAATCATTCTATAAATAGAAATGGAGAAGTAATCTGCCCAAAGTCATATAGTTAGTATGTGGTAAATCTGATATTGAACCAAGGCAATCTGCCTACAGAATCTATGCTACTTTCTCAACTCACAAAGTGGCCCTTTTGGGTTAAAAAGAAAAAAAAAAAAAAAAAAGAAAACACCTAAATGAGTTTGAGTGAGAAGTTATAATAAGCATAACAAAGACTCAAAGCCATGAAAGTCTGGCTCCTGGTCGTGACTTGGAGAGACTGGAGTTATGGATTGGTTCTGAGTTCCAGGTCATGCTTGAGGTCTTCAATGAAAGGGTTGGAAGCCTTTCTCTAGGGCTGAACCAGCACTGATAACACTGATATCTGGAACATGCTGATTTCTGTTTTCATCTTCATATGGGAGTCTCTTGTTCACTTGCTTGTATCTTGCCATTCTTTCCCCACAGTTCAATTTCACCCGTAATCCAATTCAACATTCCAAGCCAAGGAATCGTGGAGCAGTTCAAAAATGGAGCCCATTCCTGAATCCACCAAAGCTTCCTGAAGAAGCAGACGCAGTCCACTCACAGCCTGCCTTGATTCACCTGCTGCAGAATTTGTAGAAGACAGAACTATCTAGAGACTCCTCAGACAGATACTTCCCAGCACTTCACTGTCCTCTTTTGTTTTTCAATATAGTATAGAAAATTGAACCCAGGGGGATCCCCGTGTGTCTGTGTGCGTGTGTATGTGTGTGTGTGTATGTGTATGTGTATGTGTATGTGTATGTGTATGTGTGTGTGTGTGTGTGTGTGTGTGTATGTGTATGTGTATGTGTATGTGTATGTGTATGTGTATGTGTGTGTGTGTGAACTTTGAAACAGGGCATTGCAGAGCCACTAAATTGCCTAGGTTGGTTTTGAGTTTGTGCTCTTTCTTCCTTGCCCTCTCAGGATGCTAGTAATACAGACATTTACCACCATGCCCAGCTCCTTACTATCTTTTTATCCTCTCCACTATGGGAAACTAAGGAATACAGAGGCTGAAATCAGTTTTTTGAATCAGTGAACCTAAAAAGTAAACCCTTTCTCTACCTCTATTGTCTAAGTGACATTAGACAATTTACCAAAGCTCTCTAGAATGCTTTCTCTACACAGAAAATTGGAACAATAATCCTAACTGCTTCACAGTCTGAGTTCTAGAGTATGATAGTACATACAGAAGACTTTTACATAAATTCTGGCACACAGTACTCAGTAAATGTTACTATGTTTTTATTATTATTTAGAGCTTAAATAGCTAGCTCATAGGTACGTCTCTGTCTTTGGAATTTTGAAGTTTGCAATCTCCTGTAGCCCCTTTCCACACAAAATTTTGCTTTTTGTTTAACTCTCAAATAGCTAAAACTCCAAGGAATCAAAGAGATCCCAAACTATGCAGAAGAAGTTGCTAAGTAGCTCTGCATGTGTGATAGGCAGCCTGATTGCCATGATTTTGTCTTTTTTGCTAAGTGACAGGGTCTTAGTCTTATTTATGTTGCCATAATACACAGGAGTGATGCCACATTTTCTCATCTCCCTTGAAACAAGGTACAGCCAGTGACTAAAGTCTAATTAATGAGCTATAGGGAATGTTGTATCCTTGTGATATTTAATTTTCATTATCAACTTTATTGGATAAAGAAGCACTTAAAATTAGTAAAATTTCTACATGGTCTTTGAGGGTATTTTCAGAGATGATTGACATGGAGGGCACCAAACTCATAAAAGTAGGAAATGAGCCCTAAATGTGTACAACACCATCCCATATAGAATGAAAGTAGGAAGGTTCTCCATTTTATGTTTCCTGGCTGCTATGATTTTTCACCAGGATGTTTCTGCCTTTCTATACTGCTAAAAGCAATGGAACCAAGTGACAATGGACTGAAACTCCTGAAACCATGAGCCAAAATAAACGTTTCCTTCTTTAATTTGCTATTCTCGAGTATTTTGTCCCTGCAGTGGAAAGCTAATACAGGGGCTTCCAGAAAACTTCTCAAAGCTTCATTTTGGCACACCTATTTTTCACTTTTTCTAGTCTATAACAGGCATCAGACTCAAGTTCCCAGAACTATGTTAGCAGATGAAACCATCTATTAAGGATAATTTGAAAAGAAATGAAAAGAAAAAAGATAGAAGTGACCCGAGTCCCAGAAATCCAGTCTCCACACCAACACTGAACTCTTCACACTCAGAGTTCTATTTTGTGAATTAGAAATCTCTATCTTACATAAATCACTATAACTTTACATTGTTCATTTAAGAATATAATCCTAACAGGCCATTTTGTGACAACATGAATGAATTTACTGGACATCATGATAAGTAAAATAAGCCAGGCACAAAAGGACTTTGCATGATGCATACATGGGGTCTAAGAAAATCAGTCTTGAAAAGAGAAGTAGAACAGTAGTTATCAGAGGAGAGAGGGATGAAAATGAGAAGAAAGAAGTCCAAGAGCTCAAACTGGAGATACATAAGGTGTCCAAGTCTAGAAAACTAATGTACAGCACAAAGAATATAGTTAACAATGTTGCATTATTTACCAAAAATATGCCAACACAGCAGGTTTTAGGTGCTCTTACCACAATAAAAATAATAATTATAGTGATGGATAAGATAACTTAATTGGCTATAATCACTTCACTATATATAAGTATATCCAAAACATCCTGCTATGCACCTTAAATATATGCAATTTAAAAATAAAAATTTATGAGCTTAACTAACACAAGGAATCTGGACATCTGAAATTAATGTCAACTAACTGAAATACTAGAGATAGATTTATCAATCAAAAAAGAATAGGTAGGTGAAAAAGGAGAATATAAGTGAAGAAATGATACAAATAATACTTTCAATCAAAAGTAAAATTGAGGTAGTATTAATTATTTTAATACTTACATGTATCCATTGCATCTGAGGTAATAACTGGATTCTCCCTTCCCCATGATACCAAGAAGTTAACAAAGTAAAGTCACTTCCCTGTGGAGTTTATATTCTAGTACGACAGATGGAAAAGAGAATTTGTGGAGGCAGGAACCACTTTCTGAGCCTCAGCCTTCCCACTTGGAACCCACTTTGGGATGATGGGCTTGGACCCTTGCAGATGTTAACTCTGCTCTCCCGAAGGCTTGCTGTTTGGTTTTGCTGAAAAGAGATGTCAAGACCTGGAAAGGAAAAATTGTGCTCTGGCCCATTTGTTTCCCGTTTTCAGTGATACCTGAACCATGACTCTTCTCCCTGGTAGCAACAGTTGACTCTAGAAGAAGTATGTGGTTTCCACTAACAGTTTTTCCACACTACACAAACGAGCTTCTTCGTCCCTCCCTTAGGTGGTCTCTCCCAGGAAGTGTAGTCCTCATGGGTCTTCATTTCAGCTCCGGAGCCTCTTTTCTGGGTCTCTGAATGTCAGCAATCTGACCTCTTTCTGGCTTTCTTTATATTAAGGTGCTGATGCCACCATAACTCAACACAGACTATACAACTTAAACAATAGAAATGCATTCCCATTCTCAGGATGCAAGTCCAGTGCAAGGTACAAGGGTGATTTGTTTCTTCTCAAGTCCCTCTTTGGCTTGTCCTTGGCTGTCTTCTCACTGTACCTTCCCATAGCCATTTTTCTGTGTCTGTGTCCTAAGCTTTTATTAGAAAGACACCTATCAGGTTGGATTAGGGTCTACTTATGTGACTTTATTTTACCTTAGTCACCTCTTTAAAGACACTATCTACACACAGTCACATCCTGCAATACTGGAGGTAGAAGATTTCAACATATGAATTCGGTAGGCATAATCATAGCTTGTAAAAAGCCTTTGCTGTTTCCTGGAATTATCACCTCTGCAAAATCAAGCCCTTTTTTACTGAATCATTTCTGTTAAATGAATTGTGTGGCTTCTGACTCGTATATCAGCATGCTTGATATAGTATGTCAGAGAGAGGTAATATTGCAGAGGAACAAAAAGTAGTGAAAGGGGGTTGGAAGTGATGAGGTGACAATATTTTTTTAAACATAAGATATTTAGGAAAGCCTTCACTGAGAAGGTGACCATTACACAAAAACTTAGAAGAGGTGAAGGAGCAAGTCACTGCTTTTTGGGGGCAAGAGCATCTTCTGGCAGAAGACACAATAAGATACTAAGGCAGTCAAAGTCTCCTTGGAAACTGTGCAACATTCATTGTGACAGGTCACTGCAGAGCAGAGAGCTATTTTATAACCCTTTCTTTGATGAGCTGTCTTTCTGTGCACACAGATCAAGAATGGGGAGGGGAGTAAGTACTAACAATATTCACCTTAAAAAACAATTACCAAGAATTTGAGGGTTGACAAGGAACTCATAGTTCTTAAACGTACTGTTTCCATATTATAGAACTAGACCCAGAGAGATGAATTCACTTGACCAAGTTCATGGAGGAACCTTAAACTCTAGTCCTCTGTTCAAGGGTCTTTCCATAGCACCACTGCAGGCTTTCAACATCAATAATTGTAATGGATTTTAAACTTACTAAAGGCCAATAATCAGGGTTCTACCTCCTCCAAAAATGCCAAATTTTCAGGTAAGTATGATATATTCACCCTCATGACTCCATCATGTCTTTGCAGGGCTCTCTAACAAAGGTCTAATACATACACATAAGAGAAGGGGCAGCAGCCCACAGCCTTAATAGAAGTAATAACATCAACACGTTCTTTGTTATGTTCCAGTCTTTGTGGCCCATATCATAAAACACAAGCCTTCTGACTCTTAAAGGATCTAGACCTTATCTCAGTTCCCTTTCTGTTGTCTCCAAGCTTGTCTCACAGTGGCCCCTGCAGAGGTGGTTTTCTGCCCCTGGAGGTGGCAAGATCTCCCATGTTACTGCATTCTCACGAGGCCACAGGAATGCCCACGGTAACATTAGCGGCTTGTAGAAACCAAACCCTGGAAACCAACAGAATTCTGATGACAAGGAAATAGCATGAGGTAAGGCTGTGGTGGAGCCCATTCTTTTAGCAGATTTTAGATTACTATCTTGTGACGTTTCAGTAGGCATATAGGTTATCACCACATAAAAACAAAGGCTTTTGTTTTTCTCTCTAGAAAAAAGTTACACCTCAGGTCCTAGAGCATAGTGCAGCCTTCACACATTCAATCCTGACAGTGGGCCTAAGTCAGGGAGATGACCTCTTTGAGAAAAATGCACAGTACAGATAAGGATCAGATGTCTGAGAGGCCTAGCCTGCCTCAGCCATTGGCTTCCATGTCATGTTTGGCCTGCATGAAAGTCTTTTTTTTTCTATATCTACTAAACACTCATCTCATTACTGACATCATTAACATCATGAATAGATGTTTATTGATGTTTCCTTAAATACAAGACACTGGGATAAGTAATGACTATTACAAGACACAAAGTCCATATTTACTGCCACTATAGTATGATAAGTTCAGAATAGCAGAGGCTCAAGAGACTTTAGCAATTTTCTAGTTCATTTTAGAATCGGAGGCCAGAGTGGCTGATTATTCAAACTCATATAAGTGGAGATTACAAGAATCAAAAATTAAGTTAAAAGACTATATTTAATAGTAGTCACTCAAAGAGTCAAATACGAAAGAATGCAGGAAATCTGTCCACACATTAAAGACCCAGAAGAGGGTCTGGATCCCACAACAATGTCCTGCATAAGTCCAGCTGAAGACCTAGAGCTCATGACAATGCCCCCAACTGGTAGCCTCAAGCCCACAACAATGTCTCATGCAAATCTGTTTCACGGATCTATGCTGGAAAGGCACAAAGGTTAGCAGTGGAAGCTAGAAAGTCTATCTATCTCTATGCCAGTGTTGCAAAGTATCTGTGCCAGCAGGCTGAGGAATCTACATTGGAGCCAGAAAGTAATGTTCAAAGTAAGGATCAGAGTTCCCCTTAAAAGTATCACAGCTTTCCTCACAACAGTGAGATCCTGAGCTGCATGGACCATGAGAACAGTCAAGTTCATGTCAAGAAAGCCAGTATGACAAGCTTGTCCAGAAAATTTAACAGCATGCCTTCTTTCCCTCCAGAGCCAGGAAGCTGTGTGCACAGTAAGGACCAGAGCTCCTCCAAAGTGAACCACATCCATTCTCAGAAACAATAAGGTCCTGAGCTCTTCCGATGATAACAGCTGAGTTCATATCAGGAAAGCCAGCATGACAAGCTCCTCCAGGAGAACCAACCGCACCACCTCTTCCTCTCTGGTTCTCGTTTTATTTTGTTGGCAACAATCCTCAGGTGGGCCTTCTATACCCAGCACCATGCTGATTCAGTTCAGCTGGGTGTTACAAGTTGACCACCAGTTATCAACCCACAATTCATCCCTGGTCAACTTGATAACCAGACACATTTCCTTAAACCATAGGTTCTAGGGGCAGATTTGTGAAAAATTAACATGTTTGGGTCCATTCAGGTTTACATTTATATAACAAGCACGTATAGACAATTCTTATTGCTCATTTCTGCACCAAAAGCAAAACATTCAAAGGGTGAAAAAAATTCAAGACTAAAACCACATTACTTTGATTAAATATCTTGATTATAAACATATATCTTAAAACTACAATAGAGGCTAGTATAATATTAAGATGCTTTAGTAGTAACACATTCTAATTGCAGTGAGATAAAGGTAACATTTCATTGAGATTATTCTATATAGAGAAAGGTGTCATCATATGTGTTTACAATATTCGTTTTAAATTTGGATTCCATTTTAAACACAGTTGAATGGAATTTGTTGAGAGGTGGAATTGAAGTTGGTTAGAGGAAGGCATAGAGAAAAGATGTCTTTTACTTTTTTATCTTCTACATGTTACTACCTTTTGTGATACCTTCTTACATGTTAAGTATATCTTGATTTAAAAACATTAAATTGCATGAATTCACTATGGCTATCCAAAAGTTTCAGCATGAAGAGAAGTCTGAAAATCAGACTAAATTATAAATGAAGGCTAAACAAGTTGACCAAATCCTACACTGTATTAAAAATGTTCTTGAAGAGCAAACTGAATACCAAGCCATTCTCAATGTTCAGAATTCACTGTGTACTTAAGAAAATACTACAAAATAATAAAATCATGGCAAAAAGTAGGAGCTAATGCCAAAAAAAAATGGTTAAAGAAGAAAACAAAGATACAGGATTTTTAAAAAGATTCACAACAATACAGAAAGGGTAGATGTAAATGTAGAGACTTATACATGCCTAGAACCTGTCCTAGAGAGTTTACGAGAATTGATTGTATTATGCATGACTATATGAACAGCTACTTTGAAGAAAAAGAGACATTATTGTAGCCATTGCTGATTTCCTGTCATCATGTTGTGAAGTCCAGTAATTGTTTCGTTCTTTTTTTAGACTGGTTTTAATCTGTTTTATTATTTAATTTCATTACATATGAAGGAATAGACAGCTATTTTGAAGAAAACGAGACATTATGATAGCCATTGTTGATTTTCTTATTGTCTGGTTTTGAAGGCCTGTAATTCTTTCATTCTTCTGTTTTGATCAGTTTTATACTATTTAGTTTTGTTTGGATTCATTGTGTGTGAAGATATGGACAACTATGTCAAAGAAAATAAGAGACATTATGGTAGCCACTGTTGACCTCCTATTGTCTTGCTCTGAAATCCTGTGTTGCTTGCATTGTTTTGTTCTGTTTTTTTACATTTTGTTTTACCCTACTTAAAATTTAAAAAATAAAAATACAGCCAAACAAAGCTACATCAGGTCATTAGCCCTCCATGGGATTGAATCACTTATGATTAAGCAACCAGAAGAATTATATAAATGATCTCAGAATTGATAAACCTGAGCATTTGCATTTGTGCTTTTCTAACATTTAACCTTTGAGTATCTGTAGGTAGTTTATCCAACTTAACTTCTTTGAAATAAATCAAATATTTACTTTGTATTGTTAGCAATTTTTATTTTTTTGGACTTGGTTTTTCTCATTGTCAGGTGTATATTTGTTCTGGTCTCTTTTGGTTTTTATTTTTCATTTTTCTTGTTTTGGACTTCACTTTGGCAACATTCTGATCATCAAGTGGGAGATACAGGCCAGGCTATGAAAAAACAAATTGGATGGGCTGGAAATTCTTCAGGTAGGGGCTGAGCTTCCTGAGCTTCAGTTCTGTGGTATGTCTTTATGTCAATGCCAAGGAAAGCGGGGCAGACGAAAATGTGGCATCTTACTCCATTCCCCAAAATAAAGCCATGGTTTTATTTTTGTTTTTTTGTTTAGTTTACTTCCTGTTGTAGTCAAATGATTAACTGCCTTTCTGTAGAAAACCAAGACCATTCCTTTTATTATTTTTCAGTCTCCTGAATATTGTGCGTAGTAAACATGTTAATATGTAATGAATACAGTTAATATTTAATTTTTAATGTAAAAGCATGTTGCTATTAATACTCCTCAAAATACTCCGCTTCACTTTGAATGCATTTGTCCCATTGTTCTTGCCACTTTCTGAAGCAGTTCTGAAAGTCTTCTTTTGTGAGTGCTTTCAGTTATGTTGCCATGGCTGCCTCAGTGCTCTGAATAGATTCAGAACGTTGCCCTTTCATGATCATTTTGTCTTTGGGAAAGAGCCAAAAGTCTTATGGTGCTTTTGTACTTCACTTTGGCAACATTCTGATCATCAAGCGGGAGATATGGGCCAGGATTCGAAAAAACAAATTGGATGGGCCAGGCAGCTGGAAATTCCAGGGAACAGAGTGAGTACACACTAATGTTTTTACAAGCCCTCCTTTCCATTGGATGGTACTCAGCAGCAGAATTCACTGTACTTCAGAAACACCTTGGAACCCACAAAAAAAGATCTTCCAGGTTCAGGTGTGGTGGTCCACACCTATAATCACAGCACTCAGGAGGCTGAACCAGGAAGATCACTGTGAGATCAAGGCAAGGCCAGCCTAACAACATAACAAGAACTTGTCTCAGAAAGAAAGAAAGAAAGAAAGAAAGAAAGAAAGAAAGAAAGAAAGAAAGAAAGAAAGAAAGAAAGAAAGAAAGAAAGAAACTGCTTTTATAAAACGGCTAGAATGATAGGTTAAATATGTTAAAGCGAAGTGTTTTAGGCAATATTTTTATTGTAATAATTTTTTATTGAAACACGTATATTTTGATCACTCCTTGTAATTTCATTCACTGGGTTTATAAAACATGTAACATTCATTCCTTTTACACAAATACAGTGTTTCATAGCCACAGAAAACCATCCAGCTCAACCTGCCAATGCTCCCCATGTTTCAGCCTGTCTTGTGCATCCTGTCACCTACAACTTCTCTTTAATCAATAGACACCCCCAAGCTCTACAACCAACAACCTCACTTTTCTCTCCAGAAGTCAGTGTAGACACCACTATGGGTAGCAGAGACAGAGGATGTTTATTTTCCCCAGCTTGTAAAATGCCAGCCCTGCCACAGTTCGTTCTGTTCATTAAGTGACCTTTCTGGATTCAGCTCTTCCCTTCTATCCAGCTCCTCTGGAGTAGTCACCCCTGCTTTTACAAAGCCTGTGAGCACCCTGGTGCTCTATCTGTCCACTCACATTTTGGGTTTTGCCTCTTAGGACGCACTAGCCGCCATACTAATCACTTACTGTTACCACCATTCTCCTCCTTTCTTTCTTAAAGCATAATATCAAGTCCCTATTCCTACTTGTACTGCAGGTGTGAAGCTGTGGGTATTTATCCGTACAGAGGTAACCAGAAGTCACAGCAAATCTCTCTAGCATCCCTAGAGACAAAAATTAATATGTAGGAGACCCAGCTGGGAACAACGTTTCTTTCCAATTATATTTACTCATTTTCAGAAGGTGTTATTTAATTCCTTGGGTTTCATGATAAACTCTACCAATGCCGTTCAGTTTTCAAATGCAATTTGTGATTCTGTTATATGAAAAGACACTGTATTAAATAAAAATTAGTCTTAATATTAAGTCCCTCTGTTCTCTGAGCAGGAAACTCATCGGTGAGCAATTCTCATTTACAGTAATACGTCTTTGCTTTGAAAACTGTGATAGCAGAGAAGTGCGTAAAGGAGAAGGAAACTGCTTCAAAATGTCAAACAACATCTGTTTCCCATTTCTGAGAATTACAGAGCTTTCTCCAACCCTTTAACCCTTTAGCCCACATTGTATCTGTCTCTTCATAGTTTATGAGCTTTATCTTCAGAAGCCTTTCAGTAAATGAAACCTGATAAAGAAAGTGAATCTCTTCTTTAGGTTTTCTGAGGATTAGGGACAAGATTTATTAGAACAACACTGCTCACACTGCGATACTTTAAGGCTGTGTCAACATTTCAATTATAAACTCGTGCATCCAGGGGTGCGAGCGCAGCCTTAACAAAATAACCCTCAAGCTTCACGTTTGGAGAGTGGGGCAGCAATGTGAAGGTCTGTGCTTGGTTTATTCAATTTTTAAAAGATTCTTACAATTTGTCTATCTAGGTGTAAAGAATTCTATTCCACAGACTGTATTTTACTCTTCAAAACTGTATCTCAGCCAGGAGTGTTGGTGTACACCTATAATACCCCAGCAATCTGGGAGGCTGAGGTAGAAGGATCACAAGATCAAGTCCAATCTGGGGCAACTTAGTGACTCACTGGGACCCTGTCTCAAAATTAAAAAACAAAATTATAAAGAGATCTGAAGATATTGTTCAATACAAAGGCCCTACGTTCATTTCCCAGGACTGCAATAAAAAATTAGATTAAATTAAATTTTTTTAAAAACCTATCTCAATGTCCAAGCAAAAATGCAAAAAATGGTATACTGTGATTGTAAGATACTGCCAAAGTCTAACTAAGATGAACTAGGAAAATGCAAAATGGATCAGTGTGTCAACATATGGTTTAGGAGCGAGGTAGAAACTGCCTCTCAAATGCACCAACGTGTCTGTCACACTAATCTTCCAAGGGTTGCTTTACATTAATCTGTCAGCCTGGTTTCTTCTACAGGACCTGCAGAAAGCTTCATTACCATCTAACCCAAGGCTAAGAAGTCTGACCAGATGCCCAGAGAGACCAAGCTCGGCCATCCACAGAGCTAAGAATGGCTGGAGTTTACCTCAGTTGCCCATCTTGTTACTTCTCACCCTCAGCTTCCCCTCCTCATGCCATCCCCTCACCATGGCCTTGGCCTTACGACGTCATACACTCAGTCCCTGCTAGCCTGGCACAGTTCTTCAGTTAACACTCCTCTCTCCCCAACCTGGTTTGTTCAGAGCCAACCCCCAGGTTGGAAAAGGTCTACTGGGCATTTATTGATTTGCCGGCAGCTGCTAAGTATTAACTTGTGGGCTGTCGCAAAGATGTTTGTATCTTTTTAAAGAAGCAAATCTGATAGGATTTGGTGTATATAGGTGCAACATGAAATACTTTTAAGTAAGGGTTCCTTAAAGAACAGTATGCCTTTATAAACAATTTAAATGACTTCTCAATTGTTTTACCCCTATATAAAAAACAAACCATAAAGGATAAGTTTCATGAGATTAGAGTTTTGTTGCTTTGTTTTCAGCTAAACATCTGGCATCTAAGCATTATAAATATCCAATGAAAAAAACATGTAAATTAATTAATAAAAATACCTCTATCAATTTTCAAAGCCTCAGTAAAAAGCAATCAACAATCAGATTTCCTCAATGCAAAAAAAAAAACAAATCTATTGCAGCAATGACACAGTTATCTCTGTGTTGGCATCTGGGTTGAGGTGAAGGGGAAAATCTCCAAAGACGTAAGTGGGTAACTGAAAAGTGCCCCAGAACATTGTTTCATCTTTTGTCTGACTCTTAAATATCACATAAAACTTGAAACTGAAAGAAAGTTTAACTTTTCTGTCTCACTCAGCAGCTTCTTTTCTTCAAATACAGAAATATCTCTGAAGAAATCAGGATTCTAAAAATATAGAATGTGTTGTCAATTTAGCCAGTAGATTGTCAGTGCCTGGAATGCATCCAAGGAACAGCGTATTATCCCTTGTTTAATACCTCTGAGGTCCCACACAGTGGACTGCATGCCGAACATGATTAATAAACGTGTGTTAATCTGAATTGCTTTTTAAGAATTAAAACTCTCTTTTCATCCTTTTTCTGTACTAAATGTTTTCCTAAATTACCAACAAGCATGAGATTCTTCTTTGACTTTTATCTACTCTTTTTTCCTGTCTTGGGGGTTCCTAAAAGTGAGAAAAGAGAAAAGATGCAGATGAAGCAGAGCACTCCAATAGTAAGATCTAGGTATTTAGATGTGCAATGCAAATATTTGAGGAATCACTATGTATTGCTCATCTGTATTTTCTAACTTTTTAGGATAAATTAGTATGACCCTTTATAAATAAAATGATATGCTTATTTGTTAATAAAGTCTCATGCCACTGTGAACTGTGAAACTTATCTTGGCCACTAGTCAAGCCTTATCTATCCCCTCTGCACTTTCATCCCCTTTACTAGGTAGACGAGATGGTCCCAGAGTCAGTTCCAGGGCTGTTAGTCTGTGCAACTCGCTTCCTTATTTATTTGTGGTCTTTTTTGGTGAACTAAAAAATACAGTCCCTTTCCCCATAAATCCTCTAATTCTGCTCCAATTCATCTACAGAATTCTGGACCTTTCCCTGGAAAGCAGGGTACCCATCTCTCCAAATTTTCATTCTCTGGCCCATTGCTAAAAGAGAGACCCTCTACATGGTCCAAAAAAAAAGTATTGTACTCCTGAGTGTTTATGTCCTTAATCTTAATAGCAGTTTCTTCACAAGAACAAGGAAAAAAAATCTCCACTGGCACAATCATAGTCTGATTTCATTCCAGCAACTAACGACAAACAAGGGACAAAAGCAAGGGTTTTTTTTTTTCTTTGTTTAATTAAATTCTTTCAAGCCCATGTGGAGCAACACTGCTGGGTAGATCTTGGAAGAAGAGATAATTAAAACACAAACAAACTAGTTCTTTCATTTGGAGTAGCAGCTACCGCGCATGCTCAGGACAGCTAGCCTTAAAATCCCAAAGGATCCTTAGCATGCAAACTGAGTCAGCTTTAGAAATAGATTCAGCTGTTTGTCATAAAGCTATAAACCCCTTCACACTGGGAATCAGGCAGGATATCTCTGGAAAGTCAGACTTTTTCTGAGACATGGCCAAGGAACTGGACGCGCAGAATGATCCAGTTGGCAATGGGTTCTCAACAGAGTTACCAATCTCAGAAAATGGGTTTTCTCTCTCCACAGTCTTGGACTCTTTAGATCCTCCAAAAGAAAATCAAAGTGAAAGGAAGAGAAAAAAATATTTTTGTACACTTAAGTGTATTTTGTCTAAAACGCTAGTAGGTCTGGTTTTCAGATTCCACATGTTATGTATTCTGATCAGAAGTGATCTATAAATCCCGCCACACTATCTATGACATTTCAGGACTGTCAGTATAGTTGACAACCTTATTAAGTGTTGTAAAATACATTGACCTTGTGAATTCTCTGTGATAGCTTTGAGACAACATAGCATTTGGAGGAAAATATACTGAAATTTGAATCCTGCATAAGCTTGACAAAGTCACGACCCTTCTGTCTTGAAAGTAAGGACACAGACAGCTGGCCTTAGAGCAGGTATTTGTCTCACCACATTCCTGAGATCCAGCTGATCTTAGCACAGTTGTGATATACAGTTCTGGGCATGTCTAGAGGTATCCTCCCCTTGGCACAGTCCCTGGCTTCTGCAGGTTTTCTGATGAGAACTACTTCTTTCCTGACTAGCTATTGAATCTAGATCCAATGGGTGTGTTGTCAAGTTAGTGAATCTGTACTATACCCTCTGCCTAGAAAAGAGACTGCAAAAGCATGCAGTGTTGTTTATGACATCTATCATGTGCAGATGAGTCTGTCTCTACCCAGCTGCCACAGAAAGTGCAATTCCCCACATGTAGGAAGCCAAAAACAATAGTGACTGTATCTCCAATTTAAGTCTCATTTAAACCCTTTAGACATCTTCTCTTTAGAAACTTCCTCAGCTCCTAAGACTTTGATAGTCTTCAACTTGTCAGTGGCTCTCAAATCTTCTTTTGCATTTATATTTCCTTTTTAGAGATAGGGTTTCATGATGAAATTCAAACTTGCCTTGAACGCACTACATAGCCAAGTCTAGCCTTGAACTCGTGGATGTCCTTCTGCCTCGGTCTCCTGAGTGCTACAGACATTTCAAGTTAGAAAGGTCCAGATCTGTGCTCTTGCTATTCCTGCCCATTCTGCTTGTCTTTACATCTAAACAGCAGTTCTAACTTGCAAATCACCCCGGATATCTGCCTTTTAACTTGCTCATCTAACTGATCACCACCTCCTGACCACTCTGCCTCCCAAATACGTTTCTAATGTGTTCCCCAACTCTGCCCTTCTACCCTGATCTACTTTGTCCCTTCCTGTTGGACTCTGGTACCAGTCTCACAATTGTTTTCTTGGTTCCATCTCGAATATATCAATTCATTCATTCTTCCTGCAGAATCATTCATTTTACAAAGCATAACTGAAAGATATCACTTTAGTTAATCAGATACGTCAAATAGCTTTCCATTTGAAAAAAAAATTAAATTTCCAAGATGGCCCTCATGATCTAGTACCTGCTGACTTCCTCAATTCATCTTGAGTCATTGCTAACTGATCTAAGCCAAGATTTTACCGTGCTGTCATCAAGCCACTAAAAAGTTTTAAGGTGAGTAATTTTTGCTATTCACAATCTCACTATGAGGCTAAAATGGAAGTCTGAGACCACAATCTGCCTTATGCAGTTATTAATTACATTTTTACTAACAATTCACTAACTATCCATCATACTGTGTATGGTTTGTGTCCTATAATTGTTATTAGGATATGATCTCCTTTTACCATGATTTCTTCTTAAAGGTCCTGTCTCTACATATGGTCACAATTTGAGGTATAGGAGTATAGTACTGCAATACATGCAATAAAGGGGACACAAGTCCCATAGCAGAGGGACAGTACACATCTTCTATTGGGTATGCATGCTGAAGTCATAGCTGTCTCTTCTTTTCTGTACTTTGAATTCACTGTTTTGAAAATCTAGTGAACCTGACACACATTACAATGATAGCATCTGTTACCATTATTCTTGGTCCCAGACAACCAGAACTATTCTTAACAAACAAATCCACACACAATGACCTAAGATCTTAAGCTGTAGAAAGTCTAATCTATGTTGGGTACTGAACCCATTCACACTGGTGTAAAGAGCATCTAAAATATGTTAGCCAAATATGTAACTTTAGCTTCACCTAATGAACCCATTTCTAACAGGCATCATGCCACCAGTTTCCTGATAAAATTTATTCCTGGTGTTTATTTGGTTTACCAATGAAAACTCAGGTTTTACTAGATTATTCATGACAGTCTGCCATATTGACTGTTCCTGGAGTGAGGCCATTTTGATGTAATTCCAGTCACCCAACATGAGAGTGTGAAGGTTTAGTTAGAACACTGGAAGTAAAATTTAAAACTAGTGTATTCAAAAACTATAAAATCTAGGTATAGCCACATCAATAAGCATCACTCTGCAGCATCACAGATATTTTTCAGGTCTAAATTTTATCAGGCTGTTGCCCACCTTGCTGCTCCTGATCATACAGTCTCTCATCATAGAGGACTATGTCCCCACTTTCTGAGTCATTCGTCTTACCAGTCCTGACTGAAATATTCACAAGTCAGACATTGCATTCCTAATCCTCCAACTAAATTAATTTTCCAACTGCTCTTTTTCATAGTACCCTGTACTTTTTCTCAGACTGTGTGACAGTTTTCCACAATTACTTGTTTGTTAAATGTTGGTCATTCATTACATGTCCTGAGTGCAGAAGCTATGTAAGTTTTGGTCACTACTATAATCCCAGTGCCTGACATTTCCTTCCCTTAGCCATCCACGTTTCCAAGTTAGTCAGGTAGTAAGCAGATGTTATTTGAACAACTGCTGTGTGCCAGAAGTACAAAGGTATGTCCCTGTCTTCACAGAGCTTACTTTCTGGTGTAGAGACTGATGGTTGAACCTATGAGAATTGTCTCTGACCCAGCCAGAAAAGAAGCCAGTCACTCTCATCTAGACTCTCACTGGTCACACAGTTCAACTTGTTTAGTTACTTTTCTCCTCTACCAGAAGTATGTTGCACAAAAGAGATATTTGGGGTGTTGTTTCTTGATCCTCAGTATTGGGCTTGATGGTGAGACACACAATCAGTACTTAAAGCTTGTGAGATAAAATCCAAAGTCACATTTACACAGCCCAGCCCTTGGCTATCTAATCCGTTTAATAAATTCACCAACAAAATGCTAATTTAGGAAAGGTTCGAGTCTCACGTTCTTTTCCCCCTTTTTATTTACTCATTTTTCTTATAAGAATGCTTATTCAAAAATGCCAGTATGAGGAAGAGAAAAGAAGAAATTCACTTAAAGTGAATCATGAAACTAATAGTTGTAAAAAGCTTGTCAAAGTATGTATTTCCACTGTCAAGCACCTCTGGATACCCACTTAATAAAACTCTGGAACTAAGAGGTAAAACAAAAAGGAACGAAATATATATATATATATATATCCACTAATATTAATGGACTTATTAAAAAAATTAAGCCTATGCCTTTCAAGATATAACCTGCTTATAGATTCAATCCACCATAAAGATATATTTGCAAATCACTAGGAAAATGTTCATATTTTTAAGATATTCTGAGTCTGTAGTTGAAAAACACTGTCTGCCAGTAGACTTTTATTTTTTAGACATAGTTTTATTATAGAACTTTACAGTCTAATTAATGTGATTTTAAATTTCCTGAACAGTGGGACCCTTTAAGGAAAAAACTGGGTTGAATATTTAAACTTAAACCTGACTTGAAAAATAATAGCTCTAATAGTGACTATAAGTTCAAATGACTAAATGAATTTCTCATTGTAATTTTTTACACCATCATAAATTCTGCAGCTACTTTTACTTTCATTTAAGCCTAACAACACATCTAGACTGGTTTTAGGGTGGTTTAACCAACTGCCAAAACTTAACCTCTCTTTTCATTTGTTAATGCCTGAAATTATGTCATTAAAAACTCATCCCTTTGATTTGTGAATTGGCCCCGTACTGAATTACAAATATTCCAGGGAAAAGTCATAATTAAATAGACATTTATCCCTAATGCTTGCCTCAAGGTTTAAATAGAAAAGGCACAAAACTTAGGTTCACAGGAAGGGAAAAATATATGGAGGTTCTAAATCCACCACAGAACATTTTTGCCTCAACTTTGCCTTGAAAAGAGATTTGGAAGTTTGGGAATTGATCTGTGCAAAGCAGCCTTACTGAGCCTGCATATGGAAAAGGAAAAACATCCACAGGACAATCTTCCTTAGGACATTTCTTGAAATTTTTCTCGTTACTTACCCAGTTATAATGTACAGCTGATAATCTCAAAGTAAACTGCTTCTGATGTCTGTCACTTAATACTAAGCTGCTATATTTAGTATTAGAAGATAAATAAATTCAGTCCTAACCAACACCAGAATTAAAGAACCAAAAGGGTTTCAGAGAATTCCCCGAGGTAATTGATATTTTTAACTGAGCCAATCCTGATTTAAATTCTTGATGGTGAGATGTCAAACATACAAGCCACTACTACCTATGGCCAAAATGGAATCGTCTGTGACTGCTAAAACCCCCATTTCACAGATCCAATTGAAATTCCATCTTGAGGCAAGAAGAAATCTGAATGTAAACTCAATACGATAATTAGGAAAGGAGGTATCTGTGAAACCATTGGAGGACTTGCCCTTGATTCTATTTCCTCTCTGTAGTGAAGAGTGAACATAGTTCTCCTGCTCTTGCTATGCACATCTTTTCCTTTTCTGTAGAGCAAAAATAGCTGTTAAACAGGCTGTATCCCGCTCTCCCACACAGGCCAAGTCCCCAGTCAAAGGTGCCCTGTGGCTGATACTGTTCAACAAAGCAACAGTTGATATGAAACTACACCAAGTACCAGAAACAAACAGCACTGTCACTCAGTGGGTTCTTCTTCACCATCAGTCTCTCTTGCATGTGAAATGCTTATTCTGGCGATATCCAACAGTAGGGGAATAAAGCTTTCAAGTTTCTCTTCTCATGGAAAATTGATTATTTGAGTAAAATCTCCACACTTTGAGGAGGCCATATTCATGAATTGTTTTTAATTTTCATTTAAAGAACCAGTCCCAAAAATTGTATTCCTATATTACAGAAGCCTTCATCAAAGCCAAAGCTATTTTTACACAAATGAGAATGGAGAAAGTAAGTTATGCATTACTTTTGTTAATACATGGCAACTTGAAACTCAGCCTTCACCATTGTGGATAAACTAGATAAGATCAAAGCCATCCAACTCACCACTTTGCAATCTTAATGCCAAAAGAAGAGCAGGATTTATTTCTCTAGGTGTCCACTAGGCATTTAAAACAGTCACACCAGTCACAAATTAGACCTTTTAATTTTTCAATCAATTTTGGTTTAAATACAGTTGAATGAGAATGATCTTGATTTACTTACTAATGTCATCAAGTCTAACAAAATCCAGTTTTATTTGCTTCTACATTTCATTAAGCAAATTAAGCAAATATAGCACTTAGAAGAAATGGTACAGAATTTTTCAGGATATAAAGCCATTCTTGTTTCATGAGAAAAAGCACAAAAGTAGCTCTCTTCCACTTTCCAGGATCTTTCATGTCTATTTTTTTCCATTAGACAGGATCTCACTAAATTGCCCAAAGTAGGCTCAAAAGTATGATCCTCCTTCCTCAGTCTCCTAGAATGCTGAGATTACGGGAATGTTCCACCATGCATGGCTTTTTATGCATTTTATGCCAAAATGAGTTCTGCTTTCCAGTGCCCAAGGCACCACCTTCCCAGCTTCCTGCCACATTCCTACTTCAGCAGCTGATCTTTTCATATTTCCATGGCCCTTTCAAGCCAGAAAAACAAACAAAAACAAAAAACTTGGACAACCCAGGACTATCTCTAGTCCTTAGTAAGGTATTGGTATCTTAAAATGTCATTCATTCTAGAATATTTGGCATGGAAAACATTCCAGACTCCATTCATCATCTCTTGGGGAGGTAGACAAATACATGAGTCCACCATACATTCATTTTTCATCACTGGGAGAAAATGCCTGAAAATAATAACTTCAAGAAGGAAAGATTTATTTCTGCTCCCAGTTCCAGAGGTTTCAAAATCCATGGTCAGCCTTCTCCAAGGCAGAAACATCATAGTGACAGAAAGCTGCTCAACTCAAGGCAGCCAAGAAACAGGATAGAGAAAGAGGCAGAGAAGGGTCCAAGAGTAATAGACACCTTTCAAGACCATGGTCCCTGTGTCTACCACCTCCAGCTAGACCCCAACTGCTCAGAGTCCACCCAGCTTTGAACTCATCAATGAGTGAATCCACTGATGAGGTTAGCCATCTCACAACCAAGTCACCTCTCTGTACACCTCCTAATCCAATCAGGTTGACAGTTCAGATTAAGGATCACACAATAATATCCTGCTAGACAGGTAGTATAAGAGGTTATTTTTGAAGAGTTGGCTTTCCAGTGTCTTTTCTGGTAAGCCTAAATGGCTCTTTTTAGAAATCAAGTAAATTTTCTAAGATCACACGGCTAATAAATGCAACTTCAGAATTTCTAACCTTAGTGTGCCTACTTCTCATCTTATTGCCTATGGCATTTCCACTATGCCAAACTCAGCCCACTCAAATGATCCTCTTCTGTGGAGATTTTAGCACTGAACCATGAATGAGGACAGTCATGGATAAATGAAGCCCTCAGGCTGTAGCAAGTAATCGCATAGCTATCTCTACTTGAGGGTATCTTTCCCACCTTATATTCTTCATGACACTCTTGCTTTGGTGTCTTTTCCATTCCAAACTAGACTTGCATGTTGAAAAATCAAATACTATTCTATCACCATTCTGAGTGGAAATCCTCTAAAGACCTCAAGGCACCACACAGGAAATATTGCATAATGAACAATAAATGCTTGGATTACCTAGAGGGTACAAATGAGACTTCCATCTTCTTACTTTCTTCTCATTTTGGGGAAAGTGAAAAATTTTATCAAGCTTAAATGGAATTTTTTTTTCTCAGTAGTTCTAGCCTCACATTTATAGACTATGCACTTCAGTCCATCATCTGGCCTCTCCATTACTTTGGACCTGAGGCAAAGCGAAACTTCATGGAACAGGCATGGCAGACAAATGCTGATCGCCTCACAGCAGACAGGATGAGTAAGAGGAAAAGAGCCAGAGAGGAAGACGCAAGGGACAAGATACACTCTTTAAGGTGATAGTGATGTACTTCCTCCAATCAGGCCCCATCTCCTAAAAACATATCCAGCTATGAGCTTTCACTGGAGCAGTCCAGTGATGAGGCTAACAGTCTCCTGATCTAATCACCTCTCTAGACCCCACTTCTGAACATTGCTACCTTTGAGAGCAAACTCAGACCAGGAGTCTGTGGGGACACTTTAAAGCCATAACACCAAGTTTGACTCTATTCCCAGGATCCCAACGGGCGCGTAAAGCTTGAACAATGAAGATTTAAAGTTGCCTTGAGTTGTAACCCTTCTTTACTTCCTGTATTTATGATATTTAGCCAAGTTGTTTTTCCTGAAAACTTAAAATATTTCTTCTCAGTAAGATCTAATAACAGTAACAAAGTCAAACTTTCATTCCTCATTTGTACTCTTTCTTCTAAACTGTCCAAAGTCTGTTCAAGTATACAAAAGTACAAATAAAAGTTGTCTTTTAGCCAGACACACCTGTAATTCCAGCCTCTGGGGAGACTGAGGCAGTAAGTTCACAAGACTGAGTCCAGCCTGGACAATTTAGCAGCTACAGAGAGAACTTGTCTTTAAATAGTGTCAAAACAGCTCAGTGCACTGGCCCTGATTCAATCTCCAGTACCTCCAAAACATATTTTATAAATGTTTTAGACTTAAAAATTTTAATATAGGCTTCAGTTGCCAGGATCATAATAAAGTTCTATACATAAGTGTACAGTTTCCACATATCCACGTGCTGGAGAACTTTAATGTTCAAATATTACTTTTCCCTAAGAACTTACCATCGCACAAATTTTTCTCTTTCACTATTTCTTCATTGGCCAATCACCCAAATTCTTTTCTTTCTAGAATCACATAGCACAGGAAAATAAACTGAAGAGGAAATAAGAACTTGTAAAAAAATAAATTAACTATAAAGTTTCTTTTATAGTTTAGCAAATGGTAACATCCAGGAAGAAGACAAGTTCTTAATCTAATAATTGAATATGGGAAATATCTGAGAGTAAGTATAGTTTAGGATTTGTTACTAACAAATAAATACCTATGTACTATTTTCCTAGTACTTCAGGGCATGTTTTTAAAACTACTATATACATATTTAAGTACATTTGAAAGTGCAGTTCAAGACCAAGCAACACTTGTTACACTTCAAATACCAAGCCTTTGGAAACTAGCAGTCCTCAATTTCAAATATGTATTAAAATATTTTAAGAGCCTTTTAAGAAATATGGGTGCCTAGGCTCTACTCCACAACAATCAAATTTGAATTACTAGAGATCTGATGATTCTAAATGCGGGGGAATGTTGATAATCCCAGATTTAATGTTTATTTCACGGAGGCCACCCAAACTTTAAGAATAAGGTGACTTGCCTACTTTGTGCTTATACATGCAACCAAGACTACAAAAATAAGCAGCAAGAATCAATCAGCAGCAAGAAATAATAAATAGTTTAAGATAAAAATTATTGTGAAGAGAAGCAAGAGGGTTCTGACAGCAGCAGCAGCAGAAAAGCCTTGGTGGCTGCCCAGGGTGAGGATTGTGAAAATGTAAATCCTCCTTAAATCCTGTCTCACTGGCTGTGTGTGTACCAGCAAGATGGCTTTCGGAAAATAGATCTATGAAACTTCTTACTAAAAGTTTGAAATTTACAGGAAGCAGCGCAAGAGAACAAATTCTGAAATTGCAGAACTAGATAGTTAGGAATTTTTTTAGAAAGTAAGAGAATCTCCACAAAAAAAAAGTAGTTCACCATTTTAACATTTGGGGGCTTATTTTTATAGTTTTTATTTTAAATCTGTTGATTATATTCTTATGAGAGTTGGTGAGTTTGAAATAGCTATCATTTGATGTCGATTACTACAAATTCCCTGTCATCTTTTTCCATAGTATTTACTGCCATCACTTCTGCAAATATAAAAGAAAAAAAAGCTAAAATGATTTTAGACTGATCAATGGCAATCTTGTTCCATGAAATTCCTGCCTTTGATTGAACAAGTCACTTGATTAGTATCAAAGCGAATGGTAAATTCTGGTTTCTTTTGCTTTTCCCAGGCTCCACCTCTGGCCCACTTGCCATTCTCACCAACTCTTATA
Organism: Cavia porcellus; assembly: GCF_034190915.1. Taxonomy (NCBI): domain Eukaryota; kingdom Metazoa; phylum Chordata; class Mammalia; order Rodentia; family Caviidae; genus Cavia; species Cavia porcellus. The sequence goes on from NW_026947496.1 coordinate 45,313,372, forward strand.
TGAGGTTTTGATGTGCTAATTCGCTCATCAGTACACATTAGCTTCTTCGGTTTAATTAATAAATATTTGGTTTTGACAAAGGAAAAGGAAACAGAAGTGTAATTCATGAATTTGATCATTGTGTTCCCCTACTGTGACCCTCACTTGAAATCTGTCTCGAGTCTTATCAGCCAGCTCCATTTTATGCCTTGTCATTTGCATATCAAATATATCATTGTGAGCAGGCTGCTCCCAGGCATGCCCTGCGGACAGTTACAGAACCAGTGGCCCACTGGAGCTGCAGAGAAACATCTGTAAATCCACCGTGATTACAGGAGAAGAAAGGGGGCCAGGGGATTACCCTCCTCTCCTATTCACTCTCTCCTCCAGAAATCAAGATTAGGAGGTGTCTTGTTTTCACACATTTGATTTGCTATTTATTTATCTATTTTTGAATGTGTCTACTCTGCTTCTAAAATTAGAAGGACAACACAGGAGGCTCCTACATTTAAAGTTTTTCACTGATTTTTGTTATCCAAACCTGACCTGGCCACTAAGGATGCTGATGGTGGCATAACTCAAATGTTTTATCACTACAGAGAATTAGGGTACCTGGTAGCAATGCATCTGATTTCAATATATCAACAGATTTCTTCTCTTGAAATAACTTTTTTCCCTAAATTAAGAGCAGGCTGATAGTGGTTAGTGATTCAGATTAAATCCCTCCCCCTTTTAAAATAAGCGCAAAGTGGAATTTACAAAATTATAAGCATCATCATAATTCTATTTGTATCTTTTGTCTTTGAGCTGCCCACATGTTCCAGTCCACTCCCTTCCCAGAATTCACTTGTTATCTTTTACATAACATCCTGAGTTTGTTAGATCACTCAGAGGCAATATTTAAATCTCTGGTAGGGTGAAAAATATTTCAAAGATTTTCATATTGTGTTCCAAAGCTGAGCTACCCATATGACCTACTTATCTGAAGAGCACTTTAGACATGTGATCATGGGCATTTGAAAGCGATAACCCACCAAGAGACAGCCCGAAGGCTGAGGTCTGGCTTTTAAGAACTTTACACACAACCCCCGAAGCTATAGTAAGATGAAAATAATGCCATCCCGGACTATCCTAATTATGCACTTTGAAGTAGCATTATCTCCTTTTTTAAAAAATCAAAATACTACAATTAAAGACACATGTCAATTCCATTCAATGTACTAAATGAGTTAGACAGGAGTACTGGTAAAATAATATTGTGATTCATTATCTCGGGTGCTATTATCTAGAGCATTATTACATGATGGAGCAGCAGGAACACTGGATGTGGAGGTTGAAGGCCTGAGTCTTATCTTGACTTACCACCAATTAACTGTCAGACATTCTGCAAGTTCCATTCTCTGTGTAGACATCCATTTCTCCATCTATAATATGAGACATTTGGATTATATGCATGTGAATTAAGCTGTGCTTCTCAGAAATGTTATCAAGGGTTTCTTTAAAAAGACGCATGTGGCGAAAGAATTTTGGGGAATCCATGTATTAAACACATATACATCACTCATTTATATTTTTGTAGATCTGCAATAAACATTAGCATATTAAATATCTTTTAGAGATATTCTAACAATACTTCTACAATAAATACCAATTGGTTTAATTTAATGTTTCTCCAACATAGTCCACTGTGAATTCTATATGTATTCAAAACTCTAGACAAAATTTGCCTAAGTATCTTCCAGCTGTAATTGACCCTGCATAGGCCAGGCCTACTTTGGGTCTTCTGAGGTTGAGGATTTGAAAGTGGGTCTTCAGAAGTGGGACAACCTGAATTCAGTAGATTTTCTGCTTCCCATCTTTATGACATTACTTACATAATTTAATTTCTCTCTATTTTAGTTTCTTCATCTATAAAAGTAATATAAGGTACCATCTATTTCTTAGGGTCATTTTGAGGTCTGAATGAGTTAATAAAGTACATAAAATGCTTAGCAGATTATCTAACAGCTTATAAATGCGGTTAAGTGTTAATATTGCCATATCCAAAGCCCTTATAGATGCATGTCTAAGAAAGAAGTGATGAAAGATACTGACATTTGCTAAGCACCTACTCTTTTGTATGCCACATCCTCTGTATACATTTCATTAAATCCCCTCAAAAAAACAATATTAGAATAAGATTTTCAATTAATAGGTGAGTAAAGCAAAGTTCTGAGGTATTAAAGAATGTTTAGATATCCAGATATTATTTTAAAATGAACTTTACAATCATGTAAAGTATTCTTTACAAAATCAAATTCTAGAGCTGAGAATGTACTTCAGTGGTAAGACACTTGCCTAACATGCACAATGCCTTGGGTTCAATTCCCAATATGTAATGCATACATAAATAAATACTTACACATGTACATATAAAGTAAAACTCAAGTTCTTTCCTTTATGTTATTGTGCTAGTTACTTTTTTCTCATTGCTGGACAAAATACCCAACACCCAAAATGAAGCTTATAGTTTTTGGAGGTTCAGTATATACTCAGCTGGTTCCAAGGCAGAGAGATGTGGCTAAGCGGCAACAGTTGATGGTGGCCACAAGCAATGAGCGCAAAAAAGAACACGCCTCCTTCCCTCTCTTATATTGTATGCCAGCTACCTGCCCCTGAGTGAGTGCAGCCTTCACATCACCACCAATCCCAGTGCTAAACAATAAATCAATCACAAAAGCTAGATTCAGCCACCTCCATGACTGCATGAGGCTTTGGGAGGATACCCAGAGACTCACTGTAACAGTGTAAAAAGCCTGCAAGGCTTAAAAGCAACAAACTTATACCATTTTATGGATAAAGAAATGAGGCTTACAAATGTTTTCTTAAGATTCCACAATAATTCTCAAATTAGAATATAATTCACATGCTGTCATCCAACTCGATAAAGTACTCAGCATAGGCCCTAAATGCAGAAGAGTACACACAAAAAAAGGAAGAATCAAATATCTCTTAATTTTGATCAGATTACAATATTTGAAATAAGACTACCTTGACTTTCAACTAAGTACCTACTACACACATTCTGTCATTTTTTCACAGAGATTTGGTTCTCCCTTACCTGACTTGGATTATATTTTTAGAGAAGCATAGGTCTAAAGTAGACATTTAAAGGTCAAATTAATTCTACTGCCTCCAGAAAGAATTGGATCAAAATAATTCTCAAACAATAATCCTTATCCTACCTACTTTTAAATATTCAAAGAGGAAAATTCTGTGATATCTTTATTTAAAAACTCAAATTTTAATGATACGTTTAAAATGCCAAAGTATGTAAGGACTTTTAAGGTATTTGTGGAAATAAAAGCACATTAATCAAAAAAGAAATAAAAATATAATAAGATGAATTGATTTTCCATGATAGAGTACAGTACTGTGCATTAAGAACCAAAATTCAGGACTGATAACTTGGGGAAGTAATTTATTGGATATTAATCTTCCCTTTTAGCAGGCAAGGCACAACTTTACTTAGATGTGTCTGATGCATCTAAAGTTTTAAAATATAGGGTCAAAAATATATCCCTGCCACACATCCTCTACTTCCATTCTGCTTGGTCTGTCTTATCGCTAAAACTGGTTTTTTACAGCCATGTCAAAGACGATAGAGCTTAGAGAGATTTCCATTTTGCAAGTAAAAAAAGGGCAGACAGGTGGTACACAGCCTGCAGTGTACTCAGACAGAGCAGCCAGCTGCCTAATTCCCATCACCGGAGCCAGTCCTATGATCACAGGGCATCTGATTGAGCAGGCAACTCACGAGGAAATGGAGAAATGCCTGGGAGCTTTCTCAGCACCTGAAATTCTCCATTTAGGCTCAGCAAGTGAGAAGGGAGGGGGGATAAAGATTCTGATTTAGCTAAGAGTAAACAATCTCTTTCTTTGGAAGTTTACGGTAATGAGAAATTCATACAGTGGCTAACAGAGAACGTATTTTAACTCACATAGCAGATAAACCAGGTATGTTTCTGTGTAACATAAGTAGTACTTCCAAGTTTTTCTTTAGAAGGGACACACTGCAAAGGTATTCTTGGAAGATCCTATGCCCTTCCTTTTCTTTGCTTTGAGATACATTCCTCATGATTAGTGGGCCATCACGTAATACAACACCTACCTCAAAAATGAACATGTATTGGCCAACTTCATGAGGTTTTTTGTTTGTTGATTTGGTGTGGTTTGTTTGTTTGTTTGACACAGGGTATCACGATGTAATCCAGGCTGTCCTTAAGTTCACTCTATAGCTCAGGCTGACCTTAAATTCCCAGCAATCCTCCTACTTCATCCTCCTGACTGCTGGGATTACAGGCGTGCATCACCATACCTACCCCAATTTTGTGTTTTGAAGGCTATTTCTTCATTCTTAGAGAAACCCTACAAGTGGAGACTTTTTCTTCAGGACAAAATAAAAAATCTTGGTTCCTGGAGGTAACACAAAAGCTAACTCACTAGAACAGACACACATGCATGTACACACACACACACACACACACACACACTACACAGAAAATTCCCACAATACTGAGATTTTGTGTGTACAAGCCAAACAATTCCCTCCCTTCTACCTCGGGTAATAATTAAAGGCAAATACAAGGCAAAGTGATGTCTGCTGGGAAAACAATTTATTGGACCAACATTCTACAAATCTTGTTTACTTTAAATAATGTCCAGGAATTTTCCAAAAGTATAACTTCAAATCAAATGAGAGCAAAGAGAACTCAAGGTCAGCTCGCACTGGTCCTGGTGTTCCTTTCATATGAGTCCTATCTGTGATGCAGAATGGCCACGTCCATCATGGGACACAAACATTCTGCATTTGCCTGAGCAGTGAGTAGCTCATACTTATAAATTGCCCAACAGAAATAACCAATACTTACAACCATTGAAGAAGAAGATGACCAGGAAGTATTTATTTCCTGGGCTCTATTTTTAAGAAAATCATATGTGTGTTGTTTTTATAGCTTTAAGTCCCAAAATACTCTTTGCACCTTGCAGATTTTTCACTTCATCTTTTTCAACTTTGAGCCCACTGTTGAGATTCTAAGCACAAACACTTTTAAGATATCACCTTTATTTGCTTGGAAAATTTGCAAACTACATTTGTCAAGAAAAAGAAAAAAACTATACCAATACAGAAGGCTTTGAAAGATTATCTACCTTTTTTAATACTAATAATCACATTCACATTGCAGAATTGGAAGATGCATAGATATAGATAAATGATATAGATATAATACATCTTGATCATCTTTTACTTCCCCTCTTAAAGGATTATTTATATATTGATGTAATTTTCTATTTGTGCATACAAGAGCTAAGGTTTTGAGATACATGTCAGTTACATGGTGAAGTTTCAAGCACACATCATATCCATACACACACACACACACACACACGTATCCTCTTTGAAATCTCTTTCCCTTGGTTCCCAATTATTTATGAAATAAAGAAATCTCCAGAAAGCCCCCTTTTAACAGTCAGATATGCTTTTGGCATACAGGGGCTGCACATTAGCCCATTATAGAGTTTTAACTCTGATTAATTTACCAGTTTAGCAGAACATAGCCCCAAGGGAAAGAAATACAGGACAGGTGAATCTAATGGGCCAGGGGACTAATAAGTACTCCCTCCCCAGAGAATGGGGAGAGAGTGCCAAAGTGGGTCCCTCTAGGTAAGAAACTGTCAGCCCATAAATGGATGCCAAGCAGAACATGAAACAACGGTCAGATTTCCATTCCAGATCCAGCACTAGGCATTGTGAACTCTTCAAGCCCCAAACTATAGTTTATGTATAATAGATGAGTGTGGGAACTCTGTGTGGTTCTCAAAATAACCTTTCTGTGCCTCAATACTCTAATCTATAAAATAGAAGTTATAAAAGTATTACATTAGAGGAACACTGAAATAATTAAACAAGCTGTGGGCAGCACTTAGAATTGTGCTTGACAAATGAAAAAGTAAGCGTTAGTTGTAATTGACATCAAGAAGCAAGAAGTAGCCAGGTACGGTGGCCCACACCTACAGTCCCACCACTCTGGGGGGCTGAAGATGGAGGATCACAAGTTCAGCTCAGCTGAGATGATTTATTGGCTTATTGAGATCTTCACACAAAACAAAAGATTTAAAAATGACTAGGGATGTAGTTCAGTGCAAAGACTCTTTTGTTCAATTTTCAGTATTGCTTCCCCCCACCAAAAAAAAATTGGTAAGTAGCCACATAGTCACCTTTTTTTATCAAGCACATTACATACACCTGTAGAAAAAGACTGAGAGATGGTACAATGAATGTTAATGACTACCTCTCAGTGGTAGAAATTATAGATATTTTAAAATGTTTCCTTCTTATGTTTTGTAAATTTCCTACAATGAATATGATTAGTTGGACCAAAACAACTTATAAAAGACTAATTAATGCTTCTTGTATGAGGATAATAATTTGCATTTATTTGCAATAACAAAAAATTGGAAACAAAATAATAGTGTTCATTTGTAGGGATTAGTTCAATAAAGTACAGCTCACCCATATAATAGAGTTATTCACTTATAATTAAAAAACACATTGTTGAAAAATGTTTATTGGCATAAAATATCCATGATATGGCATAAAAATTAAATAACAATGCTGTATAAAATTTAGTGTCTCATTTACTAAAGATAAATATATTTTTGTATAACTATATTGCACACTGTATATATTCTAAAAATACTAACCACGATTATTGCCACTAATGGATTGCAAATACTCTATATTTCCTCTATATACCTTTATAATTTTTTAAATTCTTCTATAGCTTTTTAAATGGAAGAAAACACTAAATATTACAAAAATAGAGACTAAGCATAGTATTTTACTCAAAAATAGAGAAGTCCAGATTCTTACTGAAGGAATAAGTTGAAAGAAGTGGTGGCTCTCAATTTTCTTTCCATCTACAATTGACACCAAACAATCCCCAAGACCAAAAAAAAGTTTTCGTGGAGAATATAGCTGAACTATGAGTTCTAGACCCCAACTGCCCTACATCTACTCCATGTAGCAGAGCAGGCAGAGCCCAGCCCACAGCTCAATTCTGCCTGCAGAGAACGAAAGTACCTGCACATTCAAAACAAGAGTACTGCTTGGACTGCTCTGCCCACTCTTTATAAATTATATGGAAGTTAATGAGTAGAAAGAAAGAAAGGTAAATATAAGTAACCTCACTTAATTAGGACTGATAAGTACAAGTGGCTCCATGTTCATAAATTGAAACCCAGCAAGGCCAGTCTTTGCTGGGAGAAGGATGGTGGCGACAATACCAATTCTATCACCCATTTGGCCTCATTTTCAGCCTGCTTCCCTCACCCAGCAGATGTGGATATACCGGAGTGTTAGGATCAAGGGAGCAGCTTTTTTTAGCTAAGCTGACCTCAAACTCATGGTGATCCTCTCCCCCAGACCCAGGTTCCTCTGTTCTGGGATTACAGGCATGAACTATCATGCTCAGCAAGAGTAGCATTTTTAAAGCAGTGTTCAATTTAAGGTCAAATCTCAACACTCTTCAGCAAATGGCTAATGATGGCATTCTAAAAGTCAAAGTTGGAAAGAGTTTGCCTCTAGAATTACAAGAGTTTACCTCTTAAACACTCCTCAAAGGCCCATGTGTTAAAGGCTCATTTCCCAAAGTGGTACTTTGGGGAGCTGGTGAAACCTTTATGAAGCGTGGCCTAGTGGGTGTCTTTAGGTTGGTAGGAGGAACAGGGACCCTAGCACACTCTTCTTTCCTTCATGTACTTCCTGGCCAGGAAGAGAAGTTTTGCTCTGCCACATGCTCCTGCCATGAAATACCACCATATGTGCAAAGCAACAGGACCTATGGAGCTCAGATTTAAGACTTCAAAACTAACCATCTCAGATATTTGGTAGAGTGACAGAAAGATGACTTACGTAGGACCTTAATTTCCCAGTACTCTGTAAGCAATGTATTTGTCATTTTATGTAACCTCTGGAGATCCCCACATGTTATGATGATTTTAATATATTAGGGTGTGTATTCATATATGTGGTGTGTGTGTGTGTATGTGTGTGTATGTGTGTGTGTGTGTGTGTGTGTGTGTGTGTGTGTGTGTTGCCTATTCCTAAAAATGTGAAAGGAAGAGGAGATGGTTCTTGAGTAAGAAAAAAGAGAATAGGCATTAGAGACGGGGCTGGCTTGAAGTCTGCTTTGCTTACCGAATCACTTTCCCAAGGTGCCTAACTTCTCTGAATTGATGCTACCTTATCTACAGAACAGGAGTTATTAAACCAGCTTCATGATACTGGTAGGGAATTCTAGACACAACATTAAAAGCCCAGAGGCTTTTAATGTTAGGGTTAGCACAGAGTAAAGAACTAAATCTTGCAAATGCAATAAGAATTTCTGAAACTGTAGAAAAACAAAAGCATTATTCTCAAAGTTCTATAACCTCTCTTGGTTTGGTGCTCCTGCTGAAAATATTCTTATTTAGCTAGGTCTGTCGAATTTACTACTAGGGAGATCTCTAGGCACCTGAGAAAATCTCCCCTTCATATTACCAAAAAGTCACCTTTGCCACAATTATCCTGAAGCCTAGAATTTGTATGGTATCTCTTTACCATCACCATCTTTCAGATAAAAGCTAAACTAATTAGATGACCTCTTATTTGAAAATAGCACCTGCCTTGTGTATTAATCTGCTTTTTATTGCTTGGAAAAAAATAGCTGATGCACATAGTTTTAAAAGAGGAACTTTATGTGTGCTTACAGTTTCAGAGGTTTCAGTTCATGGTAGGCTGGCTCCAAGGGAGCATCATGGTGGAAGGGTTTGGTGTGGCATAGCTGGTAACATCACGCCAGCTGGGAAGCAGACAGCAGAGAAGAAAACCAGAGAGCAAGGGGCCAGAGACTGAATATAGAAACCAAGGTCACATACCCTGTGACCCACCCAAACTTAACAGAAGGGCGCTTCAGTAGCTTCTAAGTCTCTCAAGTCCACCAAGCTAACAATCAAGATTAACTGTCATACCCTGGGGGAAAAAGTTATTAGTATGGAGAACACTTATTCCACCTGCTGAAAATGTAATATATATTATCCAGGTGTTCAAATGTTTGTTCCCATATTCCAAATATATTAGAGGTATCAAGATCCAAACTACTCTTAGTCACAGTTTAAAATAGATACTTGATTATGAATTACAGAACCCAGGTTCCTAACACCTTCTTTAGCACCTTTGGAGATCTGATTTATACAAGTAGCAGTTGTTTTCATCCATATTTCCCTACTTATGAGTCTTAATTGTAAACAGAGAAAATCCCCATCAAATCCTGACACTTTTGTCACCCACAGAAAACACAACAGCATTTCTCAAGTAACAGAACTCCCCAGCTTTGCAAACTTCCTATTTCATAGCACTGAGGGAGAGAGAGGAAAAGGGGAAAAAAAGTACATCGAGTTCCCCTGAAGCCCCCTCCTGACATTTCCAGACTTATTAGCCAGTTTTCACACTGACTTCAATCAACCTCTTTAATCCTCCAAGGAAAGAGCATTTTTAATTCACCGATTGGCTGATAAGCTTGAAGCCAAAAAATGATTTACACGTAGATGAATTGTGCTTACAAGATGGAACTTCGAGCATTAGAAGCGGATCTGAATTTCCTATCTGTCATTTTATTTGCCACATTCATTTTTTCTCTGCCATTACCCTTGCTGATTGTGATCTTTCAGCGCTATTGGGCCCCTGCTTCCACAGTTTTTAATCTGCCTTTAATCCCATAGATTTTAAATATTCCCGGCACCGAGAGACTGGAGGCAATTAACTGCCCTTCTGATGCGCTCCTTATCAGTTGCCTCCTTGTATCTCTCAGAAGCAGCCTCAAGACACTTCCAGGCTGACAAATACTACCAGCATTTCAGATGAAGCCTGCGCTGCAAATGGGAATGTGAAGTCCAGCTGTGCACGCCCACACCGAGCAATCACAGGGCTTCTGAAGGAGGAAATGGGAAGAGGAGGTAGGGGATGGGCACAGTGTACCAACCCCCCACCTCCTTGCTCAGAAACAATGCTCTCATGATGTGTTTTGGATTTTTTTTAAGTGTCTCTTCTAATCTGTTTAATCTGATTGCTGTGTTTTAACTAGAAAATCATTTCTAGGTCTCTGTAGTGAAGGATTCAAAAGGAATGTCACAAGGAGACATCAGGTAAAATAAGCAATTTGAATCTGGCACATGTCTCTTTTCTAGGTCTTGTTTAATTTTGTGCCCAACACTGTTAAGGTTCAAACATGCACAATGGAATTCCGGACCACTAGTTGATATAACTGCCCCATGCATGTAACCAAAGTCTGTTCAGACTTTCAGGAATTCAGATTTTCTCATAAAATTTTGTAAATCACCTGCTACACCAAAGGCTAATTGGGTTCTGCATATTTAGTAATATATCCGGTGAGTTCTGAGGTCTCTAGTCAAGGTAACACAACTTGGTTATCAGGAAAGAAAAAGTAGATTATTATTCATCGAAACACAAACCAGTGATACATACATTTATATACATCCTAGAAACTACCAGATCCCATCCTAGTGCCCATCCAGGGCTATCTTGGGGCTGGTCCCATACCCTGGGGCTATCCTTTGGGCTGGTATTAAGGTTGAGACAGCTTGATTCTATCATTGACTTCCATCATGTGTTCGTGATTAAGAGCTTACACTTTTTTTTAGAGTTTAATATTAAGATGAAAAACCTCTGAATCCAAAGTTGTACTCCAAAAGATCAGAACTCTTCCAACCCACCTGACATCCCCCATCACAGAACCCTGGGATGGGCAGGTAGTTCTCTTCCATAATCACCCAGTCTCCTGTGCAGACATGCTTGATAGCAACTTAACTTCCAAATGGACGCATTATGTGGGCTCTTCATATGAAAGACGTTCACACTGGTTTGCATTGTGTTGTATATGTGATCACATACATTTCTTGTAAATTCTTCTTAATAGGTCAGAATGCCATCAGTTTTTAGGAAGTTGATGCTTCTGTCAGTAGTAATTTCTTCCGCCACATCCTCAGCCACAGCCCTTTTGGTTTAGGCTGACATCTCCTAGTAGACATGCCATGCGTTTTCCAGTGAAGGAGCAAATGTGATCTTCCCTCCATGGGGAAAAATGATGTAAGTGTGTGACTGTACTCAATTTTAAGGCTTGGTCCCTAAATCAAACAACATTTTGTTAAGGTGAAAAATAGGCATTACATAAGCTGGCCATTGTGTATCCAACAGGAGTTCTATATCTTTTGAAAGGTGCTCTTTTTTTAAGTACAAAAATTACAAAGAATGATGTCCAACAGGGAAAAAGGATATGGTAGAAGAGACAAACAATGCATTAAGTGCATATGGTTAATTGATTGGCTCCACTTTCTGTCCTAAAAGAAAAACACAAGCCTTTTCATTCGCCCTCTATGGCAAGCCAGGAACATGGTAAATGGACAAATTTTACAGGGTGTACAAGCAGCAGCGCTGTGTTGAGAGGTTGTTTATAAACAGCACCCAACAACATAAACAAGGAGAACATCAAGAAAAGCCAGTGATGAGAAAGAGGCCAAAACTTCCTTATATAACGGCAGAAGCATCGGGCAGCAGCTCTCACTGTGTTGTTTTGCTGTGACTTGCAGCTTTGCTTAAGCATTTTAAAGATTCTTGCAGGTCTTTTTCAAGCTGCCAGCTCTAGCCTACGAATTATGGTAATGTGCCACTTCTGAGCCCTCGGCAGGATTTGCAACAGAGAAATCACATCAGCCTATGCTGATTAACAATTCCATTCCATCCAGAGATTTATATAAAAAAACTATCTTACATTTTGCTTTTTAATAAGAATGATTGCTATCTCAAATTGAGTCCCAGCAAATTTTAATAAAAGGCCCAAGGTTGAGTGGCATTTTGCATGCTGATTTAGCTGTGATTGCTCGCTTTTGATGAGCACTAGCCTGGCATGTATAGCTCTCCTCCGAGCAGGTTTAAAGACCAGGAGTAAGGAAAAGGATAAAAATAAAAACTTCCAACTAAAATTCAAGTTCTTTTCTTTCTGTGATTGATTACTGAATAAATAACAACACGTATCTTTGGATTCAGCCTAAGAGTGAATTCCCTACAGCTAAACAGCTGTTTTTTATAATGGCTTTTAATATACCACCCTGTCAAAGTATATTAACTTTGATGACTGCAATTATTATTTTTAAAAGATGCTATCAACCTATTTATCTATCTTCTGTCCTGATATTTCTTCTTAAATCAAATGGAGACCCATAAGCAAGTAGCACTTTGATTTTCAGATAAGTAAATTGTCTACAAATAAATATCTTTTGGGGGAAGCATTCACCTTTGGTGAAATACAAGGCAAATTAATTATTTGAGATAATAAAGCTTAAAATAAGCTAGGGTTTTTAGCCTATGGCAATTATTGATGATAGACTTCTCCAAGAAAGCAAAAAACATATAGGCATAAGCTCATATGGTTGTGTGGGGACTTTTATGTATTTGAAAAAACTAACTAATCAGTGGTTAGAGTTCTATGGAATGTGTTAATGACTGCTGTTAGACCACACTTATCTCTGTTGTCATTGATTTCATTGTTATGTGGAGTTACTTATTCTAATTATCTGCTACTAGCAGGTCTGGGCACAAAGCTTAGGCAAGTGTCCTGTTTTGAGTTTGTCTGCCTCCCAAGGGAAGGTTTGACTGACTAACACAAGACAAATAAGGCTGATTATGCATGTATGATTCATTCATTGGGTAAAGTTTCACCAACTAGATAGATCATAAGTTTCTGAAACAGATATCCTAATCTAGAAAAGCCCTAAATATGTTGAGCTATATTGCAGAGACAACAAAATCTCAAAATGCATAAAACAATTTTCAATACAATGTAAACAGTAAGCAAATATCTTTCCAATACTCAAGTACTTCTCGGATATATTTCCTCCCCCTCAAAAAAAATCAATTTGACTTAATTGGTTTTCATAGAAAATGGAGAAACAAAGCAACATAATGAAGACAGTGATCATATGACTTTTCATATTATAAAATACATTTAATTAATCAATATTGTCAGAATTTTCCAATTAGTTGAAGTTTATCCCTTTAACCTTCTTTGTTATTTTAACCATTTGTTTTAGAAATATTGCTTATAGTCTATGGCCACACCACCCTAAATGCGCCTGATCTTGTCTGATTTCGGAAGCTAAGCAGGGTCGGGCCTGGTTAGTACTTGGATGGGAGAAATATTGCTTATAAGTGTTTTATATTTTATACTTTCTTTAAAAATCTGTAGTTTAACCATTCTTGTTTTAGTGCATCACAGATATTTCTGGTCTATGCTAAATATTATATAGTTTTATAAATAACTGATAATATAAGGTTTTGTACTATAATTTGTTTTTAAATAAACATTTTGAGCATATATGATGAACCAAATGCATTACTAAATCCTGGGGAATACATAGCTAAATAAGACACAAATCCTGTCCTCAACCAAGAAAATCCATCTAGCCAAGGAAACCAAGCAGCAGGCACTTTAAACATAGGGCGGTCAGTGCTGTAAGAGAAAATACTGGGTAGTAACAACACACATTGCTTGATGAGAAGGTGATTGGTAGAGTGATGTAAACTCAAAACTGAGTATTAAATGTTCAATACAAGTTAACTAAGCTAAAAGAGAGAAGAGGTCCTTAGGTAGAGAGAGCAGGAATAAAACTAAATCTTAATAGCTGTAGGTAGCAGGGAATTTTCAGTGTATTTTAAACAGTTAACAAATATTTATGGCATCTTCTCTGTATCAACTGTCTCTCCATATGCTGGGGTGTAGTTATAAACAATAAAGCTAGTCCTGGCTCTGTGGACTTTACATTTTAGTAAAGGGGTCTCCGAATTGTAGGGAAAAATTAAAAATAATTCGAAGAAGATCATGTAAAATGGAGAAAGGATGGCAAGAAAAATTAACCAAGGACACAAGATCTATTTCAGATTGGATGGGATAGAAATTGGAAATGACTAGAGAATTTAGAAAGTAGTCAGATTTCCATACCTGAAATTGACCACACTGCTCAAGAAAATTGATTTGAAAAGAATAAGACTGAGAACAGGGAGAGCGGACAGGAAATTGTTTACCTAAGTCTAAGTGAGGAAAGAAAAACACTAAGACAATGATCCTGAGCTGAGGTGGGTGCCATGGTGGGCACCAGAGGAACACAGGGGCAGCTGAGGAATGGAATGGGTGGGATCCTATCGTGAATAATGTGGCCCATGGCAGAGAGGAGATTGTTGGATAGCGATGATCTTTTATTTCGTTGGTCTATGTTTGCAGTGCATGACCTTTACATTCTTTGTGTAGAGTTGATAGCTATATGTAACACATCTTAATTCCTTTTTTCAATCCTTTCTCTCCAATCCCTCCTACCTCCCCATCTCTTGATCTCCTTCCCATTTGAGAAAGATTTATCTTCCTGCTTACTATTATCTATCTTTTATTTTGTTCTTTATTTATAATTTGGGTTCCTCATAGAAGGAAAATTATACAATATTTAAACTTGTGTGTCTGATTTGCTTTCTTAATTATGGCCTCAAAGTGCATCCATTTGCCTGCAAATAACTCAAGTTTATCTTTCTTTATGGGAGAGTAGTACTCCACTACCATTTTATTTATCCATTTATCTGTTCATCTGACATATAGGCTACTTCCAAGATTTAGCCATTCTGAATTGTGCTGCTATAAATATGCATGTGCATGTATCACTGTAATGTGATGTCTTTAACTCTTTTAGGAACATTCTTGGTGAATAGCTAAGTCAAATGGAATTTCTAGTTTTAGTTTTTTGAGCAATCTCCATACTGATTTCCATAGTGGTTTTATCAGTTAATACTCCCACAACAGTTAGCCTTGCCAGCATTTGTTATAATTCAATTTTTTTGGGCATGGCCATTCTTTCCAGAGTAAGAGAGAATCTCAGCATTGTTTTATTTTGCCTTTCTCTAATGACCAGTGATGCTGAGCATTTCTTCTTGTATTTGTGGAATATTTGTACTTTGTGAATTATCTATAGAAAAGAATCCACTTTTAGCTAAGGCAGTAGTCGAAGAACATTGTTAAGGATCCACGAAAAGTAGATTTGGGGATGAAGTGGGTTTGGGGAGATGATAGAGACAGCTTTTGGGGTTCGATCAGGTTGAATAGAAGTGTGGATATGAGCAGGGGTGTCTATAACTGTGAATATGAGTGTCTTTGTTAAGGTGAGCATGATGTGAGACAATCACATGGGTGTAACAGACGTATAGTTGGTTATATAGGCCTGATGCTTGCTAGAGAGATCAGGGAACATTTTCCTTTAGTGCTAAATGCCTGTGGGCTTCTGTTCTGTCTCCTTTCTCAATATTAGGTGTTACCTTTATATGCAATTTTGCCTATATTATTTGTCCCCAAATATCTTGTATATTCCCACATGTTGTTTATTTATACTCTTGTCTGGGCAGGACTAACCCCTCTTCTTATCACCCTAGATACTTGTCAAAATTCCAACCCCTCAATGAAAGACTTAAATGCAAAAAAACTAATACATAAAAGCATGAGAATAAAATAGCTTGTATGATTTTTTTGTGGGGGAATGGGATCTTGGGGAATAACTCACCAACAATAAGAGCAAAGAAAAATGTCAAGAATATGTCTAGGCATTTCAGAGAGAAAGAAAGAAAGAGAGAGAGAGAGAGAGAGAGAGAGAGAGAGAGAAAGAAAGAAAGAAAGAAAGAAAGAAAGAAAGAAAGAAAGAAAGAAAACTGATGAGCCAGGCATGGTGGCACACGTCTGTAATCCTACTCAGGAGGCTAAGGCGGAGTCATCACTGTAATTTCAAGGCCAGTGTATGCTACCTGGTGAGAACCTATCTCAAAAGAAAAAAGACAAGAAATCAATGAAAATATGAAAGAATGACTGACTGTGCTAAAAATGAAAGCAGTACCAATATCAATGAAATCACTCATGAGAAAATTATTTACACCTATTAGATTCCCCAAAAGTTAAAGAAATAATTGTAGGAAAAATACTTCTGTGTTGGCAAAGGTGAAACGAACCAAGTATCTTTATATTCTGCTATTAGGAATGTAAATTTATAGCATTTCTGGAAGGAAATTTGGCAAATGTACCTAATAAATCTCGAAAGATTTATACATCTTTTCCTAGTAAAATCTTTCTGAGAACTTGTCCTAAGGAAAGAATCACTGCTGTACATAAATCTTTATGTATAGGATGTTCATTGCAGCTTTATTTATAATAGAGAAAAAGACTGTGTTCATTAGGAGGCAGTTTCTTAAATTATAATACATGAGCTGGGATTTTATCATCCATTTAAAAAGTCAAAGACTCCATTTAAAACATAAGAAATTTCTCATATATTTTTAACAAATGTAATTAATTCATTATTAATTACATAAACAATGAAAAGAGACAAACTATTCAAAAGGACTATCATATGGCTAAGTTTTTCAAAGATTATTCTGTGTGCTTGCCAATTTTTAACATAATCCTCTGCTCTGATGACAGAGAAATATTTGGCTAAAATAGACCTATATTTGTAGTTTTCTACTTTTTAGAAGAAAATTTCTTTAACATTGCATTGAAATATTAGAAAAAATTGTTATTAGAGTGAGTATTCATACTTTACCAAAAGCTTAAGATGAGTAAATTGAGTAAAAAGTAAGAAACCCATAATAAGGAAGTTAAAATTATCTGAGATTTATAGCTCTCAATCTAGAATCAACTCAAAAACTGTTACTTAATAAAGCTTAGTGAGGCTGGTGATTCAAAATATGTACCATAGTTTTCCTAGAAGCAATAGATATCAGTTAGAATTTTCCACTCACAGTAGTAACCTCAGTATTCAGAAACCAATGAATAAAAGACCAATAATCTAACGATAAAATGGGAAAAAACCATAAGCAGGTAATCTACAAATTTACAAAATGTATGTAAATCCTGAATATGTATAAGATGAACATTAATAACAAAAATTTGAAAATGAAACCAAAGTTAGACATTAGTTTTCATCCATCCTTTGAAAGTATCATCTGAAAATTTTTAAAAAGTGGTAGTTGTCACTGTTGAAACAGCATGGATGTCACAGCTTAGATCTTAAGTGACCCCCAAGGCCCAATGCTGAGTGCCTGATTGCCAGTATATGAGGAGATGGGAAGGTGGGAGAACCATTAGTACTCGAAAGGAAGTTGGATCATCTGGGGAGTAACCTTGAGTGGAAGGGCCTATTAAGACCCTGACCTACTATCTCTTCCCTCACTGTTTTCACTTCCTAGAAACCATGATGTAAGCTGCTTTGTTTCACTTTGCACTCCCTGTCTTATTATTCTGCCTTGCATGCGTCAGAACCAATGGAGTTGAGCAGGCCTGGCCTGAAGCCACTGAAAACGTAAGCCAAAAATAAATTTTTCCTCTTTATGCACTGATTATCTTATATATTTTGCCACAGTAACAGTTGATTAATACAATGAGGAAACTGATAATTCTGTATATAAGCAATGAGGAAATAAAGGAATTTAATTATGTAACAAAGTGCTTCTGAGGACACGTTTCAAGTATGTGTATACACAACACACACATTTTTAATTTAGTTTGGTTTTGTTTGATTTGGTTTGGCTTTTTGAGACACTGTCTTTCTATATAACCCAAACTGGGCTTGAATTAGCACTCTCCTGCCTCAACCTCTTGAGTTCTGGGACTCTAAGCCTGTGCCACCACACCCAGCTCGAGTTTATATTCTTTACAACAAACAAATTGAGTTTTTCATTAGAAATCAATATATACCCCATAAGTCACCTGTCTTTACTACAAGTTATAAACAAATAGGTTTTCTCCAAACTTTGAAACGTCAGGATTTCTTTTCTTTCAGCATTTCCTTAATATAGCCTTGTGTTATTTGTATCTTTTCTCTCTGTTAGAAAAGTACTTTACTCAACTTCTACAGTTACCACCTAGAAATCACATGCATGAATAGTAGGTACTTAGTTTTTCCCATAGTTAGGTTCTAAGTTACAGAAAATTTATATTTAATAACAATCTGATTTTTACAACCCACAGAACAAAACACCTTATAGGTCACCTATGATTATAACAAAGATCATATTTTTAAAAGAGCTGTAAACTCAGCATTAGTCACATTATCCTCAATACATTTTTATGTTTAATAGATTTTTTTAGCTTTTATTAATTTATAATATCTGGATTGGAGCTAGTATTTAGTTCCCTAGGTGATATTTTGTGGTAGTAATATATTTTCCTTTTTTTAAAAAATACTTGCAATTGAATCCAGAACCTTTGCACTGAACTAAATCCCCAACCCTTTTTATTTTAAGACAAATTCTCCCCAGGTTGTCCAGATTGGCTGTGAATTTGTGATCCTCCTGCTTTACCCTCCCAAGTAGCCAGGATTACAAAAGTGCACAACAAGGCCCATCTAGAAATAGCATGCTCTGAGGTGATACCCTTGCGAACAGTAGACTTGATCATTAAAAACATTCACCTACCCATAATAATTATTGCATTCTATGATGCTGGAATTTGATGGGCTGTCAGGTAGATTATGTTTCTTCCTTACCTTTTTTAGGTAAATACAGTATTTTGGAACTCATAGATAAAGCTGAAACCTAAAAAGAAGATATGACTTCTTAAGCTGCCTGATTACTTACTAAGAAACTTTTAAGTGAAACAAAAACCAAATTCTTCTGATACCAAATCATATATTCACTTGCCAAGTATGGAAAATAAAAATATATTTATTGCTATTTCCTCTTCTAGGGTCTGTCATTCAATGAACTGTGTACAGTACGTGTATATGTGTATGTGCATAAAAGAGAAATGCAGAGAACTGATCAAGGAGAAAAGAACCGTGAAGGAAAATTGGAAAATAACAAAGATGAGCCCCCAGTTTCATGTCTGGGTCCCTTGAGAATAATAGTCATACCCCACTGTCCAAAAAAACTGTCTGGAGAACCGGATGTTGCCTGAACATATATAAAGAATTCTTCAGTTAAAGTGAATGAAGAGGAAATAGGAGAGACCAAGGATAAACCCAAGGTTGCAGGGAAATCAAAAAGAAAGTAAATCAATTGTTCTCATAATGACTTAGACTTCACTCACCACTCGCTCTCACAAAACAAGAAGGAAAAGAAATATATTTGGAGAGTCAGTTTGACTCTCCAAGAATGAGAATTGGGACCCAGAGCAAGCATTCCTCAGTTGATGGAGGGGCGCTGAAGCCAAGTACAGATGCGCTGGTGATGTGGAGATGTCATGACGGACTTTTCTCAGGAGTAAACGTAAAAGAGAGTCCTAGGAACCAAAGGGGTGAAGGCAGCTATCCATATTATACCAGAAATGCAATTAAATACTGAACCAGAAATTAAGCTGTCTTAGTCACTCTGATCTTTCCAGTCTACTTCTTGTCTATGCTTTTAAACAAAGCACATGGCCAAACAAAGAGACATAGACCAGTCCAAAATGTCAGTCTCTATTCTTAGGAAATAAAGGATCATACCTACTTTGAAAATAATTGTGAATAGAAAGATAAATTATGACAAACGTTCTTGGGATTCAAGAGATCTTGCCATTACAAATTGGGAGGCAATGTGTTTTTTCTTCGTTATACTGCTTGATTTTAACAATATAAATAGATATACGTAGCACAACAGTTTTAATCAATACATTTACCCCCTGCAAAACAAAAAAGTGAAAAAGGCATGGTAACCAGGGGAAAAGTTCAGAGTTTACTCATGGATATGAAAAGAAAAGAATAGTGAGAAAACTACAGGCTCAAAAGAAACTTTTCAACATGGAAGGATCTGTAATGGTCTAAGGGCCGAAAGAAGGAACTGATAGATAAGAGAATAAAGAAAAAAGGATTTTACCAGGGGCTGGTGTCAAAGGATGTAAGCACCAGTGTTAGGACTGACTTAGACAAAAATCGGAGGACATATCTTCCATGACCTCTTTGGAAAAATATGAGAAAAGTAAGAAGATAGATATAAAGACATACATTCATGGAGAAGACAACAGCAGTGGTGGAAGTGATTAGGGGACAAAAGCAGCAAGCCAAAGACAGTAAGATAGAGGAGTCCAGGATCTTTGAGGGTAGTGCATGAATTAGTTGCCTGTGTGAATTTCAAGACAGAAAGACAGGCACAAGGGAAACAAGACAAAATAGAAGAAAAGGTAAAGTTAATGAGTACAGAGAAATGAAAGTGGATATGGGTAAAGAAGGTGTGAGGGGACCCTGGAGACTCAAATGCAAGACCCTGGAACCCCGTAAGGAGCTCTACAGAAGTCCTATGGATGGGAACCAAGGATACAGGGTAATATAAATAAGGAACCAGAGGAGGAAGTCTCAAAATTCAGGGACATCAGATGAACCATCTCCCAATGAGCCCTTCCACCCTAAAAACTGAAAAAAAAGAATTGGGGGGTAGCAATAGGAAGACACTGAACCAGGTGATTCAGTCCCAAGTTCCCTTTTCCGTTAATCAGGTACAAGCCAGACAGAGCAACCCTCTGAAATGGGTCACATCTAGAAATAGTTCTATTAAAACTATGTTTGCCAGAAAGCAGTTGCCTGGTACTTTGATTCCTCAAAATACCTTCAGGCTCTAATTTCTGTTACTCTATGCTTCTACTCTGGGTCCAATCTTGATTACAGTATAGGAGTTTTGTGCATTGTATTTATGAGTCCAAAGGGTTAAGGCCTAGACACAGATAATAAATGGATATAACCACACAGGTAGAAGAGTAGCTGTTTCTTCTGTTGTTCAACCTTTTTTGTTATCATTACATCGCTTCTCCACTTTCAGTAATAAGCCATGAATGAATATGCCTCCACTTTTCCATTTCTTGCCTTTTGAAGTTAATTCTCAATCCTAACTGTAAATCAGAAATGGTGCAATCTTTTGATATGTCATAGAGCAGTGAAAATTTAATTTATATAATATCTTCCCGTTTTAAGTGCCTTGTTCAATTGAAGCAGAAGCAGCTGTGAATGATGGCTAAGTTAAGAATAAAAAGTAAGATCAAAGTGATGTCTGTCATTATGATTTCAAACAGCAAGCACCACTTGGGGAGGTTTGGGCAAAATATTAAAAAGAATGTGGTCCACTAACTGAAATAGAATATAGATATATAGAAAGTGAGGCATTCTGTAAGTTTCTGAATTACTCTGCCCATAAAAAATCTGAGATTATCATGAAAATGAACAAGTGCTTTTACATTAAATTCTTACATGATTGTGTGTGTGTGTGTGTGCACACATGCACACATACACATGTGCACATTCGCACAAAACTTAGGGGCAACTGTTCAGTGCAAATGTGCCCTACGAGTTCTCATCTTCAAAAATAAGTGTACTTTTTCATTGGTGGAAACACTAAGCACAGGAAAGATGCTAACTTCCAAAGTGCTGCAGTTAGTGCTAAGTGAGAAAGGAGCAGGAGCAGGAATGGAGTCCTAGAGATTAAAAGAGAAGCAACAGGACTAAGTGGGGACAGGCCTGGCACCCTTCACAGGTCATGGCTTCATACTCTGCAAAGTACCTTGAACTAATAGTAACCCACTGACAGTTGGTCTCTGAATTCCTAAACTCAGTATTAACATGGAAAACAATGTAAGTCCCTTAATGGAACTAAAATATCTATAGGAAGAGTGTGCTTTTATTGGAAGTGAATTGGAGTATTTGGACAACAGCCCTCTAAACACACATATTAATAGAGTTCAGAGGAGGAAAAGATGGTCTGTTTTACTGCCAGTGGTGTAATTTTTACAATGTTAAAAGACTTTCTAGACCACATACAATGAAATTCCTAGTGATGCTGGCTTATTAAGTATAAAGCAGACACAGGTTGATTTTCAGTAAACCCTGAAGGTCTTGGAGGAGGAAAAGATAGCTACACTCACCCAGATTGCAGAAAGTATAAGACACAGTGGTAAAGCCATTGGCAAACAGTCTCTAACACCCAAAACCCTTTGTCAGGACATTTGCCAAATCAGCCCCAGAACTCATTGCTGCCCAGAGCCCTGATAAGATGCTATCAGCAGACCCCCTAAGTATCTTAGGCACTGTAAGCAGATCGCAGGGCAATTACCACCAAGAGGGAAAGCTATGGGCCTCATTGATGCGAGGTTAATATTGAACACAAGGCCACTGATCTTTCTCTGCATCTTATTTCTAATTGTAAACTTGTTTCCCAGCCACCTGGGGTTGGTTGGTTGGTTTGTGATTGCTTTGGAGAGGCACTGAGAATCTACTTAGAGTAAATATTTCAATACATAATCCTGATTTTAAATTTATTTAGGGGCTTGTTTTTCTTATTTGAAGTGCTAGAAGAAGATACAAACAAAATGACTTTATTCAAGCATTCTCATGTTCCATATGATTATCCTTTATTAAATGTCTACTGTATCTTAGGCACTATATTACATATACAATAAGAATCAATTCTTTCAAAATTGTGCCCAAAGTAACTATGTTACACACACCTAATAGGAGAAAGCTGATATTAGAATGACTGGGAAACTAACGCAAATCAACTTGGATACAAGTAGTAGGGAATGAACTCTGTATATATCAATACCAAATGATTGGGGCATAATTCTGTATCTATCCCACCAATGATCAAACAATTATTTGTTGCAGAGATTTTACATAAGTAGAAATTAGTACATTCAAGGTTTATTTAAGGTTGATATAAAGACTATTAAAACAAATATAGGACAAAAATAATAATTCTGAAATTTCTAGTCTGGGACACTAGGGAATGTTAATGCCTTTAACTGAGAACCCGAGAAAGAAAAAATAAAAGAATGGCAACAGATGTGGAGGACAAAGTTGGGACCACTTCAGTTGTGAGGAGCAGGCTTTTTGAAAGTGGCTGAATCTAGAGTTTGTGATTGATTCGTGGTTCAGTGCTGGGATTAAGGTTGTGAATGCTGCATCAGCCCTAAGGTGGGTCCTCAGCATACAATATAAGGAACAGAAAGAGGTTTATCCCCTCTTTCTGTTGTTGTTTTGCTGTTTTTTGCCACCGTATACTATTGCCTTCTGCCATGAGCCATTCTGCCTTGAAGTAAGTCATTTATGGACTAAAATCTCCACAAACTGTGAGCTAAATAGACCATTCCTTCTGTAACTTTGAGTGTTGGATATTTTGTCTCAGTGACAAGAAAAGTAACTAACAAACACACAAATGTTTCATGAAATCTATATTTGTTTATATATCACGTTATTTTTATACAATATGTTTTATGTGATATGTGATGTTATATAAAATTTAATTTTTAATTATATAATGTCATTTTATATATCCATTATATTTATTAAACCAATATATTAAAAATGGGAGAAGAAAGAATAAATAATAATTTGCTCATAATATCACCATTCCAGCACAATTACCTTCAGTGTTTGTCTTGTATTTATTTATGCCTTTTTGCTTATGATGGTATTGGAAGTGTATGATACTTTTCCTCTTCATGATATGATATTTCAAGAATTTCACTACCTAATCATCATACTTGTCATTTTTCACAAATATCTTTCACTTCATCCAGTGGATGTTAGTAACTGACAGTCCTTTTATAGTTGGGCATTTAGCTTGCTTACAACCTTTTCTATTTTAAAATGAGGCAGAAAATGCCCTCCCCACTGCCAATCTGTTAGTTGCCCAGGTAACAGTTCCTGTTACAAGTTCTGTTACTTCTGTCTTCTAAAAGCAGCTGGTCACTTTGATGCATAGCCGGTCCCTATGATGCATGTTATAAGAACCAATCAAAAACCACCGAATATTCAGCTTCTGCGCTTCCTGCTTACTTATCCCATAAAAGCCCCACACTATCAAAGGCCTTTGATTCCAGTCAGTACCCACTGACATAAAATAAATCTGCCTCAAACTCGTGGGTGTCATTTTGGTGTTTCTGTTTGCCATTGCAAAATCAACTTGTGTTGAGTAAATTCGTGTACCCTTCTTGGGTATGTGCACAACAATAGGATTCAGGGATGTTCAGTTTCTGATTTTGATGAAGTCAAGTAAATAATATTAGACACATGAATCACGAGTCTATCTTTCAGAAGAGAAATTAAAGCTGGAGATCCAGATATACCTTTAGAGATGTAGATACTAGAGACAGGTATACTCCAGGGGTTGAGGGAATTCTAAAATATGACCCCTAATTCTCTCACATTTCTCCCATTAAGAGACGATATCCATATTCCCCACCCCTGAGTCAGGTAGTGTTTGTATCTTCTTTAGAAGAAAGACTTTAGGGCCAGGGATTTAGCTCAGCAGTGTCATCACCTGCCTGACAAGTGTGAGGTAATGAGTTCGATCTCCGGTACCAAAAAGAAAGAAAGAAAGACTTTAATGTCTGTGGAAGAGTGGCTCAAAGTGCCAGAGAGCAAATGACACTAGGTAATAGCCAACGTTATGTTGTAAAAGTGTCTGGTGCTTCACCTGCTTCCCTTGGCATTTGTGCTCAGCAGACGTTACTAGTTGTGGTACTGTGAAAAGCCCCATCCACATGGAGATCGCAAATGTAGATTCGCTGCTTGAGTCTCAAATGAGACTTCAAATCATCCCAGCCTGAATCTCAGACATCTGAGGGAAGAAGCATTCAGAAAATTCTGGGCTCCCCCTGTGGAAATCACATCTCAGCCATTTGACTCATTCCCTGTGAAGCCCAAGATAACACGGAAGAGATGTGAGCCATCATGCTATCTCCTGTTTTAATCCCCAGTCCGCGGAATATAAAATCAAAATAAAATTGTTGCTCCTATGTGAGACTCAGTTGAGGACTGTTCGAAATACTGTACTAACCAGAGCCAATTTTGATACTTGGAAATAGATTGTGCTATAAATCCAAAACTTGTGGCACTGGTTTTGGAGCCCAGTGGTGCTCATAGAGGCAATCAGTGAGGAGTGGAAGAGAAGGGAAGACAATCTCCTCAGAAGCTAAAGCGAGGAGCCACTGCTATGGAGCAGCAGTAAGTTCTGTAACACTGTCAGACACAAAGTGAACTTGAACTCAACCATGAAAGTAAAGAGAATTTTAGGAAGAACATTAAAGAGTCACTGACAACCTAAAACACACTGAGAGAACGATACATAAGCCAAACAATAAATTCCTCCATGCTTTACTGTAATTTGGAGAGAATGTATCAGCTATCAAATCTGTAGCAGAAAGCAGGGTCTCCTAGAAATAAGAAATGGTCTTGGGCAAGGGTCAAATTCAAAATGCTGTCAGGAAAATGGCATCTCAGAGTAAAGAAGACAAATCCTAATCTGCAGAATCCATGAGAATAAAACTGATTATTTTTTTGGCCACTAAATTTGGGGTAGCTCATTTTGCAGTAAAAGAGATTTTTGGAATAGAACCTATTGTTAAAATGGAAGAATAGTTTGAGGCCTAGGAGAACAAACAGCAAAATTTACTTTATGAGCAGAATTAGAAGAAAATGTTCCTTTACAGGAAGAGATTGTTCATTTGCAGCAATGCTAATGGAACATAACTTTTTCTCCTTATATTTTTTAAGATTCTGGAGAACCCAGCTCGGGACCCCACACATTCTAGGCAAGTATTGCCACTTAACCTAATTTCTTTTACTCAACCTAATTACAAGGTGTGCTCAAAATAAGCACTGCATGTTTAAAAAAGAACATTTTTCACTACCACAAAAGACTCACTGCAGTTAATCTCACTAAATCTCTCTCTAATTTGAACACACTTCTTCCAACATTCCTTGTTGCTTTCTGCAGCAATTCTGGAAGTCTTCTTTCAAGAATATCTTCAGTTATCCTGTCAGGATTGTCCTCAATCAATGCAAAGCATTTATGTATCACTTTGGAGAAGAGCCAGAAGTCCCACAGTGCAAGATCCGAGGAATGGGGTGAGTGAGGACACACTGTTACATTTTAAGAGCCTGGCTTTCTGTTAACTCTCAGATCATTTCCCAGAATAACTATTCCATTTAGCATTCCCACCAGCCAGGTGAAAGATTTCCCGTTGCTCCTTATCTATCAAAATTTGCATCATCTCTTTTTTATTTCAGCCACTGCATAAGATACACAATAATATCTCACTGTAGTATTTGTTTTCCTAATAATCAATTTTCTTATTTGCTTATTTTTCTTGGTTTTTTTTTTTTTTTTAATTTTCGTAAGGAAGTAGTTCAAATCTTTTGCCCATTTTTAAATGGATTGTTTATTCTCTCACTATGGACTTTTTGGAGTTCTTTATTCTGGATATAAATCCTTTGTCTGACTGTTGATTTTCAAACATTGTTTCCTAATAGTGGCTTATCTTTTCGGTTTTTAAGATTGTTCTTTAAAGAGCAAAATATTTAATTTTGATGAAGTTCAACTTATCAATTTTTCCTTTTATGGTGGGAAATTTTATCCACGAAAGATAAGGAGAGAAAGAAAAAACCAAAGCCAGGCATAGTGGTAATGCCTATAATACCAGGATCACTGCAAGTTGGAAGCCAGCCTGGAGGATAAAGTGAGTTCAAGGCCAGCCTGAACTGCATAGCAAACCCTGTCTCAAAAACATCTAAAAAGAAAAAAATGAAAGAGAAAGAAACAGAAGAAAGGAAGTAAGGAGAAAAGGAGGGAAGGAGAGAGGGAGAAAGGAAAGAAGGAAGGAGAAAGAAAGAAAGAAAGAAAGAAAGAAAGAAAGAAAGAAAGAAAGAAAGAAAGAAAAGAAGAAAGAAAGAAAGAAAGAAAGAAAGAAAGAAAGAAAGAAAGAAAGAAAGAAAGAAAGAAAAAGAAAAAGAGGAAATTGGGGGTGGATCTGTTTTGTAACCCTTTTGTGGTAGTGCCCCCCACTCCACCTGTCCGACAGAGAGAATGCCAGCCCCTGGAGACATTGCCAGACCCCGGAGGGTCAGGGGGTCTCTCCCCGCATTCTTAAAATAAAGGTCATTTATATTTCATACTTCTTATCTTTTCAGCCGCGCCAGAATTCTATCATATGTTTCCCTGACCAGGAATCCAATTCTATCATTATGGATGACAATGTTCCATTTGTGTCTAGGTGTGATAGTACACAGCTAAATACAGCAGTTTACTTGGAGACTTCATAACAGCAAATGAGCCCCTAGCAGGGATCCAAGTACCCCAAAACTTTTAGGATCCTTCAGAGCTACTTGAATTATTGACTCCTGCAAATAAAGAAGCTCAAAGGATCTGGTCTTCTTTCTCTGCTCCGGTAACTAATTAAAGCCTGAAGATCTCAAAAGTACTTTCTAATTGGTTTCATTGTTTTGTTTATTGTGCTTAACATAGTGCAGTTAACATTTACATTTCCAATGGTCCACCCTGACATTTCAGTTGATTTCAAATGACCCTTAATGGTTTTCTTTTCTCTCTCTCTCTTTCTCTCTGTCTCTCTGTCTCTCTGTCTCTGTCTCTGTCTCTCTCTCTCTCTCTCTCCATATATATATATATATATATATATATATATATATATATATATATATGTATTGAGGACTGAACCCAGGGCCTTCACACTTTAGCATAACCTTTGGAATCCATTGGCTTACAGAAGGGTCATTTTTTTTTTCCTTTTACAGGGCTTAGAAGAAATGTGGGTTTGTGTGTGCATTAGAAATCACATATTTGCATAAGAAAGGTGGTACACAGCTTTAATTTCTGCACTCTGGAGGCAGAGTCAGGAGTATTCAAATTCAAAGTAAGTCAGGGCCATAAAATGAATTGCAGAGCCAGGGACTTAGCTCAGCAGCATAAGCACCTGTATAGCAAGCACAAGGTCTTGAGGCTGACCCCTGGTACCAGAAAAAAGAAAACCTGAATTGCAGTCATGGTCAGCAGACTTCATAGTAAGAACCTGTCTCAAACAAACAAGCAAACAAAAACCAATCAGGCATGGTGGTGTGTGTCAATAATCGCAGCAAGAGGATCACAAGTTCAAATCCAGCCTAGAGAACAAAACCATATTACTGCTCATGCTTCTATCAACAATGCAGAGGCCACACAGAGCCAACCAGACTAGAGGACTAGCATTTTCTTGTTCATGCCCTGCATGTCCCCAGATCCTTGAGATCTCCCCTCCTGAACACCTTTTCTCATCCATTTCTATATCCACCAAAACCATCCTTAATTCTACAAACTGAAAAAAAGCATATCTACGTTTAGTACACTGTCACTATTTTAATATTAATCACATTGCCCTTCCTATAATGTTTATCACATGTTGTTCTCTATCCCCATGCACCTAGAGTTTCATATAAGATCATGCTTTCCTCACTCAATTCTCTCTGTTTCTCTCTCTCTCTCTCAAAGATTTGCAAACATTTTCACCTTGTCTATAGCTCACCTTTTCATTCTCTTAAATGTACTCTTCAACAAGCAAAATTTTCCTAGTGTTGTGGCACACATCTGTAGTCCCAGCTACTCAGAAGGCTGAAGCAAGAGGATAACAAACTCAAGGCCAGCGTGGGCACCATAGTGAGACCCTGTCTCAAAGTAAACAAAAGGTTTCTGATACAGATTACTGGTAGAGCATCCATCTAGCATGCATGGTGCTCTGAGTTCAATCCACAAAAAAATTTTAATTATTCCAAAGCCCAACTTATCAAACAAAAAACATTTCTAACATTATATCTAATAACTGCCAAATTCAAGGATCAAAGCTGGAGAGCATCTCTCTATAAGTGTAAGCATATGGGAATTTTGAAAATGAGGATGGGTATAGTGTAAGAATTATTCAACATCCTGTATGGTGGTAGCTACAAGGATCTATGCTTCTACTAAGATTCTTAGAACTGTACACCAAAATACTCTAAAGCCCTAAATTAATGTTGACTTGCTTCAGTTATATCATTTAAGAGAATTATTTTTGCTACTTTATCACAAGAATTTAACTTCCCTATACACAGTCACAAGGGAACCAAATAACACAGTGTCACTCCATCAGTAATATAGACTAAGAAAGGGCTACTTGCAAATGTACCTTTCTCCTTTGTATCTATTCAAATGCCAACTGGTTATGTCTTGTGAATCACGATAAAGAGTGCATTAAAATACTATCTAGCTTTATAGGGGTTCCATTTTTACCCTTACTTCTACGTAATGGAAAAGTTCTCCTTCAACTTTGTGTCTCCATAGAGCTGGCTTCCTCCTGGAAAAGAGTGACTTAGACACAGAAGGGAGAAAGAGAGAAGTAAACTTCCCATGTCCTTTGGTCCCCTTCTTCAGTGCCTGCCTCCCAAAGAATTTGATATAGTTCATCTCCAAGGCGCCTGCTGAGAGCACAACAGAATGCTGTGAGCCAGTTGCCATGGGCCACCATCTTGGGAACTGCCTTCATCTACCTTGTGGAGGGCACTCATCCTAATGACGTTTCCCATACAGCTTTTTAGGATTAGATCTGAAATTCCTCACTGAAAATGAGTTTTGGCATTCAAGGTGCAGGGAATCCTTATGGGCTCCCAAACTTCACTTATTGAAAAGAATTTTATTGCTCCTAAGCTCCTTCTCACAGCACTCCACAATAACCCCTTTCTCCACTTCTGTGGCTGTGTGCCAACAAGGACATAGGACAAGATTTATAGGACAACATTGCCAAAAATTTGCTATGGCAAGGTGAAAACAATTTTTTATAAAAGATGAAAAGCAAAAGAAATAGTCTTAAATGTGCACACATTTACCTGTGATTCAGTCATCTTTTAAGACAAAGAGACCTTTTGGGGAGAGAGGAAATGGATCATTTCTCTAATGTTCCTCATCACTTTGTTTTGAAGATACTACAGGCCAAGTGAAGCGCCATCCCAAGAAGACAGCAGGCTGCCCAAAGGTGTCACGTTGAGTTTTGTGTATGATTGGCTCATAACATGTACATGACCTTAAGATCTCTACACTTCTACACAAAATCTAAACTTATAACAGTTTCATCAAGTCCATTAATGAGAAAGATGACTTAGAGATTCAATCTTCAATTGAGAAGAGTCCAAAGGCTATGTATAACTCCCACTTAAATCTTGCTCCTAAAATGCTACATATAGCCGATGGTGACATTGTGTGTTCCACTAGTTCCTAACTGCCCTCAGGTGTGAACATATGGCTCTGTGCTAATACAAAGCTAACTAGTCTTAGACAGCAGTGAAATGCAATTCCAGTGGCAAACTCCTTACAGCTTACAAAACACTCCATGAAAGCTTACAGAAACCCAGCATAGATTTAGGTCTATGCTTAGCAACCAGTTACCATTCTAGGGACTATCACACCAATTTCCTTCTTTTCCTCTATCACAATTCTACATGTCTGAAAGTGACAGAACAAAGTACCATTAAATGCCAAATTGTTACTAAAGATATTTGCTATGAAGAATAAAATTAGAAATAAATGAGGCCACACCCACTTAGTATACTACTACATTACAAGGCGTTTGAAAAGAACAAAAACACATCAACAAACTAAACTTTCCCTTTTACAGGACCTCATGTATTTATTTGGAGATAGGGTCTCACTAATGTGATTGTTGCTTTTCTTTTATGAAGCACATCTAAATGAAAAGTGAGTTAGTTACATAGAATTATTTAGTCTATCAGTCTATGTACATAGAATATGTAATGCCATTTTACTGCAAAAGGGAAAGAAAGAGTAAGAGAAAGAGGAAAGAAAGAATGAAAGAAAGAAGAAAAAGAAGAAAGAAAAAAAGAGGAAGACATCCTGAGTAAGCACAAATTGGACTGATTTGCTCAAAAGTACAGAGGTAAAATATTATTGTAGACCAAAGAGCATGAAAGACAGAAAAATTAAATTGTATTCAAATACTCATTTAGTCAATAACCATATGCAAAGTGTTTTTATATGCACAGTCATATTTTTAAAAACCCTATTATAAGAGTAGAGGATAAACACAGAAGTCTTTGCTCTCAAGGAAGTACAGTCCCAAGAGGGAGACATGTGCAGACACAAAAGAGCAGAGGAACATCAGAAGCAGAGTCCGTAGTGGACAGCATCCCACAGAAAAAGAACAGAAGGAAGCCACACATGTGATCCCAACACACTGGCTGAGGCAGGACAATTGCAAATTCGAAGACAGTGTGTGTGATTTAGCGAGACCCTATCTCAACATGAAAATTTAAAAAGGGCCAAGAAGATAAATCAGTGCAAAAGCCTTGAGTTCAATCCCCAGTACCCACTGGCTGTCCTGCCAGAAGGAGCACAAGATTTTTTAAAGCAAAATAAAGCAAGGAAAAGTTACCCAATACAAAAAAATATATACAAAGATCTTTCAACAAATCACCCTTGGGGAAAAATCTTCAATTAATTGGGGAAAAATAGATCTTTATATTTTAAAGTAAAATTAATTCCAGATAGCTCAAATTAGTTAATGTAAAACAGACTTACTTAAAAAACGAAGAAGTCTAGATAACTATTTGCATAATCTTGGATTAGAGAAGGATGTGATAAACATCTAAGCCAAGCATAAATTCTAAAGAAAAAGCACAATCACAGAAAATGTAAGATTTGCATATTTGAAAACCCTATAAATATAAATCAGTATATGACAATAATAAAATATTTGAATTATATAGGTTTAAAACCTCACCATATGATTTCCAAATTTATAAAAAAGCAAATTTTTCAGAACAAATTACAGCTAATAATATGAGGAGGCAATTTATAAAACATGAAATAAAACTACCAATAAATCAACATGGTATTCAAATGAATGCAAAGTAAGACAACATTAACATCTCATCATTTGCCGTTCAAACTGACAAAGAATTTTTGAAGGAGACAGGCAGAGAATAAGCACGGCACACCCCTCAGTTGGGAAGGGAACAGTGGGGCAGACACACTGAGGCTAAGTGTGCACAGATGAAAATCATTGTGTCTGCAGTGAGGCGTGAACGAGAATGCTGGCTGTCTCTCCCAAGTTCCTCCAAAGCCGCCTTGTTTGAGGTAGAACAGGGGATGAGGAGGCCAGGGAAGGGCTGGCTGTAGGAACCTCCATGTGAACCTCTGGTGGCACCAGAGCAGATGGACCTGAATCTGTGTAATGTGTCAACATTCCAAGTAAGATGCTTTTCCCCTCTGCTCTAGAGATCGATTCCAGGGACATTGGGCAGGCTATGCTGAGCAAACACTTCATCACTGTGCTCCGTCTCCAGCCCTTCCAAGTAGGATCTTGGGTGTCTATCACTTTTTTTGTTTGTTTTCAGCTTTTTGAGATAAGGTCACATTGTAACCCAGGCTGGTCTTGAACTCTCCATGATCCTCATGCCTCGACCTCCCAGTGCTGGGATTGCAGGAGTGAACCAACACACCTGGCACAAGCAGGACTGGAATGGCACAGAGGGTGGCAACAATGGGCATACATATACAAATAATACATATATATATATATATATATATATATATCACATATACTCTACAAATTTATTTAAAATGTAGAAATAACCCAAATTTTCAATATTGGAAAAGTGACTAGAAATGAAAACTATATTGTACACTTCCTTGAAATCATATGGCTCATGCTTTTACAGTTATTTGGAAAATGTCTGTAATTAATTGTAAGATGCTTTTTAAATTCTAAAATAATATATACATTAGTATCTCAATTATTCTTTAAACATATCTGCAGTCTACATACAGACTAACAATAATGTATTTAAAAATAGTTTGGGACTCTGCATTTCTATTGAAAATAATAATACTAATAATTATCAGTGGGTAGAAGAAATCATAGGCAACAAGCTAAATATTCTAAAAGTTTATAAATTGGATGTGGTGGTACATGTCTGTAATGCCAGGATTGGGAAGCTGAGGCATGAAGATCACCAAGAATTTAAAGCTAGTCTGGGCTATATAGTGAGCTCATGGCCAGCTGGACTGTGTCTAAAAGAAAAAGAAAAATAAATAAAAATATATAGACTATAAATCTTGCAGTCCTCTACGTATTATGATCAATAAATTATATAGCCACCTCTATTACATAAAAAATTTTTCTTTGAATAAATCCTTAAACAAAAGACTTGTTTACCTCTGACTTATTTTTTTACTTCTGATTTAAACTGAATACTTGGGGTTGGGGATTTAGCTCAGCAGCATAAGTACCTGCCTTGCAAGCAGGCGGTCGTGAGTTCAATCCCCGGTACCGATAAAAATGAAAAAGACAAATAAATAAATAAATAAATAAACTGAATACTTAATTGATACATAGACTAGTAACACTAATACCTTGCTCCCCGCCCCAAAATTTTATAACTAGAAGGTCTTTCTCCATTCTAGTAAGTAATTCTCAAGAGAAAGAACGCTATAACTAGAAAATGATAAGAATTATTAGGATATGTGTATATTACTTTGGAGTTCTAGACAGTTTTACATGTACAATCACATTTAAATTCAGTGCTAACTGTAATATATGCAGTTAAAAGGCAAATATACGTCTCAGTTTTTCAAGTAAAGGAACTGAAAAGTTGTGCCTTTCAGTGACTAACTCAGGAAGAGAATTCGGATTCTCTGTCTTCTCTGCTGCTCTGCACTGAGTGAAAATATGAGCTTTGGGGTCAGTAATTCGTTACACCTTCTAATTACCAAACCAAGCTGAGAAAATCCTTTAACACTGAGATTATAAATATATGCCATGCAGAACTCTATTCTTAAGGGTGAATGAACTAAAACATCTTCTTTTTCAGACTTTTGAAAATTATATCACACCCATAAATAGAAATCCTTTGAACATTGCAAAATTCAGTGCACTCAATAAGAAAATACTCACCAAATTTGAACAGGTAGTTAAAGTAAATATAGGGACCAAAAGCCAGGAACTGGTAAACCTAATCGTTTTCCTACTTCCCGTGTCAATGAAATGATGGAGTAGTAAAATACAACTCCAGGTCTGTGTTCTCCTAGGACCACCTTAACTCACAGAGATGTCAAACTGGATGGACTTCGTTTTTTCTGTCATTTTACACCTTTTTCTCTGACTTAAAGTCATCTAGCCTCCCACTGGTACCCGGTAGGCATCTCTGGATTCCGTCAGTGTTGACCCTGCCTTCCCAGCCAAGGACAGACCCATCGGGCCCTCTGCGGCCCTGGGAGCCATTGCCTTAGCCTCAGCCCTCTCCCCGTGCCGAGACTGGGGTCCCAACTCTTGCTGCACCTCAGTGTGCCAGCCTGCGCCCTTCAGCTAATGCCCCACCTCACATCCAGCCCTCCTCCACGCCATTGATCTCAACATTTAATTGTGAAAATAACATATACACTCCACTCATGGTAGGAAATTAAAAACTACACTAGACCATAAAGAACAAAATTTTAAAATCCCCTAGTTACTTCTCCCAAGATTACCACTGATGTTTTAAAAATGTCTTTAAAAGCAAGACGATCAAGATGCCTAAATAATGACCACAGAAATTACTGGTTCCACTGCAGTGAGTTCATAACTCGACTCATCTAATTTAGATGAAAATATAAGATTGAAACTGTGCAATTCTTTCTTTTATGCTCAGAGGATTTTAATTTTATGGCAGACTCCATCTTCTCACCCTGTCAATTATGTGGACAATCCTACTTGCTTGAAATAAGAATGAGGTGAGCTCAGTCTTTTACCTCAGAGTATTTTAATTTTATGACACCCTCCGTCTTCTCACCAGGTCTGTTGTGTGTAACCCTACTGCCTTGAAATAAGAATGAGGTGGGTGTGGTAGTACACAGTTGTAATCCCAGGACTTGGGAGGCTGAGGCAAGAGGGTCCAGGTGGCAAATTCAAAGCCAGCCTGGGCCACACAGTGAGATCCTTCCCCACCGCACACACATACACACTAAAACAAGCAAATAAATAAATAAGATTCTGCAGGGCTATGAGTGTAACACAGTGGTAGAGCACTTATCTAATGTGCAGGTTTGGTTTCTGGGGTGGCAGTGGGAAGTGGGGCAGATACAGGGGGACAGAGACAAATAGAAAGAAGAGGAGACTAAGGAAGGAAAAGAAGAAGAGGGGAGAGATGGGCAGAAGAGGACAAGAGAGAGGAAGAGAAGAGAGGACAGGAGAGCAGAGGGGAGGGGAGGAGAGGGGAGGGGAGGAGAGGGCAGGAGATGGGAGGGGAGGGCAAGGGAGGGGAGGGGAGGAGAGGGGAAGGGAGGGGAGGGGAGGGGGGAAGAGAGGAAAGAAGGAAAGAAAAAAAGAGAGACTATTACATTTCTTAACTTAAAATTTTCATCTAAAAAGAAAGAAGACATTCTAGACAAACTTTAGTTGAAAGGCACTAAGGAGATAAAATTGAGATCACTAAAAACAAAAATTAAATCGTCACTATATGCTGCAGTGACAAATGACCCCAGATCTTGGTGACCTGCAGTTAACAAATCCCTGATGGGCAGTGACCTTCTGTTAATGCAGCAGCCTCTTCCTGGTTAGTGACAGCCACTCAAGGAAGGGGACAGAGACATGGAGAATAAGCCTGGCTTTGAGAACTTCTTTCCCAGTGTGTCACATACCGTTGTCCTAAGGTTAAGATTGACATCAACAAAGGAGAAGGATACCACTCTGCTGGAAGAGAAGCTGTGGACATTTGTGAGCACATAGGCTGCTGCACCTGCCTGATGCTACTGCAATCTAATTATAACGGAAGCATTGGAGTAATTTTAAAAAATGAAAAAGGACTACAAAATTCAAAATGAGGACAAAAATATCATTAGTAACAGACGATTTTTCTAGAAATCCTGAAAGTCAATTGAATAATTATTTAAATTATTAAGAATACTTACTAAGATGGCTAGTAGTAAAATACACAAGCATCAACAGCTTTCCTCTGTACAGTGACGACAAGCTGACAGAGTTGTGTGCAGGGCTCCACGTCCCCATTTGAAGGAGAGAGTGTGAATTCAATAGCATCTAACATTGATTTTAATCAGTTTGCATATGTTATTATTGAACTCTCACAACTTTTTATTTTTCATTGCTAAGGATCAAACCTAGAGCCTCTCATGTGCTAGGCAAATGTTCTTGATGTGCCCCCAAGGCCGAATTCTTACACTCTCAGGGCTCCATTTCACAGATGAAGAAATGGGGCAAAGAGAAATTAAGTAACTTTCCAAAGTTTACCCAAGCAGACGCTCTTTCTCTACCTAAGAGAGCACATGCATACACACAATAAAAATATTGCATCACATTAGAGGGATTATTGTTTTTAACTTTGTAACACAGCAGAAATATTCAGTAGCTATGATTATTTATATCTCCTAAGAACAGAGTGAACCTGATTAGAATCACCCTCTCATTTTACTCATAGCAACAAAGGGCAAAGACAACTTTTCACAATATTACAAAATAACAGAATGAAAACAGGGTTCATTACTACATCTGCTAAATTATTTGCTATCTTACTGTTTAAATCAAGAGGCTCCCCTATAGGTGAATCAACAGATATTTTGCAATAAAAACATGCTTTCAATTTCACTATTTGGAATGATAGTGCTTAACGAGTTGCTTTTATCATTGTCATCATTATTTCCCGGAGGACAGAAAGAAATGTTCCAATAACAAAATCCACAGCAGACCCAAGACTGCTGCTGATCAGGTTATCATTCACATTGGGAACTTGGCAAACTCAAAGTGATTCGTTGAGGAAAAGGGGAGCCCAAGGCTACCATGGGGGAGTTCCTTCTGTGGTGGTGGAATTCAAGATGAATTCCCCAGCGTGCCCAGACGTGGGTTTCATTGGGAAATGGAAATTTTACAAGGCTAACCCAGAACGAGAAAACTCTTTGAACTCTCAGGCCTCCTCCAGCCCAGAGAGATAGAAGTGCAGGCCACCAGGGGCTTCGGTTCTGCAGTGTGGGTCTGTGTTCCGTGAGCAGGGCTCCGTGTAAGCGTTCTATGGGACAAATATGGGAAAGCGGCTTCTCAGTGTCTCAATGCACAGGTTTCTTGGAGCTGTGATGAGCTGTTTGGAATTGGGATGAGCCAGTAATGTACATTACTTTTTCTGGTAATTCTAGCTACCCAGCACTCAAAGAGTAAACAAGAGCTTAAGGAGGAATCACAGCTCCAAGACATCAGCTCCCACTGGAAGAAGCCAGCATCTCGGCTCTCCGGTGACTGTCTGGTCAATGGAGACCAAATTCTTCTAGGAAAACGCTTTTTTTTTTTTTTTTTTTTTTTTTTTGTCGTTTTCCTTTTTATTGGTACCGGGGATCGAACTCACGACTGCCTGCTTTCGAGGCAGGCGCTTATGCCGCTGAGCTAAATCCCCAGCCCCTAGGGGGGCTCTTCTGGCAAAACTTTACTTAATACAGACAGGGAGCCTGAGCAGCTTGGTTGTAAGACATACCAGGTCAAGTTAAAGAATTTGTTTCCAAGTGAAATTCAAACTAACAGGAATCTTTTATTTTAAAAAAATCATTTACCTTTATTAATACTGCAGTGTCTCATATAATGCATGAATTGTCTATCTTTATTTTGACCTACCCACTAACAACATGATAGAGAAGTTAGGAATACTTAAACTCACAGAGTCCACACAACTTTTTCAATAACACACCCCTGGCATTTAGCACAATGGAGCTTGAACTTCCACAATAAAAAGTGTTAAACCAATTTTCTTAACCTCTAGTCTACTTTAGCCGTTTTAAACTATTACTTTTCTCAAAGTGTTTTTAAGGTGAAGTCATTGTTTGACTTTTCCTAAAAGTCAAAAACTAAGTAAAAATCGGACTACATTAAGCTTTCCTAATAGTCTATTTCTAAATGTTTGCACTTCAATTTTAATCAAGCAAAAATTGCCTTAAAATTTGGGCTTAAAAATAATCAGAGAGAGGCTAGATGTGGTGCATGCCTATAATCCCAGCATTTGGTAACCTGCTAAAGGAGAATTACAGAAAGTTTCAGGTCAGCCTGGGCTGCAAGCCTGAGCTACACAGAGCCTGTCTCCAAAGCAAACAAAGAAAATGAAACAAAATGTGGACAACAACAAAATCAGAGACAGCAAGTTTTTACCAAGTCAGCTGTTAGAAGTTTTATTATATGAGAAATTCAAAATATAAATAAACTAAAAAGCAAAATAAAAGTTAGATGAAAGAAAACAGGGAGCTTGATTTTTGCAAAGGGGAAGGAGATCAAGACGGGGTGTGAGAGAACGGGAAGAATTAAAAGGTGGTATGTACGTGAACCGACTTTCCACAAGGAATACAGTCCCTATGTACTGAAAACATGTGCTAACAAAAATTTTCTTAAAAGAAAATTAAACATAGGAATTAAAATTCTAAAACCAAAAAGGTAAAATTTTACTCAGTGCCATATTGCAGGTATCAAATAATTACATAATCACTACAGTATGCATATGGAGATAAGAACAGCAGGAAGGGGGCTGGGGAGTTAGCTCAGCGGCATAAGTGCCTGCCTTGCAAGCAGGCATTCGTGAGTTCGATCCCTGGTACCGATAAAAAGGAAAAAGACAAAAAAAAAAAATCATAAAAAAAAAAAAGAACAGCAGGAAGGGCAAGGACTATTTTGCTTTGTCTTGTGTTTTGTTGTTTTATATTTTGTTTTTGCTTTTCATACAGGATCTCACTATGTTGCCAAGGCTGGCCTCAAATGTCTGAGCTCAAGGGATCTTCCAACCTCAGCTTCCCAAGTGGCTGTGACTACAAGCACACACCACCACGCCCAACTGGAAAACGTAGTTCAAATCGTCTCAGTTAGACTTGGTAGAAAGAAACACTCATGAAACAAAAGTTAAGTAAGTCATCCAGAATAAACTTGTTTTATGATAGTGAATTTTGGCAAAGCATCAAGGAGCTTGGAAATTGATCAAATCCATTCTTCTTGTCTTCAGGAGATAGAAATGGGGAAAGTAAGAAGGCTTGTAAAACTGGAGACACATGGAAAACCATCCAAAGATATCTAAACTTTCTTGGATTATCTATATGAACAGAAATGAAAAGCCTTTCCTCCTACAGCACTCTGTTTCTTTTAGTAGAAATTGAAAGGAAGATTCAAGATTAGTGTAGACTGGAGATTAGTGTAGCTACAGATCTCTACAGCAGATAAGATCAGAGAATGAAAGGCAGTGAGGTTCTGGAGAACTTCATCCCAAACACTGAATTCCAGCCTTTACTATCAGATGAAATTTCTCCTGAGTCACTCAAGGAAGTTGAGTGTAGACATGGCCTAAGACTCAATTGCTTTGTCTATGAATCTTGTGAATAATAAATAATAATAGGGGTAATGACCCTTTTCTACTTCACAAAGATGTTTTGCAGATTAACTAATTAACGATTAGAAGGTGACACATCTTATTAAGTTTATTATGATCATTAAGTTCTCATGATGAAGAGATAAATTTTAGAATTCGATGTTCAGTAGGTGGCGTTCTTAGCTCTAGGTCCAGAATGCATTCCAGCTCTGTTCTGGGGATCATCTCTGATACGTTGCATCTGATTTTTAAGCAATATTGTCCACTGGGCACTTTACCTCACAGACATTAAATAGGGCATATTTACATCTAAAGAGGGCATATTTACATTTGATTATAATTTGAATATATTTCTCCAAGCTTTAAGAGTGTATGTGTAATATAGTACCTCAAATATATATTTCCTGATGTACACTATTTGTAAAATAACATAATATACTAATATGTAAATAAAACATACAAAACAAATTAGTGTTTATTATATAAATATATTTATGCTAATATGTAAATAAGATATAAATAGCTAACATTCATGGAACATTTAATTAGATGCTATTTAATTGCCATATGTTATTTCCTTAAATCCACTCACCAATCCTTTTATGCTCACATTAACAAAAAATTTATCGCCTTTTTTATATCACATCATCAGGAAAAATAAGTTCAGCTTTCATTCTTTGGACTAGTGGGGACTCAAATCAGTGCCACCAGACTCCATAAATAATTTGTTCTTGGTACATCTCACTGGATCAGAATTGTCAGAGTAGATTTGCTAAAATAATCTGTTTAAAGCGACATCCCTTTCGGATTTCATTACTAAATCCAGCAATGTATCCCAATGTCTTGCATAACAAGAGCATAATGAAGATACAGGTACTTTGCATCTGCTATGAACTATTTGGCATTAGCACATTTCCCAGGAGAGGGTTTGTTAAAGTTTTAGTTTACAAATGAACAGAGGAGGAACAGAAATATTGAGTGATTTACTCAAGATCCCATGGAAAGCAAATTGTGGAGGAGGGTATAAACACAGGATATCTAAACAGAAACCACAGACTAAGCTTTCCTCCCTGTTTGGTGCTATATATCACCTAGTAGTCATTTAAAAATGCATAAGGTAATGCTACTTTGGCCAGAGAGCACAAAGTACTCATTTCTTCTGTATTAATAATCACAGAAAATTATTATTGAACATAGGCAAAAAAAAAAAAAAAGCAGATGATGGATGCTGTTTTAGAATTCCTAAAAAATAAAAAAGCCACTTTGGTTGTATGATAAATAAACATTTTTACTTCCATGCACATGGATATATTCTACTATTGCTAAACTTGTGAATGATGTTTTTGTTTTGCCTCCTGATTAATTCAGGGAGTGTCTGTGTAGGGAACAGCTCAGGGAGGGAGGGGTAGTGAGACGGATTACAGGCTTTAGAACTCCAGGATGAAGTTTCCTGGAGATAATGACATCAGGCCTCCGTACTTTTCCTCCCCAGGTGGAGAGTTTGGCCCCAGGACATTGTTTAAGTGATGGAACTTATTGGCAGGTGAACAGAGAGAAATGAGCACAGGCAATTGCAGGTTGCCTGGTGTCTCTGCATTATCACCTGCAAAACTGGAATCCTTGACAGAACGACTGATCCTCTTACCATCATTCTGGCCATCGATCTTGCCAGAAAGAGAGAGCTATTGAATTAGTGTGAATTATTACTATTGGATTGTTTTGTGGCCTTTCTCAATAAGATTAGAGCACAACTATTGATGTAGGATTTGGGGGTTTTTTTCCCCCAATGTAGTTTATGATCAGTAAATTTTTCTTGAAGTCCAAAATAGAAGGCTTTCACCCTTTTCACCTGTCACAAAAATATAGGAATCATTGAAAACTGTTTAGCTGTAACTGCAGGTGAAAAAAAAAGTTCATAAAGTGCTAGATTTTCATTTTAAAATGCATCAAGAAACAATGATTCTAGTTCTTTTTGGAGAGTACTATCCATTTTAAAGATAGCCACAAAATTGTTGCTGCTGCCCTTAATACCGCTGCCGAGATGACAAATGGAATTTTTGCCTCCTGGATGGGTTAAGAATCAGGAGAAACCTGGCTGAAGCCAGGAGGTCTCAGCAACCCAGAGACAGCCTCAAGCTCAATTCCTTTTCGACTCTCTGCTGTCTTCTGCAAGGCTAACTGACCCCAAAGTGTCCTTAGGGTCCCCTCGCAGGCTGCATGCTTCCTTATCTACACCACAGAAAACAAGGTTCATTTTTATTTTAAAACTAATGAATGAATGAAATGCATTGTAAAACAAATCATATAGATAGGCAGAATATGCTGCTTTTCAAAAACACAGTCTCAAGTACCCTAAAATCCACATTTATGGGTAACGGAACTTTGTGAGTGTTATGGCTTATGTCTAGATGTCCTCTCAAAGCTTCAAACAGTCAAAGGGGTGCAATTTCAGAGGCTATTGGATTTAAAGTGTGTGTGATTGATTCATGGTGCCATGCTAGGATTAAGGGTGTTGGGATTAAGTCTGTGATTACTAAATTAGCCCACCAACTGGTTTGGCACCAACCCCAAGCCAGGTAATTTAGATAGGATATGAAACAGGCAGAAAACACTTACTGCAGTTGGTTGTTGGTTCACTTGCTACTTTCTGCCCATCATGAACTATTTATCCTTCTTCCATGTGCTACTCTGACCTGGAGCCAGCTGATTATGGACTGAAGCATCTACAAACCATGAGCTAAATAAATTCT
Organism: Cavia porcellus; assembly: GCF_034190915.1. Taxonomy (NCBI): domain Eukaryota; kingdom Metazoa; phylum Chordata; class Mammalia; order Rodentia; family Caviidae; genus Cavia; species Cavia porcellus. Next base: position 45,355,371 of record NW_026947496.1, read on the forward strand.
TCCTCCTTTAACTTTGAGTGTTGGGTATTTTGTCTCACCAACAAGAAAAGTAACCACGATAGTACCTATCAAAGAAAAATCAGAGATATTAGCCATAGCCGCTCAGTACCTTGGGTGAGAGATTAATTTTGCAAACTCAGTGTCCTGTCATATTCATAGGGCTTGGTTTCAGAAATCTCTGAGAAAACCAAATCTGCCCTTTATCTAAAACAATGTAGTATTTGTATACAACCTACACACATCCTCCATGTGCTTTAAATAATCTCCAACGTAAGTGCTATGTAAATAGTTATACTGTTTAGGGAATAACAACAAGAAAAAAGTCTGTACACACTCACTGATTGTTTTCAATCTGTAATTGGTTGATTTTAAAGATGTAAAGCCCATAGATACAGAGGCCTGAGTGCACAGTTGTGCAAGAAGCTTTGCTTTGGTGGCTGTAATACAGCACTGAAATCCTTATCATACCTGTGATTGGCAAGATGACTCCTGGATTTGATCCTTCTGATGAGAAAAAATACATATGCAGCTGGTTAGGAATGAAGAGTGGGACAAAAATGAGGGCAGGAGGAAAAAGAGAACTGAAGATGATTCAGAAGGGATATGCACGCATACTATTTCCCAAAATGACTGTAATTGTTATGCTTCCAAACATATTCTAATAAGAAAATTAGACTTAAAATTTAGGAAAGCAGATCTCAGAAAGAAAGGTCTGAATTGCTATGGGGAGTGGAAACATGGCAAGTGCATAGGTGAATAAAATAAATACTGACAAAACAACGTGAACCATGAAATAAGATAAAGTAATAGAATAAAGGATTCAAGGCCTGAGGTGCCTAGCATGTATGAAGCTTGAGTTCCATTCCCTGACTAAAAATAAATAAATGTATGTTGCACATTTTTTTCTGAAAGTGTATACTTGCAGAACAGTAAAGAGTGACAGTGACAGAGGTAAGAAAAATCATAACATTCATATTTGTAAACTGTTTTTGAATAACATATTTTTCATGTCACTAAAATGTTATAACTCCATTTTCTTAAACTTATGCCGAATATACCATAAACTGTCTTCACTGTTTATCTTCTCAAGGCACGCTAACAAGATCCCAAAGGAATGATCTTTCAATGGTCAAAGTAACTCTGAAAGAGTTTTTCCTCCTGTGTCTTAAAATTATGAGGAATTTCTGAAATATACAATGACTGCTTAAAGTAAAAACCGTTCGTCACAGTGAAAGACAAACCGCCATCACCCGCCCCCAGCAATACACCCGCTTGCTTCAAACACATTTATACTATAGTTTCTGCCACTTTCCGAAGCAGTCCTGGAAGTCTTCTGTTTTTATGTCTTATGTCTTCTGTGTCCTTATGAAATTTGATTTTAAAAAAATATGGTGAATGCTGAGTGACATCTAATGCAAAAGCAGGCTTGTAAAAATGGTGCATCTTAACCACTCTGTTCACCAGGTCTGGGAGCGTGGCACTTCTGGCTTTTCCTTAAAGTCAAAATGACTATGAAAGAGAAGAATTTTGATTTGACTGAGGACATCATGGCAGCCTTGACAACACAGCTAAAGAGACTCAAGAAAGAGACTCTGGGAAGTGCTTCAGAAAATAGCAAGAATGAGGGACAAGTGTGTTTGTAGAATTCTGAGGGGGATTCATGGCAATGTGTTACTTACTGAAATAAATATTTTTAAACTTAAGCATTCACAGTAGTTTTCAGTAACTCTTTGTATAAAATCCCATAACACAAACTGCAGTAATCTCACCTATATTTCAGCCAGGTACACAATCACTTCTCGATGAACCACTTAGGTAAAGCACTTACAGCTGAAGTGACGGTAGAAATAGAAAATCTCGTCTGCAAAGGAGGAAAAACCACAGCAGCTCTGTTAATTCACTTGGGCTGGGAGTTTAGGAGATAAAGCTCCAGAAGAAAAGCTGCTCAGTGCCCTCAGCTCGCATGCATTCTTCTTTTTAATTGGTGAGACTGTCGACCTTAAGCTTGCATACAGCTTCAGGAGGAATATAATCAGTATGAAGAGAGAAAGAGGAGACACATAGACAGAACAGAGGAAAGCAGTTAAATAATAACTTCTGCCCATCGGTGTACAGATAGACACTTTAGTTAGACTTCCCTCACATACACCTGTCTCAGCTCATTATCACTTTGAAAAATGTCCAAGTGCTACAAATTGCAAAGCATATTTTAAAATCCCCATCCTCAGAACTTGCAGTATAATACTTAGAAAGAAGGTTTATCCACTGTGCATTTTACACAGCCCTACTCCAGTGAAGTGCTCCAAGTATCAGAAAGTATTCTAACATTTACCATTGGTTTTTACTCTTTCAACTTAATGAGCCATGAGCATTTATGCCTCAGGACCTTTGCACTTGTTGCTCTCTCATCTGAACAGCTGTTCCAACTCTGTATTTATAGAACTTGCATCTTTCTTGATTCTGATGCCTCCTCAGATTAAATTATAAAACGGCTTTGCCTGACCATTCACTTGTAGTAGGTGCCACTTGCTCCTCCCTGCCAGCACTCCTTCCCCATTCACCGTGCTCTGTGGATAGGGAAATGACATCCTTGCTTGCTTTTAGCTATCTAACAGCCAGAAATTAAATGCTTCCTATGTCCCAGCTGTGATAATTAATTCATGCACATTATCTCCCTAAATCCTCACCATTTCTACACACTGCAGATAAGGAAAATCCTTTTGGAGAGTATCTTCCCCAAATCACAGAGCAAAACTATGCAAGACTACACTAGCCAACACCAGTTAACCAGAGAGAGGGCGTTTTGCTAGGAAAGAAAATAAAACTGGCCAGCCTTCGCTTCTCCTATCATGGTACTTCCAACATCAGTGAGCTGTACAGCCAGAGTGAGTTCGGATGTCACTTGATTGAGTTCGGATGTCACTTGATAAGTGAATGGAACAGGTAAAAAGCTGTGTGGATGTGAGAGAGGAAGTAACTGCTGCAGGACTGAGGCAGGCAGGTGTCACAGACCGGTGTGACTGCACAGAGCATATGAGAACTTAGCATCTTAATGCAAGAGATCTTAATGCAAGCAACAGGAGCTGGCTTTTCGTAGACAGGAGCACATAAACAACCTCTAGCTAAGACCAGATTTAAGAAAAGCAAATGTTTCCATTGCCTTTTAAGAAAATATTTAGAATAAACCTGAAATATGTAGATATGAGGCAAAATAATGTGTTCATATAAACTAGAAAAGCCAGTGGGTGACACATTGCCAGCTGCAAGCCTTGATCTGTAAGATGAGAGGAAAACCCTCAGACAAGCCCAAGGGTTCCAGTAGGGAACTGGAACTGCTAAGATTTGTAGATATGGACATTTCGCTTGTCCCAGCGCTTCAGGAAGAAGTTGGGATTTTCTTTGTTACTGTTTTTGTTTGTTGTTGCTTTGTTTTTTCCCAGAAAATATCTGTAAAAGACATTTATTGTCTTTGTAGTTTTAGATCGAAATTACTTTGGTCCTACAAATTAAGATATGCGCTTTCCACATGTCCACAATGTACATACTACCTGTGATCCACAACCTCTGGTGATGTGTTTCTGTCTCTTTCATCACCAATTCCAGCAAGAAAGATTCTGTGATCGTGTTAGCTGACAACTGAGTTCAATTATCCCCAAAGCAAAACTACTCGGTGGATTCTTGCACTGATTTAGTGGTTCTGCTTTTGAAGACAGATGTGAATGCTTGTCTGAAATAGTGGGGAGGCAAGATAGGCCTTAAGACAGTCAGAGACTTGCTCTGTGGCTCTCAAATTTGGCTACACAAAGCGATTGCCTGGAATTAAACTCATCCTTAAAGGGCACCCCAGTAGTTCAAAGCCATCCTGTAGGCCTCACCTCTTAAAGGTTTCACTTTCTCCCAGTAGCACTGAGCTGAGAACCAAACCTTTAATATGTGGGCCTTTGAGACACTACCTACATGATTGAATGATTGAAGTCATGGAGTTATTATGAAAATGTGAACTACAAAATGACATCCAGACTCTTGGCAAAATTAAAAATCAAGTACAAAAGGTTAAATCTGGCCCCAAGACTGAAGGAGAAGAAGAGCCCATGTTCTGGCCATGAATTCTGCACATGGAAATTATGTCAAAATATATGCTTGGGCCAAGTAGCTGCCACACAAACTTAAACTAAGAAGGATTGATTTCAGGGAATCATTCATTAGCAAAGTCCTTTGTTGCAGAATTTTCAGATTCAGAAAGACCAACAGTTTTCTTTGAACTCCTGCTCAGGGTAAAGGAGAGATAGGATCATTTGATTCTCTTTATGTTGTTGCTTTTGTTTTCTCATCTATCATAATGGCCCCTCACCACTGACAACCTGATATTTACGTTCTGATGTTCCGTCAACCTGTGTATTCTTCAGGCCTAGAGCTGAAGTTGCCCTCTATTCATCCAAATCACTTCGTATTTCCAAGCTCACACTTTCCACGAGTGGTACCACAGTGACAAACTCAAATCTCCATCTCTCTTTCCATCGTTTTTCTTATTAGCTGGAGCAGACCAGAAATAGCACAGTGCAAATTCCTCTCCTCACGGTGTCCCACCGTCCACCCTTTCCTCTCCGTCTCCATGGCTTGCAGTCCTCTGTATGACACCTTGCTTTTTCAAAGGCAAGTAAGTGGGGATCATTCTCCTTATTCTCCCTCACCGGTGCTTTTCAGTATCTATTCATCACAGACACATTAAAAATGGTCGAGCACACATCTTACAGTCACTTTCCTACTTAGAAACCTGCCATGACTCCCTTTTATCTACTCCTTCTAAATTAAACTGTGTTCTTTTCAAAACATATCACTCATTGATTTTACTCCACTCTTCAAATTGTATTTCCAATTCTTCCCATCATTGCGTCTTTATTTCATCGTCCTGTTTTTTAAACTGCTTCCACTCCTTTCTGTGCTCCCAAATCCCCACCACTGCTTCTCCACTCCATAAGGCAAATGTGACAGCACCATCCCAATGTGCCTGGTCTTAGCACAAGAATTTAAGTAGGCTAGAGTTAGTGTTTAGGGGACTCAATGTAGCATGGAAATCATGAAATGCATTTTGTGTTTGGGATGCAATCAAGGACGCTCATGGAAGGAGACTGGAGTTGACACACATTTCCACTAGGACCACCTTCTCACATGTGAGTCTGCTGCCCCAGATTCATGACTTGGGAAATTCAAAAGCTCCTCATTCCAATGAAGTTCATGCCAGCAGGATTTGGGAGAGAAGTACTCTCTGGAACAACTGAACTTTGCAAAGGCAATACATTCCCCGAAGTACAATAAATAAAGACTATAAATTAACTGAAAGGACAGCTCCTTCACTTGCGCAGACCTCACGCCTTAGAGAAAGACAGTCGAGACCCACTAAGCATATATAATATCATGAAGCACACGAATGGAGCACTTTGAGATTTGAACATTTATAGGGTAAACAGAAGGAATTAGTTATTCGGAATTAATTTTACAGTTCACTGCTGTTACATGAAATCACTCTGGACTGCTTCTCCTGGGAAGAGAAGTTTTCCAGAATAGCAGTTTCTGTGGGTTTCTGCAGAAAGCAAAGTCTCCCCTGGAGTGGGGATGCTGCATGGCCAGGTGAAATCACACATCAGCCCAGCGCCTCCCGGGAAGAGCCCTGGATCACACCACATGGGAGGTGTGTCTGTGTTTTCATTTTCAGTTTGCACCTGTCAGGGTACGTAAGTTGGGCCCAATTATTATCTCCTTGTGATGTCAGATCTGTGTAGGATTTTTGTTTCCTTTTGATATGGAATCACCTTGGGTTGTAGATGGGCTGTTCCTATTAATGAAATGCATTCTCCTGAGTTTGGGGATACGTTTCATTGTTTTCAAAAGAAAACACTGAATTGCTTTTCTGGGGCAGTTTTTAATCCCTTGTGCATTTTTCTTGCAGGTAAGCTATTGTCATTGAGGTTACAGAGGTTGGGAGGAAAATGATTTCAAGAATAGAAGTGGAAGTCATGTCATGAATAAAATTTATGTGGTGGGTTTTTTTCACCCACAGAAAGTGGCTTTCCAACACTTTCTAGAGCTAAGAGCACATCCCCCGAGCTGCTCTGCACTGCGTCAGTTCAATGGAAGGAAGGCTGCCTGGCCTGCCAGTCACACATCTCTCTTCCCCAGACACAGCTGTCCTGTGGCACAGAAACTGGGTTGTTTTATCTGTATTTCCATTGCCTAGAAAAAGCTCCTTAAGTGTGTGAACAATGAGTCATTCACATAACTACACTGAGATGTAAAGGAATTGGAATACACTTTAATGTAAGGATAAAAGAAAAAATTGAAGATAGTAACAGTGGAAAAGAGGAATAGAAAATAGGCCCTGATGGGTATTACATGGGATAAATGGTTACAGAAAAGTTGGAGTCAGTTGTTTTTTACTTCTCAAAAGTGTAGAAGAATCCAGGAGAAAAAAAAAAAAAAAACTAAAAAGACGTGGACCCTCTTTTGGAAGCCCAGGCTCAGGTCAGGGGCTCATAAGTCTCTACACATGCTTGGCGCCTTTCCTTTGGTGACATCTTGGAGACAAAAGTAAAAAGACCTGAAGTCTCAACTCAAGGGAGGAGATTATCATAAGGAATGAATAATGCAAATAATGGAAAGATTAAAAGTACAAAGGTTAGGATTCTTTTAGGATATAAGGTATGTATTACAACTGGCCTATAGACAAATTTTGGATTTTATTGAGATTCAATAACACAGACTAAATCAAAAGCCCTTTTGATACCAGATATAAACACTGAAGTGATGCTTAAAAATAGGCATGTTAGGACTTCCCTCCACATGGAAAGTTTTGCAAGAACCTGTTTGAAATGTCCCCTAAGAATGCAGAATTTTAAGCATCCTAAGGAGCATTTGTAGAGCTTCTGATGAGGTCTCCTTTGCCAGGTATGGTGGCACATACACGTAATTCCAGCACTTAGGAGGCAGAAGCAAAAGGATTGTTATGAATTTGAGGCCCGCCTGGGCTACATAGTGAGTTCAAGGCCAGCCTGAACTCACTATGAATGGTGAGATCCCATCTCAAAACAAACAAACAGATGGGACAGACTCTGGAGTCAGAAAACCTGCATTCAAATCACTGATCTGTGATTTACCAGCTGTGTGACTTTGCACAAGAGTCTTGATCACTCTGTATCCAGTTACTTTAGATAAAAGACAGAGGACTACTTTCATTTGGATTTTGTGAGGATTCAGCAAGATATCACATAGAAAATCATCAACAAATATTGGTTCTTATTGTCCTAAGCATCCTACTTAGTGTTGTTACAACTTATGCTCTTTAGAAGGTTATTTATTAGATCCTACTTGACAGTTTCCTCATCAAGCTGTTGAGGCTGAGAAATTACTAGTATGCCTGTGATCCTTAAAGATTGACCACAAAAAGGACTCTTGTCTTCCCAAGACGTTCATGGTTGTTATAGATGTGTTTGAGCATGAATCTGATAAATCTAATGAGGAACTGATTTTATTATCAACTCATGTTTTTAAATAAAATATAGCACTTTAAAACAATAGTAGGAGGTAAACAGTTAAAAGGCAATACACTAAACATCAACTGATCATATCTCTGGGAAGAAATGACAGTACGTGTGAATTTTTTGCTTTCATCTCTCTACTTTTTGTGTATTCCATGTTTTTGCCCACATGAGATCCCACAGGACAGGAAAATGAATTAATTTTAGATCATCTACCTTATCTTGGCAGAAGTTTGATTTTTTTCTTCATTTACTATGTGTTTTTTTTCCATTACCTAGTTTTTAAAGACTATTATAACATAGGAATGAATCTACATACGTACATACCACACATTAAAATTCCCCAATACTGAAATTGCCAATACAAAGCAAGAGCTATTTAGAGTACTGCTGGGCACTGACAGAAGCATTTTTTTTTAATCTGGAAAGATCATGGAGTTTCCCTATACAAACTGTGACCGGGCTATGATATCCTAGCAGGAAGAAACAAAGAAACATAGCTGAGACAGGCCATTTGGGAGCGACAGATTCAGATTAAGAACTTTCAGTGACATGGAAACCCATCAAAATGTTCCATAAAGCTATGATCAGGTAATAAAAACTTTTGGGCAGCATCCTCCCAGGTCCCCATAATCGCGATATTAAAGTCCTCGCCTGTACTCTTGTTTCCCAGTTAACAACCCATGTCACTGGTGGTCTTGTCATTAGGTCCAATTTGAATTTCTTCCAATAGTCCTTACTGTTACCTCTTCGCAAATTTACATTTATATAACATGTCTACATTATTTTACTGATACGAATTGACTACATACCTTTACATGTCATTAGAAAATAAGGCATGGTTGGGTTATAACTCACCACCATACATTCCATTAATCCTTGCACATTTTCCTTCATGAAATATATGAATGGGTGGATGCAGTTCCAAAATGTCCCTGTGCTGGAACAGAACATGAATGGCAACTACTGACAGGGAAGAGTCCCAGTTTAAAGGGTTCACATTTCTGTGATGATGTGGCACAAAACAGCAACTCAAAGTGAATCTCACAGTCTAAGCTAAAGATTTGATATATTTAGAATAACAAGAACCTGCATCAAACTGGGAACATCTCCCATCTCCCATCTCCATGATGTCACAGGTCGCAGGCCAACACTCCAGGTGATTTAGGCATTAAGGTGAAATTCATTTGCTCTCTCTAACCTTTGTGAGTCTGATTAATCAGGCTTTTGTGAAGTTTACAGGTTTGTGAATGATAAAGACACTGAAATGTGTGAAAATATAAACACCCAAAATATCTTGTGCTTAACTTTGACTTGCAAAGTCTGTAATTTGCTTTTGGATTAAGTAATTATATGATTAGTTGACCAGCCTCTCCACTGTCAGAGCTAAACTGAAAGACATATCAGTATCACATTCACTAATGCCATGTGCTGATTTAGAACAAAGTCTGAAAAAAAAAGTCATGTAGCTCATGGGAAAGAATATGAGGAAAGATTTGGCTTGTTAGTGGACTAAGTACTGTATAATAATGAAGTGACAGACAATGGCAAAATGGAGACAAAGGTCAGCACAAATGACAACATGAAGATGTCTGAATTCAAAGAAAGACACATTTAAATGGAACAAGACATTTGCGTAAGGAAAGCTGAGAGATGAAGCTCTCTGATATCCTGAAGTGACTACAAAAGGTCAACGAGACAGCAGGAAGTAGGCGTGCACGAGGCGTCTGAAGACTGGAACTTCAGCTTCAGCTTCACTCTTAACGAGCTGTCGCATGCTTAGCTTGCCCAAGTTGTATAACAGCCGTCTGCTCTCACACTGTTTTATGCTTCATCAAAAGGAAATCTGGAAGATATTAATGCACGGTAGCCCGAAGATGTAGTCAATTTGTCAACACCTGAATTAATGAATCCTCTGAATTTGAAATTCCTCTTTAATTTAGGTACGTTTAAAAAACTTCACAGATCATGTAAGTGGAGATGGACAATAGGATATTGGAGATACTGCTTCTATGAGTTCTATGTATGTGCAGTTAGACAGCAGTGTCTTTCCATACATAGCTCCCATGTGAAAAGCACAAAGCACATGACCCCAGGTGAAACTGTTAAACTATTTCTCGGCTTCTTCAGTCTCACTGTCATGGACACAATTTCTCTTTTCTCCATGCTGATTTAGCTATTACTGACACCAAAATTTTAAAAAGACAATTATTTCAGTGTATAATTTCATTCATTATACTTGAGCATGAATGGATGTCCAAGTACTCTTTCAACTATCTGCTTTTAATTTCTAATAACAGAATTTTTAAATTTTTGGAAATATTTCAGTTCTCCATTAAAAGTATTTTTGATAAATAGAAATTGAGGGAACATGAAGGGAATTCCTAGCACAACAGGAAGGACCATGGTTTGGATGTGGCTGCAGGGCTTTCCTCCACAAGCTCATGTACTGGAAGAAAGGTCCCCAGTGTGATGATAGTGAGATGCGGGGGCTACTGGGAAGCAATTCACCGGGGACACTGCCCTTGGAAAGGATGAGTGTCATGCCCTTGGGGCATTAGTTAGTTTCTGTAAGAGCAGGTTGTTATGAAAAGAACAAGTCAGGCCCCTGAATCTCTTTAGTTTCTTGTCTTACCCTGTAATGCCTTCTACACAAGTCTCTTTCTCTTTCTACTTCTCTGTCACATTGTTGTGATACAGCCAGGGGATCACTCCAGGATACCAGTGCCATGCTGTTTTGCTCCTTCCAGCCACCAGAGCCATAAATCAAATAAACCTCTTTATAAAGTTACCAATCTCTGGTGTTTTGTTATAGCAATGGGAAATGGACTACTAGTAGATAAAAGCTTTTTTTTTTTTTTTTTTTAGGTAAACAGATTTGTTTTCTGTAGAAGGGCTTAGGGGAGGAGGAAACTCAGAAGGAATGAACTATATTGTCTACTTTTTCCTCCGAGTGAGGACGTTCAGCTCCCAAGTGGCTCTATCCAGATTTTTCTAGCTCTAGTGTGTGTCTCTGGCTTGGCTTCCTAGGTGAAGTCACCAAGTCTTCCAAAGAAGCCATCTCCATTCTGTCCCTTTTACTGTCTGCTTTTTTTAAACTTTTATTTCCATTCTTTATCATCATCTTTCCCAAAGTATGTTTTCTACCACATTTGGTGTATTTCAGGTGGAATTAAAATTATAATTTTTTTACCATAGTTCCCTCTCTTTTCTTATACCCCATTAGAATCTATAATTTTTGCATTTTCTTTACTTTCATAATTGGAACTCTCTGATATTGGAGAGAATTACTAAAAGATACTATATTCCTACAAGCATTCCACTTTTTAGCTCTACTTATTATCCATCAAGAAACTTTACATCTTAATTAAGGTGGAAGATGCAAATAATGATGTTATCTACCCTTGAGGAGTTGAAACAGTGACTGACCAAACCTTAGTAGCAACCAGCACAGCCATAAATATCTTTGCATCCCATTTCTTCTGAAACCAAGGCTAACTAACGATCAACAAGGAACAGGTCCCAAAGTTTATGTCATTGCTTTAGGTCAACAAATCAGTACAAAATAATATAATATTCTAAGACAATTATCACTCAAGCCAAAATTAAATCCAAGAAAATATCAAATGCATGCTTTGAATGAGAGCTATTCAATACTTTAGTCTTGTGCTTTATAACTCAACTCACTTAAAGAATTTATGTGTGTTTTGTTTTGTTTTGTTTTGAGACACAGTCTCATTGTACAGTTCAGGCTGGCCTTGAACTCACAATGATTCTGTCTCATTCTGCTGAGTGGTAGGATTACAGATCTGTAAATATCGGGTAAGTTATAAAACAAAGACATAACAAAAACAAAGAAAGTGAGTTTGAAAGGAACCTCCATAATACATTCTATGTATTTATCCCTCTGCATGGAGGAGTATTGCCCTGAAACTATTTCACGGAGTTGGACTTACACATTAAGGATAAGTCCTCAAAGGTCATCATGTTGTTTCACCAGCAACAAGTAAGTTATTATTGTCACTTACTGTTAATGATTGACTTTACAACTAACTTTATTTATTTATTTATTTATTTGGTACTAGAAATCGAACTCAGAACTTTGCACTTGCCAGGCAGGTGCTGTGCCACTGAGCTCTATCTCTGCCCCACAACTAACTTTGATTCTCCTGTTCGTAATCTAAGTGAATTTCTTTACTTGTCTTCAGAAGCGATAATGGACTTTGGTCCAAAATTTTCTATGTTACATTTTTATAATTCAGAGCACTAAGTTACTTCTCAATAGTTTTCTTTTATGAAATATTTCCCATTCATTTCACTTTTATTTGATAATCTGATTTCCCAACATTTGACCCATTGCTGCCTTACTCTTAACATTTGGTCTTTTATTCTTTATTTACTTCTAAAATGTGACTGTTTAGGAGAAGAATTATTGCAAATGTGGTTTTGATAGGTATCAAAATTCTACAAGCAAATTCTCAGTATCACAGTGAAAGTCAACTCTGACTTTGAACTGATTGCTACAGTAAGCAGATATTTGGTGGCCCATGAAGTCCTACATTTTCAGAAACAGGAGTTAAATGTGTACTGTAATATGTAGAGTCACAATAGTTAAGGTATTCAGGGAAATAGAATTTAAGACAAAACATGTACCTCAAAAAATTGATAATCTATTACACATGGACTGGCACATAACTAATACAAGGTAAAGTAAGTGCTATGGATAGAAACTGGCCAAGTTTTTAATCAAAAGATTGAGAGGAAGAACACATTATTTTACATGGATGGATGTCATGATGGGGCTAAGGAGTCACACGGTGCATACTGATGTTCTCTGTGATGTGGCACCGCAGCCTGGGAGGAGCGGACACCCGGAACTGGACAAGCCACCTAGAGTAGAGCACACAGGAAAGCAGAGCTGGCGCCAGATCTGGAATAGAGTGCAGTCGGACAGGCAAAACATAATTGTAATGGTTGATGCACTGTATCAACTTGAAAAGCTTAGTTTAAGCAACTCAGCGGGGGCAAGAGCCTCACTTTGTAAACACCCTCATCCTGTGCAAGAGCAGGGGCACAGAGACGCTGTGGGTGCTACACCCGCCCTGACCTGACGGGGAGCCTCTTACAAGGCAGCAAAAGAGGCTTGCTCCTCCCCACCCACCTTTGGCTCTTGTTGCTTTTGCTGTCTTCTGCCATTACGAACTGTTGCCTCAGTGCCGAGCCACCCTGCCTTGGGGCCAGCTGATTTTGAACCGAAATCCCTCTGAAAAATGTAAGCTAAATAAATAAATTGCTCAGTCTTAATTTTGGGCATCAGGCATTTTATTTCAGCAATGAGAGAAAAGTAACTAAGACAAAAGTGCATGGAAAGAATTGGAAATAAGCCCAATTGGAAAGCCAGTGTGCCATTTGGGAGCATAAAGAAGCAGGAGGAAAGGATAGCATCTTACGAGGGTGGACAGGAGAGAAAGGACGAGAACAAGTGAAAGGAGGTTACTGACAGAGACCAGCAGAAAGGGGAAAGATGACCTGTGGAGATGACAACGGGAAAAGCCAGTGGAAAGGAGAAAGCAGTGAGGCCACTGCGCTTTAGAGTTCATCATGAGGGCAAGCGAGTGACGTCAGCAGCACACATCCTTTACCATGTGTAGGGTCACGCACGCTTCGTGCGCATTAACTGTCTTCACAACAGGACTATCAGGTAGGCACTGTAACTGCCGTTTCACGGTTTAACAAACTGAGGTTCAGAAAGGTTAAGTGACAGGTCCAGTGTCACCCAGTAATGAGAGGAAGAGCAGGCCTCAAACGTAGCATTCTGGTTTCAGAGTCCAGCTCTTGGCCACTAGGCTGCGTTACTTAGCCGGGCTTGTTGGAGAGTTATGGAATATTTTCAAGAGAAATGTTTTCCCGAGAGCTAATGCCTGCCTCCCCTGACATCCAGCTGTCTCCTCCGCAGGAAACAATGAGGTAGGTTTTCCTTTTTAAAGCTGTATTGAAAAGCACATCACAGCTCCAGAACGTACTGTGTTGCCAGTAGTGCAGGCATCTACAGGGCTGGTGGAAGCATAAGAAAAAGAAAGGGTTGAGAGAAACTGCATTTTGCTTTAAATATTTCCTCCATGAATGATATCTTTTGTCTGAATGAAAAGAAAACCAGAAGGAAGACAATACAAACAATATGAGATATTGAAAGGCCAGTTTTCTAAGCCAACCTAAAATGAAAATAAAGAAAGTATAAGGTAATCCAAGGGAAGGAAAAGCAGTCAGGAGCCATAAGAACCAAGCCACCCACCACCGAGGTCCCTAACAGCTTTAACCTCGGAAGAAACTTCCCCTTTGATACAGGGAAACTATCAAAACCAGGAAGCTGAGGGGAAGCCCTTCCTAGCTTAGAAAATAGAAGAAAAAGAAAAGAACAAGAGTAAAGGGGGGAGTCTTTGACTTGATCTGGTTAAAGCAGAAGATAATCTTGCCTGACTTCAGGATCAATTACAAGAAAAAGATGCTTAACTGACCACCATAGGTAACATCCACCACACCATTTCACAATGGGCAAACCACAGCATAGATTCAAATGCCGTTAATGAAAGTTTCAGTTTTATTGTGTTGAGAAAACAACGTAACTACCCTCTCTAAGGCATGCATGTTTGCATTTTATCTTGCTTCTTTTCTTCTTTAAATCTTCTTTTTCCTTTTTCTATTGGTGAAAGTTTTACTTCCTATAAAAATTTATAACTGAAATCTGTAGAATGACTTTCTAATATCCTCAATTTTTTTGTCTTTTTTCCAAAACTTTTTATTTTCTTGGTAGAACTGGACCAAGACCCAAATATAATTGTGTTTTTGTCCAGAGATTTGACACTATAACGGCAATTTTTTTTTTTTTCGGAGACAGAGTCTCACTATGTAGTCCAGACTGGGCTTGAATTTGAGGTGATCTTTCTGCCTCAGCCTCTTGAGTGCTGGGAATACAGGCATGTGCCATCACACCTGACTCTAGCTGTCATTTTTTAAATGACCAGGACTATAGTCCAGCTGGGCCAGGGAATTTGAGTCATTTTAGGGATTAACGCAGGCCACCTCCTAGCAATTCACGGCAATTGTGAGGGCAGACAAGGGATCACAGTAGTTGTGGGACAACCTGCTAGGGAATAAAAGAGTTTAACAGGACTTTGGCCAAAGAACTGCAAACTGGCTCAGTTACAGTTTAGAAGTATGGAGATGAGAAGAGCAGCTGCAAGGACTTACCAAGCACAGCCCTGCACTGCTGAAGCAACCGTCCAAGCCAGGATTCAGCATGTGTCTTTGCTCTAAATACACCACAGGCAGGGCTCTTTCCCTCCAACTCCTGCTTGTGACTAGCTCACATCGAGACCACTCTCCTCTTCCTGTTTTATTTTTAAAAATGCATCTCAGGGGCTGGGGATTTAGCTCAGCGGCATAAGCGCCTGCCTTGCAAGCAGGTGGTCGTGAGTTCAATCCCGGGTACCGATAAAAAGGAAAAAGAATCAAAAGTGTAGCTCATTGCCAAAATTACACTTAAATTTCAGTTATTTTAAAAATGGAAATACTACTGCTAAATAACTCTGAGATTCCATCTGAGCCCAGAAAGAATGGCTGTTACCAAAAAGTCAAATAATAACAAATGCTGGCAAAGGCTTTGGAGGAAGAGGAGCCCTTCTACCTTGCTTGTGGGAATGAAAATTAGCATTAACTGTTGTAGAAACCAGTATGGAGAATCTCAAAAATGTAAAACTAGAAGTTCTATTCGATCCAGGTATCCCCCTTCTACATATCTTTTCAGGAGTTAAAGATACCATATTACAGTGATACATGCATACCTGTGTTTATAGCAGCATAATTTATAATAGCTAAATCTTGAAAGCTGTCTTTATGCCCACCAACAGACGAATAGATAAAGAAAAGGTAGTATTTAAACTCAAAGGAGTACTGCTGTGCCATGAAGGATAAATGTGAGTCCTTTGTGGGAAAACGGATTCACGTTGACACCATAATATTAAGTAAAACAAATCCAGTACACAGGCTTAAACATTGCATGGCTTTTATATGAGAAACACAAATTATAAATAGAGAGCAAAATGAAATATAGATAATAGAATGTAGGGAGATGAATCTTCAATTGGAGATAAATAGGGAGATGGAGAGAGGGAGGAGTGAGAAGAGGAGGAAAGGAGGTGAAAAAAAGGAATTAAGATGTGCAATGTGCTTGTAACAACTCCACACAGTGTAAATAGTATGTACTGCAGACATGTACTAATAAAAAACAAAAACCAAAGGAAAAAGTAAATGGTGCTACAGTGAAAAAACTATAATTCTATAGATAGAAAAATGTCCCTGGAACCCAAAGACTATTGACACACTAGAGCAAAGTGACAATCATAACAAAAATGAGGCATTTGTGGTGAAGTTTGGGAGTCAAGTTAGAGCTGAAATCTGCAAGTTATCTCAGGGTAATCACTGAAGCTGCAGCACCACCAGCAAGTCCTGTTGTTTCGTTCTCTCTGTCATTGACCTGTTTTTTAAAATTTTTATATTATTGTCCATGTTTGCATTACATGGAGTTTGCATGCGTTCTAAGGCTGCCAGCATTCTCGAGGCAGCAGGAAATGGGCAGTGGGCTTGCCCCAGGGCTTGGCGCTCCCAGCCCACGCTTGCCCATTTGGCTGCAGAGTATCGGGCTGAGCTGCCCAGGCAGCTAACTGCTTTGCTAGAAATACATGGTTACCTTTCAACAAAGGCAGTTTCAGCGCATATACTGGACATAGAAAGTGGAGCTATGCTTAACTGCAATTCTCTATTGTGTTTTTTTCCTGGACTACTGTGTTCATTCCCTAATCCTAGCCATCCCCACTTCTCCCCAGGTCCATCAACCATCGGCTGCCACACTCATCTTGATGGCCCTTCTCGATGACAGTTAGATCCCTCACTTTTCTGCAACCTGAGGAGTCTGATGGCTTCCCCTGGAAAAGGCACCTTATGCTTGATGGCTGAGCTCACAGTCCGCGCTGTCTCTCTCCAACCACGTGTTGACTTGCTTCTTCACACTTCTTTCCACCTACAGACCAAGGAAACACTCCCCCGCACCTCTTTGGCAGCTCTTAAAGTGCAACACATTAATTACTTTTTGTTCTTTCTTTTTTTTTTTTTAAATCTTTTTCCAGTACTGGTGACTGAATATGGGGCCTTGTGTGTGCTAGGGACCACTGAACTATATCCAGTTGTTTGTTTGTTTGTTTGAAGACAAGTCTCACTAAATTATTCAGGCTGGCCTTGAACTTGTGATCCTCCTACCTCAGCTAGTATTACAGAAGCATGGCACCTGGCATCAGTAACCTTTTGTACAAAGCCTTTAGGGTACCCTTTAGATAGAGAAAAAGAAAAAATATATATATTTTTTTTAATTTTTAAAATATATAAATATATATGTATTTCTTTATCCACTCATTTATCCACACATTACAGCAATTATTCCTTGGGATCCACCATGGGCCACATCTGCTCTAAACACAGAGAGTATATCATTAAAGAAAATAAGCAAAGTTCCCACTTTTGTGACGTTTGCATTTAAGTGAAACAAAACAAAAAAATTTTTAAAGTAAGAAAATACGTATCAGAGGAGTGCAAGAAGTACCGTAGAGAAACTTACATGTGTAAGGAGCCAAGGAGAGCCCAGGGGTGAAAGGGATGCATTAGAGGTGAAATTAGCCTGGACAGCGGTTGCTTCGTGAGAAGGCTGAGCAGAGACATGAAGGAGGTGAAGGTGTGAAGCCAGCAAGACAAGCCTGACACAGAGCCTAGGCGAGGTGTGAACTTACTGACATGCTAAAAGCCCTTCTGAGGGCAGCAGGCAGAGGCAGCAGGAGCACAATGGCTGGAGCTGAGGTCAGGAAGGAAAGGGCTACAGATGAGATAGTCTTGCATGCTAGACCAACAATCTAGGCTGTCTGAGTAAAGTGAGAAACCTTTGGATCACATCAAGAAGAAGTGTGATGTGAGTGGATTCAGGTAAAAACATTGCTCTTTAGGGATCCGGCGGGAGAGGGGGCCATGGTGAGTGCTGCCAATTAAGAAGGAGGTTATGCCAATCTAACAGGTGGGAAATGTGAATGCTTAGATAAAGGAGGGGAGGGTGGAGACGAGGAAGAGGCAGAACTGAGGTACACTTTGCAGAGCTTCCATGTTGAACTAATGTGTTAGACATCGAGGGAAGGTAAAAGAAGAGTTAAGGATGCCTGCAAGATTCCTTTGATGGATTAACATGAAGAATGACTGTGTCACTGGCCAAAATAAAGAAAACTGAGAGGAGCAGTCTAAAGAGGAGGAGAAATGATGGAGGGATTAACCCACTTCTGTGCAGGATGTATCCATGATAGCTACACACACGGACTAGGAAGGGGGATATTCAAGACTGGAGTTTAGAGTACAGGTCTAGGTTAGAGATAAATGTGTACAAAGTTGTAAGTTTTTTAGGTATTTAAAAGCATAGGTTTGAATGACATTATTCCGGGGTAGAAAAGTGATCAAAAGACTGAGCACTTGGACACACCAATATTTAAATATTGGGTTAATAGAGAGGAAGAGAAGGTGTTGTCCTAGATCCATGTGAAGAAACTATTTCAAGATGGATCAGCTATATAAAATGGACCTGTAGATCTCTCAAGGTAAAAAGAACAGTGGATTTAGGAGTATGAGAGTCAATAATACCCTTGGCAAAAGCTTTTGGTTGACGGTAGAAACAAATTCTCATTAGAATTGGTTTGTGAAACAGTGGGAGAGTAAGAAGTGAAGACAGTGATTATAAGGCACATTTTAAATTTGAAGAGAGAGAGAGAGAGAGAGAGAGAGAGAGAGAGAGAGAGGAATGGAGTCTATCTGTGGAAGAAATCTTTGACAAGAGATAGTTTAGCAAGTTTAATGAGAATGCACATAATCCACTAGGAGGGAGAGAAATTTGGGAATGATGCAAGAAAGGCATGCTAGACTGATGCTCTGAAGGAGGTCAGAGGAAATGGAATCTGAACTGAAGGAGGAGTTGGCCTGAAAAGGAAAACAACAAGAAGTCATCATTGCCATCAGACAGAACTTGCTCACAGTAGGATAGTAGTTGAAATGGAAGCGCCGCGATATTCTTCTGACTTTCTTTTTCTTAATGAATCGGGAAGCAAAGTCACCAGAGCTGTGGTAAGCAAAACAGAAAGTGCAAAACATGCTATTTAAAAAGTGGGAGAGTGGATGACAAGAAAGAAATGGAGCCGGGCGCTCCTGGATGTCCTCTTGAGTTTGTGAGGTAAAGAGAAACCACTGAACTGGCTTTGTATCTGGTGCCTTGGGCCCAAGGAATTCTGTGTTCAGGTTAGTTAGGTGTGTTCATCTCCCTCACACATCACCACCTTCTAAAATACAAATCTCTTAGCCAATTTTGGGTTTCCAGAGCCTGGGAAAATACCTACTAAGAACTCAGTGAATCACTCTTAGGTGAAGTCCCATCGTACATGGCTCAGCACATCCTGCCAATTGGATTAATTCAGGGGCTGGGATATAGGGACAAGCACCCGACTGGCAAGTGCAAAGACCCAAGTTCTATTCCCAATGCAAAAAAAAAAAAAAAAAAAAAAATAGATTAATTCATTTAAGAAATAAGCAAGCAAGGCCACTTCCTGGGCTCTTTCTATTGTGGATTCTTACGTATAATATGACTCAAATTCCAAAGGTTCCTCAACCTCATTAGGAAAATAGCCTGTCCTTATTCTGCCAAATAACAATAGATCTTTTCATTCTAAGATCGAAAAGCACAAGGAGACAATCTTCAAACAAAGAACAATTTTCCGCAGCCTCTGATCATCCCGATCCTGGTTTGCAGACAGGTAACCTGAGGCATGCAGAGGTCAATCAAGCCTAAAGGTCACAGATCTCAGCTCCTGCTCAGGAGCTGCCCAAACGCAACCTACTGTATGTCAACCATGTTTTCATTTGAACAAAGGACAAAGAGGATCAGTATATAAAATATAACATCACTATAATTTGGCCTCCCTAAAATTATATTTTCCCAAGTTTTTTACATAGAAAGCATATTTATAGTCTTCATGTTCTATAAAAAATTTGAAGTTTATAGTTTAATATTTTCCCCAAATAAGAAAAATAGTACAGCAAAATCTTATAGGCTCTACCAGTCCTGATGCCATGCCTGTTTGTCTAGCTTGCAGATTCATTCTGTATACCACTATTTGCAATGATCAAGCTCACTTTTCACTTTCCATCTTTAAAATTTCCATCATAATTCATCCCAAACAGGTGAAGAAAGGGAGTTGGAGAAATTTCCATTCCCTGAGATGTAATGAGTGCCAGATGTCAAACTTTGTGAATCAAGAATGGACTTACGCACCATAAAAATGAGTGATTTACTTATTACAGGCCTCTAACTAACAAAATATGGCTTTAACTCGACAGAGCCTACCAGTGTGCCCATAAAATACAAGGGACAAATTACAAGTAGCATGATGGCTAAATCACTGTAATTTTCACCACGTTAAGACTTGAGTTTTGCATTACACTTACCCAATGTTAACCCCACAAGAGGCAATGTCAAATACGTAATCAATAATTACTTTGTTTAAAATTTTGATTCAAAAGGCCTTTTTTTAACATTAACTTACTAAAATGACCCTTTGAGGACAGAAGTCAAATAGGATAATCCAGGTCCAAGTTATCCAATTCTCCCTCATGGTGACACAACCGGTAATCCCAGTTCTCAGGGAGGCTGAGATAGAAGGCTTTTCAGGCTGTAGTCCTGCCTGGGAAACTCAGTGAGATCCTGTCTCAAAATTTAAGAAAAAAAAAAAAAGTTTGTTTGTTTGTTTTAGTGAGCTGGAGATGTAGCTTGGAGTACCACCTCTGGGACTTTTTATACCTTGGGGAAAAATCTGAGGAAACTAGCAGGGGTGGTATACACCTGTAATCCCAGAACTCTGGAAGACTAAGGCAGGAGGATGACAAGTTGGGGCCATCCTTGGCAATTTAGTAACTTAGTAAGCATCCATCTCAAAATAACAAATAAAAATGGTTAGGTTGGGAATACAGCTCAGTGCAAAGGTCTTGTGTTCAACCCACAGTACCAGAAAAAAGAAAAGTTCTTTTGATTTGAGTTGTCACAAACAAGACCAGTTTAAATGTCAGTGTCCATCCACTCTTCTTTAATATTGTGGTTATTATAGTAACACTTAATAAGGAGGGTCAGGATCATAAATGACAAAATGTTGCAACTTTGCAAGTTACATGGATGGTTGATGGTAGCACACTCCAGCTTTTTCACATTTTGCACTTATGAGAAAACCCCAGGTCTAGAGAGGAGCAGGAAGGTCCTCTCATGGTCCACATCCCCTCCTATGCAAGAGCACTGGCAAGATGGCTCTAGGACTGTGTTGAATTAGCTCCTGCTCTGTTGCTTGGGGGGGGGGGAGTGTACAGCACCTTCTCACCTCACAGGACCACTCTAGGCAAACATCTACCTTCATCTACCTGCATACCTGCATCTATCTTGCTAGACCCCACTGAGGGAAAATAAAACATCCTTGCCATTCAGTGTGACAACTGCTATGCAGAGGGCAACCTCAGCAGCCTCCCCCTGCAGCACTGGAAATGCTTGTGGCCACCAGAGAAATGAGGATGAGTAACAGGTCAAATAAAATTGTGTTTCGGGGGTCACACTTGGTTTTTTTTTTTTTTTTTTTTTTTTTTTTTTTTTTTTTTTTTTTTTTTTTTGGTCTTTTTCATTTTTATCGGTACCAGGGATCGAACTCACGACTGCCTGCTTTCAAGGCAGGCACTTATGCCTCTGAGCTAAACCCCCAACCCCCATACTTGGTTTTAAGCTGAAGTTGCCGGTTGACATCCAGGTAAGCACATGCAAGCACGCTGCCTCCTGTGTGCTGGGAAAGTGCAAGAGTGACCACAGCTCGGAGTCACCACATTAGGAGGTTACTACCTCAAGTCCACTTCTTTTTTTTTTTTTATTTTAAAGAGGGTAAAATTAAACACAACAAAACAGAACATAAGAAAGCAATGTAAGAGACATAAATTTCAAAGCAAGACAACCAGAGAGCTTCACTATCATACTGTCTCTTGTTTTCTTCCAAATACTTGTCCATATCTTCACATACAGTGAATTCATACAAAACAACATAGTATAAAACTGATCTAAACAGGATGATGAACGCATTTTAGGTCTTCAAGACCAGACAATAGGGAAGTCAACAATGGCTGTCATCATGTCTCTCATTCTCTTCAAAATAGCTGTCTATACTTTCACGTATGTTGAAATTAAACAAAACAAAACAGACTAAAATCACTCTGAACAAAGAATAATAGTATTGCTGGATTTCACATCGTGACACTACAGAATCAGCATTGGGTATTGTAGTCTCTTTTTCTTCATCATGTTTTATATAATCAGATGTCATAGACTGTTTATATGTTCTATGCATGCATGATTCTCTACATGTATATCTATCCTCTCTGTATTAGAGGGAAAAACAAAATAAAGCAAGACAAAACAAAACAAATTCCTAGAAAAACATGAAATGAAAAAGTCATATAAAACTGCAATACAAGGTGACCTACAATGGTTACTATGATGTCTCTTGTTATCTTCAATAGAATTGTCTATATCACCAAGCATAGTATAATTGAAGATAGCAGTACATAACAATATTAATAAAAAAGAAACATTGTAGACATTATAAGGTTTCAAAAGCAGGTAATAATCAAACCAGAGTGGGTATCCTATTGAATCTTGTCATTTTCAGTGTCAAGTCCACTTCTGGAAGGAAGGTTCCCAAACACTCTTTGCAGCACTGTGCTCCACATACCCGCTCTCACAGGCTCACAACCCCAAGTAGTGTGTGGAATTAAATCAACAGGACTTGATTCCAGAGGCAACCAGATCTTCCCGATATACATTCTTTCCCGAGCAACAAGGAGTAGCATGCTTTAGATGCTACTGCGAACACCAATGAAAATCCAGCAAACCTGAAGCAGAGAGAAAGCTTTTAAACACTAGAGGCACCAAGAATATGACTTCCATCAAGTTGTAAAATATACCCATCTAAACCAGAGGGATGATAAACAGACTTACCAGCCTGTGCTAATGCTACCATGCTATATGCTTAGGTTCTATAGGCTCCTTACATATATTAAGTAGTCTGTGCTTACAGTATTATTTGATTCTAGAAATTGATACAACAAAAATTTCTCTCAAAACGTTTCTCTCATTCTTTCCATATATAAAAGGAGTACATATTTCACTTAATGAAAATTCTTGAATATATGCAACAGGTAAAAATAGCACAGAGAAAATTAGGGGTAATAAAAATTGGGCTCCATTTCAGATGTTTTTAAATCAGCTCTTGGGTTTCTCAATTCAGAGCCACGAGGGGCTGACTCTGCGTGACCTGTAGGTGACTGTGCTCTCTCTTAGTAAGCACTCTGTATACTATGGCATTGCTGGAATCTTAGACTCTTAAGATCTTAAAGGGGTTTTATAATCTATTTCTTCACCCAAGATAGGATGTACCACCGAACCACCCATTTTTAAAAAATTTTTATTTTAAGGAGAATAAAACGAAGCCAATAAAACAGAATAAAGCCAATCAAAACAAGCCAGTGTGATACAGGACTTCGAAAAGTAAGAAATGAACAATGGTTACCATAATGCCTCTTGTGAAAACTCATTCTTAGACACTGCTGGAAAAAGCTACTTAGCCAAATGATTCATTCTTTTTGAAACTCAGAAGTTTCCTCCATCATGTGAAGGGAACTAGTTTCCTTTTCACATTGATCAGTTGTCCCAGCTTCTGTCTACAGAGCCTCACTGAACAATTTTCCTTTCCAGATGGGACAAATTCAAATATTTTAATATAATATCCATAAGTCTGTTCTTTCAGACTAGGATTCCTTTAACTGCCCTCTTGACAAGATTTTTAAATTGTTCACTATCTTAATTGTCCCCATCTAAATGGTTTCCAATTTTAAACATCCCCAACCATGGTGTGGCTCCATGAATTCACACTATCTGTGAAATGGTAGTTAGGCTTTAACAGCATGATTATACCCTCCCCTCATTAAGAGAGTTGATTTAAACACTCTCTTTCAGAGTGATAGGCATCTAGAGAACCCTCAGGAAACAGTCATAGAAAACAGAAAACCAAAAATGCTGAAAGAGACTCAGGTAGCACAGTAATCATTGTAAGTAT
This sequence comes from Cavia porcellus, assembly GCF_034190915.1. Taxonomy (NCBI): domain Eukaryota; kingdom Metazoa; phylum Chordata; class Mammalia; order Rodentia; family Caviidae; genus Cavia; species Cavia porcellus. Next base: position 45,379,171 of record NW_026947496.1, read on the forward strand.
GGTTACCAGAGAACCTGTCAGGAACAGAGCTCTTGTGTTATACTGTGTGGGAAAGAGACCAATTCACTCACAATGTGCAAAGCACCTTAGAGATCATCTGATCGAACTTGCTCTCCTGCTAAGCAGAAAAGAAGACCCAGGTGCCACATACTGTAATTTGTTCAGGAGTGACATGGGATACAACAAATTGTATTTTTCAAAAGCATTAGAAGCAGTATCACTGATCCACCTGGTCTTTCAAAACCTCTCTATATCTCCATCAAGAAGCAGCTAAAAAAAAAGCAGGTCAATTTCTCCTCTCCTAGTGACAGTCTCAACCAAAACAATGCCACAGGGAGGGGCGGAACTTCTGAGACTAGGACATAATGGGGTTTTGGCTTTTGCATCACACACATTCCCTGTATCTCAATTCACATATTTTTGGAGGTCTGAGCCAGCATGTAAAATTCTTGTTTTCTGGAAGCCAGCAAGTGAGAGAAACCACACAAACAGACAGGGATGAACCCAAGAGACCCCAGTGTTTATCCCTCAGCTGAGTGAGTCTTCCCAGCTCAGAGATCAAATGCATAGCGATGGAGTTTTCATGTGAGAGACCCAAGGCAAGAACCTCCTACTTGAGCCCAGAGCCATAACAGATAAAAACACAATGCTATTGTTTTGTTAAGCCAGGTAGTTTTGGATGGTTTCATTACCCAGCAATATGTAAATGGAACAGTTTTCTTAAGGAAAAAAAAAAAATGAAAAAACAACTAGATCTCTTTCCTTGAAGTCCTTTTGCTCCATAGATCTTTATAATTTTCTTTCTCTAAGAATTGCCTTGATGTATAGCAGTAACAGCAAACTTCAAATGAGAAATTCACTGCTGGCCATGATCAGATCAGTTCCAAAAACAGGACCTTTCACCACATTCTTCTCCATTTACCTTTCCCTTCTCTGGCTGTGGTTACACAATGGCCTCCAAAATCAGTGTTAACCTATGAAGGAACAGGCACATTCCCAGAAACAATTTGTTCTTTCATGATGAATATAGTCACCTCTAAGAAGCAGGAGGCCACTGTCAAAGAGCATGGATTCAAATACACAGTGAACCCGAGGTCTAATGGGCAACAGCATTGGGCAGTAGTAACCTTCTGAACCACAGTCTTTTGCCTATAGTAGACAATCACTCTCCCCCAATAAGGGCAGTTGTTAAAGTGCATAGAAACAATAGATGAAAAAGCCTGACTTGTGATATGTACTCAGCACTCTTGTCATTATCATTGCTATCGCTCAGTGGCATTATTATAATTATTTAATTCATTTCAAATAATAAAATAAGAGTAGACCAAAAAGTGGAGCTAGCCACAATTAATGCACACTAAACTCATAAAGTCAGTGAGAAAGGTAGAGTAATAAGTAGATATTTTATGGAAAAAAAACAAAGTTATACTCCAAAGAAATTAGCTCTTTAAAACAAAATTAATTCCAGGGTTTCTGGAGAAACGAATCAGAGCTGTAGTTTTATAGATTTAGTCAAATTATCTTACCAACCTAATCATTTAGACAAACCTAGATGAAATCAAGCAAAAAGTTTGAAGAAATTGAACCAAAAAGTAATGTTCTGGCAACTTTTGTAAGTGAGGACAGAGAGACAAGAATACCAGTGCAGATAGAATGTTCCTTAGTGATCCAAATGGGTGTTCATAGCTACACACATTGGTCAGAGAAGAGAAGTGTTAGAATATAACAATATATCTGGGTGTGTTGGCTCACACCTCTAACCCCAGCTGCTCCTGAGGGCTATTTAGCAAGACTTTGTCTAAAAAAAAAAAGCTGAGGCTCTAGCTCAGTAGTAGAGGAACCCTAGGCCTGATGCCCAGTAAGGAAAAAAGAAAAACTGTAGAGTGTATTCACTGAAACTATTGTGGCCCTCACAATTTTCAATGGAAAAATTGCTGGTGAGAAAATGTCAAGAAAATAATAATTCTGGGACAACAGGAGTTAACAATGGAGCTTATGACTTTTGAACGGACAATTTTTACATTCTATGCTAGAATACTGGGTGAGGCAATGGTGACTGAGTAAGATGGATAGATATCCTTGCCTTCTAAAACCTGGCATTAAGATAACAACCTGATAAGTAGTGGTGGTTCTGGAGATAGAAATAGAGTCTCTCAAAAGTAGCCCCAGGCCTCAAGCACCCTGTGACCCAAGTCCCTGATTTAAGAGGATGACTGCACTTTCCCTGCATACCTGGGGGCCTGGGGAGATGAACAGCCAGAGATTTACCAGGGGAATTTTTCCCTGATTACCAGACCTGAGACTTCTATCTCTGTTTAGGGAAAAGATGGGCTATGGGAGAGGGGGTCAGAAGATAATGTTCCTCAGGACTGGACCCTGATCCAAGTAGCATACGACTTGGAGCTGGTTATTCTTGGAGTTTAACTGAGAATGTCCTAGCTGGCTTCCAAAACTTTTCTGGTGGTGTCTGCTGTGAAATAGCCACTCTGGTCATTCAAGGTGTCTTCCCTTATGCTTTCAGCATGCATATTCCCAGGCTGTACACTTAGACCATGAACTCTGAGCCTCCAAAAGAGGAAGGGATAGCTGGCGGCAGGTACTCTTTTGAAACACACTCCCTTTTTGTAGCTCAGGGTCTCTTTCCAACTCATGTTCTTCACCCTGTGACCATGGAGTGACTCAGCTTGCATCCCGTGAACACGAAAGTCTCATGACCTTGGCCAAAAGGATTGCACATGTGTGTGGTGTGACCCCCAGCAGCATGTCTCTCCTGTCCTCACCCCAGGGCAGGTCTAGTGCCCCAGAAGCCTAGAGTCTGGCTTGTGGCTGGGATTCAGGAAGATGTTGGACAGCTCATCAGCCTTGAAGAGGAGCCAGGCATGGAGACATATGTCTGGAATCCCAGCACTCTGGAAGGCTGAGGCAGGAGAAACACAAGATCAAGCCTGGCCTGGATTTAGTCTCTAGTACAGAAAAAGAAAGAAGGAAAGCAAGGGGGAGGAGGAAGGAAGGAAGGAGAGAGAGCAAGAGACCCGGAAGTGTTGCCTCCCCCAACATGAAACTACACACAAGTCCCTGGGGGTTTTGTCCCAACACTAAGCTGGAGAAGGAAGTGCTGTTGGCAGCTGAAGGTGAGGGGAGCTGGAGGCTGACACGGAGAGCAGAAGAGGATGATGAGGGTCTTCTGGAAAGGACACAAAAAAGACTAGAGTGAGGGTGGGACAGGGAAAGAATGAGCAGAAAAGGAGAAAAAAAAATGATAACAAGCCAGAAAGCCAGGAGAATACAGCTGTGACCCAGGTCTAGAAAGTGAGCTGATAACACAGAATGAATCTGAGGAGACAGAGCGGTGGGGACAGGGAAGGAGGGAGGGAGGCAGAGGGTTTTCGGAGGCCATGCCTGAGCTAGTCGCCTTAATTCTGTGTGTCAACATGGCTAAACTGTGGTGCCTGGCAGTTCGGTCAAGCTCCAGTGCAGATGTGCAGGTCTCTTTTCACACGTGCACATCTGCAGGCTGCGAGGAAGACAGATGCATCCCCTAGTGTGGGTGCACCTGTCTCACAACCACGGTCTTAGGAGTAAAAACTGAGGTGTTTCCCTTAAGAAATTCTGCATCCAGACTGCAGCTAGAACCCTGCCTGGGCTTCCGCTCCCAGCCTGCCAGGCTGCGCTGCAGCTCTCAGCCCCCACAGTCCTAGGAGGAGGCCAGTTAACTGCTGCCTCGGTTTCTGCAGGGCACCTGAAGAGCAGCTAGAGCACTTTCCACTTTCCATGGCTGCCACTGCACAGGAAGAAGGCACTGAGATTCAGGTTGTTTGTTTGTTTGTTTGTTTGTTTCTACATCCGGCTTCACTCTCCAGTCTAGGCTTCCTCTGACTCACTAGGAGTCCCAGCTGACCTTGAAGTTGTGATTCTCCCCCATAGCCTCCCAGATTTTGGGATTAGAGGCCTGTGTCACTGCATTTGGCTGTAACTTTCTCATAGACAGGGAAGTTTTGGGAACTTTCCTCCCCCCCCACCTTTCCCCCCCCCCTACACCCCCATAACCACCTCACTGGCTTCCTTCAAGCTTTATCAGCTGGGAAGAAACAAAAAGGTATTTTAATCTGAGTCTGTCCCTTTTTTAAAATTCTATTTTTTATTAGTACATGTTTGCAGTATATAGTGCTAACAACCCTTATGAATACTTGGTAAATATACAAAACACACCTCTATTCTTTTATTCTTTCTCCCCTCTCCCTGCTCCTTCCACTTACCCCTCTCTTCCATTTTGCAAAAGATCTACTTCCCTATTTCCTATTATTTGGCTTTTATTTTGCTCTTCATTTATAATTTAGGTTTGTGTATCTGATTTACTTTATTTAACATTATGGGCTGACGGAGCATCCATTTTCCTACAAATGACTCAGAGCTATCTTTCTTTATGACACAGCAGTACTATGTTGTGTATAAATAACATCTTCTTTATCTGCTTATCTGTTAATGGTCATATAGGCTGCTTCCAATATTTAGCTACTATGAGTTGTGCTGCTATAAACATAGATATACATGAGTAATATGATGCCTTTAATTCTTTTGCGAAGATACCTATAAGGGGAATAGCTGAGTCAAATGGAACTTCTAATTTTGGCTTCTTAAGAAATCTCCACGCTGGTTTCCATAAGAGTTGTACTAGTTTACATTCCCACTGATGGTGCGGAAAGATTCCTTTTGCCCTGCAGCTTCACCGACATTTGCTATTATTTGATTTCTTGATTTGGTTTCTTGATTCTTCCTGAAGTAAGATGGAACCTCGGTGTTGGTTCACTTGGCATTTCTCTAAAGCTGAGTTGCTGCACACATTTTCATGTATTTATTGTCCATTTTTACTTCTTCATCTGAGAAGCATTTATTCATCCCAGTTGCCCATTTTTTGATAGATCTTTTATTTGGGGAGGTTTATTTTCTTTCTTTATATACTCTAGATGTTAGCCCTCTGTCTGATAAGTAGCCAACAAAAAGCTTTTCCCATTCTGTAGATTGTCTCTTCACTCTGTCACTTGTTTGCTTGGCAGTGCGGAAGCTTTTTAATTTGATATAATCCCATTTGTAGATTGCTGGTTCTATTTCTTATGCCCCTGGAGTTCTGTTTAGAAAGTCCTTGCCTAAGCCTGTGTATTTAAGAGGTCTACCTATTTCATCATTCAGCAGGTTAAGTTTTTCTATTTTAACACTTAGATCATTGATCCATTTTGATTTTATTTAGTATATGGTGAATGGGTCTAGATTCAATATTCTGCTTGCAGATAGCTGGTTTTCTCAGCCCCATTTACTAAAGAAGCTATCTTTCCTCCAGTGTATGTTTTGGGCCCTTATGTCAAAGATCAGATAGCTGAATGTGCCTGGGGTTGTCTCAGCATTCCTTATTCTATCCCACTGCTCCATGTGTCTGTTTTGTGCCAGTACCATGCTCTTTTTAGCTTTTTAGCTTTGTAATATAATTTGAAATCTGGGATTGTGATGCCTCCTGCTTTGCTCTTTTGCCCAGGATTACTTTTGCTACTGTGGTTGTCTCAGGTTCCACATGAATTTTAGAATATTTTTTTCCTCTAGTTCTGTGAGGAATGCTATTGATATTATCTTTTCTACCTCTAAATCCATTTTATTTTTGAACTAGGAATGGTTTCTGCAAGTCACTTAGTCTCACTGGAAGCTTGTGAAACATTTAGGTATGTCATTTGCAACATCTGATCAGAGGGGCAAGGAGAATTGTGTGGCCTCTGGTAATTATGTGGTTCTTATTCTAACACGTCCTAGCCCTGGGGTTTAGAAAGAAACATCAGATACCAAGGATGTCAATCACTTCACAAACATGAAGATCTGGGAAACATGCAACTCTCAGACTCAGACAGCACTGTAGGTAAAATTCCAAATGCCTTTTCTCCTCTGCTTCATTTATTGTTCCCTAACTCAGATTGGCATGATTTCCTGCATTTGGTCCACCTTCAGTACTTTCTGTTCTGGAGCTGGCCTTCTAGGCACTCGTAGTTGAGACATAAATTATGTAAGACTACAGCTGGGATTGGTGGCACACATTCAGGAAGGTGCTCTGGAAGGTTGAGGCAGGAGGACCATGAGTTCAAGCTTAGCAGCTTGGGCATTTAGTGACTTAATTGAAACCTCATTTCAAAACAAAAACTAGTAAAGAAATAAATTAAGCAAATAAATAAATACTAACAGGGCTGCGGATGTAGCTTAATGCAAAGACCCTAAGTTTAATCCCCTGTGCCAAAAACAATAATAAAAATAAAAACAAATTGTACAAAACTCACTTACTGAGAATTGGCCCTTTGCTTAATTTACCTGTATCTCATAGTAGACAGACTTAGCACAGCGTTAATGAACTTGAACAAGCTGGCACACAGAGTGTCAGTCAGGTGTCTCACAGGAACCCGAAGAAGGCAGGGGCTAACCACCAACGGAAGCATCAATTCAACAGCCTTCATTAGCCCTGCAAGTGATTCTAACCACTGCCTTTGGATACAGCAAAGGGACCAGGCTTCCCTCCGTGTGCTCACACCACAAAGCTGATATTTCGGAAGGAAAAACTGTTAGAACACCTGTAGGTATCTCATGTGGCTTTTCTACCTACAGATGTCATCTGTGTAATCACATTTCTGCATGCTTTTTTTTTTCCTACCAGAGGTAAGTGATTTCGCCTCCTTAAAACGTTTTCTTAGGCTTTCAAACATCAATGCTGAATCTTTTAGAGACTCATGTTAAGCAGCAATTTCTGTAGGCCTCGAGAGTGAGGATTGCAGACATTTGATGAAAGGAAACAGCCTGGTGCCCTGAAATGATCATGGGAGTTGGGAAATGCCCAGCAGTGGCTCTGTCACTTGACCTTTTTGGAGTCCATTTGGTTTCATCAGTGTTCACTGACTGCTTCATACAGACTGGATGTAATGTTGAGCCCTTGAGTTATAAAGACAAATGAGTTGCTGATTTGTCTTCAGAGAGTCTACAACAGTTGAAGAATCCAATGAACCATGCTTCAACAGAGGGACACACAGTGCTGTAGGAAGCCCTGAGAGAGTGGAGTGACAATTCCATCTAGGATAAGCTTTAGACAATATCTTCAAAGAAGCTGGGACCCTGGCACAGCCCCTTCTCGTATATGGGACATGAAGAAGCTAAAGGAGAAGATTTCTGTGTCTCTCTCACCTTCCTTACAGTTCTGAAAGTCAGCAACTTTTTGGGTAGCCCAAGAAATCCTGAAAACTGAAATATCCAGAGTGATCATTTCCGGCACTCATAGTCTTGGGACAAAGCTGCTACCAAAAGCTCTGTGCTCAGAGTAAACTGCTGGCAGAGCCACAAGGACAGCCACCAGAAACTCAGTCAGCCTTCTGGCAACTGAACAAATCAACTCCAAAGTAGTATTTGTAAGCATCTGTGCTAGGAGCAGAGAAGTGAAGCCACCAACTCTGTGGTCATGGAGCCCACAGTCCTGCAAAGATCAGCACGTGTCAAAGTCAGAGTCAGAGATGCGCTGACTACAAATCAGGGCAATAAAGAGAGTACAAAAAGACAGCCAACCCAGGAGGCAGTAATGGGATGGAAAATATGTGTCTTCTAGAGCAATCTCAAAAGGCTTCATGATATGTTCACTTGGAGGTTGTCAAAAGGCAGAGATGACAAGGAAAAGGAGGATTCCACATAGAACAAGTGATGTGGATAGAGGTGAGAAAGCAGAATCAGCTGGGAAGATCAAAAGCAAAATGGGACTGGAGCTCGAAATATAAGCATTATTATTAATGTTTCTTCAGCAGTATTGAGAATTGAAGCCAGAACGTTGTACACACTAGGCAATTAAGCCACATTCCCAGCCCATTTTATTTACTTTATTTTGAGATGGGATTTCCCTAAATTGCCCAGGCTGGCCTCAAATTTGTAATCTTCCTACTTCAGCCTCCCAAGTATCTTGGATTAGAGGTATGTGCCACCATGCTTGACTATAAATAAATATATTACTTATTGAGTTTCTACTCAGTGTCCCAAGAATTTCATATGTCTTATTTCAACTTTTATTGTTACCTCAGATAGAAGTATCACCCCAGTTGTTTGTTTGAGACACGATCTCGCTATGTAACCCACATTGACTCAAACTTATGGCAATCTTCCTAACTCAGTTTCCCCAGTGCTGGGATTGCAGATGTGCACCTCCATGTCCAGCTTCATCCCCATTTTTAAGATTAGAAAACTAAGGTTTATGAGCCAAGATGAGATTTTTAACAAGTTATTTCTGATTCCAGAGTCCACATTCTTAAAAACTATGCTCATTTACTTAATAATCTGCTGGTAAATATCCCTTTATGCCATGAGACAATGTAAAAGATATTGTTTTGAAGAGAAGACTGATAGCGTGCAGCAAGTAAACCCAGCAGCAGTATGGAAAATGTCTCGGAGCAGTGAAAGACAGGAGATAAGGGGATGTTTGACCTCAGCGCTTTGATAATGACATATTCACAGAGCAATAAAAGCTTCTGCACTGAGGCAATAGTAGATCAAAAGAAAGAAAGGAAGGTATGTATTGAAAACATAGAGAGGGTTTGGGGAGTGCCTCTGAGGTATAGTGCTCATCCAACGTGTTCAAGGTCCTAAGTTCAATCCTCCAGAACACACACACACACACACACACACACACACACAGTAAAAGCACTGGGAGCTGGCCTGTGATTCCATAAAGTGGAAGCGATGAGACTAAATGGTTGGAGGATGCATGCTAGTCCCTGGGGAGGAACCACTGCTGAGCCAGAACCATTCACCCATCCTCTCAGATTCAAAATCCGAGTGAGTTTTCTGCGTGTTTTCTTCCCTCTAAAATCTGAATCTGGTTGTAATCTTGTTAAAGTTCCAGAAATTTAATGTAGGTTTATTACTGGGAATAAAGTGGATAGGCAAAATTTTTCCCCTACTGTACATCTGCCCCAATCTCCTATTTCTGGGGAACAATATACATCATAGGTACTCAATGAAAATGTTCTAAAAGTAAGCAAATAAGCCACAAAAATTTGAGGCTTTTGCATCTACCTTTCTTTCAAAACAGAATTCCAGAGGCATGAGTCAAGAACGGGAGGTAAGGACATCAGAGCAAATCTTTAGTACATTTGGTCATAGAGTCGGAAAGGGAGACCCAAACTAGATCTGTCTTGGATGTGAGTGTCCCTCCTGACACCTGATTGGGCCTCAGTGAGCAATTAATGAGTTACTCAGTGAATGAATGAGTTTGATCATCCAATTTAGAAGATCCTAGCAGTCTGTATTTGCATGGAAGAGTGTGTGCAGCCACCAGCCACATTAACCTAACATACCAATGTGATTAGTGTTGCTTTTTCCAGAAGCCTTGGCCTTACCTGCAAAACTCAGCACTGAACACCTGAAGGAAAAAATAAAACTCCCATTGGCAAGACTAGCTTGTAACAGTGGGAGACTCCCAGCAATGGTGCCAATATCCCAGGGGCCCAATACCTTTCTGACTTTGCAATAACTCCCAAGTTAAACAAATTGCCAAAGAGTTATAAGCTTCTTATTAGTTGGATGGATTCCTCCAGTCTTTCTGTTGGCTTTATTTTCTCTGCACACATGTTGGTGAGTTCCGTCAATATTCGTGTGCCTGCAAGTTTTCCCTGCCACTGAGGAACTCTGGCATTTCTGGGCTAAGCATCTGCTCTATGATCTATGATCTACGATCTCCACTCCCTTCTGCCTTCACTTTGAACTGAAGTGCTATGTTAAGCAACCCCACTACCCACCAGCTAACAAGCTGAGACGTGAGTCTTCATTAGTGTTACAACACTTGAATGTATCCCAGGCTAACCAGTAACACCAGTATTCAAACTGCAGGGTAATGATAACCACAACGACCCAGATGAAATGGCCCGTACCAGTTCCTGAGAAATAGAACGGGAAGTATGGCACTAGAACAGCTAGTGACAGACAGCACAGAGGGTGTCGACCAATAGAGCCCCTGGATAACCCTGTAGAACCAAGCAGAAAAGTGACCTTAGGTGGTGGCCATGGATTTACACTTCAAAACCTGAGAACTGGTAGAGATAGAGTAAATGTCACCCAGGTAAAGATCAATCTGATCCTTTGATATCAAAATTCACTTTAGAAATCAAACTATTTCAGGTAGACCACTCTAACTAACAAGGTACTGTCTAACCCTACTTCATTGTGTATTAGTGTGGTAGCTTTAGCTACCATACTAAGTTTTGTTTGCACAGGGACTTCTATATAAGTTATGTGATGATTTTACTTTATGAATGAAGTAAAAATGTTCCATCAATATTTATTTCCCAATGGAAGTTCTATGGAAAGGATTACAAGGTAGGTTCTGTTTTATTTTTCTTTGGAAAGCACAAATGTCTATAGTACACTGGTTCCTTTTTAAGATGTGACAAGGTTTAATGTCAGGAGGCTGTGTGATTAGTTTCTGTACACCATTTCTATTGATTTAAGCTCCCTACCCGTGATTAAAAGAAACAATCACTTACATTAACTGCAATCAAAGGTTTATGGAGAAAATATGAATCCAGATATCCATAATTCTATTTTTTCCTTCTTAGTAGTGTTTTCTTATTTCATCTTTAGTCTTTCCTAGGCAGTAATCAACCGGGATCTTTTAAAGGATGGGCAGAAAGGTAGAAAGAATAGGGGGGGGGGCTGAACAAAGTGTTCACAAATCACTAAATTCTCACCCAAGCATTTTTGAGACTAAAAAATATCTATCTGAAATGAAGAATGGCTCAGCCTATAGTTAATAAATTCATAACCTAAATTCACCCGGTGCTGAAAACCACTCTAGTTTGGAGAAAGAAGATAATTCCTCTATTCCTGCCACTTGTTACCTGAAACCTTCTTTGCACTGCCTCAAGGTGATAAATAAATAAACTGTCCATGACAAAGAGGACTTCTACGCTGTTTCATAATTCCTTATAATCACTTTATTTTCTTGATAAAATAACTTTGGTACTTAAGATTCTCTACAGACTTTTTTTACTTATTTTTCCATATTCTAAAAGACATCTTGTTTTTGTTTTTGTTTTTGTTTTTGTTTTGATTCATTTTGGTTTTTGTCTCTTTGGAACAGGGTCTTGCTATGTAGCCCAGGCTGGCCTCTAATTCATAGGAGTTCTTCTACCTCTGTCTCCAAAGTGCTGGGATTGCAAGAGTGCACCACTCTGCCCAGATTCCGAAGGGAGATCTTGATACACTAATATTATTTTTAATAACAGTTTATCACACATTAGCTAAAACTTTACCCACCTCCCCACATTTATTCTTCTAACACATCCTTTAAGTCATTTTTTAGAAAGGTATGTTTAATTCCTGCATCCATTTGCTAGTCTTAGCAATACACATTTGGTGTAAAAAGGTGACCTAACATGTACCAGCTCAGATCACACTGAAGAAGACACTAAGGTTTTTAGATTGCACAGATGGCCTAACCTACAAGTGTTGCCCCAAAGTAATGTAGGAGAAAGACCTGAGGGACAGCCTAATCTCTGCTTCCATACATCATTAAGAAATTCATCTTACTTTTATACATTTCAACTTGAGAATAAGTTTGAATACAAAACTTTGCTCCTTAAAATGAAGAACCATGCAAGTTCCACTTGGAGACTATTAAACAATTGGCAAAACATAAAGCATCTCATTTATCTTAAGTGTTGCTAGAACTGTAGGTGATCCAACAGTGTGCCTCAGAAAGGATAGGAAAATAAGTTTGTAAAATGTGGTCAGACTTCTGGAATAACAGGAAATGTTAACATTAAGAAATGGGATGAGGATCAATCAGAAAACTGTATTATCTTTTCAACTTTTTCTCTAACTAAAGTGTTTTTTAAGCATGAACTTTTTAAGCATATTTAAAAGGCACGGGGACGGGGCTACAAGGTAAGCAGAATAAACTCAGGCTTTATACCATGGTCTGGTATACCAGATAACAACCAGAGAATATCCAACCTCGAATCTGTGGAGGACTCTACCTTTGGCAATAGATCTGAAAAATCTCTACATTGTTCTTATCTCCAGGGAATAGATTCCCCAGCACCTTGGTTGGCTGAAGAGACCTCCATCCTTCTGTACGTAGAGGCCTAATCATCCACAATTTGTATGGCATCCTCACTGAGACCTCTTTTACCCATGCATCAGGTATTTTCTTGAATTCTTTCTCTCTGTGCTTTAATCAGCTTGTCTCTTCGATCCCTGGCACAGCCCAGGTGAGGAATCAAGTCCCAAAAGTCACAGTGAGCAAACCTTCCTGGTATCTATGAATCTCCTGTGTGTGGGTATTTTTAATCTGTTATTTAAATTGTAAGCCTTACTGAGAAGATGAAAAAGAAAATAGAAGGGCTAAAGGAAATGATATCAGTTCTGTGCAAACAAAATTAATGTGACTTGGTGCAAGCCAAGATTAAACGTGATTCTGGACTTCTGTATGCAGAGGGGGAAAAGAACAGAACAAAAAGTAGAAAACCACCACATCCTTTACCAGCCTTCTTAAAATAACTATCATTGTGTTGGATTAAAAGGCATTTGCTGAAGATTTTGTGAAGAATTAAGCTTATTTGTTATTCTTTTAGAACAGAACGGCAAATAAAAGAAAAGCTGTTAGTCAACATTGTCTTAGAAGATAAAGCTGCCTAGATAGCGTATCTGTCTCAATGGGAAGCTTCAGTGAACAGACTGACAGCTCACTTCAGGATTTTGGCTTCCACATTAACACTTCCTCTCACACCTGCCTGCATGTTCCGGGGCTCTTTTGGACATGGTAACTGAGAAACAGTTTGTGCTAGTGTCCTGTGGATACGGAGGGCATCCAGCAAGCTTTAACTACTTCCCAGTATAGAATTTGGAGAATGGAGAGAGAGAGAGAGAGAAAAAAAAAAGGAGACTTTATCAGGCAGAGACAACTTGGGACTATCCAAAAGCTCCTCACTGCTGTTATGTTTTTTCATCTGTGGGGTAGTTTTCCACACTTTCAAAACACAGCAAGATAATTTCTGGATTCTTTCCCACAGAAGAACCCCCAGACTGAAGGTTTAATGTCAGCCCTGGGGAAAGTAGCCTGCAAGAGCTGGAGCTCCAGCATTGAGAGAGGCTCTGGGAAAGATGTTTCCACCGCAAGACACTTTGGTGCTCAGTACTGGGGCCTCAGTACTTTCTCCATGAGCACCAAGAGAGAGTGGAGACGGGGAGATGCACCACATAACAGTGGAGGGCACGGCATGTGTGTCCTCCATGATCAGGATCCATGCAGACTGGAAGCATTTACCTCATTTTCCAGAGGTGAATCTCTGTACAACACTTCCTGGTGATCATTTATTTTTAACCTCTGTACTTTCTAGAAGGCCAGTTGAGGGCGCTATCGAGAATTTGAAGGAAAAAAAAAAACAGTTCACTGGATGCACCCATCCCCAAACTCTCCTCCTAACCCAAGAAGCCTCACCCTTTCTCTGGCTAAGGAGAGACCAAGAACTCACACCTACCAGGACAGGCAGGTCACGGCTCTTTCAAATTGAAAGGGTCAAAGTTGTGATAAAATTTCTTTCCCCCTCATAAGGGTCCCATGTAAAACACCTATAATAAAAGGCAAATTAACAAAAGAAAAGCATATAAATTTATTTAATTTAAAAGCATATTAACTTATTTAACAAAGAGTTGCATAACATAAGAGCCGTCAGGAATGAGGATCCAAAGACCTAAGGGCATTACCTAATTTTATTTTTAGGTTTCATGAACAATGGTTAGCCATGGCCAAATATGATTGGGCCCAAAATGTATGATTTCACGTCATAGACGGAGGAGGTAAAGTCAGCAGGGCCTGTCTGTTCAGAATTTTTTAGGCCTCTCTCTATGTAGCCTTCCTTGCCCTAGTATGAGACGGGACCCCTCTAGAATGAGAGTCTTACGACCTAGAATCAGACAAGAATAGTTCCTTATGGCCAGCCCCTATACAGAAACACTTGGGACGTTATCGTATTTCTGGGGTTTATGGGCTGCTTTGGGGACAGGAGCTCTAGTTTCTATGAGTTGCTTCAGGGGAGAAACAGAGACAGGAAACAGGAGGGCAAGAGAAGTTCAGGGAAATGCTTTGCTTCTGACGTTGTTTCTGAAGTCTTCAAATCTCCTTTACTTAAAGTACTCAGCCTGCTAAGTACTTTGGGGTATCATTTTCTGAGCCCTAACAATATCAAATGATTTCCAGGACAGACATTGCTCAAGAATAGTGGTTCTAATATAGGGTGACTTTGCTTTCCAACTTGAAGGAGACATCTAGCAAATGTCTGAAGACATTTTGTGTGGTTAGAACTACTTCTGTGTCCAGGTAGATCCCAGGGATGTTGCTAAACTCTCACTGTGCACACACAACCTTCTACTGGGAGAATTATGGGGTCCAGATGGCAACATAGCCAAGGTTGAGAAACCCTGTCCTGAGAGATGGAATGAAAGTTAAAAGTTTCCTCTTTTTCTCTATAAAAGTTTTTCAAACTCCACAAGAGTATCTCAATGTTTAAAGCACCCTATTTCTGTCATCTCAACTGCATATCAAGATCTTCACAGACTGTTCAAACAAAAAAAAAAGACACACAAATAATTACTGACAGCAGAAAACAGTCTGAAAATGTTCGGCAACTTGTTCATGCAGGTATTTTCATCATTGAAACCAAAGATGAATAGCCATTACATCTCCAGCCTTGAGTTTGTTAAAGGAGAGAAATCAAAGAGGCATTGGAGGCTTTAGCATCAAAATGGAAAAAATAACAAACACTTGTGAAAAGTCAAAATATTATGCAGAAAACTAACGAGAAAGTTAGTCAGTCCCAGAATTCGGGAGACTGAGGTAGGAGGGTTGTGAGTTCACAGCCAGCTTTAATTGCTTAGTGAATCCCTGCCTCAAACAAACAAGCAAAAAAATTAATAAAGAATGTATATTGTAAAATTAACAGGTTGGCATTATGTATACTCATTTTAAGGTAATTAAAAGTTTACTGACAAGTAGCAAACTTAACCACTTCACTTCTGACTCAGCCTTTTGTCTAAGTCAAGCATAGTACCTGTACTTACCTCTTTAAAATTGCTGATTATTTTGCTCTGGGGAATATTAAACTGGTGAAAGTCTATTAGCACTATTTTTTTTTTCTGTTTTTTTAATTTTTTTTTTTTTTCGGTATTGGGGATAAAACTCACAACTGCGCACTTGTAAGGCAGGCACTTGTGCCACTGAGCTAAATCCCCAGCATATTAGCACTATTTTTAAAAAATTACAAATTTAATAAATAGAATTCTTTCTTCAAACCCACTAGAAAGCTACTGAAAGATTAAATTGACTCAACTCTATCTGATAACAAAGTCATAGTTGCAAAACAATATTCTGAAAAGGAATTAGTCAAGCTTAGGTAAAAACAACATAAGTATTTCTTCACAAAATCAAAGAGTTACAATATTGCTGCACATAGAGAATTTGATGACATAACATGGTTTCAAAGCAGACACACAAATCCTCTGTTTAGTTTCACTAGGAAAATAAAACATTAAGTCATCTAAATTAGAAATAATAGAACTCACATCTAAAAATTAGATTAAGATAAGAACATTCATTTCAGTGGAAAAGAATTTCCCATGGCCCAGAAAACCTGTTGAACATACTAAATACCAAGCTTGACCAACACTTTGAAATTTGTATCTGATCCTTCCTTGGAATACTAAATTTATAAGCCATAATTCCTTTACATGGGGAGATGCAAGGCCTTCACAGCAAATAGAAGCTTCAGCCAAGTGAAATGAAGCTGTACACTTCTCTCTGAAAAGCTATTGACCTGGCAAAGCTGATCCAGGATGCTGGGAGATCTCCCAGCTGCTCAGAGGTAAAGAAGTGTGACTGGAGGGGATGGCATGTGGCTTCATATCTTCTCTGACACTCCACAGTCACGCACAAGGTTATAAACCAAATCCAAGAAGTCCTAGGATCAGTGCAGTGGGTGTGCACAAATGGAAGAGATTGTTGGTGTGTCACTACATTTCCCCATCTATCAAGTAGGAGATGAAAAAGAACTTAATGTAATAGATCTGTGGATAGAAAATTGCTGTCCTTTCTCATTGTGTATAACTAGCCCACCTCGGAAAGGCCAGCTCTCCCTGTGGCTTCCCTGCCAAAGTCACATCTCACAAATGTGTGTCAGCTTTTGAGTACTGCTCAGCACAAAGTTATTTCTTGTTTGCACGTCTATACTCAGCTGGAAAACAGGAACAATCACTTGGCTTACAAGCAAACACTTAAGTAGCAGCTCTCTGCAGTTGCTATCTCTCTATTCTACCTGAAAAGGAAGAGCCACAAAAGAAGATGGACGTGTGGTATGCCATGAGTCTTTGGAAGTATCTCCCAGACAGCACCAGCCTTGCAGGAAGACAGATGTCACAGAGATTAGGGCCTCAGGAACTATAGATTTTAGCTCACGGTGTCTTACAGGAGTAAACAAACGCAAGACTAACAAAATCCTCATTAGAATGGTTTTTCTTACATATCCAGGAGGTGAGAAGGCACTTTGCTGAAATTTAAAATATATTTAAAATCCTTTTTATAATTTGACAATTGCAAAAATTGCTGCAAAAAAAATAGGTTTTGAGTTTTTAAAGTAATTACTATAAGTTTCTATCTTTAAAAGCAATTTCTAAGACTAATAGGGTTTAATAGTAATAAAATAAATAAATGCTTCATTACCAAACAGGTATACTATACAGTCTCTGAAACTCAAAGATAAATCTTACTGTGGGCAAGGGGTCATGGTAAAAACTGGGCTTGAGCTGAATTTGAAACATTGACGGCAAAAAGTACACTTTTCATGTTTTACTGATGGTCATGGTAACCTCAAAACTCACCGTGTTTGTGCTCTTCAACTGGGAGTTTGTGGAGTGTTTGGATTCAGATTTTCCATACAAGCCAAGTGGCACTTAACGTACCCCTCCCACACTGCCCGATTCTTAGTGGCCTGTCTGTTTTGACTGTCTGCACTGTCATTGCTCCTAACTGTCAGTTTTGAGACTGACAGCGCTCATTTACAAACTCACCCATCAGGTGGAGAAAACACATAATATGACTTCAATAATAGTGCTTTTAATTACTAGAAGTTTCTATCTAATACAACTTGAAATCATGTAACTCAGCACATATGTAAAGTGAAAAAGGAAATGTTTGACCTACAAAAAAAATCAGATATGTAAACCGTGATCTTCTGAAGAGGAATCTCTAATATTGAAAGCCCAACCAGCTAAAACCTGCAGACAACCACTACTCTTTATTGTTAAGGTTGTTAAATATTCGGATAGTCTCTGTAACAGGTGGAAAGATGCTGAGTGGGATGAGCACTGGGTTTCACCCTTGAAGGCCACCAGAGGAATGACCCCATAGGCAGTCCTATTACACAAACAGAGAGACAAACGAAGGCACTTCAATCCGTGTAGAAACACTGTTAGGAAGGGAAGCCACTTGGGAGGTCAGCAAATACCACCCTGGCAATCGGTGACTTCAATTATCAGAATGATCTTCACAGCATCCCAATAAGTGGCCCTGGGAGTATGGGGACTTCACACCCTCACAGGGCAGTCCCTTCTAGACTCAGGCACTTTTAGTATTTATAAAGCTGTACTCTTATCAGACTAACATAGGCCTCCTGAATTGCTCTTATTAATCACAGTTTTGTCCTCTGGAAACTCTCAAGACTCCAGACTTTAAGAGAATGTTCCAGCAGCTCAACCTGCAGGGACTAATGCGAGTGACTAAGTACTATCACTCTGTGTCCACTGGGAACAAGGAGTTTCTTTGGATCCCAGTCCGAACAGCAGCAAGCTCTTGTTGAAACCTGTAAAGAATTACTCTTCAAAGCAAACTAGACTCACTCACAACTTATAAACAATAGTTTGTTTCGCGATAAGAACAAAATTGAGTGCAAGCAACAAGGTTAGAAAAAAGAAGAAGAAATACACTGATTACATATAATCACATATGTCGAACTATTTCTAGCCAAGATATAATCTTAATATAATGAATATTGTTACAAGAGATAAAGATAACAATAATAACAATAATTTTATTTATAAACCATTTTCCAGCCAATGTGCTTCGGGCATTGCGTGATCCTATGCAATGATTAAAACATTATTAAAAGCTTCAGACAAACAAAGCACAAGCTTTTCTTCAGATATGAAATGAAGTACTGCTGAAAGAATCAGAGGCTAGTATTTGAAGTACAGAAAAATGGCATCAGGTAATAGGAAACATCACAGAACAATCCTTTCTGCCTGCTTTTTTCCACTCTAGTTATTCTGAGAGAAAAAAAAAAAATCTTTAATTCCCTTTGCCATATCTTCTAATGCATTTGTTTCCCAACCCACTTCCTATTTAGTTCCTGCTGTCTAGATTAAATGTTCTCTTTCCTCAAATGAACATCTTGTTTCTATGTCCATTCAATAAAGATTTCATTAAAAACAGGTTTTTCTAAAGACTAACGAACAAAAAAACAAGGGTGATTAAGTTATTTCTCCAATAATGGGACTTTCATGTTCTCCTTATGCATTGTGGCAATATTACCAATGACAGTTTTTAAAAACAAAAATATGGTCAATGCCCAACCGGAAAGCAATTTCCAACCTTTCAACCATCATGACATCCTCTTGTTCTGACTTTTTGATAACCACAAACTCCCTCCTCCCTTCCAAAAAGATGAGGATGGTGTAAAAAACACTGTTGGTTACCTACACCACAACCATTTCCTCCTTCTCTTCTTCCTTGCTAACAGATCACTATTTTTGTTCAGTGTCAGGGGGTCATAGGGGGGCTGATGGGTTCCTCCCCCACCAGAAGAAAATAGTGAATCTAAGACATTCTTAGCAATTCTACTCTCCTTTGCCAGGAATATAGTTGGTCCCAGGCACATAATACAGCTCAGTACAAAGAGATGCAATGACAAATCAGATAGACATTTTCTAGGACACTGCTGTGCCTCAGACTACATGCAGATGTGATCTTTAGAATCATTGTGGGTATCTTGGGACAATAAGATTTAGAACCAAAGGACCAAGCTAACACCAAGGAATCAGTGGTGTGATAAGATGGAAAATGACTGAAGAATGTAACATTCTGAGAGAAAAAAAGGAATGTAACAAGTCACACACACTCATCCTACACTGCACTTGACTTCCTGGTTCCTATCAATTCAATTGTACAATCCTGCACTTGGAGCTGAAAGCATTGAAATGAACTCAAAAGAGCATTATTATGTAGTTTTTATATAACTGAAGTGGATTACATACTTTTAGGATTCATATTTTTAGGAAACAATTTCACACAACTGAAAACTGTTGGAAATTTGTAGCCTGATTGGCACTCAGGTAATATTTGAGTACCTGGTATCGTCCAAGTATATTAACAGTCATGTTTTGTAATTCCCCTAGTTACATAAAAAGTGAGCATTATTCAGTTTTATCTGAGAAATCAAATAGTTTACTAAAGATTACACAGCTTAGAAATGTTAAACCCAGAACCGGAATTCACTTTTTGTTAAAAGTCTAGCTCTCTTCTCACTCCATACGGACACACGTATTAGACTCTCATTCCTGATTGTGTTTCTCAGCTGAACAGTGACAATGACTGTAATGTGTTTTAGGTTGCTTTGACAGTCCGGGGAGCCATACCGGAAACTTAGCTGAAATGTTCCACTAAGTAATGAATATTTTACCTAATAGTATCTCCAAAAAATGCAGTTCAACATCATATTTGATGAATTGCATGATTCTACAAGAATTTGGGTTTAATTTTTAATAACAGAAGCTGAAAAAGTACTGCTTACAATTCACATATTTTTAGTCAGTCAATGAGGTTTAAAAGACAATTCTGGTCATACACCTAGAATCCCAGCACTCTACCGGCTGTTACAGAAAGATCAAAAGTTCATGCCTAGCCTAGGAAACTTAACAACTTTGTGAGACTGTGTCTCAAAATAAAAAAATAAAAATAGAGTGGGGGTGTGGTTCAGTGTACAGTACCAAAAAAAAAAATAGAGAGCACGAGAGAGAAAATGTGGGAAGTAGGAGTTGTTCACCCAGATTTTTTCGCCCTTCTTGACGAGTTTCAAGCACATAAATGATCTTCATTCCATGACAGAATTCTACAAGAAAGGAATCATCGGATCGCCATAACAAATACACTGTGTTACCCAATAAGTTTGAAAAATAATTTAAAACTTTTCTAACTTGTCAAGTTCTTATGAGTCCTTTGCCTTTAGGATAGCAGAAGATTGATTTAAATTCATTTATTCATTCAATAAAAATATATTCAGCATCCAGGAATTCTGCTAGGTACTCAGGGTACTGAGGATAGACAAGATATACACAACCCCAGTTCTTGTGAAACTGTTATTATTGTAAGCTACACAGACAATGAACAGGAGAGTAAATAAATAATAAGAGTTTCAGAAATGACACGACAAAGAAAACAGAACAAGAAAGAAAGGACTGACACTGGCTAGGTTGTTGGGGAAGATCCTTCCTTCCAAAACATGACATTTGAGCCATGACACGAAAGCACAGGATGCCTATGAGGGTCGGGAAGATAAGTGTGTGACTCAGAGGACACAAGAAGGGCAGTGCTCTGGGGGATTGGTAAAATGTATGTGTTCTAGATTGTGTGGCCATCATTTAACCTTAAGTCTCGCCTTCTGCATTCATTGCTCCTCAACATCCCCACCAGCTGTCTGAAATAATTTGATTTCCCATCTCAGAATCAATCAAACTCCCTGCCTCCCCTCCTCCACTGGTAGTCTGTTCCCTGAAACCATCCCACCTCGAGCTGGTGGCAACTCCAGGCTTGCTTATGCCAAAAACCTGCTATTGTGCTCAATGCCTCCCTTTTTACCCTCTAAATCTAATCGAGCAGAAAACTATGACTCTACATTCCTAGTAGATTGAGATTAGATTTTGTCTGGCCATTCTTCTGCTGGCACCTATTTCCAGCCCAGAGTCCTACACAGGGTGAGCTTGGACAAGGCAAGGCAAGCTAACCTCTGGGAAACACAGATTAGGAGTCACTCTGGCTCACTTACATGGCCTTCTTTACATTTTGTACACTGGGGATGCCTACCTAACTGTACCATTGCAATAAACTCATAATCATGCCTATGAAAGTCATTGTCGGGGCTGGGGATTTAGCTCAGCGGCATAAGCACCTGCCTTGTAAGCAGGCAGTCATGAGGTCAATCCCTGGTACCGATAAAAAGGAAAAAGACAAAAAAAAAGAAAGAAAGAAAGAAAGAAAGAAAGAAAGAAAGAAAGAAAGAAAGAAAGAAAGTCATTGCCTCTCGATAGTCCATGCTTAATACAAAACCCCAAAGGATCATTTTGAGGGGAGTATAGGGCAAAATGAGGATTGAACCCAGAATCTCATACATACTAGGAAAGTATCAACCACCAGTGATGTAATCCCAACTCCAGGAATTTGTGTGCATACATGTGCGTGCGTGCATGCATGTGTGGGTGTGGGTGTGGGTGTGTGTCACTGGTGATTGAACCCAGAGCCTTGCACTTAGACCTTTTTTAACTTTTATTTTGAGATAGGGCCTCACTAAGTCACTAAATTGCCCAGGCTGCACTCAAGCTCAAAATCTTTCTCTCAGGCCCTCAAAGTTCTGGGATCACAGATATGCACCACTAGTCTAAGGGATGCTGCTTAAATGACAATCAAATCGTGTCACTTTTTCACACAGTATCCCTCAAAAGCTACCAGTCTCTCACAATTAAAGCTAAAATCCTCATGCGGACCTACAATTAACCACTTCCACGCCACTGCCTTCTGGCTGTTTCTTACACACAGACATAGTCTTACATTACAGCCTCTGCACTGAACATCGTCCCTTCCCCCCAGTACCTGTTTAAGTGCCTCCCCCACTACATTTTCCCCAGTACCTGATCTCCCCTATTTCAGCTCTTTGTTCTTTTCTCACCACTGACATGTGCCCTGCCTTGACCATTATTACCACAGTCCACTTTAGTGTTGCTCATTTTTACCCAAATCAATTTTCCTTTTTCCCATAGGACTTATCATTTGCTAATCTACCAAAGAACTGAATTCTTTGTTTATGTTTTGTGGTCCATCTTCCTGTGCAACAAGTTGAACTCTGTGAGTGCAAAAATATTTGCATGCTTTGTTCTCTGATCTATCCTAGCAGCCTAGCAGGGTGCTAAGCACCAGAAAGCACCGTGATAAACAGCTGTAGAACAAATGCATGAATCTAAGTGATCAGTAATGCTGGGAAACACAGATGAGGAGACAAACAAGGGCCAGAACTCTAGAGGAACCTGGAGGTATTGGAAAGAGTTTGGAATTTATTTTTGGCATTTTGAGGATTATGTCAGTGGGTTTTAAACAGAGGAATGATGTAAACTGATCTATGTTTTAAAGTAATTTGGTGGTTATATGGGAAAAGACATGAGAGAAAAGTGGATACTAGAGAAGCTGATGCCAGCCAACACAATATGTGATTTGGATGGGGTGAGGGATTAGCAGAAAAAAACTAGGAGAAATGGATGCATGTTATAGATCTTGCACCACAAACCTCACAAATTGCTGATAAATTAGAGGTATGAACTGCCTTCAAGGGAAAAGTGATGATATAGTGGGAAATTATAGAGGGTTTATGGGCAAGGGTAGACAAGTTTTCAGGAAAAATTGAATAAAAATAGCTGATTTTTAAAATGTGATGTCCCAATGCCTTTAAGGATATCCAAGTTGAAATATGAGAAGGCAGTTAAAGAAGCCTAGTGTAGAAGAGAGAAATCAAAGCTAGAGATAAAACTTTTACCTCAGAAGCATGTGGATGGCATTTGCCATCAGGCGTCTAGATGAAATTACCTAAGAGGACATGCGGAGAAGTGCAGAGCACTTAGTGGGAACCAAAATGACATCACTGAGGGACTTCCCTGGTGGAGTTTTCCCATGACTTGGAACCTGTATTTCACCTGCTCAAGAAATATGCGGCTCTCTGACCTCCTTCTGGATATCTGCAGTCATTCTGAATTTTCTGCCCTAACCAAAAGCCTTTCCTCCATAGCACTCACTGACAGTCTTGCCTCTTCAGACATAAAACTTCCTTTAAAAGTCCTTAAACTTGTCAGTTTATCACTTAATTTAGGATTATGATATACATATTTAAGACACTGCATAAATTAATTGGATTTTATTTCCTAAACTCCAAACTATTTCTTAAATCTCCTTTTGCAAACTGAATACCATGGTATTTTTACTGGTAAGAGACAAGCAAAATCAGCAAAATTAGTATTTTTCAGAAATATACCAGAAAGACACTATTAGAGAAGAAGATGTAGGAAGCAATAGAAGACTAAATGGGGGAGGAGCAATAGAGAGAATAAAAATATTTTTTTGCAAATATACCAAAATGAAACCCATTTTTCAACCTAACTAATGTGCACTAAAAAATACTATGTGTGCTTAGTATTTCTCTCTTTTTTAAAGTCTCACTTGATGGAGATTGTTTAAAATCTAGTCATAGAAAAACCAACCAGTGTTCTGGTAACCATCAAATAGCTTATGTGGGGGCCTGGGGATATAGCTCAGTGGCACAGTGCCTACCTGGTAAGCGTGAGGCCCTGAGTTTGATTCCCAGTACACACACACACACACACACACACACAAAGTTTCTGTGAAAGCAGAGAAAGGAAAGTAGAGATGGAGATAAAGGTACATGAGTGCCAGAGAGAAGTGGAATTGTTAATTGAATATATTCCTAGAGATTGTGCTTTCTAATGACTTGATCCATATATGGAGTTCAGGTCACTGCACGTTAGGCAGAAACAGACTTACAAAGAAATAGCATTTTACTTTTCCTCTTGGAAGACAGATTGCAACAACAACTGACAGAGTCAAGGCTGAACTCTGCTCCAAACCCTGAGCCTCCAGGCTGTACCCTTCCCTCTGGTGACAATCCTATAGTGGGTATTCCTCAGGGATCCTCCTTCCTAGCCTGGTGGCTGTCAGAGCTAACAGTTCTCCTAAAGAGTCTGCTCACTGTTTTTTCTTGCTCTTATCACAGAGGTGGGTGGTATTAGATATGTTTCTTTTTAGCAAGTATGCAGCAAGCAGAGGTCAACCAAGTGTCAAACAGAGATGTAGGAAAGCAGATATAGTTACAATGCAAACCTGCCAGCTCAAAGTAAAAACAGAATTCTTTCAGGACACTTCAAAACCAATTGAAACCAAAGTGATGAGCTGGGGGACACTTTATAGATGGAAGCTGAGCCCGACCTTTCTGCATAAGAGCTCTTATGGACAGAGCTGACAGAGGTAAACATTTTCTCCCATGCAATCACTTCATTGCTCCCATCTCAAACCCAGCTGTGGGAGTCAATCTAGTATACCTGCTTGAGCAAGCGATTAAATTCAACAGGATTAGAAACACAGCCCAGAAAACCTGTGGTGTGCAGCCTTGAATCTTGTACGGCTGCATTTATCCCAGTCCCACAAGTGGAAAGAGAACAGCACAGTGCCACAGAGCTGTGGCTCACTCAAGCACAAGCACAAGCACAAAGGAAGGACAAAGAAAGAGGTGATGTTAAACTACAGGCTCCCGGTGATGATGGTCTTGCCTCTTTTCATCATCACTCAATTTCCAGGGTTTTGTGCATACTAAGAACTAAATATTTCTAAAATAAATTATTTCTTTTAAATGTCTTTATCTCTATGTTTTCATACTTCTCAAGTCAGAGAGAATAAGGAATATGGACCCAAAGAATCTCTTGCTCTGTTCTCACTTTTAATCTCCATGCCTTTTATTTTGGCTAAGCCTCGTTCTACTTTTCCTTTTTCCCCCTCTGTGGAGAGATGTTCCCCAGATCAACTGGATTGTCAACCTGACTGGCTTAAGAGCTTCAGGGGGATTAGTCAAGCACACTTCTGGGTGTGTCTTGGGAGATCATGGAGGCAAGATTTTCCCTCACCTCTTCCTCTCTCGTGCCTGTCCACCCTACTGCTTCACAGGCTTCGTGAACTAAGCATCTTAGCTCTGTCATGTCCTACCAAGTACCTGCCTTGAAGCCTACTGACCACGGAGGGACCTTCTGAAACCATGAGCCAAATAAGTCTCTCCTGTTTTTAATTATGGATGTCCAGTATTTTGTACAAGTAATAGAAAAGCTGACTGGTACACCTTCCATTTTTTTCAGAAGACTTGAGAGCTTTTCTTTCCCAGTTCTATCTTTCCCGTCAGCATGCTCTTTCTCCTATCTATCCAGCATCTCTCCACCCACTGGACTCTCTCCTCTGTCACACATTTCACATCTCTATTATCTTCATTGCCACCCACAAGGCCGCTGTGGCTTTGTCTTAACCAGGTGACTTGTGAAGAAGTCAAATCCTGCATTGGTCTAGATTCATAATATGATTTAAGTGCTACAGTAGGTACTTTTATGACCTAATGTGACCTGAGTGTTCCTCAGGGGCTTGATATGGTCCATGGAACCACAGTATTTTACCACCAAAATAACATTTCCTATGTTCTAAAATTCAATAAAGTCAATTCTCACAGTTTGAATCAAAATTTCACTCAATATAATCAGTGTAATTTGCTCTTTTTTCCCTTACAATAAAGGAATGAAAACATGTAAATAAAAACATTGTTTATTAAATGACTTTATAAATACATTTTTGGGGTGGCGATTAGCTCAGTGGCATAATCACCTCTGTGGCAAGCATGAGGTCATGGGTTCAATCCCCCATACTGAAAATAAATAAATACATTTTTACAAAACTTTAGAATTTAAATACTTTATTGTTTCATGGAGTAGCATTGGTCTAATAAATAGAGCATGAATCAGCTGTGCAACATTGGGTATGTCATTTAATGTCCTTAGATTTCAAGTGGTGGATGCCATGTGTGTCATTTGATGTCCTTAGATTTCAAGAAGTAGATAATATCTCACTTGAGACTACTATTTGCCTTTATAGTTGGTCCTCAAGTGAATTCATTTCTAAAACAAAAGTCTCAGTTTTACCAGTTGTTATGGCTTATATCTAGATGTCCCCCCAGAGCTTCATACAATCATAAGTGGAGCTTTTCAGAGGTAGCTGGATCTAGATTGTGTAACTCTGGGATGGATTCATGGTGTAAGGCTAGGATTAAGGGTGATAGGATTGAGGGTGTGAGTTTTACTTGCCCTTAGGGCTGATAACCTGGATAAAATACAAGGGACAGAAAGAGGTTGGTCACTTGCCTGACCTCCTTGTTTGCTTGCTCTGCAATGCCCCTCTGCCATTCCACCCTACCTTGGAGCTAGCCAACTATGAACTGAAACCTCTACAAACTGTGAGTTAAATAAACCTGTCCTCCTTTAACTTTGGGTGTCAGGTATTTTGTCTCAGCAACCTGAAAACTAAGACACAAGTTAACTGCGAACCTACCACATTGGCTATACATACGTATTGGAAGCACATAATGAGTCCAATAAACACATTATTTTTACATAGTTTAAGTGCATTTAGAAATGTAAAAACACTTAGTGAACTAAAACAGCATGAGGATGGAAAGGAATGCTGTTGCAACAACAATTTAAAAGGTAGTCAGTCCTCTATAGCTATGGGTTCATTTGTCTGTAGATTCAACCAAAGGTTGAGACTCCTGTCAGTCAGAGGAGAATCTGCGTCTGCACTGAATTTGTACATATTGAATATTTTCTTGCCATTACTCCCTAATAATGCAGTATAGCAATTATTTATATTGAATTAGGTATTATAATAAATCTATAGATGATTTAAAGTATATAGGAGGATGAGCATAAATTATATCGGTACTGTGCCATTTTACCTAAGGTACTGGAGCATCTACAGATTTTAGCACGGAAGAGCATCCGTGTATACGAAGGAACAACCTAAGAGTAATATATCTGATACTGCAGTCTGCACAACTTTGTAATGATGCATCACTGGGTTTGTATATGAACTAATATATGTCTTAGTATTGATTTTAACTGTGTTTGCTTCCTCGAACTTCTATAGTACTTCTTGTTTAAATCTGACTGAGATCTTTCTGTGACTAGCCTGTATGTTAAAGCAGTAGTTAGTGTCCACACATTGCCCACTGCATTTCCATATGTGCTCCCCACACAAGAATTGACATATATCTAAGGTAATAGATGTGCCAACTACCCTGAGCTGATCATTACACATGATGTGTACTGTACCTCATAAATATTTTGTCAATTAAAAATAAAGTGTATTTTAAAGTAAAAAATACAAGTAATGCTGTCTCAGAATAATGAAGAATAAAAGAATGTATATAGGAACGAAACTTAGCAATGCTTTTTTTTTTTTTTCAGTACTGAAGATCAAATCAAGGGTGCTCTACTACTGAGCAACAGACCCATCCCTTTTTACTTTTATTGATGAAGTCTCCCTAAATTTCCATACTGCCCTCAAACTTGTGATCCTCTTGCCTCAACACAGGCAGGCAGCAGCACACTTAGCTCAAAACAATGCTTCTTAGAGACTAAATAAAATTTAGTTTATAAAATCAACAACAGTAAAAAATAGAGAGATCCTTTAAGTCTCCCAAGTAGCTGGAATTACAGGCAAGACCACCTTACTGGCCACAGTTCCATTTAAAGGCTTCATCTGTTTTTTTTTTTGTTTTGTTTTGTTTTGTTTTGGTTTGGTTTTTTTGGCTCAGTATCTCCTGTGCTCCAGGAGTCACATAAATAATGTTCTATATGATAATTTCAAGATGTTATAAAATTGGCCAGGCGTGGTAGCACTTACCAATAATCTCAGCACTTGAGAAGCTGAGGCAGGGGAATCACTATGAGTTCAAGGCCAGCCTGAACTGTACAGTGAGACCCTCTCTCAAAAAAAGGGGGAAAAAAGCTATAAAATTATATTGTGCTTTCCCAATGTAATTGCTTGAATACTTTTATTTTTGAGAATGAGAATAATAGTAAAAAAAAAAAACTCAGAATACTAAGGAAACTTTTATTTTAGACAGTCACAGTCTTGCTACGTAGTCTGACCTTAAACTCACAATTCTCTGTCTTGGCCTCCGAGTGTTGGGATGGTCTCCACTACCACACTCTGCAATGGAAATATTTTGAGCCCAATCAGGATAAAACTCACTGGACCACACAGCCAGAACACAAAAGTCAGGACACAGCATGGGGAAAGTCGAGACTCACAGGCTAACAGAAATAAAATATGTGCCACTTGTGTCTCCTCTGTACCGTCCCAGTTTGTGTTTTATGAGCAACATTTTGCAATTTGGGGGAAATAAGGAGAAGCTCCTTAACTGCCCTTAGATGTCAGAGGTCAAAGTCCCATAATCATGATTGTAAGTAATGCAGAAGTGGGTCAAATGCTGAAAGCAGGAGGTCTAAGACAAGATAAACATTCAAGATTTTGATTTCTGGAACCCCATTTACAAGACTGACCTCATCCCATAGATATTCATTCATTCTTTCACTCATTCACCCATTCATTCCTTTAAGCATCAATTCCTTTATTCATGTATTCATTCAACAACAATTTTCTTTTCCACAGTACTCAAACTTTTCTGAAGGATATGACAAAAATACCATACGTGGCTTTGCTAATGGGAATAACTACTCAAATCTTGGAAGACATGGTTTTAAAAAGTCAAGCTTACCCTTCAGGCTTTCAAATACATGTCCAGTGACTCCTAGCTCAGTTCTGAGTCTCTCCTCCTCTAGAATCTACTCTCAAAGGGGATAAGCTAGAGCCAAGTTTTACATCATGAGAAATGCAGTATTTCACTCAATTATTACTGTTTGATCACAGATAAATTCTTTCTTGTATTGGGACACAAACCTTGCAGACATTCAGCTTTTACAGCTCAAGGTGCTCTTCAAATGGAATTCACCCTAATGGCTCTGCAAGGACTATTTTGTCTTGAAGATTCTGTTTAAACTCCTTTGAAGGAGCACAGTCTTCATTTACACAAGCCTTTGCCCAGCATTTATTTGTAGGACTGCAGGACAAGCAAAACATCACACAGAGAAAGAAAAGAGAAAAATAAAAGCTCCTTATAGTATTTCTTAAGGTCCTGGCTCATTTTAACTAAAGACTGCATCCTCCCTCCTTACCCCCCACAGTTAGATGCAAACACATGCCTTGTTCTAACACAGGAATTGGGTCTAAATTGAAGATTGAAGCAGATAGCACTCGCTGTGACTGCCTTTAGGGCAGCTTAGAAAAAGAACCTGGTGGGTTGTCAAATTTTTGACATTTTTACTACTAACTCTGCTATTGACTAAACAAGGGGTAATTACTATAGTAACTTCTAGCATAAGTTGTTTAAAAATGCCCAATCAGCTAGTTACTGCTGTCATGGATAGGGGTGGGGTTGAAGTCTAAATTAATACATGCCACTCTGAAAATTAAGAATCCCCTTAGAGGAAGCAGGAAATATCTAACAAATAGCACAAGCTCCTCTGTAGAAGAAGATCCAATATAATGTGATCTGCCAAGAGCTAGAAGAAAGCATAGCAATGATGTATTCCCAATGCTCATTTTAGAAAGGTGCAAACTGAGGCTCAGAGAAGAAGTAAATACCAGGTCACACAGTTTGCAAGTCACTCTTTAGTAGGAACTGTGAGTCACCATGGCCTTAATTTAAAGTTAGAGTGTGGTTCTAATATATTCAAGGGTGTAGGGAAAATGCAATCAAGTCTGTCCCAGAAACAAAACTAGACCATCCTCTTTGATCCTTGCTGACTCAGAAAGAAGCCTGGATCAGAGCTCACCTGGGGAAAGTTGATTCTCTCACTGGCTGCACACAGTCGCGTCTAAGGCCCAGCCTCTTCCATTGCACACTCAGTTCTTGTTCAGGTTCCTCCACCATATGCCCTCTAAAATCTGGCCTCAGTTCAAGGCCAATGAGTCTTCCATGCTTGTTTTCTGTCCCAACTTTTGTCCCAAACCTCTGCAAATAAAGAAGTTATCATTATTGTAAAGATAACAAAATATAATGCGATACTTAAAAAAATAAAAAATAAAAATTAAAGAAGTTATCAGCTTCCTATCTGCTAGATTAGAAGGAGACTCTCAAGGTGAACATAGGTCTTACTCTTAGGCTCACTATCCTCCCCCAAGACAATGTATTAAACAACCTAGTAAGTAGCTGGATGGCCTCATTGGATTTCTGTATCGATCACGTGTATCACATGAGAATGCTTGAGTCAGAGGAAATAGTGGTTGCATCAACCATAACATGAATGCCTTGTAGCCTGTTCCCTTGTTGCTGTTCAGTATTAATATAAGGTATCTGTACTTTGCTAGCGTCATTGATTATCCATTTTGTATCCTGGATCAAAGCATTTCACTTCTATATTTGATGTTTTTTACGTCTAGAGATCAAGACTTGGTAATAAATAGCATCACATCAATGTGTAAAATTGGGTAAGAATTGAATATTCACTTTAAGTGATTCTAGTTTAAAATAAACTGATACATTTCACAAGAAAGAAGAGGAGAAAAGGTTAAGCATTCTAGAGCAATTAGCACATCCTATTACCATGAGATCTTTGATATGCATTCCCCTGCACTTCTCAAATTGATATATGTTTTGTTTAATTATGGAATTTATCTATTGCACACCTGTGTCATCCATTTCACAGAAGGCTGACACAGACTTCTGTAACTACTGGAGCGAGGAGGATGAGTGCTAAGTACTGCTGTGGCTCAGCATCCCCTCTGGTGTGATCAGGGAATGCTAGCGGTTCCTTCAGCAAATAAACTTGGTAAATACTGGATTAAATAAAATAGGCTCCTTTACTATTCCTGTAACCTTATTATGTTAATGACAAGGAGTAGCTCATAGAACTAATGCTCCCCAGAGAACAGTAGTAGCAGTAGAAATGAAGATCACACTCCGTACCTAACATAGTATCTCACTGAACTTTCTTAATGACGTCAGGCCATAGGGTCAGTTATATGCCTATTTTTTGGAAGAGAAAACAGACTCTGGGAAGTTTAATGAGCCGAAAGTCATAGTTGGCAAGTAGAATAATCAAATTTCAAATCATATTCACACTAGAACATATACCATTGCTCCTTTATACCTGTCTATTTATCTGTTTTCATTAATCAAATCAGATAAGAGTCTTAGCTCCTGCCAATTCTCATTGTCCTTGGATAAGAACAATTGCTTTAAGCTACATGGGGGAAAGGAGAGAAAGGAAGAGAGGAGAGACACCCTGGTTTGATTAGAACCAAGTGACCAGACAAACACTGCTGTTATTTTGAGGGAGTAAAACCTAAAAAGGACCGTTCCTTTTTTTTTTGGCAGGTTGAAAGACAGAATCAGTTTCTGGTTTTAACAGGTATATGCTAACTGAATCTTTCTGCAACAGGTACAAAGGAAAGCAAGGGGGTTGTTTTATTTTGTGCAAATATTTAACATTGCCAAGGTGACCAGAATAACATCCCAGCCACAAAACTAGTACAAACCACAAGGAGTCAAGGGAAATGAATATACATAGCTCAAAAGGTAGATTCCAAAGCGAAACTAAAAGTTTAAAAAAAAAAAAAAAAAAACTAGAAAGGGTAAAGGCCACCACCACAGAGATGAAAGAGGATGTCATTTTTTTAAAAAAAAAAAGTTTCTAACTTCAAATGAAGCAAAAGTTTTTCTAGTACCCATATTCCTATAGGGCCAGATTCACAACTACAAACCCAAGATTGAAATTGCCAACAAAATAGAAAACTACTACCTAGTACAATTTAATTGAGTTTCCTGGAGGGATGAGTTAAAGCCCACCAACTCTTCCATACAGTGGGAGGGAATTTGAATCTCTCATGCCCAGTGGAAAAACAGGGAATAAGTCTTCCTCTGCATTTTAATATCCCTAGACTTTCTTTAAAGTTTGGGGTGTTTCTTCAAGAGACCAGAAGCATTCAGAAATTTAAAACCAAGAAATACTCCAGTATTTCTTTTTCTATTCGAATTAATCTTACTGCTCACCAAAAGTGTACACAGCTTGGCCTAGAAAGTATATTGAGTTAGCACAACCATTAAAGGGCAGGGACAGACAAAGAGAGGGAATGACCCAGGCATGAAGGCCCTTGGGTCTCAGCCCTTTATAGCCTTTTGATAGAGAGCAGCCTCCTCCTTGGGGTTGGAGGTGGCCCCACCAGGATGCTCTGAAGGCTCTAACCGGGCCACAGGTCATCTGTGATCTGAGCAGAAATATCTACAAGGGATTTTTTGCCTCCTCATTCTGTGGTTAAGAAGCCCATTCTATTTCTCATCACTGCCTTGGGAGTCAGCATTTTAAACAAATCAAAAAAAGACCAAAGTTTTCACCGCTAACATTGTTGGGGGGGGGGTAACTCCAGAATGACAAGTTTCTAAGGGACAGACTCTCCATCTCTGGTGAATCACAGCTTAGAGACAGAATGAATTAGCTCATGTGGATAGGGGTTGAGGTTCCAGACAAACTCTGTGTGCTCTCTCTGAACACACATCTATTACACTACCAATTTGCTGCAGCCCAGAGTGTCTCAGTTCAAATGAAAAACTAAACTCATGCTGACAGAGGCCCAACTCTTTAACCCTTTAACTCTTAAAATGAGGTCTAGGACCAAGGATATAGCCCAGCAGCACAGCACCTTCCTGGCAAGCACAGAGTCCTGAGTTCAATTCCTGGCATGAGAGAGAGAGAAAGAGAGAGAGAGAGAGAAAGAGAGAGAGAGAGAGAGAGAGAGAGAGAGAGACCTACAAAAATCCATCCCAGCTATAATAGCATCAAGACCATGAGTCCTTTACAATATACTTCCCAAACTTTCACTGGGACAGAAGTTAGATCACAGAAACTCTGGAGACTTGCAGCCTGTTAGCAAATCTACCCTCTCACATATTCAACTCATATTTATTGAATGCCTACCTTATAATGACACTACACTGGTACAAAAATATGTAAGAAGCAAAAGCCCTCAGTACCTCCCAGAGCTCACAATGTTGGTCAAGAAACAGAGAAGAGGTTAGGGAAGGGCCATCGGGGGAAATGCAAAACCCAGAGACAGAAGTTCAAGAAAAGATGAGCTCATGAATATGAGGGTTTTAGAATAATACAGATGATTTGTGAAGATTAGAGATCTTTCCTTTCAAATGTTCAAGTACAAAGCCTGCCCAAAGCCGAAAATCTAAGGAGATGACAATCTGTCAAGAAGCGTATCTTTTCTTTCTTTTGTCAGTGTGTCAGACATGTGGCCAAAGAAGAGAACGGACGATAGGAGTTCAGCACAGTTCTAGAAATGCACTGAGAAGCTGGTTACTTTCCTGAAGCCACTCAAGGTCTCAATCATTTTATAAAGAATTACTGCACTCCATTTCTGCATCCATACAACGATAACAAATTACCTTGCACACCACCTCCCTAAATAGTGTACAAAAAGAACTAAGGAGATAGGGTCTACAAAATGCTTGGAGCTTACAGGAAAGTGCCACGGGGCTAAATAAGAAATACTATTATCAGTGAAGCTCTTCTAATCCAGCCGGCTTCAGCGGAGCTGGAAAATACCTCTGTTCTCTCCTCCAATCTTTTTGTCCTTAACTTATAAAGGTTGGCATGGCTGAGTCATCGAACATGACTGAAAGCAGCCAACAAAATGGAAAAGAAAAGCTTAATGCAAATCATCCTTCTGTGTTTCTGCAGAGTTTATGCACAGCAAGTGTGCAGCCTACTTCCTGCCTCCCTCCAGCTCAGGCCCTGTCTGGCTAGGTGGCTGTAACTTATCCTCAACTCACACAAAAATCATTACTTTCCACTTGGAACCTTGAGCCATTTTCTGTTTGGGATTTTTTGTTTGTTTGTTTCTGTTTTTGTTTTTTTTTGTTGTTTTTTTTTTTTTGTCTTTTCCTTAAGCACTCATTTTATTTCTTTTGCTCTGAACCCCTTTAGAAATCATATATTTTGTTTGCATCTAATTGATTTGTATATATTTGAATGTTGTTCCATTAAAAGCAGGAGGATTCTTTTCCTCCTTGTTGGAGTGAGTTATACTGGATCCCCAATTAAGCATAAGCTTCTTGGAAGTAGGGCTTGAGTTAATATTTTTTCTCGATCCTAATTTTTTTTTTTTTTTTGTCTTTTACCTTTTTATTGGTACCGGGGATCGAACTCAGGACTGCCTGCTTACAAGGCAGGCGCTTATGCTGCTGAGCTAAATCCCCAACCCCCTGTTTCTTATTTGTATCTGTCTATTTTACAGTTTCTTAAAATATGCTCTCTATTTGAGAAGGATTGCTGGAGGAAGCTTACTTGGTGATGTTTTAGAACTTCAAGGATCCTGCTTTTGGTCCTGGGGTTACACGAGGAGTCAAGGAAGGACAGGTTTATCCTTTTTTTGGTCTCCCTGTGTTGCAAATTTGCACCTTTTACATGGGAGGTGAGCCCTGCTCCAAGATGGTTTTACAGGTTAGGGACTTGGAAAATACATCTTAAGCACATACTGACCAAGTGAACTTTCCACCTCTGTCAACTGTTCAGCAGGAAAAGAAATCAATTAGAAAGACATATGTTTAAATATTTAATAAAATCTGTGGAAGAAGGAACACACCTAATTAAAGACAAGACATTGCTTGCAATTTCTAGTGTAGCATGGACTTTTCCTCTCCCCAGTAATGCCTACGAGCTTCATTAAATCATGTGTACTCAGTACCTCTAGACCAAAGGACAGAACTCGGCCAGAGCTGGAATCATAGCAGCCCCATATGGTAAATGAGAGTGGCAGTGTTAATTGATCTAACTCTACTCTTGACTTTCAACAGAAGGAAAAATGATTAGTGTAATGCTCCTTAGTTAGTTGGTACTCTTTCAATGTTTCCTAATTTTTTAAATCTTCCCTATCTCCAACATAAACACTCTCAAGTGCAGACTGGTAGAACTCAGTTTATACATCCTTCCCCAGGCAAAAGAACACATCCTCATTATTCCTTTTAGTCTTTTCCTCTCACAGAGAACTAGCTCAAACACTCTCAGGAACTTTCCACATTACTCATGCCAACTTCCTTCTTTACGTCATCTAGAGAAGGTTTTCCTCCCATATATTTCCTCAATCACTGAAATACATAGCAAACGCCGGACCTTGTAGGTACCGGAAATACAAAAATGCATAAACTAAGCCTTGCCTTTGAGTGGTTCTGAGTGAAAATTTGGGGGTAGAGGTCTTTCATGATTCTTTTTGTTTCCCTCTGAGCAGCCTTACTGGCTGCCTTACTCAAGTCAGTAAATACTCAGGCAATAGTGACTAATTTAAATATGCAACCGAAGGAGACGCTTCTATACATTAGTGCAGAAAATTTTCTTACTCAAAAGTTAACACATATGCCATAATTTGTTCCTTTGAATGAGAATAGTACAGGTCAATTCCTCTAGGCACTTTCTAACTACTGTTTACCTGCTAATTTAGGAATTTTGAGAGGCTGGGAGGGCTGTGGGGGCTGATGATGCATTTACATAACAAAATATGTTTATAGTAAGAGATTCCAGCCATGCAAAACTCAAAAGAAACCCAAACAAATTTGCAAGAATGAGGGCAGTTCTGGCTCTTAGCTCCAAAGAACAGCTCAGGCATTCAGAATGGTTTTAGCCTCTGTCCTGTTTTTCCACCAGAGGGTACATTAGCCAAGATGTGATTTACCTCTAAGCAAAGCCCAAATGGGGCACAAAAGAGGGAAGTTGGCCACTACACCCAAGACTGCAGAGAGCAAAGGGTGCACATTTTCTATCAAGCTTTAACGAAGCCCTGTGCTTCATCAGAGGAGCCCAGTGTTTTATGTTCCCAACAGCCCCAGACACAGCGCTGACACTGCAAACTGACCTGCCTATAGCCTTTTTATGGAGGCTCTTCTGTCAGCCACTCCCTTCACCCTGCAAGCCCTTTCTCTGCCATCAGCCCGGCTTCACATCCAGAGGAACAAAGCAGGGCAGGGGCATAACTCCGGGCCAATGTTTATTCCCTCTGAAGCGGATTTCCATCAGAGAGTCTCCTCAAAATACAAAGCAAGAGAAAATGAAACACTGTGGGACAAGTAAAAGACAAGGGGCAAGAAAAAGGAAAGAGAAAAGAAGGGGGAAGATCATTTTAACCATGGCTTAGCATAAGTCTTCGTGAGAGTCAGTGTTTTGTAATCGCTTGGTTTAAAGCCAAAATAAAGAAGAAGAGGGAAAGAAAGGAAGGGAAAAGAAAGGAGAGGAGAGGAGAGGAGAGGAGAGGAGAGGAGAGGAGAGGAGAGGAGAGGAGAGGAGAGGAGATAGGAGGAGAGGAGAGGAGAGGAGAGGGGAGGGGAGGAGAGGGGAGGGGAGAGGAGGGGAGAGGAGGGGAAGGAAGAGAGACAGAGAGAGGAAGGAAGGAAGGAAGGAAGGAAGGAAGGAAGGAAGGAAGGAAAGAAGGAAGGAAGGAAGGAAGGAAGGAAGGAAGGAAGGAAGGAAGGAAGGATAAAAGAAAGAAAGAAAGAAAGAAAGAAAGAAAGAAAGAAAGAAAGAAAGAAAGAAAGAAAGAAAGAAAGAAAGACATGGTCCTGTCCCAGTAGAGTTTATTGGGTGAGTCAGGCCCATCTTAACTCTGTGCTCTGTTCAGCTTCCTGTTACAAAACCTAGCAAGACATTGACCTACACTGTGAGAGTACATCACACTGATCATCTGTTCCACTATTCAGAGGTAAAACAACGAAAACAGCCCCGACAAAGCATGTATTTTCAAGCTGGAGTTTTGCCAGCAGTTTTCTTTAAAAGTTCATGTAAGGGTAGAAGTTAGAAAGACTTGTACAGAGTCAGAAGCACCTGAATTGAATCTAGGCCTGCAGAGGCTTTAGCAGTGGGACCAAGAAAACCAGTCCAGTATTGTAAGCCTTAGTGGTCAGTAACATCCAATGCGATATGGACAATAATGTAATGCTTATAAAGGGTTTGGGGAAATGTCTGGTATTTAATTAGCACTCAATATGTGAGATACAAAAAGAGTGAAGGAAGGTGAAAGAATGAAAAGGGATACTAAGCTGTCTGTACACACACACAAACATGTACACACGCACAAAATCTGAATTTATGTGGACTCGCTCAGGAATGACAGTGGAACAGACCCAGATATTCCTGAACCTTAGTCCTAGGATGATCACAAGAAAGTCCTGAAGAAAATGAGTTAGATCAGGACAAAGCTGAGAATTAGAATTCATTCCATAACAGATGTAAAAGGTACCAAACCTGCAGTCCACCAAGAGTAATGTAGGATGCCACATTACTCTTTCAAATCAAATCATTCGTTTTAACAATCCTCTGGTCATAGCAGAACCAGGGGCTGAGCAATGCATTGCATGTATTTTGCAAAACAGGACATAGACCACTTCCCCAACCTTAATTAGTGCAAAAAAAAAAATTTAGTTCTTTTAAACAAACGTCTTCTCTCCCCCAGTTCATGCCCATGTGCTGTAGATCTGCACAGGCTGCCCACCACTTATTCCTTTAACAGAAAAGTATTCTGCGTCTCACGCTGTTGTAGTGAAGCTAAAGACTCAGACATGATCACTATGGGCACACGGGTTGAGGAGACTGATATTTATCATTGATAACAATAAAACCTCTGGTCCCTACGTATGGTACCACAGAGGAGGGACAGGAGCACCTAAAAAGTAAAAGGCACAAAGAAGACATTCCAGAAGCAATGGCACCTGAGAAAAACTTTAAAACAAGTGGGAACTGTCCATGCTGTAGCCAGGGTTACAAGTGGGTGGCATGTTGAAAGGCTGGAGGAAAAAAAAAATCATAATTGATGCACTGAGTGGTTACCTGATGAGGGGGAGAAAATTTGAATAATCAAAGATGAAACCAAAAAGGTAGGCAGGGGAATGCCAGCTCATAAAGGACCTGTTAAGGAGTTTGGATGGTTTCCTAAGAATGGTAAGATTAGAATGATAAAATCAGATTTCTGTTGTAGAACTATATTTTGATAACCATGTAAAGAGATTAGAGGTGTGAGACAAAAGCCAAGAGGTAAGGAAGAGTTGAGATACAGATATTTCAAGTGGAATTAGCAGGACTTGGTAACCAAAGGTATGCAGGGAAATGGAGCAGTCAAGAATGGCAGTGGGTGGGTCACGGTGTCATTCACCAAGAGCAGAATAACAGTAAGGAAGAAGGGAAGAAATGAAAGAAGATCATTTCAGTGCAGCCTTTGATTGCTCAGCTTTCCTCTAGGTGAGCTACATTCCCATATCACGGGTTAGGCTTTCCAACTGAGGAGATCACAGAATATGAAAGCCTGATCTGTGACACATGGAGGTCAGAACCTGGGAAACACCAACATGCAGATGAGAGGGAAACTGACAGGGAGGACTGAGAAAGAACACTCAGAGAGAAAAGGTGCACGGGGAGAGTCAAAGGCAGGAGGAAAGTCGAGTCAGATGAAGAAGGAAAGAGGCCACTGGATTCAGTGACAGCGATGACCACAAAGGAGTCAGCTCAATTGGCAGGGCGTGGGTGGATGACAGTATTTCTTCCACTCTGCTGTGACATTTGACTCACATTTTTTTATGCAGCATACAGAGAAGACACAGAGTCACTTGGGCCCTGTTGCAAAATGTCCTGATTCATCAGAGATGAAGAGTTAATTACGAGTATTGTTCAAGTATGACCAGCAGGTAGATAGAAGTGATAGGTTGAAGGGCAAAAGGCTAAGTACATTTATAAAATCTTCCTGAGACCACAGTCGTAAACCACAATGTGCCATTACTATGGTACACATGGTATGAACACAGAATATTGTCATCTCTTGAACTCTGCAGGGAATTTGTTCTATAATTCCTGCAAAAATCAAAATCTGAAGATGCTCAAGTCCCTTGTATAAAATGGTGTCGTACTTCTATTTAATCTGCATGCATTCTCCTATATACTACAAATCATCTTTAGATGACTTATACTACTTAATACAATGTGAATAGTTGTACTGTATTTTTCTGATACTTTTTATTGTATTTTATTGTATTGTTTGACTTATGGTTTGCTGAATTTATGGGTACAGATTCTATGAAATTGAATTATATTGTATATTATATTGTATATTACCTATTGATTGATATTGTTTGATACTCATGAAACACAATGCATTGCTATTATCTTAGTATAAAACAAGGAACTGAAAATGTTTGCTTTCAGTTTGTTATAGAGTTTAATGTTCCATCAAAAACTTGATTTGCAATCATCTTTTTCATCAGGCTCTGTCTACATATACAAAACAAAGTGAGGATCCATATATTTATTCCTTTCCCACGTGGGGTATTTCTGAAGAATTTGGTGCTTAAGATCTAAATTTACACAAATGATAGACTTATTTCTCTATTGCTGAATCGGGATACTGAGTAAAATAGAAATAAATTTGTATATGGAGTTGTTGAGCATTCTTAATGAAAAATAATTAAGTGAATGGATTACTTATTGTCAACACCATGATAAATTAGATATAGAGACTAATGCATATGTCAACTTTGTTGTTTTACTTGATGAAGAAGTAATTTGCTATGTATCATATGTAAAGGTCACAAAGGAAATGTATTAATTCTAGACAGTATCTGAAACATAGAGAATTAATTAGAATACTGTATCAACCAATTCTTCCACACTAAAAGTCAGGACTCATTCGTCACTTTCTCTAAAATCCCGGGTTCCAGCCTTAATCATTAAAACAGTGAGGATCTTGTAATTCTTCCGTTTCACTTTTTGACATTGTGATCTTGTTGTTTCTCTCTTTTTTTTTTTTTTACTGTTTTAACAAGTTCTGGTAAGAACAATTCTGTACATAATTAAGACATCATTTTATTTCAATTTTATAGCCAAAATGCAGACAAAGATGGTTATCTCACTTTGTTCAAATTTTGACTTATGATTACATGGTTTTTCTACCTCACTTATAAAAACATCCAAAACGCAATTCAACTCCTAGGAAAAAACATTTTCAATATAGTCTTTAGAAGTGTTGTCCAATAAAAATGTAATGTGAACCTTAAATGCAATTTAAAATTTTATAAAGCCTGTATGAAAAAAGAAAATTGGTGAAATTAATGTCAATAATATACTTTTACTTCACTGAACATATCCAAAATACTCTTTCAATATGAAGTCAATATAAAAGACTATTGGGATATTTTGCATTCTTTTTCCTCATGATACTATAAAATTAGATGTCTATTTTATACTTGGAGCATATATCCACTCAAAAACTAAATTTTCAATGATTAAAATAAAATATAGTCCAGTTTAAACAAAAATAGAGTGTGCTTACCCTAAAAATATTTTATACTGCTTTAGGTTTTAAATGTAAATTTAAATTCACTAAAATGAAAATTAAGTGCTAGATATTTTTCAAGTGCCCAAAAGTCACATGTAGCAAGTGGCTCTTTTCTTGGTCAGCACAAGCCTGAAATCTAAGCTCTTCCAACTGTAAAGCACAACACGAGATGTCAGCCCTCTCATGACACGATCACAAGTGAAGTCAGAAGACAGAAGATACTGGTTAAGAATGTGCGCTATGTCGAGCACGCACCAGCTGGCAGCAGAGGTCACTGCAGAATATAAACTTGCTGTGGGCAGATTCTTCGTGTATTCTGATGGGCATTCGGTGTGTGTCTAGCACCTGATAAGCATTAAGTATTGGTTATATAAGCAAATTCATGGAATTTTCTGTAATTCTTTTAGCTGCCCAAAAAGTGAAGGGGACTCTAACAAGATAAGGATCTTATCCAAAGTTAGACAGCTAAGAGTGAGAGTTTTCACTCAGCACCATCAGATTCCAAACCATTCTTGACAATGCCATTTGACAATTGAGTGCCAATAAAGATTCATCATACTTTGAAATTCATTATGCAACTTGGCGAAAGCAAATGTGCCACAATGATGCTCATATTACAGTTAATTTTCACCCTTCTAATACATACTGGCTTATGCAGAGCGCATAAGAGGTAGTTGGAACGTGCTTTGCGTGGAAAGAGGAAGTTGTCTTCCTCTGAATGCCAAATGGGGATAAGGCACACAATGTCTGCATACATGTATGCAAGCAGCAAATGTAGCGGAATTTGCTAAATTTCAGAAGGCTCTGTTTACGCTACCCATGTAGGTGCTCATAATACT
The DNA here is from genome assembly GCF_034190915.1 of Cavia porcellus. Classification (NCBI taxonomy): domain Eukaryota; kingdom Metazoa; phylum Chordata; class Mammalia; order Rodentia; family Caviidae; genus Cavia; species Cavia porcellus. The sequence goes on from NW_026947496.1 coordinate 45,420,403, forward strand.
GACAAATGACAAAATTCAGCCATTTCTATCCTGGATAAGGGGCTGGGTTTAGCTCAGTGGTGTAAGCACCTGCCTGGCAAGCGTGATGTCATGAGTTTGATCCCAGTACAAAAAAAAAAAAAAAAAAAAAAGATATTCTCTATCCTGGATAAGGAGAGAAATCAACTAAGTATGGTGGCAGACACCTATAATCACATCACTCTGAGAAGCTGAGGCAGAAGGATCACAATTTCAAATCCAGCCTAGGCGATTTAGCAAGGCCCTGCCTCAAAATAATAAAAAGGTTGGACTCATTGAAAAGAAAGTTTTGTGCTGTTTTCTGTTTGTTTCTTCTTTGTAAGAGAGAGTTTTTTGTGTTTGTGTCTTGTACTCTGAGTAATTGCTTTGAAGATAATGGCACACCGCATATTTGTTATTCTCTTGGTATTTTGTTATGAAATTTTGTTTTAGTTTGTCATAAAACTTATAACTATGAAGAGAAAATCCTGTGGATAGAGTTTAATACAAAACTCCTAAATTCAATCCCCCATATGTACTGAAAAAAAAGTAGCAGAAAAATAAAGAAACGACACATTGTTTCAGCGTTCCTCTTTCTCTCCATATTCCACTCTAGCCTAAATCCTCCACTCTTACATTTTGCATAGTCTTCTCTCATTATGACATCTCCCTTCCTGTCAGGAAATCAGAGTACAAACTTCTCCATCATTTGTAAGCTTCAGCAAGCCATCTAACCCCTCAAATAGCTTCTTCCCCTCTAAAAAGTGTGGAATAATGTCTCCCTTATCTATTTCTCAAGTGGTAATCACTTAAACAGTGCATGTAGATGGTTTCTTATATAAAGATTAGCTCTTAGGATTATTACCAAATTCAACATAAGCCTTCACTGGCACTTATTGAGTACTTAGTGCTTTGCAAGCATTTTAAAAAGACTTTTCATCATCTTTCTTAGTCTCTAACCACTCCCAAACCCAGCGGAGTATCTCCTCTCCCATATAGTACACCTTGTATTTTCTCTCATCATTCAAAGAGCCCATTCCCTTGACTAATAGAATGCAACTGCCAAGATAATCACCAATGCCAGCTATGACAGAGCTTTTCCAGGTCTAAAACAAAATAATTAATACCAACGCCACCACCAACAACATAACATCAATAAAATTTCCCTTCATAAAACCAAATTCATTATTTTTAGATAATTCCCCTTTTTTTAGGATTGTCTTTTTTTGTTGTTAAAATACCCCCTCCTTTTTTAAAGACTGAAAAGATGAGGAGGAGGATGCTAGTAGGGATGATGATGATACTTCATTATTGTTTTTATGAATGCTTTTATGGCAATTTTTTTAGGAATAACAATATGATATGTTCTTCCATGATTCAGAAAAATCATGCTAAGTCCATGAGGTCCACGGTTCTGGATGGCCCAGTCAACCTACTCTGATACCAGTGAGTTGGGGTTCTTATCATGCTGCCACTAAGCCAGTTCTCTGCTAAAACTCTCCATTGGCTCCTCACTGTTATTATTATCAAAACACTCTGCAAGTGGCTTTTCATCTGGTCTCTGTCTCCTTCCCTGTTCTTATACGTCCCCAAGCTCCAGCCAGCATCTGTCCTGCAAAGTCTTTAAATGTCCTTGAACTCTTGCAACTCCTTTCTGTTCTGTCAGTTCTCCTTGGAAGCCTCAGCTAGAAATCCCAGCTCCTGGTCTCTCCTTTCCTGCCTCACCCCTCCCTCCTGCTAAGGTTTACTCATCTTCCTCCTAGCCAGCTCAAATGTCACATCTTCCGCTCTTCAACCTCTGACCTTCCCCCGCGGAATTTGTTTCCCGTCACAGATAGAAGATAGTGTAGTGTACAGAGACAAGTTAAATGACTTCCCCAGGGTGAGTGACAGAGAGAAGACAAAACCCCAGATTTCCTGATATATAATGGAAAAGTCTTTGCCGAATCTCCCATGCCCAAATAAGGTTTTCATGTCAGGAAAGGAGGGTGTCATGGGATGCAAGTAAGGGAAAGAAAGTAGATACTCTCCACTACTCCTCTCATAACTCTATCTCCAAACCAATTCCACCATGAGTCAAGGTGGTTTGGAAATTTATGACACCCTTGTCAGTTAAACACAAACCTAGAAAAAATTTTGCATCCTTGAAGAGAGAAAAAAAAGCTATGCCTTTCTGAAAATGAAATCTATCTTCTATTTGTACGTATTATAATCCCTATAAATGTCATCTCCTCACATCCTTCTACTGCTGCCTTCTGTAGGACAGGAAGCAATGATCTCCTCGAAGACCAGTGAGGCAAAAAGTTCCTATGGGCTCCAGACACTGAAAGCTGGCTGGTGTGACCCAGCTGGTTTCCCTGTGTGGCATCAGCAGTACTGTCTCCTAGAGCCCTTTAGCTCCTCTGTCAACAGGGTCCTTTGTTCAAAGGGACTGCCTCACAGGAAATGCAGGCATTCAAGGAATCCCCAAGAGTCCCATTCTCTGGGAAGCTTCCTAAAGAACTTGCTCCCTCCATCCCTGATACTGACAAAACTTACCTAAAGGATGCTGGTGGGTCATTTTTCATAATGGATATTGCATTAGGAAAATTCCATCAGTGTGAATTAATGTTAAGTTAGTGATGCTCAACCGTGATGGTTAGTCTTGAAGCAGTGAGGGGATTTGGTTCAGTAGGTCCAAAATGTTTGCTATTGAGGAAGTTAAAAGGCCCTTGAAGGATTTTCTATCAAAATCTTTTTCACAAGAAATTTTAAAACAAAGTCTGATTTATAGAACACCACCCAAGACAAAACTCCTGCAAGCAACAGCTCAGATTTGTGAGCAGGCTTATTCTAGAATACAGCCAAGGTGGGAAGTCACTTAGGCTCAGAAACAAGCCGTATGACTCATTAGTTTATTAAAGCTGGAATAAACAGAAGGAAGCAAGTTCCTGAAGAAACAATAGGAAACACAAGTGGTTTGTCTTCTGGAGAGCATGAGAACGCATCCTCACTTTGGCAGCCTTGGAAATCCTGCCTGATGGTGGGACATTGTTTGCCAGGGTCGTTCCCAGCAGCTGGCATGACATCACACACTTTCAGGGCTCACTCCTGCCAGAAGAGGCCCCTGCATTTCTAGGTCTTTCCTCCAAGTGAGCCAGCAGAGTAGCAACCATGAGGCTGAGAGGGTCAAAGCCAAAGAAAATAGCATGGTGACCGGATTAGGAGTAATTCAGCAGGGTTAAAGCAGAGAGAAATCTAACACCAAAGTGGCATAAATGGGGCCAACCATTCTAATCCTGTTCGTAAATGGCAGCAAAATTAAATGAGGATGAAGGGTTAATGGTTATTGCAGTAAACAGGTCAGGGGTAAGACAGGGAAAAAATGGGGCTGTGAAAACAGACCACTGGTTGAGTAATTATACAGTATTTACTTCTAGTAAAAATTAAGAATGTTGGAAAAGAATAAAGTCATTTATTAGAAGTTGGAGCTGGCCCTACTTGCCTACCTAAAAGGAACAGCCACCCTGGGATGGTAAAGCCTTTGAACTGTGTCTAAGTGCTGGTGCTGTTTACTTGGAGGAAGGAACCTGTCAGTTCTGTTTGGCCACAATGAACCAACTACAATATGTGTGATGGATCTGGGACCAGTAAGCCGGGCACTGTCAAACAAGAAGTTTATCACAGGATTAGATTTAAGAAGACAAAAGTCCTCGGGAGACTGACTGCTACTCCCTGGGCTACGAAGCTGCAAGCTGCTGAGTAGTTTTGCTTGAGGGTGAGCCCCATATCCTAAGGGACCAAAGGCCAGTCATCCACAAACCGTTAGTGACCATTTTCAGGAAATCTAGATTGTCCTCTACCTCAGTCTGTTAGATGGTGATTTCTTCCCCCTGTGACAATCTTATTCACCCTCTACAGAGTTATACACAAACAGAATGTTCATATGGTATTAATTGTCAGGGCCAGGATAGTTAAATCAAGAAATTTCCTTTAAAATGGCTTAAATCATGCTAAAAAACAAAGTAGAAAGCGTGTTTTTTTTTTTTTTTTTAATTGTACCCTTTTTGTTCCTGAAAGCAAAAAGCAATGGAGGAGCGAAACCCAAAAGGGTATGTATGGGTCAGAGATCTTGTCAAGTCCTTTCCAGAGCGTTCTATATCACAAACATATGCAATTTGTAAAGTTAAGAATTTCACTTAAGGTTAAACATACTTGAGTCACTAGCAAGTACTATAATAAAAAAAAAAAAGTAGAATTCAAGAAAAAGGCAGAAAGTTTCTTCATTTGAGAAATTTTTTTCCAGCTAGTCTACGAATCAAATATTATACCTCAAAAGAGTTCAATTACTTCAAAGCTGCTGATAAACTGATAAAGCATATCAGGTGTAATGACTTATTTCCCCTCTCAGAAAATCCTTAGCCTTCCACATTGTGATCTTGTGACTACTACAAACTGGTTTCTCCTTATTTTATCCTGTCAATAAGCAAGAAAGACTACTACTTTTTTAAAAAGAAACCAGATTTTTAATATTCTGTGGAGCATTAGAATTATTTTGCTCAATTTTTTAAGAAATCTCTGCCCTCTTTCTATAAAAATTTCGTATTTTCTTCTACTGAGATTCTGCTTCTCCATTTTGTTGGGAATATGTCCTCCAAGTAAAGAATCACTTCTTCAGGCCAAGTCAAAATCCTCCATATTTATTTTATGTTATCTATATTCTGACAACAATATTTTACCCTCTTTTTTCAAATAAGAAATCATGTATTAAGAGTAAATGTGAGTCTGACTGCTTCACCCCTCAGGTAAGCGGAATTACACAGTATTTAGTCTCTGAGACTGGCTTACTTTATAATAAAGAAAGATGCAATGTCCTCCAATGAGTTTCCTCTTTTTTAAGAAAGCATAACATCCTGTTGCATGTACACCCCATGCTTCTTTTAAAATCCGTTAATCTTGTGGTAGCCATTGGGCTTGTTTCCACACCCCGATGTTGTACAATTGGGGAGCAGAGCTGTCTCTTCAAGAACCTGATTTCTATTATTTACATATATTTCCAGAAACAGAAAACAGAATGGTGGTTGTCAGGGACTGGAGAAGAAAGAATGAGAGTTAGTTATTCCAGGGGTATAAAGTTTCAATTACGTAGACAAGGTCTCCAGATCAGCTATAGAGCGCAGTACCTAGAGTTAACGACATAGAAGAGTACACTTAAAAACGTGTTGAAAGAGTAGATCTCACATTAAACATTCTTACTGAAAAAACAGAATTAAATTAAATTTTTAGAAGAGCATGAGGAAATTTTAGAAGCAATGGATATTGCCAGATTTTAATATATCAGTTGCAGATTTTAATATATCAGTTGCATTTCAATAAAATTCCCTTTTAAAAAAGAATAAATGTTTCTACAAACTGGGTATTCTAATAGCCTCCCTCGCTCCACTACTCAAGCTAAGTTGAGAAATCCTCTTTGAATTAATTGCTCTTCCTCAAGCACCCACACTTTGTAAAGATGACCTTTGGGAATTTTACCATATTCAAATTCATGGTGGACTGCATGAAAGCACTATGATTTGAGTGACAATGTGAGAGAAGTTCAGTAGTAACAGAGCTACAGTTTTTCTTTTAGATTTTTTGATGGTTTCCAGTCCTATGCATAAAAAGCTGTCTTCAGCAGCATGTCATAAAAATGAGCATAATTTGTTGTTCATCTGTTCTTTTTGATAGTTGATGTCCTTTTGGGGCTCTAATCTCAGTAACCTTGTCATGTTAAACTCACTCTTCATGACAGTATTCTTAAGATGTCTCTTTTCTTCCCAAACCCTCAGATACACACACCTCTGCACCTTTATCAGACCCAGTAATTCCCTCCACCCTTCAGGGCAATCAGAACTAGATGATCTATTTTTTGGTAATAGAGAAGAACCAAGGGACATTTCACTATATATTTTAACTATGCAACAGTGATTCCCTAACTGGGCTCTTTGAGTTCCAAAATCATAATGAGAATCTGACGACTCTATTCAATTGTTCAAAGAGCATCCTAGCAGTAGTTAGGTTGCTTTTGAAGATGTATAATATAACTAAGCCACTAACCGTATTATTAAATAAATTAGTTTATTATTTCTTATTGTCATCTGATGTTTGGCAAACACTACTCTCATTATTGTACATTGGATTTCATTTGTTTTTGCATAATGAAAGTGAAGAGAGGAATGATTATTTCCTACAAATGTATTTTAAATGTTTACCTGCAGGTTTGGTCACTTAGAGGATATGGTCTCTTAACTCTGGGAAGTTGTTTCTCTGTGAAGAAATATTAGAAGTAATATCACTATGGTATTACTTATGAGAGCAGGGTGGCATTCCACACCCTATTCCTGTCTCCATTCTATAAGAGAGTAGATTATTCAGCTCTGGAGTTCTATGGGATGGAAGATGCTCTCTATTTAATCAGATATATAAAATTTTTGAAAAATTGGGTTGGGAGTTTGTGGGTAAGATGCATTTTAACAGTGCTTGTTGTTGAAAGCTGAAAGACCCTATTCTGGTCCACCATGATACTAATGGTGGCCCACGTGATGCTTAGCTCATCCAGCACCCAGCTGAACCCTGGGACCTGGTAGAGCTCCAGGGTTGGAGGAACAGTTGACCTGTGTAGCAGACTCATGAATGCTTACACTGTAAAGAGCAAGTGTTTGCCTAGAAACTGAAAGGAACAGAATTCCATGCTGGCCACAGTGGGCAGGAGTCAACAGAGAATCCTGAGCTGGAGTAAGACCATTGCTCTACACAACTTCCTGTCTCCATCCAAAGGAATCAGGTGGGAACCTGAGAATGCTCAGTGATGTTGCTCTCACTTTCCTGTTCCCAATACCTGATGTGGGACCATCAGGTCTAAGCTTACCATGCCCTTGACTTCAGGACAGGTCGCTTCAGGTCAGGAACTCGAAATTCCTTATTCTCAGATTCTAATTTGCCTTCTAGAGTCCACCTATTTCCCCTCACCTGGACATTACACTTGAGTCTCACCTTCCCAAAGGACGTTGCTGCATTGAACCTCTCCTCTCTTCCTACAATCTTTAAAATTTCCTCCATTTTTAGATTAGCATACAAACACGCTATTCCTTTGGTTTTAACAAAGCAAAACAGTAATAACAACATAAACAACTTTGGACTTTATTTCTATCGCTTCCTTGCTCATTTCTATCTTTTCCTTTGCAGCAAACTTCTTGAAATTCTGTGCTTGCTGTTTACAAATTCTCTCTCTTATTTTCCTCTTGCATGTTTTTACCTCATCACTCTCCAAGGAAACTATTTTATCAAGGTCACCAATGACACCACGGTACTAAATCCAGTCATCAGTCTTCCATCCTCCACCTTTTGACTTATCGGGAGCATTTGACACAGTTCATTACTCTTTCTTCTTGAACACTGTTCATCACCTGGAAGCCACATCTGCTTCCTGGTTCTCAACTTTCCTCTCTTTCCCTCTCTCTCTCCCTCTCCCTCTCCATCTCCCCCTCTGTTTTCCCCTGTCTCCCTCTCCCTCTCTTTTCCTCTCTCTCCCTCTCTTCCTCTCCCTGTCCCTCTCTCTGTCTCCCTCTCTAAACGGTGAAGTGGCCTAGGGCTCAGGGTCTGGACATTTCCACTTGCCTGTTTGTACACATTCTCTGGGTAAACTCATTTAAGGTTGTTGTGCTTTGTTTGTTTTAGTGGTGCTGGGATTAAACCAGGGACTTTGGAGTGAGCTACAGCTCCAACCCCCTGCCCCACCTCGTGCCTTTTCTTGACACAAGGTCTCTTGTATAAGTCACTAAGTTGTGCAGACTGGGCTAGAACTTGCAGTCTTCTTGCCTTAGCCTCTGAGACTGCTGGGATTACAGACATGTACCACCACTCTCAGCTAGTTTTATGTTTTCAGTATCTTCTACATTCTGGTGAATTCCAGCTTTATAATTCCAATCTAAGTCTCTCATTTGAATCCAGCTGTCTGGTCTGTTTCCACTCATAATCCTAACACTCATTTCAAACTTCACAGGTCGAAAACTGAGCTTCTTGACATCTTTCCTGCTTCTTTGGCAGTCCTGCCCCCCTCAGCTAAGGTTAACTCCATTCTTACCCTTACTTAGACCCCAACACTATGCACAAACACCTGCTCTCCTCTTTCGCACCTGCTTTGAGTCCTGCCTAACCATCTCTGCCATCTCCAAGCTTCTATCCTGCTGTAGGCCGAAGATTATTTCTTGCCTGGGCTATTATATCATTTTCCAGGATGGACCTTTGCTTCTACCCCCACCCCCTTTCAAGTCACATTATGTTACTGCACTATTCAAAATCATCTAAAGACTCCCCATCTCACCCGGAAGTAAAATCCAAAGTCCTTGACATGATCATCAAGCCCGTACTAGATGACATTCTCAGTTCTTTCTCCAATTTCTTTTCCTCTTGTTCCCCTCTAAACTTGGGCAGAGTTTAACCACTGCCCGAGTAGTTACTACCCTCTTCCTGCTTCACCTTTTCCTTTATCCTAAGTTTTACTAACATCTATATGTGCTTCCCTAATTGTTTATTGTTTTTCTTCTCATCTATAAGGTTAGTTCAAAGAGGGAAGGATTTTTGTCTCTTTGGCTCACTTTTTAGATCCTGCACTTGGAATAGGCCTCAAATACACTACTCAGAATTATTTATTAAATATGTCAGTTGTCATTTGCCTTGTACTATATTGTACTTGTCATCTTTTAAAGAATATGAATTGTCCTTCTAACTACCATCAGCCCTTTGAAAGCAGAAGCTATTCCATTTTTGCTTTTTTTTTCTGCAGTACTAGGGATTTCAGTGAGCTACTCAGACCTTTTAATTTAATTTTTAAAAATTTGAGACTGTCTCTGTAAGTTGCTAAACTGTCCAATGGGGACTCAGACTTGCAATCTCCCTGCTTTAGGCTGCCAGAGTGATGGGATTACAGGTGAGTGTCACCATGCCTGGCGCATTTTACCTTTTATTTTTAATCTTCCATAGTACTTATATTACACTCATAATGTATAGCTACTAAATTAACTACTTGGTAGCTTCACTGATAATATTCTCATTAAACAAGTACCAGAAATTTGTGAATAGTTCAACTAGTTTGGAAAAGTAAATCAAATTTATCTGCAAAGAGGAGAAATAGTATTCAATGTGGTATGCCACACTGAATAGCTAGGGGCATCAAGGCAGATGTTAGACTTCAAAGCCTTACAAATCTCCATGTGTGCCCATGTGTAGGATGCATCAAGCAGAGCCTTTATTGGAATGCATGACAGAAACCATAGCTAGGTCAGCTCTGACCAAACTCCATGAGTGCAGCCTCTCCCCTGACACTGAGCAACTCACCCATCAAAGCTATCACTGACAGATGGAGCACTTTGGCAGGAGGCTTGGCAAGATGGCTTCTGGAGAGATGACAGACAGACATTTACAAATTTCACTAGAAGTCCAAAATTTGAAGTTAGAATATGCATCTCTGTGTTTGAGTAGCTTCTAACTATGGGGCTTAAACAAACAAACAAACAAAAAGTAGCCAAGCTTCCTAAGTCTGCTCCACTTAACACATTAAGAGAAGAAAAAGAAAAGAAAGTAAAAGGTCAAGAGTTAAAGGATTTGTATGTTTAGATATACAAGAAGACAAAGGAAGTCAGTACAATGATGTACAAATCTAGAAACAACGTAGAAACAAAGCTCTTCTGGCTTACACAGCTGCGTTCTAGGCATGCTCTAGGGGAAGTGAAGGCTTGTCTTCTGGGATCTCTGCAGATATTTTTTATAACTGATAAAAATACATCATTCATGTGAATATTTGTGCCTCTTTCCAGTTTTGTTCTTTGTGTCTGGGTCTCAGTATATGTGTCTCTCTCTGCCTCTCTTATACACACACACACACACACACACACACACACAAGATCCTGCAAAACAGTACCCACTGACTTGATTTGGGATGTGTGTTTTGCCAGAACACTTTCAAAGCTAGTTCATGTCTCTGGCAGTCTCTTTCATCATTTCTTTCTTAAGGGCAGTGGTACTTGGCTCCCTTAGCTTCTACTGGAAGTCGCTGGACCTCACACCCAAAGGCACAGTACTCCAAATCATACATCCTGCTGTATTTCTTTAGTTGCTACTGAACACATCTCCTCCCTAGTTCTGAACTGGAACTTCGAATAAAGGGAAATTCAAGAATTTGATTCAATAAACATAACACTTCCTTAGAATTTATAAAAACACAGGCAAAATATGATTCAGTATATGAAAGCAAAACTCTGACATCACACTATTGGGATTTTAATCCCAATGTAGGCGAATGGGTATTGTGGGGCCACGGTAGCTCATCTGACTATGTCTTCGAGAGGCTGCGGTGAGGGTAAACATTATACACAGACAGCTCTCAGGGAACGTTCTGGCACAGACCTATCTTCATGTGACTATTTACTCCTTACAGTCTTTGCTAGTCTTACTTAATGCTGAATGTCCAGGGAGCTATTAGCTCCCCACCTAAAAGCCCAGTGATTCCATCATTCTTTCCACCAGCCCCTGCATATGTGTGTATACATGTACACATGCACACGCACGTACACACGCACACACACATACACACCTTTCCTTAAGGTTCACTCTCATAGTGAGTCAACCCAACTTCCAGACACACTGCCCAAAAACAGATTATCTTCTAGTTAAGTGCAACCACACTGTCACACCGGGAGAGTATATAATCTTGTAAATAATCTATTAGATTTTTTTTGTAGACTTCTTTTTTCTTTCTCTTTTTCTTTTGGTACTAGGAATTGAACTCAGGACCTTGTGCTTGCCAGGCAGGCACTTATGCCACTGAGCTGTATCCCAAGTCCTTAAATAATCTATTAAAATACCTAGTCCCTATTTAAATGCCCTATTTTGCCAGGATTTTTTTTTTTTTTTAAGAAAAAAACGTTGTTTTCCTGGCTCAGATATTCTGCTTATTTCTGCTGCTCGCTAAGCCACTCACAGGGACATCTGCTGCGGTTTCTGATGGTACGCTGGCATTAAGCAAAAGCTCACTTGGAAACCATCACTCCGAGAGCCAGGCGCTACCCTGGGCCTGCTGACATCTGCCCGGGTGTTTTCTACTCCTCAGAACCCTGTTCTTTCTGCTTCCCTTTTTTCTATTGTTATGTTGGAACTCTGCTTCTGTTTCCTTTCTGCTGCCCTCCTGTCCCGGCTTCTGGCCTCCTGTTCCACAGAGTCCCCACCCTACCCAAGCTTGCCCTTGGTCAGTCTCAGGTCCCTGGCTCCACACCCAGCATCTGGAGCCAGAACTGAACCCTCCCACGGGGCCGAGGTTATGTGTCCTCACCCCAGTTCTTGACCTTCGAAACTCCCAGTCTAGGCGGCAGAGGAAGTCTTTATTTTGGTTTTCCAGATCATTAGAACCCGTGCAATTAAAGGACCTGACCACATTCCCCCTTCTCTTTATTTTAACCACACCACCACCTTTGTGTTCTCCAAATGCTTCTGGGCCACTTTCAATTTGAATTTCCTCTTGTGACTGAAAATTTCCAATGGCACATTGGATGAGGTTCCCCAGAGGAAAGGATTTGGTTTGTTCTCTCTTCAGGGTCATGGTGTTATCTACTGACACATTCCACAGCCTCATAAAAACTGTCAAATCACCAAGTACAGAGACTGCCCAAGAGAAACACCCATTAAGTATCACAAGCTGGGTTTTTACAACTGCTAATAACTGTTCTCTATGAGTTTACCCAGAGCTCTGCATGCAATTCAAACAAATAAACTAATACTTTAAGTAAGCATAGCCTACAAGTTTGCTGTGTGACCTCAGGAAAGTCACTTAACCTTTCTGATTCATATTTTCTTTCTCTGTTAGACCCAAAACAGTAAGGTCATACAAATCACTGGATAATAATACTTCTTCTTAACAACTGAATTGTTCAAAACAACTCTTAGACTCTATTTCTTGACTCCGAATATATACCTAGAATCAGAAACAATTTACAGTCACTGCTAATGGGCAAGATTTAAAAGATAGAATTTTTAAGGAGCCACTTACCTAACCATGTAAAACTTCCCTTCAGGACCAAAGGTCACATGAGGAGCTCTAGCTTTCTGCAGGATGCAAGCTGAAATACACTGGACAGGAAAAGGAAATTTCTCTTTCAGATGTCATATAATCATCATTGTGTGGTTAAAGTAAATGTTTTAATGTGAGTCTCATTGCAGGGAAAATATCAATAACACTTAAACTCTAATCCAAGAGTTTCTATCATTTCCCCTAAGGGACCTCATTTTCTCAGGATGAATTTATCTAGCTTTTGTCCAATAAATAGGTTATCAGTTGAAATGTTTTAGTCCTGGGCTTCCAACCTTGGAAAGCTCTGTGCAAGCCAAGGGTGCATGTATTTTACTCCTCAGTCTTCTGAGCTCGTGACAAATGCCATCCTGGTGTTTTTCATTAGAAAAAAGATGGCCTAGGAGAGCTCCTCACTCCTTTCTCGGCCTGGAAGCCACAGTGAGACAGCCCATGCAGTGAGTCCCTCCCAGGTGCTGCCAGGACTAAGCACCTCCTGCCTCCTGCCCTTTACTCCCTTGGAGGTCCCTCCTTCCTTCCCTACCCTGGATTCCTACTCCCCTTGCTTGAGAAAAGTTGGAAGCATCCAAAGAGAAACTGTTAGAGTCTAGAATGTTTAAAAAGTAGGAACATGGCATGTTATCTAAATAAAGAACTTGAAACTAAATTCTCAGTGACTGTGTTATTTCCATCTATTTTCAAAAGGCAAAGACCAACATTTTATCTTGCAGTTACAGTAACATAAATAACAATGTTTAGAGAAAACTTTGTGCAAATGCCTAAAAGCCAAAGCAACAGGCTGGGTTCTTGCTAAGACCTGAAAGAGAATTAGGGGAAAGTCAGAAATTTCCTGTCTTTGTAATGAGTTTACTAATTAAATCTTAATTGTAAACCAAGCTGAGCAAAATTTAAATGAACTTGTAGTGCCAGAAGCCAGGTTATTATGATGGGATTGTTTATAAGGACAGGAAAGTGACTTTCTAAACATCAAATTCCTGTGCGTTAGCCAAGACCTAGAGGAAGTCCCTATGTGGAGACGCACAGAAGACAGCAGAATAAGTGACATGAACCTGGACATAATTAAATGACACCGAGATGTCCTGAATTTGGTCACTGCCAGAGGCTGCAATATTCCCCGTCTAATCACAAATGTTTCAGCCATTTTAGTAGCGCTTCAACTCCAGTGGAATGGGAATTCCTTTGCTTTGTAAACCCTGACTGCTCAACTGAAAAATAAGCCCTGCAATAGAGTAAAACCCAAATACACGTGAAAGAAGCAGGCACCATCGTACAAGAGTGAAAACCCAAGTTGATTGTATTTCCCTCTGGTACTGTCCAGGGGATTGAAGGTAGGCTGTAAAACAAATCAAAACAAAACTCATGTGACTAAGTACGTGCTTTGACGCAACTTATTTGTTATAAGATTAGGAGGCTGAATTTTCCAAATGCTCCTATTTTGCTTTGTTTGCTTGGTTTTTGATATTCATTCATTATATAAAGTGGGTAATTCTTCTTACAGGCTTTCTTTTTTAGATGCATTAATTTACAACCAATTTTTCATAGACATTTTTTCACATATATTTATATATTTCATATACGTATTATTGTATTTGTTAGTTGTATTAGTCAACTTTCTGTGACCAAGTACCTGACTAACACAGTTTAAAGGAGAAAAGACTTACTGTGGCTCATGGTTTCAGAGGCTGCAGTCCATGGCTCACCAGCTCCAGGGCAGAAACATCATGGTAGAAGGAAATGACAGAGGAAAGCTGCTCTCCTCAGGGCAGCTGGAAACTGAGAGAACAAAAAAGAATCAGAGGAAAAGGGACCAAAGACAACAGGAGAGCCTTCCAGGCCATGTCCTCCACTACCCACTCACCTCCCAACCTCCCCAACAGTGTTCAGCCATGAGCTCATTAATGGATTAATACACTGATGAGTGCAGTGCCCACAGGGTCCAAAAGTCCCACCTTTGAACACAGGAGAATTTTAGGGAAATGAGCCTTTTGGGGGACATTCAAAATTATACCGTAACAGCTGTTAAAACCTTCCACAGATCTCATTTGCAACTGGAGACGCCTCTATGTCTTAGATTCTCCGAAGAGTTCCTGGAGACACCAGAGACCTGCATAGATCAGAGATTACGTGAGAAAATAGCTCATCTACACCCTAAGGAATGAGATGAATAGAAGAGATGGCTGACACTTCTGATCCAAAATTTGCAGTGCTGGCTAACAGGTTCCGTAGCACAATAAGACACTTTATGAAACACAAATGCTATGTCTTCACTGTTCATGGGATTTAGCAGAGTTTAAAAGAAGGAATTGGGCATATGTGATGTTTTACTAGTGCTATTGTGTGAACTTCTAATTCAGAAGGAAAGAAAACAAGAAAATCATTCTCCGGAAAACCATAATAAAACAAGCTTCTTCCACCTCTGATTTCTTTAAGTCACTTTTCCATTTTCCTCACAGAGAATTGTTAACTGCTTACTATTTATTTACTCAGTGATCTTAAACTGTTTGTATGGATCTTCTCCACACTCCCCAGTCATTGTTCCGTTTGTTTTGTTTTTAATAGGAGCTAGAGCCTAAATGTAGATTTACCTAGTAAAACTTCATTTCACCTTCCAAATCTTCTGAGACTATTTAGATGTGTGACACAGTACATCTTTCAGAAGTGTGACTTTGCTTCAGCTGTTTCTATCTGCAAGGTAAACACTGCACTAATCACAAAATAAAAATTAGAATGTTTTCAGACTGCCCGCTGTGTGGGCTGTGACCACTGGTGGCTTCCACAGAAGAGCAGGACTTGAGGTCACTTTTTCTCTTAAATGTGATCTTTGAGAGAAAACAAATATAGGATTTTGATGTTAGTCACAAATGAAAACTTCGAAGACATATGGTATTACTTTTGTTTAGAAGCTGTTGGGTGTATTTCCTGATTTATCATTGTAAACTAACAGCCAAAAAAAATATTTTCCTTCACCTGTCCACCACTGCCAAGGCCAGCAACTAAGCTGCCCTCAAAGGAATCCTAAAATCCATAGATTCTCAGGTTGTTGTTGCTGGGCCAGCAGATGTGGGGACAGGACTTTAGCTTACGATCCCAGCATTTTACAAAGACAAAATAGGGATCTGACTGGCCCAGAGGCCAGCAGTGCCCTGCTAGTATTGTGCTATTCTAGAATCTGAGCCTTGCTATCCTTCCACTAAAACTTAAGTCCTTGAGCTCCTGTTAGTTGGACAGCTTTCTAACCTTGAAGAGAACTTGGCTAGACTTATGCGTGCTGCGACAGGTGTCAAGAGGCCTGGATTACTGCAAATATATTTAGTATGGAGCAGAATCCAATTTCCGAAAGCATGTAAATTACCCACACTGAAGTTTCTATAGACATAGACTCATAAGGACTTCATTTGGTAGTGAATGCAAAATCTGGTGAGTTTTAAGAGTTCACAAATTATTTACTACCTTAGTGCCTTAATTATACAGGTTTAAAACTAGAAGCCAATAATAATAATAATGTGTGTATAGCAGAGTTCCTCTGCTACTACTTATACAATTCATTACACAGTTATCCCCCAAGGTCCAGAAATAGAGAACCCTACTCATTTTTATTCCAATGAAGTGTGCAAGCTGCAGTGTTAACAGGTGAACGGGGCTGGCATAGGAAAATCTGACACCAGATTTTTTTTTTGAAGCTTGTTTCATTAAAAATGGAATTTTTCCCAATTAGGCTTCCTTTTTACCTTGGAAATGGATTTCAGGGAGGTCAAGCGATAACCTAAGCCAGACTCAAAAGTGCTATTAGTCTGTGGAAGCGAGACGTAAAGCAATTCCAGCTTACCAGCAAAAGGTCAGATAGTGACAGCGACAAGTTTCACAGCTCAGTGTAACGCTCCATTGCTGAATGGCCACAAGCCACAAGATGTTGTGATTGGCCGCCTTGTCCTGGACTAAGCCACAACATCTAATTTGATTTCAGAGGAAACATGGAGAAGTTTTAAAATCTTAAAAAAATTTTTCTCTTTCTCTCTTTCACCTTTTAACAAGAAAAATTATGGCTTTGGAAAACTAGATTGGGCTGGATTGGTTCACTGAACCTCTGCACAAGGGGTTCTGACAGTCATGTTTTCCACAAAAGATCTGGTTTTGTAGCCCAGGAATTCCACTCAAATAGGTATGGCATCTGTGAGTGAAGGAATGGCAGGGGAAGGGAACTGTCCTATACGTAATGACGAGACAAAGGCAAAGACTCGGGGCAAGTGGATTTGGAAGTACCACTCGGGTGATGTCAAAAAGAGCTCCTGGCAATTTGCAGTCTTCCAGGTGCAGCCTTAAATCCCTGAGCTGGCGGACATCCAACTGAGCCTTTGCCATCCCTGGGTGCAGGATCAGGCCACGACAAGCTTCAGACGGTTGGTGAAGCCACTGAAAGAAATATAACCAATTCCCAACTAATCAACTGTTCAAGAGCAATGAGTGCTGCCTTCCTGCTAATGGTTGCATCCCCAGAGCCAAGAACAGAGCCTGGTTTATAATTGATGTTTAATATATGTTTTGACAGAATGGTTACCATACTGGGAAGAAGCATGAATCCAGGGATTCATCCGAGAAATAGCCTCCCAGTGTGTAGAGGAAAAAAAAGAAATCTTATATATTGGTGATGGTAATGTTAATTGGTGTATGATGATGGAATACGATATGGAGATTCCACAAAAAATTAAAAATAGAATGATCACGTGATTGAGCAGACTCTCATTTCCCTGCTTAAATCTAAAGGAAGTAAAACCAGTATCTCAGAGGTAGCTACTCTCTGTGTTGATGAAGCGTTACTCACCACCTCCCAAGGCTGTGTCATTTGGGCAACCATACAACACACCAGACTCCAGTCTCTAAGCAACAGAAATGTATTGTCTCACATTTCTGGAGGCTGGAAGTCAAGATCAAGCTATATGGAGGGCTGAGTTATCCCGTGAACCTACCTCTTGTTGGCTTGCAGACAGCCACCATCTTGCATGTCTTCACATAGTCTTTTCTGTTTGCACATCCCTCATGACTCTTTGGGTATCCCAATGTCTTCTTTCTATAAGGACATTGGTCAAATTTGATTAGGCTCAACCCTCAGGGCCTCATTTTAACTTAATTACCTTTTTCCAGATCTTATCATCAAATATAGTCACTGTCTGAGACACTCAGAGTAGCATTCAACATAATTAATTTAGGACAACACACAAATCAACCCATGACAGCCTTCACTGTTGCCTACACCTGCCCTCTCTGGGAAATTTCAATTGCCTTTTCTGTTTTGACTTTATGGTTCTCTCTTAAGTGGTTAGGACTCTAATATATGAATTTGGGGAGACACTCTTCAGCCCACATCATTTGGCCTTCAGGGGACTGGTTGGTGAGCACTACTTTAGGACATTTAGCCTAGCTACTTATTTTCATAGAGGGAGAAATATGACAAAAAAAAAAAAAGAAGTCATATGACATGACCAACATCACTTAGCTGGTATGAAGCAAAACTAGTGCTAAAACCCAAGAGACACAGTTTTAACCAACCACGGTATCTACAGGGATGTTCCAGGCAGTACAAGGCCAGTGGTGGTCATGACGGGATATGAGGCACCCAGATGAGTACTATCAGGGGAAGCAGAAAAGGGAGATGTTGCATTGGGGCTGAGGCAACATCTGAATGGTGACCTGAAAACATGAAGAACTTCTTGCTTTTCACCTCTTCTTCACCTACAAATTTATACCACTTGCAACTGTATTATTATGTTTTCCATCGCTACGATAAAACACCAGAGGCTGGGTATTGAAAAAGACAAGTTACTGAATTCACAGTTTTAGAAGCTAGAAGTCTGAGGTTGAACAGCCCTATTGATTGAGTCTCTGAGCATAATCTGCTGGCAAATGTCATCATAATGACAGAATCAATGGCATATTGATAAAGGAAAGTGAAGAAGGACTCGGGAACCAGACCTGCTGTTTGACAGAAGAGTTACCGTACTAACAGGACTAGCTCAGAGTCCTATTAGAGCTACATTAGTCCTTTCCAAGGGTGTATTCCCACTGACATACTACCTTCACTTAGGTTCCACTCTTAAAGTTCCATCACCTTGTAATATTACCACAGTGGGAACTAAGCTTCCAACACCTGAACACACAGGAGACACACTAGAGTCCATATCCAAACCACAGCATCAACCATCTGCGCCATATTTCCTCCTGCAGCCCTGTGGTCCTCCAGTCTACAGCTCCTTCTTCCCTCTTCATGCCATGAACTCCTGAGTGAAGACATTATCCATCACTGATTAGCTCTCTCACTCTGTCTCCTTGCCTAGCTCCATCTCTGTGTCTTTTAAAAACACACACCCACATACCCAGGCATGCACACACACACACACACACAGTCTCACTACCAGGTACTAAATCTATTTTATCAGTTAATCCTTCCACTCATTTTGGTAGATGGATCAGTTACTTTTGTCCCCATTTTACAGATGAGGAAACAACTTTGGATGACCCCATCACTGACCCAAGTAAGTGGTGATATGAGAATTAAACCTTATGCTGTAATGATTTGCACTTTCCTTGGTGGTTCCTGATTTGTTAAGGACAGTAGCAGAATAAAGATTTTCCAGCCATATGTGGTGGCACACATCGATAATCTCCACCACTCTAGAGGAATCACAAATTCATTCACATTTTGTGTAAGTTAGTGAGACCCCCTTTCAAGATTAAAAATAAAATTTAAAAAAAAGTGTCAGAGCTCTCTAGGTTCCATCTGCAGCACTACAAATATAAATTAGACAAATAAACAAACAATGAAAGTTTTCCCTTTTCCCTTACCTCATCTCCTTTGGAAGACACAAGCCAATAATTGCTAGGAAGCAAGGTCACTATTAACATGATTTGTGGCTCACACCATCCCTGCAGCATTCTTGAAAGTGTCCTCAGGACAGTAAGGCGTTGGCAATGAAGCAAAAGCTTAGGTGCTTAAGGAAGATTGGTAGGATCACAAAGAATATAGTGTTCAGCCGCTCTAGGGATCTCCTCAATAAACACTTGACCCTTGGCAGCCTACACTGTCCCAGACTAATGTTCATTCTGTCCTCAAGGGTCCAAGTAGAACATGCCATAGGCTTCTTTGCAGTCCAAAGCCAGAGCCACAAGTCATTCACCAAAAGATTTTTCTGTTTAATGTGCCTGTAAGTGACACATGGTATGCTTATGCTTAGGCTAAAAATCTCACAGTGAAGGACAATATGGGTGGTATATTGGGGTTCCCAAAATCAGAAATTCTGATGCTGCAAAAGACAATCAGCAAGCACTAGGTAAAATCCTGTTGCTCACTTGGAGATACTTTACCCTTTGTACTGGCTTTATGATACCTCTTGAGGTACAGACTTGAGCTTACATTGTGCTTCTGTCAGAGTCTGACATAGTGCTACACTTACTGATTTAAACCCACTTGTTAATTAATTAGCAGTTCCTATATTCTGTCTTGTAACTCCTTTCTTAAGGGTGAGTAACCATACTAGGCAGCTAACGACAGAAAGTTTATTATGCATGTAGAGTTATGTTGGCTGTTTTCAACCTCCACTGAAGCCTGAAAGAAAAAGTTGAAAACTTTGCTTTTAAACATTTGGAATTCTCTTGCAGCAATGTCACTTTACACCCAAGAATGATATTTGATGGCAAAATTTAACAGCACTTTGTCCAGGTTTCAATTGGTGGCCAAAATCTCCACTGGGATGCTGACTGTTTTAAATCTACCCAGCCACCTTCTCTCCTGTTTTAATGACACTTTCTGCTTTCTCAGAAAACCTGGAAAGCTTGCCTGTTCTTTCTCAATCAGTACAGTTCTATGCATTTGTCTAGGACCAGTCCAAATGCCACCTCCTCCGGGAAGCCTTCTCATTCTCCACCCTCAGCTTCCTTCGCCAAGTACGCCTCTCCTCGATCCTTCAGCACTCGGCTTGTACCACTTTCACAACATGTAATAACAGCTCTTTTATTGATGGATATGAACAGTTTTACTCTCTGTGCTGTGCTGTGTGACCGCAGGACAGCAGATGCTATTTTCTCACTTGGTGCCCACAGTGACAACCGCATCCGTGGTACATAACAGATGCTCAGTATCTGTAACACTGGTGACTAAATCCATTCCAGTCTTGTTCCTAACACTTTGCCCTGCACAATAGACATCTCGGATGTGCATGGCAGATTGAATACATGCTCCTCTCCTGATTGAGAAGACCTTCAAGGGTTAAAAAAAAGTTTGACCAATCACTTCAAATCCAGGAGAAGAGTGTCCAAGGGTCACAGAGGAGAGGGGGAGACATTCCGGAGCAATCCCACCCGCTGCGCTCTCCAAAGCATACCTGAACAGCCCTGCAGAGCCTTTGGCTAAATGGGTGGGCAGGGAGGAGTTTGGCTCCCAGACCTGTATCAGGGCTAGAAGCATGCAGAGACAGCCCCCCGCCCTCCACCTGTGGAAAGTACCGACCAGGCATGAATCACAGCTTCGCTGCAGCTGGAAGCCCTGCAGCCAGGCACCTAGTGTCTTCAGTCTGCTCCCGAAACCCCCTTCTCTGGTAAAGTGAGCTCATGCCAGTACACTTTCATGGCCACAGTGAGAAACTACAGGGAAACAAAAATGTAAAACAGAACAAGCCTGGGAAATTGGGCCTTGTGAGAGCTGTGGTTAGACCTTAACCACATGTTAATTTACCATGTTTCTAGAACAATGAAGACTGGATTTTATATAAATATAGACAGCTGCCATTGTAAATCATGTGACAAATAAGTTAACTTTTTATTTTGAAAAATAAGCTCTGCATTTCTTAGGTATCAATCTGGAAAGGAAGGAGAAAGAAAAAGTCGGATAAATGGATATGTAAGTAGATCATGTAACATGCAGTAGAGTTAACATAGTCTTTTGGAGGTGATAGGTAGTTTTCAAATAAATGTGAAGTTAAAAGAAAATAAATGATTAACCATGGGGATTCAGTATGGAAGGAAGGGTATGACAATCAGTATCTTGTTCCAATGCTGTGTTTTTTCCCTTTTTTTTTTTTTTGTTTTTGTTTTTGTTTTTGTTTTTGGTATCAGGGATTGAACTCACGACCTCACACTTGCCAGGCAGGCACATAAGCCACTAACCTAAATTCTCAGCCCCAGTGATGTGATTTTTTCATTAAAAAGGTACAAACTGAAATTTCAAATAAATGGAAAATATATTTTCAAAAGTTTTAAGAAATTTGAGTTTTTCAAGAATTTTATCCACCATCTACTTTTCATCAACACATAAATTTTAACCTTAAAATTATCTGCCCTATTGCAGTATAAAACAAAACAAAAAACCTTATTGTATTAATTCAGCTAATCGGACCCTCCAGTAATATGGTACAACCTGAAATCATCCTTTAAGCTCTTTAAGTTCATTCTTCAGGTAGAGATTTTAACATAAAAAACAATATATTTTCACATTGAAATGAATCAGCTATTAATTCTAAAGTGGTTGGTCTCAAAGGATTCTCAATTAGAATAAGCATAGACAGGCAATAAATATTGAAACCTGTTTAAAATAATTCCCCATGCTTTGATTTCTAGAGATACCATAAATTATCTACTATTAGAGTTATAGTGGCAATGGATATACAATATTAAATCAAGTAAACCACTGTTTTAAAATTGTTATTAATTAACTTAATGTCGGGAATCGGCAAACCAAACGGCGTTGAGAGCAGGACTGGCAGGGAGCCCTGCATCGACCTGCAGTGTGTGAGAGAAATGGGGACACTTTCATAGACTAGGAGGCTCCAACAGAGGGCATTCTGAGAATGAGCAGACTCGCCTGAACAGGGCCCTGCAGTGACTTTAGCCTCATATTCCCCTCTCAAGTGGGAGTGGTGGGGAGCACTTGGCCTGGTGACGCCACGGACTAAGATCCAGGAGGCTAGCCCAAATCAGGTCCCTGTGCCTGGCAGTGCACCCTAGCAGTGAAGCATTCAGTAGATTGACCTGGAGAGGCAGGCCCAGCAGAGGCTGCCCAGGTCTGTGTCTCCCTAGTACACTGCAGTGGGCAGGAACACCTAGCCGGCGGATTCAAACAAACTGTAACAGACAAAAAGAAAAAAAAAAAAAAAAACTGGACCTCTTACATACGCTCGTATGGAAGGAACAAAAAGTATGGGAAAAGGGAGCAACAAGAAAGGGTCCTCAGTCCCCAATCCTGAGAACACTGATCCAGGAAAGGTAAATGCAAAGGAGAATGAAGATAGAAAACATGCGATATCAGACACAGCACCTATAAAGTGGTATCTCCAGAGCCTCATAGATGAGTTCAAAAATGAAGTATTTAATGAAATAAAGCAAGAAATAAGTAGAATAGTTAGAAATATGCTAAGCACCACCCAAGAAAAAACAGATAAAAACAGATGGTGGAATGGAAGAACAGAAAAAAAGGGGAGAATTGTTTGATGGAGAAAATAGAAAAAACATAGAATACGTGAAGCAGGTTCAAGGAGATTACCAGGAAACTAAAAACTCTATTGAAAGCTGGCATAACAGCTTGAAAGAAACTAAGGATAGATTATCAGAACTGGAGGACAGATTTGTAAGGTGGGAGCATGAAATGAAAAACTTCTTAAAAATAACAAGAAAACAAACAGCAATAATACAAAGACTAGAAGATGATAAGAGGATCTATAACTTAAGAATTAAGAACATAAAAGAAGAAGTAGGGACTCAAACAAATGAACTACAAAAACTTTTCACAGAAACAATCCAGGAGGATTTCCCTAATTTAGCAAAAGGTAAAGATACTCAGATGTATGAGGCATACAGGACCCCAGCCACCTACAACCCAAACAAAGCTACACCCAGGCATATAATAATCAAAATCCCAGAAATCCAATATAAGAACAGAATATTAAAAGCTGTCAAAGACAAGAAACAGATCACTTACAAGGGAACACTCATCAGAATTACAGCAGACTTCTCAGCACAAACCATCAAATCACGAAGAGCATGGGGGGAAATAATTCAAGCTTTGAAAGATAATAACCTCCAGCCAAGATTGATATATTCTGCACAACTGTCCCTAGAAATTGATGGAAAAACAAGGTGCTTCCAGGATAAAGAGGAACTAGGGGAACTTGCAACCACCAATTCAACTCTACAGAGATTACTGCAGGATATTCTAAAAAAGAAAAATAAACCAAGATTCCAGAAACAGTGGCAGAGCGGCCACAATGAATGGAGCAGAAAGGAAAAAGAAGAGGACAAACTAACAATTAATGACAGAAAAAGAGCTCAACAGAAATAAGGCAGAGAAGGTTGGATGGTAGGAACAACCATTTTGGAGAAAACAAGACATCATAATAGGTAGTACTGATTTAATATCCTCTTGTTTTGAAGCCCCATCAAAGCCCCTTCTGTCTCCATCGGTTTTAACGTGTTGTATCTTATTGGATTTTATTATATGTGATAATATAAACAAAAACTTTTATAGACAAGGAGATTATACAGAAACCATTGTTCATTTTCTGTTAGTTGATTCTAAATACCTTGTAATACTGTCATTCTCTTGCACAGTTTTGCATTGTCTTGATATGTTTGATGCTACAGTATACGAAGTTATACCCAAAGATTTTAAGGGAAGAGACACTATGGCAACTACTATTATGTCGAGATTACCTTGTGGTGAAACACTATTTTGCTTAAATGGCTATGTTTTGACCTGCGCTGTTTTGTTGTTATGCCTTCTTTTTTATCTCAATCTCCTTTTTTAATCTACTTTTTCATTTTTATCCTTTTAATTAAGGGAAAAATAAATAAAAAATACCAGGATATATTATAGTAACCCACTTTGATTTCCTATTAACTTGATTTGAAACTCTGTATTGCTCTCACCATCTTGTTTTGACTGATTTTCCTCTATTCTGTTATGCTTGATAGTATAGGCAACAACTACAAAGACAATAAGATTCATTGTGACGCCCATTCTGGTTGACTATTATCTTCTTTTGAAGTCCTCTAATGTCTCCAACATTTTTGTTTTATTGGTCTTATTCTTTACTGTTTTGTTCAATTTTATTATAACTGATGATATAGGCAATTCTTTTTAAGATAACAAGAGGCATTATGGTAACCATTGTTGATCACCTTGTATTTTGTTTTTACATTATTATGTCCATCCTTTTGATTTGACTGACTCTGTCCTGGTATGTCACATTTGGTTTTACTTTCTTCAAAAAAAAAAAAAAAGTAATAAGAACTGTGGGAGTAATAAAACCTAAAATGTGTAATTGTCATTGTACAAAAGAAAGTTCTCTAAAAGATATAACTGCATATATATTTAAGTGTATAAGATAGATAACCATATTACTGAGTTTTGTTGGATCATTGAACAAAACTGTTTGCAGTCTCACTGTTTGAAAGTCCCCTCTATATGCTTTAATTTTGTAGCTTCAACAACTATTTCTAAGATGACAATATGTAATTAACTAGTGATTTCCTACTGTTTATTTTTTCTGAAATTCTGTATAACTTGTATCCTTTTTCTGTTTTTTTCTTTTTTCTCATTAAATAAAATTTTAAAAAAACTTAATGTCTATTGGTAACAGATTAGATGTCTTGATTGTGCTTTTAAAAGTTTTAAGTACTAAAATAAAAACTTTTCCTAGGCCTAAACACTTGTCGATGTCGCTCCGGGCCGGCAGGAAAGACCTGCAGTTCTTTTAGGGCTCATCTTGTTGTTGGGTCTGCGGTTGGCCTCTGGTGGAACAGGCCTGATCTTCAGTCGAGGGACTTGTCGCGTCAACCTCTCTGGGACCCACATTGGTTCTCGTCCCGATTCCTGCGGAAAGACACAAACCGCGCCTCGGCTTCCTCTTTTGTATCTCTGCCCTCCTTGACGGACCCTTCTCGGGAGCTTCCTCACTGTGCCTGTTCAAACACCTCGCGTACTTCTACAAGTTCTTGAGAGCTCCCCCCGTAACTACCCTCACTCTTTAGGCACTCTTTGTGTATCATTTCCCACAATGGACGAGCAGAGACTGAAGCTCTACCCTCCCGTTCTGCTAGGGAAAGGTCTCTGCCCAACTTTTCCCAGGAGGGCAGGTTTACATGCCCTGTAGGCAGAAACCAGGGAGCAAAGCTGTCAATCTCTGCAAGGAAATTTTCTAAAGTCTTACGCCCCACCTTGAGGTCCTTGGACTTTAGGAGTCTCCGAAGGACCAACACCAAGGCTGTGTATCTTTACTTGGCATGTTTCCCATTTTTAATATATCTTCTGTTATTTTTACTTCTATGTTTATGTTTTACACTCTTTTATTACCTTAAGTTCTGGTGTTATGTTTCATACTCACCGGGTGAGGCCCAAGAAACCCGCCACTTACGCGTGAGGTTGAGAGGAGTCTACAAACCCTGTAGGTGCGCGCCACCCAGGGCCCAGGCTTATCCTCTACTCACCTGTCCTGCAGCTGCAGCACTGTGTAGGAGAATGCAGTCCACCGCCACGTCTCGGGGTTGATCAATCCCCGGGCGGGCCACCAAATGTCGATGTCGCTCCGGGCCGGCAGGAAAGACACACGACAAGGTCTGGCGGTGGTCAGGCTTTTCTTTATTCTCTCCTTATACAGTCTGCCCCGAAGCCTCTACCGGTCCGCTCCCCGCGGCTCCTTTTGTGCTTCAGTCTCCCCCGAAGCCTCTACCGGTCCGCTCCCCGCGGCTCCTTTTGTGCTTCAGTCTCCCCCGAAGCCTCTACCGGTCCGCTCCCCGCGGCTCCTTTTGTGCTTCAGTCTCCCCCGAAGCCTCTACCGGTCCGCTCTCCGCGGCTCCTTTTGTGCTTCAGTCTCCCCCGAAGCCTCTACCGGTCCGCTCTCCGTGGCTCCTTCCGTGCTTCAGTCTCCCCCGAAGCCTCTACCGGTCCGCTCCCCGCGGCTCCTTTTGTGCTTCAGTCTCCCCCGAAGCCTCTACCGGTCCGCTCCCCGCGGCTCCTTCCATGCTTCAGTCTCTCTCTCGGGGGTGGAGGCACTGGCTATATATAGGATTAATAGCTAGGCAGACTACCCTGTGAGGCGGGAACTTAGTGGGGTGATAAGAAACAGGTGCCACACAGGCGGGCTCAATGAGAGGGGTAATCTAGCTCAGGCTTTTGTACTTTCCCACAGGCCTCGCAATCACCGCGTCTGATGACTTGACGGTGCCACGGCTCCCAACAAACACTATTTTATTCCCAAATGAAAAAAATAATTGAAGAAGAAATTGTTTTGTTTTGCTTATATAGTCATTTTTACTTTTGTCATGATAAATAGTTTATATAAATTGTTTTCAAGAAACACAGTCTAATGGAGATTTTCTTCTGTATTCCCAGTGGCCTTCAGGGGAAGTATGTTTGGATATTTAATTTTATATTGCCTAAAATTATTCTCACCTAATAAGTTTATCACCAACTGATTGGACATTAGGAGACAAGACTTTTGGATAAAAGTTTGGAACTAATATATTAAGTTTCAAGAAACACAGAGAAGAATATAAAAGTATCCTGGGAATCATGGGTCTTGTTAAGCAACCTTTGTTTTGTTTCTTGTCCCTCTTTATTTTTTCCTCCCAAGTTCACAAAAGTCCAACAGTTAAAGTCCATATGTTTTGCCAGCCCAAAGCAATGCGTGCAGCGCTGTATAACAAGTGATGCCTGAGAGGTCGAAAGTAGCCAGGTTTAGTGGGATTCCCGGCTGGCTAAGGATAAAGGGCAGAAGTCACGTGACCTACTGAAGCTGTCCCTTTCAGCATCTCCTGCCATTTCAGGAGCACCAACCATCTGCTGGTGGTACGAATTCTTTCTTCCCTCCCAGGCTGGCTTCTTGAAAAAGCACTGGAGAAATTCACTGCCACCATGTTTTCCTGCTCACCAGCTTCTGCACTCCAGCTTTCACTCCTGCTATTCCTCTGAAATTCCTGTCTCCACTGTCTCAAATGGCCTGCTAGTCAGCAGGTAGAACAGACACTTGTCAGTCCTTACCTTACCTCCCCTTTGTGCCTTGTGACACTGTGACCATCATAACCCTCTCCTGGAACCTATTTTCTTCTTGGCTCCTACTCTGGTCACTGTTTCCTCGCTGAGCACCTGTCTCTTACCCAGTAAGTGCATGATTGGGCATCTACTGTGTGTAGACAGCAGTAAATGATGTCCGGATCCTAAGACAAGGAACCTGGGAAGAATTATAGTCAGTGATTATTGCTTATAGATAACTCATTAATCCATAAATTTACATAGGCCTGGATATTCTCCCCTCCTTTCTACCCCTCCATGTTTCACTCCTTCTTTTGACTTTAATTTTCCTCAGGATAGCCTTCATACCTCTAACTTTTTCTGGTTATTCTTCTTTGAAAATTCACCAATATCCATGATATTGATGACTCTTAAATTGATATCCCTAACAGTAACCTCCTTTCTGAAGGCCATGGCTTTACAGCTCATCATTTCCACTAGAGAATCATGAGGCTCCTCAAATTGAGCACTAAACCTAAACTTCCCTGCTGGAGGACTTATTGCTCCCAAGACTCCCTTCTCATCAATGACTCCACCCTCCTTTCAGCCTATCTGAGACCACAAATCCACAAGTCATCTTTATTTCCTTTTGTTTTTCCAATACTCACATTCAGTCACTCACTCATGAATCAGGCTATACCTTAAATCAATCAATAAATCTCCATTCTAGTTTTTCCTTTTATTTTTATTAGGGCTTTGACCAGGTGCTCAGGTTTTTTTTCTTACATAGATGATTTCAAAGACTTCCTCAACTTGGTTTTAGGTGTGGCCTATTCCCCCTGCCCCAGCTATCTCATACATGATTCTTTATGGACTTTACATTTCATGATCTGTAAATTGTTTGTTTGCATTTGTTGCTTATTTATCGTCATAATTTGACAGTAAAAACCTGAGAATATGAGCCTTGTTCTACTCATCTCTGTATTGCAGTGTCTAGTATCTACCATGCACACACTAGATATTTAATAAATATAATGAAATAAATGACATTTCTTCTCTACCAGACTTCCAAGATTACTGAAATGTCCTAGCATTAAATTCTGCCTTATACACATTCTAAGTATATGTTTCTGAATTTATATTTTAAGCATTAAGTGACCTGCTACCAAGGCTTTTACTTTTACTAACTTACATAATCTTCCTCTACTGACAAGGTCCAGCAGCATCCATTGTTTCCCTCTACAGAGCGGGGGCTCAGTAAAGGAGACAGGTGAGTGTCAGTAAAGCCAAACAGGTAAGCAATGGTTTGACAAGAGGAGAAGCCATTGTTCAAAAGAGATGAACTCTGAACAGAGGATCCTCATCAACCAGGTACAAATGGGAGTCTGCGTAATAAATGCTTTCATGCTTCAGTAGATGATGGGAAATAGGCTATAAGACATAGGAAAGTTAAAACTTGTATCAGATAACTCTGTATCAGCCCATGGGCTTACAGTTTTCCATAGGGAATCCTTTTATGCAATGAGTTAACTTCATTTCAAGAATTTAGACACATCTTAGTTACCATGCTTAGGAGAATTTAGAAAGTCTTCACACAAACAATGCCCTGTTTTGCCATCAATTGAGGTATCCAGATTGAAAAAGACTGCTTTAAGATAGACAGAGTTAAGGTTAAGAAGTAAATCTACAAAACTATTCCATATATATATCACAATACCAGCAGTTAGGATAGCACAATATCTATTCTTTTGGGGGTGGGTACTGAGGATCGAAATCACAACCTCACACTTGCCAGGTAGGCACTTGTGCCACTGAGTGAAATCTCCAGCCTCTACTCTACTTTTTGTCTGAGAAAAATGAAAAATGTTATATAGTGTCCCCTTTGTTCAGAGAATAGTGTTTCATATAACCAAACATCAGGGTCAAAAGCAAAAGAGTATGAATCTGAGTGACAGTACATTTCATCCCCACTTTCATCAAATTTTCAGTAAGACCAATAAACAGGCAAGTCAGGGAAACAATGACACAGTCCCCGCAAGCACAGAGGGTCAGATATAAATCTGCCTGAGTGCTCAGAAACTACAAAGAGCAGCGCATCCTCTGACTCTGAGTGTCCTAGGCAAGACCTCCTGCTCCAGGCAAGACCTTAAGAGACTTCCAGGCTCCTCTAAGAACTCTGGTTCCTGCCTAACATATTCTGCTACAGGAAGAAATTTCACTCTGCCTCCTGCCAGTGACCACCTATACCCCAAATCTGATATGCAACTGCCCCTTATTATTATCTCATTTTACCAAGTTACACTTGTTATCAGTAAATACTCAGCAATTTTCTGCATGCTATTGTGTGCCCTGGTTAATCACAGAAAAGCCCTATGCCAATAGTTTAAGTTTAATTCAGTTATAGAATATTTCTCTTGAGACTTTGGTTACAGTCAGGGTCTCTGCTTGGTGGCAAGGCAAACTCATGGCCTGCCTCCAGAAAAATCTATTTGCTTATTGCAAAAGAAAGGTTGGAAATTAAAATATTAATAATTGGAGACACATAAAAGTTGTAACCTGAGCTTCACAGAAGGCTTCTCTAACAAAAAAATTGCAATCATAGTAATGTGTGAAAGTTGGCCTGTCCCAGAAAGTGTACATGTTCATGCACTGGGTACTATATTTTACAATACCCTGTGTATGGGGTGTGTGTGTGTGTGTGTGTGTGTGTGTGTGTGTGTGTGCCTATGGTCTCATAGCTTCCCATGAGGCACCCTTTTATGCAATGAATTAACTTTCCACATATTTAGAAAAGTCTTAATTATGCATCATCCTTAGGAAATTTTAGAAAGTAGTCTCTCTAGCAATGTCCTGTATACTCAGTGAGGAGTAGGGAAGATGAAATTAGTTATGCAAACCAGTTTATGAACACTTGGAGAAAAGATTTAGGTCAACCTCAAAGCAACCCCACTGGTAATGAGCTTAATTTAAAATAAATTCAATATGAACTATCCCCTCCCAAGAATCAAGAATGAAACTATTTATGAAGAATTTAGCAAATACACTCATGCACACATCTTTCTACACATACAAAGAGTCTCCACACACTAATGTATAAAAAATAAAGCCTCTCTATTCTCTTAAAAAGTTCTTATACACATAGAAGCTCATTTGTGGTTCACTGAGTGTGAAACAATTACTCCCACAAACAGACCAACAGAAAGCAAAAATAGACTAGTGTGTACTTTTCAGTTTGTGGTCTCCTCTGGGTTGAAACACAAAGAGAGAGTGAGCAGAATGGATGACTACATTACACCTGGAGAAGATGAGGAAGCCAGATAACCTGCTGGGCTGTTTCTCTTTGACAGCCATTACAACACATGCACCTAGAAATATAAGGCAGTCGGTTTTCAGGACACTTGTGCTACTGTCACTTGAATTGCAACCGTTGGCTTCAGAGTCCTGGAGGAAACCAACTTCTGCCTGGGGCAACTGGGCAACCTGTGTGGGGCAGTCGACTCGTGTAGCTGCCCACAGGGTGAATGGTGAGAACAGCTTGAATTTAAACATTCTCAATTCTCCAAAGAGTTGCTGACACCATACATTGGAGAAGATGGTTATTACACTTATTGCTACTTAAAGTTTTGTAGCATGAGATGCCAAAGAGAAGGAAAGATGCTTATCTGCTTTGCTATTGTAGATGCTAATTTACCATTCTTATAACTGCATATCTAGTGACAAACTCAAAGTGAGGGTGGCTGGAACAGTCATCAATGCGTTACTTGTTGTGAAGGATTGTAGCTTGGCTATATAGCAGAACCTTTGAATATTTGAAAAAAATGTTCAACTTTTAATTGCTGTGTTCTCTGTAACTTTCCATACAAACACAGTCTGTCATGTGTTATTTTTATTTCACCTAAATAAGCTTAGTGTTTATGAAAGGATTAACAACCCTGGTGTGAACTTCTTTATCCCGTAGTCTTTTATTAATAAAACTCTTTGAAACACTTTTTTTTGGCTCCATGGAGTCAATTCATTTTATTAGTTGATTAATAACATTCTTTTATAGTGAGAAGTATTTTTATTTGCATTTTTAGACAAGAACCCTGAAATAGCAAATAAGGGATGTGTTCTGGAGCACAGGGTCAAGGGTTGAGCTATTCACCTGACTTTGGGAATAGCCCCCCAAGACACACAGAATAGGGATAATACTGGATAGGGAAGTTAATGAATGCTTACCCAGAATCTAATAAAGGATATTCAATTATGACTTTACAGATGAAATCAATCAGCTTATATCCAATAAACAGTAAGTTAAGCTAATGTTCAACCCTGGATGAAAACCAGAAGTCACATGTGAATTACTCAAAAATGTCTCCTTGAGACTGGCATTGGAAAAAATAAAAGCAAATAGTAATTTTTTAAAGGGAGAAGAGGCTAGTAATCTTACTTTTGACTTTAACACATATTAAACCAGGCCTGGGAATATAGCTCAGTTGTACAAGCATAGCCTAGCTTGCCTGGCAAGCACGAGGTTGTGAGTTCTATCTCCAGTACCAAAAAAAAAAAAAATCACATACACCCTGAGAGTATACCTCAGTAGTACAGAACAAATTCAAGCTCATCATGCACAAAACCTTATCGCACGTGTGCGATAAAGGTTCAGTCCTTATCACACGCGTGCGTGCACACGTGCACACACACACACACACACACACACACACACACACACACACACTGAACCCCTATTGCTAAGCATACTCACTCTAACAACTGAAGAACAAAAGAATGTTTCTCCCTGGAGATCTCTTGGGGCCTAGATATAGGATCAATACTATCTCTCATCATTTATTCAACAAGAAATGGGCAGATTCAGCATCAATAGGGTAAATAATTTGAATTGATTTTACCAAAAAAAGTATCATATACTTATTCTAATTTTTATTGCTCATAAAGGTCTTCATGCTTTTAGACTAATTTTACAACTTATAAATCCATATCATTTACCCACTTACCTACTGAGTTCTCACTGTTCTCCAAATCAATTTGTGTATAAAATATTATATTTGACTATGGAACTTGCTGTAAACATATTTACAGCTTATTATTTGTCTTTTAATTTTTCTTACCCAATGCGACTGTGATAATTAAATCTATTGTGAAATATTTATTCTTTTTTTTTTTTTTTGTCATTTTCATTTTTACGAACTCACGACTGCCTGCTTACAAGGCAGGCGCTTATGCCGCTGAGCTAAATCCCCAGCCCTGAAATATCTGTTCTTAAAAACAAATCTTTCCCTGTCTTTTAAGCATGCAGAATTCTCGTCCATTTAGGCACTCCATAGTTAGTGACTTACATTTTCTTCTTGGCTTCCAGGGTAGGGGCAGTGGGGGCATTCCGGGAACTGAAGCCAGGGCCTTGCGGGCACACGTTAAGCATGCATACACTGTACTACTTAGCCATACTCTCAACCCTCATCTTAGCTTTTTGATAGAGTACTCATGGAAAACTCTAGAGGAAAAGCTTATCTTTATCCTTAGATCTCAGTCTCCGCACTCAACATCCAGGTGAAACACAAGCAGGTGAGAAGCAGCAAAACATGCTCAGAGAACCTTCTACATGCACTTTCACAAGCAGGGTCTTACATTCAGATGTAGAGGTGCTCAAAACACAAACCCAACAGTTGGTGCCCCAACCTACAACTTTTAAATGGAGAGCTCTCCAGTAAAGAGACCCCAAATACCTTACCCTAGTGCCTATATTCTGATTGAGTAGGTGGCAATTTACCTGTATTCCTTTTACCCTAAGATATCGTGAGGCTTTAACCCCAACTCTTATTTGGCCTCAAAAGTCACATTTACACTGTCCTCTGGATGATGCTTCTTGCTTGATGAGCTAGTTGATATTTCTAAGGAGGCGTCTGAACAATGGCTCAACGCAGCTCCTCAGGAGTTTGTCCTCCTGGTCTATGACCTCACGAACCCCCAATAGAAAAGCAGACATGAGTCCCACAAGGACTTTCTTGAGCATCCTCTGAAGAAAGCAGAGGATGAAGGGAAATGATGCGCGTTCACAAGAATGTTTTCTTCTTTTGAGAAACTCGGCACAAAACAACACGTGAGTAGGTATTAGTACAAAAGTTTCTCTAATTGTCAAATATAATTCCTTACTGATTTTTTTCAAATATGAAAAGTGTTTTGCCTCCTCATGCCTAGACAAATACCAGCCAATGCAGATCATCATTCTCCTCTGAAACGTAAACATCATGTTTTGCTAGAGGAAAGGAGAAACAAACTGTTGGAATAAGTAAAAGACACTAAAAATAGAGTGCAGTGAGCTCTTGCGATACCGATGGAAGACTGACTTGAGAGAAATGTTTCCGAGGGGATTTATGAGACTAGGATTGTTCCTGACCCACAATAGATACACAATACGCTCAAGAAATTTGAATGAAAGTGTTGAATGGAGAAAAGGTTAGGAAGAGAGGGATAAGGAGTGAACAAAGGAAAAAAAAACAAGAGAAAAGTGAGAGAGCAAGGGACAGAGGAGGTACTGCAGAAGGGAGGGAGAAGAAAAAAGAAATTGAGGGGAAAGAGAGATACAGAGAAGATTCTCCCAGTGGTTAGTTAATAGCTGAGCAGACATTGATCCTAGATATTTAGATCTGACTTTCCTTCTTTAAAGGAATAACAAAGTGAAACTCTATATATTTTATTTCTAGGGTCCTTTAATTTTATCAATGAATTCCCCACAAAGTCTAAACTCCAGACCCAACATATGCTTGCATGTGTAAGCTATATAATAAAAACCAAAGATAATCAGTTACTATTAATCTCTCAAAATACTCTTCTTTCAATAGTCACAACAGGAACACATGCACCCCCATCCCTACTAAGCCACAGCTTATGCTTCTCTTCTGATCATCCACTTAAATTCAGTATCAGCTACCTGGGGAAAGGGCCGGCCCTGAGGAGAGAGCTGATCTGAGCCCGACCCTGCTGACGCCATTTCTCAGTAAGCACATCAGGAAGAGCCTTCCAGAAGATGGCACGTCAAGTATCCTGCCAAGAAAAGTTTTCTTTTCATCCATTTATTTTTAGTAGCACAGCTGGGAAATCAAATAACTAAGTGGACTGCTGGACTGTAAGGCAAGAGGAAAAATAAAAGCACTTGAGAGGCTATCACAAGATTTCCCAGTCAAAGACAGAAGATTCTAGAAGTGAGTGTAGTGCTCTGAGAATGTCTCACCTGCCTCCTAGGTTAATGGCTGTCCCTCCAAGGTCTTCCAGGGACACGCCATGCAGGGAAGACATGTCACAAACACGTACTGTGTCTAAGTTCCCCCCACGTGAAATCAGGATAATAGTGACTTCTCCATTTTCCCAAAGAGGTTTATCTGTTTGTCTCCTTTTCTGAGCTTTTGTTTGTCTGTCAAGGGAGGTACCAGGGCCTCCTTCATAGTGCTGGGCAAGTGCTTTTCTCCCAAACTACATACCCAGCCTTATCCTCATAAAGTCATTCTTAAAAACCAACTAAATAGTAAACTATTTAAATCCTTAAAAGTTTTGAGTGTTCCAGATTATAATTTTGGATGGAGTGGGAAGAAGTGGTCAAAAATAGCACTTCAGGGGCAGAGAAGTTTCTAAATGGGTCTGTTAGCCTTTGTTTTAACTCTGCTACATTACTAGCACCTCTACTGTCTTAATTGAACCCTCACTATCGCCATTTTGCTGGTAATGGGGACAAGATAACTAGTCGTTTCCTTTACATTTGTCAAGAACCACTTGAGTGAGTGTCAAAATTCCTCTGTAGATGGATTTTAGTATATCATGCTAGTTTAGGACAATACCCTGAAAGTACCAATCACAAAAATATTCTCAAACATGGCTCTACATCTGTTCCTGATTTTACATGGTCAATGCATTGATACCTAACCCAGAAAACTGTTGAGGGGTGTCTGAATAAAAGGATGATCCATTAAACCCATAAAGTTTACTGAAAATATGCTGCTTTCTTTCATTAGCACTAGTGGCCACTGGCTAGTGGTTACACACTTTTGACATGGCATATTTGAGGGCACTATTGAGAAATCGAGCTATACTTATATGTCACTGTTAAACTGACTATTTGTAACTTGTTAGTGCCAAAAGTCAGTCTGGTTAACTATCTTAATTTTATTAAGCTAAATCCTTACATAAATTTTATTGATTATTCCAATTAATGTATATGAAGAAGTATGTTACTTTTGAAAAACTCCTATTAAGAAATAAGTGGGCTCAGTTAACTTTCAGAATTGCAACAGTCTTATTTTGGAAAACCTGCCAATATCTTTAAGTTACATTTACTCATTTGTAATCGAGTGTTGGACATTTCTCTGTTTTTAGTATCTTTTTGGTGCATAAGACTATGCACTAAATACTAAAAGTCTGTTTTTTAAAACTATCATTTTATTTAATCATGCAATAAACTTTCATAATGCTTACTATGCCCTAGGAAAGAAGCTAACCATTGATACCCAAAGTTGAATAAGAAATACCATCAAGTTGGGGCTGGGGATTTAGCACAGCGGCATAAGCACCTGCCTTGCAAGCAGGCAGTCGTGAGTTTGATCCCTGGTACCGATAAAAAGGAAAAAGACAAAAAAAAAAAAATTTAAAAAAAAAAGAAATACCATCAAGTTGTGTATAATGTGTTATAATATGGTACATGGCAATTACATGGTATATTCTGTACCAGTCATGTTACAATTCTCCATACATTATTTAATTCATGCAGCCATTAGAAGAGAGGACTTTTATTATTCCTGCTTTGTTGATGAGAAAATTAAAGCTCAGAGAGATTAAATAACTAACAAAGTCATTCTGCTAATAAATTGTAGAAATAGGATTTAAATTCAGGATTTTTGTCTCCAAAATTTATCTACTTATTTAGCTATACTTTCAATGATCCAGCATCATCAGAAATAATAATCTTGGATATTTGTTCTATTGATCACATTTATTGACATTTGCCATAGTATTATCAAAAAGAGACTTAAAATATTAACATAAACAGGTAAGACAGTTACAAAACCCCTGTGGGAAAAATAATGATAATTTAATTGTATTAAAATTAAAGCAATGTGTTACTTAAAAGAACTATTAAAACATAAGCCATTGCTCAAAGTTGACATAGTTTTATTCTATATGTATCATTTATCAGTTACTTAAAAGAACTATTAAAACATAAGCCATTGCTCAAAGTTGACATAGTTTTATTCTATATGTATCATTTATCAGTATTGGAAGATAATCACAGAAAGTCTCAACGACAATGGTCAATGTTTTAAATGTTTTAACACATAAGTTGTTTTCCAGTCTCAGAACATAAAATCCAGTTCTTGAGTTGAATAAAACACTATCTTATTTCCCCATTTACTTGTAAGCCTGCTTTTCCAGAAGAAACAGGGTTAACTGGATTAGTGTTACATTCAACTCCACACGCTTTTCACTGAAGACTCCACGGTTCCAAGGGATGCATAATGTCACAGAAAACACCTCCACAAAAGCGTTTTCTGTATTTATGAGCTTTTGATGTCCAATGAATGACCCTAAAAAGGCCACATGATAAAATTAAACAAGCACTCCCATAGTTTTGACTCAAAAGTGATTTTTTTTGGTAAATGAATACTGTAAAATCATTTAGAAGTTTCAGAAGGAAAGAAAATGATTGATGTCAGATTCTGAGAACTGCCTCCTGTTTATCTCTTTATATTATTCAATGTTGATCATAACTTTTAAACTTTCTTTCATAAAACAGAGGTCTTGTTTACATTAAAGAGCCCCATATTTTCTGGGCAATTTGACTGTAGATTAGAATTATTAGCAGTGGTTCTTTGATTTAGACCCTTAGAACAGATAAATAGTATTTTTCTATGAATTGATGGCTGGCCTTTAGAAATGGCACAAAGATAAACTTTTTGACTTAAATTTGACATCTGTGTCAAAAAAAATTCTCCTGATGTTATCCGTTTAATTATTTTTTAGAGTGAGTATACTTATGGAGATTCATCTTTAAATTATTAAAGAATAAGTCTAGAAATGTTAGATGCAATGGTGTTTCCCAAAGATTGATCTATCTTTAGGTGGAAGTTGAACTCCTAATTTTGTGAATCAGGAAATGACAGGGTCAAGTGACCGGTCAAGGGTTAGAGAAGAATCTGCTGCACAACCTGGATTAAAGAGCTTATCCCAAGATCAGGGCTGGCTGCACTGTGTCAGGTCCCAACTGAGCCTTAATGTCCCACCAACTCGGGAAAAAGAGTCTTTTTTTATATAATAGTAGTAATTCTGAAGTAAGAAGACTGTGTTAGAAATCCTACCTCATATTATTATGGCGAACTAATTAAAGTTGTTAATTGGTCCAAGTTATATTGTGGAGAATCATTTAATTTTCTTAAATTCTACCTGGCTAATTATGAATGAATGGTTCCCAAACACCCTAAGCACCTTCTAACTCACACAAACTCATTATGGTGAAAATGGTCTTGATGATTTAAAGGCAGCGGCTTGGCTTCACTCTCCTCCCCTGTCTCTCAGTGAGTCACCCTTTTCTCAGTGTAGAAGAGTTTGCCGGGCCAGGCTGGCTGGGGCTGCTGCCACTGGACCAGCAAGAAACCATGGTGAACCACACATGGGGTCTCTGTTGGATTCTCCTTTGCCTTGCACATCATTAAGCAAATTGTTAGCTACATTTTAATTACAGCATTTTATGATTACCAGTGATGTAAGAGGTACAGTGGGCACACCTTGTTTTTTTCCAAGCCGGGCTGTGTTTGTAGTGCTGGCAGTTAGGGCCAAAGCATTTTTTGTCTTGCACAAACTGAGCTAATTTATGTGGGAACCCAGACCCTCTCAATGTTGTTTGCACTGCACCAATTTGCAGAGTCTAATGAGCCCTTTTTAAATGATGGAAAAACCCTCCTTGGTTGCATTACTGAATACCCTTTTAAAGTCTGCCACAGAAAACAAAGATGCTCAACCAGAGAAGAAACCAGGTTCACCTTGCCCTCATTTTTTTCCCAACACAAGAGAACAAGGCTTAGAGATGGTAAGACAGGATTATGGCCATGGTCTTGTCCTGTCTTTGGTGGTGAAAATTCTCATTAACTAACATGGTAGTAAGTGCTTAAAGTCTGAAGGACTGTTGTTTATCTTCTGGTTAGTAAAGATTTTATGCAGCTAATGGATTATGTAAGGCACGCCTCTGGAATTTTGTGTGCAGTGCCTGTTGAAATGCATACCCAATTAAAGTTATCTGCAGTGACTTTATGAACTTTGGACACAGGCAGGCAAAGGGCAAACTTGAGTCACTAGTGCATGCATGGTCTGCAAGGAAAAAATTAGCCATCGCTAAGATGAGACAGAGACCAGCACATCCAGCCCCACAAAAACTATAGAAATCAACAGTGCTCCGACTACCAGAAATCAAGCAACGAATTGGAAAGAACAGGAGATAGTATTTTTATAAGAATCATAACTTTATGTGCCATACATCACATTAGGGGATTAACCACCTGTGTTTATCTAAAGATCTCCTCCAAAATTTTCTATTAAGGTTAAAATTATACCACTAGGCTCTAAGTTCATAGAAATACTTGAGTTTCAGTGGAACTTTAGTACTTTTTAAAATTATGATCTACATATCTTTTAGAAAAACTTTAAAAATCTTGCTCAAAATAAAAGCAATGTACATTTTCCCAGAGCTACACTGGACAGTAAGACTTGGCAGTATCATCCCTAGAACTTCACATCAGCTAAAACTTCTCTGACATGAAGCCAAAGTTTTATGTTAATTTGTAAGAAATCTTTGCTTCTCCTTACAAGCATCATACCAGCATTTCCATGTGCAATGCTGTCATTGCAAGTCTGTGATGTCCACATGGAGAACCAAGTACTAAATGATCTCAGCACCTTGCTTTCCTTCAGGAGCTCATAATCATCAAAATGGTACAACTGACCACGTCACTTCTCCAAGCCACTAGGAGATGCATCTATATAACTTAGGTTCTTTCTCATTTCAAACACATCTCATGGAACAGACGGGAAGAACACGACAAAAAAAAAAAAAAAATCACTTAGAGGAACATAAAACTGGAAAAACCACCACTGATGCAACATACCTCCTAAACTAAACATAAAACACCCAGTGTTGAAAGTATTTTAATTATTTTTGAAAGTACACAGTTGGCTGGCTTGCCCCAGCATACTGACATACTAAGGCTGAAGTATTAACATGTTTTTCTAGAAAAAAAAAAACACTTGTTTTCAAATAAGATAACTCTGAGTCATTTTCAGCAGCCCCCAAGCCCCGCCCCAGGAGGAAATGGCTAGAAAACTGTAGCAAAAAAACAATTTAAACAAGAAACTGGAAAAGAGAGGAAGGCAAAACAATTTCTAACACTAAGAGAAAGTAATATTTCTCCTCCCAAAGAAAATCCTTCTCCAGTTGTTTTCTCCATCTAATCTGCAACTTCACTTAGCTAAATTTGGTGGGGACAATTGTATCTCTGAATGTGGCGTGGTGTGGTACTCAGAAGCGAACACTGAAAACTACAGGTACTGAAATTGAGAAAGAGAACAACAGAATTTGCTGACAGAAATCTCATGTTGGACAGATCTTGAGAGTTTTCCAGCCTGGACTTGCCAAACTCAAAGGGGTAAACTTCAGATAAGGATCTGAGCTTTCGGGTGTTTAACTGAACCGAACTTCCCAACCTTTTTGAGGTTTGCCGATGACTAGTAATTATATTGTCATTTAACAGAAGTATCTGCATTAAACCAGAGATGTTACATTAATGCTTAAGTTCACATCCATTAAAAACATCGAGCATCTTTGGAGCACACGGGGTCTCCATGATGCATGGAGAAGGATGGAAACTAATGTAGGTTAGAGACCATAAATCAATGGCTAAATACTACCTGTCAGGTTTGCAAGTCATGCTAATGCAGGATGTTTTACTT
The DNA here is from genome assembly GCF_034190915.1 of Cavia porcellus. NCBI lineage: Eukaryota > Metazoa > Chordata > Mammalia > Rodentia > Caviidae > Cavia > Cavia porcellus. Next base: position 45,460,467 of record NW_026947496.1, read on the forward strand.
CTTTCCAGTGCAGAGAGGTCAGAGGAGGAGAAACATATGCAGCATAAATGGAAATACTGAGGAAAACCCCCAAAGAATAAAACAGTCAGTGCACAAATCTTGCAGCAAGAGATTATATTTACACGAAGTCAGTATTTTAATCACCCATCTATAAGGTAAAGGCCAAATTCTTGAATTTCCAGAGGAGGCAACTAAAGGACTGAAGATTCATGCTTAGAATCTGTAATCTTTTCTTCAAAGTACTTTTCATTTTGACTAAAGTATATATGGGGTAAAGTGACTTGTCAATTTCCTCACTCATAAACTTAGGAAGTGACTATTACCCTTAACTGCTTCCTAGAAGATCATGGTATTATTCACAATTTCTTAAGTGAGTCTTTTATGACGCCCCCACTATAAGATGCCAATCGGCCCTATGCTAAATGTCAAAGTGAGCATTTTCATGAATGTAGAACAATTTAAGGTTAACATGAATAATGTATGAGTAAAAGAGTTATGTGAGAAAACCTCCAATTCCTCTTTAAAGGGATATGTGCTGCAGGTGGTTGATTGGTCCTTGTCTAAGATCGGAGGTCTGCACACGAAGAAAACACAAATGCGTGAACTGGGGCCTGGAAGAAGACCTGGGTCCAGAAATCAGCAATGACTCTCAGCATTTGGGATAACAGAGCCTGAGCCAAAAGATAAACTCTTAAATGTCACAAAAACAAACACAGCTATGTTGGGATTAGAATTCAAAAGCAAAGTTAAAATGTTTTTTTAAAGAGCCACACTAAGAAAGACTGGAGAGAACTCAGAGGCAAATTCTGGAACCTTGAAAGGAAGACCTGATGGTAGCCTCAGAGTAAAGCTTGCTATCAGAGGTAAGAACAGAGGTAAAGGCTGGCCTGAATTTATGTAGCACCAGAAAGTTGCTTTGACTCTGTCCGTCTGACACCCATCACTGACATCAAAGTCTCCTCAACTCAGCCTGAGACCTATCTCTAGTGTCCAAAACTAAAAGGAAAAACGCCAACTCCCTAGTTCTTGAAACTTTGGGAGTTGGCTTTACAAGAGTTAGTCTATGTGCCAGCATCTTGATAATCCTGGCATTTTCGAAGCCAAGCACAAATCATCACACTCTCCACCAAATCAGGTACAGGGCAGCTACAGCAAACTTCTCTCTCTGATCTCTCCAGGCCTGGATCCTCCTTTCTGGCTACAGTAAAATGCTTGCTGTCCTTGTCCTGGAAGTGCTATTGCACATTAAGGTCAGGAAGGATCTTGTTACCTCCCTCCACAGCCCTATGCCTTCATATTCCTCTCGGCTCATGCCCTCCAAGGCTCATTCAGATATTATATCTTAGATAAAACCTTCCTAGATTCTGTACCTCCATCAGCTCTCCACCATATAGGCCATATGATTTAAGAACACAACCTGCTGGTTTGTCCCAACTTTACTGATAGAAACTTAAACTCTACCATCTTATCTAGAAAAACACTTGCCTTCAAATGAGATAAATCTGAGTCATCTTTCATTATTTCCCTAGTGTCTTCTCCAATAGAATAAGCTCTTTTTGTATATATCCGTTTCTATTTCCTCTTCATATCCCTCTCAGTGTCATTTGCAGCTAAATGTTTGCCATTGTACCTGCAAAAAGTCACTGAACTTTAGATTCTATGTATATTTTTATTTGGAGATGCCAGAACCATTAGAAGGAGGTATCTCCGTATCATCAAAGGCAATGACCTTCAGCTTTTTTGCACTAACTTTGACACTTGCCTAATGATCTGCTTGATTAGGTTTGCACAGTGCCTGCTTTTCAAAGTCTGGGGGCGGGCAGTGAGAGAGGTAGCTAGATTTAAGAACACTCATGTCCTCAGAAACAGATCCCCAGAGGCTCCAGTTCTGACATTAGTAGTCTGACACCCCAGCACACTTGACAATAAAACCTATTGTGATGCCAGTCATCAGGGAGTGGAGGAAATTTGAAAATCTCTCTAGATATGCAGGAAGCAATGTAAGCAAAGTAACCAAAGCTCAAAATGTTCCTAACAGTGTTTTTTTATAATAAGGGGGGGGGCGGGGAACAACCTGGTTGATCCCAGTATTGCTGCATGAAATTGATTTTAAGGCAGAAGGCTCTGGTTCAGTACAGGAATAGCACCTTGTGTAACAAGCTAGAAAAACTCAATGTAGAGCTGGATCTAACAAGTACAACCAGGCATTGTTATGAAGAGGAGTGGCAGTCTGTTAGAGGAGTAAATTTCTTCAGGCTTTTCCCCTCTAAATCTAAGATTTGTTTTTTTTAAGTTATCAAGGTTGCTCATTTACATGGGGTTTTTTGTTGTCACACTTCACAATATATTTACAAAGGTAAGTGTTATCACATAAGCCACAGTTTGCAAGAGTACCTTTATCCTGTTTTTATAAAGCAATGTATGGTTATAGATATTGAAATCATTGACTTTCTTTTGATTGAATCTTTTACCCTCAATCAGATAGCTACTTGATTTTCAAAAGAGAAAATAGGGGAAGAGTGTAACACAAAAAGATTTAAAAAAAGGGAACCATTGATCACTGGTCTAATTAATTAGACATAGTATAGAAAGAATGACTAGTTTACTATTAAATTGTCATAGGTTCTTGCTAGGTCTGGAGTATGAAAAATTATGCACCAGAAAGATGTGATTTCTCAATAAAATAAGAGGGCTTCTTTTTCTTAATTTTTGAGAAATGCAGCAATATTTGAAACTATCCAAAAAGAGTGAAAAAATGGTACATAAACTTAGAGAATAATATCATCAATGATGTTTATGATGAACAGAATATCTTTAGTTTGAAAAAAAAAAAAAACTTGATAAGATAGTGAGACCTAAATACTATTTCATGGAATTAACCGACACTGAATAAACTGAGAAATCATTATCAAAAACAGAAGAAATTTAAGATAGAAAATGGTGAATATTCCTTCTTGGGAAAGGAAGGAAATTCAAGGAAACAACTGTAAGTCTATAGAAGAAAATAATGTCAATAAAGGAAGTAGTAAAAAAAGTAGAAAAATTACTAGGTCTTTATAGTGATATAAGGGAAAGAAACTCCCAACCTGCTAGATGTTCAATACAAGTCTGTGTTCCCTGATATTGAAGAATGAATTTTAGGAACAATGACAGTTAAAAGCAGAATATATTCATTGAGAGAAAAAAAAACTTTTGTCTGAGAAAAAGAGACAGAAGATGCCCCAAGTGAGTCGCTGAAGATGCTGCCTTTTCTAGGGATTTTTATAGAGCAAATACACAAGGTGAGGTGGATCCACGATGGAGAAAAATGGGAATTCACAAGATGGGCATGAGGTGGAGCAGAATTATGGTCAACCAATCAGATTATAAGTACACTTGCTCAGGTAAAATCAATTAAATTGGGGACAATTGGGGAGCAGATTGTGTAACAAGGGGGCAGAACAAGGTCTCTTCCTGTAGAGTGTTAGGTTAGTGCCTCCTTCTGGCTTCATCAAGGTGATCATACCTATTTAAAACATCAATCCTTGATGTTTATTCTTAGGATGCGCCTACATTAGTTTTATCTTTTGTCTTGAGATCTGGCCTATTAGTAGGAGGTGTCTGTCTCCCCCACAGGTACAAGGGATCTGGTCTTCTCCACTGGCTCTTTTCAAGGGCCCAGTCTTATCTGACTACCTATCATATTTTTATCTAACTCAGAAGCCTATAACAATAGCTTTTGAAGGAACTTGTGAAAGAGTGTTTCCTGGGAGTCTTTTGGAACAATATTTTCTAGTCCTATAGCACTGGAAAATTAGATGAATTCTTATTCTTCAGCCTCCCAAATCACATTTCAGATTCTAAGAATAATGATGTCAAAAATACTGGAGATATCAGTATTCGTTGCTCTTTTTCTTTAAATGAACAAAGTGGGAAATAGTAAATGAATAAAGTGAGAAATAGAATTTTTATCCTACTTGGGCTATATATGACTTAGGAAAGCATGAATATCTTTACCTTTAGTTAAGATACCTACATATCTTCCTTAAAAGAGATATTCTGACACTCACTGGTATCAAATGACATTTCTTTTGGTATTATTATCAGAATAATAATTAGATCAGATAAGGTCACAAAGGTAGACTTAAATCTCCAATATTCTAGTCTTAAGGCAAGTCAATGGTTAAAAGATGCTCGTTTTTATTTTCGTATTTCATACTTAATTTAGGTTACTGTACAAATAAACAGCATGTAATCAACATTTTAAAAACATAGTTAGCCATATGCTTATTAAAGAGTTAAATATTCTGCTCACAAATCACACTAACACATATATGATTTTTAAATTCCAAGCTTGACCTACATTGACTATCCTAAAGCACAATACAGGATGATACAATCTAATCAATACAGTAACTAAAAGAAAAGGATGGACATTCTGGACAAAAGTTTAGTAATAAAGTCACATTTTATCAATTCAAGAAATCTGATAAGCAATATGCTTAAGAGCATCAAAACTTAAAATGTGGAATTAAAAATATACAGGTTTTCTGAGTATTTACAGCAAACACATTTTGCAAAATATTTCTGCATAGAAGCTACTCAACTCATCTGTTTTAGATTTCTCAACAATGTTTAGTTGTTTTAAACTGTAATCTCAATCATTTTATCAGTTACTCTGCTTAATTGTTCAAATATGCACCATGTTTGTGTTTATAAATCATATAATGGCTGTTTCCCACTGGGATAGAGGATTTGACTATTCTAGTCACATCTTCACCAGTCAATCAAAGTTGCTTAGTAAGAAGCAGATAGATTTCTGAGCAGAATAGAGAATTCCATGGAATAGAGAAATCATGATTTGGATGAGGAACCACTGTCTCCAGATAATTAACTCAAGCTAAACTATGTGAGAGTAACATATCACATTCCTAATACAGATCTTGGAAAGCTGCTCCCAGACTGCAGGCTTAGTTAAATGATACCTAGATAGAGGGTACTTAGTTTTAAAAATGTAAGATAATTTTAATCATGACCTGAAGCCTTCGGAATGTAGGTGTTCCACAATTGCTAATCAACTGGAGTCATGACAGATTCCTTGTCTCCTTCCATCTGGCCAAAGCAGAAAGTACCCTCATGAAAAGACAGACTGGTCAGTAGGATGGAATTTCTGTTTCCAATCTCTCTGCGTTTTCTCATTTTCAGTGATTCAAAAATATTCCCTCCGCCTCAGGCACTTTCCATCATTCATTCCTGTATTCTCTTTGGACGAGGTAAAAATTCCTGCTCAAAGTTTAGATTTAACCTTAGGCAGTACTCCCCCCAAGGACTGCTCACAGTCCCTTACTGCAGTGGCTTCAGTGTACACCATTCAGATGGCCCCTTTAGCACAGAAGAACTCACTCTGAAGCATCTGAGAGTACTGTTGGCAGACTGCTCTTTAGGAATAGCACTGAGTCAAGGAAACCCTCCTCACACAGGGCTATATCCCTTCCTTCCTGAGAGCAGGTCACAGCCAGTGGCTTGATTGATACAAGAAATCCAAATCCTTTGCCCCAACTCTGAAGGGCACATCAGGCAGAATACCCTGAGGGTTTGGTTAAGGACTTTATTGTGAAAACATCACTGCCCAAATTCTCCCTATGCTGCTTCCATTCTACCATCAGTGTTGGGTGCTCCAGGATAAACTTCTGCATGCTAATTCCTGTTTCAGAGTCTGCTTCCTCGCCACTTAATCTGTAGCCCAGACCTTCCCTATCTGGAATAACTATCCCTACCACTTGTGTCATTAGTCCTCAACACTTACCACCACTACATCAGTATCTTAATTGCTAATTTATTTATGTCTTTTCCTCATCAATCTTCCTAGAAAAACTGTAAGCTTCTTGAGAGCAGGAACCATTTCTCATTCACCTTGGGGTTCTTGGTACCGAAAATATTCAATAAATACTTGGTGAAAGGATGCATTTGCTAATGAAAGGCTACAAAGAGGTATAATACATAGACTGAAGTATATTAGTTAGGATAATTTTCTTTGCCATAGTAACTAAACACCAAATTTACAATTGCTTAATTTAATAGACCAAGTATTGGCAAACTTTCTAAGTAAAGGACAAAATAGTAAATACTTAGTCTCTGAGGGTCATACAATTGTTGCAACTGTAGTACTCAACTCTGCTTTTGCAGTGCAACTTCCACTCAATATGATGAGCAAACAAAAGAGCACAGTCTGTCTCAATAAAACTTTATTTATAAAAGTAAGTAAACAGAGGGTCAAATTGTTACACTTTTTTTGAGACATTGTATCTCATTGCAACAACAATCACATTCCCACACTTCAATGCAGCGGAGCTGGAAAGGCATGGCCTCTCTGCAGTTATCCCAAACTATCAAAGAGATACATAAATTTGAGATGAGCAGCCAATTGTCCCTGTTACAGGAGAGGAATTTTTCCACATTGATGAAACAGAAATAAGCAGATGTTTCTGTTCTCTTTCTTCTGTCTTTGACCTAAAAAAGTACACAGTTTTCAAGAAATCCATTGCTTGTGAACTTATTCTTTCATGGGAGATTCACTGATGAGTCAAAGACATATGCGCTACCTCTCAGGAAATAATGTCTGTCTAGATAAATCCAACAATCACATCAATGTGACTTCACCACAGTGATAAGAGCAGCCGTTATCAACTTGGGTTTGGGGAATTCAGATGCAGTTAAATCACATGAAGTGGTCACTGAAAATAGTTAATTTTAAAAAACATAAAGGGAAAAGAGCATCTCAAGCATAGGAAAAAGTATGCTCCTATAGCCCCAGAACAATGAAAGCCAAGAAAGGAGTACGATGCGATGCATAATTCAGAAAGACTGATTTGACTCTTGTGCTGAAAGCAGCTTAGAGTGTATGAAAACCAGTCACTGAGATAGTGCAACTGTCTATGATAGAGATGACAACATAACAAGGACCTCATGGACTGGGAGGGAGTGGATGAATCCAAGAGATACACGGAAAGTGAAACAAAAGGGCCAGCAAGGGAGAAAATTAGTAACCATCAGTACCATTCGCTACATACACTTATGTTAAATGGGTTTGGGGAAAAGAATGTCAGGCTTAGAGGAAAAGATTCTGGATTCAAAGCTGGGCATATTGGGTTCAAGTGCCTTTGAAATATTCAAGTAGAGATGACTCCTTCCTAAATATGAACACTGGTTTTAGCAACATGGAAGTGCCTGGTAACATTAAGGAAAACTGTAGTGAAGCAACAAGATTTTGTTGAGTGAGAACTAAGAAAATGGACTATAACCTTTTAAAGAAACTAGAGGACAGAAATGAAGAAAAGAAATTCAAGGAAAAGATTTTGAAGACTTGAGGGAAGCAAGTATAATTTTATGCCTTAGAAAGATGAGCAGGAGAGAGATTGAGAAAGAGACAAGAGACAGAGAGACAGAGACTGAATTTTTTTTTTTTTAAAAGAACCATCAATAATGTAAGTTTCCCAAGAAGGTGGTGGGGGGTGGGAAACAAAGCAAGGATGAAGATTGGTTTTAGCTCTGAGAATAGAGGCCTCTTCTGCTTTAGCAGAGGAAAGAAAGAATAATAAGCATAGACAAAATTATTTTTCATGTTTGGGTAACAGGAACTTGAAGACGTTCCCATCTGATCATTTTTATTTTATTTATAATATAAAGGTCAAGATCATTAGTTGAAATAGAAGAAGCAGGATAGAATGGGACAGGAGAAAGTAAAAGACCAAAGGTTTTAAGAGTGGTAAAACATTCAGAGATGTGATTGTGAAAAACGGAAGAACCAGCTGACCCAAGAAAGAGAATGGGATGGCAGTTCTAAAGCAGGCCATTGGAGTCAGTGAAATTAATTTACAGTGGAACCAGTGATTCAATATTTGAGTGCAACAGTGGAGAGCAAGGTCACAAACATACTCCCCAGCAAAAGTCAAAGAGCTAGAGTCCTAGTCTGTAGATTTTTATCCAATCCACCTTCCCTGTTAAAATGAAAGGGGGTTATAGCATATTTTGAATTAATACATAAATACACAATTGAATTCTCACAATACCTTGTAAATACCTTATAAATTTTACATCCCCTTCACAGAGAAGCAGAAGGTAGAATCCATTAATTAGGGCCTAAGATCAGAGCCAGAGCCTCAGCTCTGCTGCAATGTTTCTCCTTTCAAAAGACGAATGAAGTGTGCATGAAGTCAGTCTCATCTACTGATCCCAAAGCAACGTCAAACCTGCTGCATGCAGAAGTTACCCACACTTCTGTTTGAATGAACTCTCTGACCTGTTCCATTTAAGACTGAAGAATTAAACTTCACTCTATTCCTTGACAGTGTCTATGCTTAAGTGGAACAAAATCTAAGAACTGTATTTTTATACAATCACTTCCACAATACTAGCCTGACCCTCTCCAATATACGAGTGTACAGTCACCTTCATAGAGTAATAAATAACTGCATAATATTTTAATAAACTAAACTGAAAGATGAAAATGAATTGTCATCATTCTCCCTCTGCCACTTCTACTTTTCCTCTCTTCCCTCCAGATGAATATGAATCGTAAACCTTCTATGGTGTTCAAAGGAAAACAGAAGAGATTACACTGATACAAGTAAAAAAAAAAAAAAGAACACTAACACTTGGACTCCCTGTTCTTAGCATCTAGAGCAATGGTGGCAGCTACAAGGCTCAGAAATGACCCAGGTAGATGACTATCACATGACATATTTGTAGGCACCTTCCTAATTAAGGGGAAAACCTTTAGTTGCTTTCTAGTTCTGTCTGAAAGACTTCATTTTCAAAGCCTTTTTAGATAGACACATCTAGATTTCAACACGGTTGACTTCTATTTTTACAAAATTGTAAGAAATAAAATGGAAAATATTAGTTTTATGTGCTAGAATTAAAATACCATCAGAGACAATTAAACTTAATATTGAATTCTTTCAAGAAAGCCATCAATCTCACCCTCTCCCTAAGATTTGATCTTACAAACTTACCCGTGAGTTCCCATTGCCGAAACAAAATCTTGTGATGCCTGCATCTTTGGTAGTCAGTGCAAATCACCAACAAGTCCTAGTAAACATAACTTTTAGATTTCCCAGGAACTCAGGTATGTCCCTTCTAACCTAACACCCTTAGTTCAGAGATGAGAAAACAAGAGACCCGGAAAGATGGAGTGGTTTGTCCAAAGCCACACAGCTGGGTAGCAGCAAAGCACAGGCTAGAACTGGAGGGCACTACTGAGAAGACTTGTGTCTAAACAGGGAGGGGCAGAGGAACATGAAAGGGTCGAAGAGTAATTTATGATTCTGAAAATGACTCTAAGGAAATTAAAGAGAAAACTTACAAATGGAAAGCACCAGTAAAAGTCAAGTCTCTCTTCCTGACACAACAGTAAGAAGCAAAGATGGCAACAAGGTGAATGTCAGTAGGATTGGCCCAGCCCAGGTGTTTATAGATGGGGTACATATTCCATTTTACCTGTGGAAATTGCGCGGTGGAAGGAAAACAGAATATCTTCTTTTTTTGGTCTTGGTAGTGGAACTTACAATATAAATGGAATTTACACCTTTTTCTCTACAAAAGAAGAAGGGGAGAGTATCTGCCTTCTTAGACATATTTTCAAGCCTAGTCCTAACCGAGATTGTTGGAGTCTTGGATCATTCACTCCTAACATAGACTGATTGAGTATGATTTTTAAACATATCTATATCCTCTTAGCTGGATATAAACTCATAGGAAGTATATTGAAATCATTGTTGAATGATATTGAAAACGTCATACAGTTACAAAGTTTGGTTTCTAGGTATTTGTCTTTGGTGAGACCCTGCGCCACAGTTCTGCCGTCATTTCCCATCCTTTGGTTTGTTTTAAATGTGTTTACATTAAAACAGGACTTTCCCTTTCCATTAATAGGGGGCTGAATACATGATTTGACGGAAGTTTCACTTCTCAGAGATGAAGCTGTGAAACTGTTTATCTCCCTGCAAAGGGATCCATCGGCTCTACCAAAGGTCACTCCAAATGCACTGTGAGCGGCACTGTGTAGAACATTGTTAACAATGTAGACGTTAAATTACTTGTATAGAAAAAACAACCGGAAGTGGGATTTCTAGATGATTGATCTTCTGATTGATCAATTTTATTGATGCTTTTATTGATTTAAGGGAACCTCCAAACTGTTTTCTATGAGGTATTTGAAGCAGTTAAACCCGTAGAAGCAGACAAGAGGATGATGTTTGCTGGGGAAGAAGGAAGCAAAAGTGAGAGCTGCTGCTTAATGGGCACAGAGTTTCAGCTAAGGTGAGATGAGCAAGTTTTAGAGATCGGGGTCCCACACACTGGTTACTGTGAACAGTGCGGTGGTTTACACAGAGCAGTTTATTTGAGAAACACGTAACATGAAATCTGCTCTCCTGTCACAATTTTTAAAAAGCAAGTTACTGAGACCTGTGACAGCTACAATAAAGAACACAATGACATCTGTTTGAAGGGACCCAGGGTGGCATTTGTGCTTGAAGAACTTGGCTCAGTTTCCTTTAAGGGCTCCAGAAAGCAGTCTCAGATCTTATCCCTCAAGGAAAGGTTTGCTTAGTCCTGTGCACTTAATGTCAAAGGCCACAACACTTGCTGTTCTGAAGTGTTCTAGATGATTCTCAAGGAGCCATGTGCTTCTGCCATGAGGTCACAGGTGGAAACATTTCTATACATGTGCTGTAACTGAAAGTCAACCCTGGAAAATGCCCCAAGGAATCCAAAAACACAGACTTTGTCTGCTTCCCGTTGCTGGAATGAGGTCGTAAGTAGACAGACAGTGTGTGACCTAATTTTAGGATGAAAAGTTTGTAATCCATTTCCTTAGTTATCATATGTGCCTAGATACAAACATCTTAGTAGCCAAAGAACTCTTCAAAGTTCTCACTGTTTTCCCATTCACTAAGACAGTTACAAGGCTGTATGTCAAAATACATGCTCTCTGAGACTTAATAAATCTGTTTTTATTTTGAATGGGGGGACAGTGTCTCTATTTCTGAAATGACCCTTCTTTAAGGGGAAAATATTTGGAAGGAAAGAGATGAAAAAGGAGGGAGGGAAGAACAAGGGAAAAGTCACAATGGGTCTGTACCAAGGCTAACAAACTTGTTTCCAGGACGTCCCAGAACTGTTCATACCCTAGCAAGAGAGTGTTTCAACATGGAGCTGAATTCCATCTTTCCACTTTCTACCACATTTTGTGGTATAGTGTAGGAAAGCCCAGTGTAAGAAAGCGTATTCAAAGGCACATGAAAAGTCTTTTATTTTTTTCAGAGTCTTCTCTTCAAAACTCTTACCTCTGATGAGATGGGAGGAAACAATCAGATAGACATTCTCTGAGAAAGATGCCTTAATCCACGTTACTATTACAAATCAGGGTCTGTCCCTGCCTTTCCAGTTGGATATCTTTTTTTTTTTTTTCTTTTAATGAAAGTAAGAGAAAGCTATTGGAATCAAGTTCTCTGAGATATAAGATAGCAATCTTCTGTCCTTCCCCAGTTAAACATCTGACAGTCCCATGTGAGTGAGTAACATCTGCTGTTATCCAGGAAGGGCCAATTTATTTCTCGCTGAATTAACTGAGCCTCTGTCACTAGCAGGAAATAAGCTCAGAGAGCCTGGGTTGGGTTCCAGATTTGCTGAGTGACACTGGAGAAGTCACTTGACTTTTCTGAGCCTGGTATGTGCATCTGTGAAGTAGAGGTAAAGGACTGTGTTAGGACTCAAGGAAACTGTATGAAAGTGCTTTGTAAAACTCCACCGACACAACTAAAAACTAGACTACACCTGCCTATTGAGAGATGTGGACTGCAAGAAGTAGATTTCTAATACAAAGTAACTTTCAGAGACATCTGTCCTGATCCCAGCCAACTGGCTTTTTCAAAGCAAATGAAGTGATAGGATGTAATATGAAGCTTTTGGACTCAGTTTTGGCATTAGAATAGAGCTACAAGAATAAACAGTCTGTATTTTCATGCACATGTGTATAAGCCACCATCATCGCTGAGAGCATGCACCCTGAGTCAGGCTGTTAAATGTGCATTTAAGTTTTGCAACTTCCTTCCTGTGCCTCAATCTTCTCTAAAGTGTGGATGAGAAAATCCCAGGTGGTCGAGAGGTGAAATGTGTTAATACACTCAAGGTACTTAGAGCAGGGTCTAGCACACTAAGCTAAGTGAGGGTAGGGTCTTTGCTTCTTTTTCCATTAGTGAGAAAATAGGGTCTAGAACTCAGTCTACCTTGTAATAAGTGCTCAATAAAGTTCCACTGAACGAACCAAGATTGCCTTCAGCTGTAGTCAGCCTAGTCAGCCGGGCAGTCTCACCAGAGCTTATGTGGCCCTATGGACCTCAGCAACCTTTTTGTTTTGTTTTATTTTGTTTTTTAACAAATTGAAGGACTTTAGATGAACAGGTCCCTAAGGCCTTCTTAGGTTTGGAAGAGTCAAGCAATGTAAGATATGTTTAGAAATCTTAATACAAAAACTCAATTTCACACACCTTCAAATTTTGCTGTCTTTGTCCCTCTTTCAAAAAAGATGTATCACCAGGTGTGGAAGTGCTCGTCTGAAATCCCAGCACTCAGGAGGATGAGACAGGTGGATCGCTGTGAGTTCGAGGACACTCTGAGCTACAAAGTGAGTTGAAGGCGAGCCTGAACTACACAGTGAGACCTTGTCTAGTAAAAAGACAAAAAAATTTAAAAAAAGGTAAGAATTCCATGATGCTCTAATCTCTCTTCTTCCTCCATGTCCAGGAAAGAGCTAGGCATGCCCTCTCCCCCACCCCAACCCCCTTGTGGAATAGCAAGCCTGGAGCTGCAGGTGCAGTTACTGCTATAAGCCAGTCTTCTGATCTGTGATCAAGGTCGGAGTGGGAGTACAAGGAGAGGTGTGCTGCTTTCCTGAGCTCTAATTTGCTTTAAACCAAGATCAGGAATTTGACTTCTCTATTTTCCCACCTCCCCTTGATACCCAAGAGCAAGGCACATCTGGGTTGTTGACTCAACAAATTCCTTGAGCTTGAAAGGATAGAAGATGTTGACAGAAAGGAAGGCCCTAAGCCACCCTGTCCATACCACAAACCAAGTGGCTTCATTAAGATCCTCATTTTGGGAACCCACTTAAGATCTTAGGGAAGACAAAGAGGAGGAAGCAGGTTATAAAACTAAAGGATCCAAATTTTGGCAGGAAGCAGTTAGAGGTACAGAACTAAGCCTGAACAAACATACAATGGAAAGATACATAAAGATATATTTTCTTGGTTTCGTAAAACAGGCTCTCACTATGTAGTCCATGCTGGCCTTGAACTATGTAGCATAGACTGGTCTCGAACTTGCAGTAATCCTCCTGCCTCAGCTTCCTGAGTGCTAGGATTACAAGTGTGCATAATCACACCCAGCTCTGCAGAGTTCTCTTAAGTGTTATTTAAAGAGCCCCCCCCTACACACACATGAAAGTACTTAATGTCACTGAACACTTAAAATTGGGTAGACATGGTAAAATTTATTTTTATCACAATTAAAAGGCAAAAGAGTAAAATAAAAATAATAAAATAAATTATGGATGTATTAAGAAGGCTTTAAATCCCCCATGCCAGGATGCTTGGGTGCACCTTGGAGCTGACAGCCACCTCTGTGCTCTTCTCCCTGCTTCTGGGCTGGGCTCAGGGACTTGGGTTGGCCTTTGGGGAGGAGGGATGGTGAGCTGTTGGCTGTGATCAAGTGATAGGTCATCCTGGTTCGGAACCAAGAAGAACTTCCCGTGTCGACTGGGTCACTAGTTCAGAGTCATATCCACTCCACCTCCTCTCCACTATTTGGCTGTGTGTCCTTGTAGCCCCTCGGTTTGGAGAGTAATTCTAAGCTAATCGAATAAAGAGCAGGAGAGCAAAAATAGGCTGAATCAGGTAGGGCTGCCTCTGTGCTAGTCAGAATGCTCACTTCCCCGGCCAGCTCCTGGAAGGCGCCTCGTTCCCAACGCACTTTACCTTCCCGGGCTTTGAGAGCCTACAGTTACTACCCCACATGTTTACATCAGGAATAAATGGTGTTTCTAATGGAGACGGGGAGAGTACAATAAACAGGGCGAGGAGTAAGCACTGCCCAACCTGACGGGCAAGGGAACTCAAGAACAAGCTGCTCCTCTGCATACAGCCTGGTGCGTGCAATATTTTGCACTCCCTTCCTCCCTCTCCAGGGCCCCCTACTCCCCACCCCGTTCTCACCCGGGCTGGGCTGGATAAGACTGGCAGGGGCTGGACACAGGCAAGGGGCGGGGCCAGGCTGCAGCGCTTCCAGCAAACTCCAAGCCCGGCTGCAGCAGGCACCACGAGGAGTGCAGAGCTCAGCATGTTTCTGCAACTGTTTTGACGATGCTTTTGAGTGTTCCCATCACTACCGAGATGCTGCCGCTCTCCTCTTGACCACAATCTATTAGCTCCAGTAGCTTTTGAGCGACTCAGCCCTGGCCGCAGCTTCCTGCTTACCGCTAGCGCTGCCTGGGGAGCTGCCAGGCTTGGGGACCCGCCAGCGCGCTGGGGGCCGAGCGGTGGGGTGCGATGCCTCAGCCCTCCCCTGCTCCCACTGCCACCCAGGGTCCTGATTCTTTTGCAAAGATTGTGAGCTCTTCTCAACAATTCTAATAGTAATGTGCTCTCATAGCAGACAAAAGCCTTAAGAAAACCCACCCTGGCATCCTGTGAGGCTAATGAGTGCCTTGGAATCCAGGTACCTGGATTTTTGGAGTCCAGGATGCTAAGAAACTTAAGAAAGAGCAGGGCTTCGTCCTCTGCTAGCATTGAGGTCTTGTTTATAAGACACGATTCTGATCCGGTACTAGTTTTGTTTTGTTTGTAGTACTTTGGTGAATATTGTGCAATCTGTGTGGTGTGGTGTGGTGTGTGTGTGTGTGTGTGTGTGTGTGTGTGTGTGTGTGTGTTTAGCACGTAAGTGTCAGAGAGGAGATGGAAAGCTCTGAGAGTCCAATGCTTTACATACTCCTTCGCCATTGATTTGGGTGAATCTGAAAAAGAACACTCTTGACTGTAAATCATAAACTCCCCCTGAAAACCAAAACAAAACAAAAATCCGATGCATTCCCCATGGCCAGGGACCTAAGGACAGCATTTCCGGAGGAGGAAGGAGGCTGACTGTTGAGGGGTTGGAGGCCTGGCTTGCTCACCTGTGCGAGGGGTCGGATGGGGACCCGCTAAGTCATCACTTCTATAAATGCGTCCGTTGAAACTACAAAGGTAACCAAAAAGAGGTCTTATCCGTTTTTTGTCAGCTTCAGTTGGGAACAGCAGGTAGAAGCTGCGCTTTGGTTTTACTTTTTCACCACGGGAAGCTATAAATAGCAGAGCGCGTGTGGCTTTTTGGCTGAGTTACCTACACTCGCCTGGTACCTCAAGATCCAGGCATTGTGACTCCCACATAAACACTCTCAGGTCCCCGCCTCCGCGAACATTTTCCACAACATATGTGTGACAAGAAGAAATGCTTCTCCCCATGATATGTGTGGCGTGCGCGCTCATGTGTGTGTGTGTGTGTGTGTGTGTGTGTGTGTGTGTGTGTTCGCGCGCGCGTGTGTGTTGTTTTCGTTTCAACCTCTGAGGTGGAGATGCACGCCGCCCACACTGTCAACTCTGGATAGGAGGCCTCCTGAATGCCTTGAAGAGATGCAGGTATTTATAGAAGGAAGAAAACATCCTCTTTTGGTGTTTTTACTCTTATGTGTCCCAAAATACACCAACTTTTTATGTTTTGTAACTATTCACAAATGACCCTGATTGTACACGGCAGGTTGTACTCTGACAGGCTATGGTTTCTACACATTTACTGCTCCAACCATTTGGGAAAGAAGGTTGTTTTCACTTTTCATAAATGGTACTCTGGATATTGAGAGTTAAAGAAGTGAACTTCTATTTGCAGCTAACACATAAGCCCACTATGTGACCCAGAAGGGTCTCCAGAAATCTCCAACCTCCAGCAGTGGAATGAGATGATCCCCAATCTAATTCTCAGGAAGTGTTCTGGTTGACTTAGCAACCGTGAACCCTATAAGGTCTTTAAACCTTTTACACATCAGAAAGAAGATGGACTCCTGCTCTGTACTTCCCTCCAATTTGTCCAAGCAGAAACAGAATAAATAAGCAAAGAAGATACTGATACACACATATGTGCGTGCATCCTTTTCCTCATTTTTTCCTAGTTCCACCAAACCTGTCTAAATAAGCAGCAATTGCTCCAAAGTTTTACAAATCTATACTCTGTACCTTCTTCCTGCTATGTCTCCAGGTAAATGAATATTTACATGCTCAAAACTAAATTATACAGGCCAGCCACGCTATCTTCTATTAAATGACCTGCTGGAACCATCAAGTCAGCTGACGTTTCAGTCTCTTCTGTTGAACTTGAATGCCTAATTACATGTTTCTTAGGTCCAGTATCAGTTGGCCCACTTGATCAAAGCCCAACACTAATGTGGTCCAATGGTTCACAGTCTGTACCCCTGAGAACCAGCTCCAGGCTGCTGGGCCCATGACCACACCTGCCCCTAGCCATGGCTAAGTTCTTAGCATAGGTTGCCAAGGAAATGCCGTGAGAGGGGCGTCAGGGAGCAGAAGCTCTGATGGGCTGCTTTCCTGGATACACAAAGTAATGTAAATTGTGTTCCTGGATCATCTCAAGTGCTCAAGAAGTGGTAGTTTTTATTGTCCCAACTTCTTCAATTTTCTACCAGTTAATTAACCTGGCTGGAGGCAGTTAGCCTCCCAAAGAAAGTACTAACATTTTTTTCTTTTTCATGACCATTGATTGAATATATCCTTAAGCATATGGTCAAGGGAAGCTTACATTTGCAGCCCACAGTCCCTCCAGAGCTTGCTTTACTTGGCAGAGACTTAAATACAACAATTAAACCAATAGACTCCTACTTAGAAGCCCATAGAAGCAGATGATGCTAAAAATAACCAACCTGACACCTGCATAATTTTAGCATGATTAAATTTAGGAAATTTACCTGACAACTGCCCTAGAAACTTGAAGATGTTGAAAAATTAGCAATTATTCCGTAATCACTCCTTTTTTCTTCTTTTCCTGGTTTGTCCCATTTTTTGACATTTCCTTAACACACCCCATATGCAGCAGTCTTGACAATTAATTAACTAACCTTCACACAACTCCTCAGAGGTAGATGGATGAAAAGCATTGCGGCTTTATCACCACTTTTCAGGAAACTAAAAACAGAAAGGTTATGACTTACCTAAAAGTCACACAGCAAGCTTTCAGAAGAGCTGGGATGGGACCCAGAAACTCCGTCTCAACCAAATCACTATGACTCCTCTCCTACGGAATATTCCTGACTCACCACCAAATTCAGCCTAGTTGAGTAAACCAAGTTCAGTTCTCTCATAGTTTCTGGAGGGGGTAGCTTTGTACAGAGTTGGCCAGAAAAATAATAGAATTGAATTCA
Organism: Cavia porcellus; assembly: GCF_034190915.1. Lineage (NCBI taxonomy): Eukaryota > Metazoa > Chordata > Mammalia > Rodentia > Caviidae > Cavia > Cavia porcellus. The sequence goes on from NW_026947496.1 coordinate 45,477,970, forward strand.
ACTTAATAAGCAGAGAAAAAAGACAAGGAAGATGGTCAATAGAGAATCTTTCATCCATGCAGCCAAGCTGTCAACTAGTCAACGCAACTGAGCATTACAGGGACAATGAATACAGAAATATACTCAGAGTAGGAAAATGTGAGGTTCCTGGTACTGTCAGAGAAAAACAAAGACTTATATAAACAGAGGCCAAGGTGTCCAGGGGCCATTCAAGACAGGCTTGGAGTCAATCTCTAAGTTCAAGCTCTTGCTGTATTTTTGGCTACGGCTTACAGCACTATTGAAGTCCCTTCTAATGCCACCACGTCATAACGTTACTTTGTATGATGATGTATGGCTTCCTGTCCCTTTGTATTCTGAATTCCATTCTTGGTCTTTTCCTATAGTGTTCCCAAATTGTGCTTACCCTTGCATTCTATAAAGCTAAAAGACAGGCCTGTTCCGAATGCCTTGCAGTACAATACAGTTGCCACAGGAAGCAATTGCTTTGAGGAAACAATAACGGAACAAATTATTGCTTAATTCAATCTAGAAAGATACCTGTTCAGTAAAAGAATGTTTAATTATGCGTGGTTTATGAATATACCAAGCCACCGAAGGCAATGTCATTTGTACACATTTTACTAATCTTCTGACATATAAATGTCCTCCAAATGGAAAACCAAAGTAAGAGCTCAACTGCCCATCCCAACACAAGCAAAATGCAAAATTGCCCATGCGCTGGTGCATTATCATCTTACCTGTGATTTGAAGCTGTGCTTCAGGTGGTCTTTGAAAATTTGTAGGCGAGTTGTTTATTTTTTAGGAAGTCATTATCACCTATACATGTGCAAGAAGTTACACTGCGGTATGCATACCCTCCGTGCCTGAAAATAAGGCATGGTTTTTATTTTACACATGAAGCCTGGTGGGATACTGCAGTAGCAAACTGAGAAGTCCACTGCACAACAAGAAGAAACAGGCTTTAAATCCACTTGCATGTGAAAAGTTAAAATCACTCCAAGCACCAACTGCAGCTTCAATACAATTCTGCTATGTATGGCTCCATCAAAGTAAAGGGAAGCCACCTTACAAATTAAAATCTTAAATGCTCTAAAATGATTTATCTCAAAGACCCAAACCAAAGACAAATTTTTATTTATTTTTGTACCAGGGATTGAACTCACAACCTCATGCCTGCCAGGCAGGCTCTGTGCCACTGAGCTGTGCACCCCGTCCAAAGACAAATTGTTAACCGAATCCCTTTGTTATTGTGAAGGTGTTCTAAGTTCTTATTCATTGGTTAATTTTTAAATTTTCCCAAAGGCTTAGTCATATTGGATATGGAAAGTTACAGTTTTTCAGATCAAATATGGTTAGTTTAGTGTTCTTCGTTCCATTTTCCTCAATCTATGTCCCTGCTGGAGAATGTGGCAGATACACAATGAGAAAGTTAACCAGAGGGGCCAATAGCCCCTATAGTGCCACCTACTTGGGTTGCAAACAAATGCCCTTTCAGTTTCACAGGTAAGTAACTGCCTTCGTGGCCTTCACTGTCAATTTTAATGGTGCCAGTAAGAAGAATGGGAGCACGTGAGACCCCCTTTGGAAGCATGTTAGTTCATAGGGAGTTTGGCTTGTCAAAAACTTTATGGTGGTATGGGTGGACTATATATTGCTTTACAGTAAATCATTATAATTATAAACTTCACAGGTTTTATAGGATGAGTGTGTTCTTTATAAAGCACACCATCTGAGGGATGTCCTTTGGTGATATTGCCTTTAATCATTTCCTGTTTATTATGTAATCTTTTGATGAACCAAGTGATTACATTGCTTATTATTTTTTCTGGCCTCTATTATGTCTTTATTTAACTCCATCACAGCCTCTGATTGTAGAGCTGTGCTGTTTGCAGCAGACTGCTGGCCAATTTACATCCCTTATATCTGGCCAGGCAACCTTAAGAGGTGAAGAAATTCCACCGTAAATTCATTTCCTTGATTGCTTTTTAAATTACACCACAGAACAAAGCTGCCTTCATAGAGGAGGTTGTGTCCGTTGTTTTGTTGTTTTTTCCTAATCACAGTATCACCCTTCTGAGCTCTTCACCACGGGCTCCCTCCTGAATATGGAAAAATGGGAGACATCTGAGCTGTGTGTGTGTTTCCTCTGGCTTTCCTCCCCTCCCTCTCCCTCATCTCTCCTCATGAGAGTGCTGGGTTCTCACTTAGCGGTTTCTGATTCTCCCTTTTCAAGATTGGCACCAATAGAAAACAACCTTTATGAATGCCAGGCTAGATGCTTATCCTCCTTGGGCTTCCTCTAAGAGGGCTGCACAGGGAAAAGGGAAACACGAAAAGGCCTGCAGAGCCAGTGAAGGTAGGTACAATGAGTCAGTCATAAGACAAATTTCAGACAAAACCCCAGCTATAATTTAATCAGCGTTATTAGAAAGTAGCCTACATACTCTCGGTGGTGTCAGTGAGGAAGAGCTCCCATTTGCTCTGAAAATCTCTCGTTTTCTCCTTTGACAGTTCATTCTGTAGCTGTCTGCACTCAAGAATGATTCTGGCCCCGTCTGAAGCCCCACTCCCACTTCTCAGGAGTGAAGACCAACCCCAGCTACATGCCGCTTCTGTGCACCTGAAGTGGTATAGAAAACAAACTGCCCTTCGACACCACTCCCGGACCTGGGTTGCATTCCTTCCTTTACTGGCCTCAGCCTGCTCCACCACCTACCTACTGCCAGTCCCGCAAATCCTTCACCTTGCCAAACAGATCCTGGGAATTTAAACCAGCCTATTCCTTCCCACTTACGAAAAGGTTGCAGGGGTCAAGTAGACAGTAAATAAAGATGACAAAATAGGTCGAGAGAAAAATCTGATTCATAGGGCAGACTGAAAAATATTGGACAGCTTGTAAAGCATATGGAATCTATCCCACTAGAATTTTATTTCCAACTAGATCTAGATTTTGGTGAGGCTGTGAAAAAGTCAGTGCTTTTTGATAAGCATTTCTGTGCTTCATTTCTTGATTATATCAAAAACGTATTGTTTCGTAGAAAATCTATGCCTATATGTATAGCCACAGGCATCATTTTTCTAAGACAGAGTTTGAAGGATTTGAAATATCAGGAATAATTCAATGATTTTCTCAGCTTTGGTAAGGCTATATGTATTTTTTACCAATTTTTGTTATTTTGCAGCAATGTGGTGGATTTGCCAAAAATCGTAAGATATAGTCAAAATAATGCATCCATCTCAACTGTGCAGAAATTTTTAGGGCTGCTTCAGGAGGGACCCCAAGTTAGGACTGAACTTCTTGCTTCCTATTTAGGACTTATACAAGATGATAAAATGGTAATTTCTTAGTTTCTTTCATTTTAGGATGTCTTACAATTTTTGTAAGTGTTCCTAAATTGAAGACATTGAATTTAAACTGAAAAAGTAGTAGGTGAATGTGGGTGTGGGAGGAAGGTAAGGTATTTTTGAGGCCATATATAAAAGAGAGCTAATTTAAATGAAAGATTCAAGACTCTTACTCATTTTGAAAATAATATAATGTCCTTCCTCAGAAGAGCTCAATTTGAGTTTTGCCTAAAAGTGATCAAGGTACTGAATCACTCATTTTTTCCCATTTAAACTATCAAGCTTAAAGCAATTTTTTTTTAAAAAAAGGGATTTTCTTATGAAGATGGAAATGATAGAAGAAAGTGGACAAATCAAACAGGATTCTTTTAGTAGGTGAAACAGTAGAGCCAATTGATTTTTCTTGGGTCTACCATCAAATTAATGGTGTTTCTTTTAATGGTCCAAAATCAATATTCTGTGTATAATCCATGTACACATAACACATGCTGATTGCTTACCTGTCACCATTATCTTCAATGTCAGTAATTTATGTGCATATATAGCTCAAAACATTGATATACATGATCCCCGAAAAGCACTTCAACATTTAGAAAGTTCATTTGCTTAAGATTTAATTAGGGCCAAAGGTTTTAGCTCAGCGGCATAAGCATTTGCTTAGCAAGTGCAAAGCCATGAGTTCAATCCCTGACACACACACACACAAAAAAAAAAAAAAAAAAAAAACAGAGAGAGAGAGAAATTTAATTAGGATACAAAGTCTGCAAATGACATTAATGACTTTTCAAATGACTCATTACAAAACAGTATGAGAGGTATGGTTCTTATGTCTGATTTAAGGGTTCAAGGAAATATCATACAATTAACAAACTAAAGCATATTTCAGTTGTTAAAAAAGAGAATTCATAATTCATTACTAGAAAGAGCTACCTCATGGTAGATAGTCAAAGATCTTCTGCCTTCTTTCTACTTTTTAAAAAGTTATTATTAAAAAATATAAGAATTCTAGGAAGGTTCTAAACATGTTATATATGCAAGTATTATGTGTCTTGTATGTATCTTATATCTATACATTGCATGTACACCTACCACATTAATCATTCAAAATTATGTGCTTGAATGAATGTCTAGACAATATTAACTACCAATTCCTTTTCAGATGGCTAATTGAATGATGGGGCAGAGAAACATCAGCACTGTTGTTTATGCTACACATAGTGGTTTGTCCTCTAAAGCAATAAAACTTTATAGAGACCCTGAAAACAGCTTTGCCCCGCTGCCTGCCACGTGAAGGCACTGAAGGGAAAGTAAAGTTGGAAAATTCTAAGGACAAAATCATGAGAGTTAGAATCAGTGTTATTCTTTGAAGGCCAATAACTTTATGCAAATAAAAATAAAATTGTCCATTACACTGGAAGATAAAAAATTTGCAACTATTACCAAATGATCTTCATATATGATCTTGTTTCAGTTTGTCATGGAGTTCAAGGAGAAGCCTTCTGTGATAGTATTTTGCTTTCATAGTATCAGTCAGCCTTTATCTGAGTGTCTACGTGCTTTTAGGTTACATGACTTCTAGCCTTCTCTATCTTAAAACTCTGGTTTTATTGCTCTTATTGACCAAATGCCAAAATGTAAATTTATCCCCATTAGAATGTATGCCAAGAACACAAACATAACTTTTACAAGCTGAAAATACATTTTTATATTTAACTAACCAAGTGGAGAAACAATAGCTTATCACCATTCTTCCATCCTTGGTCTCTTTCGTTTGTAGCTTATTAGCAGACTTTCCCATGCAGATGTCTCCTTGGCGGAGACTGTAAATCATACCATTGGACACCTCACAGCTAGACAGACTCACTGACTACATGGATGGTTTATGGCTTCGGACTTTGAGCAGGGTCTGCAAAATAGCCCTGGAAAAACTTATCACCAGGAACTGCTGGCCACATGAGCTAGTGTGCCACCAAAATGAGAATCTGTCTGTTTTTCTTTCTCGGGGGCATTTCGAGTTATTAGGCAATACAGCCTATTTCCTTCCTTCCACCCAGGAGGTATTGTGAGCAAACAATGAAAATCCAGCCCTCTATTCATGTTTGAATTTGGCCATTGTGTGCTCTTCTGTATATTTGTCTGCCTGGCACCACCAGAGTGTAAGGTCGCCTGTTTCTGGACACGGTGCAGCCCTGCTTACCTGATCACACGAAAATGCCGTGGGCTGAGGCTGCGTCCATCTGTAAGGACATTTTACTTTGTGTACTTTAGCCAGTTTTCTTTATGTTGCCAAACAAATCTCTCTCTGTTCGCATACTTGCTTATTAGCTCAGAAAAAATATTTTGACTCTCCTAACACTCAGGTTGGGTATCCAGCTATGCGTTTGCAGCAGTTTTTGAGCACAGCCCGAACAACTAATGCATGACGTCCTTCAGTGCAGAAAGTCCATCAGGGAAAAAAATACATGTATTTATTGTAACTTTTAGACATACAGAAAGGAGTTCAATAAATGGACTTAGTGCTTACTCAAAATTTAAGAATCCATTAGGAAGTTCAGTATTACTATGTCAGTGCGATACATTTCAGACCGTAATCATACCCTTTCCAAAGCCCATTTAAAGTAAATCATTTATTTTTTCTACTTTCCCCACAAGTGCCTTAATGTAGAATTTGGATACCTTTCAGAAGAGACCTGTGAGGTAATGCATTGGAGAGACATAACAATATTTATAAAGTTTGGAAAAATCTTTTGCTAAATGAATAGGGGAAATAATCTTCAGCTTTGGTCCAATGGATAATATTATTGATACTGAATTTAGTTATTTCCTAAAGCTTTTACAACACATGTGGGCAGTGAATTCTCATTATTATTCTTCAGTGGTTTTTCAAGGCTAGATTGAATTTTAAGGGTTCAGGGAAAATTATCACAGTGTTCAAAAATAGTCATATTGCTCTCATTTTTCTAATATTGCCTTTTTCCTTTGGTAAGATCACAGAAACTTTAATTAAACATATAAACAAAAGTGCTGAACAAGTATTCTTGTTTTCCATATTAGTTTAGCACTCATGGATATAAAAGAGAGAAACATTCACAGTCACATTCTCTGCTTACCTACTATAAAGTTCAGGGCAGAAGCCCAAGTTTCCTTGTGTCAGAAATGGGCAGCAAGCTCAAATGAAAGAGAAGGTAGCTTTGGTCTCTCATTCACATCCTGGGCTACTGTCACTGACGGTAGAAACTGCAACATGAACACCTGTCGATGAGGAACTGGACTTGAGATAACCAGCTCATTTCGCACAGACCATTGTCCAGCCATCAGATGGTGATTACTTTTCATCCCCGTCAGCCTCTCCTGGATTCCAGCCAGTGGGTTGTGGGTGGAAGGGTCTGTATCACATTTCCATTCATCTGAGCCATCCAGTTTCCTTCTTGCTTGTTTTCAATTACATTGACATGGTGGCTTTGGCACATGGTAAGTAAATAGCAACGTATTCAAAAAGAAAGGTCTGAAAGCCAATATCTGAAATATACTCTTGAGGTTTCAATGAGTACAATAAAATTGGCACAGAAATTCTGGCATTCTGACCCAAAGTCATAAAATACAATTAATTAAGCTGATTGTAGTGGATCTGCAGAATATGTCATGAAAGCCAAATACAGAAGGTGAAAGTCCAGAAAGCAATGGAAATATTACTGAATTTCCTACAAGCTAATTTTTGTTTATTTGTTTTTTGTTTGTTTGAGACAAGGTCTCACTATGTTGTTCAGCTGGCCTTGAACCTGTGAAGGTCCTGCCGTCTCAGCCTCCCCAGTGCTGGTATTATAGCCATGTGCCACCACCTGGGAAATTAACCAAATTATTAGTTTGATCATAAAAGTAAGGGATCGGAATTGTTGTTGAAAGATTTTTCATTTTCACTTTTAAACTCCTTACCTGAGTGGGGTTGGATGGGAAATCTCTAGACAATCTTGATATTCTAGAACATTCCAAAACTATTTTTTAAATGATTTCACTAATTGCATTGCTTTCTCTTGCTCTTGGCCCCTTCAACACATATCCACTTAATCTTCCCACTGTACTTTCTTAGATTTTCCACATGGCTATTGACAACTGATAATTTTGCAGGCCCTTCTATAGCAGAAATGACCAAAAACAAAATAATTACTTTTTTATGACATAACCTTTATGTTAAATTAAACACGGTTGTCACATCCAATTTTCTTGTCTTTGTTTTCCTGGTGAAGAAGCTTTCTCCCTCTCCATCCTTGGAAACTTGGTCCTCTTGGGTTTATCCTCTTTTCTTTATAAACCTCCATCCAAGCCCCATCTCTTTTCATCTTCTCTTCTTTTACCCACACAAATTGAAAAAGACTAAATTTTAAAACACCAAGTACACAATAGTGTTGCTTTTGCTTTTGCTTTGTTTTACCACAGCAGAAGAGCATTTTTTTTTGAGATGTTAAGAATTGTTTTCTGTCTTTGCAAAGTCTTTTGAGAAAGTTAATTAAATATCCCAGTGAACATTTATTAAAGCTTAATGTACGAGTTCTCTGCTAGGCACAAACCAAAGACATTTATGGCATCAACTGTGTTTCCAAAGAGTCTAAAGTCGAGAAACAAAGACATATACTTATTTTATATTTACAAAGAGAGAGTAAATAAATTACAGTGTTCTTAAATATCTTAGGTTCTGTAATAGAATTCTAAACAGAAGACAGCCATAGAGTGGAGAGTTAGTTCTTGTAGTATAAGAAATACTGCTTAAAGTGGGAACATTTGAGATAGATCTTAGGGCAGTGAAGGAATCACAATGAAGTGGAAGAGCAGAAAAAGAAGTTATAGAACGGGTCCTGGTGATGAGTTGAGTGTGAAAGAGGCCGCAGCAGCAGTAAGACTAGAGAGATTATAAAGAGCCGGGACACCTAGACTTCTTCCTGTAGTCAATGATCAGTCAGTGAAGAACTTGAAATTAGAGGACCCTCCAGTTACAGACAAAGGATATGTGAGATGCACTTGCAGTGGTCCAGGTAATAAGTCACTAGAGACTAAAATAAAGCTGTGACAAGGGGACTGACAAGGCCTAAAGTAGGAGGGATGGTAAAGAAGTACAATTTTGGAATTGGCTACTGATTAGAGGTCACTAAATAAAGGAAATATATCAATGCTTATTTATGTAAAACTAAGGCAGGAATGCTGCAGTGCCTATGGTCAGTGTTGCCTTGTGGAAACAATCCAGAATGTGAGAGTTGGAATGCTTGAATGTATCCTGGCTTCTCCGTTTTCTAGTTTGGCCAGACTCCCAACCTCCACTTTTGTGTCTGCAAGATGGGAAAGTAATGAAATTTATTTTACACAATATCTGGCCCATCATAGGTTTTAGTAATTGTTATTGTTTCCTTCCAAAAACTCGTAGTGGACCAAAGGTTACCTCTTCAGAACTGCAAACTGTAGCTGAGCCCTAGAAAGCTAAGAAGTAATAGAAGCAGCCATGGGCCAAACTGGCAACACAGTTCAACACCAGATGGCTAGTTAGAGCTCACACATCACCAAATCCATAAGGTGATGCACAACAAAAGTCTCCGTGCCTTCGGTTATAACCGCAAACCAAAGGAAAGCACTCACATGGACACAGGGTAGAAAACAGCTAGGAACCACACAGTCCTCTTCATTCTCACCTGCATGAAAGACTCACACCCAATGTGCTGTCATCAAACGCAAACAAGATTCTCAGCAGAGACACCTATGTCCACCATAACAAATTTTAATCTAGCCAACTGTTTTGAATGGCATTTTTATTTTGAAAATAAAGATCCTACTTTAATGTAGAGTGATCACTGTGCATTAATTGGTATAGGACTAAACTACCAATAAATGGTAAGTTTATTTAGAAAAGATATTGTTTGCAAACTTCTATTTGCATATTTAAACATATTTAGCTTTCATGATATGCATCAATTCAATAAATAAAAATTGATCAATCAATTAAAATGAAAATCCAGAACCATTTTGTGCTTATGTTTGTATATATGAGGAATCATAAGTTAAGTAGTCTTCATAAGGCCATAGCTTATGTTCCAACTATCTGATTAACTAACACATATTTGTTTAATTTTCTATTCAAAATGCTATCATTAAGGATACAAAGGCATGAAGATGTAATTAGAGCTCACATGGAGTTTTTGATTAAAAATGTAAAGCAGTCATCTACAAAATGGTGATGATTTGAGCCAGAGGTAGTATAAGATAAGTAGTAACTGATGATTTTAGTAAATGGTGCTGTGAGAATTCAGTAGAGAACTAGCTAAGTGTCAATGTGATCAAAATACTTTATGGAGATGTTTATCCTGGAACAGCAATAGAGATAAGCAGCTGCTATATATTTGAGAAAAATAGTAAATTTTACAACACCTACTTTACTCCCACTCTGTTTGTTTTCCTGTTTTGTTTTGTTTTGTTTTGTTTTGTTTTGTTTTGTTTGTACCAAGAATTGAACTCAGGACCTCACTCTTGCTGGGCAGGCACTGAGCCATTGAGCTAAATCCTAGCCCTCCTACTCAATTTAAATAACCATGAGTGATTACAATGTCAATAGGTGATAGGAACTTTTCAGCTCCGTTATTATCTTACAGGACCACCACTGTATGTGTGGTCCATTGTTGACAGAAATGCTATGTGGCTGTGTCTACACTAAAATACTACATGATTTTAGTTGTAAATGGGCTAATTTTTTTTAAGTCACATGCAGAACCAGTAGAGTGGCAGTTATCAGTAGTTGGGAGGGTGGTGTCACGGAGGAAATAGGAAGATGTTGGTCAAAGGGTGTAAACTCTCAGTTATAAAATGACTGAGTTCTGGGGACCCAAGATACAGCATTCTGTTACGTACTTGAAATTCTCTAAATTCAACATTCTCAATATACACAAGCACACAAAGTGATAACCATGTAGCAAATGATGAATGTTAACTAACTTGATTATGTTAATAACTGGATTATGTTAATTTTTAAATGTATATGTATTTTTAATCATCACTTTGTATGCTTTAGTTTTATTTGTCAATTTAACTTTATTAAAAATGGGTAAAAAATGATCAGGCTGGGTGGTCCAAAATTTGTAAATTTAGATATATTGAGGTTAAAGGCTGAAAATTCAATGACCAAATACAGTTCAAAAGAAGAAAAGCAAATAAAACGAAAAGAACAAAAAAAAAAAAAAAAGAGCTAGGGGTTTTACTCAGTGATAGAACTTGTCTAACCTGCACAAAGCCCTGAGATGAAGCCCCAGTACCATGAAAATAAATAAATAAAAATAATCCAAAAACAAAGAAGACAGAATATGAAATGGAAGCAAGTATATAACACGAAGGGTCAACAAAGCCAAAATTAAGTTCTTGAAAAGACTGGTCAGTGTGATAAAACCTGGCAAAAGCAATAAAGGGGGAAAAAAAGAAGTCACAAAATAGAGGACAGCACTACAAATTCCATACATTGATAGGTAAGAAATGATGAACAACTTTATCCCAAGGAATATGCAAAACAAAAATTCTTACAGAAACAAAACTTAGCCAAATGTGCCAGAAAGGAAATAGAAAATGTGAACAGTGCTATTGGAGAAACAGAATTTATATTTTAAGATCCTCCATAAGAAAATGCCAGGCTTAGACTTCTCCACATGAGAGAAAGAAAAAACAAATGCCCATTTATTTAAAATCCACAAGAAACACAAGAAAACCTCCCCAGACTCAATTTATGAGCATAATACTACAAGGACATTTCATACCAAACACTAACAATAAAGAAATTAATTTTTTGAATTGGTGGTTAAAACAGCACACTCAGAAATAAAATATCAAGGAATAAATCTAATAAACATCTTGTAAGACCATTGTTGAAAAACTTTGAAGCTTAAATAAATGGAGGCTATAACATGTTTAAGAATTGGAAGACACAGTATTGCAGCAATGTAGTAATTTCCCATTCCACCTCCCAAGACAGAAGAACACAAAGATACAGGACACAGAAGATTTGTAAAATTTAAGAGACACAACACACAACAGACCTACCTCCCCTGCCGCACATGCAGTGAGTAGAAGAAAAGAATTGGACTTACTACTCCATGCATGAACAGTTTCTTGCATCTGCGACATGCTATCTCTGAAAAAAGTCTAAAACTCTCAAGAGAGGCTACTTTCCCATCGTTGATGGTCAGATCACACTCATTTGCTACATCAAGACACTTCTGAGTTATTTTGCTGTTGTTAACTTGAGAGTTTCACCAATTAGGTACGTTGTCGAGGTCACTCCCCAGAACACTTGTGCCAATAGCCACCCAAACCCAGCCCATTCTCACCTCCCCTGTGTTGGCACTTGTAACCCAAGTCAGCTGATAAAACACATCTGTGTGCAGAGGGAAATTTGGGTTTAGCTATAATGGCAATTTGTGGCTGGAGGTGGGACCTCTTGCTCGCCTTTGCCTCTGCTTGTGATGTGAGAAGCACTGAGAATGTAGATTTCTGGGGAAAGTACTGTAAAGGGCCAGGAGAGATTAGGAGCAGTTTAATTCAGCTCTGCATTATCTCAGATCTGTAAGTCTTTAATAAGTTGCCAACTGAGCACCTCCTAAACCATCACAAACACCAGTGTCTTTCCCCACCTACTAGAAACTGGCATCTGAAGGGTGCATGATTAAAAGCATGTACTATTCACATAGCTCTTTGAAGAAGTCACATGGCATTTGAAGACTCCATAACAGTCATTCAAACATTTCCCTTGTGACATTAAAAGGGTTTCAAAGTTAAGTAAATTGCCTACTCCATAATTATGTCTAAAAAAGAGAAGCTCTTTTTCTTACATTTACAATTGTACTGATGAATTAGGCATTTCTGACTCCTGATTGTGCTTGTAATATTAATTTTATAAATTAAAAAACATTTTCCTTGGAAGAATTTCATATGGCCACACCTACTATAGTCCAAAGTGAAACACAGCAACTCTCCCTTTAATTTTACACACACACACACACACACACACACACACACACACACATGCCAAAAGATTTTCTTTTGCATTTCATGGTTAATGGTTTTCCCATCTTTGTTGATTAAGTTATATGGCTAATTACCAAATTACCACTTCAGTTTGGGCAATGTAGACTGCTTTTTAGCATCAATAAAGGAAGAATGAAATATATAGTGCTTGAAACAAAAAAAAAAGCATCTGAGACGTGAGTGGTTAGTAACCACAGATCATGACTTTCGCATTCTACACTGGTTTACAAATGATATTCTCTGCCAAAGAAGGCATAAGTAGTACATTCGCATACAATGATACAGTATTTATGAAGCAGGCTGATTGTTAGGGTCTTTAAATAAATCACTTCTTTCTTTTTCAAAATGCCAGACACTTCTTGGGTAAGCAATTAACAAACATATTTTTCAGAACATAAGGAAATTACCCCCTTTTTTGTTAAAGGGATAGGACTAAATTCCTGTGCTATATCAACCGGGAGTTGAACAGACTGTAATGGCATGAAGTGTCCCCAAGATATGCAGACTAAGCCCTGCCCTGAACAGACCAAAGCAGCTCAAGCCAACGTGGTTTGACACCCAAAGCCAAAAAGTGAGGGCTTTGGTTTCAAAAAGTGTTCTGAAAGTCTCCTAAATTGCATGAAACTCCATTTTTTTTCTGTCTCAGAAGATTAAGTGTTGTGTCAGTGCCTATCACAAAGTAGAATCGCTGCTTCCAAGAAATCAGATTATTTCAAGCCTGCTGCCTCTGCCTTGCCATTTATCTAACCCTGAAAGCAAACTTTTTTCCCAAGAATTCTCTTATAAGGACCCCTATATTCCTGCCGTTCCTGGGAGACTATTGCATCATTTTATTTGCATGTCCACCCCACCAGCAACCCCAGCCTCACCTCAACAATACAAAGAAACTGCTGAACTGCTTATAGAACACTCAAAATAAAAGCAATGCAATTGCCCTTTCTGATGTAGCGATCAACTAAATAAAGTCAAATCCTTCCCTTTCCTCCTTTTATATAAAATAGTCTGAGTCTTTGTGTGCAAAGTAAAACAAAAAAAAATTATTCAAGGACTTCCTGTAGCGTCTAGATTAATCTAACGTTTTGTTCTTGTTGTTGTTTGCTTTTTTTAAAAAAGAACAGCTTTTATTGTGATCATCTCATGAATCCTTTAAAAATTGATAGAAAGTATAACTTCTAAGTGTTTGGTTTTCATCCAGAAAAGCTAACATAAGGAGCCTCTCCAAAAAATCAATGTCTATAATTTAGGTATTGATATGATTATACTAAAAAGTTCTATAAGATACAGAGCATAATTTGTGTCTCATAGAACCTGTACCTTAGAGACTGATTAATGTGTCTAGATTCCCTCAAGACAAGCACCATGCCCATCCATCCACCACTGTGGTCTCAACACCTCACTTGTTTCAGTACTTAACATGTATATGGGGCCTTACGTGAAACTAAGTACAAATTTTACATTGCTAAAGATGAAGCTAGGGATAAGCTCCTCATAGCAATTAGGAATCAGGACTGTACATGTTAAAGTAATACATCAATGCTCTGAAAATATGTATAAATATTTTTGAATTCAATTGGCATGCAAGACTAAAGTTCTCCACACTGGTTAAAGAAATCAGTCTAAACTCTTCAATGGAAAGGAAATAATTAATTATGCTTAAGTTGTTTTGAAATAATGAAGTGAAGAAATTGAGAACCTGTGCAACCTTCAAACAAAATAAATTTAGTCCAAACCTTTGTAACATGCAGCAGGCTGTCATAACCTACTCATGATATGTGAATTCCACTGGATATTTAAATAATTCCATTTGAAGATGAACATGTGGCTATATGACCACACATCCTTAAAGAAGAAATATGATTGCTATAACTAACAGAACATTATCTTACTAGGGCCAACAGCGTTTCTTTCATGCTTTGAGCATGTACGTGTCTATGTGTGTACATGTAAGTATTCGCTTTCTCTCTGCAAGGATTTAAAGCTCTCTTATTGCCATTTTACCAGTAGATGAGGCTGTTTCTCACTTGAAATAGTAACAAATGATGATGTTATGCTATTTAACAAACAAATCATAGTAAAACCATGTAAATCCCAAGAACAGCGCCAAACACCATGGTGTTTCTTCGACACTTAACTGGGATTTGCTCCACAGCTAAATACAAGGCTTCTAAGCCAGTTAAGTGGCTTGCTGGGGCTGCTCCGTACAGATGACATCATCACTTGGCTTTCTAAACATACCTCTTTGGCTCTAGCTCTTTTGGCTCCTTTCCATGTAAACAAGGCCTGATTAATGCTGCAGAAGGGCCGTGAATCACGTATTCCACTCTCATGTGAGAAGTCAGAATGTCACTTTTTCCTCATCACCAGCACAGAGCATCGGGATATTTAATGTGGCATCCCTAGCAACCACATAGAAACTGCCTCGGTGCCTAGCTGCCAGCTTCACACCACACTCTATCCAAGAGCAGCTGAGGGGTCGCCCACTGGAGGCCCCGTACTTCCGCATGAAGCTGCATTCACAGGCCTGAGCATTGTGGTCAGATAACACGAACATTAAAAGGCTGCCCTTTGATGCAGAAGTGAGAGGGATAAAGAGAAGTCCTTGCTGTATCTCCAAGAGAATAAATAGGATTTCTCCCATTCAGTCACAGCTGTTCAGGCTTGATCAGAGCCATGGTGAGGGGACATTGTACTCCTTGGGTACCTCTTGTTACCACTTGTACCAGCTGGTGTCCCCACCGAACATATCTGATTCCTAAATAAAGGGAGTCCAGGAAAACTGGAAAAAGCAAAATCTCTCCCAGCAGGAAGAAGCATACCATAGATGGCAATCTTTATAACCCTTCAACAAAGATAGTTAACTGTTATAAATAGTCAAGAAATGACTTGGAAGAATCTGATTTGGGAGAGTTAGTGCCGGTGGCTAACTAAGCATCCTGGGGCCATGTTGGACTTAATTGCAACAGGTGAAATGCTAGCCTCCACGAGTCTTAAATGGTTAACTAAGGGTGTGGATCAGTTATGTAGACTCAGTTGTTGAGTAATAATTTCTCTTTATACCCGGCTTGCTTCTCTTTGATGACTAACAGTGTGGCTTCTGAAAGCAGAACATGATAAGTGTTAATATATCCAGGCAAGCTGATGATTGTTTACTGATTTTAGTTTCCTTCCAGATTTGAAGGAATAAAAAAGTAATAAAGCATTCAGAAGAGACTTTCTTCTCTATTCCTCCAGTATTACATCCAAAACCAATCTGAATTCTGCGAGTATGTATTACAGGTTTCACAGATTTTTTCCAGAAAACTGTATTGTTTTCCATTTTGATAAGCCAGGAAAGAAAGTGGGAGTTTTACCTCAACTGTCAGCTCAATTAAATTAAAATTATTCAAGTAAGTCCAAAGGAGGAAGTGAATTTCCACAATCAACTTCAGGGTTAATGTCTTTATAATGAGGTCTACAAAAAGTCAGACCTTGAATATACAGTGCTGAAAGGTAACTAGCAAATGTCCACAAACTAGCAAATCATTTTAATTTGTTCATCTTCATTCTTTTAAAAGACCCTCAAGATGTTACAGCTATCATCCAAGAGTACACACACACACACACACACACACACACACACATACACAGCCCAAAGAGTCTAGGAATAGGTCATTCAGAAGGATTTGATCTGGTCTGAACGTCAACTCAGAGTTATCGAGGTTTTTAATAATTTGTAAAACAGACTTGGAAAACTAAAGTCACTAGTCTGATCATCTTTAATTTGCTCACTAGTTAATATATAAAATAACATCTAGAACGAGAAATGACTATGATCACCACCACACATAGGAAGAACTGCAGTGGCAGTGCGGGGTCTGTGAGACCCGAGGGGAGGCCACAGTCCTACCCTTCAGATGACTTATGATGCTTCCTTGATGTTTTAGGGAGAGCTCTGGCCTCAGGCTCTGCCTTGCAGGTAGAGTCTGCAAGATTCCCTGGTCTTGCACAAGACCACAGGGACACTGATACAGCATTGCGTAAGACCTGCTTTCATTGCCTCAGCACATCACAATGAAAGTGGTTCCATAGGTGCAACTGACCGCAAAGGCAGAGACTGACCTCAGAGAGGAATGTTGTTTTTAAGATTTGATATTGGTGTGCAAAGTTTCTACAGCTCCAAAGCCTAGGGAGAATCACTCAGGATCTTTGGCTTTTTTCTCTATTGTCATTCTTTGAAGGAATTGTTAATATAATAAAGCAAAATGTGAAACTAGAAATGACTGAGACATGGTTTTGGTTAAACATACAAATTTTCATGTCCCTGAGCATTTGACATTTAGACAAATAAATCAGCCGTGTGCTAGATTTCGTTACCAGAAATTAAGGTATTCTCTCTTAATAATTTAGCATCCTACTTTTAATCCAAATTTCCATAAAAGACTTATAGGCCAGAGCATAAGTTTTGTTTCCTCTAACAGATACTTTCTTTGTAAAATAAATGAAAGGAAATAAGAATGTATTCTATGTTTTATTTGCAAAATTTTGTCTTCTGCTTATTCAAAACACCATATATAATTTGGCTGAAATTTCAGGAATTCATTGCAGGTTCTCATCTTCAGGGATCAGTTTTGCGATTTTTGAAATTGCTTATGATGAGCTCTCTAATATTTTATAGTTCTAAGCAATTCTAAGGTCACATACAATGTTATATCAGCTATATTTGATTAGGCTGCACACTATACATTAACAAATAGTAGGAGTTTAGCAAAACACAATTCTCTTGTTCCCTGGCATAGAAATAAATCTGAAGGTAGACTGGTATTATAGCTTTCCAATCATTGGTGCCCTGTGGTCCTTCTGTCGTACTGTTTTGCCTGTTTTTAATATGCTATCAAAAGCTCTAAAAAGGCTTCTGAGCATCAGCCTTTTTATCTGCATTCCAGCCAGAATAAATGAAGAAAAATAAGAGTTTCTGATGCTTCCTGCCAAGACCCGTTAACTAGAACTTAGACATGCAGCACTAGATGGCTACATATACAGCTAAAATTATCATTATAATTTGAGGAAATAAAGAAATTTTGAAATAGATACCTGTAAGTCTCTTTCACCAATATCAAATATACAAAGTTCATACCCAAGACTTCTATTTTCTTAAAATATTAAGACTAAGCTTATTTTAAAGTTAAGATAAGGGTAAATTAGTGTATAAATAATGTAAACATATAAACAAAAATAACATAGACTTACATATATTAAAAATAGGAATATAAAACCAAGTTAGTGCTTAATATAGTGTGACTGAAATGTATTCTTACTAATCTAATTATTGTAGTTAAGGATTTAAATTCAAATAAAATTCTTCACTTTGTACTTGTTTTATATTAAGAGTTTAATCTGAAACAAATGCAAATATAAAACGGGAGAGTTAGTACGTTTAGTAGCAAAAAGATTATGGATTTTTTTTTTTATTATTATGGATTTGAGTCTGCCTGGACTCTTGACCTTGGCCCTGCACACACTTGCTCACGTAACTTCTCGGAGCCCGTTTCACTGTCCATTAAATGGAAACGTAGTTGACTGTAAGACTAACCAGTTCCTGGATCATCAGGCTAGATCAAGTGGGCCTGGGACAGTGACACTCCCAGGCAACAGGACCTGGGGGACAGAAAGGCAGAAGGCCACACTGAGCCTGAGCAACACAAGACAGAACAGAACACATGAATGGGAGGGAGGGAGTTCAAATCACCAAAGAAGCTCTAGCACGTGGCTCTGTTGGGATTATTCTATGCTAAAGTTTCTTTTAAAGTGGAAAAAGTTTTGAGTCAACCCCTTTTTCTTTATATCAAAGGTCACGGGTTTTAATGTATGTGCACCACAAGTGAATACTCCAGAGACTACCTTTATTATAATTTCAACTCAATCTAAAATAATTGTATGATCAGAGACTCTACTCTCACTGGACTAAAACCACCACATGGCTTTGTGTTTCTTTCTGAAAGCTGATGATACTTTTAAGCTCGTAAGTCCAGACATCAAACACAGATAAATATTCAAGAATTTGGGAATGGATCACAGCAGCCTGTGATTACCAAACACAGTTCTACTAGAAACCCGCCAGCCAATCAGCCCATGTCTGCTGTTGGAATCTAGACTATCACAGACCAGTGTCCCAAAGCAATGCCGAGGCAACAGAATTTCAGGGTCTTTTTTGCTCTCTTTAGGTTCAAGAGCTTAGTCTCTCCAATCTAATCGTGCTTTTGTCACTCTCTTTACATATATAACAAACAAGGAGAGCAGAATGTAAGCATTATTTTATAAAAATAAAGCAACATAAATTTCAAAAGGGAATATCTGGTCAACCTAGCTCAGCTTTTCTTTATAGCACGTACATGTACTCATTCACCAAACATAGATGAAACACCTTCCCTACATTGGGTACAGATCCAAGGCTGAAGTCATAAAATCCATCAGCCATATCTTCCTACACTCAAGGCACTCATCTGAGTAGGAAAGGGTCTGTATGGGCCGGTAGTAGTAGGTCAAGCACAGAATTTTGACCTTCCTTGTCCAGAGGAGAATGATTGGAACATGGAAGGCCGAGTAACAATGCTATCAAAAAGCTTCTGACATCTGGGTCCCACTTTCACTTACTACTTGCATAATTTCTCTCAGCCTTGTTTTCTCATCTGTAAAAGGGGTTAAGAGTCTCTACAGTTTCATTCATTGTCTGCTGTAGGGCAAGAACTCTATATTGGTTGGCCATGTTTAATTTTGTCAGTGATAATATCATTATTGTTGTTATTACTAATATTGAAAGGTGCAGACGGAAAGACCTGTAGTTCCAGTGTACTGAAAAGAAAGATGTTGTGTTCCTGATAACAGGGAAGCATCTCTTTAAAACTGACAACAGAGAAATGAGCCCCCAAAAACCTAGTAAAACTGGGCTGCAGAGATGGAGTCTACATCAGCAGAACAATAGCACTGTAAAGAAAGATGACATAGATGTCTTAAAAATCTTTTTAGCTAAGTGCATCACAAGTAGTTTTGCATTGAGGTAAGAAGGGGAAGAATTTTCTATAATATTCTCTAGTGCTGTTTTCTGAAGTTGTAACCCACTTGTTCTCGGGAGGGGAGTTTGCATAAAACTTTGAGAAAGCCATAATCACACCTTTTCAATGGGGATGAATTTCTTAGTTTCCATATTAATCACACTGAGCTGGTGAACATTGCATCATGCATCTCGACTGCAAACAATCCAGAAAGCGATGCCAAAGAAAATAATTTCACTTTGAACCTGGTGGGAGAGAATTTCTGCCCTATAGGAAGGAACGGGAAAGGACTGTATTTATAGACAAGCCTATTCAACAACTTGATTTCTCCTAGATTGATGTGTTCCTTCTCATGGGGAAGTCGGCGCTTGCTCGCACAGCTTCTCAGATGGAATGACTCTTTGTAATGTTAAAAGTATGAGTCAGTATTTTGCCCACAATAGCCACATTTCAGAACTAGCATGCACACTTTAAGCAGCCTGAAATCAAATAGTCCAGCACCTAAGCATTCAAGAATGGCCATCTTTAGAAGTTTACAGCTTGTTATCTCAAGAATTTGAAATAGCTATTTAAATATTTGGAGGTGCAAGAAGCATTGGAAGTGTTTGTTATGAGGACACAGAGATCTCTCCATTTCCCTCTCATCCACTCCAAAGTCCCACCAACACCCTGCCCTGGAAAATTCTGCAAGTCAGTATTCTCAGAAAACTGATTCTGACAAGAGTGTTAGAGATGATGGGATGCTGAGACATCACCGCTGTCTTAGTGGAGCAACTTGGAGGCCAGAGCACTGGGTGTGTGGGGGTGGGAGGGTGAGGACGGGCACACACTAAGCTACTGGCAGTGGCAGTGAGTCAGAGGCAAAGGAAGAAAACAGTGGCTTATCAGTTTGTTCTTAAAAGAGTTAAGTCTTCTGCACATATAATTACCCCTCAAACTGCCATTGCCATCGTTATTAACAATTGAAGACATTCCCATTTTGATGCCATCTCTAATGATGTATCTTGTCCTTTTTATCTGTCTGGCTTTCCTTTTTCTTCTTTCTTCCTTTTTCTTTTTCTTTTCCTTCCTTTCTTTTTTTCCAGTACTGAGGATTGAACAGAGTGCTTTCTCAATGAGTTACATCCCCACATATTTTTAAAATTTTGAGACAGAGTCTTACAGAGCCAGGCTAGGCTCAAACTTACTATCTTCCTGCCTTAGCTTCCCAGGACCTGTCTTCTCTTTATGGAGCAAATGCCTTGTATTAGGTGCTAGTACAGAAGAAGAAAATGCTTGCTTAGACATGGTTTCTGACCTCGAGGTGATTACATTCTCCTGCGGTGACAGATATTAATCAAATTATCACATCACTGCACATTACATTCTCCTGGGGTGACAGATATTAATCAAATTATCACATCACTGCACATCACTGCACAGTGTTTGTACAACACTGCAACAATGACAAAACACAACAGAATCAGATGTTGTTATGGAAACCTAGAAAGACAGGGTTGGCTGAGGAAGGTGACCAACACTTCCTCCAAGCCTATGATGATCACCTGTAAGGTGAGGAAAAAGGAAGGATGCTGTCAGTCTTAGTAAGGACCACTTTGGGGGCTCCGATCAAACACAGTGTGAGAACAAGACACAGGAAAGGGAGAGTAATCCTAGATGAACTTGGAGAGGCAGGTGCCAGTCACATGGGCCATCAGGAGGCCATTTCCATACATAAGAGCAGTAGGAATCCATTGAATGTTTTAAAGCAAATGGTATCCTGATCAGAGTTATATTTGGAAAACATTGTTCTGGTTCCAAGACAGAAAAGATTAAGAAGGAAAAGATGGTGAGAAGAATACTAGCTGTGACATGTTTGTTTTAGGAGGTTTGGGGGGCTTCTTTGGTGCTCTGTCTGTGGTCTTAATTGGTCTCTTGATCTTGTCTCTTTTCACTGAGCATTTACTAAGTACCGGATATGGTGCTAGGGTTGTGAATAAAAGCAAACACAATCTCAGGCTGATGAAGTTTAACTTTAAAGAATGTTCCATTTACCCTAAATGTGGACATATAAAATTATTGGACCACAAAAGGGAAGAAGTGGGTGAGTTTTCCAGATCCAAGATCCCTTTATGAAGAATATGCTATGCACATGGACAAAGGAAGACTCTTTGTAACTTAAATAAGGGAAGCAGGGTTAAAATTCCAGGCAAGTATTGCAAATAAGTTACCCATATGCTGCATTCTCCAAAAGATGAACTTTGGCAAATGGGAAGATAAATGATGGTCCTCAAACTTTTGGATTTGGACCACAATCTCCAAACAGTCACACTTTGCAAATCCACATCGTCGTTTCCTTAGGGTATATCCTTCTACCTAATAAACTTTTCAAATGTATAATGTTATCTCAAAGTAGTACATATCATTGCTTCAAAAGCTAGATAGAACTATAAAACCTAGAAAATTAAATTCCAGCCCTTGTTCCAACCCTTCAGTGCTTGAGTTCTGTCCCCTGAAGCCAACCACTTAACATTTTGCAATTCTTTTCCCATTATTTGCAGTATTTACCTTGACATCCATAAGTAATATATTATTATTTCTTGAATTTTCCTTTTTATTTTATGATTTCCTATTCTGAGAACTTTCTCTCTCTCTCTCTCTCTCTCTCTCTCTCTCTCTCAATGTCACTCCAATTCCCCTCCCCTATACTTCCAATGACATTACTTTATAATTTTAATGAAATCAGAATTTTATCACTTGACTTATTCTTACTTAAGCAAAATATTTCAAGATCAGATATTCATATACTGCCTTTGTACTTCTTTTCTTATTTAACTTTGTTTTTCCTAAGATTAATGACTGCACTGTAATTAAGCTACTTAGTTTTCCAAAAATCTACCACTACTTTACACTATTCCAAAGAATCTTAAAATTTCTCTCCTACTCTTCAAAAAAAGCCTGATAACTCATAAGTTTCATTTTCTCCTGATATTCCTCTTGGGCACTTGATCTTCCTCACACAATCCAATGGTCCTTTGGCTGTACCCTAGCTGATAGGCTGGCAGCATATTATCCATTCAGCAGCATTCGCCTCTCTGTTGGGCCCACCCCTATGTCCTGGTTCTTAGATCATCTTGCTTTTTGGCTTCCTTAGTTGACTTGGGGGAGCTTGTCTTCCAGAAGGTCAATGGAAGGTAGCAGTTCTGAGATTTTGCCTGTGTGAAAAATATGCTTATACCATTTGTAATTAGTTTACAATGTAGCAATTCTCCTCCCGTTCATCACCTCATTCTTCTTCATCATAGCCACTCATCTTGATAGGTTCACTTCATCAGATCAAGAAATGCCTAGCAGATTAATAAAGCATGGTGTGGGTATGTCTGCATGGGTTGTGGAGACGTGGTCTTGGGCACATTCCTATTTGGCATTGTTAACCTGCTCTGATTCTTAGCTGCCATTAACTAAACAGCTTTGCTTTGTTGTGTCTTTCTTCAATGAGGTTTCTGCCTTGGAGTCTATTTACCGTGGACTGAATCTCCTAAAATAGTTAGCTTAATTTAAAATGAGGGTATTGGGTTATTGTGACTTTGTCTCTGTGAACTGCATAGGAAAATTCTAGAAGTGCAAAGAGGCATGACATGCACGTGCCAACTGAGTAGATTAACTTAATAAATTCATTGAGGAAGCACATGCTCATAAACACATTGTATATTTCTTTACAGGACCTTCAGCAATCCAAAATTGTTGTTATACACTAGATCTTACAAACTTAAAAATCTTCATGGACTAACATTATTGATACAAATATTGTTTCACAAAAGGCAAATTTGGAGAGAAAACGATAGAACGGTCAGGGACACAGATGTCATCTACGACAACCCTCTTTCCTCACTAGCCTCTCTCCTCCCTCACTACTCCCCCATTCTTCATTTTTCATCTTAGAATCACCACTTTGGTTTAAAATGACTCTAAGGCAGGTGTCTGTCCCAAGTAAAGATACCAAGAGGAAGAAAAGTCGGAGTAAATGAGTGGGCAGATGGCCTCAGTGTCCCTTGATACAATGGTGAAGCTCCTTGGCAATGAAAGTGTGCTGACAAAATTGGACTGAATGTCATTGCTCTCACTCTGTTGACAAGAACAACAAAAACAAGATCTCTATTGTGTATTTGTTTATGCCTTGTTTACAGGAATTCTAACCACTGCTTCTTTTGAAAAGTAGAAAATACTTTCTCTACTTAAACTAATACCTTATCAGCTCCCAGTACGTGTACTCATTTAACTTTTGGGGGGTGCAGAAATTTGAAACCTATTTTAGCTGACAGTATAACTGTCTCTTCCCTACAGGAACTAACAATCTCAGAGGCACAGTTTGTCTGATCACTCCGATCTTGGTGATGAATGCCAGGGCCAGAGAAAAATAAATGTGAGGCTCGTCCAAGACCACACACCCAGAGAGGGGAGTGTCAGGCCCAGAACTCAGTTTGGAGTTTTCTTTGAGACATTAACTGCGTTGGTGGCTTCTTCCCATTAAAAAAAAAGAATAGCAATAAAATAACATTTGCTTAAAAATGAATGAATGTAATTCAGATGTGCCATCAACAAATGGAGGCTGTGACTGAACAATTTGGTGAGCTGTATGTTCTCTGGGTGCAGTCAGCATTTCCTCCTCTGATTTCCTCTGTCCTTTCATGTGTATGACAGCAATCACATAAGAATGGACTTCATGATGTCACTCTGGATCTCTGAGAATGCTGTCGTTTCCTATTGGCATCTCCTAGATCCTTTCTCCCTCCTTGACAGGCCAGAGGGTGGGGCGGGGAGTGGGAGGGAGATACCAAACTACTGATTATTTGTGTTTTGTTTCATTTTGCTTTCTGTTCTGTTTTGTTTGTGACACCATGACACTATTGATTGAATCCAGTGTTTCACCCTGAGCTACAACACCAGTTACCTAGGATAGGCTGAAATTCGCAATCCTCTATATCAACGTCCCAGAGGACTGGGGCTATAGACTACTTTTATTGTTTTATTTTAAAAGTTCTTTGAATTCCCCAAATCATTTGTCTCTACTCCTTTTCCCTCGCCTCTGCTGACCTAGCCCTCTAGGTTACTAACCCTTTAGTAGACCATGAATGTCACACCAGCACCAGCTATGGAAGTAGCTGATTGTTTGTTTGTTTGTTAGTTTGTTTAGATAAATAAATTGCCCAATAGTTGGTGGAGAGGACATCAGGAGCACACCGTAAGTGCCTGCTGGAGCCAATTTTAGAAAGATCTAACTGCAAGTTAAGGAGGGGCTGCAGCGGAGCCAGGCACAGAGTGAGAGGAGGCATGTGAACATCACTGCTGCACAATTTCTCCAGCTCTGATAACCAAGCTCGTGGCTCCTCTCAAAGGCAGGCTCAAGACCCCTCAAGGGACGTTGCCCTGGTTACAATTTCTGCAAAGGCCAAATAAATGATGATTGATATGTTTGTCAAGCTCTATCACCAAAACAAAAGTATTTGCACGTGGGTTTGCCAAATACGACCTGTTACCACACTTTTTTGCCTATTCAAATGTTGATTGCATGTTCTGCAACATGAGTGTTCTTGCATATGATTTATTTAGCTTTGCAATGAAAAGAAACTATAACTCAAGAGAAGACGAAAATATGCCTGCCAGGATTACTCTCCTAAACTGGTTTATTTCTTTTTAAGTCACAAAAGCACAAAGGACCCAGAGTCTCTGATAATGAACATAATATATGATTGCCATAAAAAGTTCACTCTCCTTTCAATTTCAATTTACCTCACTATAAATCAGCGATCCACTTAATCAAATATTCTTCCAGTTTAATTGTTTTATCTTGCTTTTATGTTAAATCTCACTGAGTTACTGCTGGCAACAGTCTTCACATTATAGAGAAAATGTCAGTGGTTGGCCCATAATTACAATAAAACGCAAACATTGGTTCTGAACATTAACCAGATTGGGGGGAGCCCTCACAATCTCACTGGACCAGTGAGACAAATTCAAGTCAGAAAGTACACCAGGATTAGGTGAGCTGGCCATCCATCTGCCATCAAAACACAGAGGGAGGGCTACGGCTTTCAAGCTAACTAGAATTTTCTTTCTGGGTTTTTTTTTTCTTCTTCTTCTTCTTCTTCTTCTTTTTCTTCTTCTTCTTCATAAATGTCTTTCATTATTCTCTTACTGGGCATTTAAAACTCTATTTGCTTGTCTCTTAAATTCTCCAGGCTGACACTGTCCGTTTAAGCATTGCAGTACTTGCCTGTACTAGCCCGGCAGTTCCCATGAGAAAGTATGTCAGCACAATGTTTAGTGGAAGGACAGAGTGGAACTTCAGGGTTGTGATGAAGGGTACTTCCTGGGTATCGTAAAGACAAGAAACTGTCCCTGGTGAGCAATTTGGTTCTGTACACAAGAAAGAAAGAAAAATGAATTCCATGTTATTGATTGATAAACACCTTTCTGACAAGGTCCTTTGGGACAGTGTAATCGAATAGGTACTGTGAATGCCAGACCTGGAGCAGGGTCCCTGGGTGATGCTGTTTGGACATATCTCACTGGCAGAGACTCTTTCACTTTCAAAAGAATACCTTGTATACATTTTTACATTAAAATTCTAAAAGAATTTTAAATAGAGAATAAGGATATAGCCAAACCAGTCTACCTGCTTTTTCCAATAAGTGTAAATATTTCCAAAACAAAAGAGCTTCCTTTGGAGGCTTATTTACTGTTTTTTGCCTTAATTTCATAGGCACACAGTGAAAGTCACCTCGGGTATTTACCCATATTGCAATTGTGAAATTACCCATGTTGCAATACTGATTGATGTCTCTTGACTTGTTTCATATAGCATACAAGCCTATATGAAACTTCAGTTGCCTGACACAAAATTAAAATATGTTTCCTAAACAACTTTTCTTAAAATCTGAAAAATAAAAATGTTTTAAAGCTCACCCAGGTAATATAAATTTTATTTTAGGCATAGATGCAAGTATTAATCAGAATCAAAAATATTTTGAAGGTATTTTTTTAAGTTTAAAAGCCTCTATTGTTTAAGTAATATCTGAGTTCTGAGAATTGCTCAGAAATCTCTTGAAGAATCACAAAAAGCTTGTTTAATACTAGACCTTAGTTATATAATTATCTATAAAATATTGAGATATGTTATAATGGCATTTGTTTTTATTTTCATACTTATCACATCTGACAAGTTTAGTAAAATAATATGTATTAAATACATAGATATAATTATCACAAGGGAGTGAATCTAGGGAAAAGACATGAAAAATATCCCATTAAAGAAAAAGCCTTTAAATGGGACATTACTCACATTTCTGCAAATGGAATTTTCTGATTAACTACCATATATTATATTATTTGAATAACTTTAAGAAAGATTAATTCCCAAGCTCTGTGGCCCGCAGTATTTTTTCCTGGCTGAAATTGGACTTTAAAACAAAACGTCAGCAATGCAAAGCTACGATTCAAGTTACAGGTTGAGAAACTTCGAGTACAAGGCAGTTAAAAGTGATTTAGGAAAGGCAAAATCATTCTTTCACAAATATGTATGTTCAGCTTGTAAATTGATATATCAAAACCACAGCCTGAATATAGCAATTTGTCTCCCCTTGCTTGCTATGGTATATTCCGCAGCTGCCTGCCAGATAATATACCGATTGTAACTTTCCTAATTTACAGAGCCTTTAAGGCTAATCTCCTGGGCCAGCCTAAAGGGCTTCTTCATCCATTGAAATGCCAGAATAATTGAAATTGTCTTCAGCAGACAGTCAGGCAATAATGAATATTTTCTCTGCTGATTGCATGCCAAGGTTACACATAGTACTGCAAACAGAAAGGATCCCAAATCAAGCCTCCCGAGAGAAAGGCAGCCACTAACCTTTGGCACGAGGTACAATACCCATGGCTTCTCCTGTTCACAGGCTACTGAAGCCACCCACGCCCACCAAGCTTTTCTGTACCCTGCGGGGCAGCCCAGTTGCCAGGTGAACAATGATCCCAATGGCTTCCCCGAATCTCCAGAGGCAGATTCAAGGCTGGGAAAGGTTGGGGTATAGATTTTCCAATGGGGTAAGCAGATAGATGGGCGGGAGGCTGCTGTGGAGAGTAGGAGGAAATACAGAGCAGCTAATCAAAAGAAAAGGGCATTGATGGGGCTAAGACGCTTGCCTGTCGACCCCAACAGCCTTTCCCATACCTCTGAGTAGCCTTTGTGAATGCTGGGAGTGGTTTCCTGATGGAGAATCCCCTGTACTGCTGCTTCACAGCAGTCTTAAGGATGTGCTGACTGAAATTAAAGCATTAGGTAGCTAGAGTGAATTTGTAATCATTTTGGAAAAATCTGAAGACCAGTTTAACGTTCAGCTATGAAAAAGTTAAAAAGGTAAAATGTCAAGAAGTTTTGCACTAATCTTTACTTTCAGCAACTAATGTGAGCTTATTGCTATTCCCATGGTTTGCTTTTGGGGAGGAAATCTGGAAATAAGAACTCCCCTAGGACACCAGATTAACAAAAAGGACAGATTAAAAAGAAGGCATCACAATTTACAAGAGAAAAAGAATATAAAACCCACCGTTCTTGCAACGCAGGAAGTATTAAGCATATGTACCAAATATGTGGAATGCATGTTAGTTTTCTATTGCTGTTTAATCAATTAGCCCCAAATTGAGCAACTTAAAACAGTCATGAACATTTATTATTTCATACACTGTCTCAGGCCAGGAATTCAGGAACAGCTGGCCAGTTCTGGCTCAGATTTTCTCTCCAGGTTGCAGCCAAGCTGTTGCAGGCATCCGAAGGTGGCCTGGGCCAGCAGCCTCCTCTTCCCAAGTGACCCCTCTCAGTAATGCTGCTTGTTTGTTAGCAGGAGGTCCCCATGTCTTGCCACAGGGACACCTGTTTAGGGCTGCATGAATGTCCTTGTGATACAGCAGCCACCTTTTACCCAGAGCCAAGTGTCCAACAGTGGAGCCATCATATCTCTTGTGCTCTGCCTCAGAAGTATACACATTTTTGCCACAGCTCCCAGGTATACAGGTGGGCTACACTTCACAGCGGAAGGACCACATGAGGACGCAAACACCAGCCATCTTGGGGGTTGCCACCACATGTACAGACCCCCTGGTCTTCTGGGCTCAAATGACCCAAGCCATTGCACTAGTTTCAACAGTCTCGCACGTGATCTTTGTCCTGGGTGGGGGGTGAGGAAGTCTATCTTTACATGTGTTTTTCCTTCCCAGTTCTGAAGCCCAGGATGGTATTTCCACTACGTCCACCACCGCTAACCCCTGGTGTCCTCGCTGGCTCACTCCCATATTGTGGTGCTTCACTGTACCACTTTGTCACCTAAGAAATGTCTCCCAAATGGCCCTAGCAGACGCCAAAGTGACATGTACAATTTATCAGTCCAAAAAAAAAAGGGAGGGATGGGAGGAGGGGTAGAGGGAAGGAAGAAGGAAAAAAGAAAATGAGAGAGAAAGGGAAGAAAAAGAGGCAGGGAGGAGAAAAATAGAGTGGGGAAAGATACATCGCTCATACTTACTTAAAATACAATAGAAACAAGGAATTGCTTGCACAAATGACAGTAAACTGAGAAGCCATGAAGAATATGAGACAACTCCCTATTCTTAGGCTGGAAAAAACAAGGAAGGAAGCAATGTTCCCAAAGGGAGAGGCCACCATCCCAGTAGAAGCTGAAACCTAAATAGATTTATCCATGGGTGGAAGCAGGAATTGTGGAGACAAAGGAAGAAGAATACCCATCTTGTCCTGCCAAGCTCCCCGTTGACAGAGTCCTGCTGGAAACTAGCGGGCAGAGGAGCCAGCGGAGATCCACACACCACGGTTGCTTAAGGAGAGCAGGAAAGAGGTAAGAGCAGTCCAGCTGAGGCCGGCACATATATTCATCCTGATTTAGACAACATAGTGCTGAACTTTTTCACTTAACATTCACCTGAACCTTTTTGCATTCTACATAATATAACTATTATTTTTAATTTCTATGCATCTTCCTGTTACATACAAGGGGTCCACGTGACCTAGTCATTTGCACAGATTTGTATCTCTAGGTTATTTCCATTTCTGCATTTTCAAGTGATAAATCAGCTAATACCTTCACTCTCTAGTTATTTTCTTCTCAGATATATTCTTAGAGTAAATTCTCAAAAATTATCATTGTTGGATTAAAGAATGTCAGCATTTTGATGCCAACTGATACTGCAACTGACACCATTGCCTGGCTGCTCCTCTTCCTGCTTCCAATATAAAATGAAGGTCAAAGTCACGGTACCTCAGGACTCGAGCTCACATCTCCAAGAGCAAGAGAAATGTCAGCCCTTTCAGAAGGTCTGTATTTTGAAACTGCAGCAAGAGCAAAGGCAACATCTTTCCTGAGACGGGACAGACCTTGGAGGAAGGCTGCTGCGATTAACTCTGCAAAGGATGGCTGACTTCTCTAGCATATGACTAGAATAATTTTTAGTTCAGTGTTGATCTTAAAGAAAAATGAAACCTCGCCGTTCTTGTTTCTGGGAAACAATAGAGGGCTTGAGGCAAGCTGGAGATGAAGAGTACCTTGCAGCTGACAATGTCCCATTTTTGACTGTGATGTTCCTTAGTTGTCTCAAAATATCCGGATCTGGGGGGGAAAATGTATCATCTTGAAGTTTCCATTGCTCTCTTACAAGACAATTGCAGTACAATAGCTAAAGGCCTGTGTGTATGAACTAAAGGAATCTTGAGAGATCTGGACAGGAGCTTTCAAAGTGTGGTCCACCCACAAATTGTTGGTCCCTGGGGACAGCAAGTGAAGCCAAAGATCGAGCACAAATGCATGGAAACTTCCATCATATTTTGCTATTACAGTGATACTTCTATCGTATTTTACATTGTCTGCAATGGATTGAGAAAAAAGAAATCCTTTCTTTGTAAAAGCATTGTTAGTCTGCTAAGCCAGCTTGGATAATGATCTTGAGTTTGCCTATATCACTGATTGTACCTACCTTATATGTATCAAGAATTCAAAGCAGTAGCCCAGCAATAAATGTCCAATACACATTAGAGTAATAATTTACATCAATCAATATTTTACAGCAAATGAATTCTCTTAGTCTGAGATTGTTTTTACATGCTAAGGTGGTAATGAATATAAATGTTAAATTATTTGGCTTAATTAATAAGGAAAGCTTATTTTTTTTAGATAAATATGTGTTGAGGAATTGAATGGTCTAAAAGGGACTAAAGATCTCCTTATTTGATCTGATCAGTTAGTCAGTAACTAGGTTAAGCACCAAGTAAGTCTTCACACCAGAGCACAAAAGCTGGCCAACCAGGCAGACTTAATTGTTCAGAGACAATAACGAGAAGTTTAGTGCAGAGTAACCAGCTGTCTAGAGGGTCTGTGCTGAACAATTTGTATTTGTTAGGATTCCTTTCAATCAAGAATACCAAGACTAGTACACACACCAAGTTAGCCACAAAGACCGACAAATACAAATCACTTCCAGTGATGCTAATCTTCACTTTAAAGGAGGTTTCTTTTGTTTCTATGCTGGACAGGGAGGTGAGAACTCAGGCACAGCTGTGAGAGGTTAAGTTGCATTCATATCACACATAGAAACCGCTCACACGCTTACATCTTTCCCTCGGCACAGTGTAGATAGCTGACAGCACGGCCTGGGTTTTAAGGCAGACTGACCTGGGTTTAAATTACAACTGCATCATTTACCAGCAGGGTGACATTGAGCAAAGCACTTATTTTTTTTTTTTTTTCATGTCTGTGTTTTTCCAAAATGAGGTTAATAATAATATTTATAACCCCAATCACAAGATTAGTAGGACAATTAAATGACGTACTGCATGGCTTGGACTTAAATAAATACTCCACAAACATTACATTTTCCACTTTATTCATCTCCTTAGATTCAACCTTGCTGCATTTTTTATTAATCTAGCTGTTTCCCGCTAGAATTTTGTCACATTCTCTAAGAATAAGAATATATGGGAAATTGCTAGGAAAGTAGTAGACCTAATCTCTTTTATGATACTTGTAATCAGGGATAGAAAGATAACAAGTAAAATGACATGTTATCTCATAGCAGAGTGTACAAATGATTGATAGAGCTACCAAACATGGAAAACCAATTTTAAAACTTAGTCCTGAACAATTACAGCCTAGAACAGAGATGTACATGTTGTAGGTAAAAACAATGTGGGATCTCCATCAAACCCATCTAGAAAAGCGATTGATGTAGAGAATCACAGCAGGCACTGGTCCAAAAGCACCATTATCTTTCTGATATCCAGAAGAAGGACACTGCTGCATACTGGAAGGTTGCTTACAGAGAACAGCTACACAAAGCACACAAGGAGGTCCTGGCTGTGGGCAGTATGCCATGCGTTGAAAGGAACAAAGGCGCCTGGTACACTTAGCTGACAACTAGTGTGCAGAACCTCTCCGCACAGCAGGGAAGGAAGACAAGGCCAAGTGTGCACATCTGAAGCTGCTCCAAGGAAAGATCAACCACAGCTGGTGCTGTGTGGGGGTCTATCCCAATGGAGACCTCATGAAACAGCTCTCTGACTCAATGGAAACCAGTCTTATGTAACACAGTCTTTTCTGCATTGATGTGTACTGGAGTTAGTTTGCTTTTCTAAAAACAGAAAGTTTGAGTTTAGTACAGAGGACTAAATCTATTGGCCAGATACATGTTTCTCATCCTTCATACTCTGCATTTTGAGTTGGTTCCTGAGCATCTTTGAATAAGCAGTTTGCTTTGATTGAAACTCATTGATTGCTGGGGATAGTGGCTCATGTCTGTAATCCTTGTACTCAGAAAGCTGAGGTAGGAGCATCACAAGTTCAAAACCAGCCTAGACTACATAGTGAGACCCTATCTTAAAACAAAACAGAAGCAACAAAACAGCCTAGAGATTATCAAGTAATTATTCAAATTTGTAACTAATTCTTCCTATGTGGAATAAAGTAACAACTAAAACAATGTTTTTTAACTTGCATAATTTTCTAAAATGTATTTCAGCACTTGGGTAAAAATTAAAGATGCCTTTGAACTAATACCTTATTTATGAGACCATTCCCTGGTGAGCTATTTATAGCTACTGACAGATTATAGAAAAAAGTCAGCTTTATAATATTCACTCTAAAAACTAAAGGAAACCTTGTATATGAAATCATCATTACTTATGATTTTAGTAGTAAACCCGTGCAAAATATTATGGATAAAATGTGGCACAAACTCACTCTTATCAGTGCAACACACAATTACAAAAACTACAGAAAATAAAAATGTTGGCAAATGTGGAGAAATTGGGATACATTGTACTATTCGTGGAAATACGTTACAGCTCCTCAAAAATGTAAAAATACAATTAGGAGTGGATTGATGGAATCTCTTCTGGACATTTTTTTCAACAAAATTGAAAGCAAGATTTTGAAAACAATCTTGTACAGCATGCTCATAGCAGTATTCCTCACCACAGCTAAAACATGAAGCAGCCCAGGTGTCCACATCAAGAAATGAGATAGACAAGCAATCCGTAACATTGAATAACATTGAAGTGCAATGGAATACTATGCAGCATTCAGAAAGGAAACTCTGGTAGTTTCTATGATGTGGATGAATCTTGATGAGATTGTGGTATCTGAAACAAGCCCATCACTCAAAAAAGGCAAGTTTACATGATTCCACTTGTGTGAGGTATTTAGAGTCCAAATCACAGAGACAGAAAGCAGATGAGCAGTTCCCAGGAGCTGGGGAGGGGAGAATGGAGAGTTATCTTCCATGGCTTTAACTTTAAAATTGTTTAGTTTTAGCTGTATAAGATAAATTATGGGGAAGAACAGTGGAGACAGTTGCACATTACAAACACCACTAAAATAAATGTACATTTAAAAAATAATTAAGATGGTAAATTTTATGTGTATTTTTACCACAATAAAACAATTGAAGGAAAAACACAATATATGAATGCTGGAATTACAAGCATGTAACATTTCACCTACCCCTGGTTCAACTCTCTTAAAAAGAGTCCTTTGGAGCCACAGGTATAGCTCAGTGGCTTAGTGCTTGCTTGGCAAAAGCAAGGTCCTGAGTTTGATTCCCAGTACAACAGATAGATAGATAGATAGATAGATAGATAGATAGATAGATAGATCATAAAGAGGAGTCCTTTATTTCTTCATGCCCATGAAAAACACCCTTGTCCAGGAATCAGCATTTGCCATCTGAATGATCAGAAAAGCCCTGATACCTTGCTGCCTCTATTGTGCCTTTTCAGACCATTTCCTACCAGAATCATCCTTTTAAAATTTATACATACATATGCACACAAAATAGCTGAGATAGTTATACTACTAATCATTATTCATTCATGGAAAAGAAAGGTTTGCACCTATATTGTTTGATCAATTTTTCATTCCTATATCATGTAATATGAGCAACTACTTTGAAGATAACAATATGTAATGAAGTAATCATTGTTAATCTCCTACAATCTTGTTTTGAAATTTTGTACCATTATTTTTATTGCTTTTTTAAAACTAAAAAAAAATAATAATAATAAAATCTATACATTTCTTTAAACACTGTACTCCTTTGACTCAGCGGTTCCCCAGTCCTTAGGAAAACGTGAGTCCACCTCCCAATTAAGCCCATCCTACATCTGGTGGCTGCCCACTGCTCTTACCTTCTATTTTGCTCCCCACTCCATACATACACACGCGCGCGTGCAAACACACACACACACACACACACACACACACACACACACTTCACTCTCAGCTCCTTGAGGCTTGGAGCTCTGTCTCACTCAGCCTTTGCCTGCAATGTCTTCTTCTGGGAAGATTCTCTTCTGATTGGCTATTTCTAACTCTCATTCAGGATTTAGAGCCTTTCCTGTCTCCTAAAGATAAGGTGCTTCTCCTATGTGCTCAGAACAACCCTTGTTTACTCCTGTCCTTCTCCAAGGACACACTACGTCTTATTTCCAAGGTTCTCCCAGAAGATGGGTCCCTGACACAGCAATTAGCCCTTATTATTTATTTATTCCATGGATGGATGGATGAATGAATGGGAAAGTTGATGGCAACTCTTTTCAGTGACTTGATTTATAGGAGAGTCCAGAAAGATAAAGAGAAAATATATACACAAATCTAATCAGATGACATTGTAGATTGCAAGGATATCAAAGTTTTTTGAACAATCAAGAAATTCATTAACTTTCACTCATGTTTTAGTACAATGATTCCATATCAATTTTTGCACTGAAGATCTGATTTGAAATTAATTTTTTCCCTCAATTCTACATCTCAAGGGTAGACTAACAAGGAAGCACTCATCACCCAGATCTTCCTGATAGGGAAAGACAACTATCTATGGAGGCAGAGCCTAACGCTTGA
The DNA here is from genome assembly GCF_034190915.1 of Cavia porcellus. NCBI lineage: Eukaryota > Metazoa > Chordata > Mammalia > Rodentia > Caviidae > Cavia > Cavia porcellus. The sequence continues at coordinate 45,512,816 of NW_026947496.1, forward strand.
GACAGGTCAAGCCTTTGCATTTTTCCTAATTGTTTGGTGCAGGCTTCTTTCAGAAAGTTGCCAGATTAAGAGCTAATTTGCTTTAGATTTGCCTGATGCAAAGCTTGGCTCTTGCTTGGGCTTTGTTGCTCACAGGGTAAAGTGTAATTTTCTGACTCTTCCCAACTCCTTACTTGGAGACAGTAATCCACTCTGTCTCCTCTTAATTAAAGCAAATAACCCAGTTCACAATAGTAGTTCTGAAGCCCCTGGTCCTCTCATTCCCTCCTTGCAAGGAGCTAATTGATTTCCAAATGATAATGGTGTTTACATTAGAAAGCCAAACCCCTTGTATTTAGCCCTTAGCTCATTTTAAACCTGCCAGTCTCATGAATATCAAATGGCCAAAATATCTCCATTGTGATTGGTGACTTTTATGGGGTCAGGTGTCAGTCCGAATATATTTAACAAGCTCATTGGGTGATTTCTGCTTTATATGTTCAACGCTTATATTCCCATCCCATTAAAAAAAAAATGAGGAGTCTCTTTGGAACTTTACAGGAATTGCTTTTGCTACTTACAATGTCATCCAAGGTAACTCTGAGGTCATATGTGAATCTAGATTTTTAAGAATGATTTTTTTAAGTCACATATATGAGAGTATTTTCAAAATGAGGTTCAGGCAAGAATGTCACGGTATTTGTCATGCAAGAAAGGAGCAGGAATTTCATTTCCCAAAACTGAGTTTTGTTGTTCAAGGCACTATTCTCTGAATGTGTTCCTGAGCACAGTAAATTGCTCAAACAACCCAGGGGGCAGGGGGTTGCAGTCAGGTAACACTTTAATACAATCACTTTCTAAGTAATTAAAACAGTAACTAATTTCTCTCATAATTAAAAACTTTGCTCATTGGCACATCCATCCATCCTAATGCCATACTTAGCAAATACTTTCATTTTTTAAGAGTGCTACTTCCAACGCACCAGGCACTCTCCTATCAAGAAAAGTACTGCTGCGATTTATGGAAACCTTTCTTCTCTGGATTCTTAGCTCAATCTTGCACATTCTCTTTTCAAGTTGCTGCCTTCCAGTCCACCACAAAATAGTTTTCTCTCACATTATTTCGTAGCTACAATGTTATTGTATGTCACCTTGATAAACTGTAGGTAGATAGAGGATACACATATAACAAATCATAGATTTGGAGACTAATGTAAAAATTATTATATACTTTGTACATTTAAATATATACAATAGCTCATTAGGAATAATATTTTAAAGATTAAGGAGAATTAAATCTAACCAAGATTATATTTATTCAAAGTCTCCCACCTCTTCGTAGTAAGAACTTGAATCCAAAAATAGCACCTTTTCAGCACATATGTTCTCCTCTAAAGGCAGTTTCTCATCTGCTCTTTAGAGCCCATTTAGTATCCACAGTGAGTCTAAAGCCAAACAAATATTTTAAAATCCAGTGTTCTTGATAATAACTTCTCTTTGGGGACAAATGTATATAAGCCATGACTCTCCAGGTAAAATCCCACACTGAACTACAAAGGTGTCTAAGTTCTTTGATCACAGAATTCTGCATCGCTATATATTATTTTAATAAATGACTCATTGGCTAGGGCTTGAGAAGTTTTGTTTTGTTTAATTAGACAGATTGTTCATTTAATTATATTCTATCACAGGATTGGTCATACGGATGTTCAAATGGCAGCATGTGTCCCAGAGTGCCCAGAGCTAAAAACAATACAGAAGAGATGTGGCCCCTGCCCTCCAAGAGTGTACAGGAAAAAGAGAAGTGTGGAGGGCTTAGTACAGCACCCTGGACATCAAAAGGAATGCTGTCCAACCCTCTGCTTCTGAGGAATGAAAGTGACAGTCACCTCACAGAAATCGCATCTGGCTGTGGCTATGGCTCCTACACACATGGCAAGAGAAAGTTGGCAGGAGCCCTGAATGATAACATCCGAGGATGCTCTCACTGCAGGAAGGACAAGAGAGGGAAGCAAAAGTGAGGCGAAAGTACCACACAGGGCTAAAGCCCACAGCTGTCCCACCGGCAAGCAGACGCGTTCACAAGGCGCAAACATCAGGGTCGATGCTTGAAGAGTCTGGAAAACTAAAAAGCAATTTTCATAAACTCTCTAATATAGCTTTAAATAATAAAAAGCTTAAACTGTCTCTGACAAAAGAAAGTCTCCTTTGAAAGGATTCCAGAAAACCATGAAATGCTGTTGATAAGGCTGTGCCAATTTGTGAAGCTTGCCACAATCTGCAGCTCACATTTTTTTTCCCCATTTTCTTCTTTCTTTCAAGAAAAAAATTCACCGAGCTTTGTTAGGCTCAGAGCCTTCAATGGCAACAACAACAACAACAACAACAACAAATGTTCTCTAAAGCTGAAACCTCTTTTCCCCAATAGCAAAGGAGCTGTGCGTTGACACATTTGATTTATTCCACGGAAATAAAGTCAAAATAGCCTTTGCAAAACTGGAGGAAACATGCTTGATGGGAAGCTCCGGTAGGGATGTGTAAGCTAACTCACAAAGTTTCTCCTTTTATCATCCATTGTATTCAGGATTAATTATAGGCTTACTTGAATCTCACACTTCACTAGGAGGTTTACCCACCAAGACAAAGCAGGCTGATTGGCGTTTTGTTTGTTTTTGATTTTTTTGTTTTTTTAACTATACTTCTAACTTGGTAGAGTCTTAACTTTCATGATGTTTTGCTTACCTGATTGTTTTAGGCACTTTTCTTCCTCTGTGTCAACCAATTATTTTCAATTAGACTGATAATTGCATTGTATAGTTGAAAGGCTCAATTAATATCTTTAAAGCAACACTGTTAAGTAGCGTTTAGTGGAAATTTTATATTTGGCTGTCAAGAAATAATCATGGCTTACATTCACAGCGCACCTTTCATCCTGAAGGATACCAAGGCACTATTATAAATTTCATACACTTCATGACTAATTATAAGCCCAAATCCTGTCACTCCAGCACTCTGCATCCTGTTGGAGGCACAGAATGGTAGACAAACTCAGTAGCTTGTGGAAAACAAATGTTAAACTAGGTCTTAAATAATTGCATCCATGATGGCAATGGAGCCCATAGAAGGTGACTGGTCTGAGGATGCCTGGAAGACTATTCCCCTCACTACAACACCCAGTGAGTAGCTACTAATCCAAAAAGAGGTACTTACGTGTAAATGGTGAACCCCTATTCAGGGATGGAGAATGGTGATCCCACACATCATAACCACGCTGTGACTTTCACTTTTCAATAGCTGAAACAAATGCATCACCACCACTCAAGCGTCCGTGCAGCCCATACGCCATCACTGCCATTACCAGGTGTCCACTCCAGTCTGGCTCAGGGCTGCTCAGCTGACTTGCTGTAGCATTAGCTGGGATTCTAGCCGTGTGCATACAGAAGATGGGATTTTGAAAATTCCTTTGCCAGGTTTTAGGAAGTGCTTAACTTAGGGAGGTAGAGATGGGCATGTGGGGGAAATGGAAAACTTCTGATCTCCCCATAGTGACCTTTCCCACAGCAGACTAAAACACTGAAATGTGGAAGCTGGGGGTTTAGCCCAGCGGCATAAGCGCCTGCCTTGAAAGCAAGCAGTCATGAGTTCGATCCCCGGTACCGATAAAAAGGAAAAAGACAAAAAAAAATAAAAATAAAAATAAAAAACACTGAAATGTGAATGTGGAACCTATAGATACCAATGTTGATGAGTCTATGGAGAGACAAAATGGGATGAGAGATCTGGAGGTCCTAAGGTCCCTGAGATGAGGTACTCATATATTTGTTCAACAGATACTTTTTTATGTGTTGAGGAACCTCCTGTGTGATAGGACCTGAAAACAGCCAAGAAGACAAAACATTCTTGCTCTCAAATTGGAAAAGGTAAAAGAGATCATGAAAGGATAGAATAAAATAAAAGTTTCTTCCACTCAAAAATTATAAATTGAACCCTTACTTCCAGGCTAGTCTTATTCTGAGATGGAGTAAGAGCAGAGACTCTGAGAAAAACTGGTTCCCTCCTTCAGAGAGGCTTGGAGTACAGGATCAGAGGTTCCCTCAAGCCGATTTGTCACTCAGACTGACAAAAAACAATAAAGAAGTACCTGGTCAGAGGAGATACTAACCCAGCACAAGGAGACAGCGGTGACCTCATCAAGATGGTGAGACTGTAGGAGCAGCCAAAGGGATGTGAGATGGACGGGAAACAAGTCAGCTGGAAAAGAGCAAATAATTCCTAGAGGGGATGTTTTTGCCCAAAAACCAAAACAGAATTTCTGCATAGGAAAGATTTGATAAAGAGGTATTGGGCAAGAGGCCTAGTGAAGATGCAACCATAAAATCTTGGCTCCTGTAACTGTCTTTCTGGAGCCCGATGGGGAGGAGGGCAACAGATAAGCCCAGAATGACCTGGAATCCCAGGAGCGGGTCAAAGGGAACTGACTGTCCAGCTTGGGGAAGAGACATGGTGTCTTCACCTGCTAAATTTCTGCTTTTTTTGTTAATATATGTTTGTGATACATGGTAATACCTAGGTAATACCTGGTATCTAGGTAATACCATGGTAATACTAGATAATACCTAGTTTGAGGTGTTGATATATTCCTTCCTCTGCTCTCTCTTCCTTTCCCAGATTCCCTGCCTATCTCAAAACTGGTTACCTCTGTTTCCGATCATCTTTCCTTTAACTTTACTCTTTGAATTTAAAGTTGGTACACAGACATTTCTGCCACTCAGTTCAAGTACCTTAAACAGCTGCTTCAACGAAGGAAGAAGGTGACCGTAAAGACGGGGTCATTTTTGAAATCATAGTTGTGTGGGGAAGAAATACAATCATGTTCGTTCCCCAAAACACCCAAATGTTGCAAATGGGCTTGTACTGAGCCTGTTACCCATCCAGTAGAGAAGTGAAACTATGGAATGCAGAATGGGAAAGGATCACAGGTGGAAACACTTCCTAAATCCCTGTAGTATCTTTCTCCACAGGTCTATCATAGCAGGATGCTCTCCACGGCATGGCACCCACGTATACCAACTCCTCTCCTGCGGCGGGGCGGCTGCCTGGCCATTAGATTGCAGAAAGTGCCGTTAACATAGACTGCTGGGAGATTTAAGTAGACCTCGCAGGCACGAAAATTCTATCTACTCTTTCCTATTGGTGCTAGCCACATCCCTAAGGACCCTGCACTTTTCTTACTGGCCATTAATATCAACTTTAAGCAACAGTTATTTTTATGAGCTGAAAACTCTCTTTCCTACTCCTAGTAATTGTGATCCCTAAGTTCTTTACGTATTTCCTACTTTATGTGGACTCACAGACAAAGGCAGCTGTGAAATGACATTGAAATGCGTGTCTTAGCCTGGATTTCAGCTTTTCTCAGGACAAACCCTTTGGCCACATGACATCAAGGGTTAGATTTCTGTCTCTTTCCAACTAACATGCTAGTTAAAGGGACTTTCTTCTTCACTAATAGTGCTTTGAATCTTAAACTGTCAAGGCCATCAGACGACAGAATCAATCGTGCCATACTTTCCAGAGATTCAGAATTCTACTATCACGACATCAGCAAAGTGGAGACAAAGTGGGTAGTATTATTTCTATTTTGGAGATAGATTTAAAATGCCCAAAATTAGATGCAAAGTATTAAGACAATTGTCGCTCGGCAGGGTGAGGACTGGTACCGACTCCACTGCTGCACTCCGAGCCCAAGGCTCTGACATATTGTCCTTATGATGACAACACAGCAGATGTGGCACTCAGTGTTTTGCATGGAGTATCTCATTTAATCAACAAAAGTACCTCAGCCGGTGGACACTATAGGATGCTTGGTGAAGCCAAAGAACTGAGATCAGAGAGCTGGGCAGCTGAGTCTTAAACCTAAGATGACTTACTCCAGCATTCAGTCCTTCACTCATGTGTTAGGCAAGCATTTGTGTAAAAAATAAAATGTGTTGACGCATTTATTCAGTTTGAGTGACAAGCTTAAGACAAAAGAAATTCCTCTATGTTTTCAGCGTCCCAAGGAAAGTGATTCCAACAACTATGGTAACTTCTGGTGGAGTAATAGGCAGAAATGTTACAGAATTGAAAAGTCTGAATTGGATTTTAATCCAGGGATAAAGAAAAGGATACAGAGTCAGAGACAGGGACGGGAGCATTGAAGTCAGTGCCCAAGCAGAGACACAGATGGGAGAGGGATCAGACTAGACGAGGTGGGTGCCAGGACATCCTCATGTGCTCTTGCCCTGATCTTAATGCTTCTGCCGACGGGGTTCTCCCTCAGAACCAATCGGCCCTCTTGTATCATTCCCCAGATCAGATGTTGCCAGCTGTCCTAGACTCTACATGTCCTCTTCTCAATTTATAGTTGGTTACCAAAGGGCCTTTATTTGAATCTTGAATGCTCTTATCTTCTGACAATAATCCCTAGATTCTCTTCAAACAATTGTTTTTCCCCACCTCTGTTCTTCCTCTCCCTTCTACTCCGCTTCTTTTGTTTTTTCTCTGGAAACTTCTTTCCTCCTTTCAAGACTTATACTTCCTTGGTCAGTCATGATGGAAAAGTCTTGTAATTCCAGTTTCTAAACAACTTAGTTATGCAACAAGTACTTATTGCATAATCCCAAAGATGGCGGTGGAAGGAATAAAAGGAATATATACGGCAAGGTGTGTGCCCTTAAGGGACTTGCTTGGAGAGATAAGACACAAAAGGAACTCTGGAATCTTAGGAGAATGCTATATCTGAGTTTTCTGGCTCCTAGATGGCTGCAATTTCTGTTCTAATTGCCTCTTCTTTTCCCTTCCAATTTAACCCTGGCAAGTGATTTTAAGATCCAAGAAATATTCCCTAACATTCCCCCACCTGAATTAACTTCAGCATCTAACCCCTACTACCTGCTCCAGCAGTCAGAGAAGACTGTGTCCAATTCCCTAATTCACTATTTCTTCCTGCACTAACACATCTGACATCTAAAATAATCCCCAGTTCAGCACAAATCCAGCTTAGAAATTTTCTTGCTCACAAAGAAATGTGCAAACTAATTAGATGGTGCGTTAAAGCAGCGTTAAATCATTAAATTTTATATAATTATTTGGATTTTTTAAAAAACTTCAGTTTTACATTTTTCTTTAGTGCATTATATGTCTCGAAATTTATCATGGCAAGTTTACTAAGCAGCAATCCTCTTTTTCTGTTTAAAATGCCCAGTAGGTTTCCATTTAAGGGAGTATAGGAGGGTTTGCCTTCTTTCTCCCTAAAAACAAGATCCATGAGAAGGTTTATTCCCATCCTTATGGACTCTCAAGGACAGTAAAAGTTAGTAACAAGCTGACGCACTAGCTTTCTGAAAAATTTGTTTTGTTTGTTTTTTGGAAACCAAATTGAAGACTCCAAAGAACTCTTGTCAAATCTCTGCACACAGGTTTTAGAAAACATTATTTTATCCTAGAGATTGGATCAGAAAATATCTGCTCTCCTTTTTCGTCTTGGGCTTATCAGAGCTCCTGTGAGTAATCAGAGACTGAGACACAGGGAAAGAACGTCAGCTATTTGGGAAGATTGCTGATTAGGAAATTTCTAAGGAGGCTGCAGAGGGTTGTTATTATGAAACCCTCAATGTGGGCCCATTAGAATTCAAAGATTGTCCAAAGAACCCTGAAGCCTAGGGGGCAAGGAGACAGGATCTGGCTCCAGCAAAGAGCTGAAACACCTCCAGCCATTCACTTTATTTCTCTGCCTTTTGCCTTTTGTACTGATAAAAGTGAAGATGTTGATGACCAATGTCTTTTCCAGCTCTAAGAAAGTCTACCTTAAATAAAACAAGAGATTCATAAATGGAAGTGGATCATTCATTTCAGATTGACTTTAGTTCTAAGCAACTAAAAAAAATTGAACTGCAATATCTGTTTTTAAACTTATTTTGAAAAGTCAAAGCCACCAGATCATACTACAGTAATGTTCTTCTTGATAAGATTCAAACTAAGCTAAGGAATTGCATGCAGATGACAGCTGTTTATTTTTTGGAGATGAGGATCATACTTTGTTGCCCAGGCTGGCCTTAAACTTGTGATCAGGACTAGGGATGTAGCTTATTGATATAGCACTTGTGAAATACGTGTGAGGACTTAGATTCAATTCCTAATACCACAAAAAGAAGAGAAGAAAGACAGACAGACAGATGGAGATGGAGACAGAGACTGGTAATCGTTGTAATTTTAGAGTGAAACTTTGAGGTTTCAAATACAGATCTCCAACTCGGCCTTCAGGCCAATAATCCTGCTCTCAAAGCTCTAAGGCTCAAGTTAGTCTTTGAAAGTAAAGAGTCTCTTCTCCCTCTTCTTTCTCTTCCTCCTCCTCCCCCTCCTCCTTTTACATTCATCTTATTTTAACTTTACTGTCTTGGGACACACAAATGCATGCAGGCAAGCAATTGAGAACAAAATCTTCTACAACTACTATGAGATTTTTTGTCTACAGCACTGTTCAAATATAGGCACAAGCCACATGTAGATAGTTATATTTAAATACGAATTAACTAAAACTAAATACAATCAAAAGTAGTTTGGTTGTACTAGCCACATTCCAGACAGTGGATCGAATAGCCACAATGGCCACTTTCTGGTACACTCTCATCCCTGTGGAGTGAGATGGACAGGGCTAGACGGCAGCCAGTTAGAAGGTTGAAGAAACTTCCCTTAGAAAACGCTTCTTTCCTGAACCTGAAATCAGACTGAGTTTAAATAAAAACAACATTTTCCTAAACCTGTTTCCTCTTTGAAAAGAATGGAAATAACAATTCCACATCTCATACTGCTGGTGAGGGGATTCACTGAGACTGCCTAAGACCTGGTCGGCAGTCAGTGAACAAATGCTGTTGGGTTTTTGTTTTCATTTTGTTTTTCAGTACTGGGATTGAACCCAGGGGAGCTCTACTTCTGAGATACATTCTCAGCCCTTTACTTTGAGACAGAATCTCACTAATTTGCCCAGGCTGGCCAAGAATTTACTGTCTTTCTGCCTCAACCTCCAAAGCAGCTGAGATTCCAGGCCAAACTGTTATTTTTAATATTGAACCTCAAGAGGGAGAAATTAGAGTGAAGAAATATGGCCCAAGTTCTCTGTGCTAATGCAGAAGCTCATTTGCCATCAAACTATAACTCTGTTTTCCTGCAGACTGCCTAAGAATTTCATTCCAGAGAAAAGTCTTCTTTATTAGTTACCCTTTACCAAACCTTCCTACTTTTGATTCCTTATGCAGCATCTTAAAATCATTGGTATTGGTCTTACAGTAATTTTTAACTTAAAGAAATAGTACCAAGAGCACAATCAACACATAATTATTATCTTAATTATCTCTACATGCATGAAAAACTTAAGGTTATTTCTATACTCAGGCAAATTCAAATAGAAACTTAGCTTCAGAAGCACTATATGCTGTGTTACCATCATGAATTTGAAAATTCAAGGACAGTCCACTTCGGGGGTTCCCTCAGAAATGGAATAAAGTCAAGGTGGAATAAAGTCAGGGTGCTGTCTAGTTTTCTCAGTTTTGAAGAATGCATTTTCTTGCCACACACTAAAATAACCTCTTCTGCCTTTTCTTCCATGATAAAACCATGAAATTAAATGGTGTTTCTTCTAAATGTCCATTGACTTTCTGGTCATATTCTCTACCTCCCAAATGGAAGAGCTAGCCTGTCAGACAGGGGACATCGAAGAAACCAGTGGTCACCCAAGGGCCCTCTCCTCATTTCCTGTGTTTTCTAGAAAAGCCTGTACCTTAGTAGTTAAATCTAAGCAGCATGCATAACCAAAGGATCTGCACTTGCTGTGGTATCAGGGGAGCCTACAAGCACAAATGGAACACAGCCTGCAAGACAGGAGGCCTGTGCTCCTAAGCACACTGCAGCCACAACACCATGATCCTGAGCACATATTTTTCTCTCTATAAAGTGCAAGAATTAAACTGTATTCTCAAGTCTCCCTGAAAATCTATCATTTCTGTGCCACGATTCAGTTCAGACAGAATCCCAGGATGGTGCCATTTTTAGGAGGAGAGAGAGAGAGAGAGACAGATAAAATGAGACAACATCACAGCATAAATTGTATCAAGAAACAGGAGCACAAATCCAGTTCTCTTCTGTTTGGTCCTGTGACCTCCCATGGCTTCCTCAGTACAGGAATTTTCCCCTCTCTTATTAGAGGTAGTGACCTCATACGCACATTTCAGAATCCCCGCTTAGACCTTTTATTGTGAATTAAGTAGTTTAAAGTATTAAGCAGTAAAGAGCTCGTTTCCAGTTTTGCATGCTTTGTTTTTCTTGATTCAGTCTGATGTCACCTAAATAAGATTCTTAAGCGGTAAGGAACTGTAAGTATCATCTTAACTCATTAGGGAGGAGGGATCAGAGAGTTCAAAATCTTTCCTCAAAATCTTATCCACTGTGTGGGCATTCTCCCCTATCCAATAGGGTTTTCCCTTCCCCTAAACTTTCCCAGGTAAACCACTGACACATGAAACCATGACTTTTTTTTTTTCATTTTCACTGCAGTGCATTCCTTCTTATGAAAATATTCTTTTCATTGCTCTTGACTTGAAGAAACAACTTCTTTACACATTCCTGCAAATGCAGAATCTAAGGCCTTTGAAAAACCCACATTTTGGCAGAGGTAGACTGGAAGTCTAGATGCAGGAACTAATTGTCATCTATGCCAATGAAAATAATTTCCTTGATGACAGTCTTAACTTTCAGGTTTGTCAAATACCTCTTCAACAGAGTATCAAATCAAGATAAGCAATGAATAAAACAAATGTTTAAAAATGAAAAATTGTTCAATGTTTAACTATTGCACCTGGGAGCTGGCTGTCATTAGCATCAGTATCGGTCAGAAGCTAAAGTGCTCCTCTTGACTTATGAGAGAGAAGTAACTGCTGGAAACTACAAGTCCCAGCATGCCATGGTCCATGGAGATCAAAGAAACATAATTGAAGATGATAATATCTCCATTTTAATTAAAAGATTTCTATTATCTTCAAAGAGCTTTTCAAATACAGCACTTCATAAGTCCCATGCCATTAGAACTCCAATCTAAAGATGGATAAGAAGAAGCTAGAAGGTCAATTTGATTGAACTTGAAGGTAAAAGTTGCTCATCATAGGAAGCCTCTAAATGCCACAGTTTGTCACTTTGTCAGAAACATAAACCGCTTCTTCTGGAACATGTGATGAGAAAATACTCTGTGTGTCCTTCCTAAGATTGTGTTGGTCCTTCATAGTGATCTGGGGCTAATGACAGGTAGCCACTTAGAAAAGACTCACCAGAAACAACGTCCACACCAGCACTCCAGTTTTTTACCCAGTGGGCACTCAGTCCTCATCTCCCACACCCTTTTTCATGTCTTCCTTGTATTTGTTTCTAGTTCAGTTATCACAAAAATACACATTTTAATTGAATTATGCAAGATTCAGACTTCCACTGCTTTGAACACTTCAGTAGACACTTCTACACACTTATCTACAGCAACTTGACAAATCCTTGAACAGGGCTGAGGGCACTTCTGACAGCTTCCCAGAAAAGACAAGTTCTAAAACTAAAGAGTTTTTTCTGCAAGCTTCTGAGCTGAAGTCCAGCATTGCTTTTATTTTTGCTTTTCTGTTTCAACTTCCTAAACCACATTATGTCCTTTCATGTTTTACTTTATACTTCCAGACTATTCACAAGTTCAGGAGGAAGTCCTCCTGTCTTTATCTTGCTGTGGGGGTCCCTTTCTTCAGAAAGATGGACATCAAAATTCCTCCTGTCTAGGTGTATGCTGACGCACACCCCTAATTCCAGGACTCAGAAGGCTGAGGCAGGAGGATCACTACTAGTTTAAGGCCAGCCTGAGCTAAATAGTAAATTCAGCGTGAACTACATAGGAATATCCTGTGTCAAAACAAAATGAAAATTGGTCATATTTTCCCTCCTTTTGTCAAATGCAGCAACTCTTGGCCCACTGGAGCCTCCTCCCTTGTTCCCTGTTAGTCTTTTGCATGTGTATTCTCTGAACCACAAGTTTTATTCTCTTTTCAGTCCCAGCCCCTCTTAAAGGGATGTTGCTATGCTTTCCCTAAGTAACGAGATTTCTTGTGATGCTGTTAATAGCTTTCATTTCATTGCTAACAATCTCACATGCCAGCCAATCAATTCCAGTGCATTACTTTCTTATCTGAGGGTCTCCTTTATTTTATTTTAGTTTATTTTTATTTTTAATTTTATTTTGGGTACCAGGGATGGAACTCATGACCTTGTGCTTACCAGGCCTGCTTTGCCTCTGAGCTGTACCCCCATGCTCAACAGTCTCTTTTAAACTCATCCACCTCCTAAGGTTTTCTTATGGCGTTTGTTAGGTCATAACAATATACAATATTTTAAAATTGAATGCAGAATTTAATTCCTATGGGACAAAAGTTACTCCATGTCCAAAGGAGTTTCTGACTGAGCCAACTGCCTCCACTATGGCAGCGCAGAGCCAAGGAGTTGAAATCAGAGAGTGGTGACCTTTTCATAGAGAAATGTTTTTGTTCTGCACCCACAAATGGAATTCGTAATTCTACCAAAGCCATGCGTCGTTTGGTTACATCTGGAGGATGAATGAAAAGATCATCAGAGGGCTTTCACCATCACCACTACTGGAGGGAGAGGCCACATTAGGGCACATGTCCTACTGTAAACTGTATCTTTCGTAAATGCAAGTTAACCCATGAAGCTTATTTCAGGGAATAAATTACTTCAGGACATAGTATCTCTAATTACATGAGTTATCTAAAGCTCCATTGATTCGAAAGCTGGAAAGATAGCAAATGAGAAGACTTCACAATTACTCACTGACTTGAAAGTCAATGTCTGCTGTCAGCTCTCATGATAAAATACAGAGCAAGAAGAGGCGGAAATATGATATAATCAAGATTAGCATTTATGGACCACCCCTTTGTGCTGGGCACATGTATTATATCATTTAACCCTCACAATAAAACCAGTATCTTAGAAGGTTGATGAGTTAATAGGACCAAAGTAATTCATTCACATTCAGCAATACATCAAATGTCCATCCATCCCTATCCTAAATTGCTTGGGGACTATACACTAATTTGCTTAGAGTTACTAAAAGGTAAAAAGATTTTAAACTCTGAGAGCATATGGTTAAAAGGAAATGAGGATGTTTGGCCTTATGCCAGGGACTTCTTACAATGCCTTAAAAAGTCTTTCCAACTGTCAGATGGAGAAGGGATCGCATTTGTTTTGTATGGCCCCAAGTGGAAGAGGGGCATTTCAGCCCAGCATATGGACTGATTTTACAGCATGCAGAAGAACGAGGCTTATACCGCTGACTTAAATGTACTGTATTAAACAGTAATTGCATGACCATGACAAATTAGGTGCAAAGGACTTTGCCAAGAGTTGGTAATAGGTGAACTGGATACACATGAGCATATGAGAAGGTTTGATGTGGTAAGCTGAGATTCTAAAGACCTAGAGGAGAAGTTAGGAGAATCATAAGGAGGGCTGAAGATGGAGGTGGGATGGGAAGTGAGGTTTCCTGAGGAGAGAGCCCTAAACTGAATCTTAGAGACAAGATGGTATGGTATTAGTTGGATGAGCAAAGGTGCAAAGGCATTTCAAGTATTGGTGACAAGATAGCCAAACGCTGAGAGAGAGGACTTTTTTGGAAGTGACGTAGAGAAGAAATGAATGGTTTGACTTGCTGACATTCGATGTCCAATTTTGATTCTGTAGTTCACTAAGTTGACTAAGAAAACAGTCACCACTGGCAGAATTTACTCACATGGAGTCAGTTCTTTAGCTCTGAATAAGGAAGGGAATTGCTTAAGGAAGCTGGGAAATAGCCCAAAACAAACATCAAACCCCCTGTCCTTCCAGGAAGAGGAACAAAAGACTTGCAGGTGAAGCATTATGAGGACAGTTAAAAGAAAGCATGAAGGCCCACATCCAACACTGGGCCGGGTGGAAGGGCCGAGGGGTAATACTGCATGGTACAGAAAACACGACACTGGAGAACCAGGTACAAAAACAAATTATATAAATGCAAAGGCGTCAAGAACCCACCCAATGCCAGCTATGGTGGCACACACCTGTAATCCCAGCACTCGGGAGGCTGAGGTGCAAAGATCACTGCAACTTCAAGACCAGCCTAGGCTACACAGTGAGTGCAGACCAGCCTAGACTACTAGTGAGATCCTGCCTCAAATAAATAAATTAGTTAATAAATCTGGTTTATGAAGATAAGACCCGGAAAAGGGGGTAATTCGCCTGGGATCTCCTGGCTATTCGAATGGAGGGTGTCTAAGTTTAAAGTGGGGGAAGGTGGATCTCCACTGTGCTATGTGGAGCTCTTTTGGTTTTTTTTACTCTAATACAAAAATTGCTATTTGTGCTTCTTTGGGCTTCCTTCCTAGGGACCAAGTTGGCCCTTGTTTGTTTTGATTTACAGTACTTTCCTCTTAGAGTTCCTGCTAGCTTTGGAAGCTTCACACGGGGAGAGAGTCAATGGAGCTGGTGGCAAGTGGTTCACAGCAGGTGATAACATCAACAAGACTTAAAATAGGTTGTCACGTGGCAAATCTGTGATGAGAATAACCCAGAAATGACCACATGGACATAATTAGTTGAACTTTTGTGCCTAATGGGTCACGTCATAAAACAAACAGTAAACATTATGATTTTCTTGATATTTAATGCCACTGCAAACAAATAAAAGGTTTTGCTTCTGGAAGCCAGTCAACCAAAAAAAAAAAAAAAAAAAATACCAAGAATGACTTGCTTTCTTATTATTTTTATTCATATTGATTCAAATGCATATGTACTTGTTTTACATAAACATACCAGTAAGTAGAAACTTGTAGATATTTGAAGAATATGCTTAGTTAGGTTTTCAGGGGTTTGAAAGATAACAGGCATGCCTGAATAAACAAGGAAGTGGATGGGTTTTGACATAAAACCTCCTTGGGCAATTCACCAGGGGGAGAGACTACCTGATGGACAGACAAAATTAGTAATATTCAAACTTCCAAATCTCCACTTTCTACCATAAGAACAAGTAACAATAAAGAATCACGGTAAACCACCATGTATCACAGTAAGAATTATGCTATAAACTCACACTCAGTGAATATACTGTGTCAACATACACTAAAGCAAAAGAGTCAAAAGTGTTGTAACACCTACTATGGTGTGAGAAGCTGAAAGTGTAAGTGGGGGGTAAAGTGTGTAATGGATATTAGAAAATGGGAAGAAAATGTTCAAATGGAAAGGGGAACAAGGAGGAGGGGGAAAGAAAAGAAAAAAAAAGGAAGGAAAACTGGGAAGGATGCTTTCATAAATCAGGATGGAGAGGAGAGGGCATGGAGGAAAAGAGGAATCAAGGTGTATCACGTACAGGTACAAATTCCTTATCATAAATGTGATCATCGTGCATATCTAAAATGTACCAATAAAATTAATTTTTTAAAAAGTAGTGCAGCATCTAAAATCTTCTTTTGGAACAAGGTATGCTTCAAATAAGCCCAACACACACGTATATAATAAATATAAATGTAATAATACATATATCAAATTAGTAAATACCACAAATAAAATTATTATAACCTTTAAGTTATCTTTGCATTACTTAGCTACTTAATGAGATAGTAATTAGTTTAATATTTGTCAAATCCATATCAAAAGGTTTTTTTTAATAAAATGAGGCATTTTCCATTTTCAAACTCTCTAACTCCAAAAAAATCCTTCATTTTAAAGTTATTAAGGTTCGTGCCTGGCATGGTAGCACGTGCCTGTAACCCCAGCACTCGGGATGTTGAGGCAGGAAGATTGTTGTAAATTCAAGACCAGCCAGAGTTACAAAGTGAGCTCAAGGCCAGCTTGAACTGCATAGTGAGACCCTGTCTCAAAGAGGAAAAAAAAAAAGAGTTATTAAGTTTTGATAATTTCTCCAAAGTACTAAAAATTAAAACACAGGTTCTTGTATTTTCTGGGATGTAGTGTTCTCAACATTGTTTAAAGAAGAAATTCAAAGAGATGACGGAACATTGTGAAGCAAGTTGTGCAGATCTGAGTTTAGCTCTGAAGGCACTGTCAACAGGCTCAAAATATGCATTTCATTACTAGTCGAAACCCATTCATATCACATCATGAAGTTGCATGTCTTCATGCTTACTTTTGTTTAAAAATGAAGGCCTCAGACAGATAGCCATCTCAGTTAGAACTTTCTGTTTTTATTCTTTCAAGGCAAATTTGCTTGTCTTGATGAACCAGTGGCTGGAATGGATTGTGTCAGTGAAATATCAATATTAAAGTGCTCATATTTTTTTAATTACTCATAGTCTTAAAAAAATTAGCTGTTCTAAACTTTTAGGCACATTTACAAATGGATTTGTAAATTTCTTCCCCAAAGAAATTGATTATCATTCATTTCATTTTTCAAAAAATATGTATTGAGTACTTAGTAGGTATCCAACACTCTTGCAACTACGAAGATGGAGACTGAACTATGCCAAACATGGTGGCACATGCTGTAACTCCAGTATTTGCGAGGTTGAGGCAGGAGGATTGCTGCAAGTTTGAGACCAACCTGGGCTACGTAGTGAGTTCAAGGTCACTGGAATATATAGTGAGAGCCTGTCTCAAAAAAAAAAAAAAAAAACAGACTAAACTAAAACCTTGAGTACAAGAGCATATATTTAAGTGAAGAATGATAAACCTAGTGGGAAAAATATGTCCAAAGCATTGTAAGAGAAGGTGAGTACTATGGAGTTAAAGGGATCAAGACTGACAATATTGAGAGGCTGTGATTTTAATGAGGGCTCCCAGTCAGACTTAGTTAATAAACCTAGTGACTCATGAACATCTAATAGGGGTGTTGTACCTCTGCCTTTCTGAGAATGGAAGAATGAATGGACCAAGGACAGTTATGAGCATTAAGGTTTTTTGGGTTTTTTTTTTTTTTTTTTTTTGCTGGACTTTTCAGTTTCACTTGGCGATGTTCTTGCTTGAAGTTTTATTGTATCTGTAATTAAGAGAGAGAAAGAAAATCAAAATGTTTATTTGCTATTCAATATATATTTATTGTTAAGAAGTATATGTCTCAACTAGTAAACTTTGCTTCTTTGAGTCACAAAGCAAATCATATGACTATTGTTACTTACTTATTCATCCATTCATTATTTATAAAGCACGCACCATACTCTGAGAATTGCGCTTGACCCTGAGAATGTAAGAATGAATAAGCCATAGCTACCCATGTATCTCAGCTGAGTTGATATTCAAATTACAAATGCCAAAAATTACACTGCCCCAATATTTCTCCAATATATATAATACCAAGAAAGAACCTCTAAAACAATAATCTCATGCTGGCTATCTGCCTTACATTTTCAGAACTAAGGTAATGCAGAATTGACAATTTACTACATATCTGATAATGCAAAAATCCATGGCAACCACTGATATGCACATTTAGAATACAGCTTCTAGAATAACTTCTCCCTGTCAGTTTCAAAATACAAATGCAAACTCATAGCTTTTTAAAAATGAGCATTAAAATTAACTTTATTTTGTTCCAGAACTAAGGCCCTTGACATGACATTGGAGAAAAAAATGTGATCTGCATCATTACATCTAAATCAGTATATTGTATATTGTATTTCTTAGTCTTCGGATTTAATGCTTTTTAATAAAAGCCTTCTAAAGAGCAATTAGCACACTGTAACCCAAAGGTGCCACATAATGTAGTTTTCACCCTTTTTCAGTATTTAGAGATTTCTCTGCTTGGGCATTATGTCTGTGTAGTGAAAGTAGAAACATTATGTTCCATTTCAAAGAGGAAAAGGTGCTTTTGTTTTGTTTAGATATGATAATTGGCAACAGAAAATGGGAGCTTAGATCTACTTGCATCAACACCTAAATGTGGTTTTGCACTTACAAGTGCTTGGGTCAGAAATATACTTTAAAGATGTGACTATTTTAATATTTAAGGCACCTCCCTCTCCTCTTCTCCTTCAGAGACAGAGACAGAGAGAGTGAGAGGACAGAGATAGTGAGCGAAAGGCGTAGAGACAGAGAAGAAAGAAAGAAAAGAAGAAAATGAAGGTGGTAGAGAGGAGGGAGACAGGAGAAATAGGAAGAAGGAAGAAAGGAAGGGCGGGAGGGTGGGAGAGAGGGAGGGAGAGAGGGAGAGAGGAGGGGACGGCGGGAGGAAAGTTGAAAAAAACACAGAACAAATGAACTTTTCTCTCAAGATGGACATTTCTGTCTTCTTGATAAATAAAGCAGTGTCTTAGTTTCTAGTGAGAAAACAGGATTATTTAAAGTGATCATATTTTATAATTCCTGATATAGTACAATGTAAGGAGACAATGTCCCCCAAGGACACAGAAAGAACACAGAAAAATTAGGAAATAATAACTGAAAGGAAAATTTTTATTTTAATTAATGTGTTATAAAAGCTCTTTATTTGGTGTGATTTGAGGTAGATTTTACAATCAATTACATTGAGTAAGAAATTTAATAGCACGCTAGACTCTGAAACTCGCCACCTGAACTTCACACATGCATTTTATTACCTGGTTGGTAAACCTAAACAAATAGATTTATAATGGTTTGTAGACAATTCCCAGGCAATAACTATATTATTAAATCTAAAGCACCATTAGGGGTTAATTACATTTAAAATTATTGAGATTTAACAATGATGTAATATATGGAGAAGATATTTATCTTCTCCCATGTGTACTATAATTACTAAACCTCAATGAATTTCTCTCTTTAATGCTGCCATTCTCCTTACTAAATACCCTGTCTGACCAAATCCTACGCCTACAACCTGAGATGACTCTTTCTGCATTGTACCTTTAAAGTCTTCCTTATCCACCTTCCTTCTTCTCCATCTTTACCCAAGATCTTGTCAATATCTTCAAAGAGAAAATTGTCGCTTTAAGGTGAGAATTCCCACCCTGTGTTACCTCTGTCCTTCCCAACACCCTTCTCTCCACTGCCCAGGAGTCCCCCGAGCACTGAACATTTAAAGCACGACCAGCAAGGCCAGTGACATGTCATTCTTCCTATCTTTATCTGTAGTTTTCTTTGGGGATTATGCTTCTATTTCTAGCTCTCTGCAGTGATTTTTTTTAAATCTAGTCCTCAATTAAACTTCCCCGTCTCCACTTTGTGTTTCCAGTGTCGTCTTGTTAGGGGCTCATGTGAGCTTTGAAACTGCATTATGCCTTCCCCACTTTCACACTCTTCCCCAGCAGTCTGAGCTTCCCTTCTGGCTTTTTAATCTATAAAAATGTAAGCTGATTGATAGGCATACATTCCTTTCTAAGCAGTCTTTTACCCTGAGGTGCCAACCCCTGGTTCTGGTATCACTCACTGTCCTTTGAGAACCCTCTTTGGGGCACTCTCTGTGTTTAGCACCATTGGTCCCCGCCTTAGCCAGCTCACTGGGCCCTTGACAGACCCAAGGGCCATCCGATGACTTCTCATCTCTCCCAGCTTTTTAAGCAAAAGGCTCTGGGGAATTTCAGGGAAGCCAGAGGAGAAGCCTGAACTTTGTCAGTAATGCTTACCCTGGTTTGAATTCTGTTTCTGCCACTTAATAGATGTGCCATTGTGGGAAAGTCACTCTATGTCTCGGAACTCCACACCCCCAGCCCTAGGCTGGAGTCATCCTCATTGACTTGCTAAGGTTACTGGGAGGACTGGGCACAATACATCGGAAAGGTCTGGCTGGATTCACAGGAAGGATTACAGGTGCTATTGAGACACTTCTTTCCATATCCACCTCCTGCCTGACTTCTATCATGATTTCTGAAACAACCTTTTCTAGATCATTTCCTGTCTGCCAAATACTGCCCTGGGTTCCTGGTTCTCATGACTCTGTTCCTGGTTCTCATGACTCTGTTCTTCCAGTACACAGAGATTCTGTGTGATTATTCATTTGGCACCTTTTCCATTTGCTGCGTTCTCTCATTCCAAATGTGTCTTAACTCATTTGCAACCAGTTTAAAAACTCATAAAGCCTAAATTCTGTATCATATATTTGAACATCACTAGAAGTGTCAAAGAAAATTCATCAAAATGTTACCTTTTAGTACTACACTTATAGGTGACTTTTGTTTATGTCGTCCAGCATTTTCCAAAGTTTCTATCAAACACATGACATATCATTCACACTAATAAATGATCTAGCCTAGTAAGCATTCGCTGAAGATTTCTGGTTTCCATGTGGTCATTCTGGAGCTCTGGAATGACCAGTTTTCCCAAGAACAGGCTCCCAGGTGGTGACATGGCTGCAGAGGTTGGATGATTCTGAGGGCACAGACACACACATCTGTTTTTTCAGGGACCTCTAGCACCATGCAGAGGCTGCTGCTGATCACGCGGAAGTTTCTGAGATTTAATGCAAAGGACACTGTCCTAATTTAAATAGTATCAGAGTAAACAGGATGCTACATGTAGAGTGAAACTTCTCAAGTCCTCACCTTAAAAGATAAGGCTGAAATCATAAACAGCACACACAGTTTTAAATGAAATCTCTAAGCATTTCCAGGAACCTACATTTGAATCCACTACAGCCACCTAAGCTTTCAGTAGACAGGAGCAAAGGAGCATGGACTGCTATCCATTGGAAATCCTTCCAGGGACCCCACACATCCATAACATTCCATATTTATTCAGTAAGGCAAGAGTGAGCAAGGGGGAAAAAAAAACGTGAACTCCTGCCAAAAGTCTAGGGTCCCTATTAAAAAAATCCCCAAAGTATGCCAGTTCAGCCACAGCACATCTGGGAATTGTTTGAAGGATAATGACAGTAATAATTATGATTACTTACACTTAATTTTCCCTCACAGGGGCGTTGTGAAGATTAATGAGTTAATGCTGGTAATGTGTTTTTGGTTCCTCGATGAAAGTTCCCATGAAAGCCCAGATTATTATTATGGTTACTATTGTTTATGTTACCCAGTTCCTGTGGACAGGCTCCCTTCACTGCCTGACCACCATGTTTCCAGCATGGTGTACAGCCATTTCTCTAATGAGCAGGCCAGGGGCTTCAGGAATAGATGGATCAGGCAGCTGTGCCCCACTTCAAAAACCAAGAAGGCAGAACAAGCAGGCAGTGCCACTCTCAGCAGCAGCCCCAAGTCCCTTGTATCCATAGTCTTTGTTTCATACTCTGAGTCAAACCATAAGGATCCAAAGAAGGTGAGCCGTGCCTAATGGGGGATGTATTGACCACCGTGCAAATGCCTTCCCACATACAGAGTGTTCCCACTCATCCCTGGAAACAGCCCCAAGACAAAGGGAGCATCATGCTAATTTTTAAACAAACCTTATAGATTACCTTGGAATGGTTTAAAACCAGAGACATTTTGGTGGGAATAATAAAAATGATCTTGCTGTGCCCTGTATATGTACTAACTCCCCAAGGTGAATGTAATCATTACATACTCCAGATCTACACTAATAATAAAATAAAATGCATTAAATAATAGCCCAACTATTTAACATTTATCCTCTCTCTCTTTCTAAAGACAAGTATTTCAAACTTAGTTTTCTTCTGTCCTTAGGCCTATACTGAGCAATGTTTTTGAACAAGGGAGGAACCCTAGCCTCAGAGAGGATGGGTCCTGATGAGCGGCACTTTCAGCACCTACATGTGATCTGGCCATGCAGGTAGCATATGAGCTACACCACAGACAACGGTAGCTGTGCCTGTGGAAAGGCAGGATGACGTGCTCCATGTGACTGGCTCCAGCCACAATCTTTAGTCACCGGTACAAATGGCATCTTATCTATTTTCTAAAGAGACTATTTTACGTAGGACTGAAAGAAGAGCAAGCCACCAAAAAGCCCTTTTTTGTGTGGTGCATAACTGTGATAAATTTAAGCAACGTAAGATCTGATCAAAATCTGTGTTTTTTTTTTATTTTAAAAAATGTATTCCAGTAAGACACAGTGCCATTAATTCCCCACAAAATACTTGTCCTCACTTCCAACACACTTATCCTGTCATTCTTGCCACTTTCTTTGAAGCTGCCCTGTAAGTACTCTTATGTGAGTATCTACACAAGCTGTGCCCAAAAATACGGGGAAGGCTGCTCCTGGGTACCATCGAACGGCAAGACCAGCTACTAAAACATTAGGGTGTCTCCTAATCCACTTTATTCGCTGGATCTGGTACCATGCAAATTTTGGCTTTTGCCTAAAATCAAAATGATCACAAAAGGTTAATATTTTTAATTAATTCAGGACACTGAGGCCTCCAGAGCAGTGCAATTAAAGACACTCGTGAAAGAAGATTCTCAGAACTGCTTCAGAAAGTGGCAAGAGTGATGGGATAAAGGTGTGCAAAGAGAGAGAAAGTATTTTGAAGGCAGTTAATGGCAATATGTCTTTACTGAAATACAGTTCTCAATCTCCTCTCCTATTCTAGATCCTTACGATGCTCAGTATATATAAATAAACCCAATTGTACCTGAAGAAAAGAAGAAAAAATGAGGAAGGAAAAGTATTTTTCTTCTCTCTGCTCAAAGATCTCATTTCTCAACAGAAAACTGTCATCTAGTTCTGCACCTTTGCTCTAGAGGGTCATGAAATATTTAAAGGAATAAAAAAAGAGAGAAAATCAAGACCTCTTTCTCAGTCACTCTGTGGCAGAGGGATGCTGGTTGGTTATCCAGTAACCAGCCTCCCATCTTCTACAGGAACAGGATCTTAATTTGAGCTGAGCACTTTACCACAAGGAGGAAAGACCACAATTCCCAGTATCTAGGAGTGGCTAAGGGACTGAGCTCTGGCCACAGACAGCTTGGCAGAAATGTACTGGCTCAACTCTGCTGGCAAGCATTGCTTTCATCCTTCCCTGAGTCTTCTTTCCTGCAACCTGGCATTCTGACTCAACAGCAAGAAATATAGTAGCTACTAAGGACCATGAGTCAGCCTTAAGGCTGGATGGCAGGAAAGCTCCCTATTACTCCTGTAAGATAGATACCCACATCCAAATCTCCAGAACCTATGAATAAGTAACATTACATGGCAAAGGAAAATTAATGTTGCAGACAGAAAAAAGCATTGCTAATAAGGTAACCATAAAATAGGGAGATTATCATGGATTATCCAGAAGTGGCCAATTAATCACAAGACTCCTTAAAAGTAGGAGGGGGAGAGAAATGAAAAACGAGACAATGGTAAAGTGAGAGAGGAGCCACTATTGCTGGCTATGAAGATGGAGGAAGTGGCCACAAATCAAGAAACACCGGCTGCCTCCTGAAGCTGCAAAAAAAATGAAGAAAATTCTAGATTAGGGCTCAGGAATTCAGGCCTGCTGACCTCTTGCCTGTAACCTAGTGAGACTCACTATGGCATGCCAATGTTCACAACTACAGGATATAAATATGTGTTGCTCTTCAGTCACTGAGCTTGCAGTCATTTGTTACAGCAGTGACAGGAGGCTGATACACCGGCACAGAGAATGGCAGAGCAAAATGCGGAAAGGAGCTGGGTAGAATCACCAAACCAGCCCTGAATGACTGTGTCAACCCTGAATGACTTCACGGGAGACAGCTCTTGCATGAAACAATAATGCTTTTGCTTACATCATTTTTACTTGGAATTTTCTTTTATATGCAACAAAAGCACAACTCCTAATTGACGTACTACATTTTAGAGAAAAGAAACTGAGTATCCCTAGTGGTTAAGTGACATACTTAATGCTTATTCAACTACTTACTCAAATTTGAAACCCGGGGGCCCTAAGTCCTGCACATATGCTCTGTCCAGTGGGACACAATACCCATTCTCAAACTACTTGCAGTAGAATCACAAGGAGACCTTATTAAAACACACATTGCTGGGCTTCAACCCAGAGTTTCTGAGACAGGAGATCTAGGTGGGCCCAGGGAGACTTTGAGAGCAGTACTCTACACTATCTTTGGACTAACCTCTGAGAATTAATATCCCTTAGACTTCTAGACTCACAATTGAAGTGTAATCCTCATGACCACATACTTGGAATATCATGCTAGCTTCCCAGCTGGCACTCATCTTCCGTCCTGCATACTGAAATGCCCCTTCACCTGCCCTTCATCATACTCCCCTTATTCTCCCTCCATCAAATTAATTTTTACTGTCATCATCTCATCTTTCTGTGTCAAAACCAAGATAGCCTCTTACTATTTATTCAGTTGGCTCCAAGTCCTTCCATAGATCTTCTTTCTAGGTTCCCCATATTTGCCTTCTCTTTCCCTAGTCCCCTATAACAAATCATGTCTCTGACTATTCCTTTGAAAAGCACTAGAGAAATCAAAGATTTTCTCAGTTTACAAACCAGAGAATGAGAGCCCCCAGGGAGACCTGGCCAGGTCAAAGCCATCGGCATATCCAAGTTGGAAACCAAAGCCCATTCCAATTCTCCACGTGCTCCCCAAGACAGCCAGGCGCCCTCCCTCCAGGGAGAATGAAGCAGGTCCCTTGTGGGCAACCCACAGCAGGTTCTGATTAAGGGAGGCAGCAGCAGCTCCATGGAAACTCGGGATGAGGTGAGCACATAATGTGCATTTCAACTAATTACTCCAGAAAGGGAACGCAGCCAGGAGGACCTGAGATTGTTTGTGTGCTGCTATTCGGAATTCTGAAAGAGAGGGCAAATTTAGAGGAAATTGGCAGCAGCTTCATCCAGCTCCAGCCAGCGCGGCATTCTGTCCCTCCTTGAAGCAGCCGTGCAGTTGTGCAGCTGCCGGGCAGCAGCCACAGCCTTTCTTTGTGCAAAGAAGGAGTGGAGGTGTAGAGGCGGGAGAGGCCGTGGACGCAGCATGAGACTCCCAGAAGGAAGGGAGATTCAGCGCAGGGCAACAGAACACCAAGTGATCACCATTTTGAAGCCTGCAGGATTTTAAGGGCTTTGTTGGCTCCCACATCCAAATCAGTCTACAAATAAACATATTAGCTGGGCTCTTGCCAGGGATTCTGGTACCTATATCATTGAGGGCTGCTTGGAAGAAGGGAAGCTTTTCCTCTGTTTATGGTTTTTTCTTTTGCTGCATTAAAACAAAACAAGAAAAATTAAGTCTTTTGTGTCTTTGTTTTCAATCTGGTCTGCTTTCTTCCCCATTTCTTCCACTTGTGTAACCCCTTCCTCCCTCTGGAATCTGCAGGGTGGGTTTTACTGCGGTGTAATTTTGTCATCTCACCATATTTATCCTGGATCTACACAACTGAAGCTCATGGTTCCTCACATATACAAAGTCACACTGATGCCTTCTACGTGCCAAGGAGGTCCTGTCTGCGCCTAACAAGACTTCCAACAAAGATCACTGAGTTCCTGGCCTTTTTAGAATGGTTTGGAGAAAAGAGATGTGACAAATAAAATCCAAGAACATAAAGGTAATATTTCTGCTGAGATTCTCTTCTCTTCTGCTCACTGAAGTCTATTGCTCCTAAACCTTTCATTTCTCCTTCTCTGGACCCCATACCTGTGGTCCCCACCTTCTCAGAGATTCAATGCGATGAACCTGCACAATTTAAGTGGGAGAAAGCGGCAACTCTTGTCTTGAATAATTTTAGTGACCTTTATATTCTCCTGCCTGGATTTAACTATGGAAAGATAACTAGGTGACCTCAGCAATCAATTGATCAATCAATAAGAGTAGAGAAAGAGAAACCATGTTAGACAAGAACATAGACTCCAGCCAAGAACTAGAAGGCAGGTGATCTCTGTTCCCAGGAAAGGGAAGGTTTCAATGCTGTGGGCTGCCTGGGAGCATGACTGAAAGGAATGGTAATTACCTCGGAGTTATTTAGGTTTTCTTTGTGTGGGGTGTTGGATGGAAGAAGGGAGAGGGTAGCTGACTCGCAAATGAAATGGAGGATACAAATTCCAGGTGAATTTCAACCACCTGGCAAACAAGCATCTCTCCTCAGTATTTCCTTGTTTTGGCCCCAGACTGGGAAGCTATCCTTTTCCTGGCTCTCACATGGAATTTCTGTGTGGTCCTGGTCTTACTCAATTAACCTCTCCCCTCCTGCATTCCATCATGTGTATATGAGGATAGGATTGACTTCAAAGAGGTCCGAGACCTAATTAATGTTTCTGAGGTGCCTTGAGATTCTTGGATGGAAAAAATAAAACCACCACCTGTATGCATAATCTGAGAGTTCATGACAGCAGGTGGAAATTATTACTACTAGATGTGCCTCCATCTCAGAATAGTTAGCAAACTCTTTCTCTGAGGCATGAAAAGTACTAAACTGGAAGGAGTAAGTTTCTTCTACAGCCAGTATTTGTGCTCATGCTCTCATCTCTCTATTTGTGTGTGTGCATGAGCGTGTGTGTGTGTGTGTGTGTGTGTAAATGTACAAGCAAATGTTTGTGTTATATGGGGAGGCAATATAATCAACAATAAAAATTGAAAACGGAATATATAAAGTATAATGTAGCTAATAACCCTGGGAAAGAGGAGCCGCTCATGGAAACATCCAGCTCCTCCACCACCCCGGCTGCTTCTGGAAGTCCCTTGTCCCCTTTCCCTGTCACCACACAGCTTTCTCTTCCCTCTGTGGGCCTACTCAGGGCCAAAAGGCTCCTCAAGCCCAGTGGATGCTTCTGAGAGGAGGGAAGTGACCTGTTATATAAGTTCTTAGAATAACCACTCAAAGCCTTTACTAACTCCTATCAACTTAATACAACCAGTAATTTAGTTTAACCTACTCAACTGTCACTCACTGCAGGTCAATACACAATGCTACCATATTTGCAAAGGTCTTTCTATGTTTCCACGAGAAAGATGTAGGTTTTTCTTCTTAACATCCTCAAAGTGGACGTAATCATTTATTCAACACATATTTACTGAGTTCTCTCTAAAAAAAAAAGCATTATGGTTGCTTCTGGCTTCAAGAATCCTGGGAGCTTCCAGATATGGTGATGCACACCAGTAATCCTAGCACTCAGGAGATTGAAGCAAGAGGATTGCTGCGAGTCTGAGTCCAGTCTGAGTTACATAGTGGGTTCAAAGACAGCCAGAGCTACATAGCCAGATCCTGTCTATTATTATTATTATTCTGCGAGGTATAAAACAAAGCAAACTGGTAATCATTGTACTATTACTGGTTAGGATGGGCCATAAACTATTTGCAGAATAGGAGATCTTAATGTTTGTATTATGTTTGTATTATGAAGATTCTTCATCCAGGGTTTACATATTCAACAAAGTCACACAAATGGATAATGGTTAAATAAAATTAAGTTTGGTCTCTACTGTGTATTCTTTGCAAGGCACACTTTCTTTGTTAAATGTTTTAGGACCACTTTTCCTACCCGTAAGCTCCAACCCACTTATACCCAAAACTTCTTAATCTCTCTGTTGTACCTTATATGCTGTTGCCCTTCTATCTGATGCCCCGGAGGTGTTGTTGAGAGTCATAGACGCTACTCCTTGAGTGTTAAGAGCAGACAAGATCACATACCATATTAGTCATAGTTCTCCAGAAAAACAAAATGAATCATATTTGTGTATATACTATAACTTATATAGGTATATAAAGAGATTCTTTATAAGGAATTGACTGCCATGATCAGAGACTGACAAGCCTGAAATCTGTATGATGAGCCTGCAATCTGGAACCCCAATAAAGCTGGTGTTCCAATTCAAATCCAAACCCCACATGTTGTGGAGTGTGGAAGAACTAGCTGCAGACCAAAGACAGCCAGCTGGAGAATCCTCTTCGGCTTGAAGAAAAGTCAGGTTTTTTTTGTTTTATTCAGGCCTTCTACTGCTTAGATAAAGCCCATCCATACTAAGGAAAGTAACCTGCTTGGTTCAAAGTCTACCAGTTTAAATGTGAATCTCATCCAAAACACAGTCACAAGAATACCTAGAGTAATGCCTGCCCAAATATCTGCATACCTTTTAGTAGTACCAAACTGGCACACAAAATTAACTATCACAAATTAATAATAAATCCATATACTGAATCAATTTCTTTATTCCCAGTATCTTTCTCTATAACTGTACTTAGAAATGTCTTCCATTTCATCTATATCTCAAAAAGTTTGGAGAAAATAACAGACGCATGACTAATAAGCAACTTAGACTATGTAGTATTGGTGTTATTTTACCTGCTTCCTGTTTTCGCTGTATTAGCATATCACTTAGATATATTTTTAAATGTCCTAGATGTTAGTTCCAAATCTGTTTTCAAAGTCAATATCGCTACCATTAATGCCAATTTAAAAAAAAAAAAAAGCTAAATCTTTAAATGCCTAAAAACAACACATTCCCTCAACCCCCCTGCCTCAATTTCCTATTCTGAAATCAAGAGCTCAAAGTCCCACTCCACTATTTGGTGCTCCATGTAGGGCAGAGAGGAACAGAAATCATGGACACTCCCTGCTTTGCAGAGGCACAGCGCTGTGAGAAAGTTGTGTCACATGCACTTAATCTTCAAGTGTGTTTGATCCTTTTAATGTAAAAGACTGAATAATCATGATTTTCAGTTACTCTCTGAGATACTGGTGACATTAACTTCATATAAAATTATACAGCACAATCATTTCTTACAGATTATGGACCTTTAGCAGAGTCATCAGTATAGCACATATTCAGTACTTTTTTTCGACAGATGGTTAACAAGTAATTCTAATACAATGATCTAAATTACTTAAGATTTACACATATTATATATACATATATATGGCTATGTGCATAACTCTGTTAAGAATACAGATATGAAATCATTCCCAGCCAAAGAATTACAGCATCCAGTACACAATAATGAAACAAGCCAACACTGAGTTAAACGATGTGAGAGATGCCATAGTAGTGTATTAGGGTAGCCTGAGAAGTGTTAAGGCAAAGAGCAATAGTTTTGCCCAAACTGCCTTATTTACAACTTCATCCTATAAGATAATACCTACAACATTTTCACCAAGGATATCCAGCCGTGCGTTCCAAAGCCATTACCCTGAATGGATGATGAATAGACATAAGCAAACTGGGAAAGATGCTGCAAAAGAAATGTCTCTATTTGCATGGGTGGCATCTAAAGTTGGATACCAATAAATTATTTTTCTATCTCAATAACTTTGAACTGAAAACAACTTAATATCAGAGTTGGCAATCACATACTCTTTTACTAGCACAAAGCAACCTACTTAAGAGGGGCGTGCCTCCCTCCCTAATCAACAATTGCAAAGTCTGTAGTCTATAAGGGGCCCCTCCCCAGCCACACTTCTCCATGGTTAGAGTGACATATAGCTCAACAGAGAACCATCCCCATGGAGTACAAAGATGGTATCCCAAATGACTAGAGCCCATTCTCAAAAGCAAGTTAAGGGCAGGGGATGTGACTCAGTGGTACAGAGCTTACTTCACATGCACAAGGCCTTGGGTTTATCTCCAGCACCACCAAAAAAAAAAAAGCAAGGTGATGTGAGTAATGTAGAGTTACATACATACACATACATACCTAGTCATATATTTTCACACTGTGGATTTTGATTGCAGATAGCAAATGTAGAAACACAATATCTTGAGCTGAAAATGTTTTTTTAAAGACAGACTAATTTAAAAAAAAACAGACTCATTTTACAGATGAGGAATTGGGCCAAAGACATTGGCCCAAAGTGTCAGTTAGGAAACGGTGAAGCCCAAGCTATATTTCACTTTCCCTTGTTCTTTCAAGTTTATCAGACTTTTAAGTGGAACATTAGAAATGCTAACATCTTGAAGGCAGGCATTAATAAATACCATGTGAACTGTTTAAAATCCAGAACCAGTTTGCAACTGAATTACTCTTGTATCAACAGATAGAGTATGAAAAACTGTAGTCTCCTAAAAGAAATTGAGAATCTTGGAACTGATTTGTGGAGATCAGGCAATGGCCAGATAGTTGGAGATAAAGCCAGAACCTTGAAAGAAACTTAATCTAAAAATCTTGAACTCCTTGAAGACAGGAATTATGTGTGATTAATTTTATCCAGAGGGCTTAGTAGTGCCTGACAATAGACGCTCAAAAAGCTTCAGGTGTCAAATGAGTGACTCTATGTAGATCTTCAAATCCACACAGAATAAGAGTCATAGTCATAAGAATGGTATAGATCCCCAGCCCCAAAACTTCCCTTAAGGTTGCAGTATTTACAAAATTAAAGAGGAGTTGCTGGCATTTATTCATTGAATGATAGCACTAAACCACACCTCACTGATTTGAAAGTTGATGACCTTATTAAGAAAGAAATAAGATGTCTCCAATCAAGCAAAGTAATTTCTCTCTCTCTCTTTTTTAGGTCTGCTTTAAAATTCATAGTTGCCTACCACTGACGGTTTGTTTTATCCTGAGTGTCGCAAGTTATGTGATTGTACCTTCTGTGTGGCTCAAAATTCACCTTTTCTTAAATGACAAATATGGGAGAATTGACCGACTCCAAACGAAAGATAGGGGATGATTCACATTTCCAGGATTAAGTTTTATCAAATATAACATAAAATCAGAAGTCCTAACTAATGGAGTGAGGCTGCCACTCTGGGACACGCACAATTGTCCAAGGCTTCCGGGGAACTCTTGGAGCAAAGAAGGATAAACCATGCTGTTCTTATTAATCCAGATTGTCCCTGATGCTATCTCACAAGCACCTGTGAGGTGTTTAGCAACTTGGCTGATGCAAATAGGAAAAAGAAGTGTAGCAAGATGATTAAAAATCACTATTTGAGAGAAACTTGATATCACGGAAAAGTCTTTATGATCCCAATTTTACAAAAACTTTCAGTGTATATATACCAAGTCATCTAACACTGCACAGCAATCTTCTTTAAAATGTGGTGGCTCAACTCAGTAACACACTTATTTTGTTCGTGGATCCATAATGTGGAAAACACTTAGTAGGAGCAGCTCATCTTTCCACTTAGTGTTAACTGGGACAGCTCAAAGGCTGGGTCTGAGATTGCGCAGTCTTGACCAGGCTCACATCCAGGAGTGGATACCGACTTTGGGCTGCAAGTCTCAGTTCCCCTCCATGTGGGCTGCCCCTGCAAAACACAACCTGGGCTTCCTCACAAAATAGTGGCTCTGTTGAAGGGCAAGTACCCCAGGAAAAACAGAGAAATCAAGAAATTGGTAGCATGCATTCTTTAATCTGAACTCCAAAGTCACACAGTAGCTCCCCCACCCTAGCCCCAGGCATGCTGAGATTCAGAAGAGGCACAAATTTCTCAACATCTCAGTGTTACCATGTGAAAAAAAGCATGTAGGATGTGACACACTGAGGTGGCCATCTTTAAAAAACACAGCCACCCAGAGCCATGCAGATGTTAAATTTCCTTCAAATTCATATCCAAATTGATAAAATCCGTAAGTCCATAACTGCCAAATCTTTACAGCATACATTCTCTATGTTTCACCAACTTATTAGAAACAAATGAAGTTCTCCAAATTTAAACAAATATCCAAAACAGATCAGTAAAGAAAAAAGCAAGATATCACACCAGAACAAAAGACTATTTTCCACCTTTAGAGGAGCACCCTGGATCATATTGCTAGCTTTCTCTGGTACAGACCCTTGGTGCTTGATACACTTGTGTTAGCCAGTTTTTCGCTGCTAAAATAAACCTCTGAGTTAGTTTTTAAAATGAAAGCTTTCAATGCACATCCAGTTGCTCCAGTCGCTTTTGGGCCTGTGGTGAGGAAATACATTATAATGACAAGCCCAGGGAAAGCAAAACTATTCACTAGGGCCTGGATGTGAAAGACAGGAAGAGCCAGGGATGGTAATGCATGGCTGTCATCCCAGCACTCAAGAGGCTGAGGCAGGAGGATTGCTGCAAGTTTGAGGCCAACTTGAGCTACAAATTAAGTTCAAGTCCAGCCTGAACAACATGGTGAAACTCTGCCTCAAAAAGACAGAAAGAGAAAGAGAGAGACAGACAGACAGACAGACAGACAGAAAGAAACAGAAATGAGATTCTCACAGTCTCCTTTGAGGACAGCATACTCCCAAGAATCTAAAGCTCCCACCAGACACCATCCTTATAAGCCCTACCATCTCTCAATGGTGCAACAGACATGGGACTTTGGGGGACATTCCAGATTCAACCTACAGCAAAGTCCCATGGAGTAAGGACTAGACTTGTACTCACTCTAGGAAACATTGACTTTAACAAGTAGAATGTGGTACAAATATTATTACTGAGGTTATATTACAAATAGGAACAGAAGCTACACAGTGAGGTGACCTAGGAAGAGACCCAGATGGCAAGGAGCACAGGGCTGCCTCAACCAGCAGACAAACAGGAGCTGTAGCCCTCACTCCAGCATTCCCCAAAGAACTGAATCCTCCTGAGAGGACCCTTTCTCAGTTGGGCCTTAGATGACACCCAGGTCCTAACCCGTGACTTCACGGCAACGCGGGTGAGAACTTGAGCCAGAGGGAGCCAGACTCAGATTACACAGAAACAAACTGTGAGATGACACATTTTTATTGTTTTACACCACTAAGTTTTAGAATTGTTTGTCACATAGCAATAAATAACATTAAAGGCTAAGTTATATACACTCCCCAACCCCAGGATCCCTGTACCGAAAGCCTGGCATCTCCTTCCATACACCCTGCACTGTGGCTATATTTGAAGATAATGCCATTACTGAAGCATTTCAGTTAGAAGAAGGCTTAGGATGAGCTCTGTCCCTGCCTGATTGGTGTCCTTAGAAGAAGAGACACTAGGAGTACATGCACACAGAGATAAGATTGTGTCAGGACACGACAAGCAGGCAGCCATCTGCATGCCAAGGAGAGAAGACTCACATGAAGCCAACCCTTGCTGACACTTTCTTTGACCTGATACTTCCAGCCTACAGAACTAGGAGAAAATAAATTTCTATTGTTCAGACTTTCAGTATATGGTATCCTGTTTCAGCAGCCCTAGTAAACTAACACTAACAACTAGCACACCTTATTTTATAGACAGTATGGTTTGGTAAAGCATCTTACTTCAAGTCAACTAGATATTGCTAATCAAGTGACATGCATTCAATCACTAGTGTGACTGGCATTGTCAACTAATCTCTTTGGGAATCAATATCCTCATCTGGAAAAAGAAAGCTGAGACTAAACCCAGGCTGGCAAATGACATGGGCCAAGTTGGATTTGCTGTCAGATTGTATCAATAAAGTTTTATTGGAACACAGTCATGTTCATTTGTTTCCTATATCTCTGCTGCATTTGAATTACAATGGAGTTGAAAGAGTTTAATAGCCATATTAAAACCTGTTATATTTATAATCTGGCTCTTCACAGAAATTTGCCTTCCATTTCCTGGACTCAATATTGTCCTAGGAATCATCAAGTTTTAAAATTTCACAATCCTGGGAGTCTAGTATGTAGGACTCTTGGCACCCAACATTGATGTCATTACATGAGACCAGTGCTTTTTCTCCAAGAACAGTTGTCAAACTAATAGCAGAGCATTGACCTCACCTGCGAATTTTTTGAAAGTGACAGTTATCAAGTCCCATGTTAGATCTACTGAATCAGAAATTATTAAGGTGGAACTCAGAGATCTCAGGAGGATTTATTTGTGTTTTTCATTTGTGGTTGTTGTTTTTATAGTTCTAGGAATTGAACCGAGAGCCTTACTCAAGCTAGGCAAGTGATGTTTCACTGAGCCATATCCCAAGCATGAGCCCTGAGTTTCAAAAGCTTTAACAGCTTTGCATTGATTGGAAGTATGGTATTTCATTAGGCTCTCAACTCAAAATTCTTCTATTAGAAACTGAGTAGGAGGGGCTGGGAATTTAGCTCAGCGGCATAAGTGCCTGCCTTGCAAGTAGGCAGTTGTGAGTTCAATCCCTGGTACCGATAAAAATGAAAAAGACAAAAAAAAAAAGCTAGGTAGGAATTATTCTACTCTTCTTTTTAAAAGGAAAACAGTCAAAATAGTGCTCCTTCCTCTCTAAAACAAAACAAACAAAAAAGACATTTTGAAGGACATAATCTAGTGATTCTTGTAGAATGAAAAAAATTAAAAATTATATTTAATAATAGCAATACAATGGTTTGATCTTTATCTCTTTGTGGAATTAGTTTTTTAAAAAACATAGCTGTCAAACCATCTGTTTATTTGAGCAGTCACCAAGAATTGCCCTCTAAACTGAACAGCGTGACAGTGTCCATCTCCTCCAAGGAAAAAGCATTCTGCATTGTATATATGACATGTTAAACACAAAGCACATTCGATATGATCTTTCTAAGATCTGGAAAATAAAGTCTAATTTTGATTTATACATTGGAATTTACCAAGAGACAAAAATTCAGGGCAATAAACGTGTTTTCTAAACGTAAGAGCACAAAGAAAGAAAAAAAGGAACAGGAAGTCACAACACCCACACACTCAGAAGAGGAATCCCAGGACCAAAAACCATTTCCTGCCTTGTAAGTTAACACAAACGTCTCTTCTTTATCTAAAATCTGGTTGCTGTGCCACTCAGACCAAGAACCAAGCCAAAAAATTGTTGGTTCAGGTTTTACAGAATTCTGCTTCTTTCTTCTTTTCCTTAAAAACACAGAACACGGGCTGACTTTCCTTCACCTCTTCATGCCTGAGGTAGGAGGAAGTCTTCGGTTGCTTCCTGGAGACCCTTCCCCCCGTTCTGAGCCACCCTCCCTTACCAACCTCATCTGCCTGTGTGTCACCTGAAATCTACCACAAACGTGGACTGGTGAGTTTGTGTTATGCTTTCATACATTGTCTTGTTGCCCCTCCTCAACCTTCTAGGACACTGAGTTATATTCAAAAACAGCTAGAGATCAGTGAGACCCAACCAATAGTGCTGTGTACTTAACTTTGCCTGATTTATACAATGCAAAGACAAAACAAGGTTTTGCAATTATCTGCTCACTTGAGAAAATAGTCTATTCTGTATCACTTGGGAAAATATGCATTTATTTTAGTTATGATATTCCCACTTTGAGGGGATTCAGAGTTCCAGCATGCCATATGGAACTGGTATTAACCAATATTTTGAGCCAGACCTGAATAATTCTATTACAGCAGGTTCCTCATCAATGAAATAATTATCCTTTCCACCAACCTCCCCTCTACCCTTCCCAAGGAGAGATGATTTGCCCTAGAGAAGCTTTAGAGATGTTCTCTGATTATTATAATAATTTCCTCTGACAGAAGTAACTATCATAAGATACAGTCCCTCCTAAATGAGAAACAAGCAGAAAATTGGCCTGGAGACCTAGTTACTGCAGATGGACAGATGTCATATGCCTCCCAGACACTGATTCCACACAGATGTTGATAGCGCACTACCACTCCAATTCAACTGGTACCTTTGACTACCTGGTAAATAGTCAACAGAGTTAGAATCTGTAATGTTTTCCTTCCAAGAAACAAACAAACAAAAAAAGCTATCCCTGAATATAATAATAATACAATCACTTTGGAAAATGACTTAGCAGTGTCTTGCAAAGTTAAATATATGCTTACCTTCTGATCAATTATATCATTTCTAGATACTCACCCAAATATAAATACACAAATAAAGGCATATGAACATATAAACAAGTGCACACTAATAGATTTATAATAGCCCTGTTATGGCTTGTATCTAGATGTCCCCCTAAAGTCTCATGTAGTCATAGGTGAGACTTTTTCAGAGATGATTGGATCTATGATTCACGGTGCAATGCTGGGCTCAATGGCACTGGGATTAAGGGTGTGAGAGCTTTTCACCATAAGTATCCTGGATCCTGGATAAAATATAAGTGATAGAAAGAGCCATGGGCATCCCTGTTTGCTTTGCTGCCTTATGTTCTCCATGAACTATTTATACTCTGTAATACCTGCCTGCCATTCACCCTGCCTTAATGCCAGCTGATTATAGACTGAAGCCTCTACAAACTGTAAGCTAAATAAACCTTTTCTCCTTTAGCTTTGTATCTCAGATATTTTGTTCCAACAACAGGAAAAATAATTAAGACAAGTCCCACACTGGAAAAACTCAAATGTCCATCCACAAGTGAATGAATTAAAAAGTTTTGGTATAACCCCACAATGGACTATTGCTTAGAAATAAAGAGAAATGAACTACTGGTATAAACGTCATGCTGATGTATGTCAGACACATTACACTGAGTAAGCGAAGCTTGAAAAAAACGAAATATTGGTTCAAAAAACTCCAGAAACTAATCTATGATCACAGGAAACAAATCACTGGTTACC
Source organism: Cavia porcellus (assembly GCF_034190915.1). Taxonomy (NCBI): domain Eukaryota; kingdom Metazoa; phylum Chordata; class Mammalia; order Rodentia; family Caviidae; genus Cavia; species Cavia porcellus. The sequence continues at coordinate 45,549,100 of NW_026947496.1, forward strand.
TGGGGAATGGGTGACATGAGATACGAGGGACAGAAGAGAGAGATTATCAAGATACAAGGAAATTTTGGGGGTAGGAGGGATATGTCCACTATTCTGATGATGGTGATAGCTTCCTAGGCATCTAAATTTGTCAAGACATCACATTGCACATTTAAACATGTACAGTTCCAAAGTTGTGATTCTGCCTTCCTTGAATAAGAAACACAAAATCTGCAAACTGGTAATGTGTGGTACATTCAGTAGGCATGTGAGAGGTCAGAGATCCCTACCAGTATCCTAACACTGTTATGGTGAGAAGTCTGATCTGTCTTACTCCGCAGTCCTCACCCCAGGCTCCCTCCTCACTCCACTCTGGTTGAACATCAGAAGAACTAATCATATGTGCTTTCAGTTTCTGAGGTTCAGACTTCTATGATATCTTCTCTCCAGAAGAAGAATAGAGCTGATGGGGACCAATGCTTCTTTCCTTTCTGCAAAGATAAAGGATGAAAGAGGCCAGGCTGCAGAGATGCCTATGAACCCCTGCGCACACTCCAGAAATGGGTGTTCAAGTGGAATTCACCTCAAATTGAGTAATAGGACCTTCTGAGTGGGTTTAGTCTAGACTAGACTAGAGACTTGTGGGAGGAAGAGGGAAACAATCAGGCAGATGTATTCCCCCAGGTCCCATCCTGAGGAGACCCTGACCTTCTGATCTCATAGGAAAATCCCCTGCTTCACCAAGCTGTTACTCACAGAGACCTTCTCCAAGAAGATATCATTCTGCACTAAACAGCAGGTTAGCTGCAAGTTTTTCAATTCAGACACTAACCCTTGAAGTGCTGGTGACAAGCCCTATGCAGTCCACAAGTACCTGCATTAACTCTCCCATGTAAAAGGCAAATAGCCCTTCCATCCCTCTGTGGTTACCTCTTGCTAGTCTATGGCTCCCAGACAGGCCCCAGACAGGCCAAGATTGCTTCTTTCTGAATCTCAGCTCTCACAAGGTAAGGACACTTACGCAGGTCTTATCCCGTGTGAAGGAAGCAGAAGAGCCATCCAGTATGTGCACCCTTCTTGGAACACAGGCTTCCAAACCCAGTCCAGTGTGGGTGGAGTAGATTCTTGCCTAAAGGACAAATATTCAGAACATCTCTCCTACATATGTAGCCTCTAAATTCATGATGCTTTCTTCTAATCTGGAGCGGGAATGGATATGATTCTCAGTCCCAAATCTAAGCACAGCAATTGGAAAGCCTAGACTTTTCTGTGTGAAATTTTTTCCTATCTGTCTTGCCTAAGCTGAGGATTTCACCGAGGAAGTGAGCTCTCCAGAAAAGCGGTGCTGTTACTTTCTCAGAAAATGACAATGCTCTGGAAATTAGAGGGACCATCGCAGGTTACCACAAAGAATGCTGATTTCCTAGGTTTGCAACCTGAGCCACTTTGCTCCACAGGAAAATGTCTGGGGACATTTTCATTTGTTACAATTTTGTGTCTGCCAGACATGGTGGTAAACATCCTTTATTGTACAGGACAGTCCTCCAACACACACACACACACACATGCACACACATATATCTTCCAACCTTTCAAGTGCCAGTAGTAGGAGGCTTAAGAAACCCCAATGCACAATAAAAAGTTGTGTGTTTTTCTAGAGCCTTCCCAAAATCAGGGAAAAGTAAGCCACCTCCATTCAAATTAACCTTCCAAATGTGTCATTAGGAAAGGTATCTACTTTTTTGGCCTTGATTTCCCATGTCTGCAAAGTGGGCCGATCATGATCACGTCATTTGTTCACCTGTCTCTCTCTTCTGCCTGGAGAGCCACTAATGAATGTTTGCCAAGGACTTTGAAGGCTCTAATTACTGTTATCCTCAGGATATCAGTTCAAGATTGTGGGGCACCTGTGACTCCTGCCAAAAGGGAGATCCTGAGCTGAAGGAGCCAGTCTTGTCCTAGTTGTTAGGATTTATCTTTCTCAAAGGGCAGTATCAAGCCCTGGGGCTTCAACTACCCAAAGAGGAATTACTCAAATCAACTCTAGAATCTGCTGAAAGAAACTGAAGGTTCTCACAATTAAATCACAGCCTTTCCCAAAGTCCAGGACATGGAACTTCAGTTGATGGCTTCTACTTGCCAATAGGTAAGATTCAGAAAATCTTAGCATGTACAGGGCATTCAACAAGTCCGTGTCTTTGATGCTTGATGCATCATTGTAATAAAATATATAATAAAACTGGGGCTGCCTGAAATTTCATGCTGCCGGGGAGATGCATGATATCAAGAAACTTTTCCAGGGCCTTCCATTTAGTAAACACTGCTCTTTTAAAAAATGTTTTTGGAAATGTTTAAAGTTTATATTTCAAACTGCTGGACGGCAACAAAGTTGTCCCACAAGATTCTTCCAGAACAGGTGATGACTACATTCAGTGCCTAAATGTACTTACCTTTTAAAGATGGGCTTCCATAAATCCCCTTACCTCCCATTCCACAACTTGGCCATGAACCTCCATCTGTCTACAGCCCTGTAGCCAACAACCTACAAAGCCCCGCTGAGCATACATTACCATAGGAAGAGCAGTAAGAAGCAAAAAACATGAAGATACATGGTGCTGTCTTCTCAGACATCCAAATGGTAGAAGTCAGGGTTAGCACTGCATTGGAGGCTAGAACTGAGTGGTCCAGGTGATGAAGAGAAACTCAAAAGAAAGGACTTGGAGAAGATGGATAGATGTCCCAGGGTTGGAAAGCATAAATAGAAGTTCAGGAAGGCAATACCATAGAAGCGGCCTTGCTGGGCATGGTGGGGCAAGCTGCTAATCCCACTACTGAAGGAGACTGAGCCCAACTTGGGCAATCTAGCAAGACCCTGTCTAAAAATTTAAAATTAAATTTAAAAGGTTGAGGATGCAGATCAATGGTAGAACATCCCTAAATTCAATCCCTAGTAACACAGGGAGAAAAACAGCAGCCTAGGCCTCCTTCTCAGTGCTCTACTAATCCACAAGATCATCCAATTTCTCAGGCAGAATTTTACTGCAAGGTTAAAACTCTTGAGTTAGGGCTTGGGTTTGATTCTCCATCATTCAAATGCATGGCTATTAACTATGCAACTTATCACTAATCAGGAAGGAACTAAACTAGACTGTGATCCTCAGACCTGAACCCTGGGTTCTGAGTCTGTAACCAGTTCCTATGAGATGTTCACAGTGTTAGTCTGAGGATTTCACTTTGAGGATCACTGAAGACAGTGTGGTCCATTAAGAGCACAGCGTGACACCCTTTGGGAAAAACCATTGCTATGGCTAGAGTGTATCCCACAAAGTTTCACGTTGGAAGCTTGGTCTTCAGTGCAGCAATGTTAAGAAGCAGTGGGCCTCTCAGGGCTGAGGCATAGTGGGAGGTTGTGGTGTCACTGGGAGCATTGCCCTCAAAAGACCCTGAGTTAGTGCTCACAGTCAAATCGTGAAGAGAGGGAACTACATCCCACATTTTGCTCTGGCTTCGCATCTCTCCCTCATGCTTGTCTTCTTGCCATGAGTGCCATTCCCCAGAAGGCCTTCTCCAAAGCTAGGACACTGCACCATGCCCTGTGCTTACAGAATCTGGAACTAACTACATGCATTTTCTTGATAATCACCATAGATATTGTGATATAGTCACAGAAAATGGGTTCATACAATCAGGCACTGTGCACAACCAACCAAAGGTTGTCAGGAGCACTGGCTTTTGGTGAAGCTGTACATCACCTATGCAGTTACTACATCTTCCTAGGGCTTTGACATCAGTGCCTGGAGCAGTCTCTAATGCCTGGGTCTACAACACAGAGAGGCCCTAAACTTCTGCCATATACCAGGGGTTTTGTGTTCCAACTCCCTGAAATTCTCATCTCATTCTGATAAGTCAGAGTTAAATGATGCAAAAATGCTTCTCTGGGTTGACATAAAAGGAGGAGATGAACATGGATCTCACATGATTTTTAAATATATACTTATATGATATATATTTATATATTAAACATATATATATATATACATGTTTATATACACACACATTACATGCCAACACACCCTGAAGTGACCTACCACAGGAAGGGGTGGAGGCCGGTAAAAGGGACCTAAGAGAAAAAAACAACCCAAGGCAGACACCAGATAAACTACTTTGTGGTTAGGTCCAGACCATAGGAATTGAAATCAGTTCTGGAAAGCTGTTACCTCGCAGAGTGGCTTGGTTCTCATCTGGTACATTTTGACTAGTGTTTCCTTCATTTTGAGAGCTGCATGGCTGTCACAGCACTTTCCTCCCCACATGACATTAGGGAACCTCCTGTACGATGCCCAGTGGCACAGGTGCCCTTTCACCCACGGCAGATATGAATTCATCCTCGAAGTGCAAGCCAAATCTATTCTCTGCCAAGAGCACTACTTTTTATTTCTTTTTAATGAGTGAAGCTAAAGCACTAAGTTTACTAGCTGAAACTGCCAGGGAAATTCAAGACAGCAAATGCAATTATTAACTCAGTTGAAATGTATCATTAATAATAAAGCTTTGCTCTGTTGTAGCATTTTCTGGCTTCAAAGTCATTTACAAACATCAACTAATTAATCCTTACCTCAGCATGGTGAAGTAATTAAGGGTCATTATCACCATTTTGCAGAGGGGGAAACTGAGGCACCCAGAGGTTAAGCTCCCTGCCCAAGGCCACAGAAAGGATGTGCTCTCAGAATCACAAGCATTCTTGGCTTCCAGAGTTCCCACTGCTGGAGAAAAGTGACACCCGCTAGTGGGACCATTCCTCCAGAAGCAACAGTGGTGGAGAAAGTCCCTGGTCCTGCTTTCCCTAGCACCTTGCTAAAGTAATGAGAATTGCATTCATTTTTCTTCAGTGTTTGCCTTCCTCATTAATTTTTTAAAGCACGTTGACTTAGGGGAAATACCAAAGCATTTTAATGATGTATGAAAATAATCACAATCAAACCTTCTTCCCACACAGGGAGAATACAAGCCTGGCGTTTGGAGCAGCAGCATTTTCCTTTTTCCTTCCCATATTTGCAGCCACTCCATTTCTGTGCCACAAATTCAGCTGTGGCCAAAAACTCTTTTTCTTTAAGAAAAGAAAATGAGCATTGAAACTTAGCAGGCTCAGGCAGGAAAGCCGAACTTTTTGTCCTTATTGACCTTTTACAAATCCCATGCATCCCTTCATTTCCTGAACTTTTCTCAAAGGCGTCATCCCCACCAGAAAAGTTCATTTGGGTTGGGGTTTTTCTTTTGTTTTTTTCCTTTCCTTTCTTGTAGTTTGCTGAATTTTCCCTCATTGTCTCTTCTATTTTCAAGTCTTTGCTTCAACAAGAAAGGTAAGGGCAGGCCCTTTCTAGGTCTTCCCCACCCTCAGCCCACAGGCCCTGTGGTTGGTAGCTGCAGGGCTGAGACAGACCGAAAGCAGCAGTGTGGCACGTCCTCACACTGCAAAGGTCCACAGGTGCCTTCAGAGCCACAGCAAATGTCTTCATGATTTCCTGGGCCCCTCTCTGCACCTGTCCTTGCAGCAATGAGCAGAAATGTCACCAGTACCTCTCCTCTCTCTTCTTTCGATTGCTTGGCAGATGGGGGAAAGGGAGGATGGGGGGCCACAGCAGTAGGGTGCTTCCCACACCAGCTCCTGCCTGCATGGAGGCCCCCAGATCCTGCCTCAGGCCCCGTCCCTGGCCTTCTCTGGCTGCAGGAATCACTGTCAGCCACAGCCCCCGCCCGGCCTGCTGGCCAATGTGGCTCTTCCCAGCCAGATCATAAAAGTCACAGCAATGAGCTTTCAAAGCCCCACAGTTTGAGAAACACATATAAAATATTTCTGAAAGCAGATAAAGTAAAAACCTCAGTTTGGCAATTAGGGAAACACATTTCTGTGATAAAACCATAAAGAAAAATATCCCGGAAATCAGTACATTCTAGATGAGTGATGGTTACTTTGCAGGGTGTGGAGAGTTTCTGGAGAACTGGTAAAGCTCTCTTTCCTAACCTAGTGTGGCTAGGAACATATTTGCCATATTCAGTTATCACCAAGTCAGACATTTTGTACAGTTTTTGTATGTCTTATTATTTATATTTTCTAATAAAAGATTCAACATTTACATGGAAAAAAATAAGAGTATTCAAAGTAGGTCCAAGCCACCTGGATATCACAGCTAGGAATAATGGGATAAGACTGTGACTTAAAAAGAAAGATATTTTAAAAGAAAAAAAAAGTTCAAAAATATATAAGATAATGTGAACCTCATTCACTATATATGGAGTTATTTATGACCGTGACCCATGGCAAGTGATGGTTTCATTTTGCTTTGGTTTTAATGAAATTATTTATATTTTCTCCCTTAAGTGTGACCATATCTCTCATAGTCCCTAAAGAAAAGAGTTTTAAGATCATCTGATTGGCAAATTGGTCTTTGAACACCCAGGTGGAAGATAATAGAATGGAGCTGAGATGTTATCAGAAATTACTTTTCCAGGTTTAATATTCTAGGAGTCTATGAAAAAGATCTCCAAAGTCGAATATGACTTCCCCCAGCTCCAACTTCACACTCATCTTGGTCTCTGACCATTTGCCTGCCTATTCTGATGCTTCTCCTACTTTATAATGATGTTCATTCCCATCACCATAGCAACCTGTCAGCACTGACCAGGCACTCTTCACAGGCTGTCTCACTTTATCCTCACAGCAGCAGTAAGATGCAAAAACTGTCTTCCTTTCTTCACAATGGCAGAACTTGGATACAACATGGAAACAACTTGACCAGTAAAGTCTAACCCAGATTTGTCTCAACACCCCCGCCCCTTTTCCCTTATAGCACTGTCTTTTTTCTACCCATCGATTTACAAAGAGAAAAGTTCTTCTAGCCAAGAACCAAACAAGGAAGGCTCATGAATAGGTAGGATTCTGTAACCTAAAAATGGATTAAAACTGCTGTGTCACCTACCATCAGGACAAGTCTTGTAAATGATATTTCTTCTATAAAGATGGATTAGTATTGCTTCACTGCCCTTCACTCATCTGAGTTCCTGCTATAGACCAACTGAGATCGTGTCCTAACCCCCATAGGAGTCCTTGTCTGAATCTTGCATTCCCCAAAGTGGGCTACATGTTCCATAGAGTTGCAAAGACATCTTCACATATGATCACTACTTTCTCTTTCATTGGCTATGTCACCAATCAGACTATGAGTCCTTGAGGCATGGACTGTAACTTACTCATCTTCCTAACTATTTTCAGAGCAGAGAAACTTACGCATTGTAAATTTTTAATGGATATTTGGAAGATGAGAGGAAATAATGTCTATGAAGGCCTTTGTAGATGGATAAACTAGTAAAGATTCAACACAGTAATTGGAACCAGTGGGGTGTGCTGAGCAGGGAATTTGATGCTCACAAAATTCCTAAAAGGGCTGGGAGAGGGGATGAGTCACAGGCTGAGCTCCAAGACTGAGACTTATCACTTCATGCCAGACTTAGAGCCCCAGCCATGCCCAGAAAGTAACTTCAGCCACAGTTCTAAAGACTACAAGGGAGACCTGTGCCTCAGTATGAAAGCAAATGCAGCTAGCACAACTCTTTTTGTTTTTTCTTCTATAATGACCTTGTCTAATGTTCCAAGTCTCTGGGAACTTGGGGAATTAGGGAGGTCACAATCCCCAAAGCGCTACATAAGGTCTTCCCTGCATGAGTGTAGTAACCTTGGAATACAAAATGCCCTTCATAATCTATCCCCACCAGCCTGTCACCTGTCCTTTGCAGCTGCCCTCCGTGGACCTCACTTGCTCAAACTGTCCCCCAGGCTGCTGCCACTCACAAGCTCCTGTTGCCTTTGAGCGTCACTGGGGGCATGCACCTCCAGGAAGTCTCTGCTAAAGTCGGAGCTCAGCTGGGGTTCTCCCCAGTGCATGGCGCGTAACTCTGTCTCAGCACAACCACATGAAATGGAAAGTGTCTGTTTACACGTCTGTCACACTAGTCTCTGAGAACATCAAGGGTAGGGCTGGGTCTTATTCATTTCAGCATCCTAAGGCCTGGCATGATGCCAGCACACAGTGGGTAGTCAAGAAATATTCATTTCATCTACACATAAGTAGACCATTGACTGCCCTTTAGTGAGGAGGGTCCACTAAGGTACTCTTTGCCTATTTGAATCATCCACCTTTTTTCATACACGCCTATTAGACATCGATGAATCCCAAATTGTCTCATACCAGGATCATCTGGTGAAATTGTAAAACACAGCTAAATCACTGGATGCCCACCCAGTCATTTAAAAAATGCACACCCTCACATAATTATGGCATGCAGCTAGATTTGAAATCATTGCTTATGCTTGGTCAGAGAAATCTGAACTGGTGTAAAAAATGATGCTTTGGAAGAAATGGAAAAGAAACAGTTGCATTCACATAAAATATTAGACATTGCCATAGCCAGAGGGGAAGAGAAAGGGGAAAAAATCTTGTCATGAGCACTGGAATCTTAGCTCTTCTACAGTAAACAACCTAAAGCAAAATAAATTTAGTCAAAGACTTAATGCAAAAATCCAGAGCCCCTGACAACCAGACCATTTCTTCCTCCCAAGAAACCAGAAGAAGAAAAAAAGTACCTGGTCTCCTTAACTAAAGCCTACAAACTGTAATCTTTGGTAAATGCCAAAATACCTTTGATAACACATTTATGCACCTATAAAAACAAAGAGTTCAGTCACAAATGCCAATAAATGATTCTGAGCCTGTCTTAAAGCCATACAGCTGCAAAAACATAAAATATCTCTCAGATTTTTTGAGCAAGTCCTTTAAAAAAAAAAGTCAGGAGACAAAGTTGAAATAGAAAGCCTTTGGAAATTTTAACAGTAAAAATAGGATTGTCTTTATCTTTTCATTTTATGTCTTTTAATTCTTTTTGCAGAACTGACAACCCGTGAATTAAGCATTCATGGTTAAGGATGAGATTGGGAAAAGGTATGGGTTGAAAGTAAGTTTAATGTTTATTGCATGACATTCAGCTTGACTTCTGGCAGAACTTCTGCCAGAAGATGCAAATAAGACAGAAAACTAAAAGGACACTGTGACCAGTTCAAGGCCAGGTGTCGGAGGAATGTCCTGTGCCATCTTTACAGTGAAGCAAGTCAGTGATGGGTGGAGAGATACTAGCGGGAAAAGAGACCCTCCCGACCCTGGCCACCCACTGCTGGCTATCTTGGGTTTGGTTGTCCACGAAGTCACCGCAGCTGTCTCGGTGGTGTCATTCCTGCCCACTTCTGGCTGTGCTTGCTGGCTCAGCTTCTCCCCCAGGCACAGCAAGAAGCTGCTCTGTTGTAATTCCAGTTCCAGTGAGCTTGGGACATCTTTAACAGTTCCTGTGTTGTTATTAACTTAGTGACTAACTGAAAGTTGTTTGGCTTTTGAAACAGTGCCACAAAAACTTCTCTCTCATCTCTGGGTGATGTCAGCCCCATAAATGAGAAAGCTCAAAGAAACAATAGAGATTTCAGTGGTAAAATTTAATGAGGAGGACCCTTTTGTCCCCAAATCTAAAATTATCTCCATTTGCTTCACCAGACAACTAAAAGGATTTCTAAGGGAATCTAGGATGTGGATTCAGACTTATGAGTACTTTTGATTCCTTGTCTTTGAAACTCCCCATGGCAAAGAGGGGGAAATCATGGAGTCTATTTACACTCTCCACTATTAGGTGATTTCAAATGATTCATATGAAACATATGAAAAGAAACTGCTGATTTCCCAGTGAGCTTGACATACATGTCCCAAACAAGCCCAAAAGCAGTCCACAAAGGTAGAAGATACTAGGTTTAATATCAGAAACAGAAAGATGTGAGCCTTGAAGAGCCTCAGTGAGATGCCCAGCAAGTCAGCAGCTTAAAGAGAGAACAAAACTCTGGGCTTTTCTTGACAGGGACTTAGATTGGTTCAAAGTTAGAGAAACAAGGTGACCTATGTGCACCAACTCCTCACAGTGAATATATTCATCAAATATCACACACATACACTTGTAAAAAATTTTTAATTTAAAAGGAATGGAAGTCAAAATGAGAGAAACAACTAGACATCAAGGTAGCCTACAGGGTTATGTGTTCACGAAGGAAAGACACGCGGTCATGCTCTTCATCGGAAACATGACTTTAAATCCAAGTGAACTTGACAGAGGAAGGGTGAAATTTACCACCCTCCCTTACCTGCTGACAGCTAACCTATGATATTAATTAATGGTTCACAGAACCCTGGCCAAGACTTGCATTAAAATACACAATGCTTATGCTGACACAGCACCATCTTTGCAATGAGTACAATTAACTTCTCGCTTCTTTTATGGTCTCCTCAACCAGTGTGGTGGAGAGGCGTTTCCATGTACAATTTTCAACGGCTTCCCAGTCACTCTCAAGCCTTGCGATGCAGTAGAAAAACAAGCTGCACTACACTGTGTGTTGCAATGTTTGGTTCAAAATAAAGAGTCCAGAGGCTCAGTCAGAAATGTAGAGCATGTATTTTTAGACTGTGTTTGCGTTGTTTTGTAAATTCTTCTGCTGCTGCAATCATTTTCTGCCAAGGCTTATTAAACTTCTAAAGGAACTTTTGCAATTATTTATTTAAAGCTCAACCCCCATGAATCAAGGAAAAGGGTGAGTATCTAAAGCAAGGTTTCTTCAGATATTGCATAGGAGAAGAAGTATCTTTGGCACTGTACATTAAATGGCCCGTGACAGAATGGACCACATCACCATGAACTGATCTCTGCAGGGGGATGAGTTACTGGTTGAAAAGCACAGCAGGACTTCAGACTTGGCTAACATAAAATAGCAGTGCCACCGAGCATGTGATACAACCCCGTAATCCCAGCTACACGGGAGCCCGAGGCAGGAGGATAACGAGTTCAAGAGCATCCTCAGAGACTTAGGGAGGCCCTGCCTTAAAATTGAACAACGCAAAAGATCTGAAGATGTAGCTCAGTGACCAAGCACTCATTCCCCAATGTTACTTAAAAAATAAGTGACCAACATACCTGTTCTATTCTTGGGAAAGTACATCACACTTTCATTCATTCTCATTATTTTCTTAGCACTCTTTCCTTTTTCTTTTTCTTTTTTTTTTAATGGTACAAGAGATTGAACCCAGGACCCTCACACTGAGCAGCATCACCTGTCCTTTTTAGTTTTGTTTTATTTTTATTTTGAAACAACACCTCACTGATGCCCTGCCGTTCCTCAGGCAGAGCTTAGAGTTGCAACCCTCCTGCTGAAGCATCCCAGAGTGCTGAGATTACAGACCTGTACCAGCTTCTGCTTCTGTTTGTTTCCTTCTCCATTTGTAACAGAGGGGCTAGGACTAACATAATGGTGAGCATCTTTCTAAATAGCAACTAGAGACCTGAATTTTGTAGCTACATAAAGTATTTTGTGCCTATGTCACTATATACCTACACATCAAATAACACACTGCACCACAGTAGAATGAGCATCACTTTGCATTTATAAACATCCTTCACTTCAATAGATGCATGCCTGCCATTGAAAAATCATCACCCCAAGATACAAATTATGCCTCCACCACAAGCTGAGATAACATTGGCCCAAAGGCCCTTTGATTTTGAAGAAATTTTCTTGCAGCCACACCTGAAACATGCTTCCATAGATAACTCACATTTCATTGAAACTATCTCCAGACACAAGATGGGTGCATGTGAACTGGCTGGAGGGTCACAATGCATCTTTTGGAATAACAGAAACTGCAAGTGCTAGAGACCATTAAGTCATTCTTTCCTTCCTGTCCTCCTTCCTCTAAGGTGAGCTCTGGGGCATGAGTATTGATAGGCAATAAACTGTGGCCACAAAAAAATGCCATTCTATGCACAGACCTATTTTTCTCCTAGTTTTCTAATCACTGCCCTTGGGAACTAGAAAGCAACAGAGCCCAGCTTACCTGGTGGCTGAGCACTTGAAGCATGACTAGTCCATAAGTTTGACAAGACACATTCACTTATCCCTGTACCAGGGTTTTCTTAATTCTCCCGCAAAGTAGTAAAACCCAAGTTTGTGAACTGTATCCTCAGGCAGGCTAGCTTTACAGATAGGAAGAATTAGGCAGAAAGATAAGAAATGATTTATTCAGCACAGACCAGGATAAAGAAGTGCTGGCTCCATCTTTCCTCAGTGATTGCTAAATAAATCCCACTAATTTTCTCAATCTGATAAATTACTGATAAAATCAAGGGAACATGAATCTCAAATGTTCTTGTCTCCCAAATGAGGCTTAAAATCTATGTTTGTTTGCATACACATCTCCAAAGTGAGTAATTTAAGATTATATTGTTTATGTCACTTGGTAGAGTCTGCCTTTGGGCACGAAGAGCACAACTATCTTACGGCAAGTGTTCCATGTGTCACCTGCACCAACTGACCCATCCAAGGAAGCCGGCTGGAATTGTAGGGGAGGAGTTGGAAATGTTAGCCTAAGAGAGGATGAGCTGCTTCCTTCCCACGTTGCTGATTCCAGACAGATGCTGAGCATGGCAGAGTAGCTGTTAACAAGGCTGTGGGTGTGTGGAAATCACAACCTCTGGTAAATCAACACTGTATGGACAGGAAGCACCCACAGCAATTCATTCTAAAGAGAAAAATTGGAGATCACATGATTCCATGATAGTATTAACTTTAATCAGTGCACAAACTCAATAAAAACTGGTTATCAGAGTATAGTAGTTAGCAATTACTGCAAAATACAACTAACCAGGATTGAAAATTTACCAGTACCAGACTGCATGGTGTTAATATAGCTGGTCTGGCTCCATCCACTCAAAGCTTTCCAAGTGAAGTAATAAGAGAACCAGAACCAACTAGACCGGAAGTCCCACTGAAGCTCTTTCCCTTAGCACATGTGTGTGATCGACAGCTCACAACTCTGAACCTCGGTTTCCTTACCCGTAAAATGAGACAAGAATTATGAATGCCTCACAGAGCTCTTGCAAGAATCAAGATAACTGACATACAGAAAGCATTAGGCATGTAATAAATGCCATTTATTTTTAGTGTAACTTCTTTACTTTTAGTTCTTTTTGATTTGTGCCAAGAAAGTAAAACAAGCAGCAATATCACTGTATCTCTCAAAAACACCAAATGTGATATTTCCACATGAAAAATGAAAATTAAAAATGCAAGCCTTATACCACTGATTTCCAGAGAGGGCTCGATTTCTGTTTGGCCGTGGAAGTATCCTCTTCCCTCTTCGTGATCCACGTGTGTCCTTGACATTCTGTTCTTCATCTGAGAAGCCTTCCAAGGCAAACAGAACCATCCTTTGCCTGGGTGCTTTCTAGAAAAGCAGCCCAGAAAGCAAAAGGGAGGAAGAAGGAATGGTGTGTCTCCTGCAACCCCGTTTGGTCTAGGTTCCTTCATCTGTGCATCTACACCATCACTGCAGTCTCTAGATCTGCTGCACCACACTGTGGATTTTTGTCCCTGTAGCCTATAACAGAGAGGGGCAAGAACGCTTGCTCGCATGTACATGACATCATGTTGTGTACTGCAGTCTCACATCCATTGTGACATTCCACTGTGTCCCACAGTTATCTGGGAGTGCGAGTAGCATTGCTCTATTCCCAGGCCCCTCTTCAAGGTAACTTTAAAAGTTACCAGGTTCTAGCCTCATCAGTAAGAAAACAGAAGATGCTGGTTTTTCTGTGTTGAAAATGAAAAATTAACAGGGCTTCTCAGCTTCTGTCAATGCAAATAGCAGCCTCAGGCAAGGATCTTTGATTCAGCTGAGATTTGGGTGGCCCCATCTTCCAGGGAACAGATAAGACCAGCCACACGCTGACCAAGATTCACATCTGCTGCTGGGAACCTGGCTCACTCTAGAATTTTGCCTATATCCAAATTTATATCCTAGAGGCAGGGCAGTTGGCACCACTGGAAGATGACATAGTTATCACTTAATGCTTCTACTTGGTACCTAAACCTGGAGGAGTAAGCCATGGAAATGAGATTTCCAAGAAAGTTCATTCTTAATCTTTGTTGAACACCAAAAGCCAAGGAGAGGATTAAGTACTTTCACAAAGAATAAAAGTAGTATATTCAGTGACGCTTCTATTTGGAGGTGGAGTGGAAGACAAGTGAGTAGGATTCATCACTAAGAGAAAGGAGTATCTATCTCCCCACTCTTCACAGCAAAGGAAGCACACTGGCGAGGCTGGGGTTGTCCCTGATCATGGAGGCTTTATTAACGGTGCCTCGCAGGATACTGCACGCTAAATGCACTTGCTCTGGGAGTCAAAGAAACGCTGGCCAGGGCTCTTTTGGTGTTATCATGGTATATAATTCTAATCCTTCCTGCAGCCCATAGAGACCAGAGTCAGGAAGGGTAAGTGTCAGAGGTTCAGCTCATGGTCAGCTCATGGTTCAGCTCATGGTCACTTGACACCCATCTCTTTAGGGTCTGCCGCAGATTCGCTGGCATCTTGGGCTGCTGCTCTGTGTGCCTATTTGTCCACCTAGAAAGCAGAGAGACTGATGCTTTCCATCCTTCAAGGAATACAGCTCTCCGATACAATTATGTAAGAACTTTGAGATCTTTCTATTAAACCAAAGTATTAGCTAGGCCTGGCAGCTGTAATCTCAGCACTCTAGGAGGCTGAGGGAAATAGATCTTCATTTCTAGCCTGGGCAACTTGGTGACTTAGCGAGATCTGGCCTCAAAATAAAAAATAAAAAGGGCTGTGAATATAGCTCAGTGTAAAGGCCTTAGGTTCAATTTCTTTTTTTTTTTTTTTTTTTTTTTTTTCTGTTTTTATCGGTACCAGGGATCAAACTCACGACTGCCTGCTTGCAAGGCAGGCGCTTATGCCGCTGAGCTAAACCTCCAGCCCCTAGGTTCAATTTCTGACACTCCAAAAAAAAAAGTATTACTGGAAATTCCCCCAAAATAGAGTAATATAGTTATTTAGCTGTTCATTACTCTGTCAACTACCACTCTTCAGTAAAGATACAATATGACTACTAATGTCTGAAGGAGACAAAGAAGCCAGAGCTTATAACACAGGCACTGTAGTTCAACCTGTCTTCTGCCCTGGTTTTCTAGGAGCCTGCAGGCAATTTGTTTAAGCACCTCATGGTTCAGCTTGCTCATCTGTAAAATAGGTATAATCATATTACCTCACTCAGAGTTAATTAACAGTGTATAAAGCGTTTGAAAATATAAAGTGTGACATATGCACTAATTATTATAAATCCAAAAAAGCACCCCAGTTCAATTTTAATTATCTATATATTTTATTGAAAATACATAAAGCACATAATAAAATTAACCTATATGTCAAAAATTATTGCTTGCCTGTGCTGTCTTGTTCACCCCTCTGCCAGGACTATAGCAGCAATTTCCTAAACTAAAGTAATAATTTTATTTCAGTAGTAAAAGTTTAAGAATATGACCAGGCCTAACCTGTGATTTGCAGTATTATAAAATAACATCTCCCATTCGTGCCTCAATTTCCCTCTGTTATTATAATTACTCCATTAATGGAACAATAAGGCCTATTACTATTTCTATGGTAACATAGAGTTTTACGTTAATTTCATGTTAAAGGATTTAAATGCTAAAACATGATCACTCTTTTTATTTAGACTTTTGAAGAACAGTGTAAAATATCACAAAAGAAAGCTATTGAAAGTGGTTTTGAAGTCTGATTTAAAATGAGAAAAATCTGCAGTAGAAGGAAAAAATCGACAGGTATCCTTCCCTTCCAACTGTCAACCAAACAAAGTGTGAAAAAGACAGGTTGTTTTCTACATCCCTGCTTTTCAGCAATGGGACAGATTCTTTAGTCAAAACAGTGAACATTTTATTTTCAATCTTATTTAGTACTGAATGGTCCAAGACATTCAGGAATTGAAAGAAAGAAGGCACACGGTACTGCCACTTTCTTGAAACCAAGCATTCAGGAGAAGAACAAGAGATGCAAAGGGAAGTGTAGTTACATCAGTCCTTACAGAATAATAATAGAATAAACTCAGCACAGCTCTCAAGTCCCTGCTAGGATAAAGCACAGGAATAAAGCCACAAAGACCAGGAACATGCAGCCTTCCGCCTGCAATGAGTTATCATCAGTTGGAGAGTTCATAAAACAACCTGAGGCTGCTCTAAAAGCCATGTATCAGAAAGTTTATGGCAGATGAAGGAATAAAAAAAAAAATAAAAGAATAGTAGGTTCGTGCCTTTGCTAAGGGAACTCAGGGAGAGGAAAAGACCTCCGTGACTAAGTCTTGGAGTGTATGTGCCCTCAGCATACACCCAGAAAGGACAACATTGCTAGGTAAACGAGGCACAGAAGCATAAAGCCAAGTGCTGTGTTCTGAATCTTTTTAATTTTTAACTTTATTCACCCATGTTTGCATTATATAATGATTATATTCATCATAGGGAGCTGGTAGGGATACACAGCACATCTTAATTCTTTTTATGTCCCCTTCCCCTTCTGTTTCGGTTTGATTCTTAAATGTTCCCCCAGGGCCCATGTGTAAAAGCCTGGCCCAGTCTTGGCGCTGATGGCTGGTAGTGAATACCTGAAGAGGTGGGGTCTCCATGAGGTCTTTACCTTCAGGTCATTGTGGGTGGGATACCGGAAGGGGCTATGGCTCTCTCCTTTTCCTTCCCTGGTCATTAGGTGAGTGCTTCTACTCTGCTATTATACCTTCCCTGCCACCTCCATTGGGCAGCTTTCCATAGACTGGACTCTCTAAAACTATTAGCCAACATAAACTTTTCTCTTTACAAATTGACACACCCTGCCAGGGTATGATCCATCCAGATATACAGATAGAAGATGTGGGGTTTGTCTCAGGAACAAAGAAGACACAATGTTGCCTTTTCCTTGAAACCAACCAAGGCAAACCAGTGCCATTGTTTGTACTCTCAATGGCTGTATTTTAAGCTGCAGGCAAAACTCCAGATTATTACAGAACCAACTCTTCCAAGGACCACCATTAATGGGCCATTCTTGATGGTATTGCTTGATTCAGTGTGCGTCTCCAGTGGGCTCAGTGGTGGCGACAATGAGTGGAAGCAGTATCTTACCCTGTCCTACTTGGGAAGGTGGAGCCTCCCCATGGAGCGTGTCCTTCACGCCCATCTCTTCTGCTGTCCACCAGCTTTAGCAGACATGAAGTTGGACTGGGCCACGAACGTGCCAGCTATCAACGTATTATTGTTCTGGTTGCTTTGGCACTGATAGAAGTTTTTCAGCAAGAAAATTAGATTCTCAAACAATGGTATACATCCCATTAGATGAGGGATGCTACGGTCCCAGAGAAAGTGTCTCCTCTTCTTCAAACCTAGGTAGGTTGGGAAAGAGAGAGAAGAAAGGATTTAATCAGTTTCCTCCCAAGATGTTTTTTAAGAGCTTGATTACGATGCATATGAAACAGTTTGAAGTTTGAGTGCTGCCTATTAACCTGTTCCCTTTATGCTAATTGCTGTCAATAAAACTCGGTCTCTCAGCCCTGTGCAAGCTGTAGCATGCCTTTTGGGCACAAGTTCAGAGCATGTGGGGCCTATCTGATGGGCCCTTTGGGAACAGATAGCCTGATGGATAAGTGATAAGTAGACAGATAATGTCATGTTAATAGGTAAATGATCTCGCAGGAACTCAAGGTACCGGAAAACAGGACACAGTAAACAGTTTGTCATCACCAATGTTTCACAAGAGAAATGCTAGAGAAGGGAGTAGACACACTGTTCAGCCCCGGTGACTCATCAGCACATTGCGCCCTCCAGTAGGGACCCACATGGACATTCAAACACCGCTGAGTTGAAATCAGAATGACCACCATGACATGTGACAGAAAGGCAGGACACGAATGGGCTGGCTCTGGGCGAACCCCGAAAGGTGATCATCCTCCTCTTTAGCAGCAATCCAAAAACAAGGTGATTCTCAGGCCAGACTTGTTCTGACTTTTTCTCCAAAGGAATTCCAGAGAACAGCCACATCCCTCATTTCTGATGTCACCTGGCCCTCTGCTCTCTCCCCTGACGTCAGCTGCTCCACTGCTCCAGCCTGGGGGAGGAAAGTACCAAGTCTGAGGGCTGAGACCTCCCGCCCTGCACCTGGCACTGCCACCAAAGACCTGGCTCCCAAGACGCAGGCTTACTCAGGAGTCTCCCCCAGGGATTCCAGCTCAGCTCTTGCCTCACTTCCATGTCGATCAAACCCAGGGAAGTGCTGTGGACCATGTCTGAATTCTGCCTGCTCCATTTGGTGCCTGGACCCAGTCACAGCTTCACTCTCCTTGTAGAGAAACCCCAAAGTACTCCTGCAGCAGTCCGCTAACCCTTTACAGTTATACCCTGTTCTCTCTGAGGCTAGCAGTTAGTTAGTGCAGATGGGTTTTTATTGTTGTTGTTGCTGCTGTTTTTTTTTTAATTTTTCTTTTCTATTTATGTGTGGTAACAAGGATTAAACATATGGATGGCATTCACTTGACCTACATCCCTCAGCCCATCTTTAAAAGTCTTTTTTTTATTTTAAGCCAGAGCCTCACTGTCATTAAATTTCCTAGGCTGGGCTTGAATTTGTGATCCTCCTGCCTCAGCCTTCCAGAGTGCTAGGATTACAGGCAAACACCACTGAATCAGGTTTGGTGCAGATGTTTTCTTGGTTTTTGCTTTTCTGTTTTTGAGACAGGGTATCCCTATGTGTAGTTCAGGCTGAACTTGAACTTCCTATGTAGCCCTGGCTGGCCTCAAACTCAAGGTGTTTCTCCTGCCTCAGTCTCCTAAGTATTGGGATTACAGGCATGCACAACCATGACTAGCTAGTGTAGAAGGGTTTGGGGGGTTTAGGGTGTTTTATTGGTTTTGTTTTTGTACCAGGAATTGTATTCAGGACCTTCTACTTGCCAGGTAGGCACTGTGCTGCTGAGTTGTATCCCTAGCACAATGTAGAAGATTTTTAAAGACAACTCACTGCCTGTAGCCACCAAACCCTCATGAGATGCCATAAATTGTGACCAGAACCATTAATTCTATCCAGCTATTTGCAGCCCAGCACAACAGAGTTAAACCTTCTGTCAACATCTTTCAGGAATTTGGCCCTCAATATTGATCTATTAAATATTCTTAATGTGCAGCATTTGGAAGACAAGAAGGAAGGAGGTGTGCATGTGTGCTTATGCGTGTGCACATGCAGGTATGTGGCTTTGGTTCAAGTTTAGCACCAGCCTGCTAACACTCTTTCATGCACGCAAATTCACCACCAACAACTTTGGGATGTGACTTTCCCAGTGGTTCTTATGCCAGGAGCCACAGCAGAAATCAAGTAAGGGACCTACAGACATGAGTTGACCAGTCCCATCCATGGATCTGAGGGTTGTGTGACCGAGGTAACCAATTATACCTCTCAGCAGTTCCCAGACCACTCGACAGTGGATTAATGTGTAGCGATAGAGGGCATCTTTCAACAGACATATCATAGGGGTAAAAATAGCATTGGAAATCATTTTTCTCCTCTTCATTTAAAAGAGCAAGTTATATGCCAGCTTGTAAAAACAAATAATGATGATGATGATGATTACTTTCTGAATTTTACTACCAGATAATATTTCTAGGTAGGTCACAGCAAAACCGGTTGGGAATGTATATCTTTCTGGTTTGGGTCAGATGTCTTTTAACTTAAATATTATTGCATTTGTACAGAAAAGATCTCAATTTTTAGCATTCAGGAGGCTTCAAGGATTGCTTCAAATTCAAAGCCAGTGTGAACTACATGGCAAGACCCTGTCTCAAAAAAAAGAAAAAAACTCAATTTCTCACTTTCACAAATTGCTTGCATTCCAGAGGTTTTCATGTTGTTGTTGACGCTGTTCTTTCAAAACAGATGGATTTAAAGAGAACAAGGGGTGTCAGGACGCCACTGGGGCTGCTAAAAGGCAGGAAGTGAGGGCGTGGATAAGCTGCAGCCTCCTCCGCATACACTAAGGCTTCCCTGCAGCTGCCACTCCCGAGAAACCAAATCTGAGATTTCATTCCTAAAACCAATGATAACTTGGCAAACAGCAGCATTACAGAACACTGAACACCTCTAAATTGATTAGCTTTCTATAATTAAGGAAAAGAAGCTACTTAGGTAACCAAATAAAAAGGAAGAGCACAGTGGGAGTCCTAAGATACCCAGCCCAGTTCTAACACACTACCTGATTCCAAACAGGAACAGCCTGGGAAGCAGGCTTGCTCCCAGTGCTCACCCAGCGAGCTCAGGTGTGCACAATGACATTCAGCACAGAAATCACACCCCGAGCACGGTCATGATAAAGCAATCCCTTCTTGATGCCCTTCTCCATGAATCTGGTGTGATTCTCAGCCCTAAAATGAATGATTTTATTTCATTATCTCAGCAGATTAATCTGAGTAATCAAGATTACACAGCGAGCCCACCAAGAATGGTGGTGCATGCCTGTAATCCAGCACTGTAGGAATCTGAGGCAGGAGAATTGCAAGTTCAAGCCCAGCCTGGGCAACTTAGCAACTTACAGAGACTCTGTCTTCAAATAAAAAATAAAACACAAAAAATGAAAAAGGGCCAGGGAAGTAGCTCAAGACAAAAGCCCTGGGCTTGATCTTCAGTATTATAAAAGGGAGAGAGAGAGAGAGAGAGATCAAGACATGAGAGAGGGAGGGGAAAGAGGGAAGAAGGAAGGAAAAAGGGAAGAAGGGAGGGAAGGCAGGCAGGCAGGCAGGCAGGCAGGAAGGAAGGAAAAAAGCCAAGAGTGACAGCCCACACCTATAAGCTCAGCACATGGAACTCTGAAGTAGGAACATTCTAAGCGCCCAAAAGCTGGGCAATTTGGCTATTTAGTATGACCCTGTCTCAAATAAAAATAAACACATAAACAAATAATATATGAAAACATTTGTTTGATTTTCACCAGAAGGAAGGTCTCAGACTCAAACATTCTTTTGTTGCCCTCTGTGCTGAGCCAAATGAGCATGGCAAAGAAACAAACTTGTTTTAGACTAACAAGACCAAATTGAATCTAACTTAATAGGACTAGGAATAATATTGTCACAGCTATTCAAACTGATGCTGAATCCCATTAGAAGCTGTAGCTGATTCCTATCACATATCACAGCAATCTCAGCTTCTCAGTGGCAGCATCACAGGACTTTTAAGGAAAAACAGGCATTCAGATACAACAGTTTCTTCTTAGACTTCTTCTCCTTCTCCTTTTCCATTGTCTTCTTCTGTCTCTCTCTGTCTCTCTGTCTCTGTCTCTCTCTCTCTTTTCTCCCCATATCATTTTTAGTCTATGAAAAAATTAAAGTTGGATTTTGTTTCAATTTTTCCCTAATATATACTCATGAAGGCAAATTACATTACTTTTTCTTCCCCTGGTAATAGACACTGAACCCAGGGCCTTGCCACTGAGACTTTATCTCAAGTCTTCTTAAAACTGTTTTTAATTCTGAGACGGCTTAAACTGCTCAGGCTGAATTTGAACTTGTGATCCTCCTGCCTGGACCTCCCAAAGTCCTGGGATCCCAGGCGTCTACTACTACATCTCCCTAAACAGTGTCACTTGTGCTTATCCGTAAGTGTTCATCAAGGGCCATATCTATAAGGGAATTTATCAGGGCTTAATACATATCTACAAAAGGCATTTCTATTTTTTAAAAGTATGTTTAACCACATTGAGCACTTACTGAAGACTCCTAGAAAAAACTGGCCAGATAACACTCGCCAAATGCTTCCCTTGTGTGAAGCGGTCACCCATATATGTGACAAGCAACAGCACACTGAGAAGCCTTTTGTGTCTGGGATGGAAACAGCATCCGGGTTACCAGGAACCTCAGCGATCCTCCTGTGCCGTGACCCACCTGCAGCTCCAGTGTCTACACCATGCTGCAACCCCGTGCTTCCAGCCCCTGCCTGTGGACTCCCAAAGCCAAGGGTGCATCTTTGGACAGTTGTGTCTGTTGTTCTTTTTATACCATCAAGGTAGTCGCCTTCAACTCACTACCTTATCTACATGGTAGTTTGTCAGCTGTTTGTAGACAAAGGTTATTTTAGAGTCCTACTAATTTTTTCCTTCTCTGAGACAGATCGTTCAAGTTTCTCAACTCTTTTTTATGTGGAAATTATTTCTGAATCTTCTCATGATCCTAAGTGGCCTCCTTTTAGAACACTCAATATGTAACATTTTCTCAATTCAAATGCCTTCCATAAACACGTCTCCTATTTAGCCTGGCTAAAACAAAGAAAAGATTTGCCTCGAAAAGTCACTTGGAATACACAATGCACAAAAGTTAAAAGTCTTTGAAAAGACTGCAAAGTGAACCAGAAGTGGTGGCACACATCTGTAATCCCAGCACTCAGGAGGCTGAGGCAAGAGGATTACTACAAGTTCAAGACCAGTGTGGACTACAAAGTGAGGTCAAAGTCAGCCTGAACAGCATAGTGAAGCCCTGTCTCCAAAAAACTATATATATATATATATATATATATATATATATATATATATAACAAAATGATGCATAATCAAATTCCATAGCCAAATATGGTACCAAATTAATAGATACAAAACAAGCCTTCCCAGAAGAATGTGGATCAAATATAACCTCTTGAAAGTCACAGAGAATGGGAAAAGCATTTTACACAGGAAAATGTACATAGTGCATGGCAGCCAGAGGTCACAAAACAGAATTGTTGCCAGAGATTTAGCTCAGTGGCATAAGCACCTGCCTTGCAAGTGCGCAGTCGTGAGTTCGATCCCTGGTACCAAAATAAAAACAGAATTGTTTAACCAGAATAGAGGATCTCCACTAAAATTCATGAAAACTAGAAAGTGCAAGAGAAAGAAAAGTTCTTGCAAATCCGGTAAAGGTGAGAACCGAAATATGCCCAGCATCTTCCATATGACATTATTTTATATACATTGTTTCACTTACTCCTTATAATTCACCCTTTGAGCACTGGTAGGCACATTTAAGATGTGGAGAATAAAAGGCAAAGTCAGTAATAGATGGACTCAAATGTCAAAATAAATTACAGCAGCATTACAAAGCCTTGGACAGTTTATTGAGAGTCTCAAATGCCAGCATGACCTTACAGAAGGCCCTACTGTATTGCTAGCAGTATGTTATTGCTGATAGGAAAGATATTAAGATATAGCATTTTGATCCTTTTAAATTCACACATATATAATGCTAATTTAAGTCAAATTCCTAACCATTAGAAATTCTCATTAAACCAGGCATGGTGGCACATGCTAGTAATCTCAGTACTCAGGAGGCTGAGACAGGAGGATTGCTGGTGAGTTGCAAGTCCCTTTCCCCAAAAAACGTATAGTTGAAAAAACCCAAATCTCTGTTTCCTTTAATCAACAAATGGCTCCTTCTCAGATCACATTCCTACAAATGAAAATATACACACATCAGTAGTTCCACAGAAGGTAATTTAGAGACATATCTTTACTGTCTGTGGCTTTCACTGGTGAATCATTTCATTTCTTAAAACCACAGTGTGTGATCAAGCTTCCCAATTTTTCCCTGGAATGTGTATCACCAATCTACAGCCACCACATTAGAAGTTGGAAATCGCCCTACAGTTGTCCAGTCAACAAGGAGCCTGGGATTAGACCAAGTGATTCACCATCATCACAGAGCCAGTAAGCAGGGTGCAAGACTGAAGTTCAAATCCAGGTATTTGGACTCAGTGACTCCCGAACAAGCATCTACCACACGAAACCTAAAGTGCTATCTTCAAATTGTGGACATCCCATGGAGACAGAGAGTCAGCCCAGTTTGGCTGCTCTGTTCTTTCTTCTACTGAGTTGGCTAAATTAATCAAATGTGCAGTTTCTGAATATTTAGACGCACCTTAACTTTCTCCCATCCCAAAGACCTGACCAGTTGGCGAGGGTCCATACTGACTTGGACTGAACGAAATGAGAGCTATCAAGGAGCAGACACCCATGGCATTTAGAAAAGATGAACTAATATTGGTTTCCCTCAGATTACAAGGGGTTTTGGTGGTTTGTTGCTGTTTGTTTGTTTGCTTGTTTGTTTGTTTTTGCAGGTACTAGGAATTGAGCTCAGGTCTTTGGCACTGAGCTACAGCCCCAGCTTTTTTATCTTATTTTTTATTTTGAGATGGAGTGTTGCTAAATTGCTCACTTGTGTATCTAAACTTCATATTTTCCTGTCCCAGAGAAATTAACTCTGAAATAAGAAGACGTAGAAGCCCCAGCTGGTGATTCTGAAGGGACAGCTGTGTCTCTCTCCAGTGGCCCCTGCTCATGCACAAGGCCTTCTGAGGAGGTGTGAGCTCCAGGGCAGAGCAGAAGCTGCCCCAGAGCCGTCCTTTGGCTCTTCCTGCTTGCTTTAGTCTCTTGGTAGAAGCTAGTCCTAAGAAATTTGCTAATAGCCCAAAACTCTCATCATCTTCTTCGTCCCAGATTAGCCAGGCATACATAACAAGAATTAGAGGTGCTAACTAGATTTCAGTTCTTTCCTTGCTTTTTTCATTTTTTTTTAATGTTTTGCCTCTACAGTAAGTTTTTTTTTAATGGGTGCTTAATAGGTTTTAATTTTATAAAACGTTGTGCAACCAGATACCTTAGGGAACAGTAATTAACTTGGATTATGTTTTCATTTCAGTGAATTCTAAATGAGAAGCCTAAATACTGATTTTTGTCAATCCCCAAATGAGAAAACATACAGCCAGGCTCATTTCTTTAGTACCTTTCTTTGCTTACTATGAAAAATTTCCTAATGATATTTGCAATTTGCCCTTTTCTGGAGGAGACCTTCCTCAGGAAATACCATGAATTATTTAAAATAATGAAAAAAGTTTACTTTTAATTTTGATACATGTTCCTGGCAGCCTCCAATTCACATCCTTCCCAGCAAGGGCTGGCGACTACCAAAGAGAAGACCAGAATACTCACTTAACCAGTCTTTCTTTGTGTGACTCCTGCTGGGTAGGAACTGGGTGTTTTCCTTTTTGCAGTGCAGATTGAAGGCAGGGTCTTCACACTGAGCTAATCCCCAATACCTCTTCATTTTTAATTTTGATACAGAGTTTCACTAATCTGCTAAATTCCCCAACATGGGCTCAAACTTAGGATCCTCCTGCCTCAGCTTGGCAGAGTGCTAGGCTGACAGGCATGTGCCACCAGTGACCCGGGCACTGCATATAGCAGTGGATGTAGAACTGGTTTCAAGTTGACATTCCAAGAGGAGGCAGAAAAGCTGAAGAACGCTGGTGAGGAACGGTGGTGACGTGTAGATAACATGGGAAGTTCCGAGAAAGAATGAACCCTCACCTGGTCAGTGCGGGCATCAGTCGGCCTTGGACTTGACCTGGAGTGAATTCCTCTTCACCGCTTAGCGGATGTTGATCTTGGACAGTGAGCATTTCTCCCCCGCTCGGTCTGTAAAATGCGAGTGATAGCTGCCACCTTACATGACTATTGCAGCTCGAGGGAAGCAGTGCTACTTGCTATTTGCTCAAATGATGGCAAATGTCATCCTTGTCATCATCACAAGGAGGAGACCCCAGTGAAACTGAGCAGCAGGCAGGAAATAGCACCTAGCTCCCTACGGCTGCTATTCCGCCGACACCACGAGACGCCTTTGCAGAACAGAGCTCTTCATATGGGTTTTGGGGGCTGGGCATGGCGGTGGGCACCTGTAGTCCCAACTGCTCAGGAAGCTGAGGCAGGAGGATTGCTGCTTCAGTACCAGAGTTCAGAGCCAACCTGAGCAAGAGTGAGACACCTTAGCTCATAAAAAAGGAAAAAAAAAAGCTTTTATCTCTGACCTATGCTTCTGGCATTTAGCAACTAAAACATTACAACAAAACATAAATTTGAATAAATTCTGTATTAGATCAAGAAGTAACCATCCATGATGGTGACACCTCTGAATGATGCTTTCAAGTGCATTTCTACTAATTTCATGTTCACAAGGCAATGAGACTAAGTTGGAATGACTTCTGGTATAAGTCCTTCGGGAGTCCATCTTAACCAACAAAGGGAAGAGATTTAGTCAGTCTGTCCCCCGCTCCTCTCTGCAAGGTCCCACTTTCTCAGTGCGTAAGTGCAAGAGAGAAGCATGCCTTGCCATTCACACAGCAGATGTGCAAGATTTGTGCAGGTTGCCCTACAGAGACACTGATCATGTGGGATCCTACCTGCGTTCTGACACATTATTTCTTTCTAATGCTTCCAACTTTGATTGAGGTATGACAGACAAATGAAAATTATATACATTTATGGTATAAATGTGTCCTTTTGTTTTTCTCACTATACAGTTCAGGCTGCCCTTGAATTCACTATGTAGCCCAGGCTGCCCTCAAACTCACAGCAACCCTCCTGCCTCAGTCTCCCAAATACTGTGATTACAGGCATGTACCACCATGCCCGGCTTACAATGTGATGTGTAGATTTACACATGTGTTATGAAATGATTACTACAATCATCACTTCACAGTTATCCTCTTCTTAAAAGTATGTCTTCTTAATAAAGTTGTACTCCAATCTGCACTCATGAGAAGACAAATTCCAAACTGATTTCAACCAATCTGAAACATAACCTGGAAATGGTATGAAGTGTTCTTGTTCACTGCCTGTTGCAAGGACACACAGCAGTTAGCCTTGGTTCAGGGTAACTCACACCCTGAGACAGGGAATCAAATAAATGCCCTCTAGCTGAGCAGTCACTGATGCTCCTGATGGAGCTGTGTGGCTAGACTTTCAGGAAGTTCATGGGTTCAGACGATTCAAGTGGGACTCTGAAAAATGGGCCAAATGACTGATGTACAGTGTCAAATAGGAACAATGAATGTGCTAACCACAAATCACTCTTATCTGCTCATTAATGCGGTCCCCCAAGGACTGCTAATAGGCTACATCGCCAGTTTAAGTTGGGTTACTGGATCCGTTGTTATGTGAGTATAATAACAAGGCATTTCTTCCAATGAGTCTCTTTTTCACGTGGTAGTTTTAAAATAAAAGCACACAAATACATACAAAAAATACTCTCAATTTATGAAATATGACCACAAACCATATTTTTTACCTCAAATTGTTCTCCATACTGTCACTCTCAGAGGCTTAAAATAACCCCAATTTCAAAGCTATTTTCTTTTTCTCTGGGTTCTTCCCTTGAAGATTTGTTTTTAAGAGGTGAAAAAATCCCTGTACTTGGAGTTATACACTTGCAGCACATGATTAGCCTTGGTAATTCATAGAATAAGAAAATTTTTACATTACCATATTACGAGGTTTATAAGTAATTCCATATAAATCATTTTGTTTGATATATTCATTCTGTAAGTCCCATCTGGTCACCAGTATTCAAGTTCAAGGTGTGCTTTGTTTCTAATATGGTGAATTTTAAAGCCTCTTTTAAAAATTTATTATAAGCCAGGCATGGGGGCACATGCTTGTAATCACAGAACTTTAGAGACTGAGGCTGGAGGATTTCCATGAGTTCAAGGTCAGCCTGGCCTAGAGAGCAAGACCCTGTCTCAAAACACAAACAAACAAACAAAAACCATTACAGTAAAAATCACAATGATCGCCGTTAATCTCCTTTGAAATACTGCCTCTCGTTTCAAACACACTGCCGCCAGTCATTCTTGCCACCTCCTGAAGTAGGTCTAGAGCTCTTCTCTCCTGAGTGCCTCTCATTGTGCTGGCACAGCTGCCTCAGGGTCCTGAATCAACCAAAAATGTGTACTTTGCAGAGTCAGTTTGATGTTGAGGAAGAGCCAGAAGCCACACAGCATGTGAGCGGGAAATAATGTGGACAAGGAAACACCACTATGCTTTTAGGAGCCTGCCTTTCCATTGGATGGCACCAACATTCACAGTATGTTTGTTCACATGAAGACACAAAAGAAGACTTCTATTGTGTATAAATAGGATAAACTCGAGGCATTCACAGGTAAATGGTGGAACTGTGAGACCATAATATTAAATTAAATAAATCAGACACACAAGCTTGAGCACTGCATGGCTTCTCTTATGTGAGAAACCAAAAATACAAAGAAAGAGCAAAATGGGAGATAAATAATAGAAACTAGGGAGATCTTTTTCGGATGGAAAGGGGAGTAAGAATGGGAGAGGGTCTTGATACGTTTGATGCTACAGTATACGAAGTTATACCCAAAGATTTTAAGGGAAGAGACACTATGGTAACTACCATTATGTCGAGATTATCTTGTGGTGAAACACTATTTTGCTTAAATGGCTATGTTTTGACCTGCGCTGTTTTGTTGTTATGCCCTCTTTTTTATCTCAATCTCCTTTTTATTATCTACTTTTTCATTTTTATCCTTTTAATTAAGGGAAAAATAAATAAAAATAGCAGGATATATTATAGTAACCCACTTTGATTTCCTATTAACTTGATTTGAAACCCTGTAATGCTCTCACCATCTTGTTTTGACTGATTTTCCTCTATTCTGTTATGCTTGATAGTACCAAGTTTGAAAGTATAGGCCACAACTATGAAGACAATAAGATTCATTGTGACGCCCATTCTGGTTGACTATTATCTTCTTTTGAAGTTCTCTAATGTCTCCAATGTTTTGGTTTTATTGGTCTTATTCTTTACTGTTTTGTTCAATTTTATTATAACTGATGATTTAGGCAATTCTTCTTAAGATAGCAAGAGGCAGTATGGTAACCATTGTTGATCACCTTGTATTTTGTATTTACCTTATGTATTATGTCCATCCTTTTGATTTGATTGACTCTGTCCTGGTATGTCACATTTGGTTTTACTTTCTTCAAAAAAAAAAAGTTATAAGAACTGTGGGAGTAATAAAACCCAAAATGTGTAATTGTCATTGTACAAAAGAAAGGAAAAGAAAGTTCTCTAAAAGATATAACTGCATATATATGTAAGTGTATAAGATAGATAACCATATTACTGAGTTTTGTTGGATCATTGAACAAAACTGTTTACAGTCTCACTGTTTGAAAGTCCTCTCTATATGCTTTAATTTTGTAACTTCAACAACTATTTCTAAGATGACAATATGTAATTAACTAGTGATTTCCTACTGTTTATTTTTTCTGAAAGTCTGTATAACTTGTACCCTTTTTCTGTTTTTTTTTTCTCCTTAAATAAAATTAAAAAAAGAGAGAGAGATGGGAGAGGGAGAGAGAGGGAAAGAGAATGGGAAAAAAGAATTGAAGAAAAAAATAGAACTAGAGCTTTTGCAAATAGGAAGGGAATGATTAGTTAGAAGGAGCAAGAAGGGACAGGAATTGGGATGAAAAAGGACCAAGACGGATGATGTCAGTTCCAGCTCCCCACAGTAATGCAATGCTTATGCATTGCAAACATGAACTCACTAAAACAACAGTGCCAGCCAAATCCTAATAGGGCTGTTGCAAGAAACAACTGAGATTCTCTCGGCTTAAGTTCTTACATGTGACCTTTCCATGGTAGGCACCCAGTACGTGTTCATGGATAAGCATATTGATTAAATCAGTGGCATACTTTATGAAAGAGAACAAAAAGAAAAGAAAAAGTTCTTCCAGAACCGCTTCAGAAAATGGGAAGAATGGTGGGACAAGAGTGTTCGAAGCAAGGCAGAGTACTTCAAGGGGGGCTAATGACCATACACCTTTACCATCACAGTTCCTTTTAATTTCAGCATTCACTGTATATTTAACCATCCCTTGCACATGCAAAAGGTTCTAGAAATGCAAAAGGAAAGTGGCATCTGTCCCCTGAAGGTATACAGTCCAGCCCTGAGACAGACAGGATGCTGTTCTGTCCTCGAGGGAGAAGAAGACTGGAACATGTCTCTGGTCCTATGGCTGAGAAGAGCCAGAGCTAGAGTTAAAATCGAATCCTCCCCACCCAGCCCT
Organism: Cavia porcellus; assembly: GCF_034190915.1. NCBI lineage: Eukaryota > Metazoa > Chordata > Mammalia > Rodentia > Caviidae > Cavia > Cavia porcellus. Next base: position 45,579,002 of record NW_026947496.1, read on the forward strand.
CTCCCATCACCTTCTGTGAGCTGGTTTCCTCCCAGCTCACTGACAGAGTCTTCAGGACCTCAACACTACAGCTGCAGTGGGATTCAGCCTGTCTGACATTTCTTCTGTAACACACATGGTCGCATGTAGGCCTTGAATCAATCTCAGGCCCATCGCAGTGTCACCTATAACCTGCGAGTAAAGTGCTTTATGTTTCTCTGTTTAGCACTAACTGGAAGAAAATGTTCTCAATATACAGAGAAAGACTAAATTTTTTTTTTGAAGTTTTTCTTTTTTTTTTTTTTTTTTTTAAGACTAAATTTTTTTTAAGTGCTGGGGATTATACTCAGAGACTTTCATCTACCTATGGCCCCAGACTACTTGTTATTTTTTATTTTGAGACCAGATCTTGCTAAGTTGCTAAGTTGCCCAAACTGGACTTGAAAACAATCCTCTTTCCTCAGCCTCCCAGAAAGCTGAAATTACAGATTCGTGCCACCATACCCAGCTAACAGACACCATCTTAACTATACTGCAAAGAAATGATGGTATGACCAGATCAGGAAGGGAACTGCCACTCTGTAGAATCAAACTGTCACAGCAGCACACTAAGCAACAGGAATCTGGAAGATACAGTAATTGTCTCAAATCAGGGACTCTAGAAGATCCTCAGTCACGCAATTGCTTTCCTTGAAACTCTTTTTTTTTTAAATGGCATCTGTATCAGTTGTGCAGTTGTCATTTTAAAGGCATCTTGAGTTGTCTTAATTTTCTCTTCCATGTGTGACCCTCCTGGTTCTCACCAGTCATACCACAGGGTCTCTCATTTTCACTAAAATCTCCCTGCTGTGATAAAAACAAAAGAATGAGGGGAAAGAGCCAACTAAACAGGCCCCCGGGAGCCCTTGGCACTGTGCTGAAAAAGCTCCTACCACCGCCGCCAGGCCTGCAGACAGAGACGAGGAACAGAGAGCACCACTTCCTCTGACAATAGCTCTGGGGTGTGCATGCGAGGCACAGTGCAGATGTGAAATACATGCCGGATACTGCAGATGCCTCATTAATAATTTCATACCGTTTATGGACGTAACTGACATGTCGGTTGTGTTGTTTTAAAAAAAATATAGCAAATGTTTAAATTTTTAAAGTGTATTACACAGTAAAAGATATTGCCATTAATTCCCTATAAAATACGCCCCCTCCTCTACAGCCCGGACACTGAATCTCATCTAAGATGCTCCACCTCGCTTCGAGCACGTGCATCCCCTGGTTCTTGCCACTTTCTGAGGCAGCTCTGGAAAGCCTCCTTCACAAGGGTCTTCAGTTACAGCTGCCTTGAGGTCCTGAGTTGATTGAAAATATTACCTTTTGTGGTCATCTTGACTTTGGGGAAGAGCTGGAAGATGCACGTGCCCCATCCCATGAATAAGGTGGGTGAGGACACACCAGCTTGCTTTATTTGACAGAAATTGCCATAAACAATTTGAATTGATTCAGAACATCAAGGCAGATGTGAAAAGACACAGCGAAATGTTTTTATGAGCTTCTTTCTACTGGATGGCACCAAGCAACACTCACTATAGATCAGATGATGCCTTATGTAAAGACACTCTCAAAAGAGACTATCAAAAACTGCTTCAGAAAGTGACAAGAATGACAGGCTAAGTTATGTTTAATACAAAGGGGAGTATTTTGAAGGTGATTCATGGCACTATGTCACTTACTATAATAAATTTTTTCTTTCCACATTCACTGTATATTTCTATCACATCTTATACATTACTAAAATTAATTTCACTTTACTTTCATTTTACTTGCTAAATGTGGCTACTGAAAAATTTTAACATACATGTGGCTCACATTATATTCTTATTAGATAGTGCTGTTGCCGACTGTCATATGTGGCTTATCTTACCCACAAAAATCAAATGTACTTGAGAAACGCAAAAGACACACATTTTTCCATAAATTTTCATGTCAACTGACAAATCCCAAAAGGAAAATCACAGAAATAAAGCTTTGACGAAAGAGTCTTACATATATATTCATTGAATCTTTTTCTTCCTCCCAAGCAGAAATAGCTTCTTACATGCTCTAAGGAAAGTTGATGTCAAATGCTGTTTCACTTATCCTGTATAGCATCACATAGGTTAGTCACCTTTCGCTTCCTGAGATAAATATACCTGCACACATAACTGAAAGGTAGATGAAGTTATTTTGGCTCCTGGATTGAGAGGGTTCAGTCTACGATCAGCTGGTTCTAAAGGCAGAAGGGCATGGAAGAAACATGTTCATCTCTCAACAGCTAGGAAGCAGAGACCAACACCGAGCCCCATAAAAATCGGACTCTACAAATCATACTCTCAATGACCTATTTCCTCTAACTAAGCCCTGCCTTGTAACAGCCCACTCAGGGGTAAACTTACACACTCAGCACCCTTCCAAACCAATCACCTGTCCAGGCTTTTGTTACCTGATTAATTTGACAATTGAGATTAATCATCACAGAAGGACTCTCCAAATCAGGAAAAATTATTTAAAACTTAAAGTTTGCTTTTTCAGGTCCAGGACTTTCAAAGAATCTAAACTTGAAGGTTGAAAAACAATCTCAAAGTAACCATTGAAGACAGAGCAAGGAATCACTCCTATTCTCTGCAAAGCCATGGCTAGTTAACCTCTAGACTATGTAGGGGGGAAAAATAACTAAAAAGTAATTCTCAAAGGATTTCAATCCTGTTGGGATAGTTTGGGCAAGGCGCTTCTCACACTTAGATGTAATGTGGAATAACACCAGTGTACTTTCATTAGTAATTATTCCAAAATAGCTTTGACTCTAATTAGTGACACTGGGAGTGATCATCATAGTAATTTGTCGTTATCAAAGTTCCATCAAAGAAGAGACAGATGCAAAATTCAAAAATCAGAAAGGGGATTATTTGTGTGTTTGTTTGATTACAGATCAAGGGGAAAACTAGGTATAAAAAAAGGCTTCATATTTTCCTCACATAACACAAATCTCAAATAGAAAATAAACACTTGCTTATTTGTTCATTTTTTTTTTTCCTAGTACTGGGAATTTAACCTAACCCAGGACCTTCACACTGAGCTACATCTCCAACCCTTTTTTCAATTTTTATTTTGAGGTTGGGTCTCACTAAGCTGCTACATTGCCCAGGCTGAGATCAAACTTGCAATTCTCCTGCGTTAGCCTTCCTAGTACTGGGATTGCAGGTGTGACCACCACGTCCGGTGTAGGCACTTTCAGTGTATCTGCTTATGACTTTTAATTAGTAGATCTCATCCTCACCTTTGTCACCTTGTGGTTACAAGATGGCTGTTGAACATCCCCCAAGCAGCAGCTCCTGTTTCAGGAAAGCAAAAGCCTTCCCAGAAACCCTCTCCTCTTTTCTAATTGGCCAGAATATGTCACATAATCAATGCAGGGGCAAGGGAGACAGAATAAACAAATGTTTTCCGCTGGGCTTAGCTGCTCTGAACAAAATCAGGATTCTTTTACAGAGAGAAAAAGGAAGTACACTTTGGGCAGACAGTGGCAGATCCTGTCATAGTCAAAACCCTGGTAGTTTCTCTAATCATCTTAAGTATGATAAAGCTCAAATTACTGATAACATTGACCTTTGGCGTGTATGAAGAAGCTGATGAAGAAAACAAACTTCTAAGAACCTATCAGATTTACAAATCTGATTAGAAGGCAAACAGGACTGAGAAACATTTGCTGACTAACAGCTTGAAATTAGATTTTTGTCAACTTTGTTTTTGTAAACAACTAGTACAACTAAATTTTAATTTATGAGATGTTCTAATAATTATCAGAAAATATTAAGCAAAAAGTATGACTATTAAAGAATACCTATGAAACTGGTGCAGTGGTGCATGACTGTAATCCCAGCACTCAGGAAGCTAAGGCAGGAGGATTGCTGTGAGTTTAAGACCAGCCTCAGTTACATAGTAAGTTCTAGGCCAGCCTGAACTACACAGCAAGACTTTGCCTCAATATAAATAAATAAGTAAATAAGTTAACTATGAGTTTAAGGCCAAGAAAACCATCTGTCAGGAAAGCAACATGTCGAGTCCTGGTTTTCTGTGAATACTGTTTTCCAAATGACCTCTCTGACAAACTCTACCATGTTCTCTGAAGGAATATATGAATAGTCCCTTCCCAGGTGGTTATTAGAAAAGAGTCAGTGGAATCACGTAGATGTCACAGACACCAGGGGCCTAACGAGAAGAAATGACATCACCTAGCCAGTCCCTCCTCCTACAGCTGGAAGAGATGTGTCCCTAGAAGGCCGGAAATGGAACTAGAGATATTTCTTTGCTTTGAGCACCTTGCAAAAAGGCTAGCCTTAGAGCAATGTTTTTCAAACTGTGAGTCCTGACTCATAAGTGATTTGAGAAATCATTTTTGTTTTTAGAAATGGAACTGAATGGAATGGGAAGAGGGGAAGAGAAAGGGAAAGAGAAAATCAAAAATTTATCTTGTGCAGTAAGGTGGTAATTGTTTCAAGAAGCTTCCAATTCAGTTACCTAAATGTGTGTGTGTGTGTGTGTGTGTGTGTGTGTGTGTGTGTGTGTGTTCTGAGCACAATATAAAATGAAATATAAAATGAATTACTTTCTGTGGGTTGTGGTCAAGAAAGTTTGACAAGTCATTGCCTTAGTAATTTCAGAAAGCCTAAGAGCAACCATTAGCATAGGTCACTAAAAAGAGAGTGTGGCCTTGAAAAGTGCACAATAACTCAAAACAAGAAATGAGCTAAGTCACATATGGGTGGGACAGGGGACCTCCACACCTGACAATGCAGAGCAAACAGCGGGACTCGCAATGAGGGCTGAGCATTTGGACAAAGGACAGCAAACCTACACCTGATCATAATTAACCTTAACTCATGATGAGTGGGAAAACGTGACGCTGGAGAGCAAGAGAGAAGGATGGAGTGGAACCCACAGAGGCAACATCACGGTCTCAGGGTTTCATAAAAGCAGGAAGACTGCGATTCTGACCTGCCATCTCCATCTCCGAGAGGTACCACCTGGAGAGCAAGGATAGGCAGTTAAACGAGACTGCAGTTGCGAAAGCCCATGTAATTAGACGGGCTTACGTGCCTAATTAACAGTTACTGCTCGTGTTGTTTTTATTCTTTGCAAGTAATTACTTCTGTTGTTTTCTAAAGTCACAAGGTAACTAACGCAGTCAGGAACTTGTAATGAAAAACTGCCTGATATGGTGGACCCAATTTGTTTTCCACCATTTACCAAAGAAACAGATGCCCAGGAAGTCAGAGCTCCAGAACTACTGCCCTGGTTCTGATAAATGGCACCCAAACAGGAAAAGGCCCTGGACAAAAGCTGCCTGGGTTTGTACAAGCCATGTGAGTATGGCAGCAAGGTTGATGATCCGGAGCCCCGCGCTATGTTCCCATAAGCCCTGCCCGGCGTTCTTGTGGGTGGGAAGCCGAGCGCTGTGAAAACTTCTGCCAAAATCCACTCAGAAAACCCAAAGGCATAGTCCAGTGAACCGCGTACATGATTTTGAAGGCAGTTTAGGTACTATCTGAGCCTGGCCTTTGCCTCCAACAGCGTGTAACTAATACAGTATTTTCCCAAGGATAAATTCTATCACAATAGCATTATCTCCATCTTCTTTTTCACAAGATTGCTAACTTCCTTTTTTAGTTCGACCCAACCCAGAGTGGCTTCTCTCTCTCTCTCTCTCTCTCTCTCTCTCTCTCTCTCTCTCTCTCTCTCCATCACTTGGGTAAAGATCTCCATTTTGGACTTTTGTATAAAACAAGAATGTCCTTGATCATAAGAATCCACAGTCACCCTTCTGACCATAATCACAAAGACTAAGGTAGGGCCAACCTCTCTCCTCCACCTCTCATGTTCTGCCCTCCTGCAATGTTTCCTTTGCTATTTGCATAATCAAATCTTTGCTGCACAAAAATGTTCAAGATATCAAAAGGACTTAGCCAGGTACCATAATGTGCATCTGCAATCTTAGCTACTCAGGAGGCTGAGACAGAACTATCTCTTGAGCCCAAAAATTTGAGGCCAACCTAGACAAGACAGCAGGAACTCATCTCAAATAATAAAGAGGCTTAACTACAGCATGTGCATGTTCTCAAGGAAGACCTATACTCTCCTTGAGAAGATTATATTGCCTAAAATAAGACAAAATCCTCAAAAAAAAAAAAAACTAGGAAAGTATAAAACTAATTAACTAAATGCCTAAACAAGCTTGCAGAAAGGGAAATCCTAGTTCTAAGACAGATCTAAGACAGGCCATGGCACTTGAGTTCTACTTTTGTGGCCAAACATTTCCCTCTGCATATAACCACCCCGCTTCCAGGACCTGCCATTTCTTCAGGCAATCGGCTCCTCCTCCACCGCCTTCACTATGGTTAAGCTGCAGACACTCAAGTCCCCACCATAGAAGGAGACCAGTGAGAGCAAGAGTCTGACCCCAGGTTGGCTCACACGGAAGCTTCCAGGGTCAAGAGGTAAAGAGCTACAACCTGGGGCTGTGGGTGGCCATAGCCCTCATCATGAGCCCCAAACCTATTTGAACTTGAAGAACACTCAGAATGACAAGCAGAGTGACGAGGACAAAAGAAGCACAGGCTGGTGAGCCCCACTCTGAATCCAGTTCTTCCTGAAACCAGACTTCCTGCACATAAGCTACACTAGAACCTTTTCGCTTAAACTAGGTTGTCATGGCAACCAAAAGTGCTGACTGATGCTCTGCTCTCTAAGCGTGTGGCCCACTCCAACAGACCTGGCCAGCTGTCTACCAGTCTCCTCTGCAACAAGATCCAGCAACGGTGCTCCATCCTCTAGAAAGCCATCCTGACCTTCCAGTGACAGGAAAGAATCACAGCCTCCTTTGTTTTCCCAGATCGGCTTGTGCCTGCCTCTCTTCACTTGTTAGGATCACAAGCAACTGACTTCTGCCTGCTCTTTACATTGCCAGCCATAAAGCACTGTCTAGCACTGGATAGATCCTCAGTACACAGCTGCTAAATAATGTCTGTCGGGGCTGGGGATTTAGCTCATCGGCATAAGCGCCTGCCTTGCAAGCAGGCAGTCATGAGTTCGATCCCTGGTACCAATAAAAACGAAAAAGACAAAAAAATAAAATAAAATAATGTCTGTCAGCTGAAAGACAAAGAAAATATCAGAGAAATATTCTGTGAAAGAAACAGCTATCCATAGAATCACCACTAAATAATACTTTATGATTTAAAACAATAGATGAAACACAAACATCTCCTGCTGAACTATAAAAGTTATGAACCAGCCAGGTATGGTGCTACGTACCTTTAATCTCAGTACTCTGGGAGGATGAAGCAGGAGAATCTCAAAGTCAAGCCCAGCCTGGGCAATTTATCAAAAAATTATTCCAGAATAAAAAGTGCTGGTGATGTAGCTAAGTATGAAAACCCTGTGTTCAAACCCTAATACTATTAAAAGTTATAAACCCATCCTATTTCCATCTTCATGGGCATAATCTCACTTTATAGCTGATTAATTAATGTATTCATTCGCTCATCAAATACAGGTTTGAATGCCTAGGATTAACCTTTATAAATTCAAGGCCAGATTTGCACTGTTTATATCAGCTGTTCAAAATTGGACTCAGCTCGTAATGCAGTGGATGAAGGAAATTGGATTTAGAAAATTTGATACACACAAATCAGTTTTCTATTATTTCTCTCCGCTTTCAGATTTTTCCAAAATTTTTTTGTGTTTTCAGCACTGGGTGTGTGGGGGGGGGTCCCTAGGTTATTCTGCCTTATCAGAAGCCTAAAGCAGGGAAATTTAAAAAGATAATTTGCATTACTATATGTAGGCAAAAATTGCTGTAGGATTTCCAACCTAGGAAGCTCGGAATGTTTTGTTTTGGTTTGATTTTGGTTTTGGTTTTGAGGGCTAGCATTAAACACTAAGCTACAAACCCTAGTCCCTTCTCCCTTTTTTGAGGGAAGCTCTTACCAAGTTATTAAATTGTCCAGGCTGGGCTCAAACTTGCAATCCTCCTGCCTCAGCCTCCCAGAATACTGGAGTTATAGGTGTCTGCACCTGAAAATTTTTAACCCCTAAGTACAGCTGGCATTTTTTTTGATGCTGCTATTTCAGGCCAATAACAAAACCTGAAGACTGTCTTCATTAAACTCTCTATCTAAACCAAAGGGTCCCCTCCAGGAGTTCACCGTGCTGATCTCATAACCAGATGTGCCTACTTCCAACCTACTCATCCCTCTCCACACTCTATCTGGGTGAAGACCTGGACTATTTCATCAGAGCAGAGGTGTGAGTCCCACAGGGGAGGAACCCTTAAAGAAGCCAACAGAGTTGTGTCATTCCTCTAAATGACAGACAACAAATATTTCTGGAGATCACAGAGCGATAATTAACACAAGCACTGAGAGTGACACCTCCAGAGGTTCCTGCTGCTCCTCTGGCTGGAGGGTGGCAGTGTGCAAGATCAATCCACGTCAGATGAACAGATGTGATCAGGAGTCAAAGAGAGCCCCCAGGAGCTGTCTGGGCAAACCGGATAATTGTGCACAATTCTATCTTCCTGTGAACATAATACAACCCTGTGGACCTGGAGATCAAATTTTGAATGTTTTCGCTACAAGGAGTTCATAGTTGAAATTCTGCTTCCAAATTGACCAGCCGTTCTCAAAGTATGTTCTGACAAGTCCTGGGGGACCCCTGAAATCTCTTCGGGGGAATCAGAGTCCACCCTTCACCAGCTGCACATGTGTGTGAGACCACTGCGGACTGAACTCAAGACCCCAACATCCACTGTTTTCTCCTAATCCAGAGAATAAAGACTTGTGTTAAAATGTAAAACGAGGCCACACTTCTTGCTAACTTTGTTTTACTTAGGAAACTGCACTTAATTCTTTTTTTTTAATGTGACTTATGTTAATATGTAGTGAATTTATTACAGCGACACTTAAATAAATATTAAATAAATATTTTTAAAGGGTCCTGTTTTTAGTTTCTAATAGAGTAACTATCACAGAGGTAACACACATAAAGAAAAGCACTTGGAAAAATTTTAAGAGAGTAAAACCAGTATGCTAACATCAAAAAGATTGGAACTACTGCTATGTATATTTGAGTTGAATTTTTCAATTGAGTTGAAGTTTTCAGTATCATTCCAGATAGTCTGTTTACTTTTTTCCAAATGGTCTGTTTCATTTCTTCTTGAACTCATGACTCTTTATTCACAGAGCAATAGAGACATCACAGTAGAGACATCTACTCATTTCATTGATGAAGTCTCAACAAATGAAGGACGACTGAAAACTTACGATGTACCCAGTACATGAAATAGCTCCATGACTTTACACGAGCCAGGTGGAACATATGTCACAGTGCACAGCCAGAGAAATGCCAGATTCTTTCAGGACAGCTGACTCTTCCAAATCTGATTATGTCTTTTTGTGGGTTTTAAAGTGTGAGGCGATTTGTTCCTGACAATGGCAATCCTGCCTCTTCTTAATTGGAGCAGGACAAATGAGCACACTGATCTCTAATTTCGTGTAACATTTTCACACTTGAGACAGACTTGGCCACGGCTGAGGGCTTGTGCCATAGCATCTGATTGCACATCTTGGTCAGAGTAGTAACCAGTTGTAGTCCTTCAAAGGTATTAGGAAGACGAGAACATACACACCAAACAGGAAATTCGAGGAATCACGTTCTGGGAACCAAACTTTATCTCTGGATCTTTCGACCACATTGCCAGCTGTCGCTAAGATTATGTCCCATTTAAATTTGGGCGGTGTCACATGATCTAGCCAACACAGACAGTGGTCCATACCTGCCGATGCAGGAATTTTATGGAAGGAAAGTGCCAGTCCAGAAAGCCTCTGTACCCAGACACCTATGAATATGCTTGGCCATTCTAAAAAAAAAAAAAAAATAGATAAATAGATTAACAAACTTTAACCAGTTGGTGGTAGCTGGCACTTGTTTTACCTTATTAGAGAAATAAATTTTGCTCATGATTCTTGATAGATTAGTGCATTTTTTCTTTGTTCTTTGTGGGGTTTTTTTGTTTTGTTTTACTTTGTTTTGTTGCCTTGTTTCAGACAGGTTCTTACTAAGTAGTTGAGGTCATCTCATCTAAAACCTCTGCATCATTCTTTTTTTTTTTTTTTTTTTTTTTTAATGTTTTGGAGACAGTCTCTCACCAGTTCAGGCTGGCCTTGAATTCACTATATAGCTCAGGCTGGCCTTGAACTCAGCCCTGCAAGTGCTGGGATTACAGGTGTGCACCATCACACCCAGCTCCAAATCATTCTGTGTTTCTATGGCTGATCTCTCACCTTCTCCACACTCACAGAGAGAAGATAAACCTCGCAGTTCACTTAAGTTAAATCTCGGCTGAAGATGGCATAGAAGCAGAAATCACTAACTGCATCCAATAAGATTCCTTGCAACTCTCGAAAATTAACGTGACAACAAAAATCTCTCCTGTCAGTGATGACAGATGCTGTCAAAGTTGAGTAAGATGAGTTTCAGGTTCTGGGTCACTGCCTGGCTCAGCTGACCAGGGTAGCACAGACTTTTCCATTGTTTGAAAGATTTACCTGAAGTCTCAAAAAGCTAGGGTTTCTCTCGTGTTTTGAAAGCTCATTGGGTGGGCCTGGTGGTGCCCACCTGCAATCCCAGCACTTAGAAGGCTGAGGCAGGAGAGTCACTGTGAGTTCAAGGGCACCCTAGACTATAATGCAAGACCCTGTCTCAAAAAGCAAAACAACCACAAAAGCTCATTGATACACTTTCACAGGTAAGAATTTGCAGTGCTCTATAAACCATAGAATTAAATCTGGGAGGAAAAGTCATGTCAAAAAACCAATACAATAAACTGATCAGTCTCCTATTTACTCATTACATTAGTACACAGTCATACAAAGTGTGGAGCTCCAGCAGTTTTGGAAAGAAACTGGTTTCTTTTGTTTTGCTTTGTTTTTTGTATTTCTGAGACAGGGTCTCATTTCTGAGCTGGTCTTAAACTCTCAGCGATCCTGCGGCCTCAGCTTCCCAAGTGCTGGGATTACAAGCATGCATCACTACACCCTACTAGAAACTTTCCTTAATTGATACATGAAATGTTTTGGTTTTTGTTTTTTAAATTCTGTCTCAAAAAAGAGAAGCAGATGTAATCCCAGCATGCGAGAGGCTGAGGCAGTATTATGAGTTCAAAGCTAGTCTGGAATACATAGCAAGACTCTATCTCAAAAAAAAAAAAAAATTCAAGAAAGGGAAGAGAGAAAAGAGGAAGAGGAGAGGAGAGGAAAGGTTCCAGCCCCCGTGTGGACTTACTTGAATCAGGAGCCCCATGGGGAGCAAATGAGGTAGAGACCCCTCTCAGGTGATTTTTAATGTGTGCCAACCTTTGGGGTTCATCTCTACTTTTTTAAATTTTTTAAATTTTTATTAATACACATAAGCAGTACATACTGATTACATTCATGGATGGATAATAGGCACAGACACACAAAGCTGGAGCTTTATCTCTAAAAGGAAAATGTAGATACAGCCAGACACAGTGGTACAAGCCTATAATCCCAGCACTTGGGAGGCTGAGGCAAGAGGATCACCTAGAGTTTCAGGCTATCCTGAGCTATGCATAGCGAGTTCAAGGCCAGCCTCCACTACATAATGGAGACCTTGTCTCAAAATAAATACATAAAGTAGTTAAAAATTAAGAATTAAAAAAGGCAAATGTTGGAGTACAAAAGTGCAATTGATTAGAAAATTGCAAGCCCCTTCCTTGACTCACCTGCCAGGAAGTCTGTCCCATGAATCTGCTGCACCTGTCACCCTGCTGTCCCCTGAGGACTCTACCAGACACAGGAGGGGACCATAATGCCTCCTTCCTTTAGTTTAGCTAACACGGTAACTTCACCTTCATAGCTGAGCGAAGATCTAGAAGAAGGAAGAGGAAACTGCGTGGGCTGGGCCTTGTCCTCCACTTTCTGCCTGGAGAAAGGACCGCTCTGCTCTCCTAGAACTCGAGTGCTGTTCGCCATGACAGGAGTAGGCTCAACTGTCCAGGCTGTGCCACATCCCTCGGCAGCTGCAGGAAGCAAAGCAAGTGGGCTGGGTGGAAACAGCCCAGCTGATGTCACTGGATTCTCTCCAGTGTGGTCCTGGGGGTGGGCCGTACCCCTAGCACTTCTGTAGCTCGTATTTTGAGACAGAGGTTCATTAATGCTACTTATTTGCCTAAGGTGGGCTCAAACTTGTGCCTCAGCCTCCAGTTAGAGAACTGAAGCAGGTTATTGAGGATTACTAGCCTCTCCTGTTGCTTCTATAACATGGAGTGAAAGCCTTGTTCATGTGCTTATCTAAAAGCTAAGTAAAATCATCTCTGGAAAAGCATCGTATATACTGTAAGCAGCAATATAATTAATGGAGTTTATTTTAAAAAGTAAAGCCCGGTGGTGCATGCCTCTAATCACAGCACTCCAGGAGGCTGAGGTAGGAGGATTGCTGTAAGTTAGGCTTGCCTGGGCTACAGAGCAAGTTCAAGGCCAGGCTGAACTTCATAGCCATATTCTGTTTTCAAAACTAAGTAAGTAGTTCAACTTCTGATAAATTTAAATTTTTATGGAGCATATTTTCCTTATTTTACAATATGTCTATTAGAGAAATTATGGAAAATAAAAAAAAGTTTTAAAAAACAAAGAAGATAAAATCATTTGTGTATCCTAACCAGAAATAGTTAAAATTTTCCATTTGTCTATACATTTCTGCCATAAAACTATAATCATATGTTAAATAAGTGGTATTACTATTTGGTAGGCACAAAACAGCATATCATGAACCTTTTTACTTTGTACTTGCTATCATTATCAGGTTGATAGCCAAGATTCTTTGTTAGGCATTTAGATTGTTTCTGTGACTTTGCGGTTATAAGCATGCACTGGGCTTATTGTATCCTTTTACATCTCTGTCTCTTGAGAATTAATTCTTAGATGTGGAATTGCTAGATTTCTGCTAAAAACTCGTTTATGCCTTTTGAATCTTAGTGCCAAACTGCTATACCAAAAGTTATATAATTTACATTCTTGCCAGCCACAAATGAAAGACCTGATTTCTTACTTTGTAGTTATTTCTTAAAGGTTTGCCAATTGTGCAGCAGTAAAATGCTATCACCATTTTGTTTCAATTTACATGCATTCAACTACTACAGAAGTTGATATAACTAAATTATTGAAGGTATTTTATTTTACCTTTTTTTTTAAATGGGGTCATACTATGTAGTTCTGGCTGGCCTCAAACTTGTGGCATTCCTCCAGTCTCATTCTCCCAAATGCTGGGATTATAGGTGTGTACCCACCACGCCCAGTTTAAAGGTATTTTAGAGTTAAATCTCCAAAGAAGACTATTAAAGATTTAACATGTGGAAATTGTAACCTCATTCATCAGAGGAAGTATGGGAACGACCTATACCATGATGACCAGAAAATAACTTAGAATTTCTAACTATAGAGTATAAATAAATGCACACTACAGATTTACATGTTAACATAAATTCAGATCATATAGATGGAAAGAGAGATAGATCCATATCAGTCAAGTGTAAACTACAAAGATGTTAGGTACCTGGTTGCCTTTTATTATCTCCCTACAAGGTCAAATTCACCCTTAAAATATCTGAAAGTCCAGTTATAGGTCATTTTACTAAGGTGTGCTAACTCTATAAAAGGTGTCTTTTACTCCAGCCTCATAAGGACCCTCAAGGTGTAATATCAAAGGAGCAAATATTCTTGTTGTAAGAATTTTTTAATAGTGGCACCTCTAATTCCAGCACTCAGGAGGCTAAGGCAGGAAGACTGCCACAAGTTTGAGGCCTGAATTGCATAACATGACCCTGTCTTAAATAAAGATCCCACTGCAAGTTTAAGGCCAGGCCAATCTACTACAAAATGAAAGCCTGCCTCATAAAAGAAGAAAAATTTAATATATGATAATGGTAACATTACTACTTTCAAATTAGTGTCATTGCCATGATAGTTTAATTTGCATTATTGCAACTTGTTCATTACTTTTCAGGTGTATTTCATTTCACATGTGACTAAACTGATCATTTTCCCTGCATTTCCTGCAATCTGTATGCTTTGCTTCTGTTCTGCAATTTCCAACCCTAATTTCTATGTGAGAACCTTGTCCCTTCCTGGGTGTAGTTTAGATTAATCCTAAAACGACTTTCTTTCTCTCTGGAGGAAGAGGCTCCTGCAATGATTTTGATGAGCATGTATTAACCTCCTCACTGTCAGCCTGGGCTTTTGGCTACTACAAAGCAGAGGTTGACCACATCTCCAACTTCATTTTTAAGTTCTCCAATGGTTATGCATCACCTGAGCCTTATGTAAAGCATGGTCCTAGAGGGCAGATACCCAAGCTCTGCGGAGACATGACCGCCTCAGGCTTTCCTGACTCCCCGGCCTTTTGCTCCTGCTCCTGCCAGGAAGATCAAGAGCAGCCCTCACCACTCCTAGCCGCTTCCTTCTTCGCACCCCTGTCTCTTTGGGCCTCTCACCCTCAGCGGCTGCAGGCCCCCTCCCCCCTGGAATAGTCTGGAAATCAAAGAGCACTGGGAAGTCCACAGTGCGGGTCACTTTTCCTTCTAATCAAGCCTCCAGAAGGATGTCAGCAAGATGAGGCGACTGCAGACCATAGAAGGGACCTGAAGAAAACCTTAGGTTGAAGGGGCTGCAAAAAATCACTCCGAAGAGAAGCACAGAGACTGAAACAAATGTTCAAGCGAGAAATTTCTGAAGATTTTAGGAAAGCATCTAATTTTAGGCCTAATTTGCAGGGGAAATCTAAAACTCAGAATTAACACCAAGGACAGGGAATAGATAAGAAATTGGAAAGGTTCTAATGTCTATGAGTACAAATACTCATAAGATTATTTTTAATACTAAATAGATGGTAAATTGTCATAGAAAGGCCCCTTGCACCTGATGAATTTGAAATACAGAAAAATCCTAAATGCTGAGTCTACCAATGCGTGCTCCAAAACTGACATCTTCCAGGCTACACGGAGCCTGACAGAAATTCATGAGAATGTTGAGCCATGAGTCCAGGCCCCTGGCATTCCTCTGTGGATGGGGACCCAGTTGGTACATGCTCAGCAAGGGACACTTGAGGACACAGCTTGTCAAATCTCATCCCAGAGAGGTGGCTCTGCTCCCCAGTGAGCTTGCAGAACCTTATTATGCAACCATGTACCCTTTCATCCCCACACCAGCCCTGCCTTCTGCTGGGTCCCACCAAAGTCTGTTAATCAGCATTGGATTGGGATGAACTAAAAGACCAGGGCTCTGAGATTTTGTTTTTGCTTTCTTTGGTTTTGTGTTTTTTAAAACATGTTCTCAGTCTACAGTTCAGGCTACCCTTAAGCTTATTATGTAGTCCAGACTGGCCTCAAATTCAAGGTAATCCTCCTGCCTCAACTTCCCAACAGCTGGGATTATAGGTGTGTGCCAGCACGCCCAGCTAAAAGGTGGTTCTGATTAAGTAATATCAGCTGAGATTTAACCATTGAGGGCAACTTCCTAAGGACAGAATCAACTGACTGACTGCTGGGAAGGAAGGGTTTTTATTTCAATTGTATTATAGTTTAATGTGGTCTCTTGAGGGGAAAGAAGGAACCTTCTTTAAGATCACCATTTGTTTGTGTACAAAACTCATAGCCCAAGGTCAAAACCATAGCTGCAAATGAGGCAAACTACATCTGCAGATTACCTGGACATGTGATCTGCCGAAAGGAAGTTTCAGATGGAAATGGTTCTCCCACCTGGACTCAGGCTGTGCTGGAAATCATGCTTTGGGCCATGAATATGACTGCTCCTGACTCAGCAGCAAAGCAGTGAGTGGACAGCACTTCATTGGCTAATCAGAGTTACAGAATCTTAGAAATGGAAAGAATCGCAAACATTTTCTAACCCCTTGCTCTCATTTCCAGGTGAGAAAGTCAGTACAACTTGACTCAAGTTCATGCAATAAATTAGGAGAACTAGCCCTTCTGTCTGTATAAAGAAAGTGATCTTTTTAAAAGTGCCATAGAAAACGTCATCCGTTAGTGAGTTGTGTTTTGTAATCAGTGTGGTGAAAACCAAAAAGTCACCATTTCACCCAAAAAAACTAGACTTCCCTGTATTGAATGTGTATTCTATTCTTTATTATTTTTCTTTTTTTGGTACCAGGAATTGAATTCAGGCACTTTATGCCACTGAGCCATATCCCTGGCCTTTATTCTTTTAACTTTTTATTGTCATCGGTGCACATTTGCAGGACATAACGATCACACCCATTCTTAGGAGTTGGTACAAGTGCATAACACATCACAATTCTTCTTTCTTCTGCTTGCTTTCTTCCTCTCCTTTCTGTATGTAGCCCACTGAACCATAAATTAACTTTCTTCCATATAAAACTTAAATGCATACAAAACCAAAATAAAGTAATAAAGTGAGCCCTCGTGTTCACAATCAAGTGTCTTTGCTTTATCAAACTCCAATCAACCTTGTCTAATCTAAACTGCCCACTTCCACCACATCATTTTAGAAGTGGATATCAGACATTCTATCATTTTGTCTACCAACATTTCAGAGAGTATCTGCAAAAGATAAGGACTCTTTTTAAAGTATAGCCACAAAAGCATTATCACTCCTAAAAATGTAACAATAACTCCTTCATATAAATAGTTTTCTTAGATGTACAGAGATTATTCTTGGCCTTCTGTGACTACTACAATTGGATAAATACTACTACAATTGGGCAAATACTGTTTCTCTGGTTTATTCATTCAACAAACACTTGCCAAGCATTCATATAATTATCCCAAGTGTTTTGTTTGCATGGAGGATGGGGGAGAAGACCCAGATTCTAACTTTTTGAGAGGCAATAGGTAATAGAAAAAAGAGGAAGAATTCTGGAAGCAGAAGAGGCCGTGTAAAGAACACAGCCTCACTTACTGAATGTGTAAGCATAAGCACCTTTTTTCTCTCTCGAAGCCTCAGATTATCTGCAGAGTGGGAGATTGATGGCTATCTGACAATTGGTAGGAGAACAAGTGAGATTAGATTTTTTTCAAAAGAGAGATTAAATAATCAGCTCGCAGTATCAGCAGGATCACGGGTCCCAGGACGCTATCCCACCTGGGAAACCAAAATCTGCAGGTGCTCAGGTAACACACACACAATGGCACAGTGCACATAAACTACATAGAGCCTGTCCCATACTCTAAGTTAGCTCTGGACTACTTATAGTATCTAAAACAATGAAAATGCAATAGCAATAGTTGTTGCACTGTGTTGTTCAGGGAACAAGACAAAGAAGAAAAGTCTGTATGTGTTCAATATGGTTGTAATCTTTTAAATAATATCTGCTACTCTTTATTGGTTGAATCCGCAGATAAGAAACTCAGCACAGAGGGAAGCTTGTATATGAAGTTATGGACCTGACACAAAGTCACACACAAAGTGGCCCCTCTTTTTCTCTCAGAGATACTGGTAAGCCCTTAGTTACTAATATTTGTTCAACCTGTCTGATTATCTTTAATTAACTAATGGATATGGAAGCATACCTTAAATCTTGTTATTCTCTGAGTTGTACAAAATTTTTTTTGTTTTTGTTGTTGTTGTTTTGTTTTGTTTTGTTTTGTTTTGTTTTGTTTTGTTTTTGAGACAGAGTCTTGCTATGCAGCGCAGGGTGGCCCTGAACTCACTATGTAGGCAGGCTGGTCTCAAACTTGTGGTGATCTTCTTGCCTCAGCCTCTCCTGGAATTATAGGCATTCACCACCACAACCAGCCAAATAATGATTTAAAAAAGAACAAGGAGCACTAGGGTGTCCCCCAGTTCTAGAGCTTTTGCCTAGATTCCATCCCCAGAACCAAAGGAAGAGAAGGA
This sequence comes from Cavia porcellus, assembly GCF_034190915.1. Lineage (NCBI taxonomy): Eukaryota > Metazoa > Chordata > Mammalia > Rodentia > Caviidae > Cavia > Cavia porcellus. Next base: position 45,596,953 of record NW_026947496.1, read on the forward strand.
GAAAGGAAGAAAGGGAGGGATGGAGAGAAAGATATTTAGGGAAAGATGGACATCAAGACACTAAAGACTAGATATCCAAGAAAGTAGCCAGGTATAATGGTGCACACCTGTAATCTCAGCACTCTGAGAGGCTGAGGCAGGAGGATCACAAATTTGAGAGCAGCCTGGGCAGCTTAGCAAGATTCTGTCTCAAAATTTAAAAAAATTTAAAAAGGGCTGAGGATGTAGCTCAGTGTGGAGGTCCTGAGTTCAATTTCTAGAACTGCAAAGTACTGCAAAAGAGACGGAGAGTCATTTATTACTTTAAAAAACTGCAAGCCAAAGTTCAATGGACACAGGTACCTCGTAAATATTAGAATTTGTTAAACAGAGATTCAACAAGTTGTACTTCACGAATAGACGAATGAGTACATGAAGAATGTCAGAGGACCTTTTAGGAAAAAGAGGAATTTTATCCATGTGGAACAGTTAAATGTAGGCAGATCAAAAACGTGGATAACTTTCACAGTTGAGCTTTTCCCTGTGCCAATTTTTGATATATGTCTCTATGATTAAAGGGGAAGCTTCTGTCTTGAGTAAGTAGAGATCAACCATTGTTCCACGATTAAACCCTAGCACACTGCCCAACTGGGTTTGTTTTTGTCTTTTTGTTTTGTTTTGTTTGGTTTGGGTTTTTTGTTTGTTGTTGTTGTTGTACCAGGAAACAAACTCAGGCCCTTTTTTTGTTTGCCGGGCAAGAGTTTTGCCCAACTTGCTTTTGCCATTTATTTGTTTATATATTTAAGTTTCTCGAGGCAGGGTCTCCTGTGTACTTCAGGTTGGTCTTGAACTGACAGCATCCTCCTGCCCTGTTTTCCCAGTGCTGGAATGATAGGTCTGTGCCACCACCCCCGCGCCCCTGCCCATTTGCAGCGCTGTTAATAAAACTTTTGCCGGGCTGGGGATTTAGCTGAGTGGCATAAGCGCCTGCCTGGCAAGTGCAAGGTCGTGAGTTTGAGCTCCAATGCGGCAAAATAAAAAATAAACCTTTGCCATTTATTGTTCTGTCCTTTTATGAGATACATGATAACCGTCTGAAGTCAGCCCTTGCTGTTATCCTCACCTGAGAGATGAAGAAACTGAGGCACTGGAAGTTTAACTAAATTCATTTTAGGGGGCAAGACAAGCCAAGAACAGCGTCCAGAGCCCAGAGCCCAGAGCCCTTGCAGACCTTGTTCAACTGAACACGGCAGCACGCGAGGTTCTGAGCACTGCAGGACTCGGCGCCCAGTCACAGCCCGCAGCCCGCGCAGCCGCAGTTGCTCAGGCCACGCCCCTCCGCTGGCCTGGGGGAGCTGGCGCCAGAGGAGGCTTTGCAGCCGCCATTGCTGATGTCTCCCAGTGGGGAAACGCTTTCAGTCCGCGTGCAGGGAGCCTAGCAGAAGAACTGGGACACAGTGCCACGTCTGTGCCCCGACGCCTGCAACAGGCTGATCTGAAAAGAGCCCCAGCCATGTGCCCTGGCCCATGCCCCTCGGAAGCCTGATCCGTCCCTGCCCTCCCCGCTTCTCTCTTCACTAGGGCCCGCTGCACCCCTTCTTCTGGGTCCTTCCCAATCTGAGTTACATGCCCAAGTCTCTCATCTCTTCATTCCATGTAGACTTAAGAGACTTGAAAAAGACTGCGCTTCAGACGCTGGACGTTACTCTCTTCCCTTTCCTGACGTGCGCCCCCATTCCTGCCTTCCCACTCCTGCCTGGACCCTTTCCCGTCCAGCTTCCTCTCCCTCTCCAGCACAGAGGTGGCTCTTGGTAGGGCCACCTTACAAACCCCGCAGAAGTGGCTTCTCACCGTTTCCCCGATACCTCCTCTCGGGGCGCCCTGCGCGGCCATCCTCCCCTCTCCGCCGCCATCTTGCCTAGCTTGTTCAGCCTGCCCTGGGGACCAAAGAGGAGATTCTGTGGGGCTCAGCCGCTGGCCTTTTCTTTGTCTATACTATTTGCCCAAGCAGTCTCACCACCCCCATGCTTTGTTCGCTAGAAGCGAGTTAATGAATCCCCAATGGCATCTCCAGCCCAGCTCCCTTCTGAGTTCTGGACCCATGGAGCAAATTACACACTGCAACCTTACTGTTCCCAAGATGATCCTCGAAATGCCAGATTCTCCTCCCAACACATGATCCTATTCCAGGTTTCTGGGAACTGCAAAAAACTATTCAGCAAGCAACCTAGGAATAATCTTTATCTCCTTTCTCCCCTGTCCAGCCATACACAGCCTGTCACCAACTCCCATCAGTGTCACTTCTTGAAAGTCTCCCTGGTATTCCTGCATCCCTGTGTGTCTCTCCCCTAGACTATTCTCTTCATACACATCTTACTCAACCCCCACTCCATTTTTGCTCCACATTGAAAAACACAACCCTGTTCTTGAGTAGGGTACCACCTCCTAGAAAGCCCTCAATGCCTTCCCATGGCTCTGATTTCCTGCAGGATCTGGCTTCTGCATCCACCTGTAGCTGCCTCTGCACCGCCCCTCACCTTCCCTTCCTCTACCCCACCTTCCCTCGAGATTTTAATTGAGCTTTATTCCCTTCACGTCAGCATTTTACCTGTGGTATTTCCCCCTTTTACTTGCTTTTCCTAACTATCCCTGACCTTCAGCTAATAAACATATTCAACAAAATCACAGCTCAAACATTGCCCCATGGAAACTTGTGATATTATCTCCCAGACTGAATCAAGTCATCCCTTTGTTCTAGATGACATAGAATTTTTCCAAAGAAATAGAACCTAGGCATTCCATTTCCATGAAATGCTACTATACTAATCTGACTCTACGTGCTTTTTTTTTTTTTTTTTTTTTTTTTTTTTTTGTCTTTATGAGATGGGGTCTCACTATGCAGTTCAGGCTGAACTTGAGCTCACTTTGTAGCCCCGGCTGGTCTCGAATTTGCAACAATCCTCCTGCCTCAGCCTCCTCAGTGCTGGGATAACAGGCATGAGCTACCACACCTGGCCCTCTCTGTGCACTTCTATGAACAGGCTAGAATGACAAATATTATCACCAAGGGAGGCTTTAAATGCCCTTCTGCTCAATTACCAAAGCCACCAAGGAAGAGGCCTGATGGCAGAACTCTTGATTCTCTCTAATCCCCACCTCACCCCTGCTTTCACTGGAAATATCTGCTTTTATGAATTTCAGTTGCAGCTGGGTGCAGTGGCACACACTGTGATCCCAGAACTCAGGAGGCTCAGCCTCAACTACACAGACCTTGTCTCAAAACAAAACAAAGTAATTCCATTTCGGATTCTACCAGAGGAAATTGACTACTGAAAAGGGTTTGGAATACATTAGTTAAGCCTAGAAAGTTCATGAGCTAGATTGGGAGACTGAGAGCTGCAATCAGAAAGAGATTTGTTCCAAATCTCAAAGCTAATTAATTCCAGAGTCAGGGTGACACTCCTGAGAATCTGTGCAAAATGCTCCATTTGCAACTTGAAGAGGAACCAGCCGTGGGGCTCTGTGCCAGCAGTGTGAAAAGGCACAAGCGGTTCCTATCTGAAGGGCAGCCAGCAGGCTGAGGTGCAGGGTGTGTAACACTGTGAAATAAGAGTCAGATATGAACAATTCTAGAGATAATATATGAACCTTATTTTACTGGCTGCCATTTTCGAGATTACAAAACCCCAAGCTAATTTTCTTTTCAGCCTTTGTTGATACAAAGATGTGCATATCTCTAGCATCTCGTCTCGTCTTCAAGCACGTTAAATGTTATGACAGACATCCTAACAACTGAACAACCTCTCTTTGTCCTTTGTACTCTTTCTGTCTCCTGGATCCAGAGAAGACAGTGGAATTGAGAAGCCATAGTGATAAGATGCTGTCTCTGGTTAGCTCAGATGGCCAGAGGACAGGGTGAAGAAGGCTTGACACCGAGCTGGGCCTGGCGACTGCTCTCTTTTCCAAAGCCGATGCTCCCTGCTCCGTGGCTAACAGCCAGCACCCAGCCATTGACTGCCCAGTTGACCTTCTGGCCCTTGGAGGTCAGCTCAAGCCAGCCAGCCTGTCTTCTGTCTTCACTCACATCCTTCCCCTGACTTCTCATAGGTTTTAGTAGCTGAAGCATTCACTTTGCGTTCATCTAATGATACCACGTCCTGTTATTTACAGCATAGGTGATCCTCCTGCTTCAATTAGAAATCTTACGTCCTTACTTCAACTTCCTCATCCCCAGTCCAGGCACAAGTGATAAGCTCTCCAGTAAATGTGCCTTTTTTTGAAATCAGGAATTGAGACTGGGTCTCACTGTGTAGTTCAGGCTGTCCTCAAATCCCAGATGATCCTCCTGCCTCAGCCTCCCGTTCTGGGATTACAGGTGTGAGCCACCACACCCAACTATAGATTTCTTAATAATGGTGGTAATGGCAGTGAATAGATATGAACCAAAACAATTCTCCTTTTATTCTCTCCTGGGGAAGAAATAACTACTATATATGTGTTGTTGCTCAAGGTATTTCTTACTAGAAGAGCAGAATAGGTAAAAATTATTGAGGACAAACATCCGTGTCTGCTTTGCAATGTACACACTTTGGGGAGAGGCATGGAGGATTGAACCCAGGAGTGTTTTCTACCCCTGCGTTACACCCCCAATTACTTCTATTTTTTATTTTGAGACAGAGGCTTGTTAGCTTGCTCAGATGGAACTCAAACTTGAGGTTCTCCTATCTCAGCCTCTGGGGTTACAGATGTGTGCTCTAATTACAGGGATTACAACCCACAATACCCAGCTTTGTGTATGCATATGTGTGTGTGTGTGTGTGTGTGTGTGTGTGTGAGTTGCTCTTTTATTCTCCATTTTATGGGAAAAATATTGACATAGGATAACTAGGTAACATTCTCATAATTCCATAGGAACCCTAAAATCTGTGGAGAAATAAATATCTTCATTTTGATATAGACCAGTAGGAAAAGAACAGACACCAATAAGTACACGTCCTTTCTTTTCAGGTTAATAAATAATCATGGGGAACTAAGTCCCAAAATCAGAAATTCACATAAAATGAAGTATGTTATTACTGGGATTAAATTATGAATAGAGTCACATAAACCATTGCCATCTCTAAGATACATGTTAATTTACTGTATATGGTACACATATATAATCCCAGTACTCAGAAAGCTGAGGCAGGAGGATTGCCATTAGTTTGAAGCCAGTTTGGGCTACTCAGTAAGCTCAAGGCTAACTAAAACTATAAGGCCAGCTTACACTGTGTCAAAACAACAATTAAAAAATTTAATTTTCTGTAGATACACTTAAGTGCTAAAATGAAGTACTTCGGGTAAGCCTTTTGCTTTTAATTATTGCCTAAGGATTGTTTTTCTTGTAAAGGACTTATAAACCTCTGTTCCTCCCCACCCCCAACCTCACCCCATAATGGGGACTAAACCCTAGGGCCCTCACATGGAGCTATATCCCCAGCCCTTTTTCTTTTTTATTTTGTGCCAGGTTCTGACTATGTCTCTATATTACCCAGGCTGGACTTGAACCCACAACCCTCTGCCTTGGCCTCTCAGCATGATAGTTATGCACCGCCATACCTAGCCCTATTTCTGTCAATTTTGTCTCTCTACTCTGAGCCTTGCTTTTGCTTCTGATGTAAGAATCCCATCTTGTGAAAGATCTACATGACTGGTTGTGCACAGGGGAAGTGTTATGGATTAAGAACTGGTGGTCAACTTAACACCAGCTGGATTACAGCAGCATGGCGCTGAGTGTAGATGTTCCACCTGAGGAAAGTTGCCACCATAAATAGAGATGTGGAGAAGGAGAAGCAATGTGTTGAGGCGTTAAGGCATTGTGGGTTCTCCTACATGTTGCTGTTTGAACCATTAGGTTCTCCTGGAGAAGCTCTGGTCCTCACATTGAGCATTGCTTCCTGGCTCTGAAGGAGAAGACATGTGCTGCTTGGTCTCCAGGATGAACTTGTCACGCTGGCTTTCTTGCACGTACTCAACTGTGCTTGTCGTCAGAGGAGCTCAGGGCCTCCATGTTCCTGAGGATGGCTGTGGTGCCTTTCAGGACAGCCCTGGTCTTTGTTGTGAGTATGACTTCTCCGCTCCAGCACAGAACCCTCAGCCTACCAGCACAGCCCCTTCAACCCACTGGCATAGATTTTCTCACTTCTACCACTGACCATTAGGCCTTCTCAGCACAGATCCATAAAGAGACTGGTGTGGATCCTTCTTGTGGGCTCTAGACCTCAGGTTGCACTCGTAGGAGGCATTGTCATGAGCTCTGGACTCATGTGGGACATTGCTGTGGAATTTAGGCCTTGACTAAATACTCTGTCTTTGGTGTTTCGGATAGATTTCCTGCATTTCTTTGTGTTAACTCCCCGTGACCAACATAAAGATAATATTATAAACTCCATGTCCTGATTCTAATTGTTCTCTGCACAACCCCTCACTACAACAGGGAGAGAGATCATTAATAAAGGCATCTGACTGCCTTGAGCCAATATTTCTCTAGTGGCAAAGACTTCATTTATCGGTCTCTCTGTGCTTCAGAAGTGGGGGCTGCCCACAGAACTGTGTCCAACGGGTCCTCCTTTGCCAACTAGGGCCAAAGTCAAACAGGTTTCCCGCGCTTTGCTTTTGTCCTGAATTCTCTGCCAACCTCTGGGCTTCAGGACCCTGCAGATTCTCAGAGATGGTTTGGTGCTTGTGGTTCAAGTGCACAGGAAAGAAGTGAAGCTGTCTGCTATCACTCTTTCATTCAGTGAGTTGTATAAATGCTGCTGCACAGGAGAGAATTCTCCTGGCAGCACAGGAGAGAATTCACACCAAGGTTTGGATTCAACACGGGTTTTGTAATTCAGTATCTGTGTAGCCTCCCTTTGTTTCAGGTCTTTCCCCTGTAAAATAGCAATTAATAATAAAACCGACCTCACAGGTCATTCTGGATATAACACAATGAATAAAACATGGGCCCTAACTTAGAAAAGATCACAAAAGGTACCACGGTGCCACCTCGCTCACACCCAGACTTCACAAATAAACTGCTCAATACTTGCTGCACCAGAACAAGGGGGTGCTGTTGTGGCAATAAAATTGGGGGAGCTGAAACACAAAATAGAAGACATTAAACAGACAAGAGGATGGCAGTGTAGACACAGAATCACAGAGCCAGAAGGAAATTCAGGAGGCACGGCCCAAGCTTCCTACTGTTTTTGTGAGAACACAACATGGGTTTTGGAGGCAGGCATTTGAGTGCTGATCCTAGTCTGACACTTTCTGGGGGTGCCACTTGTGTTGATGATAACCCTCTTTCGGCTCATTTGATCATTTATTGGATGGGAATAATAGTGATGGTTGTGTGAATTAAATAGTCTGACAACAGTGTGAAATGTCTGTGCTCTGCATAAAGCATTGACAGTTTTACAAACTTCATTATCTGAGATCTTTTGCTGGCTGGATGAGGAAGGGGAGAGGGACATGGCACCAAAGAGAGATGGATGAGAGCTTGGGCCGGTGAATTGCATCCCTCTCTCTTCTGGGAATTTTGACAAATTCAAGAAAAAGGAAGGGCAACAATGGCACCAAAACAGGCCCAACTCTCCTGTAGTCTTCACTAGATCCAGAAAGAAGAGCCTGCTGCAGTGAGTGAGGAGCCCTCATTAAATCATCCAAAAAACACAACCGAGTGACCTTGCCCCCTGGATACAGGCAGCTGGTGATAGCTGGAACCAGACATCAAGCACATCTTGTTTTGAATGGTCCTGGGGGTGCCCTGAGCTATACCCCTGGTTTTTATTATTGTTATTATTTTACTTTGGGACAGTGTTGCCCAGCTGGCCTTGAGGTATGGACTTGTACCACTATAGCCAACCCCGTGGACATCCTTCCACTATACCAACATTCATATTGTCCATTCACTCACTCATTCCAAAAGGAAAGCCAGCTGCCCACCTCACTGCTTGGAATTATGCTTACCGAGTAACAGAAAGTTGTACCGGTCACCAGTGCACAGGAACAATAAGTGATGCCCTAATGAGAAGTATCCTGAGCTGGAAGTCCCAGCACATCCCCACCTTTTCTTCACTCTTCCTCCACTGCGTTCTCACAGCAGACAGGAGAGAGCAGGGGATGCTGGGTGAGTGGGGAGGGGTTGGTGGCAGCAATCTGTGCTGGCCACCCTTGACTTCCTGCTATGTGTCACTGTGCCTGGGGAGGGACTTTCCTTGGTGGTGTGCTAACCTACATTTTCTAAACCATTAGGTGCTTTGTAACAGAAAGCGGCCAAACAGAAAAAAACGTTCAACACAACTCAGTAGAAGCAGCCTATCCATAGATATATTTTTAATGTGCAAAAGTGGAAACATTTTAACAAGTTTGAATACTATGGTACCAAGTAACACATATATAATTATGTTGCCTGAGAAATGTTTGAGGCTACACAAGAGCACCATATCCTAATGAATAATAAGGATTGCATAACCAAGCAGATAAGGAGCCCCACCCCGAACTGCATGGCAATGCTAATGCTCAGTTCTTGGCCACGATGAGAAGTAAAAGGAAAAAAGAGAACCTCAAAACATTACTCTCAACCTTTACATGAAACTGAGATGGGTTTCATGTGTGTGTCTATTTCGCTGTTTCTAATTGTGAGCTCTTCCACTGAAAGATTTTTTTTCATTCACAAATCAGAGTTCTTTATAAGACTCTTTAAGCAAATTTTGTTCAGTTGGGGACCTAAACCATAGTCCACAGAAACTGTGTGTGTGTGTGTGTGTGTGTGTTGGGATTGATCCCAGAGCCTTACGCATGCTAAACTGGAAACACCATCTCAAAAGGACAGGCCCCACAATCCCCTCACTCAATTGTGGCACAATTTCATAATACAAAGTTCAACTCGTCTAACTTGAATCAATCTTGCTTCCGTGTAAAGGAGGGCCTTCTGGAGATTAAGTGTGCACTGTAAGCATGGCCTCCTTAAAGCAGTGCTCCTCAAACTGTCCTTCTCAGAGCCTCAATCAGTTAAAATGATGGTAATAATAGTAGTTAAAAATGTACTATTTCAACCTTAAAAGTTCAAAATGCACTACTACTGACATAGTAAGGCCAGGTGTGGTGGCTCCTGCCTATAATCCCAGCCTTTGGGAGTCTAGAGAAGGAGGATCACGTTAAGTTCAAAGCCAGCCTGAACTGTACAGTAAGATCCTGCATCAAAAAATGAAATTTTTAACACTACTAGCATGCTAAAAATTTTGAAAAGTGCAGGGGTAAGCTTGCATGTTTACTCTACTTTTTCAACAGTTTTTTGCTCACCACTACCCCCTCACCTTGGACACTTTCAGAATTTAATTCTGCATATTTCTCTGTGATACACACATCAGGAGATAGTGCCCCAGATCCCCAGCCCCATCTCTGTATTTTGCAATTGCAGAATCTAGAACTATGGTAACTGGAAAAATTTTTGCATGGAAAGTTAAGAATCCCTCTCCAGCAAAACTATCACCATTTTTTTTTTTTTTTTGTGCCAAGTGTGGTGATGTATACCTGTAATCCTAGCACTCAGGAAACTGAGGCCAGTGGATCCCCAAGGGTCCAAGGTCCTACTGGGCGACATAGTGAGTTTAAACATAGTCTGAACTATATAGCATGACCCTGTCTCAAACAACAATAACAACTCAAGATTTTCTTATTTTGTGTAAATTTCCTATCAATTCCCTTTTGTAGAGAATCTCCTCTTTTGATGCACCCATTCCTAAAATGCAGGAACTGCATACAAATAGTTCAGCTCTCTGAGGTGCTCCCTAAATTAAGGACTTCTGAAGGACATGGTGGTGCACACCTGTAATCCCAGCACTCTGGGGTAAGGCAGGAGGACTGCAAGTTTGAATCCAGTCTGGACAACTTAGTGAGACTCTGTCCCAAAAAAAGTTTAAAAAAAAAAAAGAAAGAAAGAAAGAAAAGAAAAGACCCTACCAGATCCTGCTTCCAACTAAGGAATGCTCAGTTGTTTGAACTTCTCTGAGATTCCACCATTTAAATGCACCAGATTAATGGGAGAAGTTGATCCATGGTCATCTCAGAGCTAAAAGAAATTTAGATATTGTCTACAGATTCCTTCATTTTACAGCAATGAAGAAGTCTCAACCTGGAAAGGGAGGTTGGCATCCCCGAAGGACAGGTAGTGGCCCAGCCAGCTCTGAGCCCGTGCCTCTCCTAGCTGCCCTGGGTGCACCTGCCTCAGGGTTACGCAAACCTGCTCCCTGACCTGCACGCCGAAAACTGGACTCGGGCAGGAACCCTTGCTTGCCAAGAGTATGCAGAAGCCAACTGATTGTTTGTGCTGGGTTGCTTTATTGCAAGTGCAAAGGTGAAGGATTTCCACTCACAGCAGTCTGAGAAGACTAAAGGAAACACCCCAAAATGCCCCTGTCATTGACATCCCATCGCCACTTCTCTACACAGACCCACCAGTACTACTAGCTGGTCTTTCCTGGGGTACCGGGTGGTAAGAACTTGGCTGGAAAGGAAGGCATTAAAAACAAAACCTACTTGAGGAGAGCAAGCAATGGTGACTTTCAACATAAATATCCTCAGAGCTACAATTCCCTCTGCATGTGGCAACAGATTTCAACATTGAAACTTTATTTTCTTTTCACCTTGGATTTCTGTTTTATGTCTAGTACTTGATAAGGAAGTTTATCCTCTGTATTCAACCTGGGGGGGGTGTTTGTTTATTATTTTTAAATTTATTTTTAACTGATACATAAACCCATAAAAATGATACATATTTGTGGGAAATGATGTGATGTTTCGATACATGTATACCTCATAAAATATTGGATCCTGTTAAACATATGCCCTTAAACAATTATTATGTTTATGGTACAACATTCCAACTCCTTTCTTCTGGCTTTTTGAAATCTGCAGTACACTATCATTATCTACAGTCACCCCGCCAAGGAACTTTTTGTTCCCATTTATACCTTAGCACCAAATGATCAATCTCTCCCACTGAGGACATTTAAATTTTACTTTGTTCTTGAAAATGAGCATCTTTATTTTTAGCTATTGATATCTTAACTCTGTGACCTTTCCTTCCAAGTCATCTCTCTGGACCCTCTGCACACTCAGGGACTTTTACTTCTAGATTCCAAGTAAGGTCACATTTCAGCAGCTCTCCTGCCCTCCTGGTCCTCCTTGTGCCTGACCCCCGGGAAATAAAGGAGCATGTGGCCTTGAGATGGCCATTATGTAGCTCCACTCACTAGAAACTCCGATGCCAGGTGGCAAGGATACAGGATGACAAGGAAACAATCCCATCTTTCATTTCCTAGCTTCTGTCACGCACGCCCCGTCTACCTGAAAACAGGCCAGAAAAATCCAGGGAGAAAAGGTTTAAGAGCCTGTGCACCCAAGTGACAAGGAATCACAGAGTCCGGCTGGTGGCCAGAAGAAAAAGTGTTCTAAGAAAATAAATTATAGTCACCAAGCAAGTTGCTGGTCTTAACTGTTTAGGGCTATTCACCTTTGATATTTATATTTTCTCTAAGTCTGGCCTGGTCTTAAGAAAAAAAAACAAAAAACTATCATTTCTATTCAATTAACTGCTTTCCCCTCTGACTTTAAATCAAGGGCAGTGTCTGTGCGATTTAATTACTTTCCAAGTCGCCTGTGTGGTGAAGCAGCCGCCATGAAAGCACAAGAGCCATATGGTGCTTCATAAGGTAAGAATTTGATATAATTTAGGGCTATTCTCCCAGCAGACAGTGCAACAGGCTACACACACACACACTCACACACACACACACACACACACACACACACAGTTTTTCTAGCCATTTTATGTGTTTTACGCTCATAGGTCAAGGTTTTAGCTGAACAGTTTAAACTAAGTAAAATGGGGGAAGAGCATCACTCACCCATGGAAGGTCTATGGGGGGAAATATTTGAAGGGCTTACTGTGTTCCCTGTTTGATTACATGTCAGAAGTGTCCTTCTTTAGACATGGGGTATAGGTTTACAATTTAAAAGCCTAAGATTTTTCATATCTGAATGCATTAATCAGTGTGTCAATATCAGCACATTCAATACCCAAATGCAAACTTCAGACAAAATTATGAAGTTGTAGATCAAATGTTGCAGAACTATAACACAGCCAGGGCGTTCACACTGATTTTAGTATGATGCCACCAACAATGAGCTGTGGGACACTGAGCAAGCTGCTTTACCGCTCTGCATCTAGAAGAAGAGAGCGCTCCTTTAAATCATCACTAGGACTCTCTCCAACATTTATCAAGGCTATCGGGTGACGGTGCGGCTCCTGCCACCTGCCAGAAACAACCTGATGTGGTGGAACCCCATTCCCATCAAGGAGAACAAACATGAGGACAGCTTCAAGCAACAATGTAAACCTCAGGTGTCTACATAGGTTAATTAATAGCATCAGATAGTCCAAAAAAATTCTTGCTGTAAGGAGAAATAATGTTTAAGCATAAGAAATCTCACATTCAGCATTTAATTCAGTTAATTTACATAAAGAAGAATCTGGAATTCAGTATTCCTTGTGATTTGATAAACATTTTCACTTACATATAATGGACACTGCATTTAAACTATCTATAATAAGACATAGGTTTCCCAGATAGTTTGTCTATATTAGTGACCCCTTAAGATGGTAGAGAGCCAAAGAAATGTGCACACTTGTTTAGTAGACTTGTTTTGTAGTCCATCAGCCATGCAATAGAGTTTGAACTAATCCCAAATTCTTGGATAGAGTTCAAAGGTCATTAGGTCTTTTGGGTCCCTTCAAACACATTCAATCACAAATGACAATGATGTCTCTTGTGACTCAACACCAAAATGATCTACCACCCAGGTGCAAGATTCTATAGGAGATTGTGCTCTTCAGACTTAGATGAAAAGTTTGAATTTTAAAATGTAGGCATACTCTGTATGATTAATGTATATATTTAATGTGACTAATTCAAGGAAACCTCAGTCTGTGGATTTTTGTTTTTCCCAGTTCTTGAATTCTATACTGTAGCTTTTTTTTTAGTGTCTATATACGATGGACTCAAATTCAAAGCAAACCATGTCAAAGCCCATTCCCTATGTGGTTCTGTCTTCAGCCATCTTTAGTCCATGTTTAACTTCCATAAGGGAAAGAGTAAAGATATGATGTAGAGGAAAATCTCTGTAAGACAGGTAAATCCATCTGCATGCTGCCTTCCAGCAGAACCATAACTAATTTATTACAATGAACATTTATCCTATATCCAAATATCTCCTAAGACAAGTATCCTATAACCCACTCATCCAGTTTTAAACAATTATGGTAATATGAAATAAATTCATAGAACCTTTTCATAATTATTTCTCATGAATAAGAATTTCTATGCATGTCTTTGCTCTAAATTTATCACACATTTTTAAGCTTTATAAACCAAATATATATTTTTCTCTTTGCTTAACACAGTAACCAAATGCCCATTGGAAATATCAGTAGGGCTGGGGATATAGTTCAGCAGCACAGCACCTGCCTGGTAAGCATGAGGCCCTGAGTTCTATTCCCAGTACCAAAAAAAAAAAAAAAAGAAGAAGAAGAAAAGAAAACATCAACAAATCAAGTGGTCAAAAGAGGACTGTCCAACATTACTCTAGGTGCTAGCATATTTTGGACATGTCCAAGGAAACTAATTGCATTTTGGGAACATAAGATGAAATATATATATAATTATGTATATAAAATTGTATAAATATATAATTATATTCATTGGTGACACAGAGTGAAGGAATTTGGCAGGGAAAAAGGATAAAACTCAGCATGGTATCACATGCTGTAACCCCAGCACTCTGGGAGATTGAGATAGGATTGTAAGTTTGAGCCTAGCCTGGGCAACTTAGTGAGAGTATATCAAAGTTAAAAAGAGGCTGGGAAGGTAGCTCATTGTAAAAGTTCTGGGTTCAATCCTCAGTATTAAAAGAGAAAAGAAAAAGGATAAATGTTGATTAGAAAAGAACACATGCTATGGATTCATGGCACGGAATCCTCTTGTATATTCAATATGACTGTATGTTCTTACAGTTATTACTTGTAGTCTTTTCAGTTAATAATTCCCAGCTATATATTCTAAACTGGAGTATTAGTTACTTTGGAATGATGATATCTCTCTCATCAATTAATGAATAAGCATAAAGAATAAGCACAAATCTAAAATCTTTTTAGAATTAATTTTATTGGTATTATTTATTGCAGTCAGTATTTACAAGGAAATAGGACACATAATTTATAGGATTATTTTATGGAATTCACTCAAAGAATCAAATGTAAGATGCAGGAGATCTGTCCACACACTAGAGATCCAAAGAATCCAGCTGAGATCTTGGATCCCATGGCAATGTTCTGCACAAGTTCAGGTGATGACCTACAGCCCATGGCAATGTACTCCAGGAGTCCAGCTGGAGGCTAGAGCCCATGACAATGTCTCATGAAAGTCTGTATCAAGGATCTGCACTGGGAAGGCCCAGAGATTCATGGTGGGAACTAGAAAGTCTGTGCCAACCAGACGAAAGATCTGTGTCAGCAGCTTGAGGAATCTGCACTGAAGCCGGGAAGCAACTCTCAAGGTAAGGACCAGAGCTGCCCAAAAAAGAACTGCAGCCGTCCTCAGCAACAGTGAGGACCCAAGATCCTCCAATGATGAGAACAGCCGAGTTCATATCAGGAAAGCCAGCATGAAAAAATTCTCCAGGAGAACCAAAACCATCTTCCCCTCCAGTTGTGCTTTTATGCTGTTGGCAACAGTCCTCAGGTGGGCCTTCCACACCCAGAATCACGCTGACTCGGTTCAGCAGGGTGTTACAAGTAGACCATTAGTTCATACAGCACACATATACCGGGTGCACTCCTGTAATCCCAGTACTCAGGAGGCTGAGGCAGGTGGATCGCTGCAAGTTGGTGACCAGCCTGGACTACAAAGTGAGCCAAGGCCAGCCTGAACCATAGTGAGACCCTGTCTCAAAAAGACAAAAAAAAAATATTGCACACATAATGATCACATTCATCACAGAGAATCTGTACCAGTACGTGATATATCTTGAGTGTTTTCCCCATTTTCCTTTCCCCTTTCAGCTCCTCTTTACATCCTCATTTACAAAAGCTTTGTTTCCATTTTTCCTTCTATTCTTTTTTCTTTTCACTTACTTTCTCCTTCCTTCTTCCCTAGTTCTCCTTCCATTTAAGTATTTTCTTCACATTTCCTGATATCTGTTATATGTTTTGGTCCTTATTTATACTCTCCATTACTCGCACCAGGGAAACAGTATTTACATATGTGTATTCAATTTCTTTCACTTAAGAGTATGATCTCAAGGTGCATCCACTTCCCTGTGGTCTCAAGGTGCATCTGTTATCCTTTTTTTATGCTGAGTATTGTATTTAAAAACTTTTTTCTTTATCTATTCATCAGTTGATGGGCATTTGGACTGTTTCCAAGGTTTAGCTATTAGAAGATCTTCATAATAAAAAAAAAGTACTCACTCTTTTGAGGATCATAACATCTTCCCAAATCATAGCACCTTTTGTTTATTTCCTGTATGCCACTACAATTTTTATAAGTTAATTACCATAGTTAATGCTTACAGTTGATTTGGACTGCGATTTCGGTAAAATGTAGTAAGCAGAAACAGAACACATCTCAGCTGAAAAACATTAAATTTCTCAATGCCAAGGACATCAGAAAGGTAAGGAAGCAAAGAGTACTAAATGAACTAAACCCAAAAGAGAAGAGCTCTTTCAATTAGAGTGGGTGGCCGCTGGCTGTGTTCTACCTGGGAATGTTGGCTAATCCTGAGAGCAAGATGAGGCTTGAACTTGGCCTAAATACAAGAACTTTACTTTGAGAAAAAATAAATATTGTCAAAGCTTTTGGAAGTGGTATGAGGTCAGAATGACAATTTGGAAATTTCAGTATTCTTGAATGCATGGAGTCATTGTCCCACACTGAGTCAAGGGGCACCTGGGAGGTTGGGGTTCCGTTTTAAGCAAGCAGAATGGAAGGTGCTGTAGTGTTACAGCAGTGAGAAGACACAGTCCTTCCCCAGGAAGAGATTGGTGTCCCACACACAGCCAGTGTCCTTCCTAATGTATTTTCCAAATATGAAAGAAACATAGAACTGGAAACTAGTTTGCAAGATTCACAACTGCTAAAAGGCAAATCCATTACCGATGGAGGAAGCAAAGGCCTGCTAGGCTAGTAATTAAAAGCCAGAGAGAATCTTCTCCATGATGAAATGCTTAGAACCAGTGATGAATTCAATTTGATGGAAGCTCATCCCTGATCATCAAAGGATAGATCTTCTTAGAGCCAAAGAAATATAAATTTCACTCTCCACTGACATTTTATACAGTGTCCAACATGAAACTGAAAATTATAAGACATGAGAAGAAGGAGGAAAATAAATAGCCATTTGAAGAATGCAGAGTTGAACCATGTATTACGCTGAGCAAATAAGGTCTCTAAATACCTGCTGTTACTGTTTTAAAGAAACCAAGGGGAGCTGAGCACATTATAATCCCAGCACTCTAGGAAGCTGAGGTAGGAGGATTGAGTTTGAGCCCAGCCTGAGAAATTTAGTGATTTAGGAAGACCTTTCTCAAAACAGCCTAGGGATATAACTCAGTGTAAAGGCCCTGGGTTCAATCCTGTAAAAAGAAACAAAGAAAACATGAAACATTTCAATGGGAATTACGTCTAAGAGAAACCAACTTAAAGATGCTCTAGAAATAAGATTCTAAAAATAATAATACATTGGTTGGGCTTCACATTAGACTAGTGGGTCAGAAGTCAAGGTCAGAAAACTCAAAATCAGACTTGAAAACAAGCTTTAAAATATTTAAAGTGACAAAACACAGGTGAGCCATAGTCAAATGGGCTAGCAATGGATAATGGATAATGGAGACCCTGGAAAGAAAAATAAAGAAGAAACAATACTTCAATGTACGGTATCTGAGAATTTTCTAAAAGTTATAAAAGATGTCAGTCTGTAGATTCAAACAGCTCAATGAATGTGAAGTAGCATAATGAAAGCCACACCTGATTTAACTGTGCTGGGGTAGGACTTGGTCCCAGGTCACAGTACTAGTAGGAATTGGTGGAGGCTTTAAGAGGTGGATTGAGTGGCATGTCCTTAGTTAGCTGGGGGATGTCCATGCAGGAGATTGTGAGGGCCGCTTCCCCTGTTTCTTCCTCTTTTTGTCACTTTCTGGACATTCTCTATAATGTGCTGCCATGCTACTGGTCTAAAATCAACAGTGCCAAATGATCATGAACTGGAACCTCCAAAATTGGAGCTAAATAAACCTTTTCTCTTTAAAAGTTCATTATCTTGGGGGATTTAGCTCAGTGGTATAAGCGCCTGCCTGGTAAGTGCGAGGTCCAGAGTTTCATCCCCAGTATCAAAAAAAAAAAAAAGCTCATTATCTTGTATTTTGTTACAATAACAGAAAAGAGCAAAAAGTTAAAACTTGCTAATTGTTTTTGTTTGGAGAGAGGACTTTGAAAAGAGAAATTAAGCCCCTTTTTCTTAAAAATGGGCCCTAAAGAAGAGTCAGAGAGTGAGGTATGGTGGCACACATCTATATTCCCTCTCAGGAGGCTGAGGGAAGAGGATCCCAAGTTCAAGGGAAGTCTGGGCAATTCAGCACAACCCTCTCACAAAGTTAAAAATATAAAAGGAAGCCAAGTGTGGTGGTACACATTGTAATGCTAGCACTTAGGAAGCTGAAGCAGGAGGATGACCGTGAAGGTTGGCCTAGGCTTCATAGTGAGTTCAAGGCCAACCTGAACTACATAGGGAGATCTTGTCTCAAAAATTAGATAGGTAGATAGATAGATAGATAGATAGATAGATAGATAGATAGATAGATAGACAGACAGACAGACAGATAGAAGGGCTGGAGAGGTAGCTCAGTAGTAGAGAGTTTCTGAGTTTGATTCCCTGTACTGCAAAGAAAAAAAGCCAGGGAATAGATTTATATGTTAATTATCATTGCCATAGCTCAATTCCACAGTTGTAAAACCAGTGTGTGGTATCTCTGTAATCTACTGGGTATCATGGAAAGACAAAACAAAATGGTATAGATTCAGCTAGTGCAAGAAATTTTCCAATTGAAAAAAAAATTAGAAGATATTGCAGGAAAGAATAAACACCTATGTAGCAGTCCCAATCCAGCCTTGCTTCTTCAGCAGCATCAAGAAAGAAGACACAGAAACAGAAATAGGGAGATTACTGTCCCTGCTGAGCACTCTCAGAGCTATCTGGCTAGGTCTGATCTATACTAAGCAGCGGAAAAACAGTCTATCTAAGACTGAGCAGATGAATGACCAGCAATCCTAAGTACCTGACTGCCTGCCATCTTAGAGCTGGGGTCTATTTCCAGAATAAGAATTTAGGGTTCAGATTGAAAGAATTATTCTTGTTGAGGCTGAAGATTAAACTAAACCATGACTAATAGCACTAAAGGTATGAAAGAAAATGATACTACTGTTTTTTGGAGTGCTTTTTGTTTGTTTGTTTTGTTTGGTTGGTTGGTTGGTTGGTTTCTTGTTTGTTTGTTTGTTTGTTTCTCTGGAATTTTCTCTGCACCTCCATTCCCAGCTACATTTTTGTTTCTTTAAGCTTATTTTACAGACTTATTTTATACTCCATGTTCTGTGTATGTGTGTGTTTTAAAGAAGGAACAAAAACTGTAGAGTTAAATGCACACGAATCCCAGACTTAGAGCCACCAGGAAAATTTCAACAAAGCAGGAACACATGTGTCTTTTGCATTTAGTCAGCCAGCTAACGTTGCCATAGGCAAGGATCTCCCAAATTATATATTTACCCAAATGTATAAAAGTAAGCAAGGTAAATGTCACAGTTATTGCCCTTATTTTGTCATTAGTTTTTTGTTTTTTGTTTTTTGTTTTTTTTGTCTGTTTGAGACAGGGTCTCGATATGCAGTTCAGGCTGATCTTGGGCTCACTTTGTAGCCCAGGCTGGTCTTAAACTTGCAACGATTCACCTACCTAATCCTCCTAAGTGCTGGGATTACAGGAGTGCACACCACACCCAGCAAGTTACTGCCCTTATGATGACCAAATTTTCAAGTACAAGGAATGGGCCAGCACAAGACAGTTTCTCAATGGAATCAAATATCCACGGTCCTCGAAGGAGACCCCAAGATCTTGGAGCCACAGGTCTCACCGGGTCCATTCCCACCCCCCCATCCGAGGATGCAGCTGTATTTGTCCGGCCCTGACTGAAACCTAATACTACTAATCCCCATGGAAACCTCTGCTCTGTAGCTGCCTGCATGTTCTACACAATCTCAATAGCAACTGCCACATGGGTCACCCATTTTTCATGGTGCATCAAATCCATATGACAAAATGATTTGCCCTTGATTGGGGATTTTGTTGCATTTACCCTCCCAAGACTTATGCATCCATTTTCCCTAAATATTACTTCCACTTACATGAGTGATACATGATATCAGCCAGGGCTGTGTTTTTGTTATATGTGCTTCCACAACCTTTATGATTATTTTTGTGTTTAATCCTAACCTCAGGGCCACTACTTTACATTTCCTTGCAAAATTCTCAAAGTACCTCCAAGGTCACTGGTATTACCAATGGGTGTCAAGCCCTGAGTTTGCTTTGTCTTCTGTACCAAGTTCTGTACTCTACCATTACCTAGTCATGTCCTGGTTCAAATCATTTATCTGTAGATTACTTCAAAAGAACCTAAAAATAGGATTTGAGTCCCAACTTTTTTTGCTGCTATTTATAGTTTAGGTAGTTTTTTTTTTTCTTGTCACTCATTACAAAGTGAAAATGAATTCCTTTTAATATATTTCCTTTTTGCTCAGCTTATATAAATCTACTGGCCTCAATCTAGATACTGCCAGATGATTACAAATATCAGAAAAAGCTAATGTGATATCTTTGAAAGAAGAAAAATATTTCTTCTTTTTCCTCTAGGCCGGCCATGTTTTTCTAGTGGCTAAAACACATTAGAAGACTTCTCTCTAATAGGACTTAGTGTAATTAGAAATACCTATTTTATATCTTTATCTTGGCTACTAGGCACGACACATGGTTAGCTGTCATCTGTGTTGGGTGAAGGAAGGCAGGGGTCTCAGATTACGTTCACACTCCTGCCACCGAATGATATGTGACCGTGAACCAGATACTTGACCTTCGAGTGACTCAGTGTCATCTAGTGATGACCTTTGGCCTTTATGTTTATGGGCTGATGGGTTGGGTTTTAAACTATAAGGCATTAAGAACTCCCTTATCTGCACATTAAATAAAACTGAAGAATTTGCAGGAGAGGGAAGAACAGCAACTTGGCATTTTGATTAAGAAAAAAAAAAAAAATAGAAGGGGGAAATCCATTTGGGACCTCTCCTGTCTCTCAGTAGCTATTTCTAGTCCCCATTCCTATTTTCCATTCTTTCTGTTCAGTAAATTTTCATACTCTTAAAAAAATAGAAGAAAATTTAGATTTGTACGCAGCACAGAGCTACACTGGTGTGACACAAGGCTGCTCTATACCTGCGCCTGGGTGGCAGATCTCTCTGAGCCCTCCAGTGTGCCTTACAATCCTCCAGAGTCTGCAACCATAGAAGCAAGGTTGTCACTCCAAATGGGTAATGATCAGGGTGTGAATATTCCTTACTGCCAGGGCTTCATAACAAGCCACAACTCCATGCAGTACAATTCCCCTAAAATCCTCCAGGTCTATGGCTTTCCCTGACCAAAACTCACATGAACACCTGGTAGGTTCTGCAGGAAGGCTCAGGGAGTTGAGTGCCAGGACAGTTATGCAGTCTACACATTGCACAAGGCAGCTGAGCCAGGGGACAAGCGTAGGCTGACATCTAGCCCACGTTGTGCTTACCAAGCCCAGAGCCCTGGCCCTGGCCTGTGTCCATGTGGAAGAAGAGGTGCCTTTTCCTCCACACAAAGGTGTAGGTGACATGCAAGCCATGTGTCTATAGGCCCTCATGCTAAGTCGCCCAGCCAGGGAAGGACTTTACTGTTGTTCACACAGAGGTTCTCTGCAGGTTAATGGGAGCCCAGGATGACTGACCAAGGTATGCGTGCATACATGTGTGTGCATGTGCATGTGCACATGGCATGTTCCTATACACATGTGACCAGAGCACACTGCCTGAGGGCACTGCTCTGGCCCATCCACAGTTGACATTTGCACACTGGGAAAAGGGCAGCCTCATTTTCTCTGCCTGCTCCAGGGTAGCTCACACAGTGTTGTCTAGGTCATCAGAAAACATTGTTCCCTGGCTCTCCCTCCTTCTCTCTCTCTTTTTAAGTTCCTTTTCTCTGAAGCCCCATAGGGTGACCCATTGCTTTCCCTGGACTGTACCAACCTTCCTGAGAGAATAAGAAAGTGCTAAGACTCCGCTTTTTCCTTACATTTTACATTCCCCAAAAGCACAAGAGCCGTAGCCTCTTCCTGATGCTATAGCACTGTGCTACTGGCCAGATTTACAAAGCAAAGCAAAGTGTTTCCCATAGTGCCCATTATCAAGACCCAGTCTCTGCTGGGGCCCTTTTAGCCACCTCGTAATTCAGCAGCAGCATTGTCTGGAGAGCAAGTGTGCCACCACAAGTGTCTCCTCTCTTGAAGCCACAAACCCCATCAAGGCTCCATCATCATGCCCCATGTACCCCTAACCAGCTCCCAGAGGCCCCACCTACTACCCCAACCTAAGAACTTGGGGATTAGGTTTTCAACATGTGACATTTTGGGAGTCACATTCGAACTGTAGCAACCATCTTTTGAATGAGAATACTGTTTTATTAGCTAACAATTTTCACATAAGGAATGACTCAAAGTGTGGTGGTTTAAAAAAACATACATTTTTCTTTCTGGGTTTTTTTTTTTTTTTTTTTTACATTTTTCTTTCAGCAAGCATTTTTGTTGTGGCGCTAGAATCTAAGAATGACTGAGCCAGGTCACCCTGGAGGTTGAAAATCGCAGTCAGTCAGGACCATGGTCTGCTAAAAATTCTCCAGGCACTGCAGAACTCATGCACCCCACTGTTGGATTTGAGGCCTCCATACTTCCTCACAAAGCTCTCTGCATGGGCCTCTTCCAATGTGGCAGCTTGTTTCCCCCAAAGCACATGACCCAAGCGAGGTGGTGAGTGAGTGTGACCATGCTCAAGGTAGAAGCTGCCATCTTTGACAGCCCCATTTCAGTAGTGACATGTCACATCGTCCCAGTGCTGACCATCACCCAGCCAACCCTGGCACAATGGAAGAAGGCAAAGAGATTTTACCATCGTGTGAGCAGCAAGAGGCTGAGACCAGGAAGGCCACCATGCAGACTGGTGCCACAGACACAGGGGTTTATTGTTCTGGGTGTGCTAGCTCTCCAGGGACACGAGGCTGAGCCACACCAAGTACATACATCACTACAACAGGTAGAGGTCTACAGTCTCCTAAAGCACATCCTGGCTTGGGTGTCATTTTGCAGATGGCAGAACTGAGCTGTAGCCTTTTTTACAAGTTTCCTTACAATCTCAAAGCTGATAGTACACAGAATCCATCTCAGGCTGCCCTCATCCGTGGTCTGCCTTGTTTATCAGAGGAGTTCTCTCTGCTCCTGCACCCCATTCATTAACCAGACTTCTTTTTCTTTACAAAACGCTTTCATCTCCCAGCTAAAAATAGGAGTCTCACCCTTCATGACGCCATGTAAACTCCTCTATACTTTTGCCATGACCTACCCATGATAGTTAATCCTTTGTACATTTGGCCCACCCTGGGACCCAGATATGTGGTCAAATATTTTTCTGGATGTTTCCAGTACGGTGCTTTTGGGATGTGACTTACATTTAAATCTGTGATAAAGCCGGCTCCCCTCCCTATGGTGGGCAAGCCTCATTTAAGCAAGCAAAGGCCCAAATAGACAAATAAAGAAACTAACTCTCTCCAAGTAGAGAACTGTCCACCAAGCAGCATTTGTTTGATTGGTTGGTTGATTGGTTTTGTTTGGAGACAGGGTCTCGCTATGTACCCCAAGCTGGTCTTGAACTTGCGGTGATCCATGTGCCCCAGCCTCCTAAGGCTGTAGTTACAAGCCGCACCACCTTGCCCCAGCATGCAGGCTGTATTTGGACTTTATCTACAGCACGATCTCCCTTACTTTTCTTTTACTGCAGTGGACGGCCTTCTGTGGTCTGCCGTCCACTCCCATCAGACTTCAGCCATTAAGCCCCTGCAATCACTTGAGCCAAAAAATAAAATAAGTAAATATGCACCTATTTTTCTGGAAAAGTATGCCTACTACCCTCCCGTCTGGCCCCTTTTAGCACTGTGTCCTTCACTGTCTCCTCCTTCATCTGGGTCCCTGCCCACACATTCACACGCACAGCCACAGGTATCCGTGCACACACACACATGTACTGCCATGTAGGAACCTACTTTTTTCTTCTTGGTACTGGAGAGTGAACTTCAGGCCTTTGCACTGAGTCATATCCCAGGCCCTTTTTCTTTTTTATTTTGAGATAGGAAATCACTAAGTTGCACAGGGGCTGGACTCAAATTTGTGAACCTCCTGCCTCAGCCTCGCAGAGAAGCTGGGATTACAGGTGTGCACCAGCTACTTTTTATCCAGTAAGCAGCTGTGAGACGCATATGGCGCTGCCTGCCTAGCAGGGGTCCAACCTCATGGGGAGATTTAGTAAATGTGAACGAAGAGGGGCAGCCACTGACACCACAGAGCAGCACCCTGGGGAACACGGCGGGAGCAGTGGAGAGCTCAAGGGCTCAGGTGAGAAGGTCCATGGGGCTAAATAAGGGCATTGATGGCAGCCACTGGAAGGCTTCTGGGTAGAGGAAAGACATGACGAAGATTTTTTTTAGTTATTTTTCATTAGTACATATTTGCAGGGCGTAACATTTACAGTCCTTGTGTGGGGCTGACACCTGCATACAACACCTCTGAATTCCTTTTTCATCCCCTTCCCTCTGTGCCCTCTGACTTCCCTCCTTCTCTTGACCCCCTCCCATCTGAGGAAGACCTATCACCCTACTTTCTATTATCTATTTTTTATTTGCTCTTTTATTTATGCTTTGGGTTTCTCATATAAGAGAAACCACACATTATATAAATTTTATGTCTGATTTGTCCACACTTAATACCATGGTCTCAAGGTGCATCCATTTTCCTACAAATGACTCAAATTTATTTCTTTATGGCAGCATAGTACTCCACTGTGCATAAATACCCATTTTCTTTATCCATTCGTCTGTTGCTGGACATATAGGCTGCTTCCAAGACTTAGCTATTGTTGTCAGTTGTGCTCCTATAAACATGAGAATGCATGGATCACCGTAATACAATGTAACTCTTTTGGGAAGTCACCTAGAAAGGGAATAGCTGGTTGTATAGAGATTCCTCAAAAAACTGAAACTAGAAATTCCATCAACTAGATTTTTTTTTGTCTTTTTCAAAAAGGAAAAGAAAAAAGCAACTAGATTTTTTTTAAGAATCATTGTTGCAATTTTTTGGAAACAGACTGCAGGTCCCAAGGGACTAGTTCAGAGTCCACTGACAATAGGCTAAGTGAGAAATGATGCTGACTGGAGGCAGAGGAGTGGGAAGAGAAACAATCGTCAATGCGTTGTGAAGGTCAAGCCAACACAACTTGCCGGCAGATAGGAGGTGGGTACGAGGAAGAAAGGAGGCATGGTTAACCCATGACTCGTTTGTTTTGTTTTGTTTTGAGACAGGCTTTCACTGTGTAGCTCAGGCCGGATTTGAACTCACTATCCTCCTGCCTCAGTCTCCCAAGTTCTGGGATTACAGCCACCATGCCTAGCAACTCCATAATTTTTGGCTTAAGCAACTAGAATATACAATTACTATCAACCACGATGAGGCAGACTGCAGATTCTGAAGAGTTACTCAGATTTTGTAATCCCCTTAGCCACTCAGGAAAAGCACCAAGCTGATGAATGACTAATTGCAACTGGAGTTCATGAGCAAGATCTGTGTTAGGGTATAAGTGGCTTTAGGGTTAAGAAATGAGAGTGATGGCATTGTCAGGGACTGACCGGGAGAGTTTGGGTGGGAAAGTTACAGATGAGTAACAATTTGGAATACAGTTTTAGACAGGTTAAATTTAAGAAATCTAGTGGAAATATTGCATAGGCAGGCAGATATGTAAGTGTGGAGTTCAAAAAAAGGTTCTGGCTGGAGTTATAAACTTGGGGGTCATCAGTAGACAGATGGTGCTTCAATCCAGAATGGCTGCCGACAACACAGGCACAGATAAAGAAGGAGGAAGGAGCCTTTGGGCATCTCAGCCAAATGGAGTCACCAAGAAGAACCACATATTGTTGAAAGATCGGGAATGAAAAGTCAGAAAAAGAAATCAATGCCAAGCGACTTGTTGGGGAAATAAATCCTTCCTGTCGATCTGCATGGCATCTATGAGATGGTGAACCTACTCTCCTTCAGGAAGAGTTTATCGCTGAATTGTAATAGATTTATTCTTGAGAGCACTGTTACTGTCTCGATGGAGGAAGACATTTTTTAGAAATGAACCATCTCCTTCTTTTCTCCTCCAGGAGTTTTCCGTCCTTCTCCGTCTCCTGGCCCAGAGGGTGATTTCCCAAGCCTACGTAAGGAGGACTCTGCTACCCTGAAAAAACCTCCCATTACCTTTAGGTGACCTTTCTCTGAGACTTGAAAATGGAGCTCTTCGGCTGTAGGTCAGGCACGGGATGAGACAGGGCTGATGAATGGCATGGAAGCCCTGCTTTCCCTAATCCTTCAGGCTGAAAGAGAGGCTCTCGACGAGGGTAATCCTGGGTGATTCACGGCGCCTGCCACAGCACACTCACACATCATATAAATACGAATTGACAGTTCGGACACATTGGTTTCATGGTGCTATTTACTTAAAACCCTCTCAAGCACACTCCCAAAGGCTCGGATGAGGACAGTCCCGTGAAAGGCCAGCAAACAAAGACACACTAACTCGGCACATCCGGCCACTAGACTCACAGGCACACAGGCGTCTTTGGAATATTTGGCTCTCTTTGGAGGCACTTATCTCCCACTGGGTCAAGCAATTGGTTCACTGGTGAACCCCAAGGATAATCCTTCAAAAAACAAACCAGCAGGCAAACAGGGAGGTAATAAATGGAGACCTTTGGATAACCCCTGCAATGTGTGCACACTGTCCCAAAGTTCAGAACACAGAACAAAACCCAAGGCAATGGAAGACTCACGGAGACAGCAATGAGATCGGCAACTACTACCGTGGCTGGAGACCCCGGAGGTGCCTGGGAACACCAAGGAGTGACGCAAGCTCAAATGAAATCACCCCCAAATACAACTTCCGTTATAAGTTTAGATAATACTGAAAACCCGACAGAGACTGTTACTGATCTTGATTTGTGTTTGCATCGCTGGCCACCCCACAACTTCAGGGAAAATGTCAAAAACAAAATTCTTTTCTTTTAAGGAACTATTAAGGTCACCCACAAAGTCACACGTTGACTGTCACCATGAACTGGGGAAGTCACCATGAACTGGGGAAGAAAAAGAAAGAAACCAGATTTGGAAGTTCTTATAAATAAAAGCAGAACCAACTCAGAACAGCGCTAACACCAACATGGGTAGGCTCTTTTGGTGGTTAAACATGGTGTGAAATAATCTTTTTAATGGTCCCAGGACGTCTTCTCTCCTCTGTGTAAACCCATTATGCGTTGACTTGAAAGCACACTCCCACTCCTTTCTGGCTGTCTCTGACATCCGCCCTAATGCTTGCCCCTTTTTTGTTCAGAGGATGAAGCAGCATCCTTCAGAGATTAGGGAGGAGAGAAGGCACACACACGCTGACCAAGAGCTGGCGAGGCTCCAGGCAAAGGCTGACAGGAGCAAGCCACATTCTTCCAGTCGCCTGTTCTTACCTTTGGTGCAGGACCTAATTAGTTTTCTGTCCTTTTCCAATTCTATCCAAAATATGTAAGGATGCATGGAATAATAGACAATATATTATTTTATTATCCAGAAAGAGGGGTGCTGAGAATTGAATCTAGGGCCTCATGTATGCTAAGCTCATGCTATTCCACTGACCCATACCTCTACGCCTATTATTATTATTATTATTATTATTATTATTATTAACTGATGATCTGTATAACTTTTGATTTATGCATGCTGTTCTGAAGTTCATAAGGCCGAGCAAAAATTTAAGGCTACTGAGTAGTCACCAGGCTAGGAAAAAGAGCGCTCCTGACTCAGTAAGACAGCACCAAATGCCAAGGAACTCTGAGTTGTGGCGCTGGTGCTGGGTCACACTGAGTGAACACACTCTGCTGATAGCATACAGTCTTCTGAGCCAGCCCATGACCACCTCCCCTGAGTTCTGACTCAGCGGATTCACTGATAGTTTGATTAGTCTAAAGGTTAATATATGCAATCTTGAGAGTATAGTTAGAGTAACTGTACCCAGAAGAAAAGACACCAAGTTTTATGTTTACATCAAACATAATTGCTTTACTTTGTGTAAATGGGTCACATAATTTCTAGTCCACAATTTAAAATCAATCATTCAATCTAAACTGGTCATGATGGTCCATGCTTATAAACCCAGCATTTGGGAGGCTGAAGCAGGAGGATCACAGAGTTTAGGACCAAGCCTAGCATGACCTCATCTCCAAAAGCCAAAACAAGCCAGAAAAAGCTGAAAAAATCTGAGTGTCTGTGGGTATTTTATCACAGTTTGTGCAGAATAAAATCATACTACTGGCAGAGGGACTGACAGCCTCAAGGACTTGACAAACCCTGTACCCTGGGCTAGAGAAGCATGTAATTATGCAAGAGTGACAGGGTTCACTTTATAACAAAGCCATCTCATTCATTCAACAAATATTTGTAGAGCCCCCTATATGTCTGCACCCACTTTCTGAATCTTTATTAACAGGACTGCTCTCCTGTGGTGCTGATTCATCTCCAACAACCCAGCAACAACCTTGACATGGGAAAGGCTTCTAAACTGCTCAGAGTTGGGACCACGAAACCCACCCCTCAAAGAGGTCAACAGGCTACAAGCTGATGTCTAAAGTACCCCACTTCTTACAGCTGAGGCAAATTAGTTTCTCTTTCTTTCTTTCTTTCTTTTTTCACAGTACTGCAGAATGAACCCAAGGCTTTGTACATGATCAGCAAGTGTTGTATCATTGAACTACATCCCCAGCCCCTAAAATTCAAGCCATGGTCTTGCTAAATTTCTCAGGTGTTGAAAAGGTAGGAGGGTACGAGCCCATGTGTGAAGCGTGAATCCCCTTGTCTTTCCCTTCCCAGTAGCTTAGATTACAGGCCTATAAGAGGTGAGAAAATTCTTATGCAACTCTGGAAAACCTACTTTTGGGCTAGGAGTGCAGCTCAGTGATAGAGCACTTGCTTAAAATATACCAGACCCATCTCTAGCACTGAAAAAACTAAATAGATAAATAGATAGATAGATAGATAGATAGATAGATAGACAGATAATACCTATTTGCAAAGTGAACCTCAGAAAGTTTATATCAACTTGTTTTCTGATCCTAAAGCCCTGTCTGACTAATGTAATACAGCTGTAATTAAGCTCTGTTAAAATGAACAAATTGACAGTTCACCCATAACTTGTCCCTGGCAAGGAATTTTAGATGACACAGGAAGTTCCAAGGCACAGGTTAAGGGGAATCTTGATTAATGGGGAACAAGGACAGAGGCAAAAAAGACAGAGAAGTAAAGGACAGTGTCATGAACAATATTCAAACAATGACCAGGACCTTTCCTCTTTTTCTATTCTATTAAGTTATTAGGCATGAGTTCATTTTCAAAGCAATCTTGGGAGCCCGTGATGTAACTGAGCATCAGCCAGAGATGGCAGAATTGCAGAAGGGATAGAAATTAGAGTACAAAAATAAATCCTACAGAAAATGAGAGCCAGAAGTGTGACTGAGAAGTGAGCAGCTGAACTAGGAAGCTTCCTGCATCTTCATCCATCCTTAGAGACATGACCAACCAATAAAGGAACACTGGAAGGCAAGGAGAGTTTTTGGTTTTCTTGCCTCATCTTCTGACCTTATGTTAATTTCACGTACATTTCCTTGCCCTAGAGATTCTGACAAAGCAAGATAGTGAAGACCTGAGATAGCCATGCAGGTCCCTTCTTGTGGCTGGTAGTTCTAGAGGACAAGGAAGTTTTCAACACTGAAAACACGGAACTAACAAAAGTACTAAAATAAATACCACCTGCTACAAAAGTCTACACAGCCTGTGGAGTTCCACCTCTCACATGGTCACATTGAGGGTAGAGTAGAAAAAGCCACAATTCATCATTCGCATCTCAAAACAATGTTCTACAGGAAATCATTTTGAGCAAATTGGTGCCACTTTGTTTGCATTAGTGACAGACACTGCTACCCATGTCAGCAACAGTGCCGCTCCCTCAGGAGTCAGGGATGGGCAGTGTCACCTCTCCCCGGATGACTGCTAGGCAATATCTCCTTTGAGTCACTGTGACACTGAAACACATTTCCCTTTACAGCTAGGCACACTGTAATCAAAATTGGCTCTCCAGGGGCTGGGGATTTAGCTCAGCGGCATAAGAGCCTGCCTTGCAAGCACATGGTCATGAGTTCAATCCCCAGTACTGATTTAAAAAAAAAAAAAAAAAAATTAGCTCTCCAAAAGAAAACAGAGGGTCAGGGATTTAGCTCAGCGTGTAAGTGCCGGCCTGGCAAGCATGAGGTTGTGAGTTCGACCCCTGATACAAAAAAAAGAAAGAAAGAAAAACAGAAAGTCCAATTTTAAAATGAGCAAAAAGAACAGACACCTCACCAAAGAACATATGTAAATGCACCCATAATCACGTGAAAATATGTTCCAAATTATACAAATTAAAACAATAGTGGGATGTCCTTACACAATACAGAACCCCAAAATCCAGAATGCTAGTTTTGTCCTGGGCTTCCAAGGATATGGAGAAACAGGAATGCGAATGAAATGGGACTGCAGATTAGAAGACAGTGTGACAGTCACAAATAGTCTCTTCATCTGATGTAGCAACTATATTAAAATATTCATTAAAATATTCTTTAGCCACCCCGTGGGGTAAGGACCCCTTCCCAGGACAGTACCTCACTCCCCTCAGCCTGGTCCCTGTCCTCTAGGAAGTCAAGTTTCAGCCATGAGGTAAAATCTCATCTGTCCCAGGAAGCAAGGCCGAAGCCAAAGGAAACAGCCCATTTCCTGCACACCTAGGAATGTCTCAGGCCCAAATGTTCTTCCTCCTCACATCACAGGAGAAAAACCTGCAGACTTTTGTCCCCCATAGAGGGGACTGAACTCAGGACCTTGGCCTGAGCTCCATCTGCCACCCTTAATTTTTTTTATTTTTGAGACAGGATCTTGCTAAGTTGCTAAACTGCCCAGGCTGGCCTCAAACTAGCAGTCATCCTGCCTCAGCCTCCCAGAATGCAAGCATTACAAACAAACATCATAATGCCCAATCTGAGGCCGCCTCTATTTAGTGACTATTTTAACAGTAACCTTTATCTAAAAATAAAGAGCTGGAGATGTAGGCCTGGGTTCCATCCCAGTACTGCCAAAGAAAAGGTGATAGCATTCTTAGCTCAATTTGGATTTCAGATAAATTGGAGTTTTGTTCAGTTGTTTGTTTTATTATAAGTATGTCCCATGCAATATTTGGGATGTACTTATACTACATGTCTTTTTAAGCTGCATATATTCATTTGAACTTTAGGTGGAACTGGGGCATGCTGAATTCAATCTGGTACCTCTGCCATGGACTCCACCCCATGCTCACCCACAGGAACCCCACCCCAAACCCAGACTAGAGTTTCTAGCTCCCTCCTCCCAGTGAGCTGGTCACTCTGAAGGCTAATAGCAAGAACAAAAGAAATAAAAGTATTAAGTGAACTGAAAGCCGTCTCAACATGGAAAGAATGTTAGCGCAAAGGAGATTTCCAACAAAAACAAGGAAATTTAATCTCTTATTTGCAAAAGCTTCCCTTGTGCTAATTTGCTTTTTTAAAAAAGGCTCATGCAGAGCCACAGAACCAAGTGCATTTTATTGAACTTCTTTTTTCTTATTTTATGCAGATCAAAGCCATACAACCAGGACAATAGAAACAGTGAGGCTGGGCTGTGCCCCACAGGCTGCAACCAGAGTAGTGAACTGTGCAGTCCCACCTAGCAGAGATTCTCTTCCCATCCTGCAGGTCATTTGGGCACTCACCTGTGTGAGCCTCTTCAGTTCAAAGAGGTGTGTTTCACTGTAAGTTGAGGCCCAGGACTCTGCCACAGACCCAAGATCACCAAGGATTCAATCCCCGTGTTTGGCTTTGTTCTCCAGTGCACTCCTGATTGGAGACAGGAAAGCTGCCCTCTCCAGCTCCTCTCTGCTGCAAAGAAACCAATAGAGAGGTCCTCTCCCTCCCCACAGCAGAGACACCCAGCTCAGCAGGAGAAAGTGGAAAGACGCAGTTTTGCGATCGAGGCTCTTCTTTCTGCTCACCCAGTCTGGGCAACCGCTGTGCATGGTATGGCATGCCACTTTCCAAACAGATGTGTCTTGCAGGCTGCTGTAGTTTGGACCTGAAATGACCCTAACAGACCCCCAGCCCTGGTGCTTTTGGGAGGTAGTGACTCTGTAGCAGGTGGGACCTAATGGGAGACTGTAGGTCTTTGGGGGCAAGTATGGAAGAGGATCTTGGCATTTAGGTCTCTTTTTTCATTTATGGTCAAGAGGAAAGCAATCTTCTCCACCGAGTGTTTCCCTATTGATTATGAATAGAAGCCTCCAAATATGTGAGCCAAACAAAGCTCTCCCTGTGTGTGATGTGTGTGTGCATGTGTGTATGTGTTACTAGGGATTGATCCTAAGGGTCTTCACAGGCTGAGCCACATTCCCAGACTTTTTGAGTTTTGCTTTATTTTGAGACAGGGTTGCAGTAAGTCAGTAAATTGTCCAGGGTTGGCTTGAATTTTTGATCCTCCTGCCTCAGTCTCCCAAGTGCTGGGATTACAGGAGAGCACACCATGCCTGGCTCCTTTTCTCTTTTTATTATCACAGGTATTTTGATACAGTAACAGAAAGCTAACTAACACAATGATACTACAAATTTAAGCAAAAACTTACCCATTTTCCTTCTTTTCTTTCTCCCTTGCCATGATGTTTCTATATAATTTTTGTTACAAAATTAAATTCAATGTTTATATGTCATTTTGCCTTCTTTTTACAACAGTGTTCTTTTAAATTAGAAAAAAATTATACAATCCTCAACCTCCATAGCCACAGAAAGGGGATAAAAATAAGAAACACAGTATATGCACTTTCCTAACAAAGCTTTTGAACAACCAACTCTCAGCCAAACTATCCTTAAAATAAAAAAATCTATCCCTCTTCTTGTATGTAGACTTAATGTCTTTTGCTCATTATTGTCTGTGTGACCCTCAGCCTGGAGCTTCCCAGCTTTGACTGTTCTGTTTTCATTAGCAAATGTGAACTAAACCATCTACAGTCTCTTCCAGCTCTAAGATTCCAAGCTGAAAGTGATCTTCAAGAAGTGCCAGAGACTTGGGCAATGTGGGTATTATAAACAAAAGCTATTAGGCACCATCTCCAACTGCTTACTGAATTAGCAGAGGCTTGAATTGATGGATTCGGCAAAGAAAGGGTAAAGGGAAGAGGGTCCATCCGTCAGCTGCGCAGTGCTTATTCCTCTCTCAGATGCCTGTCATCTTGCCGAGACTGGTTACCTAGTAACTGCTTATGCTCAAGGGTGACTCCAGCACTGTCACCATATAAAGTTATATCAGGTAACCCAGAACCATATCCAATCCAGTCACTCAACTTGGCTCTTTGCCTGTGTGTGTGTGTGTGTGTGTGTGTGTGTGTGTATACCCACACTAGAAAGGATCGAACCTATCTAGGCTTTCATAATGAGATACATCCTCAGCCCTTTATCATGGTTTGTTTGTTTGTTTGTTTGTTTGTTTGTTTTTGAGACAAAGTCTTGCTAAAATGCTAAGTTGCCCAGGCTGGGCTCAAATTTGTGATCCTCCTGTTTCAGTCTCCCACTGTGCTGGGATTACCGGTGTGCACCACCACACCCACTCATAAGCATGGCTCTTGGAGACACACATTTTAGACCTCCTTTTAAAAATTACTCTGAGCCAAGCAGTCATACACACCTATAATCCCAGGGCTCAGGAGGCTGAGTCAGGAGGATATAGAATCTGAGGCTAGCTCGGCCTGCCAAGTTCAAGGCCAACCTGGACCACATGGTGAGACCCTGTCATAATGAAGCAAGCAGAAAGTTCCTCTGACAAAGATAAAGTAGGAATAGGCATGGGCTCTAAGTAGCCAAAAATATAAAAACTAATGGTCAGCAGTTGGTCCAGGTTTTAAAAGGAAATATTTCATCTCCAATTGAGAATCTCAGTTTAAATTTTAAACTTAGCCAATGGCATTCTAACTGGGGAAATGTAACTGAGAAATATTCAGATGTGACTACTAAAATATGAACTCACACTGGAAGAAGAGAGAAAGGAAACCTGTGCTTGCTTGTGAACACAAGTTGATGCTGCTATGAGGAGGCTATGAATTATTCCAACCATGACACCCTTGCTCAATTCGCTGCCAGCCAAAGTATCAGTCTCCAGCCAGGTGTGGCGGCACACACCTGTCATGCAGTACCATGGGAGGAGAGTCTATGCCTAGCTAGGGCAACTTAATGACACCCTATCCCAATATTAAAATTCAAAAATTATTAAAATTAAAAAAGGGGATGTGGCTCAGTGTGAAGAAGGCCCTGCCTGGATTCAGTCCTTGTTACAGCCAAAACAAACACAAAAACAAAAAAATAAACACCACTTTCAGTCCCAAGTAACAAGTTAGCACCTGACTCCTTTATCCTGGCCATAATCACACCACGGTTGTTTGTTTTTGTTTCTAATGAAAGCCAAGATTTGTCATCTGCCTTTGTTTTTCACAAACCTAGTATACATGTTCTCCTTCTAAAATGTCAAATATTTCAAAATAAAACATTTCTCAACTTTCATAAATGCAGAAGAGTACAGCATGGGATCTGAAGGCATTTTCAAAAAAGATGCATGAAACTGTTGGCCAGTGACAGTATACCTAAAATAAGCATGTGCAGAGCCATCCAAGGGGACATGTAAAAGCAACATTGTTTGTAATCCCAGCACTCAGAGTCCCAGCACTCAGAGTCTAAGGCAAGAGAATCACTATGAGTTCGAGGTCAGCCTGGGCTACATAGACCGTTTCAAAAAACTGACAATGATAATAATAATAATTACTCTTGTGTCAAGCCTCCAGGTTTTGGTTCCCAAAAACAAAACTTCAGTTATATTTTGACTGAAGATTATGTAATTGTCTGGACTCTTCCAAAATCCCAACAAAAATGAGACTAGAGATTTATTTTAATAAATAAATCCACTAAGAGAAGACAGGGAGAGAGGATATAGAATTGTCAATGTTAGCCACATGTGGTCATGCACATCTATAATCCCAGCACTCAAGAGGCTGGAGGATCACTGCAAGTTTGAGGTCAGCCTGGGCTACATAGTGAGTTCAAGACCAGCCCAAGCTATGATGGAAAATGTGTAAAAAAAAAAAAAAAAAAAAAAAAAAAAATTTATAAACTATAAATTAAAAGGAAAAAGATACGGACTTAATAGTTTCAAGTAAACTGAATTATAATCAGTATCACTATGTTGTAAAATACAGTAACTTCAATCCTAAACCACAGTGAAGAAACATGAAATAATCGAATTCTTAACACTGAAGTTCCCCCAAAGGCTCAGACACTACCTCCAGTACCCTTGGCAGTGGGGTCAAAGATGGGGCTCTAAATAGAAAGTCCTTTTTTACTTTTTCTTCTTCTTTTTTTTTTTTTTTTTTCCGAAAATAAATTCTCACTACGAAGTCCAAGGTAGCCTTACCCTCTGTATATAGCCCAGGCTGGCCTCACACTGACAGCGATCCTCCTGTCTCAGTCTGGGATTACAGTGCTGGGATTACAGGCAGGCACCACCACACCTGGTTTAAATGGGAAGTCTTACTGCAAATTGCCAAAAAGGAAAAAGAAACATTCTTTGCCTTAACTATTCCTCTCCACCTCACAGAATTCTTAAAATCCGTTCACTGTTCACTGTAGAAAAGAGAAGCACTCCATATTGGGGCGCCCCATCCACAGTTAGAAGTGAGGGAGTCAAATAAAAATCAGTGGATTAAAATTAAAATTTACATCCTGCAAAGGGAGATGCCTAGACCTCTTCTCCCCTTCAGTAAGCAGAACAATGGAATCCATGACCATGGAATCCATGGTCACCAGAAATGGAGACTAGACTGTTCTTTAAGGCAAATGGACTCAAAAATGAAACAACAAACAAACAAACAAAAAACCTTAGAAATCAACATAAATTGCTCGCTTTCGTAGCACACATACTAAATGGATAGAGGGTTCCATGAATAGCATAAGGTCTAGCCAGTTTACCCAGCAGAGGTTGCAACAGTCCTCACCCAGTCTCCATGGACACCAAGAAACCAATTAGCTATTTTTTACATTCTCCACACTTAATGGATCAACAGACATTAAAAGAAAGTCTTAAAGAGTGGGGAGCAAAAAGAAATGGAAAAACAAATGAGAAATTGTACAGAAGGAGGAACATTCCCGCTCCAAAAAAAAAAAAAAAAAAAAAAAACTTGAAAAAGAAAAAATGAGTTCTGGAAGGAAGGAAGAGAGAGAGAGAAGGAAAAAAGGATGGAGGGAAAGAGGGAGGACTGAAAATTTAAAGTATGATATCAGAAATTTTAAAACATCTTTAATAGAAGGGTTAAGATGAAAAAATGTTCTAGAAAGTAATACAAAAAGATGAAACATAAAAGAAAATTTCAAAAAGAAAGTAAAAAAAGTAGATATGGTAAAATTATCCAATAAACTATTCAAAAAAATTTCCCAGAAATTTAAAGACTTAGATTCCCAGATTAAGAGTCAGAGAGCAGACAAAATGAGATTCACACCAAGATGCAACTTGACCAAGTTTTAGAGGCAAAGAAGATTCTAAAATATTGAGAGATAGAAAAAGAAAGCCAGGGGCTGGGGGTTTAGCTCAGCGGCATAAGCACCTGCCTTGCAAGCAGGCGGTCGTGAGTTTGATCCCCAGTACCAATAAAAATGAAAAAGACAAAAAAAAAAAAAGAAAGAAAGAAAAGAAAAGAAAAAGAAAGCCATCTGTTGAATGCTCAGAATCAGAATAGTCTGAGGCATCTCAGCATCCACTTTGAATGCTGTAAGACAATGAAGTCATGGCTTGAAAATTCTTAGGAAAAAAGTATTTACTACTGAGAATTTCATCCCAAGCCTAGTGATGGTCTTTCCATGTACTAAACAATTGAAACCTGCACAATCTCAGAACACCCACCTCCCGTGCTCAGCAGGGAAGCTACCAAAAGAAGAAAGGCCACCGAAAAAGGAAAGGTAGAAGAAGATAGGAAGACTTGGAAACCTGGAGACAGGGCTCCGGCACCTTAAAGGGACAACGGGAATCCCTGAGGTGACAGGAGGATAGTTTTCAGGGCTAGACAGCATCACCAGAGGACCAATCAGAGGCAGGGGGCTTAACAAAAACACAAATCCATAGCATACCTGGTAACTCCAAGGAGAAGTTAAACCAGGGGAAAGAAGTTTAAGGACTGATAGTACTTTTAAAAATTAAAAACAGAGCCAGTCATTGTGGTGCATGCCCGTAATCTCAGGAGTCTGGGAGGCTAAGGAAGGAGGATTGCAAGTTTGAGCCTAGCCTGAGCAACTTAGTGAGAACCTGTCTCAAAATAGAAAATGAAGCCAGATGTGGTGGCATACACCTGTAATCTCAGCAGTAGGGAGGCTGAGGCAGGAGGGCAAGTTCAAGAGCAGCCTGGGCTACAAAGTAAGCTCCAGACCAGCCTGAACTGACAGCAAGACCCTGTCTCAAAAAGACAAAAATAAATAAATACAAAATTTAAGTAAGAGCTATGAATGCAGCTCAGTGCAAAAGACCCGAGTTAAATCCCCAGTATGGTTAAGTAGATAAATAAATTATATAAGCTCCATAAAATTAAAAAGTTTTGTAGAAAACAGCATAATCACAGTGCAAGTGTCTTGGTTGTGGTTAACATTTACACAGTCAAAATAATAGCACCACGTTTACTACGGAGCTGTACTGGGAGAGTGTGGGCAGGGTGTGTGTGCCGAGGGTGTAATCGGAGGCCGGAGAAGGTAAAGCTTTGGTGAAAGAGAAAGTCTCATCTCCGAGATCGGAAAGAAAATTAAAAATGCCTAATGGAGAAATTAAAGAAGTAGCACTAAAAATATGTTATTGAGAGGTAATGGACGTTAATATCAAAAGTAACAGTGACAAGAGTCGAAAGCGATTTCTCTGGGGCTTAGGAAAGTGTAGGAGGGTATAAGGCCAGGGCCTGTCACTCTTTATGATAAAGTACGTAATCTGACTCTAAACTAAGTACATATGCGACTCTGATAAAAATAAAAACCTAACCTATCACAACATCAGATGTTGTTTCCTATCGACATCACTTAGCAACCTGGGCCAGGGTAAGGAGACTGAAGAAGAATACAAAGACCATTGGTGGTCACCGGGAAAACACCACCCCACCAAGTCTCTGGTGGCAGTTCTCAGGAACCATAGCTGGAATTCCTCAAATCCACAATGGAATGAATGATCGTTTTAGATCATCTGTCTTTAAAAGCAATGTGGCCTCTTTCCAAACATGTCTGGTCGCCCATGTGTACTGCATTAGACACAATAATAAAGCTAATCAAAGGGGCCGCCCACAAAATATCTTTGCTGCATAGACCAGACCACAACATTTTTCCTCCACCTACTAATGTCAGGAGGGACGTGTCAATGGCAGGAAGCTGTCACAATGTGTAGAAGTCCAAGATGAGGGCAAGGGTTGCATCTTTATTAGAGTTTGCAATAACCAAGAGCCATGGGGCAGGGGAGAAAAGCCTTTTGCTAGGAGCTCAGGTCATAGTTCTGCTGAATCTGTACTTGGGTTGTTATAATTAATTAAAAGAGTTAGTCTTTCTTGAGTGTTGGCTTTGTGCAGGAAACAGTTTAAGTCTTTGAATTCATTGCAGCCCTGTAGAGTACACAACATTTTCTTCTCCATTTTAGAGGTGAGGAAACCAAATCCAAACGGGTGAGATAATTGGCTCAAGATGGCACAACTGTTAGGATGGAGTCAGAGGTTCTGGCTCTGCTCTTTGCTCCCCCCACACTGGGGATTGAGACCAGCACACCACATCTTTTTTCTATTTTTTGTCTTGAGACGGGGTCTCACTAAATCACTAAGGTTGCCCAAGCGAGGCATGAACTTGTGATTTTCCTGCCTCAGCCTCCCAGAGTGCTGGGATTACACATGTGTGCCCACTTCCCAGCTTTTGCCTGAACTCTTAGCAAGCAAGACTTCATTCTTCATTCCTCCCTTGGGGGTGCTACGCAAAATTCTCCCAAAGAATGGCAAATGTGGAATGGCATGGAGCAAGGCATGACTCCCAACTCCAGGATCTCCAAGGGTTCTCATCATTGATTCTTTGCTCATCATGTTCTTGCTGTCTCCCTTTTACCAGATGTGCGTATCAGCTGGTAAATGGGCTGAACCAAGCCTCAAAAGTCAACAGAAACTAGACTATGACCAACAGCCAACAACAATAAGGAGGGCATTTGAAGCAGAGGGGACTGACGCTCCTCAGGCCTCTAACTGAGGACACTCCTGCTCCAGCCTTGCAGGTGGGAGATGTCCCTGCACTTCTTCATGACAGCAGACAACCTTGTGAAACCCTTAAATCCTGTCTCAACCAGGAACCAGAGACTCAAGTACCATCTTCTAGATCTCTAATATACCAGGGCTCTATCAAGCATTCCCATTTGATCCTCCAGCAGCCTAAGAAGGAAGTACACTTTCTACCCTCTCCCGATGGAAACGCTGAGGGGCCCAGTGTGTAAGTGACTCACTCAAGTCCACATGGTCACTGAGTGGCAGACCCAGAATACAAACCCACACTACCTCGTCCTAAAGCAGGGCCTTTTATAAGTGACTGGCAAAGAATCGATGGGATCCCCAACATCCCAAGAAGTAGAGAGCAGAGCGAAGAAGAAGAGAAGGAGGCAACAGAGAAGAGGAACAGGAAGAAGACGAAGCAGAAAAAGAAGGGTTCGAGGTTTCAGCCCAAAAGGAAAGAACTGAAAAGTTCTTTAAGGATAAGGACCGGAGCCCTTCTGACCCCTAAAATAACTGGCAAGATACTATTCTATTTACGTTTTTGTCATTGCCACCATCATGGTCATTGTTGGCCTTCAAAGATGACTTCTAGGTTAAAGTTAAACCCCAGTGAGCAGCAGAGACAGCAGTGGGAGACTATGGACTCTGTGCTTGATCTGTGATCCTCCTGACTCCAGTGCTGGTGAACACCGATCTTTCCATGTGCAATTTCACACCTGGCCTTATCAACTTTGCTAGAAAAATGTCTATTTTCTACCTTTGGTACCACTTATTCAAGAAAATTTCCAGCACACACTATCTTACTTAATGGCTGACTACAGCCAAAGTCACTCTGTATAAACTCCAGAAAAGGAAGAGAAGGAAAACAGAAGAGATTATACATCCTGTCCTCATGAAATATGTGATGAACTTCTTCTCTCCCTAACCACAGCTCCTGGGACAGTCGGTCCCACAATACTGTAAGTATCCCTTCCCTGCACCATGACGATAGTCTGAGTCTTGCCACTCATTAGGTCCCTGGTATTTTTAGTGGTTTCCGTCCTCTCTTTCACTGTCTGCTCTTCCTCTAAGAGGACCTCACTTCCCCAGAGGCACCTGGATGGCTCAGACTTGTTCTAATCTTCATATTTCCCATTGTGCATTTATGTAGCGCAAGGCTACACACATGCTGAACTCTGGCAAATATTTGTTGATTTTTAAACAAATTTCTTGTAGAGGGAAGAAAGCATTGGAGGTACTTAGGAGCAAATCCATCTCAAGTACTGAGAAAAGAGCTCAGCACGGAATATCGTGCTGACATTGTCTTCTTTTTCTAATACTGCTAGAGAGAATGTTCTCTTTTAGAAGGAGGGCACTTGGAACAAAGAGTGACTCTGTAGTCTTGGGTTTTGTTTTGTTTGAGACCAGGTTTCACTATGCAGTTCATGCTGGCCTTGAACTCACTTTGTAGCTCAGGTTGGCCTCAAATTCATGGTACTCTCCTGCCTTGGTCTCCCGAGTGCTAGGATTACAAGTGTGCATCACCAAGCCTGACTATCCTCTTGTATTAGAGAATCAAACTTCTCAGGCATTTTCATTTTAGTCAATGAGCCA
The DNA here is from genome assembly GCF_034190915.1 of Cavia porcellus. Classification (NCBI taxonomy): domain Eukaryota; kingdom Metazoa; phylum Chordata; class Mammalia; order Rodentia; family Caviidae; genus Cavia; species Cavia porcellus. The sequence goes on from NW_026947496.1 coordinate 45,637,456, forward strand.
AAAAAGCTTCTGCTTCTGATCTTCCCCCATGCACCTTGCCCACAGAGTATCAAGAGCTGGAAGGTGTAAACCCTTGGACTACAGAAGCATACCACACCAAGGCACAGTGGCATTTCATCAAGAATCAGTGTGATGCTGCCTGAAAAGAATTAATCATAATAACAGTAAGGACTAATGTTCTGTCATAAGAAGGACTGGGTTGCTTTTTTCATCCTGCATTTTAATGAGACAGGATTAACTGAGCTTCTATCCACAAATGAACAGGAATTTCAGAAACACAGAGCCAGATTTAGCGGAAGAATGCCCCTTGCACAAACAGCTCGGGGAGGTGGTGATTTACTGCGCTGGTTTCTGTGCAACCTCGCATCACTGCTGGGTGTTCCTTACTCCAACGTCCAATCTCTCTAAAATCAGACTTAACAATCCAGCCATCTCTGCTCCTTTTAAGCCTTATCATGTTTGGTAGTTCCTCCACATCATTTCATTCCCAAATCATTCATTTTCATATCGGGAATCGAAAAGGCAATTTTCTCCTTGCCCTTTATTTTCTGCTAATTTCCCTCTCTTAACCAACGCAAACAAGCAAACAGATGAACTATTGAAGGCCATGGTGCTGAGGGACAGCTGGGGGTTCAGTGGAGCCAGACGTAGCCAGCAAACCGACAGCGAGCATTTCCAAAGCAACAGCTCAGGTTCCGGAAGCCAAAAGCTCCTGCAGTCTTGGAAGCTAACCTGAATGCTTTGTCATCTCTGAGTCCATCATAGGCCTGACATTGACTCTACATGTTCTCCTCGGACCTATTTGCCGGGGTGTTGACTTCCCATCCCGAGGTTCCCACACTGATGGGCACCATGGTGACAGGAAATGCAGAGGTGGTCACTTAGTCGTTCACGTGTGTAGGTCTGCAGCAGGGATTTATTTTCAATTCTGTGTCCAGTCAGAACCTGTTGGCAAACACAGTGTCTGCTTCCACTGGCAAAATTTTAATTCCTCTTCTTGAAAGAAAACATTAAAAGATCTCTGGCCAGTTTCGTGGCTTACAATCAAAAATCAGATGGACAAGGATGGAAAGGAGATGCTAACAGATCACAGTTTCTACAGAGCCCAGAAAGATTTGAAATCTACCATGCCAATGGGCAAAGACTCTGCATCCAGGCTTTGAAAGAAATCAGGGCAGCATGTCCCATGGGAACGTGCGCCCAAGATGCGATGCCATCAGCCAAGTGAAGTCTGATACAGGCCGCCTGTCCTCATGTCCCCTTGGCCCTGCTACCAACGGGCCTTCTGTGGGCACAGAAGAGGGGTGCAAGCTTGCTGCAAGTCGGTGCCTGTGTTCTGGAAGACCAGAATCACGATACACATCTGGACACCGACGATTGGAAGGGCCATCTGTGAATGAGGCTTTTTATGCCTCCCCTAACACAGTCACAAGAGAAAATGTTATAAGAAGACCCTGGGTTTCATCCCAGTACTGGAGAAGGAGAGGGAGAGAAATGTTACCTTTCATTTATAATTTTTCAAATTACATTTTGTATGCAAAGAAACATGAAAGAGACTAAATAACAACACTGGAGAATCACAACCTCCAGAATGAGGTCCATCCATCACTGACAGACGTCAGGTGAATTGGTGAACAAGCACGAGCTTGTTCACAAAAGAGGAGCTCCCGACAGCATTTCTGCACACTTAGTGATGGTTGGAAAGCTTGTACATGTGTGTGATGCACAACCAGCTCTGCATCTCCCCAGACTCAAACCCAGAAAGGCCGGGAAGATTCCAGTAGCCTTTCAACATGCTTCTCAGGCCCCATCTCCATAATGGGGATGATAGTAAGGTCCAGTCTCACTAAAATCAGATCTGAACAGATCTGAACCCCTTCCCTACACCCCTACACCCCTGCTGTCTGCAAAAATAGATAAATAAGTAAATAAATAAAAACATGATTAAAAAACAAACCCAAAGCCTCAGAAATGATAATGACAAAGGTTATTATTATAGAAAATGATGGGATATGTGTCTCTGGAGGTGTTTCAAATGTTATTGGTGTTTTTGTTTTGTTTTTAGTACCAGAGATCGAACTCAGGACGTAGCACTTGCCAGGCAGATGCTTGTCACTAAGCTAAACCCCCCGCCCACTGGTGGTTTCTCTAAAGTGGGTTGAAATAGAAGCGCAGACCTTTCCCAGCCCACGGCAAACCTCCACCTCAGCTCTGCTGCCTGTCCATCCATCTGGGTGATCTTCAGGATTCCTGCACTGGAACAGTGTATGTTTCCCTGAGTGCAAATCACTATCTTGAGGGCCTCAGGGATCCTGGCGTCCACAGAGCTTAGCAATCCTTGTCGCTAAGGCCCAATGACTCCTCAGAAGCAGGGGAAGAGGTGTGTGTCAGGCTGGGGAAGCAGCTCCATGGTAGAGTGCTTGGTGGGCACGCATGAGGCCTTGGACTGGAATCTAAGACCTGAAAAAATGAAGAAATACATGTTAAAAAACTAGTTTTCAGTCATTTTTTTAGAATAAAACTCAATAAAGAGAAATGAGAACTCATGCTTAGCTCAGATAGGAGGTCGGAGAAAGTTAAGCAGAATAGGGTAGGTGGGGGGCATTTTTTTCAGAACCCGTTTGGCATCCACAGTGGCAACACCCACTCTCCTCTCTGGCAGCCTGTTGGCACTCCACCCCTGAAACTGACCTACTTTGTGCCTGTTTCTTTAAGAAACAGGCCTCCTGATTCCAAGACCAGGCTGGCCTTGTCCAGGTACCCTGAGGTCAGAGGAGACCTCTATCCAGAAACTTGATAGGACTCTACCTTACTCTGTGGGAATAGCACTGGGTGACACGGTGCGAATGTCAGGTACTGTTCTCCAAAGATAGGACGAGCCCATTTCAAGGGGCATCAGAAGCCTGCACAGCGGTCACTGGCTCCTGGCTCCCAGAAGGCAGCTGCATTCCCTTCTCAGGCTGCCCTAAAACCACTGGTTCTTTGGAAGCAGCTGTCAGCCCGGCCCAGTGCCTCCGTGGGTCCCCCACATGGAACCAGCTCCCCCTGCCTCAGTTCCAGCCCTAGGAGACAGACCATATTCCAGCCTGAGGAGCAAGACAGCTTGTTTTGAGGTCTCCAGCTTTGCCCTCTCAGTCTCCAGGGACCCTGTCTAAAGCAGGACCTTCTTGGCTCCTGACCTGGGCCTCAGCTCTTCTCCGAGCGCTTTTTTCTACCTCAGAGCAGCCTGAAAGACAGTGGGGCCTGCTCTCCCTGCACTGGGATGGACTCTCCCAGCCCACTGTGCTCCCAGGACGGGCTCAGGCCTCCCACACCTTCTTGCCTGCGGTGACCCGCTTCCCACCTGTCCCTGACTCCAAGGAAGAACGTGGGCTTGGTTTCCCTCCCGCCCGCCACTAACCCCCTTTCTCTCCTTCCCCACAGCCAGCTCCTCTGTCCTGCCTTAGGCTACCTGGGCTACCCTTCACCCAGGGCCCAGGGGCCCCTTGGGGGAAACTGGGAAACAGTCCAGGGTTCCTGTCTCTCGCAGGACCAAGCTTCTGCCCCCCCTGCCCACTGTGCAAAAGGCACTGGTCCCATGCTCTGCCCTCTTCAGAGTCGCTCCAAGGACTTCCTGAACTGAGAAAACCACCAGCCTAGAAAGTCCCTTGTGTTCAAAGCCCATCTGACTCTGGCATTTTCCCTTCAGGATGTGATAAGGTTCTCTAGACGAACAATGAGTCACTGAATAATTATTTTGTTATTTCACCATATGAGTGGCATCAAGCAAGTCTGAGCCTAGCACTGAATTCGATTCCAGGTCTCAGCGGGCTGGGATCGATGAAACTTCCTCATCGCCTCCCACCATTCTACTTGACTAGGAAGTGACCACCTCTGTCACCCCTGCCACTCAGTGCCCTGCCGCCCTTGGGCAGCTCTCCAAGAACTGAGGGTGGACTTAGTGTTTCTTGGCCTTTCTCTCCTCAGTCCCCCACAGCCACTGGGTATGTCTCATTGCTTTTCAGATTTGCTGATTTTCTAAGGGAAGCAGAAGTGTGGGCTCTGAGTGAGTCCTTTTTCCAGTGTTTTCCAAAAGGAGGTCTGTGGTCCACCTACATCAGAATCTCCTAGAGTAGAGTCCTTGCTTAAAATGCAGGCTTTCCAGCCCCACCCCAGAGCTGCTGACTCAGAGAGTCAGGACAGGGTGGGTCCTAGAACTCTGCACCTGGTAACCAGATTCCCAGCTGCGCCTCATGTGTCTCAGCCACTGAGCCACTAATTCAACACCATTCTAACTTCCCAAGGCCTTCTTTTGGTAAGAGGAGGAATACGACTGCAAGCGGTTGTCAGTCCTTTAGCAACTCAGTATACGTGGTGGACGGGTTCCAGGAGCTCTGCTGGTGTTCAAGTATGCAAAGTGGCACAGTATTTGCTTATAACCTAAGTATATTCTTCCATATACTTCAAATCATCCTCAGGTTACTTATAAAACCTAACACCATGTGTATGATGTCACCCACATACATAAATAGCTGTCACGCCATGTTGTTTAGCCAAATGAGAAGGAAGAAATCTTTGTGCTCAAATATATATATTTCCCCATCTCTTCCATCCACAGTTGGTTGAATCTGTGGATACAAAATCCATGAATAAAGAGGAACAGCTCTATTCATCTTCCATACATCAATGGCCTCCACCAGAAACATAACATAACCAAGGCCTGAGCTTCACACATAACATCACGGCCTCTCTGATATCAATCCAGCCTTTCCAAAGCAACCCCATGGCTGCAGTGGGTAAGCAGCTCCCATCCTCTCTCCCATTTGTGACTTTGCTGGGGTCCTGCAGCAGCAGGCTGAAGACTCAGCGCCCTTGTGGAGGTGTAACAGCCCACAGGCACATGGAGAAGGCAGAGTGCATGACCCCCGTCTTCTGGCTCAGGTTAAGGCCATGAAAAGAAGTGAGTGGACATGAAAAAATTCATTGTTAACAGTACACTTGGTTGTCCTAATCTCTGTGGGACTGTTCCTTCAGCTCATGTCTAGTAATCCAAACTGGTTGAGTCATCTCAGTCAAATCTGTGCAACTGGGAATGCACACAGTTCCAGCCTGGGATGAGTTGCTTTGCTGCAAAGCATCAGAATAAAAAAAGAGATGGAGAACACTTAGCACGGCCCTGATGCTTATCACCTGGAGCCCTCACTCTGTGTCCACCTGCAAAGAAGCAAGACTTGCCGGGCTGTGACTGTGTTGTGAAAATAAGTGGTACAAGGCACAAAACATACATCTGAACAGGAAAATGGATTTACATTTCAGCTGTGTGCAAGTGACTGAAAGACATGAGAATATACAGAAAAGAGAGAAGGGGAAAAGACAAAGAGAAAGAGCAGAATACACACATTTGTCTCTTTTATAACCAGATCTTCTGCATTTCCAATCCAGAGTCTTTGTCCCTGCCACAGTAACCTAACAACTCAGATACCCCCAGTTCAAGATACACAGCTACTTCTGGAACCGTTTAACAAGCTGAGCTGGGGAAAGACCAGGCTCAGGAGGGGAAGGAGCAACGGTCATCGAAAAGCAATGATGTGTGTGTGTGTGTGTGTGTGTGTGTGTGTGTGTACTCTTGTGTGTGTGCATGTGAGTGTGTCCACGTGTTCTCTTAAAAAAAAAAAAATAGGTGCCATTTCAGACTTTCTCACGTGCAAGTACAACAAAAGTCCAGCGTGCAGAGCCCCAGCCAGCCCATCTGTCACAGGTGATTCAATTAACTTATTGTTACCCGCCAAACAGAAGCTCAGTGTGTCTGGGAAAGAGGAAGTCTCAGGTGCTAAAGTGACGGCCCGGAGCTGCTGGCACCGTGGAGGAAGCAGGTCGCCCCACCTGAGCACACAGCCTCCTTCTTCTTCTCTGGCTCTTTTCCTTCCTTTACCCTTTCTCACTTCCTCATTTTTTTCTCCTCCTGGTTCAAGCTTCTTGGCTTCTTCCCCTTTCTTCTCTCCGTGCCTCGCCTCACCAGGGCATGGCCGTGGGAATAGAAAACGCCCCTTCTCCCTTCCATTCGCACCCATTCCTTACAACGATGGGCCCTTGGGGTCCATGGGCTCAGATCTGAGAATTTGCTCAGCTTCACTGGAACAGAGCCTTGGAAGAGGAAAGGAAAAAGCTGCTTTCCTGCCGCTTCAAACCAACTTCAAACTCTTCCCCAAGCTCCTCTCACCTGAGCCAGGCTTTATTTTGCACTCTCCACCCTCCTGCTCACTAAGGCATTTCTCGCTTTCAGTCTTAGGGAGCAAAGAAGTTAAAAAGAAGAAGCCAATGGGCTCAACAAAAAGAAGAGCTCGAACTAAAAAAACGTTTAGAAAGCCCACATTTTGGGGGGTTCCTATGTGGACGGACCCTGGGGAACTGTTAGTTCTCCTCACAGGTATCACCAGGCCTCTCTCAACTAACAACCAGGACAATTATGAATTTTAGCTTGCACTGAGATTGCTGAGTGCAGCTTCCTATTTTTATCACCTGGTCCACTGGCACTGGCTTCGAAGGGAAAATAACAACTCTTAAAGAAAAAGACATTAATGTGACATACATGGATATAGTCTGTGCATTATATCTAATTACAAAGAATGAATCACAAATTTAAGCATCTTAAATATAGACATAAAAAGAAATAATTAACCCTCAAACAGGAAGCTGCCGCACTATCAGATTGCACTGCTTGGGAACCAAGGAAGCAAGTTGGCACACTGTGAGCCTGAGAAAGGCGGGGAGTAGTCTTCGGCAGGGGTTTCAACATCCTGTCCTTATCCATGGGACCCTGAGAAAGGCAAAGGAGAAATACCCTATCTTGTTCTGTAAGGGAGATGCTTTAGAAGATTCATCCAACTTGAATCCTTCTCCTTGGGGTTATGTGGTATTCATTTGATGATGTGTTCTGCAGTCACCTTTATAAGTGTTAACTAGAAAGCAAACATCACAGTTGATAATGAAATTTTATACCTAGTTTATTCCTTCTCGGTGGAAAACTGTCTAAGAAATCTTCACAGGTCCTTTTGTATAGTCACATCATCTTTTCTTCTCAGGCTAGAAGCTTCTGGATATAAGAGGCTATGGTCTCATTCAGCTATGTCACATCACTTCCCATGAAGGGCCAGACCTCATTATTCAGATCTACAAGGCACTCACAGACAGTGGAGGAAATGAGTTGGGGGCTTTTGCTAGAGGAAGAAAACACTATGGCAGGAACCAGAAGCCCTGGAGCCTGGTGGCACTGCCTTGTCTGTACCCCTGTGACCATAAGTGAGCAGCACTTCAGACTGTGGTGAAGTCCAAACACGACCCTGTGTTGAAAAGAACTTGAAAGCATTTATTAATCCCTATGGGACATGAATTTGTGGCAAAACACCTAAGCGATTCTTAGAAACCAGTACTAATTTTTATCCCATTTGAAGTAAATTGTGAACTTCCTTGAGTCCGTCTTAAGTGTGAAAATAAATTTCTTGGATTTCAAGATCTCAAATTTTCATTTTCTCTTTGTATTTCCATCTCACTGAAAACAGCCAGCTTCCAACTTCTTTTACTCTTTAGACCCATTTTTAGAATCATCTTCCATCTGCAAGTACCAGGTACCACGCCTGGCTGATGGTGCCAACAGCCAGTACATCCCAGTCCACTTGTCAAAGGCATGTGAATGTGCTTAAATGGAACACAGTTCTGTCACTGCAAATGACTTCTCAAACTGAAAGAGTGAATAAGGTCTAAAATATACATTAGATATTGCGAAATGGGAAGAAATGGTTAAAAAGGAAACAGGATGGGGAAAGGGAAAAGAGAGAAAAAATTCAAGTTAGTTATATTATTAGTGTTTCTTAGTTCAAAGAAAAGAAAGATTTGCACTACATATCTAATGGAGAAATTTTTATGCCTGTATCTTGTACTCTGGGGAACTACTTTAAAGATAAAACATGCAATGTATTAAATATTGTTATTCTATTGTCTTGTTATAAAACTTTATTTTGTTTCCATAAAATAGAAAATGCCACCTCAAAAAAAAAAAAAACTTAATGAGCTCATAATGTTCAGTTACTTGAAAAGATTAAAAATTAAATGTAGTACAATCCCGTTGACCATGTGCACACAGCTACACTCTAAAGAATGATAGGATCAAACCAAGAATGGTAGCATACATCTATAATCCAAGCATTCAGGAGGCTGAAGCAAGAAGATTCCTGTGAGTATGAGGTCAGCCTGGGTTACAGAGTGAGTTCTAGTCCAGCCTGACCTACATGGTGAAACTGTGTCTGTATAATAAATAAGAGCTCAGTGGGGAATGGAGCTCAGTGTTAAGATGCTGGGTTCAGTCCCCAGTTAACCCACGTACACACACACACACACACACACACACACACACACACAGAGTGGTGAAAATGAATTTAGTATATTATATCAGCATATCGCACAGTCCTGTGTCTTTGTTATCTTCCTCTCTTTTGCTTAATAAGGAAAAGAGACACAGTGGTACAATGGAATTAATTGAAGCATGATTAATAAAAAATTGTATGTAAGCTTCTCCATCTTCTTCAAGCACATGGGATCTAAGATACCACTCAAGCCCCTGAATCTGTTCTTTTTAAGATCATTCTCCAGCAGCTCTGTTCCCTGAGAATGACATCCTACAAATGGTGACACTCAGCTGGAAAGGCAGAAGTGACCACAGCAGCAGTGAATGACCTAAGCCCTGAGATGCCAACCTGAGGACCGTGTTCCTCTTCGAATCCAGACGATTCATTTACGCAGCCATGGGACCAGTGCACACACACAGATCCTTGTGGTACCTTCCCCACTATCCCATAGACGAATTTCTCAGCGTATCACTGACATTCATGGTCAGAATGCTTTCTAGAATGATTCTGCCACTGAGAGTGTGGTTGTGGCCATCATGTCCCTAGACTGAGGTTTCTGGAGTTTCCATTCGTGGTCTGGGTTGAGATGATCTGATTAAGCCTCACATCTGCTAAGGGTTTGAGGTGGAGGAAAAAAGGAACTGGAATAGTTCTCACCTCATCAGCTCTGACCACATCCTCCCTCTCCAGTTACCCCAGGGAAGGGAAAGGGAAAGATGGCAAAAGTAGGAAAAATGTAGAGACACAGAATGGGAGAGAAAGAGATGGGAAGTGAAGAGACCAGGAAGCCTGGCGGGAACCAGGCTTTTTCTTAGAACAAACTTAAATCTCCAAAGAACCTGAGTTTTGCTGAATCTTAATTTTTGCTTCCCTACCTTCTTTTCTACCACCAGCTACCTACTTATCGTGAAATTTTAAATGTCATGATGGTCAGTCAATTCATGAACTAAATATCTGAGCATTCACAGTGGAGCCTTGTCAGCGTTCCCATTAGGGATGATGAGGCTTTTCGAGCACAGTTTCTTAGGGTGCTTGTCATAACAATGGCCTGTCGGGAAATAAAACATTTCATACACTGATGTTTCTTCAGTTTCCTAACTAAGAGCTTCATACCTCTCTATTGCATAGATTTGCTTTCAACTGAGGTTTATGGCTAATTCTGTAATTTATTTGGAACTCACTGAAAAGGATGGCGAGGGATGACAAGAGCAAATCAAGGAGAAACCATAATAAAGACAGTGTTGTTCTCTCTCATGGTATTCAGCGTTTCAAAGTATTTTACCAATCCCTGAGCACTAGGTACGCCCTATGCCCACGATGGGGCACAGATTCTCAGAACTCTCTCTGTTATCCCAGCCACCACTTCCCTTTTTCATTTCAGGAAATACCTGGCAGGGAAATTTGCGTAACTTGCCTGAGGCCACACAGCAGTGAGGCTGGATGTAGAATCCAAGCCTCCCCCAGCTTCTCACTCCTCCTGTCTCCTGGCCACCAGGCACTGTCCCTTCCAGCACCACTCTGTGTCTCATAGACCTCTCTGCACCGTTATAAAGGACGCCGGCTAAAAATGCAAACCCCAGTCAAGCCATTTGTCTTATCCACAGACAACAAAACAACTAGTTTGACTAATCTGAGTCGCCAAATGCATTTCTTTCTTCAATTTAAAAGACTCAACACCTGAGCATGGCGGCGCACGCCTGTAATCCCAGGACTAGGGAGGCTGAAACTGGAGGATTGCTGGGGGTTCCAGGCCAGCCTGCACTGCAAAGTGAGTTTATGGCCAGCCTGAACTGCATAGAGAAAACCTGTCTCAAAAAAGAAAAAAAAGACTCACTAGTAATTTTTTTTTCGGCGCTATAGAGTCAAAGTCACAATGAATCACCAGAAAGAAGGTATTAGGACAATATCCAAAACTGGTGATCAGAATACAACTGTTTCAAGAACTCCTGATTAGATCCTCTCTGAGCTGTCGTCTGACTACATGACTGAAAAATAGAGTCCATACCTTGTTTTAGCAGAATACCTGCAAAGTGATCTCTGTAAGTGTACAGATGGTTGATACACGTTAGTTTTACTGCTTCATGCATTTCCCTATTTTATTTTGTTTATTGAAAAGACAAATCTCACTGTGTAGTAAAAGCTGGCTTTGAACTTATTATGTAGCATAGGCTGCCTTGAGCTAGCAGATTAACAGCAGCTACCTTCGTGCCTCAGCCTCCCAAATGCTGGAATTACAGGTGAGCACTATCACATTCCACCTTCATTTTTCTTGCATACCTACGATGTGGCAGAAGCTGACCTAGATGTTATACAGTATCCCAAACTAAATAAATAACACTCCCTGCCATTGCAGACTTTATAAAATAAAATTAGAAGTACACGTTAGGCAGGATAAACAGAGAACTAAATATTGAAACCTTCCTGCATTGTGGGGATTGTTAGAAGAGTGACCCACACCAGTGAGTGCTGGACAGAGTAGAAGGAGAGGTCAGCGGCACCTGCCCAGGAAACTCTGGGGCAGTGTTATAGACACCGAGGGAGAAATATTCTGAGCAGTCGGACAGGGCTGGGCCCTCGAGGGAGTCAATGAAGATGAGAACACGTCAGACTGTGGATGGAGGCGCATTTGAAACAGATTATACTTCCCAATGGCCAGACTCACATATTTCCCTAAGGGATAAACAAAAACCTGAGATTTCCAGATTCCCCTATAAATAAACTATTATCTCTTTAGGGGTGGGGTGGGCCATCCTCTCCCACCCAGTAAGATGAAGACTAAAACTACTAAAACTAAGACTAAAGACAAAAAAACTAAGACTGTAGACGATCGGCCACAATGAATGATGTCATCCACTGTACACTTGCTACATGACCTGCTTCCCATTGAATCAGTATTAAGTGATGAAACTCGTAATCTTATTGGTTGATCATAATTTTGACCCACGTTGTACCCACCTTGTAATTTTACTCCATAAAACTTCCTTTGAGCTCATTGGCAACCCTGTCGGGATTCCCTCCTGTCTCTCAGGAGCTGTTCCTGTCCCCCACTCCTTTTCTCAGTAGATTTTCCTCCTCTTAGTCTCTGTGGCTCTTTACAACTCATTCTTCAACTTCAGGGAACACAAACTCAGAACATCAGCCTTCTAGCGGGTGGGAGTTACATTTATTTCACTTACATCATTTGAAGGTCCTAAATCAGCAGGAAGGTCCAGGATCACGGAACTGAGGCCCTTAACAGCTTGGCCAAGACAGCCGAGGCCTAATTCACCATGAACAGCCAAAGGGAAGGAGTTTGAAGAGAGAACAACCAAGACGGGGTCTCCCACAGACTCCAGCTTCTACTGCAGGTCTGAGGTGAGTTCATCTCAGGGTCTTAGGGAGAAAAATAGATGTGAGGAGACTACATGTTATAGTAGAGCAAATATCCTGGGAACTTACCTCAGTCTGCAACAATTGTACAAATTTATCCCTCATTTACAGATATTTTCAGTGACTGCCTAGTTTTATCAGCTTATAAAAGACTTGCATATACACTAAATTCTAATCTTCACATTCCTGCCAGAAAGAAGGATGAGACATTTTTTTTCTTTTTCTTTTTCTTTTCTTTTCTTTTTTTTTTTTTTTTTTTTTTTTTTTCTTTTTTCCCCTCCACTACTGAGGATTGAATCCAGGTATCTTTGCAGTGAGCTACATTCCTATCTTTGTTGTTGTTGTTGTTATTTGAAGGCAGAGTCTCACTAAGTCACCAAGTTACCCAGGGTAGGCAGTAGGCTCAGTCTAACGACCCTGTTGCCTCAGCTTCCCAAAGTCCTGGGATTGTAGTGTGGACTCTCCATTTGGTAAAAAGAGAAATGGAGGCTTTGGAACTGAAACAGTTTTCCCAGGACAGTGGCAGAGCTGCAAAAATCTCCCGTTTTCTTGGGAAAGCTTTGTATAGCCAGCCTGATGTGATCTCTTTCTCCTTAGTTTGAGTTCAGTGTTTATCTTTGTTACTAGAAAACTCACCCAGTTATCTGAGATCCAGCTGACATTATCCCAAACCTGTAACAAATGTGTTATCTCAACTAGCTCATGCAAGGGTTGAGAAATTCCACCTCCCCTTCCTGAGAGTGACCTTCAACAACAGCCTCCTTACAGACCTTTGGGAAGCTCATTATGATGCCTGCTAACTTGCAAACCAAGCTCATTCTGGAAGCTTCCTCAGGTCTACACAACCTAAGCAAAAACACCTAGGCAGATCGGCCTGGAAAAAACCCAAATCATGATCGCCCAAGTCTCAACAAAACTTAGAAAAGAAAAAACCAAGTCTTACTCGGCAACTGTGTGAAGACCACACCTTACCCTGTGCATACCTTGGCCTCATCCTTGCATAAGGGAGTTTGGAAGGGCTAATAAAACCTTTCAAGATAAAGCTCCCTGCACTTTAAGCACTGTTTTAAAAGTCCCCAGGCAAAAAAGGCCCTACATTCCTCCAAAAACTGCATCAAGTAGCCATAACAGACAAGTAAGCTAATGAGTTGATAAGCTACAGCCCATGGCCAGCAGAAATCTGGAGATCACAGGTTTATATCAAACACTCCTTCACCTGAGTATTTAGCCACTGACATGGGTCCCCAAAGTACTCCTGCAGGTGCTAAAAGTATAAAGCTTCAAAAGAGCACTGGACGCTCTTCCACTCATCCCTGCCACATCATGGAGTCACTTTCTGAGCAAAGACCACTTTTTCTCAGGGATCACCCAAGCCCACAAGAAGTCTTAGCCACACACTCAATTCGGACTTAGAGATCGAGTATCAACAGCATTTGAGTCCAAGCTCATTCTCTAAATAACTGCACTGAAAAATAAACACCATGAAAGGCAACGAGCCAAAGATCCCAAAAAAGTTCAGTATATATTGAATGGGGGGGAAAAGAGAAAACAAGCTCTAATGTTTCTGTCTCTCAACATAGCTGTATCCCAGATGACTGTACACCTGGGAAGTCGCCAGAGCTTGATGATTGGATGCTCATGGCTCTGCTCTTAGCTGGCTGCATAATTGCAAAGCAAAGCCAATCATTTAAACATGATAAGTTTCCACTTCCTCATGTGTAAAATAGGGATAATAATAGCTGCTTCCTATTTACTCTACAACTGGAGTATGGAAGATTAGCAAGATACTGTCTGTAAAGGCGCTTTGATCTCAGAGATAGGGTGCTATGTAAATTTCAACCAGTATTATTACCGCACTTTAGCCCACATGAGAACCAAATGACCAACCACCAATAAAGAACTGGTCATCAAAAGACAAGAACAAAAAACAGCATACAGTGCGAAAAAGAGCAGAAATCCAAGATGTGTGATTAGGGTAAAAATGAAACGTGTGCATCTGACCCACAAAAGAACCCAGAAGGAAACTGAAATGTGTGTCCAGAGAAAACAGGTGGTGGCAGGACAACCTGACCTAATTCTTGGAAGTCAGTCAACAAATCAGAAATTACAACAATGTGAACTGGATATTTATTCAAGATGCTCCTAACCTCTGATTTCCTCTAGAAAGTCTTCCCTGCATTGCTGGGAAACGGCTAGCAAATTCCAAGCTTCCCGACTCTGTTCCGTCTATGCTAGGAGTTCCCTTCCAGAATTCACCAGGATACAAGTTTTGTTTTCTCTTGGGCTGAAATTTAATGTACATGGTGTTTTGTAAACTTTCCAGTTGGTTTAACATATTCTTTATATAGAGCTGTGCCACTTTCTGCTTTTTCCTTTATATCTCTGCTTTCCAATATTTCTAGGTGAAGACAAAACTATATTTACCACCATAGCGCTTTGATTAATTTACTCAAATCAGCATATATGGAGCACCTACTATGTGTCTGAAGGAATCTAGCTGGGATTTGAACAGATAGGTGCTTAGGGATTTGATCCTGATAATGATCGTAACAGTTGTGTATTCTTTGTAAATGACCAAATATTCCCAAGTTCTGTGAAGAGAAAAAGCATACCAGAAGCAGTGTCACACCTATATAATCTTGGAAGCTGAAGCAGGAGATTTCAGCACAGGTTTGGGCAATTTAGCATGACCCTGTCTCAAGAAAAATTTAAAGAAGGGCCGCTGAGGAAATAGTTTTGTGTGAAGGGCCTGGCTTCAACCCCCAGTACAGAAAGGAAAAAAGGAGAGAGAGAGAGAGAGAGAGAGAGAGAGAGAGAAAGGAAGGATGGAAGGAAGGAAGGAAGAGAGAAAGAAAGGAAGGAAAGAAGGAACATATCTGCATGATACATGATTTATGAGTGTTGGTGTTTCAAGCTTCAGAAACATATTTTCACAGTGGGGAGAAATAACTAAAATTATGCTCCAATACTTGTGTTTGTCTCTCCAGATCTTCTAGAATAACATGAATCGCACAAAATACTAAGGAAAGGAAACTTTTTTCCAAAGTGAGGATAATGGCATGTATTGCATTCTCATGACTCTCCCCGTGGAGCGAGGACCAGCTCTTCAGTGAACACCTCAGCGCCATATGACTCGATCCCGTGTCCTTTTGTGACTCCGGTGTCCTCCTCCCCTCTGGGTTGCCGAGTGAGGCTCAGATCAAGGTTGCGCTAAGCATGCTGGGATTGCTTCCCTCTGGCCCCCTCACTGGCACAGAGTGGTACTTCCCTGTCTGTTCACGTTTTCTCTCTCTCTCTCTCCCCACTCTGCCACCCCACAGCCTTTAGCTACCCAAGTCCCATTAGCCAACACAGAGCTTTCAGGGTGTGCCCACTCTGAAAAATGGGCTCTGAAGAGCAGGATCAACCCAGGCTTCTAATCTGGCCATGATGACACAAGCCTTAAACCCAGCACTCCAGAGGCTGAGGCAGGAGGATTGGTGTGACTTGGAAGCCAGCCTGGCCTACACAGTTCAAAACCAGGCTGGACTCCATAGCAAGACCCTGTCTAAAACAACCTATCCCCCAAAAAAGGGCAACCCAGGGTTCTAAATTTTTACTTCTCAGTGCTGGGTCCTTGTACTCATAGGAGCAGAGAATGTTGCTATTTTAAGAAAATCTGGATCGGAGAGGTCCTGATGCTCTACCCTACACGCATCTCTGCCCGGGTGTTCACACTGAGGACTGTGGCTTCAAGTACCTTGTACATGCTAACGACTCTCAAATCCCCATTTTTAGTCTGGCTTCCCATCTAGGAAGACTCCAGGTCCATGTGTCCAACAAAATCTTTTGACTTAGATGTCTCAAGATGCCAAAACTTCATGATTTCAAGTTACAACTTTTCCTTTTTTTTTAACCTTGGGATCGAGCGCTTGCCAGGCAGGTGCTTATGCCACTGAGCTAAACCCCTGGCCACTTTTCCCTTTCCTAATGTATCTTCCATCTCATTAAATGAAAGCACCACCTATCCATTTGCTCAAGTAAAAATTCCTGTCTGAAATATTAAAATATTTAGAAAACAGAGCTATGCACAGTGGCACACACTGTAATCCCAGTGTTTAAGGAGGATGAAGAAGAAGGATCACAGGTTTAAGCCCCACCTAGGAAACTTAGCAGGAGCCTGTCTCAAAATAAAAAATAAGATGGGAGGATGTGAGGATGTGAACTCAGTGAAAGAGCACTCTTATGTTTGGTCTAGTATGAAAGAAGAAAAAAGAAAGAGAGAGAGACGGAGAGAAAAAAAGAGGAAGAAAAACAGTAAGAGAGAGGAAAGGAGAGAGAGAGAGGGGAAAATGGGAGGTAGAATAGATTTCTTTGATTTTCTGAGTTGTTGCTTTTATTTGTGTGGTATCAGCCTTATGGTAATAAATCATAATACATAGAATATTTTAGCAAGACTGTGAGACAAAACTCTTAAGTCAACTAAAAAAACTCTAATACTTTTACTTGTATGAAGATAAAAACTCACACATGTGATTTCTTTGGTTGTTTGGAAAATCCACTAGTCTCTCTCTTGTTTAATACAGAGGAGAGTTTGCACTTTAAGCAAATAAACATTGCATTTAGTTTTAGTGCATTTTAAAACCCGTTTTTAAATTTCCAATATGGCATTCCTCGCTGGATCTTATGCAGTCAGGCCCCAATACCAAACTCCTTATTCGTAATGTGACATCAGTTTGGTTCGCCTGTTGCCTCAGTCCTGTTAAGCACCCATCCAGCCCCTAATGCACCACAGGACTGACAGTTTCCAGACTGACCAGCTGTCAAGCAACCCTAACACGTGAGGTCACTCGACTCAATCACCTAAACGACTGAAATAACTCAGCCACTGGCTAGCGCACAATAGAGCCACTTCTCAGCAGTTTGTCTGGGTCCCCTCCCCTCGGCGGAGTTTAGCAGGGATAGAGTCAAACAGTGCCGCCGGAATCCTCAGATTCGCTTTCGGTCAAACTCCCCTTCATTTGTTCACATGAGCAACAGGATGCTTTGAAGAAAAACAAAAGAAGAAAAGGTTTTGTCTCTATTTCTTGTGGTCTGGCACTTGCTTGTGAGCCTCTGGATGTCAGAGTAGGAAAGCAGTAGGAGCAAACAGATTTCTGGAGACTTCTTGGGGAAGCCTGGATCTGCCACCATTCATTTCCTCTCCCTGGCTGACTTTAAAGGAAGCACCATTGACTCTCTCAAAGCTTTGTCTTAAAGATGTGGGTCAGAAAACAGACCTTAAAAAATTCCTATTTTCTGTCTGTGTGCCCGATCTTGTTCATACCTATGGAAACATGAGCGGTCGCTGCCTGGACCCCCTTCCTGGTTAGTGTTACTAACACATACAGAAGCTGCAGAGAGGCAAACTTCCAAGCACGGGCAGGCTGGACAACAGGAGCATGAGGGCCCTGCAAAATGGGGAGCCATTAACTGTACCCAAAAGCAACTCTGGATGCATGAAATTCCATCAAAACACGTGCTTTTCGTTGAACCATCATGACTGCCAGAACATATTCAGTGACCTTCACCAGTTTCCTGATAATATTCGTCACTTGATTTCACCACTTAGGAATCTCAGTCAGTAAGCACAGAACTATTATCAAGAGTGGGTCAAGCAGGGACCTGGGTAAAAGGGGCCTTTGCTTTTATGGCCCAGGCCTGGGGTATGAATGGAGCATCTTTCCCACCAAGATAGAAGAGGCGCCAACTCAAATAATGCTGGACTCTAAATGCAAAGAAGTTCCATCCACGGAGTTGCCAAAAAAAAATCTAACGGAACCTTCAAATTCACTTTTCTACGATTCCTATGAGTACCAATTCAAGATAACTTTGCCCGTTAGCAGTTTTACAATCAGAAGGTAGTACTGGCCAACAAAACAAGTTACAGAAACATGTTGGGGTTCTAAACATTCACAAAAGTGTATGTCAATATACTACTTTAAAAAATGTGTTAGAACCATTTTCTATGGACAATGAAATTATGTTTTTGTTTGTTTGTTTGTTCAGTAAGCCCAAGTATTTTGTACTGAGCTACATTCGCAGTCCTTCAAAATATTTATTTTGAGACAGATTCTAGTTAAGTTGTTATATTACCCAAGTTGAGCTCAAACTTGCAATCTTCCTGCCTCAGTCTCTTAGAGTGCTGGGATTATAGACATGGGGTCACCGTGTCCAGCGACTCCGAAATTCTTGATTCATAAACTTTACAACCCTTTATTCAGCACCGTTATACATTTGCTTTTATGTGGGGATTTGAGGATGAAAGCCATTTTTGCCCTCAAAGAGCTCATGGCCTAATGGAAAAGGCAAAGAAACATTGGGCTACATGTTTGATAAATGCTTTGATGCAAATAAACATAGAATGGTTATGGAGCAAATGCAAGCTCCTGTCCTACGGTAGAGGAATGGTTCTGGGAAAGGCATCTTTTTTACTATTATGATTAATACATGTTCACAATGCATGAAGTTCACATTCATTTGGAGGAAGAGGTGCATATGGGGAAAGGCTTTTCGAGAGAGATGACCGTGGAGGCCGCGGAGGGCTCAGCAGAGGCACAAGGCCAGGAGAGAAGGTACAAAAGGCAACACGGAGAGTCACAGGCAGTCAGGATAGAGGGGCCCAAAGACCTTGGTTTAGGCACTGCTGAGGCCTGGATGCTGTGAGCAGTGAAAGCTCCCAAGATAATCAGGGATGTGGTCCGGTTTGCATACAGCAGGCTCTCTCTAGTGGGAACTCAGAGATCACTAAAGTGGACCAAGAGAAGAGTCAGCAAGACTTGTTAAGACATTGTTGCAAAAATCCAGGATGGTTTGAACTAATGCCATAAGGATAATTCTTCAGGTAACATCAACAGGATTTTACGGCCAATTAGAGATGAACGGAGGAATCGTGGACAACTGCCAGCCTTTCAGTTTGGGGAGCAGGGTGGCTCCTGGTGCTGCTCACTGAATTAAGGAAATGTGGTTCTTTCTGTCCACCTGGGGCTCTGTCTGACCTCCCCAGGGTCCTTCTCAGTCTCAGCAGCTAATCCAAGCCCACCCCCACCAGGCGCTTTGGACTTGTGTCTTCTCTTTCCGAAAGGTTCAATCAGGGAGACGATTTAAGAGTTTGACATAAACAAGGGGCATACACCAAGAGCCCACTGACCTGTGGCAGCCACCTCTAAGCTGAAAGAGGAGCAGGATGAAACCCTTGGCCTGAAGAAAAGTTTTCCTAGGGAGATGTTGGCCCTCCGAGCATGCAAATGTCTGAAGAGTGGAATTCCAGTTCATGTGTGTCTTTGAAGGAGTAGAACCAGTGCACATCTTCTCTAGGTATAGGCAGAGCCAGGATGCAAATGATTAAGAAAAAAGCAGGGCACCAGGCATAGTGGCACATGCCTATAATTCCAGCACTCAGGAAGCTGAGGCAGAAGAAGCAATGGGAACTTAAGGCCAGCCGGGGCTATAAAGTTAGTTTCAGTCCGGCCTGAACTGCATAGTGAGACCCTGATTCAAAAAGGAAAAAAGCAGGGCCATTGAACCCAGAATCTACATGACATTGTGCTCCCAAGGATTTAAAACAATGAAATACGAGTAGATTTGTGATTCCATGAAAAGAAAAATCTTTTTTAAGCAGTAAAAGACTGACATGAAATCAAAACAAATGTAAATTCAAGATAAAATTATATACACTTCAGAAAACACATTTACCTGAAAGTGATTAATATTACATAGAGCTTTTATGGAAATATTTTTGGTTGTCTTTTTGGTCTTTGTTTTTTGAGACAGGTCTTACTCTTGCCCCAGGCTAGCCTCTGGCTTCTGGGCTCATGTGACCCTCCTGCCTCAGCCTCCTGAGTAGCTGAGAATAGAAATGGAACAGGATTCTATTTTTGAAGTTCCCACTCATCGGTTTTTATTATGCTAAGGAATGCCTCCCAGTCAGTCTGTGCTCAGTTTGCTAAAATGTTTGCATTTGTCTCCTGGCTTCTGGTCTGGAAATCATACATATGGAATGATGACCACAATCCCACATAAAGGTGAGAGATGGGGCAGGAGAAATATTTCCTGACACTTCACTTCCCTCTCAGTGGGAAGGAGGATTCTAATACCTACCTGGCAGCAGCATTTGGAAGGATTAATGAGTGTTTGTCGAGCACTCTCAAGCCTGAAGATGAAAGACATCCTATAAGCACACAGTCTAATTGATGTTTGTTATTTTGAATGTTTCACTAAAGGACTTTTCTCTACATAAATGAACTGTCATCCGGGGGCTTTGAGAGGGACATAGAATTGAAGAGTCTGGAGTGTGGTCTTTTTGCCTACCTTTTTTTTTTTTTCTGCAATTATTTCAAACATGGCAATTTTCCACTCAGTAGTGATTATCCCTGCTAGGATATTGACTGCAGGTGGTGCGATCCTCAGGCTGAGTCTGTGTACAGCCAAAACAACCATATAATTCCATTTCTCTGGTAGTAAATTAAGTACATAGATAAATAAATAAATAAATTGAAGCCTTTGATGGGCCAAATGATTTACTTTTCAATCTATTTTTAAGCAGAGTGGTAATAACTTTATTTTTCTTGTACGTTGGAAATAAATAGGTGATCAAATATTTGGATATGGTACTATACATTTGGCTTGGATTTAGTCTCCAATAAGATTTTTTTAGAAACCAAAGCATCCAGGAAGGAACCGAGTGTGGTGACACAAGCCTGTAATTCCAGCACTCCAAGGCTGAGGCAGGAGGACTGTTGCAAGTTAGAGATCAGCCTGGACTACAAAGTGAGCTCAGGGCCAGCCTGAACTGCATAGTGAGACCCTGTGTCAAAAAAGGACAACAACAACAACAACAACAAAAAATTTCAGGAAGAATCTAGTAGATTCCTTCAAACTCCACAATAGGCACTCTCTCTTTACAACAAAAAGTGATTGTCTCATGACCCATGTGGTCAGATGTCTGTGTATCCAAATTTGAGACAAGAATTCAGTGCCATGGCACATGTGGACAATAAAGCAGTGGATCTGGCCCCAAATCTAGATGGCGAGGATGAAGTCCTTCTTCAGTGATCTCCTTCTCCCAGACTAAACAACCTAGAAACCTTCCTTCCCATTCTTCCATTTCTCCACCATGACTCACAGTATTAAGGACTAAAGAAGGAGATTATAGACACAACCCCAAGAACATCCTTGGCTAAGTCAGAGAGTGAGTTCCTAAATCAGCAGATAAAAATGAAAGAACATTAGTCATCAGAGATTAAATATTACATCTTTCTAGATTTCTTTGAAGGTGCCAATAACTAGCAGAGCACAGACACTCTATTAAGAATGGAACGTGACCACCACTTAAATAGGTCTTTCCAAATACAATTTCACCAACCGTGCCTTAGACTGGCACTCCTAGAATAGACCATGTCAAAAGAGAAGAAACACCTCTGGGAAGCTTACGTCCTTGCCTTGTCTGCATCAATCTCAAGAAAGGTTGTATTTGGGTTCATGGTGGACATCTCCAAATAAGGCAAAAGACTGGGTCACATAGTCTCTAGTTCCTGCCTCCAGCCCTGTACTCCAACCCAGAAAAGTCAGCGGACAACCTTCAGGCCTTGCCCCTGTCACATTCACTCCTTTAAAGCATCCTCCGGGCTTCTTTTAACATGACTTTGCCTTTGAACTCCTGCCTGATGGACAGGATGCAAAACATGGCAGCCCCTGCACACTGTGCTCCCTCTAAAGATGTCCCTGAGTCTTCAGCTGGAATTCAGAGAACTGAAGATGGTGGGGAGGGGGGAGAGGTGTCCAAAGCAGCAGATAACATTTGATGTGCCCAGGGCAGACATGTGCACACACTTACACACACACACACGTGCACACACATTGCCCTCAGGAGAGGCAGTACGATGCCGGGTGAGGAATCTAGCAATACACAGCTCCATCCGGAAATCAGATTTCTAAAAATAAAATTAAGTGAATGGCAGAGCAATGATCATCTGTCATAAAGGCTACCAGTGACAGTAAAAGCTTCGTTATCAGCCCAAAGATGGGAGGAGTGGCTGCTGGTCAGCTAAAAATTCGGGTTAGCTCAGGCTCTATTCACATGGCCTCAGGAGTTTCACATCTTATCTCTTCTCCAGAGCTCCCTTTTAAAAAGGAAAGAGTGTCTGGTTTGCGTGTGAGTTACCATCTGAAGTCTGTGGAGATGGAAATGGATTTTGTCTTTCCGGAAGCAACAAGAATAGTCGCGGTCCTCTGCCTGCCCAGCCTGGCTGTCCCGTTGCACCTGTTCCCTGCTCCACTCAGCTGGAGCTGATTACAGCATCCCACACCTGCACACTGCAGACCGAAGCCAGGGCCCTCACCTATCTGTATTCCACCACCTGTTTTAGAGAAGGTGCTCAGTAAAGTCAGTAAATTGCCCTCACTGGGCTTGAACTTGCAATCTTCCTGCCTCAGCCTACCCCAGAGTGCTGGGGATTATAGATCTGTGCCACCTTTTCTATTTTTAATAAGCTGTATATAACACTTTAGAGTTGATTTTCCTAAATTTGCGTTTACCTTTTTAACAATCAGCCTTAAAGTTGTAGACTATGAAAACAACAGAAATGGGAAGCATAAACCCCAAAAAGACTGAAAGCCCCCAGTGTCCTAAATGTCCTCATACTTGCCTGTCTGCACCAGTCATCATCTTTACGGCTTCAGCAAGTGATTTAGCTGCCATGGTTCACCATTTTCTCAGGTGTAAAATGAGAATATTATATAAAGTATGACTGCAATATACAGTCAATGTTTAAATTTAAAACTTTATTACTGTAAGTGACATATTGTAATTAACCACCTTTCAAATACTCCCTCTCACTTCGAACACACATATCCCATCATTCTTGTCCCTTTCTGAAACAGTTCTGGAAATTCTCTCATGAAGGTCTTTAAAGTTGTGATCAAAAATATGGTGAATGCTATTAGATGTCAGTCTAATAGAAACGACAGGCTCATAAATACATCACAGTGTGTCCTCATGCAGTTTGTTCACCACATCTGGCACTGGTCAACTTCTGGCTCTTCACTAAAGTCAACATGACCATGAATGGTAAATATTTTTAATACAGTCAGGACATGGAGGCAGCCATGACCTCACGACTGAGGACACTCATGAAAGACAACTTCCAGAATGACAGGATAATTGTGCTCCAAGTAAGGACAGTATTTTGAGGGAAAGAATGCCAATGTGTCCTTTACACTAATAACTTTTTCAAACTTGAAACACCATATTTTCTATCACATCTCATGGGAGGAGCCTCTAGAGCCCATTCTGATCTAGTGCTACCATGACACCACAGACACATTGAAAGTAGTGCTCTATACCCCCCCCCCGAGGGCCTCCAGATGTGAAACCACTGCTCACCCAGGGAAGGGCCTCCCCGCACGTCTGAAGCAGCACAGAAATTTGTACGTCAGTCGCATCTTGTCATGGCAGCACGATTTCATGAGAAGATGTTAGCTGGAAAACCAAGAAATCTGGGAATTGTAACTCAGTCTATCATTTATTGTACGATTACTCTTGCCCACCCTGAGTGTATTGAATAGATGATAATTATCTTGCAGAATTATGATGTTTAAGTAAAACAGTACAGTGATACTTTGGCACTCTTTGTTCATTGGCTCAACAAAATTTTGTGTCAAAATACAGTAGTGTTCTGTGGTCTAATTGTACGGGGCCAAGTCCACACTGACTACTCCAGGCTGTAGCTATTCACACTCTCGGAGGGGACTGGTGATATCTGGGAGTGATTTATACAAATGCCTGGAAAATACTGGTGGGAAACCATCTTGTACTGCCCAACGAAAATGGATCCCCGTTACCCCAGAGGTCACCTCTGTGTGAGTCTAGGAAGGAATTTCTACTCCTAAGGGTGGTTAAAGAAGAAGGAAGAGAAGAGTGAAGGTTCTCTTCATCAGGGGCCTGGACTGACTCATTCCTTCTGGCCAGAGGGGAAGGAAGACCTGAGAAGAACTTCAGGAATGAGGGGAATTAACCCGGGAAGTGAAGGGAAGTGGCGGGGCAGCTCTCAGTATGCTGATACCCGGAGGGCGAGGGGGACAAACATGAGCCTTACGAGGCTCGGAAAAAGAAAGAGAAAGCCAAAGAGACCTCTCTGGGCTTGGCGAAGCCTGGCTGGGGGTACTGGGGTGCACACTCCCTCTGAAGCCACTCATTTGCCTTCAAGGTGTGAGAGGAGAGGGTCCTAGTAATGTAAAGGGGAAGAAGAATAAGAAAAACCAAACTGGAGGCTGTCCTGTGTCTATCAGGGTCCTGTCAGCTGAAGCCTACACTGCCACCTCCTGAGCCCCAAACCCGAAAGGTGACGCGTGAAAGGGGCTTCGCCTTAGCCATGTCTGTCTTCACGGCAGCACATTCCCTGCAGAGCCAGGTCAACCCCAGAGGAGGAGAGACATGGTGACTGTCCTGCAGGGTGCTCAGGGTTCCAAGTCAGGGACCCACCGGGAGACTCTGGACTTTCAGGAACTTCCTGTTTTGAGGATCTCAAGGGAAAGAAAAGTCAGAACACGAGTGTCCCCTCTACGTGGGTGATGTCTCTGTGTGACATCTATTATTAAGGATAATGGACCAAAGGATCATATCATTAAGTGGGAAAGAGGTCATTATTTGTTACACCATCTTACTTTAAAGGAATCACTGGGAGCAAAGAGTGGTGACTAAAAGTAATTAGCCCAGGCCTGGAGAGAGGCAGCCAGGGTACTGTGTCCAAGGGTGTCACACAGACTCGGGCCCGATTCCAGCAGACAGGGCAGCAGATGCAGGTTATCCTCTCACCAAGAGGACTAGAAGAGGTGTCATGAGCCCCGGACTCCAGTGTACTTAGGTTGAGGTTTTTGGGGTGAGACGCAAAAGACCCACTCATTTCCAGAGGCCTTTCCTTATGTGAAGGATGGTGATGGACTAAATCATTCCTCGGATTCTGGAGTCAGCGGTGCCCTGGCCTGGCCTGGCCTGTGCACAGCCCTGGCTCCATGACACAGCAGTCATCTATGGAAGGCTGGGGCAGAACTCTGGTCTGGCGTGTGAGATCCCTGATTCCTTCCACAGCACTGCAAAACAAAACAAACAAAAAAAGGAATAGATAAATGCCTCTGCCTTGAAAGATTTGGGGGAAATTAAAGACAGCAACACACTGAGAGTTGTGAGTATTCAGGTAACAAAAACCAACAGAGGGTCTTGCCTTCATTCAATTTTTAATCTGTAAGAGGACTGGAACCAGGACATTTGGTAGAAATAAATATCAACTAAAAAATGAGACAGGTTTCTGTGTATCTGTGTGACTTGTGTCAAAACATTTTTTTGTAAGAACTCATCCTTAATAATAGGTATAATGCCTTAAAATTCACCCTTTTCTGCATCTTTTATTTTTTTAAAGACAGGATCTCACTATGTATTCAGGCAGGCCTTGAACTCACAGCAACCCCGTGCCTCAGCCTCCCCAGTTCTGGGATTGCTATGCCCCGCCTACTTCTATTCGTACATGTTTGCAGTACAGGATGATTGCACTCTTCGTGGGCAGTCCGTATATGTTTATAACACATCTCAGTTCCTACGTCCCCCTTTCCTCCCTGCCTTGTGTCTTCAGTCCTCTTCCATATGTAAAAGATCTATCCAAATTCACCCCTTAGTGTAATCACCCAGCGGCCCGCCTCGGCCGGATCCCAGCAGGTCTCACATCTTTGGCTTGCCTGACAGCTGCTGACTCGTGGTCTGAGCTAGATGTTAAGCTAAGTAGAGAAGTGGGGTGCTGGGAGTGAGGGGGCCATCTGACAGGATGGGAGGTTACAACAGGAGAGGTGAGGACTCAGGCAGCCGGAGGAAGAAGGAGCTCCTGTCGGCAGGGTGCAGGCAGCCACAGAAGCCTGTGAAAGGAAAAGGGGTCTGTTTATGTGCCAATTTGAGAAGCCACAGATCAAAAATCTGAACAGTAATAGCAAGGCGGTAAAATTATGGATGATTTTTTTCTCTGTTTGGAGGGATGGTACTGGGGGTCAAACCCAG
The DNA here is from genome assembly GCF_034190915.1 of Cavia porcellus. Classification (NCBI taxonomy): domain Eukaryota; kingdom Metazoa; phylum Chordata; class Mammalia; order Rodentia; family Caviidae; genus Cavia; species Cavia porcellus. Next base: position 45,663,265 of record NW_026947496.1, read on the forward strand.
GGCCTTTTCATTGATCTAAACTTTGCAATCCTCCTGCCTCAGCCTCCCACACTGCTGGGATTACAGGCATGTGCCACCATACTTGGCTGCTTTTTGTTTTTTGTTTTGAGACTGAATCCCACTGTGTTGTCCAGGCTGGCCTTGAACTACTGGGCTCAAGCAATCCTCCTGTCTCAGCCTCAGGAGTGCTGGAACTATAGGTCTGCACCACCGCACCAGGCCTTGTACTTTTTAAAATTTCTAAATTAAATCTATATTACTCATAAAATAAGATGGGCGTGGTGGTGCACACCTGTAATCCCAGCACTAGGGAGGCTGAGGCATGCATGAGGTTTGCTGTGAGTTCAAACCAGCCTGGGCTATAAAGTCAGCTCAAGGCCAGCTTGCACTGCATAATAAGACCCTGTCTGAAAAAGTAAAAAAATAAATAAGTAAAATAAAATAAAACAAAACAGTGACTACCGAAGCCAAATTTGGTTTTCTTGAGATTCAAAGTCAACCACCCTTTTCCACAACAAGCCTTAGTCTTAGGCCAGGATTCCATGTAGTTTTCAAGAAAAAAGAGAGAGCCAGGTCCCGTTATACCTTGTGTTCATTACTCTCGGCACACACTCCCCCTGACTCCTCCAGATCATCAAACAAAATAATTCCAGAAATTCTTTTATTCTCATTTTGTGTGTGTGTGCGTGTGAGCTGATGGCGCTGGAGACTGAACACTGCATGCAAGGCCTTCACAGTGAGCTGCAACTCCAGCCCTTCGTTTTTTATTTTGAGACAGGGTCTTGCTTAGTCACTAAGTTGCCCGGGCTGGATTTGAACTTGGAATTGTCCTGCCTCAGCCTCCCAGAATGCTGGAATTACAAGCATGAGCCACCACACCCAGCTCCGGGGTATATTTTCAATGCTTGCACTCAGGAATGTTTTGCCTCTAAAGTTATCTACTCTTTCTGTTTTCCTTTTCTTTGGTAGATAGTCATGCCTATGATATCAAGCCAGACTATAAAATCCTGGAGGGCAGAAACTAAGTCTTCTAGCACGCTCGGTAATTATCCTTTTAAAAACAGTCTGTTTCCTTTATTCCTCCATGGTATTGTGGTTTGAATCATTTTCCTTGTCATGTTGGAGAAACTTCCACATGATAATCAAAATCCCACAGTAAGGCAGGCATGGTGGTGCATGCCTATTATGCCAGCACTCTGGAAGGCTGAGGCAGAAGGGTCTCAAGTTAGAACTCAGTCTGAATAACTTAGTGATTAAGTGAAACTGTTTCAAAATTAAAAATAGAGGGTGGGGATGTCACAAGGTAGCTCAGTGCAAGGGCCCTGGGTTCAATCCCCAGTACTGCAAAACAAAAACAAATTTTAAAAAAAATTTTTTGTACTGGGGATGGAGCTCGTGACTTTACACCTGACAGGCAGGTGCTTATGCTGCTGAGCTAAATCCCAGGCCTAAAAATAAAATAATTTTTAAAGGGCTGTTCAGTGATGAATGCTGTGTAGTTTTCCCTTTGTTCCTTGTTTGTTGGTTTGGTTTGATTTATGTTTTGAGACAAGATTGTGCTCCGTAGTTCAGGTTGGCCTTGAACTCAGTGTGTGGCCCTGGATGGCCTCAGCCTCTCAGCAATTCTCCTGTCTCAGCCTCCTGAGTGAGTATATGCCACTATACCTGCCCATGCCCAGCCATCCCCCTGGCCCCACACACATCCTTGGCATCTGCCAGGATTTAGCAAGCTGGAGAGACAGAGAGAGAGATGAATAAGCCACCTGTTGCTGATGGGCACCCACCCAAGAGGCCAGCATACATGATTCTTCTCTGGGGCCTGGGGTTTTGCAGTGCAGCCTCTGTGAGTTCAGGAAGAGAACTGCAAATCCATGAATCATTTCCCAGGGCCAGGGCCTGCAGCATGAGTCTCCAAAGAGTCATACTCACCTATAACTGCCGCTTCCACCAGCTCTTTCAAAGCCTGTTACAACCATTAGCTAATGCCCCGGTGACTAGTTAAAATTCCCACTTACAGAAGGGGAAACTGAGGCAAGTGTTGAGTGAGGTGCCACAGGCCAGAGTCAGTTTCTGAGCCAGAATCAGAAGCAGCCAGTAGCTAACTCTGTATGTGAGCCGCTGGGCCGCACAGTCCTCGAATTCTAAATGAATGTGTTCTGCGTGTGAGTGGAAAGGTCTTTCCCCTGCACTGCATTTCTGAGAGCTGAGCTGAAGTCTTACACGGAGTACTTGTGTAATCTCCATCTCAAGTTGAAGTCAGTGTCAGAGGAGCAGTTAGCCGGCACCTGTAATGTCAGCACTCAGGAGGCTGAGGCAGGAGGATCACTGCAAATCTGAGGCCAGTCTGGGCTACATACTGAGTTCAAGGGAAGCCTCAAAAAGCAAAATAAAAAAGTGGGAGGCAACTGCCGGGCATAGAAATGCCCACCTGTAATCCCAGCACTTTGATAGACTGAGGCCGGAAATTGTAAGTTCAAGACCAACTTGGGCAATGTAGCTACTTAGCAAGATCCTGTCTCAAACTAAAAAAATAAAAATGACTGAAATATAGGTTAGTGTGAAGGCTCCAGGGAGTTTGATTCCTACTACTGAATAAATAAGTAAATGATAGTAAGCAAAGAGGAATACAGAGTGGCCTTGCCACCAGAGTCCTTCAAGAGCACTTACCTACTCCATACTACACGCTTTCTGGGCCTACATAAGACACAGGGCATTTCAGAGCGATTAAATCTTGTTTCTCCACGTCTGTTCTCCCTGCATGAGTTTTAAGAAAGAGAAAGGAGATGTAATAAAACTGGAAGCGATGGGAATCCTCCACTGGTAACACAGATAATACTAATAAGTAGCCACCGGCCAGAGACATCAGAAGGCATGTGATTAGGAAGATTGATACTTCTTACAGTAAGGGTTAAGTAGGAAATCCTGATGGCTTTGTCTGGCAGAAAGTTATGTGACTCAAACACTCTGAAAGAAAACTCGAGATTCTCAGCTCCTGAGCACAGACTCCAACTATCAGCCCCAAGAAAAACCACCCATGTCATCCCACATGGTGCCTTTGGAATTTGGGCTGGTGGTTTTGTTTTGTTTTTAATATTAGGATTAGAAACAGATATTCGAGATTCTTTTGTTGTTGGTGGTTTTTGGTTTTCATTTTTTGTTTTGAGACAGGGTCTCGCTCTGTAGTACTGGCTGGACTCCAACTCTGGGCAATCCTCCTGCCTCAGCTTCCTGAGTGCTGGAATACAGCCCAGCTAAGATTCTCATAAAGACAAGTTGCCTCCCTCTGGGGTGTAAGACAACAGAGGAAGCACCCTCAGCACACAGGAAGATGACGGTGGTCTGGGTCCCCAGGGGCTCCCTCCGGAAGGCTCTCCTCCCTCAGGCTTGCCCAGGATGAGGGAGTTTCAGTTGCTGGGAAGGTGTGGTGAGGACATTCCATAGCAGCATGCAGGAAAACACAGAGATAAGGGAGAAGAAAGCAGTCTCAGAGCCTGAGGAAAGAAAGTAGGCGATTTAAGGAAAAGAATTTTATTGACTATCAAATACGACAGTATTCTGTGATTCAGAAGCAAGGTGACTTCTTATGGGGTTTCTTGGAAGAAGCTGGAATCCGAGATCATAGCCAACAACCCCAACTGAGACCACAGAAAGTACATATTCTTATGCTTTAGGAGAAGAAAGAAAGAAAGAAAGAAAGAAAGAAAGAAAGAAAGAAAGAGGACAGGAGAGCAGGGCACAGTATTACATAGTTATAATCCCAGCGTTCAGGAGGCTGAGGCAGAAGGGTGGCCCTGCATAGCAGTCTAGCCTCGGCTAAATAGCAAGATCCTGTCTCAAAAAACAAAAGAAAAAAAGACAAAGAATGATACATTGTGTGTGTCAAGAAAACCTTGTAGCCAAGGACAGGGGTAAAAATGATTGAAGTATATAATATGCAAATCTGCCACAATGTAACCCATTAATCTGAATAACCAAGAAAAAGAAAGAAAGAAAATCTGAGGGCTAGTGGTGTTTACCTAGCATGCAGAAGGCCATGGGTTTGATCCCTAGTACTGCAAAAAGAAAAAGCAAGTCATTTAAAATGAATACTTTGTGTTTAACATTCATAATTTGCAAATACTTCAGTTTGTAACTCTTTAAAAAGTTCAGTCAGATTCACCTTGTGCTCACTAGCAACATGGCCAGAGGCAGAGAACACATTCTAGAACAAAAGTAAGATCCTCCTATTACAGAAAAGTCTGCTGGGTATGGTGGCACACATGCCTGTATTCCCCCACATACACGCTCTGGAAGCTGAGGCAGGAGGATCACCTCACTGCAAGTTCCTGACTAGCCTGCACTACATAGCAAATTCAGCACCAATCTAAACTACATAGAGACCTTGTCTCAGAGACAGAGAGAGAGAGAAAGGGGGGGAGAGAAATCTAACTTTGCTCCCAAAATAAATACCAGGAGAATCAAGTCATAAATATTTAAGTCACAAAATCCCTCCTTGGCCAGCTCTGAGTGTTGTTCACGCAGACTAAGGAGCTGGGTTTAGGGTTTGTTTTGTTTTGCCTTTGTTGAATTAATGAGCAGCATTAAGGCAATTAAATGCTATTAACTTAACAGTTCTTGATTATTCTAATAGCCCAGGCTTGAACCAGGTAGTTGCAGGTTGGATTTCAGATCTCACAAGTGTCCGGGCCTTGAACTCTGTTAGGCTTCCTGCGGAGGGAAGTGGGGGCTCGGCAGTGAAAAGCCAGAGCTGCTCCAGCCGAAAGGCCCAGGCTCCACTGTGTGCTCAGGTCCCCGTGCACAGCCGTTTGCTTCTAAAAGTCCCTGAGCAGAGATAAAAGAGGGCAAGATAGGAGCTGGGGATTTAGCTCAGTGGCATAAGCACCTGCCTTGCAAGCAGGCGGTCTTGAGTTCCATCCCTGGTACCGATAAAAAGTTTAAAAAAAAAAAAAAGAGGGCGAGATAAGAGGGTTGAGAAGATTCTACAGAAGAGAAATGGACAAGAAGCTCGTGTTCCCCGAGTCTCCTCTAACCAAGTGACAGAGGACGCAGCATTCGAGGTTGATTGGGTATAGACAATCAGAATTTCCCCCAGCACAGCCAAGGTTGTCAGATACAATATAAGATTCCCAGTTCCCTGGGATTTCAGAGAAGCACTCAAAAGCCTTTAGTTCTGATATATTCCAAATACTGCATGAGACATGCTTGCACTAAAACAGTAGCCACATTTACTTGAAATGCACCTTTAACTACATATTCTGAAAAATATGTAGTTTTATTCTGATTTTTCAGTTGCTAAATCTGGCAACCATAGTCCTAGCAAAGAGTTCACGGTGTGTATATAAAAGTGAAAAGTCAAGGGATGAAAAGAAAGGCACACTCTTTGGAGACACGACAGTAACCATCAGAAGAAACACCTGAAAGCGTTTAAAATGTTTTCTCTGGGGAACAGGGATAGAGAACAGAGAGTGTGCAGGGGAGAGGGCTGCTGTTTTCCCTAAACCTCACGCTAATATCTCTTTACCGGGGATCCGGGGGTGGAACTCACAACTGCACGCTTGCCAGGCAGGCACTTATGCCACTGAGCTAAATCCTCAGCCCCTAATATCTCGTTTTTCTCATCTGTTTACTGACATAACTTTTACAAAAATTAAAACTTTAACTTTTTTAAAAAAGGAATCAGTCCCAAATGACTCATTTCAAATTATGTTGCCTTTTAAGAAAGATGCTGCTGGCCAAGGTGGTACATCCCTGTAATCCTAGAATGTGGGAGGCTGAGGCAGGAGGATCATTAGTTTAAGACCAGGTTGGACAATTTAGCAATTTACCAAGATCCTGTGTCCAAAAAAAAAAAACCCAAAAATTGTATGCCAAGTTGCCAAGCTTCAAGAGAATGGGGGTGGGAGGACAACAAAACACAACATTAAAAAAAATGAGGAGCAGCACTGCACATCTATAGTCCAAGCACTCAGAAGGCTGAGGCAGGAGGATCACTGCAATTCTGAGGTCACCCTGGGCTACGCAGTGAGTTCAAGGCCAGTATGAACCACATAGACTCTGTCTCAAAAACCAAAAAAAAAAAAAAAAAAGACTGAGAGTCACCTGCTCCCTCTCCTTCCTACCTTGTCCACCCCCTCTTTCTACTCAGGTCTCCCCTGCAGTGGGTGGGCAAATGCCAGCCCCAGCCTGCAGAGCCCTCACAGTGGCAGACAAAGGAGGTGTGTGTTTGGGAACTACACTGCCTTCAGAGCAGTGGGCGACTGAAGGTTTAGCTGCTAATGGTTGAGCCCTTACTGACCACTGAGCACAACCAGAAGTGGATCACGTGCTCACCCAGCCCTCCCCCACATGGGTGAGAGTGACCTGTTGCCGTCTTCGTTTGCAGAGCAGAACGGAGGCCACTGAAGTTGGAGGACTTGCTGGACATGCCTTGCTGGTATTAGGGGAGCTGTCACCCCTGACTCACTGTACCGAGCCAAAATACCCCTCCTTTCCCCAGAGTTGATGCGGGGCCCCAGACTCCGACAAAGTCCCAGCTGGAACTCAGGGTCCGAGTTCTGCAAGTCTTCAAAACCAGGTGTCTAGAAAGAGACCTGGCTTTCCCTGCGAGGCACCTGAGGCTTCTGTGGTAGCAGGGGAAGCAGTGGGGCTCAGGTGGCCTGTGACACTGGTTCTTTGGATCTTGGGATTGGTGACGAGCCTATCCAGGAAGGAAGCGCACATCGGGCCACTTCCACAAGGCTCTACCTGAGCCACCCCAAGTGTGTCCCACCGTGGGCAGAGGGGGCTGTGCGTCACTCGGAGGTTTGCCTCGCAGTGATCCTCTCCGAGGAAGTCTGGAAACATCGCCAAGGAGGCACAAAACCTGGCCTGCATCCATTTCCTTCACAGTCCTGGCAGAAGGCACCAGGAAAGGAGATGTGAGGGTCGCCAGGGAACATGGAGTGTGGGGGTGGGGTTCAAGTAGGTGACAGCTCACAGCCGAGGGAGAGGAGAAGGCCGAGCTTGCTGCCCTGGGCCCGGGTGGGTTCCTCAGTGTACTTCTAGAGAAAGCAAGCCCAGGGCCTCGCAGCCTTGGAGACCACCTAGGCACCTACAGCTGCCACTGGCATGAACGGCTCTCATCTGGGCTTCTGTTCCACCCAAGTCACAGGGGAACACAAGGAGCCCAGGAAGTCATCTGCTCAGATCCAGGCTGGGGGAGGGATGTCAGAATCCTGCTTCCTCCTTCTGCAATGTCGCAGATCCAAGGCTGGAAAGACAGGGCATCATGACGGGGGCGGGAGGGACAGTGGGTTCTGTGGCTAATCGCGATGATTATTATTTGCAGAAAGGCCAACTGCACAATCAGCAGGTTACACAGCCCTGGACAGTCACCATGTGGGATGCCCCCTGGTCATTCTCAGGGAAGTCGGCTCGGGTTCCCCTTTGCCAGCATCAGATAATGGCGAGATGAGAAGTTTCAGCTACCTGGGCTGGAGCCTCCTCCACTATTTGATCCAGGGCATCTGATTCCCTCTAATGTGAGTCCTCTTTGATGTCTGCGATTCCCCCGAGGATAAGGAGTCCTCAGAGGTGACTCTTCTCTCCTGTCCAGATCGCACCCTGCCTGGCTCCATCTCGGCTGTACCCTCAGAAGTTCCCCTCATCCTGATGGCGGTGCGTCAAGCAGCCTCCTGCCAGGGCGCCACAAGGAAGTGCACCAAGCCATTTTCTAATGGAAACACCAAGGAGAATTTTTCTGTTTGTCTCTGCTAAGGACGACGAGTCTTCACAAGAGTCCGTTTTCATAAAAAGTCAGAGGTGAAATGTTGAGACTCTGTCCATGGCTTGGCCCTCTTGTTTTGCTCTGAAGAGAATTTCTGTTCTGTTGTTGGTGGCTCTCACTGACTGGGTGGCATCGTGTGGCCTAGGAGATGAACTCAATACCCTACTTAATATTTAATCACAAATATTTATGAGTTGGCCAAGCTGGAGGCCTCTGTGTCTATCTCTGGCCAATAAATGGAAGTTGGCTGGCCCTCTTGAGAAGGGGTATTGGCTGGTGGGGCTGGAGCTTGTCATCCTGCTTGTCAAATGCTGAAAACCCCCAAAGTTGCACTCTGAGTTAGGAACCATAAGGTCTTTAGGTAGCCAACTCTTCCCTTCTTTGGCCAATCATGTACTGTTGTTTGCAGCTGTTGTGGGGGATATCAGTACTTGCTCCAAAGTGTGGATTTCTAGACAAAAACATCCGTACTAGTAAAATTCACACACACACACACATACACATCAAAACCCTGACACGCCTAGAACAACTGGCAGGTTCTACAATAATAAGATGAGATGGCAGGGCCTGTCTGATAAGCCAGCGGGGAGTGAGTGGCAGAGATGGGCATCAAATAGCAGCCAGGAGTCATCCTGCTGCTCTGAGCTGTCCTAACTCTCCTCAAACAAGGGACCTGACTTCCCCGAAACTGGGACGTGGCCGCCTGTGGGAAGGTCAGGGAGGTCAGGCGGGCCAGCAGGATGGGTCCTCTGCACTCTACTGCTCCCCCACTAAGAACGAAGGTGGGGTGGGAGCCAGAACAAGCTAGGCCACAGGGCAAATTCCAACAGGCAAGAATCCTACAGTGGGAAGGGCAGGAGTCTTCTGCTTTTGATTCCTTTTTCCCCAATGACATTCTTCCCCATTCTGAACCTTCTAAGTGAGGGACAACCCCAGTGGCCTAGAAAATTCTAGACAAGAGTCTCCAGGGAACTAGCCAGCATCCTGAGATCTGCTCCGGGCTGCTTGAAACCTTGGCAAACATCTCCCGCTGCCAGCTCTCCCCCGGGGCGGGCATGCAGCAGCTCGAGGTAGCAGCTCCCACCCTCTTCCCCAGGGAGGGAGGAGGCGGGCCCAGCAGGTGTCACTGGCTTTTCTCCTGGGGCAAGAGGCAGATGCAGGTGCCTCCTACCACTCCCTTTTTCTTCCTAGTGGGAGTGGGTGGCTAGGGAGGCACCCTGCCACTCCCTCCGGCCCCCCAGGGCTGGTGGATTAGGGAGGGCCCTCTGCTACCAACTCTCTTCCCCAGGAAAAGTCTGGAGTCCATAAACCCAACCACACCCTCCCTCACCACTTTCCCACCAGCTCTGCCCTGCACGGACTCCTCCCAACCACCTCGGTGCAGCTCTGGATTCTCCAAGGATGCTGTCTCTACCTCCACCAGCCCCACACCCACCCGTGCCTTCAGTGCCCCCTGAGGCCTGGTGGCCAGCACCACCTGGCAGCTGGGACAGGACAATAGGTTAAAGGCAGGAGCAGCTCTGTCTCCAGAAGCTGACAGTTGTCCCAGGAGCTCACAGTCTAGGGAGCTAGATTTCACCCCACCCACTGCTGTGGCCTGACAAACTCTCAGAGTCTGCTGGAACCAGGGCAGGACTTTGGAAGAAGTGACCTCTTCTTCCCCCCATCTACCGTTCTGTACACTGGGAAGAATGAAGAGAAAGAATTCCCCATGGGCATGAAGTCAAAGGTAGAGGGTGCTGAGCCACCCTTTCTCCCAAGCCTTCCACAAAGAAAGGACTTCCGGTTTGGAGTTTACACACACACACACACACACACACACACACACACACACACTCACGAAGGGTGATAGCAGAGAAATGAGGAAATGAAATACAGAGAACCCTCCCAGGAAATAGCTGCTGTGGACCTGGACCCTGGCCTCATTCCTCATCTCTTAGCCCAGAGAAACCCCCAGGTGGACTGAAGGAAATTCTCCCAAGACACTCAAGAACCCCAAGCCCCAGCCACTCCACAAAGGACCTCCTGCTCCGGGACAGTGCACAGAGCCTTACCAGGAAGCATCCTGATGCACTAAGGGAAACCCCAAAGATCCAAACCCCAACATTTGCTTTACAAGGATTCCTGGTGAGCAAGGGCAAATGGCAGGGAGAAAATGCTCCCTGCAAAGACTCCCTGAAGGGTGGCAGTGAGCAGCTTAGGAAGGTGAGAAGGAGTCAGTCGTGATGGCAAAAGTACCCCTCTGGAAAGGACCTTAAAGCTTAAAAGGAATTACAGTTTTGAAAGATCAGTGTCCTAATCCAAGAATTGGTGACGTTTTACCCATTGACACCAGAAGCAAATTTAAAGCAAATTTGATTCTGGCTGATTACACAGGCAAACCAGAGCAAAGGAAAAGGAGGGCACAGGAACAGGAAAGCAAGCCACCAAGGGACAGGACAGGGCTTCGGCAGAACACAGAACAGAAGAAGGAGACAGATATGATGAGCAGAGGTTCGTTCCATCCCGGGCAGGAATAAGCTCAGGCTCACTCAGGAAGCCCAGCTTGAGCTGAGAATCCAGGCCTCACTCTTTTTTGCTAGAATTCCCATTGCTAGACAGTTAGGCCAGGGGGGGACCTTCCCAGAAGCAGTCAAACGGGGGCTTGGGGATTACTCTTCAAAACAGTCTCTCTTTACTAAGCCACTGCCTGCATCCTGTTGTCAAAGATCAGTCTGTGCAGCAGTTGAAACGACTCCATTATGGAAGTGCTGTCTCTTTTTTATTTCATCCAATGGATCTTTCTTAGCCCACAGTAGCTGATGATCATCTTATACTTTGCACAAATGTTGAATGAGTCAAGTTGACAATTGACAAACACACACAGTAGATAGGGAGACTGAGGCTCTGAATACAGAAACGTTGCACCTTGGGTATAGTTGGAGCCCTAGCAAAGCAAAGACTCCTCATCTTCAGGAATCTGTGACCCCAGGAGTCTTCACGGACCTGTGTCTGGGGGAGGATACCTTCTGTTTCCTCCTAACCCCTGCTAGGAGAATGGGGCATCTAAAATGGTCCATCTCTCATCTTGGGACAATCAAGTTGTTTTCAATATGTCTCCTAAAAGTACGTTGCTAGCAAACACCATTCTCTTCTGTGGGTTGTTTGTTTTGTTTTGTTTGAGACAGGGTCTAGCTAGGTAGTGCAGGATGGCCTTGACCTCACTATAGCCCAGGCTGACCTCAAATTTGCAGTGATCCCCCGCCTCAGTCTCCAGAGTGCTGGGATTACAGGTGTGTGCCGCTATGTCTGACTTGAACTATGAACTCTTAACTCTATAACTTCAAATGAAGTTACTTAAAACCAATAGAACTACAGTCAGATGAAGTAAAATCCCCAAATCACTGTGTAATTCCCAGGCGATTCCTACCTCCTTAACCCACACAGCTTCACAGGATGGAAGAAGTCAGCTAGACCTATGAGGGCCTTGAAGACTTCCAGGCCCTGCTTCTAGGGCAGGAGACAAAGAGTGTCCCAGGGCTATGTGACTTAGAGACTGCACCCTAGGGATCAAGTGAGTGGCCCCAGTCTCAGGCTCCGACTTCCCAGTCAGTAGAAGGGGAAATGAGCATCACAGTAACTAGGTAGCCCCTCCGTTTTGGTTTATATGGTACAAGGATGTGAACCATGCTTATTAGTTTAACCTCACAACCACAGCTTGAGTTATTTAACTGTCAGCAGCCAGGCCTGGTGGTACATGTTTGCAATCCCAGCAATCTGGAAGGTTGAGGCAGAAGGATCACAAGCTCAAGTCCAGTCTGGGCAATTTAGGGATACAGCAAGACACTGTCTTAAAAATTTTAAATATGTAAAAGGCCCGAGGACATAGCTCGGTTGCAACAGTTCTAGCTTCAACTTCAGGGCAGCAAAAGAAAAAGAATATTGTCAGCAACATCACCTTTGGGGTACAAGATAGTGGTCCCAAAGTTTCAAAAGAAAGCACGAGATTGGGTTCATAATAATAGCAGGTGCCTTACTCCCTGGGAAGGCTACTATGATACTGAATTTATATTTCATATTTATAATGATCCCATTTGAATGCACTGGGGAGTTGGCTGAATAAAGTAATCCTATGGTGAATCCTTTTAGTAGCAAAGCATCTTTTTTGCAAAGCAAAGAATTCCTCCCAATGTTCATAAATCAGTTTTACTTAAACTGGAGTGTGTATCTGTACTGAGAGCTAATCCTCACATTATTCTAAGCACAGCTCAGAGTCATAAAGGACTTACTTTGGGAGCAGCTCAGGAAGAAAGCATTTGAGAAGGAGATGAATCAGATACACCCACTTCATTCCCATTTCTCCCATTTTCTCCTATCTCATTACCAGAGCAAAGCCCCAGCTACAATGCCCCAAATGAGGACTTCAGAAGAATTTTACAGGAGGAAAAGTATTATTAACGGGGTACACAAGGAAGCCTATCTTACAGAGAAAAATAGATAATATCTAAAGGCAACTATTCACTGACTCTCAGCAACATCACTCCAAAGAGAGGAAGGATTTGAGACAAGGGTAAAAGATGAAAAAGAAATCAAAAATTGATTAAGAGCTTAGACCCTTTATAGGAGCTGAATAACATGTTTAGATTGAAGATCAGTTTGGTTAGTGGTTGGCTGGTTGAGTCGCTTGCTGTTGTTTATTTGTTGCTTGTTGTTTTAAGTGAAATCTATAAAGAAAACTTAAAGGACCAGGAATTGCTTCAAGGGTACAATGGGGCAGGACACATTCCTGGGAAAGGCACAAGCAGTTCCCATCCTGCTCAGGATGGCAGTGAAGAATAGCGAGCAAGAAGAAAGGCTTCTATTATGCCAGCATTTCCCTTTTTCTGATCATTAAAGCAATTGCATGCACAGGGCAGAAAATGTAGGAAGTATAAAGTAGGATGCCTGTAATTGCACCACACAGGTAACCATGGTTAGTTTCAGGGCATCATTCTAGACTTTTGAGGGCAGAATATAGACTTTGTTTTTTGAAATGGTAGAAATGACTATACACAATGAGGTGTTACTCTGCTATAAAGAATGGTAAATTCAAGTCATTCATAGGAAAATGAACGTACCTTGAGACAGTAATGTTAAGTGAAATAAATCAGACACAAGCTTAAATGTTGCATGGTTTCTTTTACACAAGGAATCCAGCTGGGTGGTGCAGCATGTCTATAATCCTCTTGCTGAGGCAAGAGGATCACTTCAAGTTTGAGGTCAGTCTGGGCTACAAAGTGAGTTCAAGGACAGCTTGATCTGCAGAGTGAGATCCTGTTTCAAAAAGTAATTTAAAAAGAGAGAGAGAGAGACCCGAAGTATAAATAAATTAAAGACAGAAATAAAAGACAAGTATAGGAAACAGGGTCATAGATCTTCTGTAAATGGGAAGTGGACCAAGAGATGGGGGTGGGCATAAAAAGAATCAAGATGTCTTGTGGCCATGTACCAGCTCCACATGATGAATGTGATCATTTTGTACCACACACATGTACTAATAAAATTTAAATTTAAATTTAAAAAATGAAATGACATCCATTCTATTGCCAGGCAGTCCATTTTTACAGTACTTGCTTATCAAGGAACCCTGCCTGCTTGCCATGCAAGACTTTGCATGCCATGTGCTAAAAAGCCGGAAACTTAGGGACCTGGGAAACAGCAACTCTACATTCCCAAGGTCCCTTCCCCCAGTGCTGGGCGAAGCCAGGAGCCTTGCTGACCCCCATTTCCACCTGGTCCTCCTGTAACGCCACTGCCCTCCAGGGGAGGGTGGGACACGTCACTACTGACATCACCCTGGGGCGCTGGTAGCTCCTGACTGAGCTCTCAATTCAAGGGAGGAAATAAACCAAGAGGAATTTTCCACTGGTCCATTAATCAGAAGAATTTCAGGCTTGGAGCAAGTTCCCGTCTTCAGAGGATCTGGTCCCATCATCAGCCATGGAGTCCCCAGTGGAATCGCCCAGCACCGTATCCACCCGAATGGGTGTTCATTTGTGTTAAGAGTTTTGAAATATTTTTTACCTAACATACAAGCTGCATGGCAGGCTGAGTGGCCTTATCTCTCTAAACAGTTTCAGTAGGAGAAATAGCATGAAGACTATTAAGTCCCTGACCAGCCCTCTTCACCATCTGGGTTCACGCTGGCTGGCAGATGTGTCACTGAGTCACCAGTCCCCATTGTGTTTCTCTCTAGGAACATTTGGGAAGACAGGGGAAGAGGTGGCTGCACTTGCTGCTCCCTAAGCAGCTGTGTGAACTTAGGCAGGTAATTGTGCCTCTTGACACCTCTGAATCCTTATCTGTAAATGGTAACAATTTCTCTGGAAGTTGTTATGAAGACTTGGTGAAATGACACACAAGGGAACACCCACACCACCCCCACCCCCCACTCACCCCCAACTCACCCCCACACCCCTCCACACACACACCCCCACTCCCTGCACATCTACACTTAGTGAGTGGTCTGGTCCTTGTTACCAGAACAATCATGGCCGGCTCACCTCTCATGACCAGTGATTTGCACCCTCAAGGACTTTACAGGCCAGTGGGAGAGACAAATGTCAAAAACAAACGATGATCCCAGCATGTGATTGTGCCTTGGAGGTGTGTATTGCAGTCACCCCTTGTAAAGTATCTCGCACCTCTTCCCAATAATGCTGCCAGGTAAATACTACTGTACCTGCTTTATAGGTGGATGAGTCTGAGGACTGGAGGTCACCTGTGGATTTGCAGCCTGGTTTTTTGAGCCCAACTGCTGTACTTAGTTCACATTCACCATCTCCCCATCCCTTTTTTCTCCCTCATTCCTCTCTCAAAAGATCCACCAAAGTCTCTGTGGCTTTCTGCAGGTCACTCAGACCACCCAATGCTGGCCGTAGCTCTAAATGAACTCACCACTTAGGTATAGGTTCACCCCTGCTGGGTGGATTCAAATAACCCGTCATCAATCACGGCTCCTGGTGTTAGTGTTGTGCTATTCCTTGTCATCATAGCTTTGTAACACTGAATGCCACTCTGGGACATATGGCCCCAGGACTGTAAACTGCCACTAAGCCACTGCTGCTGTTGGCCGTCCCTCATGGCCTGACCGTGATGATTAAACATTGCCTATTAAGGGAGCCATAAAGATGCCAGACATCCTGCTCACGTGAGTAGTGGGGAGCACAAACAATGGGCCAGATTTTCCTGTCCCCCAGGGAAGTTGCGCTCTCATCTTTCAGAGAGGTTAAAAAAATCATGCAAGGGGAACCTCGCAGGATAACCTAGAGGACAGGAGGACAGGTCAGGAGAGGTGGTCTGCATGCCATGCTGGCTGCCATGGTCCTGCTTCAAGCTAAGAAGTGGAAAACAATTTTATTTCTTCCAAATTCTTAGCATCTTCCTGGTTTGTATTCTTGCTTGCCCTTGAAAGTGGAGGTCCCTGTGTCCCAGCACTGCTGGGACCAGTCCACAGTCCCAGTGTATTTCCCCATGCTGGTCCCCAACCTGCTTAACATTGCTATAGAGAGACCCTGGCTTCACCCCACCTGTCCTGCTGGGTGGCAAACCATTAGTCACTGCCTCCAGAGTCCTTCCTTCCCTGCGGAAGCCACACACAGTTCCCAAGGGAATCCCTTGGCATTCTAAACCCCTTCCTCCCTGAGGACAGCCTGGCTTCTCCTCTTCCTGAAACCAGGTTCCTGCCTTGATCTCTCTCCGAATTCTTCTCTGTCTGCCTCTCAAAGAGCTGGCCAGGCTACATTTGCATGGGGCCCAGCTTTGCTACCCTCCTTTTCTGATCTCTGAAACATTTCCTATCTCCTTTGATTCTACCTCCTTTCCGAAGGCCTTTGTTTCCAAGCCACCTCCTCTCACACAGCCTAGGGTTTTCTCCACTCAGCCTTATCAGTTTTGCACTTTTAATTTTTTTAAACTAGGACTGAACCCTTGTATTGCTGAGCTACATCCCCATCCCTTTTATATTTTTATTTTGAGATAAGGTGGTCCACACTGGCCTCAAACTTCCAATTTTCCTGCCAAGTCTTACACATTTCAATCCCATCTACTTACAATTACCACATCTCTTCTGCTTAGTAACCTGACTGGTTCTCTCCTGGCTTACCTGTCTCAATTGTGTTCTCCAGTTTAACACTGCAGTCTTCACCTGACAGAATCTCCAGGAAAGAATCTGCAGGTCTGGGGCTTCCTCCCCTCCTCCAGCCACAGTTTGGCCTCTGCTAACGCCATAGCCACCACCAATATTAACTGACATTCTCTTCCCAGGCACAAGAGGTGCCCAGCTCCAAGAACTCACAGTCTTTAACCTTGATTTCTGCAACTCTTCTTTTCTTTTTCTCTCCTTCTTTTCTTCCTTTCTCTCTCTCTCTCTCTCTCTCTCTCTCTCTCTCTCTCTCTCTCTCTCTCTCTCATTTTGATACAGGGTTTCAGTGAATTACTGAATTGCCCACTCTGAGCTTGAACTCATGATCCTCCTGTCTTGGCTTCCCAGTATGCCAGGATTGCCAGCGTACACCACACCACCACCTCTGGCCACTTCCCTTCTTGAAACATCTCTTCCCCTGGTTTCCAGGTGGCAACTCTTTCCCCTCTCACCTACCTCTCAGACAGCCCTCTGCCTCCCCACCTCCTGTTCCATCTTCCACCTTTTAAATGGGAGTGAACTTCAGCTTGGTCTGAATTCCTGGGTTGATATTCTGTATGGGCACAGCTTTTCTTTTATGACCTCTATCATATCAGGACTGCAGTGGAAACCCTACACAGATACCCCCTGCACATGTTCATCTCTTCTTTTAATCTTGGCCTGTTGATCAACTTGCTCAAAATACCCCATGTTGACAATATGCTGGAACATAGGTTTGTCATGTTTTCTCCAATCACTGCTTCCTTGGAAACTGGCATGAACTTCTAAGCAGCTTGTGTGGCGTTTGGGAAAGCAGAACAAATGAGACCAGTAGAGTCATTTTCACCATGATCCAACATAGACCCTGACTTCATCTAATCTGTTTCCAGGTTCTTCTCATTCTTCCTTCTGAACCTCTGTCCCACCCACCCCCACCTTGGTTGGACCTCATCTATTACCTCCTAAGTGGGCTCCTGCATGGTTCCCTGACATCTTTCTCTTCTTTTGATCTCTCTGTCCCTAGGAACCCTTCCTGTATTTCCTGTCACTGTATAACTGTCACCTGTCTGCTAACATACATTTCACAGCTTTCTACTGAATACTGAAGAAAGCCCCACCTTTGACTGTAGTTCATCATCTAAGCCCAACTTCTCTTTCCAGCTCTTACACATCCTCTTCCCTTGCAAACCCGGACTCATACCTGAAATGTGGTGCTTTCCTCACCTCCATACACCATTCTGTCTACTGCAGTCCTCCCAACCTCCAAATCAGGCAACATTCACTCTCCCGAATCTTCCTCGGCCTCCCTCCCTCATCGTCTCGAATAATATTGTTATTCATTGCATGATTCACTTTCCCTCATGGATTTCAGCCTTTCTGTGGGCAAAGGCCAGGGCTCTGCCTCTCACATCCCTCCTGGGAACCAGTGACATGTCTTCTGTGATCTTCATACCAGGGTGCTCAATGATTCCACAGGTGGAGAGCATTTCCTTCTCTAACTGTGTTCACAGAGTCCATGACTCCAACATCCAGGTCACAGACAGCTTTTCTTTGGAGGAATTTCCACAGCAGCACCAGTCTCAAAAGTATTCAACTCCTGTATTGATAATTGGGCCTTTCTAGTAGTAATTAATAGTAGTAGTCGTCATCGGCTGACATCTGTCATATACCATGCACAGGGCTGTTATCTCATTTCTTCTTCATAGAAACCTCCATTGGATGCATGAGAAAATATACTTCCTATTGTCCAAAAATATGTGATTCTGTGATTTTTCACCTCTACTCTACCCTTCTGAGCTCACCTTACACTCTAGAAACCCAAAAAGCTACATGGCAATTTACCTCTGTGCCCAACTTTCAGAACGTCTGAGTTTATACAGCCACTCACTCTCTTTATGAAGAGCCACTGGTACGGAATCTGCCAGTGCCATTAATCAGCATGCACCACCAGTCAATAGCTATCAGCGGCAGGAAAAGCTGTGGAACCTGTTTGTCTTCGTGTGCCTGAATCACTTCTTGCTCAGAGTTGAAGTTTTATGCATATTTCATACCATCAGGTCACCACTGAATGCACAGCACCATATCCAGACAGCACGGGCATCTAATACTTTCACTGCATTTTTTCTTCCTTTTTAGGGATCCAATGTACATATGCAGCCATAACACACAACCACACAAATTCGCCTTGCTCAGGGAAGGGTATCTTCCTACAGGGCGAAGAGAAAGTATGAGATCTTAAGACTTCCATATTTGGGAGGGTCAGGGATCTGAGTTCCATACAAGAGCTGACTGCAGTGCAGGCTGGATGCTTCATAAAAGTGGGTTAAGCAGGAGTTCAGGGGTTGCTCAGCTCTTGCACACAGCGGCAAGGGCTCGTCTCCCGGTGCTCCATACGAAGCAGGAGGCAGCAACGCTGGAGAGCAGATATCAACCCACAGGGAGAGCCACACAGCCCTTTTGTTGCCCCATGGACAGAAAGAAGGCCCTGCATGCTCTGAGGTGTTGTCCAAGCTGGTGCCCAGCCTAGACACAATTGAAGAGAAGGCAACCCTAAAAAGCATTCTTCTCTCTCCAAATGCCTGAGCCTCCATTTTCTCTCATAGAAGAAGAAAAAAATATAGGCACAACATTTCAAGATCATGAATAAACCTATCCTAATTTACATGTGGATTTGGAATGTTGAGATGAGCACACGAGCAAGCAAACACAGGCACATTTATTGAGAAAGATGTAGACACCCATACTCTCAGATGTAAACACCCACTTTTGTAACTATCCTCCGTAAAACTTGCCTCTGAGGCCACACCCTGCCTGTATGAAGCTTTACATTTTCCTTTTCTGAGGATACCCCGACTATACGTGGGGTTTATTCCAGGATGACGTCGGTGCCGCCAATGTTTTCCTCTGGAGGGAACAGGACATTTAGACATTGGGTCAAATTGCACATCGTATTATAACATCTTTCAACGTCATCCAAATATTTACCTCATTCTGGGGTAGATTAACAGCCCTTGAGAGTAACAAAATAGGTCTTGCTGGAGCTGAGTGCACTTTCTTATCTGTATACCCTGCACCAAAGGGCCCATAAGCCCTCACTACCATGCTATTCCACGGTCCCAAAATGAGGAAACTGGATGAAGGAAATGAGCCCTCGACTGGTATCCCATGACAAGGGAAAGTGAGACAAAGAATTGCTAACATTCTGCACAGTTTTCATCACTTTCTTTCATAACCCCAGTGATTCCAAGAGGAAACAGGAGAAAGTCAAAAGATCGAGTCCAGGCCCTGGCAGACATCCACTCTCCTCAGGCTGATAGTCTCGACTCTTGCTTTTCACAGCACTGACAGAAAAAAATACAAATGAAAATCTGAATTGTACTTCCCATTGTAGTACTAATCCTTAGCACTTTGAAGATTTTAAAACTTTTTTAAGAAAAAAAGGAATTTCAGCTGGGCGTGGTGGCACATGCCTGGAATCCCAGCATTCAGGAAGTTGAAACAGGATTGTTGTGAGTTCAAGGCCAGCCTGGGCTACAAAGTGAGCTTAAGACCAGCCTAAACTCCATAGGGAGACCCTGTCTCAAAAAGACAAAAATAAATACATAAATAAAAACAGAAAAGGAATTTCAAAGCATTGACCTTACAGAGAAAGGAGGAAGAAAGGGTCTCACTATGTAATAAGGCTGGTCTTGAAGTCAAAAATGTAGCTCTACACTGACCTCAAACTCATGGCAATCCTCCTGCCTCAGCCTCCCAAATGCTGGAATTACAGGCATGCATAACCACACCCAGTAGACACAGAGTTAACATTTTGAAACGTGCTTTACCAGCCCATTCCTAGAATACAGCAGCCTCCTTATTCCTGCCAATTGCCTTTGAATTGCTTATTTTTTCCCAGCACAACTCTTTAAACCCCATAGTCACCTTTCAGAAGGCAAGTTCTTTCAGTTTTCTCATGGCTTAGTTTATGTGTTGGTTTGTTGGCTTTTTGTTTGTTTTGGGACAGGGCCTTACATGTAGTCTAGGCTGCCCCAAACTTGCAGCATTCCTCCTGCCTCAGCCTCTCCAGTGCTGGGATTACAGGCATGAGCCACCATGCCTGGCTTCTTAGTTTAGGTTTTTTTTTTTTCAATATTCACTTGGATCCAATGGTTTAGGATTCTTATGAATGCCTCAGTGTGTTCCATTGTCCTCTGACAGAGATTATTTACATGAATGCCAAGTGGAGCCCCTTGGATTATTCAAATTTGGAGGTGCTCTGGCTTGAAGAGTAATGCATGACAGCAAATCATACTCCGCAAACCTTTGCATGTAACACAAGTACACGCACAACCCTGGGAAAACAGTGAAAGCCTTCTGAGCACAAGAAGACTACTCTTCAGTTGAGGCTTTCTAACAACACCTGTGGATCTAACACACCTGGAAACAGAAGCACTGCTGAGCCTGCCCCACAGTGCCCTCCTGAGTGGGTGCTTCTCAGCATCTCCTTCCAGCATGGCACCCTCCCATCCTTCACGCTTCCAGCATCCATGCAGGTGCTGGGTAGGTCTCCCAGTCTGGGACGTTTATTGCAAATGAACTTCTTGGACTTCATCTTCAAAGAGTTGACTTTTGGGCTACTCAGCATCTTAACCTCTGCACTCCCACAGTTGCCCAGGAATATGGGAGAGCTGTTGCCATCTCTGTCGCTCGAGGACTCTAGAGGTCTCCAACCAAGGCCTAAAGGCAGAGCTGGGGCCAAGTATCTGTGCCATGGAGGCCTCTGTTCTTGCTGCTGAACTGACCCTGGACCACTGAGGACACCTTTCCTGTGACCTCTTGGTAACTAATTCTTGCTTGGTAATTCCCTGGTAACTGAACACTGGAAAGCCTGGAGGAGACTTCAGAGTGAAATGGAGAATAACAGAGCTTTCATAGACTGCACTGACACCTGGCATAGCTCCTCCTCCCCACCCCTGGTACTGAAGACTGGACTCAGGGCCTCTGCACAGAGCTATATTCTTGGTCCAATTTTTATTTTTGAATTTGAGACAGGATCTCAATTTCCCAGGCTGGACCTGAATTTGTGATCCTCCTGCCTCAGCCTCCCAGATGCTAGGATTATAGCACCACAACCAAGCTGCATAATTCTAAAGACACTGCATATACTAGTCGTATTTTACTTGATCCTTACAGTGACTAAATCTACTCTTTTTGCCTGAGATGAAACAAATGAAGCCTATATATTGTTCTGAGATGATGGAGCCAGCACCTGCATCCAGGCCTCTTGGTTCTGGAATGCCTGCTCTTCCTCATCTCTGTAACAGCCAGAAAGGTGAGATGACCGGTGACCACCTGTTTCAAGGCTGACCTCGAGCTGGGCAGCCCAGTTTGCACACCAAGGAGATCTATTCAGGCCTCTCTACCCTTGACTCTTCCCAAGTCCCTCATCTGATAGGAGACTCTCGAGAGTACAGTCCCCAAACTTAGAAAAATTAAAGACAGGGAGCCCAACAGGACACTTGCTGAAAATAAGCCTCACATGCATCTTCCCGCCTCCCACCTTCCATCCACAATCAGGGTCCCGGAGAGCCATTTCAAACATGAAACCAACCCGGCTCCTTGGCCAAAGCCAACAATCCTTGGGACAGAAACAAAAACACCCAGCAGTGAAGCACGCAGCCCTGTAAGATGAAAACAGGCTTCTAAGAGCCTGTCTTCCTAGTAATTATGCAAAGCAAAGCCCCAGGGAGAGAACCACGCAAAGCCCATCACATTCACCTCCTGGCACCCCAGACAGAAAGAGGACCCGACCCGAAACAAAAACAAACAAAATCCCTGCTTTATTTTCTCTGCCCATGTATAGTTCCAACAGGGCCAAACCATATTAATTAACAGTAGCCAGTCACTGTCAGATCTGGGATGAAAGGCAAGAGGCCATGCAGAGTCTAGCACTATTAATATTATTATTATTATAATTATATTTTATGGCAGTTTCCCTAACCTCTACTGCTCAACCCGGATTAATTTCTCCACTATATAAAGAGGTTTCTTTTATTGGGCCAAGTGTTTTGTGATTAGTTTGGTTGGGATTTACCAGCCTAGACATAATTAAGGTGGCACGTCTTCATGCAGTGCCTGAAGTCCGTTATCTATCCTGTGGGAGAGCAGGTGAGTGATCTAAAGGGAGATGACCACTCAGAGTTGCCCAGTAGGAAAACACATCCTTCTTCAGTCTAGGAAGATTTTTTGCTTTCTTCAGGACTGAGGATGGAACACAGAGCCTTCACTTTGAGCTACATCCCCACCCCTTTGGTATTTTTTGTTTTGAGATAGTCTCGCTAATTTACTAAAATGCCTAGGCTGGTCTCAAACTTTCGATCCTCCTGCCTCAGCCTCCTAGAATGCTGGGATTCCAGTATATGCCAGTAATCTCAGCATCTGGCAGAGGAAGGGGGTTTTAAAATCAGAACATCACCATTAGCGATTATGCTGAGTCTCTCAAACTGTTAATGACCACCAAGCAGTCAAATCTAAACATAACCTCCCTCTGCCAAGAACATTGCCCTGGGACCCCTGGCCCTGAGCACTTAGGCTGTGAGTCTTCACCGAGTGCTGACCTTTGCCTGCTGTGAGATGTCGGGCAATAACTTAACCTTCCGGAAGGAAGGGTTAAATGGTCAGACTGCCTTGCAAGACGAAACTGCAAGACAGTTGCTCAAAGGAGAGAACCAATGAAAAGACCTCTATGAGAAACATTCAGAGGCTGGAGGTGCAGCTTGGTGGTCAAACTCTTACCTGGCATTCACTGGAGAAAAAAAAAAAAAAATTAAAACTTAAAATCCAGAAGCCAGAAGCCAGAGGACGTAAGGGCTCAAGATCCTTCTTTTGGCTTCTGTGCATTGAAGAGGGTTGGTGTCTCATGTTGTGCAGAGAGCAGCAGTACAGTAGAGACAGTGTGAGTTAATCAATCAGGTTAGGCTCTCTCAGGTTCTTTGTCTTTATATAGAAAATAGGGAGCTGATAATCCCAGCTACTCAGAGGCTAAGACCAGAGGGTCGCAAGTTTGAAGCCAGCCTGTCCAATTAGCAAGACCCAGTGGTAAAGAACATGGAATCGGTCATGTCAAGGTCACAGAGACATCACAGCATACTGGCAATTGAGGTGAAGAGGTTTTAAGAACCCTAAAAAAGTAGCACCTCCCAAAAAATGATTGGTTAACCAGCAGTGTGGCACACGCCTATAATCCCAGCACTCAAGAAGCTCAGGCAGGCGGATGGCTGTGCGTTCAAGGCTAGCATGAACTACACAGTGAGACCCTGTCAAAAAAAAAAAAAAAAAATGTTTTTTAATTTAAAAAAAAAAAAACTGTTATACCCAAGAACAGATCACCTGACTATTAATAGGTAAAGTGACAGATAATGGGTGGATGGAAATTATCACAAAAACCACATACAAGGAAAAACAGAAGAGCAGTTGATCAGACAAGATCATCTCTAACAAAAGCTTTGGTCCTGACCCGTGTATCCTGGCCTCTACCCTCTGCAGGCAGAACAGTGTGCTCTCTTAGTGTGTCTGGAATTGGATGCAAACTTTTGTTAGTGAGGAACCCGAACTTGACTGGATATCCTATTCATATGAGTTACTGGGATGGGGTCCTTGTGTCTATCTGTGGGTCCCTTACAGAGCAACCATTTGCTGTGGGAATTGACACGTGAATAAATCATGCCTTCGAAAAACACCACCTGTCTGTGGTTGTCCAATCTGTCCACACCTTACTATTATAAAGCATTCACAATACCAGTCTCAAAATAAAATAAAATAAAACACACACACAGAGGGCTGGGGATGTGACTCAGGGAAGAGCATCTTGGAGTTCCATGTACATTGCCAGAAAAAAGAGGGTGTGAATTGGAGTTGTGGCTTAAAACTACAGCATTTGCCTGGCCTTGGTGAGGCCCCAGTACTGGAAAAATAAAATAAATAACAGGGATGAGGGTCTCTGGATCTCAGGTTTGTAAGTGCTCAGCATTCTGCATGGCCCCTGCATCTAGATGCAGGAGACACAGAAATGGTTTATTGATACTCACTTCTTACGTGATAAGATGACTTGCACATTTCTAGACCTGCCGGGGTCCCTGTGCCTGGTAAGTTACCCAACAGATGTCTCCACGCTAGAGGGTCAGGCCTCAAACCACTGTGTTTCCCTAGGTCCCTATTCCTACAAGATTCACTTGCTTAGTTCAAATTCACAGGCATTAGGGCCTCTTTTACATGCAAAGCTCAACAAAGAAGGATAACATTAAGCCATTAAGAGTCATCAATACTTCAGCTCGGCGAGTGCTTCAGCGACTTAGCCGGGGAGGACTGGGGCGACTTAGCTGGGGCTGTGCTGAGAGAGAAGGAGCAGTGCTGCGGCTGAGTGAGGGACCATGCCGGGCTCAGCATTATTGTGACAAATGCTGAAAGGGAGCCTGAAAACCGAGGGTGAAAGTGGATCTGAAGCAAACTGTACCTTTACCTTTCTGAGTCAGTCACCTCTTTCTAATGCATGCTACCCCAGGCTCATGTGGGGTATGCCGGGGTGCTGAAGACTGAACCCAGAATTTTCACACTGAGCTCCATCCCCAGCCCTTTTTATGTTTTATTTTGAGACAGAGTCTTGGTAAGTCACTAAACTGCCTAAACTGTATTTGAAATCCAGATCATCCTGCCTCAGCCTCCCAGAGTGCTGGGATTATAAGCATGTACCATCATGCCCACCATCCCACAAAATAAATACCTAGCATTTCCTGTCAATTTGAAAGAACATAAACAATTCTTTTCAAAATGGGAGATCACAGTTCACACCACCCCACCCCACCCCCACACACATGTCAGCATGGCAGTAGCATTAGAAGCATTGGTAAGATGTCTGCATTGTGGCAAGAAGCATTATCATCCCTCAGAACTGATCTCAGACAAGAAGCAAATGACTTTGCTCCACCTTCAAATACCAGCAGGTAAACGTGGACTGTTGTGTACTCTCTATTGTTTAATTACCTAAGATTCCTCCAAAGTGGCCTCCAGACCCACCAGCCAATAACTGGAGGGTGGCTATGCCTATGCTGTAACTCCAGGCGGGGGGTACCCAACCTGAACCTGGAGCCAGGGTAATTACAGGGCAGAAAGCTCGGGTTGGACACGAAACTTCCATATCAGACATTCCATATTCCATGTAGACGAGTTTGACCCCTTAAGCTCTGAAAACACCCAAAGGGCAAACTGTCAGCACCATGCCCGAGAACGTTGCCCTAAACAAAATGAACTTTGCATTCTTAACTGGTTTCATGTTTTTAGGTCTCTGCATGCATAGTCCTCTCTGGTCACTCACTAACGTCTTAAATGCCTTTATTCACCGGTAGGGTTTGCCCTCTCTGACCAACAGCTGCTGATTAACATCTCAGCTGCAAACCATGTAGAAATGTAATCCTTAACAAAATGTGGCAAGTTCCCAGCAAGCCAACACGCTGTACTCATTTGCAGACTTCGACCCAACTTGTGTATCCTTTAGCAGTGAATTAGGGCTGTCTGTCTCCAGAAAAAGTTCAAGTTTGCTGTTCAGACTGGAGGACCAGCCTGGGACTTTTTTTTGTCAAAACCTCAGCAGACATTAAATTCAGTGGCTGATGGAGTGCAAAGCTCACTCAAAGACATGCAATAGGACATTTATTAACAAGAATGGGATGTCTTTTTTTTTTAAAGTGTGAAATTAAGACAGGAATGTCTTTATCTAGATATCAAACATTCCTTTCTCAGTGGTAAGCTAGTATAGTATTTTCCCTAATTTAAGACTTAGATTGTAGGTTATTGGGAGTAGGGCATAGTATTTGGGAATTAAACCCAGGGCCTTAACACTGAGCTACATCTCCAGAATTATTTTTATTGTTTGAGTCAGGGTCTCATTAAGTTGCCCAGCCTGGGCTCAAACTCATGACTGTCCTGCCTCAGCCTCCAAGAGTGTTGGGATTACAGACATGCACTACACATCCAGGTCTTTTTAATTTTTTTATTGTTAATGCTGAGAACAGATAAACCACACTCCCACAATCTAGGGCAGGTCCTAGGAGACAAGTCTTTCTGTGTCCTTGGGTAACTCACATATATCCTCAGAGCTTCAATTTCCCAGGTCGCGACAGACAGAGAACACAGGCCAGCAATCTACCTTAGAGGCCGAGTAGATGGAAAAAGTGGATTGATACACGCCTCTGTTTTCCTCCTCCCCTTTCACCTTGGGCCAGCCAGCTGGCTGCGAGGGCAGACATTCCGCCGGGGCTCTTCTATCTGGGGTAATGGAAAGCAGGACACCTAATCCCCAAACTTCACCTTAGACAGGACTGTAGTTTAAAACCTCCTCCTCCAGCAGAGCTGCTAGTGATTAGCAGACGGGCAGTGTGAACGCTGTGGCCTCGATTACCCAGCTCAGGATGGCTCAGGTGAGGCGAGCTGCTCGTCAGGAATCACAGCGCACAGCCACAGAGGTAAAGACACCGTGCGAGCCACAAACCGATAGTCTGCCACTGGTGGGTGCAGGGCATGGCGTGCCAGACAGGGCAGCCAAAACTCCCTTCATGTCATTGCAATTGTATTTAGAGTCGAAGTGGCAGCTCCAGGGCCCCTGATCAGAGAAGTACAGGACTGAGCATCAACTTGCTTGGTCCATGAGCCTTCTCTGCAATTTAATTGTCCTCAAGCACATCTTGTCATCCATAGTGATGGTGACCTCTTAAGGGAGGGTTAACTCCAGGCACAGTTGGACTAAATGCTCATTTACTATGAGCAATTTATCAGGAGCTGAAAGGAGACTGTCTACTAACCCAGATAGGTCCTGCTACTCACTCTCTATCACTTCCAAAATTCCATTCTATAAAACAGAAAGAAAAAAAGAAAGGAGACAAAGAAAGAAAGATTAAGTTTTGGTTTAAGTGAAATTTTGTCATGAAAATGCCTTCACTTACATAGTTTAAAAAGATAGGGAAGCTGTCAGCTGCTCAGGAGGCTGAGATAGGAGGATCACAAGCTCATGATGTCTGGGCAGTGTAGAGACCCTGTCTCCAAACAAAATGGGCTGAAGATGCACCTCAGCAGTAGAGCACCTGTCTAGTATGTACCAGTCCTTGCTCAAATCTTCAGTACCACCGCCACCACTCCCGCAAAAACAAAAAACCAAAAACCCGAATAACAGGAGTCTGTGTCATTTGTTACACACCACCTTTATACAAAGGTTCCCAGCAGCAGGGAGATATAGAAAGCAGGCTTTCTACCTGCACTATTGAGAGATTTTGCTTGAAGTCATATAGTCAACATTATCTTAAGACATTTGTCAAAAAAGGAAAAAAGTTGGGTGAAGTGGCAGATGCCTGCAATCCCTACACTGTGAGAGTCTGAGGCAGGAAGACTGAAAGTCCAGCCTGGGCAACTTAGCAAGATCTTGCTTCAAAATTAAAAAAAAACACTTCTAAGGATGTAGCCATTTGCAAAGACCCTAGATTCAACTGCCAGTACCAAAAAATAAAAAAACAAAACAAAATGAAAGGCTCACACTTCGGGAACCTAGGAACCAGAGTCACCTGAATGATCAGAAGCCAGGTATAACTTTTCCTTGAGCTTGGGTAAAAGAATTTCTTCATGTGCTTATTTCTTTACCAATACCTTGGAATCAGGTAGACCAATGCTCAGGGATGCCAAGTTCAACCGATTTGTACTGAGGACAATAAAGGTGAAATGGCGGGCCCCATCTCCAGTTGGGCCTTGTTAACTCTGCAAAGCAGAAAATCTTCTACTTCACTTTGCACACTGCCCATGGAGGGGGAACGAATCCCTCCCCGACCAGAGCATCTCCAACTTTGGCTGTCTCCTAAGCCTTGACAAAAGATGAGTCGGGACATGATGTGGAACCAAGGGTGTGGGATGACGAGTGAAGGTGTCACAAGCCAAGGAGTGCAGGTGGAGTCCCAAGTTAAGGAAAGAAGACTCCAGAGAAGCTGCGTGGAAAGCAGTACTGCCAGTGCCCTGGCGTTGCCCACAGGAGCTGACTTCCGCTCCCGACCTCCTGAGTGGGAGAGGAACAGCTGCATCTTTGCAGTGCCCCAACTGCGTGACAACTTGTCATAGTGGCAACAGGAAACTAACACAGCAGATGGGGCCAGAGGGATGGAGCTCGATTATTTGTGAAGAGTTGCCTAGGAGAAAAAGATCTTGGGGGCCCAGGGGATCAGTTGTCCCACCTCTGTCTGCCTGACACACCCTTCACAGCCTACCACCTAACGTGACTGGGCCAGGGTAGGCAGGGAACAGAGGGGCACACCTGGAATCACAGTACTGTAAGAGGCTGAGGCAGGAAGATGCAAGTGTGAGCCCAGTTTGGGCAATGCAGTGACTTAGAAAGACCCTGTCTCTAAAGAATTAAAAGGGGCGGAAGTGGGGTCCTAAGTTTGTAGCTCAGTGTGAAGGTCTGGGAATCAATCTCCAGTACTTTAAAAAAATTGGGTCAGTTTGGAAGCCACTATATCTAGCAGATGAGTTTGATTGCTTGCAGAGAAAGGGGGCTATTTATGTTCAGAACAGAAAAACATTAGCATATTTAACAAAATATATAGGGACATCCGATAAGCCAGGCGCAATGTGCTAGTCACAGCATTCAGCAAGGATCCCTTATTCATGTCTCAACCTTGTCAGGTAGGGCAAGCTCTGGGCTCTGGCGGGCACAGGGCTCCACTTTGCCACTCAGCAGATGTGTGACTTTGGGCAAGTTGCCAGCCTTTTCTACCTCACAGTTGGCTGGGGCAGGGGAGCTCATTCTCACTGAGCTATGCCCCTAGCCTTTTGTTTTAAACAGGGTTTCACTACATCACTGAGTTGCCCGAGGCTGGGATGGAACTTGCAATCCTCCTGCCTCAGCCTTCCAGAGTCCTGGGGTTACTAGTGTGTGCATTATCGCGCCTGGCCTCAAACTGTCTTAAACCATAAAATAGAGGTAATAATCTTCCTACTTTACAGAGCTTTTCCCAGAGCAGAATGAGAAATGCCGACCAAAGGGATGAGCACTGTGCCCAACAGCCTGGCAGCCTGGCACAGCTCAACAGAATGTGTGGCTCTTACTTGTGCCTGTCCAGTATGTGGCAGGCTGGGCAAGCCGGCCAGGTTCCATAAAGTTGGGGTTTCCATTGAGGGCCTTTTTTGTCAGGTCTAAGCTGGTCCCAAGGATTGACCAAACAAACAGTAGGCACCCTGCCTTTGTTGAAGTCCCCATACTTCCAGGAGGTTGGCAGGGACCCCAAGACTTTGGAAGCGTGAAGCCAGGCAGTCACCACTGGGAAACTAGAATTCTCCTGTAAAGTCCTCGGGGTTGCTGAGCAGCAGGGGGGGACCCCAGAGCTGGTCAAAGAGGCCAGCAAGGTGGTCGTGCGTGTCCCATGTCAGCTCAGGTGTACAGGCAAGCCATAGTGGAGGGACCTCTATACCAGACTCGGATTGTCAGGGTATCACGGGAGCCGGACCGGGCGGTCCTGCTGCGAGGGCTGCAGCAGTGGCCAGAGCTGGGGACACCTTTGAAGCCCAGTGAGCTGCTTGCTGTCAGGCCCTGGTCTGCCTGGGGACTTGGTCCCAACAGGAGGGGCAGAGCCGTCCTTAACGACTGGGGCGGGGGAGGGGCTGCCTTTTACAAGGTGACTTTTATTTAACTACCGCTTCCAGTTCATGAAATGGAGTTTTAATGACCCTTACAAAAGCAAAGCTGTCCTCAAGCCACCCCCAAACCTACTCCCACCCGTCTGTCAGATTCGTGAAGATTCTTGTTAGACTGAGTACTCATGGCCAATTCAATAGAAATGAGGAAAATCTATTTCCTCCGGTTTCTTAAAAAAAAAAAAAAAATGTAAAAGAACTTTTGGAAATTTACAAATTTGATTGGTGAGTATTAAATTCTTTCTTTTTTCTCTCTCCCGATCCCCCACAGGTACTAGTAATTGAACCCAGAGTCTTTGCATTGAGCTACACCCCCATCTGTTTTTATATTTTTTATTTTGAGACAGGGTCTCACTAAGTCACCAAGTTGCCCAGACTGCATTCAAACTTTTCATCCTTCTGTCTCAGCCTCCCAAAGTGCTGAGATTGCACGGATGTACCACCACACCCAGCAGTGTTCACTAATTTCATCACCAGAAAAAAAATAGAAGAAAGAAAGAAAACAAAACTTTCATTTTCTAGAAGTTTCTTATGCCCACAGGTCTTCCTTCACACCTCCCACTCCCCACCCTAGAATAACCCAGATAGACTGGTTTCCTCCCAGATTACCTGGTAGTTAACAAGGCTCTGCAGTGAGGTCCCCTTTCACTGCAAATGAAACCAAGTCACTGAATTAGGATGCAGTTCTGGGAGCCAGGGGCTTGGTATCTCTAGTCTACACCCCTAAACTGTATGTACCCTTCTAGGCCCAAAGCTACTTCCTGAGAAACACAACCTCCCCTCCAGGTGTTTACGCAGCACTTTGTGGGCTCTGGCTGGGGACCAGGCCCCTCCCCAGGGGCAGGAAGATGAGCTTCAGAGTGCAGGACCTCTGCTTAGCCTGAGATCAGTGGGGGGCAGGGTGGAGGAGTGGCCCCCGGTCCAAATCCCCAGGCCAGCGCATAGCCTGCCAAACTGTGCACCCAGACATGACAGGGGATTGCGAAAATGCGCCACAGACAATGTAGCTAATGGACCAGGGTCCCCTGCAAAGGGGCTCAGGAAGGGACTGGGGATATCTGGATCTAATAGAGCACCCTGAAAGGAACACTGCTTTTGAGCATTGATCCACTTCCTCTGTTCATCCCTTTCTGCAAAGGGAAAGAGAAAGAGGACAAGGAAGAAGAAAGGGTGGACTCTGGCTATATCCCGAGAATAGCCTGTAAGCAATTCAGGCAGAATTTCTTTACACAATGGATGAGAGAACTATGGACCAGGCTGCCAAAATCAGCAGGACAAGCAAGTCCTGTGTATTCAACTCGAGAGGAGCCTGGACTCATTTCAGAAAGCACAGAGAATCCAAAGACGGA
The DNA here is from genome assembly GCF_034190915.1 of Cavia porcellus. NCBI lineage: Eukaryota > Metazoa > Chordata > Mammalia > Rodentia > Caviidae > Cavia > Cavia porcellus. The sequence goes on from NW_026947496.1 coordinate 45,694,223, forward strand.
GGCGCTGACTCTAGTCTGGGGATGACAATCAGAAAATACAAGTTAATTTGTATTTCACAAGATAGCAGCAGGGACAGATAGGAGGAGGTGTACCCTGACCTGACTGGAACCTTATGGATGACCTGCTATTACTACAGACCTTTCAAACACCACTTTCCAAATTCTCATCTTTCCTAATAAACAATATTCTCAAAAACAAACAAAAAAACGCCAATGGCATCATGGTATTTTTTTTCTCTCAAATAGGTCTTACAGATCATAAACATATAGATAAGCCTCCCACTTCCAGAAATATCAAACGGTGGCCTCAGATCTTTCTACAAATTATCAGCAGAGCCAAGCATGAAGCCCTGCTTTCTAGACTTCCGGCATAGTTGTCACAACATGCTCCAAGTTCCCCTGAATTCCAAGGAATTCCCTGTCCTGGACTCTACAAAGGTTGCCCAGGGCCCTGGGACGAGGTCAAATGTAAGGATATATTCACACTATTCGAGCTAAACCATATCAACCAAATGAAAATATTTTACAGTTCAGTTCAGAGTGCAGGAGAATGGTCAGGGGTACTCAGCTAATTTAAAAATGGCTAAAATTTTTGTCCCACGAATGAAAGAACGAACAGGCCCTCATTCAGATTTTTCCTTGTGTCTTTTAATCTCTCCTTAGCTTGGAAACGTTGAGGGTTCAGCAGTAGCTTTTGTCCTGGAAGGATCACAAAAATGGCTCTAGGATATGAGGTGGATTTGGGGCTAAGGATATGGGACAAGGGACTAGAACAAAAGAGAAAATGCAATAATAATGCTGCTAAATCTTTGAAATGTAAATAGGACTATTTACCACTGTGAGAAGAAACTTCAAGGGTAGGCGATGGATTGCATCTGAGTTAGTTTGAATTTTGGGAGCAGGTGTTTACTAAACTCCAGCCAGGCAATCCCTGGAAACAATTCATTCCCTTTCACACAGTTTTAGGCTTATGAAATCCTATAATGAAATCTCATGGTGAGGATCTGCTGTAAAAATCATTCTTAAACCTTAGAACACAGACACTGATCTCAGAAAGTAGATTCTGGGTCTCCCCAATTTCATCACAAGCTTCCTGCTTGGGGACACACTCAGAGCTTCATTCTATAGGGGAATAATAATGTAAACGGCAGGGTAACAATTACAAAGTCTTAGTTTTTCTATTGCCTGATATTCCTTTAAAATATATATATGAATTTAAAAAGTGGTTTTAAATCAACTTCAACCTAGACACTCAAAAGATATTCAAATAAAGGAAAGAAGTGTTTAAATTTGAAACTTTTACTTTAGGAACTTCTACCTTTAGATACATGAGCTCATAAATAGCAGAGCTAGTTTTTCTATTAGCTTTTAAAATATTTTACAGAACGAACTCATATTATGATGTATTCTCAAAAACATCCCACTTTTTTTTTTCAAATATTCTTCTGTGAATAAAGTAATGCAACTATTTCAAAAGTAAAATAAAACATAGAAAATTAATTGGGGAAGTTTACTGAAAAATACATTAACTGCTTTAGATCGACAATCTTGTCCTACTTTGCTAGCTTAACCCCTTGCTAATATTGCTCTTCCACTGTTTTATATTTAAAAGAGAAAGAACATTTAAAGGACCAAAACTGTTGAAGCCAGAAAAACATAAATTCTAAAGAAATGGGATCACTGTTCTCACTGTAGATACATAATATGTTTTAAAGTTTTTGCATCGTCTTTTAGGAACATGTAGAAGGTTAAATCAATGTGCACAGTGATGAAGAATGTATTCACATCTCTCTGAAGAATGAATAAAGTGAAATGTGCCATTATGGCTGTGGCACCTAAAACGAAACTTAGGAGAGGTACTGGCTTCGGGATTTTTCCGTGTGCCCCTTCTCTCTCCACTCCAAGAATGTCAAGAATTTGAACTCCCTGTTCTTAAGGTGAAAGGGCATTAACTCAATCTGTTCATGAAGAAAGAGGTGGGGAATCCTGAGACATGGAACTATACAATAAAATCTCCCAGGCTTAATATGGCAAGACGTGATTATTTCCTTTGGTGCTTCGAAAGGAATTGGAAACAACGTTTGAATTACAGGTCATGAATTAGGAGTCAGTGAGATCGCCATTTGCATCTCAGTAATTCTCTACTCCTTTATTTCAACATTTAGCTTTAGGTTTAAAATATTTACTAAGAAAGCAGAGAGGCGATTAACAGAGATTTTTAAATGTGTGCCATAGTTACACATTCTGTCAACAGAGTAAAAGGAAACTATACAGTATAAGTTACAAAATGGTTATTTCATGTTTCGCAAACATTCCAATAAACCTTTCACTGTGGTGTTGTTCCACAGTGGAAAAGCAGAACAGAAATCAAGGGCAGCCCAGCTCCTCTACAATCCAAAGAGCAATCCACCGGCTGCAGTTTCTGCCTGTGACTCTCCCAGCCAGGAAATTCTCCCTTCTTGGAGAAGAGTGGAGAACCAGCAGAGAAACTGTAGCTCACAGGGAGACCCCAGAAGTTGCTCCGCCCTAGAATAATTTCCTCTGGGCTACTTGGGGTTTCTCTTCCCAGAGGAATAGATGTTACCTGTCTGAGATAAGCACTGGCTCCTAGTGAATAACTTAACATGTCTGTTTGATTGTGCTGTTTCTTGTTTTTGGGTTTGTTTGTTTTTTTAGAAAAATTCCTATCTCTTAAATTAGCTGGAGCTACCAGATTCTGTAAGAGCTTGGCCATTGCTTTGATATGATGTTATTTTGCTGTTTTAAAATAGTTTAACTTTATTATTTCTGTATTATTCCAACAGACTGTGTAAAGGCAGTGACCACTAACACGGAACACGGCAGGGGCTAACAGTGAGCCGGGCTGCTCGGGGACACAACCCATCGGCCAGGGTCACATATGCACACATTGGTAGCTCACACGCTGCTACCCTTATAGCTCAGGCTGCAGGAGGAACGAGGGAGAGGGCAGATACTGCTGGGCCATAGAAGCTATTTAATAAATATCATCCAAAGCAAAAGGGAAAAATAAACCCTCCAGAGCACAACCACCTTAGGTCAACTGAATGTAATCTAGTTTATTCAACTGAAAATTGAGAGAAGGAAAACATTAAAATCAGAAGAAAAAAAAAGCAATTCTTAACACTAGCAGTAAATAAATTTGTACAATAATTCAGTCTGTATAATATGATGAAATAAATCTACATCTTTTCTTATTTTGGTGCTTTGAATTATACATACAAACAACAATTACAGAGACTGGTTCACAAAGCACGTAGGCCTAGAAGTGACACCTCAAAACCCTCTGCAGCAATCTGTGAGCTTTAACACGGATTGCCCGGACTGGTATTTCCTTTGCAGAGGTCCACAGCTTTGAATGAATGATTTGCTACGATTTTTTTCTTTTTTTTTTTTTTTTTTCTTTTTTCTTTTTTTTCTTTTTTCTTTTTTTGTTTTTCTCTCTATATATACTTTTTCTTTTAATGCATCAAACAACTGTGGCCAGTGAAAGGAAACAAAACTGGCAGTTTGTCCACCTGGATGTCAGATCTATTTTCTTCTGAATTTCCATACTTTATTTCCCCTATATTCCTTAAAATTCTTGGCGTCCTTCATGCCTTTCTTACAGCTACTCAGGTGCAATAAAGTCTTCCTCAAATGTACAGTGTTTCTTACAATATAAGTTATAAGCAATGTTCAGCAATTTTTTTCACAGCACTAGAAACCCTGTTAAATAGGGAATATGAGTCTGAATGGCTTATTCACAAATGGGATCCAGATTCAGCAGTTGGAACACAGACACCCCAGTGAGCTCCTTTGCAAAAGTGGCAATCATCATTTTGCTTTCTGCCTTCAAAAACATATATCCATCTCTTTTAGGCTTCATGATACTGCTCCTGCAAAAACGCAAGTAGAAGGGGTTGGAGGGACTCTCGCTTGCTCACTCGCTCGGAGACCTGTGCACCTTGAGCAGGGCTCTAGCCCATGGCGGTGACCATACTGGAAGGATGATGAGGTCCGAAGGAGAGGCCGGACGGTGGGTGCATGGGCGTGGGCGTGGTCAGCATGTGGCTGGAGTGGCTGAAGGGGGAGATGTGGCTCAGGGAGGACATGTGTCTGGAGAGGGCGGCCGGGTTGAACGAGCTGCTCTTGGGGAAGTCCTCCAGCGTGTCGTGCACCTTTTTGCACTTTTTGGATTTGCTAGACATCTTCCGGTTTCTGGTCTGGATGCCTTCTTTCTTCATAGTCAGGGGTCTGTTAATCTAAACAAAGATCAATTTTTTTTTTTTTTTTTACTTTTATGCTGCCTCTGAAATGGTACAGGTTTTCACACAGCAAAGCGGGCAGGCCCTGCAGCTGGCTCGGGCCAGGGGTCTGTTTCGGTTCAGGGACTCCTTCCTTCCCTCCTCTCCCCACCTATTCCTTCCTCCTTTCCAGGACTCTGAGGAGCTGTGCTAGGTCTCACGGGGAGGGGGTTCTGACAGCTTTGATAGCCTACAGAGACCAGAGAGCCTAAGCTGCAAGCACAGCTTATCAAGTTCATCACATCAAGAGCTTGGGGACATCTGGCATCTTCAGGGACCCACTTAGCATGATTATGTTTCTCATGTAACTAAAATAGAATAACTTGCCTTATTTCATTACCATTTCCCCAGAATATTTCATAAGAATACAGACTGTTGTGGAAACTTCCAAAAGGAAATTCTTTTTGCCTATTAGTCTGAAAATTCCATGACCTGAAAAGCACTGCCAAAGTAATCAGTCTTCAGGTGTTGAAGTCTAACTGCCCTGGAGAAACTGGGGTGCACCTCTTTACAAAGAAGTTTTTGGTTGCTTTTCTTCCACCTCTCCTTTTTGCAGTGACAAGTATCCTAAAAATTTTCCTCGAATGTGTATGCTCTAGGGCCTGTTTTAGTACAACATTGCTTCCCCAAAGGTAATCCTTTGACTGTATCACCAGACAGAAACTTCAGTGGTTAGAAGTTTCTACTTCTCCCCAGGTCTAACTAGACCAAGAGCTAAACAACCAATCAACATGTAGCTTATACCCTCTTCTGGGATATAGGGCACTTTGTTAGCATAAAAGTGCATCATCCTAAGGATTTCAGCCCAAGGATTCAACAAAGTGAAGATTCAGTAGCAAGACCCCACACTAAAGATGACAGGCTTCTCTCTGTCACAATTTGCTGTCTGTGGCTTTCTGATAAACTTCATTTGTCCTCTGTAAATATATCGGCTCCAGGGGCTCAGAAGCCAGATCTGGAACTTTACAAAGCAAGCAGAAGCTTCTCCTCCCACAGAGCCACAGTCAAGTCAACCTCAAGAGCACACATCTGCCGCCAAGAGCCAACTGCACATCTGGCCATGTTCCCAGGGAAATGCGGCAGAGACGCAAGGAGTGATTGTTGGAGGCCCAGTCAGTCCACACTTCCTACGGGGAAACAGCCCTTCCGCCAGACTTCCAGGATGAAGAAAAGTTCCACCTGTCTACTAGAAAATTCCAGTTAAGGAAAAAAGAATCCCAAATGTCCATGAAGGACCTAACTCCCAGACTCCGTAACACCAGCTTCCTGAAGCTGGGGAGATGATACCTGAGAGGGGGACAGAGCCCTACACTAGAGCTGAGACCTTAGTACCCCATCCTTGTGCCATGAAGCTGACATGCATAGCAGCAGAAGAGCCAAGGAAAGTCACTGCCAGGAGAGAGGCTCAGGGTTCCTTCTTCAAGTCATCATCAAGATAAAGATGCAGGCTACACAGATGACAGGAATCTACTCCCACATCAAGTCTTCCCCGAGATAATGTCCAGATACACTGTTCTGTACGCTGATAGCTAGATACACACTGCCAGATATCTAAATATAATATCTAGTTACACAGATAGCCACACAGCCCCAGATAACTAGGCACAACACCACCTAGATACGCTGATGCTGAGATAGACAATTATCTGGACTCCCCGATAAGAAAGCAGCTTGTGGCAAGCCTGTGTAGACATTTGCATGGGCAGAACAGAACGTGACACCGTGAAAACGGTAATAGATTATTATCTCATATTGTTAAAAACACACATTTAAATCGCTTCCTCTGACGAATCACTACAGACAGCAAAAGCATAAAGAGGACAGTCTCCCAGTCACTGGAGCTCAGCCCTGCAGACAGAGCTAAGGAAGGGTAAGGTGGGCCGTGAGCATTGGAGATGTCTTGGTTTTTCTTTAATTTGAAAAATTCAGTGTGTTGGAGGTGTAGAGCAATTGTCTAGGTTTGTCCCTCAGCACCACCGGGGAAAAAAATCATATTTCTCAGAAACATACAGATACTAAATTGGATACAAGTCAAGTCATATCCTGACTGTTCAACAAAAGTAGAGCTAATTAATTTCTCATAATAACTACACTTTCATGGCAACAGCAAGAAACATACACACACGCCTGATTCCTTATGGCGTTACTAAAACAGTATTGACTTTCCAGACCCCTCCTTCTACTCCCGATGCTCCTGGTCCCCCCGGAAAGAAGAATGCCGCTCTGAAATCCATCCTGACGCTTCTCCTGTGTCACCCACATTATCTTGCACAGGCAACTTGCTTTTCTGAGTCATAAGTTCTTCAAGTAAAACTGAAGTAAAAAGAATTTCTCCTCTGTTACATCATGGAACTCTTTGAGGCTCAAATGTGACCCAGTAACATGAAAGTTCTTAGAAAGTCATAAATTGAACTCAAAAAATAACTTCCGAGGCTACACTGGTGACTGGATTACAAATAAACACTAATACCCCAGTCTGCCAGTGTTTTTAATCACGAATCCTTCTATCTATATTACAATGAGCAAGTAAATTCCCCAAAGTGAAACTAAAGTACGGGTTTCATTGCTGATAAACGTGCGTACGATACCACAGCTCCAGGATCTGTGGGAGCACAACAGATCGTTATGTTGGGCACTACACAGAGACCATGTCAGGAGATAATGACACTGAAGGTAGGCAGAAGAGTTTCTAAGATCCCTGGGAATCTCGACAACTGGTTTCCAATAAATGAAAAAGGAGTGGTGTGCTAGTGCTTACGCTGAGAAATTCTCCATGACTCAAAATATCTAAACAGAAAAGCTTCCGCCCCAGTTCCCAGGTAAGATGAATTTACTGCCAGAAGGGCCCCAAGCAAGAAATTTCTACCTCTCCCCCTCAATCCCAGACTTTGCCAACGTGAGGTTAGAAAGGAGATTTTTGGAGAACCAGAAAAAGCTAAAGGAAGGGCTGGGGATTTAGCTCAGCGGCGTAAGCACCTGCCTTATAAGCAGGCGGTCGTGAGTTCGATCCCTGGTACCGATAAAAACGAAAAAGACAAAAAAAAAAAAAAAAGCTAAAGGAAGCAGAGAAAGACAGAAAGAAAAAGGCCAGTTTCTGCTTTGGGATTAATGTAAACTCAAGGCCTTATTCAGATCATGGCCTATAAGCTGGAACTGCTTCCAAACAAAGAAAAACTCTAGGGAAATAATTTAAAGTAAAGACATAACAAAATTGATGGGGGAAAAAATTTTGGCCCCTGAGTTAAAAGATTAGAAATAGTACCACTAAACACAGCTGGGTGATCATTTTGTCATTCTGCTAAGGTGCTAGGGAAGAAAAGAGCAGGAGTTCCGTGGCTGCCGTGAGAAGATCTCACCCACGTGGCCCTCAGGAGTTCTCAGCCTGGGAAATCTGGTAGGACAGACATCAGATGGAATCTCACAGACGTCTCATCTCACATCTGTCACACAGAGCCCACCGGAACTGCACGGCGCAGGTTCAGCCAAGACTCTTTACCACCACAGTCACTGAATGGGCCCTCTGTGTTCAGGAATCACTGTGCCACGCATGACAATTCTATTTACCTTTCTCTTTTACTTTCTCCCTCAAGCGAGCCCCTCTTCTCTCTTTCTCGCTTTCTTTGCAAAGAAGTTTAAAATGCAAGGAAAGATCAACACAGAACTGGTGACTTTTGTGTTTTTTCCAAGAGAAAGATTCCCCCCCCCCCCTTAAAAAAATAGACAGGTCCACACAGCATATCGGATTCCTTGCATCGCGGATAGTGCGTTCCACACATACTAAGTGGGTTGTCTTTGAGCCCTTTTGGTCTTGGCGAGGCTAACACAAAGTAGTTCCCTCCCGCCTTAGTTAACTGAGGCCCATGACTCAGCCCAAAGGAAGGTGATTTAGGTGCATCAGGAGCTCTGCAAAGGGACCTGGGACATGATTTATCGGGCATTGCTGGAGAGGGAGCCTGTTCCTGCTGCTTCCGGGCCCACTTACATTGTGCAGCTTGTAGTAGAGCCCACAGGCATTGCAGACGGGGTCCCCGTTGGCGTTCCTCCTCCAGAGGGTGGTAGTGGTGGTCTGACAGTTTGCACAGGACGTTCCAGCCCTCCTTGCTGCTGACTGGGGGTGGGGAGGAGGGGAGGAGAAAAATCAAAACAAACGTTAAACATGCTGTCAGAAACATGCAGACAGATGAGCTTGGAAAAAAAAGAGAAGAAAAGACAGAACTATCACTGAAATCAAAACTAGCAAGTGGCCCACATGAAAGTAATAAAGATCCCCAAATTGTCTTGAGAAGAAAAATGCAGCCAAGCCACTGGATAGGAGCGAGCGTACAGGGTGATAGCAACTTAACCTCTTGCCTGTATCACCCCTTCCCTCCACCCCATGAAGCACACCGATTTACGAGCAGCAATTCTGAATTTGCCAGACTAACTTTACTGTCTGGCTTTTAGTCATTTTATTCTTCAAACCTAGGCCAATAAGAGATCTTTTTCTAATACAAGTTCTGAGAACATCAATCTTCAATTAGCCATCAGGATATAAGAACAGCAAAGGGAGAGGAAATCCAAACAAGGAAAGCAAATACTTGCTAAATCCCAGACCAAGAGACTGGAGTATAAAGAGAGAAAACAGCGTGGTACAGCATAGTACCAGCATTTTGAGATGTCTGTATGTGTACGTGACACTAATCGGTGACAGGATCTAGGAGGCACCCAACTAGACAGTTGATGTCAACAAGACCTCATCCAATTTGCAGCTGGCCTAAATTCACACACTCCACAATTAAGACCTTGATCACTGACCTTTCCTAGGATAGTCACCCTGGCCCCCTGGATTAAGTGACCATCATTTAACGAGATGAACTCAAAAAAATAAGTAATTTTTCTCTTCAGCCAAAATTCTGGACCTCCTCTTGCTTTAATCTCATATCACCTTCATGAAATTAGGAATTTCCTATTTGCTTCTTACCAAGGAGAAAAGCTTCAGGCATGGTGGCAAATGCTTATAATCCCACCACTCTGAGAGGCTGGGGCAGGAGATCTGGAAATTCAAACTCACCCTAAAATAGTGAGTAAGATCTTGTCTCAAAAGAAAAAAAATTTTTAAAAGATAGGAATGTAGCTCAGTGCAAAGACCCTGAGTTTAATCTCTAGTCTACCCCTAAAATACAAAGGTCAGCCTTGATTTACATTTTAATTCCTTAGGCGCCACCTACTACCTTCATTTTCTTTAAAATGGGATTTTTTTATCCCTCACTTTTTGATTTAAGTTTATCAGGAGACTATATGTGATATCCACACTTTAAACAAAAGTCAAACTTAATACTATTGAAAGAAAATGGAGTTGAATTGCTTCTAACATATTCCTTCCTCCCCAGCCTCATCATCTACCACGAAACAAAACCTTTAACTCCAAAATTACTTTTGCTTCTGGATGCAAATTACTGTCAAAGAAAAGACTAGTCTTTATCTGAGGTCAAGAACGTTCTGGTGTGTGGGCTGGTGGAGTAGCTAAGTGTTAAACTCAGTGCTTAGTGTGGAGGAGATCTTGGGTTTGATCTGCAGGAGGGAAGGGAAGAAAGAAAGGGGGCAGCAAGAGAGAAAAGCGGAAACAAGGAAATCTTGATACAAGATCATGGAGCAAAAACTACAGGGATCCTGATGCTCTTTTCTATCAAAATTTTGCCAAACAAAAAGCTGGACCAAGCACACAGAGCTGCCAGATATAAAAGCCCCAGGAGCAATTTTGAATTAACCAGACTACCACAGCCACTATATTGTTCCATAGATATGTCTTTTCAGGCTTTAAGTAGCAGTGCACTAACTTCTTTTATTTTGAAGAAATTCTTTTTTCTGTACTCTAAAGAAATGGGAATTAAAAACGGGCTTTATCTCTCATAATGGAGAAAGTGCTATCTTTGGGGCTGTCCGTTTTGAACATAATTCACCAAAATCTGAGAATGCAAAGTCTAATTCCGCAGGCCAATGGCCACCTGCCTTTATGAAATGTGATGGTACTTGGGTTTTGTTTTTGTTTTTGGTATCAGGAATCAAACTCAAGACCTTGCACTTGCCAGGCAGAAAGTACTTAAATAACTGTTTCACTTGTGTACTCTTAGGAAGAAAGTGCTACATAAATTAATGCTTAATGATTTTTAACAAATGTCACATGTGATTATTATTATGTTCCTGCAGTTCTGTTTTTCTGAAAAGAAAAAGTTCAGATTTAACAGACTAATATCTACTCAGGCACTCAGCTCTCCCCACACAATTCTGAATATATAACACAAACATAATGCCAGTCGCTAAAAGTAAAGACTTCTGAACAATAAGGTTCAGTATGTAATCCTTTGCAAGATTGAAAATAACATAAATATTTTAAAAAGAGAAAGTAACAAATACAAACAGGCTCAGAATGTGTTTTCAGTGCTACAGACTTTATGCAAACTTACACAGGGTCTCTCAAGGCCATGCTGCTTGGTTCTCTAGCAGGAGCAGAGTATATTAATAAAGCAGATTGCTCAGCTTTGTGCAAGATATGAGACTTATGAAAACCCTGGTAATACTGGAGGGGTGGAGGCGTTTGTGGATTTGGCCTTCAATCATCTCTCCTATTCCCTGCATTAATGTATCAGTGTCCAGTACACATCTCACAGAAGAGTTAGTCACATTAGGGATTGGGTGGTCTTAAGTGACTTCTTAAAGGTGTGAAACAAAAACACCAAAATGGAAAGATGGACCCAAAGACACAAAAAGTATAGGAAATGAGAGGCTCTGGGGCTCAGGGTGTAGCCCGGGGGGAGAGCATATGCTTAGCATGCACAAGTTCACCAAGAAAAAAGCAGAAAATGAAAGCCTATGCGGGCAGAAGTCAAATATACGTAAGAGCTAATTAGCAACAACAACAAAAAAGCCTCTTAATGTCTCTCCACAGTTTATGAATTCTGTGGAACTAAAAATATCAAACCACTCAGGACAGATGATTAAGATAGAAAAGACAGCTTAAAATGTGACAGTCACTGAACTCTAGAGTTAAAAGCAATTCTTACCCAGAGTTCTACAGATTTCCTAGGAAAGGTGAGCGGAGACAAAATTATATAAAACGGAAGCAAACCCTCCTCTGCAGTCAAACAAACTTTGCTCATATATCAGTCTACAGTACGAGATGTTTACCCCTCATTTTTCTTATCTTTACCTTAAAAAAATACCATTATAGTACTATGAGTTATTTTTAACAACTCTTTCTTCTTTCTTTCTTCCTTTCTTTCTTTCTTTCTTTCCTCCCTCCTAAGGCCAGGTTTTGAGTGATTCAGAACATTCTTTCATGGTGTGATCACATTCATTCTGTGCTACACCTCCAGTCATTTTTTTTAAACACTTCTTGTTCTGATCCGTCCAAACATCTTGATGTTTAGGTTGGGGAAGCTGAGTTGTTGTTTATGAGTTATCTCTAGTGCTCAGATATCCGGCAGCTTTTTCCTAGGAAGTTAGCTTTGTACATGAGGGAAAGGAAAAAAAAAAAAAAACTGCAAGAGAAGTGGGGGAGGCTGAGAAAGTTGGAGAAGGGGCAAAGATCAGAAAGAATAATGTCTAGAGATCTAGGATTGCCAAAAATTAAAGTCATGTGGGTACTTCCATCCCTAGAAAGTTTTTCCTTTCTCTAAAGAGGATGTAAAAGGTGTTAAATTGCACTACAATCTGATGGAGCAGACAAATAATGCTTAAAAAAAAAATACAGAGGCTATTTTCTTCTTTAGAATTTGATGGTTGCTAATTCATCCATTAGTCTGCAAAGGGAAATTCCCCTCCTCCTCTCTGCACTTGGTGAATTTCAGCACCACAAAAAGCATTTTGATCCCTGACTGTGGTTAGCTGTCATCTGCCAAGCCTGCTTTATTTGTCACTGTTCCGTACACTCAATATTCTATTTGCCCTAAGGTTCCAAAGATAAGCTTACAAATAGACCCCTCCTACTTGACAGTGCCAGGTTTTCTCAGGTATTCCTAATGATCAAGAAATTTAAAAAAGAAAGGAGAAAGAGGAACAGGATGGCTAGAGGGCGGGGGGACTATCACTCTACTGATATTAGCTCAAACAGAAAATAAGACCAAACGCTATGTGAGCCCAACAAGCAAGAGAGGAATCACAAACTTGTCTCACAGGAATTAACTTGTAGAAATTCTCAATTCCTAAGACCAAGGAAAGAAAAAACTGCAATCACCTTAGTGCTTGCTGCTTCTTAAATTTAGGTAGCTGGCCCCATTAATCTTAAAGCAGTAGCTTAAGAGAGTTACCCACAGAAATGAGTTTGATTACTTCCGCAGTGCCCACCTTGAACTACTTCCGGAGCATGTTCCCAGTGCTCCCTGGGACATTCCATCCTTATACTAAATTTCTCTGAGACACAGTGATTACTGCTGTACTTTAAATCAGTCAACCTGTTTCTATTAAAATCTAACTGTTCTATTGGAGAATACATTTCAGATGCAATAATCTAGAATTGCAGCCTTGAAAATTTGAGAAGTTATTTAAGGAACATAAGGGAAAAAAATAGTTTTTCTGCATTACTAATTGTTTATATTATTTTTCAAGACAAGGTTATGCTATATACCGCAGGCTGGTCTGGGAGTCATGATTCTCCTGCCTCTGTCCCTCAGGTCCTAGGATGACAGGCATGCACCACAATGCCCAGCTGTATAACTAATTTGAAAAAGAAAAGCTGTCCTGAGCAAGTTGACATGATTGGAGTAGCCCTGCCAATTTCCTGCAGAGAATCCTCCCTCCTGGACAGAGGAAATACAAACACAAAACACTTAACATGGGATCAGTTCTTCCAATAAGGACTTACCAGTCTTCGCTTAGGCTTGATGAGCGGCCGGTTCTGTCCATTCATTTTGTGGTAGAGCCCGCAGGCATTGCAAAGGTAGTGACCAGTACCATCTCGCCGCCATAATGGGGTTGAGGTTGCCCCACAGTTCACACACTCCCTGCCTTCTGGAAACAAGAAGACAGATAAGTCACTTATGGAAGGCAAACACACAGGAAGGCAGACAGCATTTAGAATTAGCAGAAAAGAAGTTAAGCTAAAAACTCCTCTCTCTTCCCCCTCTTTTGGGGGCCATTTCCATCTGCACTTCCTCTTTGCTAAACTCCAGAGTTGCTGTTACTGCCCTTCATTCCTGGTTTACCTGCTCTCAGGACACAAACCACTGTGTCCAAAGAAGTGGAAGATTAGTAAATAGCAGCACAACCTTGTTCCTGGCCCACTTCATTTGGTGGGGAAATCAAGCAGACAATAAAAAGGAGGAAGGCAGATTTCAACTTAAAATACTCCCCTGAGAAAATTCTGAGCCCCAAAAGTGGCAAAAGCCAAGCATTCCTTACATTTTCCTCAAAGGAAAACAAAATACAAAGGTGACCCATTACATCACTAGCTCTGTCTGTATAGCTCGATTAAATAATGAAGATTAGGATGAGTGAAAAGGAAACATTAATCAGTGACTCAACAGGTAAACAGATAATAAATAGATGTATAAATTAATCAATTGGCTGACTGATCAATAGCTGGGGCTCTCGGTTTTACTTTTGATAGACTTGTTAATGCTTCTGATCACAAAGTAATAGATTAAGAATAAGCAGGGCCTACCCATCCCCCACCTTCTTTTCTACCTAGACAAATGCTAAGGTTTCCCATAGCTTTCCAGCCACTAGCCGAGAAACTAAAGTTGAGTCTGACCCCAGCCTGACCAGCCAGGGGTTGCTCAAAGGAAACAGAGCAGGCTTGGGGTGGGGAACCTGGAAGAGAGACTAGGAGGCAGAGAAGGGGCGGGAAAGAAGGGCTGAGAGGGACAGGATGAAGATGGCTTGAAGATCAGAAGAGACAAGCCAGCCAAAGGCAGCGGGGCCTTGGTGGGCTCACCCGCCATGGGCTGTGCAGTTTCTCTTCTTCCAGTGACACAAACCAGATGAACAGAAAACAGCCCGGGTTTGTTCTAGGAGCAATTTCTCCTAGAACCGGAGCTAAAGAGGGACACATTTCCACCCCCAGGAAGTACACAGAAGAAGCCCTTAAGTTACCCTGGGAGAATTTAAGTGATTTTTAGCTAATATCTGGTGGAGGAAAAGAATGACAGCTTCCAGGAGAATATCCTCCACACTGGGGTACAGCTGATGCCCTGGGGCTCCTGGTGCTCTCAGTGCTCAGAAGGGACCTGGAAGCAGGCTTAGTCCATGCTGGTCCACTGGGGCAGGCCCAGATGTGGGAGGGCCACAGAGCAGGTGGGCAAGGATGAACCTGACAGGTGCTTTGTCTTGAGATTAGTAATTAACAGCAGTCCACCAGGAAGGTTGAAATGGGAGCAGAGAACCTAGAAAGGTACCTGGCAATTCTGAAGCTTTTAAAAGGAAAGGAAGAAAAGTCTGCCTTGGCAAGCCTGAGACCTACTGGGCCTTTGGAAAGCCCCAGATCAAGAATGAGGGGACTCATAGCACTCACACTTAAAGGGCTCTGATTTTCTCCAGGGGCAAATTTGGCAGGAAAGTTTAAATCCTTAGAAAATGGAAGACAGTCTGAGTCCTTTCTCTCTGAGCCCAGGATGGTAGTTTTTGTTTTATTTGTTTTTTCCAACAATTTCTAAGTGATGATTTCCCCCATCTCTGGATTTTAAAAAGCTTCTGAACCCAGGATCTAGAGAAAGCTCTCCTTGTATCTAAGAACTTTGCACTCAGCAACTCTTCTTGGTTCTCTAAAAAAAAAAAACCTTGGAGTACCTCACACCCCATACTTTTCACTTGGGGTCAGAAGCTGGGGGATGTGGCAGACTGGATGTGGGGGAGGCGTGAAGGAGAGAGGAAAGGGGGCGTGCTGACTCCAGCCCAGCCAAGAGGCTGCAAGTGTGGCCCTGGGTCGGCCCCTTTCTGGGGGCAGCAGCCTTGGCCCCATCCTGCTCTGACACAGCCTCTTAGGTTCCTGCCTTGCTAGGGGGCAAAACGGCAGAGTACTGTCACCAGCAGCCACTCAGGCTGGGGTGGCCCCTGTGAGGAGCAGCACGGATGGCCGCCAGCTCCTGGGCACCCTGGCATGAGGGGAATCTCCCGTCTGCCTGGACCTCCGGATCTCCTTTCCTCTGTCAGTCAAGAGGCAGGATGACAGCTTCCTTTTCAGAAGCCCTTGAAAGTACCAGAGAGCTACGGCTGCTCTTCAGCAGGCTCTGCACACTGGAGCAATTCTCTGTCTTGATTCACTCCACAAGTTTGCGATTGCCTTGCGTGGGCTTTTTCTTTTTCTTTTTTCCTGGTTGCCTCCAGTCTGTGACTTCAGCCCACAGCCAATTTTCCTAGTGGAGGCCGCCTCGCCACTACTGTGTGTCTTCCCCTCTCCTAGCCCCTGCCTGTGTGTAGTGAGTTGCTTGGGCAGACACCTCTCTGTTAGGTGACAAGAACCACAGAACTGTGAGGCTTTTTGACATTCAACAGCCATTTTCAAACGTCCCCTGGGCTTCGGACTGAAACCTTGACAAGCCTGATGCTATGCTGTGCTGCGCTGTGCTATGCTGTGCAAACAGGGTCCAGGACAGGAGATTTCAGAGGAGCCCTGAGGAAGATGCCTACAGTCAAAAAAACGGGCTTTTGTCTTTTGTTTGCAAAGACATCTCCCAGCTCAGAAAGTCCTAGCAGTAAGACAGCCATGATGCCCACACCACAGCTTCTACCAGTTCTCCAAAGTGCAGCCGCAGCAACACTAACAAACCCCTCTTCTCTGTCTCCTCTGGCAAGAGAAAGAGCAGAGAGAGAGACAGACAGACAGACAGAGAAAGAGAGAGAGAGAGAGAGAGAGAGAGAGAGAGAGCCCCAGGAGAATCCCTTCCAAAAGAATTCCCACCAGTTCTTCCACACAGAGCTTCTCAAAAGTTCCCCTCCACACTCCAAAAGTCCCAACTCCCTCACTGGCCAGGTGTGCTGTTCTTGGTTTTTTGTGACTGTGAGAAAGGAATAAGAAGGAGGAAGTAAAGACCCAAATTTCAATGGCCTCCTCTCTCCCTTGGCAAAACATTAAAATTGTAGGTATTCTCAGCTCAGCTTTAGGGAAACCCCAGCTCTATCCCCCTGCCTCCTGCTCAGTCTTAAGGAAAGAAATGAGAGCCCAAACTGAAGACAGAAAGAGTGCACAGTCAGGGGTGGTAGAAATCAAACAGGGAAATGAGGTCAAAGAAACCAGAGGCTTTTGGAAAAGTCACTCTGTCCCCTCCCCACACACAAACCACCGCACTGGCCTCAGAGACCTGGATCTTCCCCAAACCTCATGGTCCTATCAGTAAAGAGAACTTTAAAAAAAAAAAAAAAATCCCACTTTGACCTGGTCTGCTCCTCACATGCAGCCCTCCAGCCCACTGTTCTGAAGCTGAGCTGTCCCCCATTTCTCTCCAGTCCTCTGCACCCCAAGCAGCCAGTCCCGGGCCAGGCACCAAGGCTGCTCTGCTCCACAGCTCTCCTTCCTCTGTTCTCTCTCTCTCTCTCTCTCTCTCTCTCTCTCTCTCTCTCTCTCTCTCTCAGACTCCACCACCAGCCTACCTCCTTCTCCCTCCTGCCTACTTTCATGTACTGAACATGCAGGTCTGAGCTTTTCTGTCAGCCTAACCGCATCCGGACTCTATTAAAGTTCCTGGCTCGGGATAAACAATGCAACTGTCGCGTGCAGCAGTCTGAAAATAATTGGATTAGCTAAAACATATCAACTAAATAGAGACAGTCCTGCTCAGGCAGTCGGAGTGAATGTCACCCTAGGAAAAAACCCTGAAAACTGATCTCATGGTCACTGGGCTCCCAGAACCCTCCCCTCTGAAGTGTTTCAACCCAGAGCTCTGGGAGCACCCTTTCAAGACTGCTCATCTCACCCTTAAAAGACAACTGACTTTCACCACCACGTTTTTTGTAACACCCAAACAGACAGAGGGCAGAGGCAAGACAATTGGAGTAGACCAGGAGGTAAAGGCTCACCCTAAAATGAATACAATCTTCATAAAATCATACCCCAAAATACACGTAAGCCTTATCTCAGAGATTCCCTGACTGCTTCCGCCAGAAACAAAATCAATGATGGGTTATTCTGCTCTTATGTGTGTATGTGCCTTTTAATGCAAGTGACTGCAGCAACAGAATAAATACACACTATGCCATTAGACAGAGCTGCTCTTTGGAAAAATAACAACCAGACTTAACAGAAACATACACCTGGAGAACCTTTTTCTGCCCTCTCTACGTCTTCCAGGTTGTGATCAACAGAGGGAATACGCCCTAATACAGCTTCCTGGTCCTGACCACACTGAAAGCCCTGAAAGACGGTGCAGGTAACTGAGCCTTGCGACATTTGACTTCCATTCAACTCTGCTTCCCCATCGTGCAGCCACCTCCAGCTCTCAAAAGTTCAACTCAGGCTTTCCTTTCCACCAAAGAAAATGGGTTGTTTTTGCTCCTGTCTCTTCCCCAAAATTTCAGTGACACACTCATACATTTTATTTATACCTGTCCTCTAAAGAACTGTCCTCTGCCATAGACAGAATGAGCCCCTTTGAGCTGAGAGAGAGGAATAGTCTCAGACTAACAGGGGCCACAGGGGTCACGGGGACCCGTGTTTGTTTAGGTTTGAGGAGGTTTCGTTTTAGCATTAAACACTAAAGATTTATTCCCGCCGCCTTCCATTTGGTCTTGGAAACAAGACTAAAGGTTACCAGCAGAATCCAGAAGTCCTGCAACAGGCAGGAGAGTTTTGCAGTGTTTTTGTTTCTCTCTTTGCTAGTTCCTCTCTTTCCCTTCCCAGCTTACTGAAGGGCTTTAAATCAGATCCGCCTTCCCCTCCACCTCCCAAAACAGGAGTGAGATAGGAGGACACACCTCATTCTCCCCAGGCTGGAACAATGGGGAGAAAGCAATCTCAGAAGGGCTTGGATCCCAGTCCCCCAGCTCCCCCAGGGGCCCCTTTGGTAGCTGCCTTTGCCCTGCCCTAATTTAAGAGAAGGAGGGCAGAGGTGGTTCCTACCTGTGCTGGATCTTGCTTTGGGCCTCGACTTACATCCGAATCCCGTAGGGGAGCCCCCCAGCAGGCTGCTGGGCGGGAAGAGTCCGGAGCTGTACTCGGGCACGTAGGGCGGGTAGGTGGTGATGGGATGGTGGGCAGACGAGGAGGCGCCGCCCAGGGTGGTCATGCTGCCGCGCGAGTGCGATGCTTCCAGCTTCATGCTGTCGGGCAGCGGCACCTGGTACTTGAGGCACTCTTTCTCATCCTGGCGGGCCGAGCCGGCTGAGCCCGGGGTGGACAGCGACGGGTCCGGGGAGACATCCTTCGGCGGGGTGGGCGGGAAGGTGAAGAGGTGCGGGCTGGAGTGGCCTGCCGCCAGAGACGAAGATGAGGCTGGAGGGTACACGGAGAGTGGCCCCGGGGAGCCGTGGTGAATGGACGTCTTGGAGAAGGGACTGAGGTTCCAGGGCGAAGCAGTGTGGTGGCTGCCCAAGGCTTTGCCGCCGTCCAGCCAGGGCAGGGATCCATGCAGAAGAGGCGGGCGGCACACCTGGCTCCCTGCACCGTGATGGCCAAGGCAGGAAAGGACAGGAGAGAGAAATCCAGGTGAGAGCAGCCTTTGCACACACCTGAGGACTCTTGCCCTGCTGCCCCCAGCACCCACCAGGACCTGGATCAGGCCAGCTCTCTGACAATCCCTGCGGTCCACCACCTGGCCACACATCTTGGTGTCCTGACAGTCAATCCACGGCTCTCTTCCAGGCCCAGGTCCCATTAAACCCAGCAGAACTAAGAGTCTGTGCCTGACACCAGACTAGCACTGTGAAGGAGTGGGAAAAGGTCCCTTGGTTTATCTGGCCTCTCCAGATACACGGTCTAAATCACATTCCCTAAGGTCCCTCTTAGAACCTGACTTGATTTATTGGTTTCTTTCAATGGCCAAAGTCTCCCATCCCAGACTTAATCCCATGCAGCCTGATAAGGGTCAGCTGTGAATGATGAGGCCTGAAGGATGCAGCCTGACCACACCGAGGCTCAGCACCAGGACAGACTCCCCATCTTTGGGAGGCTCAGCTCCCACTGTGAACTCCAGGCTCCAGAGAAATACAGGGAGTATTGCAGAGTTAGCCCCAAGAAACCCAATTTCAGTACTTGCTCAGAACTGACAAGGCTGTTTCAAAGAGGCCTGAAATGGGTGCAAGGAAATTTTCATTGCTCAAGCAATTGAGAGAAAGTTTCCAAGGTTGGAAACTTGGATGGGAGTTTCCCTGCTTTTCTCACCCTTCCAAATTGAACAGGAGAAGAAAATATACCATAAGCTCTCAAAGCAATGATTCTGCCAGTGCTAAATGTGAATTTCCACCTGAGCCCTGAGATACAAAATTTCAGTTTATGTGTGCATTTTAAACTGAAGCTGATTCATGCCATGTATATTTAGCCTTCCTTTAAAGCACACAATTTTAAGGCAGTCATAACATGCATGTCTACAATCTCTGAAAGAGGTTTGTTTAAATTGGAAGTGCAAATCCAAGCACTTATTGATCTTTTAATCCAGTACCTGCCTACCAGTTAACACTCTATTCAACCACTGAGAACAATACTGAAACTAACATCTTGAGAGGAAGGGGAGGGGAGTAGAGGCGAATGAAGAGTTCGCTGAACACCAAGGGTTAAGATTCAGCTTATGCAGGAAGTAGTATAGTAAATAATATTAGGTCTACATCTACGCATTGCCACTTAACTGCTGATCAGCACAGAATATGGGCAAAGAGCGCCCCATCCGCAAAAACAATTGTTTAAAACCTGGTGACTGTAGGGCAGGGGACTCCTGCTGCCGGAGGGGCCGTGTTATCCACGCCAAAGCCAGCTCTGAGTAAGGGAACCAGGTTTACCCTGGCCAGACTGAAAACCTCATAGTTTCTCCTTCTGAATTTTTACTATTTCTTCTTTAGAAACAAATTTGCAGCTGGAAAGTGTTAGAGCTTTTCACTCCTAACTACCGAGTTAGGTTGCTCTCTTTACATTTCCAAACTCCTAAAGTCAGGGTGAAGGGGGCAAACAGATCTAGAATGCTCTTTCTTAAAAAGAAACCTATTATATCCTAAGTGTTCCGTAGTAAAGTAAGAGGGCTGTGGTAGGCCAGAGCAGAGAATAAGGCGAGAGCTGTGGCAGGCATGAGACAACCTGAAATCAAAGACGCAGGAAAATTTCTGTGCAGCCGGGAAACTAGGAAACCTAAAATTCCTCAAATTCAAGGCTTTGCCCCTAAACCGAGTCAAGCACCAGAATTCCATTTCTGGCTATTTTTAGGTGAGGAACCTAAAAATCAAATGCACTAGCTGGCGGGGAAAACTCAAGGAGTGAACTGGGAAGTAAATAACGTCTCTTGGGCCTCTCTGAAAAATGTGCCGGGAGAAACAAAAACGGGGTCACCGGGCAGAAGCTCCACTAAGGAAATTGCAGGCAATCTGGGAGCGCGAAACCTGTGGAAGTGCGGAGTCTGAAGCCGGCTGGGTCGGCGTCGGCTGCCCAGCCCGGAGCCTCCGGCCCGCGGAGGCAGAGCCTGGCTTTCCCGCGCCTGGGACCTCCAGGGCGCTTAACCTGCGGGGACAGAGGGCTGCATCGCCGGGCGTGCCAGGTGAGCGCCGGGCCAAGGGACCTCAGCCAGGAGAAACGTCTGCCGAGACTTAAAAACACACTCTCGCAACGAGCGAGGCGGCTTCCTCGCCCATTTCCGGGCCCCAGTTTTTCTTTTCTTTTTTTCAGTAAAATAACTAGTAACTGCACTGAGGGGCTTTCGCTGAGTTTCCCCAAACCTAGTCCTCCCAACCTCCCCGACCGAGCCGGCGGGCGCGCTAGGGAGCGAGGGTCCCGCACCCGAGCGAGCGAGCGCACTCACCGTGGTGGGTCGGAGGGTACCTCTGCACCGTGGCCCGGACCGAGTTGCCGTAGTAAGACGGGACGTGGTTGCCTTGACCGTCGATGTTAAAAAGTACATCCACCTCCTCGGGCAGGGGGTACTGCGCCGGGTCCATGTAGGAGTGGCCGAGGCCGGGGTGGTGCGCGTCCGGATGCTGCCCGTTGAGGACCGCGGGGTGGTGGTGGCTCACCCAGCGCGGCTGGTCCGCAGTCACCTCCATGTCCTCGGCTGCGCTCGCGCCCTCTCGCCGGGCCCGGAACCCGCGCGCGGAGAGGGAGGGCGGTCGGCCTGGGAGGTCCGCGGGCTCCGGCCGTCGGAGGGCCGGGCTGGGGGGTCGTTTAACGGTCTGCTTTCAGGAGGGATTAGAAAGACTGGGAAGGAAAGGTGAGCAAAGGAGAAGCTTTGGAGAGTACAGGGAATCTCTAAGGAATAGTTTCACAAAAAGAAGAGGAAGGGGAAACAAATCTAAAAACTAGGACCAAATTGAAAAAATATATATATATATATGGGGAGTGAGATGCTGGAATTCTGCGAGTAGGGTTCCTCTCTGCACCAGGGCTCCTCAGCGCCCAGAGTCACCTGCAAGGAAAGAAGGAGAGATCTGAACAAGTTGGTAAGCACTTGAGCACCTGAGTTTTGGTGGTGACCACCGCCCCTGGATCCGCCCGCCAGCGCACGGGGACAGGAACACGCACAAGCGCGCGAGGACACCGCCAGAGGGACAGCTGGCCTTCCGAGGACATCCCAGGACGGATCCAATGGTTATAACTGGGAGAACAAGTCCCTCCCTCGGGGACCCCAGTCTCCCGATCTTCCTTCCAGCCACTAGAAACCGTCCCAAAAAAGGCAGACCTGCGTTTTAATTTAAAAAAAAAAAAAGTCCTCCCGAGTTGAGGGAGAGGAGGGTTGAATCAAACTTAAAAAAAAAAAAAAAAGTCACAGTACTAACCTGGGTAGCCAGGAGCGGAGAGGAGGAGGAGGAGGAGGCGTGTGACCTGCTCGGTCAGATTGCGTAGTTCGCTCTGTCTCGCGCTCTCTCCGTCTCTCTCTCTTTTCCTCTCTCTCTCCCTCTCTCAGTATTTTTTTTTTTTTTACAGGGAATGCATTCTTTCTGAAAGTATCAGGACGGCGCCAGGCAGCTCAGTGTTCACAGACAGCTGTGGCGCGACGCAACTTAAGGAGGTTCTAGTGTCATCCGCGCCGAGGGGGAGGAGCCTGGCGCTGGCGAGGAGGGGACAGGATCCCCGGCACAAGGAAACAGCAACCCAAACCCGCTCCAGGACTTCACCCCCACCCCACCGCCCCTCCTCCCGCCCCGCCACTGACCGGAAAGGGGCGCCGCGGAGGGCGGCCGCGGGCGGAGGGGCGGCGGGCAGGGTGGGCGAGGCCGGCTGGGGCGAAGGGCGGAGGGGCGCGCACGAGGGAATTCGCGCTCTGGCCCTTTAAATGTGGCCTCGGCTCCTGCCGATTCATTCTAGCTAGGGAGACAATTCCATCCCGTTGAAACTGTCCTGCCCCATTCATAAAGTTAATTTCCACCAGGCAGACTTTTCCTTTTTAGATTTTTAAATGGACAGACGTTTATTATTATTACTATTAGTCAATCTGAGGAATTTGGGAGAGTTTATCAACTGGGGGTTATGTGCATGTTAAAGTAATCAGAAAAAAAAAATAAATGTTTCATGCTCAGGTTAAGTTCGGCACCCCTCCCCCGGCCCTGGCCCAGTTTCTTAAAATGTTGAGGAATCAGGAATCTTTTTTTGTTGTTGTCGTCACTCTTTTTCCCTTCGGCTTTTAGTTTTCACAAGTCTCTACTGTGAAAATGTCTCAGCTGTTGCAGCTGTCCTTTGCAGCCCTAATAATATTTGTAATCGATGTGTGCTTTCAACTTGAGTGACAATAGTGATGGATGACAGCGGGGAGGGGAGATGGAGCCTCGCTCGAGCCTGCGCCAAAATACGACCCAAGTAGGTAGGTGAAACTCCAGTTACCAAACTTTACCCTTCGCCCTGCCTGGTTCCCCCCCTTCCTCCGGCTCCTGGCGTTTCTCCCCTGGCCTAGGAAGCTGGTCCCCTCCACCGACCTTCACCCTAGGCTCCCGGGTGGGACGCGGCGGGGACCCCTGCAGGAATCCAGGTCTCGCGGACAGGGTCTGCCCAGTGCGCAGCCCCGGGCGAAGGGAGCGCGGCTCCGGGACGCCCAAGGGAGGGCGGGGCTGAGTGGGGCGGGGCCAAGGGAGAACCAATCATCGGGCGGGGCTGTGACCAGGCCTCGATGGGTCCGCCCCGCGGGCTGCAACCTCTGCGGCCGCGTTCGGTCTTTTGAGCCACTGCATCCCCTAGCGGCGCTGAGGCTCCTGCAACCAGCAGCCCAAAAGTGCGGCCTGTGCTGCCGGGTCAGGCGGGAAAAGAAGACTAGGTCTAGCGCAGGGCAGTACTTGCGAGGAGCGGATGTGGGTTCTCCTTGACGCTTTCCTATTTGACTGGTCTGAGAACTAGAGTTGGAAGATCATTTGAAAGACGTTATTTCCTCTCTTTTACTCCTCTACTCATAAAATTCCTCACGAATTCTCTATACTGTACAGGAGAAGCCATCCCTCGTCAGTTCTGAAGGAGTCCTCAAACGATGAAGAGAAAACATCAGTAGTCAGCTTCAGCTGTGTGCGTGGAAAAGGCCCTTTTTTAAAAACGCAGTCCTTATAGAAAGACTGGGAGATGTGTTTGGCAGAATGGGTCCCTCTAGTCTTGGATTTGGCCCTTCTTTTTAAAAATCTGATGCTTTTTTGAAATTAAAGTTGATTTTCTACATATAAAACAGGAAAAAAAATCCCTAAATTTAAAAATAAATTCTTCCACCCGCGTTGCTCGTGCACCTAGTCGGTCTCCGGAAAGGGCTCCCGGTAAAGGAGCATCGATTTTCCTTTCACTCTTTGACCACGCATCTCTCCTGGGCCAAACTGCCAGCCTCTCCTCCAGCTCACGGCGCTCTCAAAACGTTTTAATTATTCAGCTGCTGTCTAACATTCTCCGGAAACTAGTCCACAAACAAGGAGAGACAAGGAAAGAAGGCCAGGGATGAAGATTAAGGATGGAAATTGTAAGAAAAAATGAGAAATGCTTCTTCGTGCGTGACCTTCAGGTTGTGGCTACCAACCACCCTGACCCTAGTTCGCAGCTCCCCAGAAATTCTAAGCGTTGAGTTGAGTGTTGGTTCTGGGAACATGGACTGAGAAGCCCAGAAAGGGCAAAAAGGAGCCATCTTCCAAACCAACAACAACAAAAAATAGACTCCAGGATTTGAAAATGTTAACTTCTGAATCTAAGAATGATGTTAAAAGGCAAAAAGAAAATGTTGGTGAGAGGTGGTCTTCAGCTGAAAGGGTGCCTATGTGGTACCTTGGTGGCGGCAGGAGCAGGGATTATTCGTTTTAACTCAGTCACCTCCAAGTAGGACCGCAGTGGAGTGGAAAAGGCACACTCGCACCCCTCCCTAGAAAAATAAAAGGTCTTGAAAGCTCCTCGGACTGGGTGGTTTGGGGCAGGCGGAGAGGGGTGGGGGGCCTGAGACTGGAGGCCCAGGGTAACGGAGCCAGCCTGTAGGGGGTATTTAACATGTAATTCCCAGCCGGTCCGCCCCTCTTCCCGGACTGACAGTGGGTAATTGGGAAAGAGGACGTTGCTCTTTTGATGGCCCGCGCCGGCCAGTCTCGCCGACGCCACACTGGGTTTGACGTCACGGGCCCAGCCCCAGAGTCAGGAACACAGAGCGGGGGGAGGGCAAGAAGGGGAGGGGGAGGCCCGGGAGGGTGGGCTGAGGTCGGCCCCCGGACCCACGGGGAAGGAAGGGGGAAGGGAGCGCGGCCGGAGCGGCTGCGGCGCGTGGCCTGAGGCGGAGAGCCGGGCGGGCGGCTGGGGTCTGGGCCCGGCCCGGCGCCGGCCTGACCCGCCTCGCTAGCAAATGCAGGCCGGGCTTCCTCCTCCTCCTCGGCGGGCGGCGGGGGAGGGGAGGGGACTCCGGGTCGGGGCAGGAGGGAAAGGTGGTCCTGATTCTCCCGTGGCCAGAGCCCACAAAACTATCCTGACCTCCCGCGGAGACGCCTCTGCGCCCTCCCGCAGACCTGCTGCGCCCCTTCTCAGGCACCCGGGCCTCTGCAGGGTCCAGAGAGACGCCCCCTCCCTGGGAGCAGCGGGAAGAGCTCCGGGGGACAGAGGAGGCCACCGAGAAGGATGCTGCCGCCGTCGCCCTAACAGTAGAGCACGGGCTCGGGTATCGCACGAGGCCTCCCCTTTCTAGGTAAGGGGCTGGCCAGGGCCCTGAACGCCTGGGACCTCCACCCCGGAGTCAAGCGAGGTGCAGCCACCGCCCTCCGAAGAGCGGGCTCTGGTGCGGAGTGTGGGACAACTGGCGACACTTTGGCCTATCTGAAACCCCAGGCCTCAAGGCGGCTGCTTTAGGCTTCAAGTTGAGCGGGGTATGTGTGCCCTCTTGGGGAAAGGGTAAGAAATGGAGGCTTAACTTCCCCTCCTCGATTAGGGCAAGCTGGCACCCACTCACACACCCCCAAACACATGCCCCTGTGCAGGTCCCTCCCACCTGCCCTCCCCGAGGCACGGAGACCCTATCCGGTGGAAGTGGGGAACCCCTAGTCCCCGCAGAAACGGAGTCCCTGGCGCAAGGAGGTGGAGCGGGTTCCGCAGCCTCAGCCCTGGCGTCGTGGACTCAGCGGAAACCCACGCGGCCAGCAACACCCACCCGAACCTGGCGACTGGCGCGACCAGGCGAGCTCCGCGGGGCCGCGGTGCGGGAAGAGGCTGCCTTGGGGCGCGAACGCAGCCCGCCGAGGGTAACCAGGAACGCGGAGCCTCGGGGTTGAAGTCCTAAAGTTACTAATCTGGCTCAGGGGTAGAGAGCGTGCCTCAGACCGCCCGGGGCGGTCATTTGAGCGTGTTTACTTAAGGACTTTGCAAGCCGAGCGCGCGCGAAATAGTCGGATTTCCAGCGAGGCAGCAAATATTTGCAGGCGGGAGAAAGAAGCGGAGCCGGACCGCGCCGCCGCGTCCCTCCCCCTGGAGCCGCGGCGCCGGCCTGGGCGGACCCAGCCGTGCTGTTAAGGACTGAAATGAAGCCGGGAACCTGCGGGGCTGGGGGGCGGGGAGGGCTCCGAGCAGCTCCAAAGGGCAGCAAAGGGGAGCAAGGCCCGCGGCCCTGGCGAGCCTGGGCTGGGGGAGAAGTCCCTTCCCATTCCAGCTCGATCAATCTTCCTTGGCTGCGATCGGTCAATAAAAATGGTGTGAAACGGTCGTGGTAGCAGAGCGTCTGGGGAGGAAATGGAGGCCAGAGGTGTCGAGGCCGGCGCCGGAGCCCCTTGCCAGCCGGGCGCGCGCCCCCGCGGTCTGCAAGCCTCAGACCCGGCCCAGATTCTCGTGGGCTACCGAGCGCAGCAGGGCTAGGCCTTTAATTGGGTGTCTCCATTTTTACAGTGCCCATTGTTAGGGCAATTAGCTGGAGACAATAAGCACCAAGAAGCGTTTAATTCGATACCGTGCGCCTGCTGCAGTCTCCGCCAGGCGCTTAGAAAGACTGATACCAGCTTCCCTGGAGAACTGGAGAGAAGCCCGTTTCTTTCCTTGCGCTTTTTGTTTTAGGTGTGAGAGTTAAAAGGAGGGCGACTGGAACGAGAGCAACGTGAGCCAGGCTACGGCAAGAAACCTGTTCCGGCCTCCAAAAGCTCTGCCAGATGCCCCTAAAATCGTGGTGCCTTCTAGCAGCGCGCCCCTGTTAGAGGGAGAAAAAACCGGAGAACCGCGGCATAGAAACCAGTTTCCTTTCTCCTTATCCCAGAATCCCTCCTCGACCACCCAGACCAAGTCCGAATTTCATTCCCAATAGGGAAAGAGGTGCAAAAGAGAGACCCTAGTTTATTGCACGTACACACCTCCCTCTCCTCCGGAGTCCCACTACCCCCTCCTTTCCTCGGCCCCGGGATTAGGTTACCGTGGCCGGGCAAGGATTTTTACTGGTTACGGGAATAGCACAGGTAAAGCTGTATAAACAGCTCTCCGGCTGCCGGGCGGGAGGGTTACGCCGGGGACACGGCCCTAGGCGCCACCAGCGGGCCAGGCTGCGCAGACGGAACCGCGGGGGAGCCCTCTCCGGCGCAGCGACCCGACCTGCACAGATTAAACCATATTATATATCCCTGCAGCTCCCACCCGTGCCCTCCTTCTCTTTCCCGCGTGAACTGAAATGCAGAGAGCGAAATCGCAGCGTGATGAGAATCCTAGTGATGGCTGAGGACTCCGGCTCAGCAAGATTGATCCTTTTTAAATAAAACACAGCAAGCAAGGACTTTGGGGAAATGGAAGGCGGGGGGGGGGGGGGGGAGGTGTCCAAAACTCACTGTCAACGGGAGGATGCTGGAGGTGGACGCGTCCAAGAGGGGAACCCGTAGGAACTCGGAGGAAAGGAGCTATATACGTATGCGCAATTCTCCTGCCGTCTCCCACGCGCAACAGCTCGGGCCTGGGGTCTTCCGTCCGTGTGGAATGAGCCACCACTTTCGCAGTGAAATGTAGTTTGATTTACCCCTTTTTCTTTGTTATTTGCTTATTCATCTGTCACCGTTTAAAACTCGGAAGGAAACCCGCCCAGGCCAGGAGGAGCGGAGAGCTATGTGGAGTCAAAGAGAGAAGAGATGCGCTGGAAGATTACCCCTTCGCACTCCGCCCCCAGCCGCAGCCGCAGCGGGGGTCCCCAGCTTCGAGGGATGCTGGCCCTCCCACCTCCCCTACCGCCTTTTCCCCCTGGTTGAGAAAACCCCTGATCATAGCGAGATAAAAAATTAGGTAGGTAGGGGTATAGCAGAATGGGGGAGATGGACCCAGAGAAGACAGGGGATTTCTGCTTTAGGGTTTAACAATGCTCACGTGAAAGGGCGGGGGTGGGGGGGGAAGGGCGGGGTTGGGTAGGAAAGAGCTCCCCTGGAGAGTGGATTGAAAAGAATTCAAGTCACCCTGCAGGAAGGCTGCACCTCCCTGCCCTCCTTCCCTCTCGGCCTTGTAGGTTTGGGGAACAGGTGGAAGCCTGAGAAGAAGAGGAAGGGATGGAGGTGTCCTAGTGGCACCTGTCTCCCGAGCCGTGGGATGCTGAGCCTTCCCTCATCCAGGCGGCCGCACCTCTCCAAGTAGTCAGGACTCGCTCTTCTAGACCTGGCCTCTCCTGCAGGCCTGTCAGGCCGAACCGCGGGAGCACCTTGGGCTGTGGACCTGGCGCCCAGGTCCTAGCATTTTTCGGGTGAAAGGAGGTGCCCGTGGACCTGAGGCCGCCTCTCCACACACCTCCTGCCAGCTTCCGAGGCTGTAGCACACTACTTCATGATTACCCATCTTCAAGGCCTCTAGCGCTCGCCTTAGCCTCTAGCTTTAGCCGCTCTCACTTGGCATCTCAGACAGAAAAGGTGGGCTCTGTCTTGGGGGTATCTTTGCTTTTACTCTTCTAGATCAGCCAGAGGAATGTGATTGTTGCTACCGTAGGAATCTGGAGTCTGGTGGGGGGTGTTCGCAGCAGGGGTCGGGGAGATGTGAGGAGGGCAATGCTGTGCAGATCCTGGAAAGAGGACAGGTGGGCTTTCCTAAGCAAGAATCTTGCCAGTCTCTAAGCACGCTGCAGGACGCACAACAAAATCCGCCAGTGTGCGCGGCTCCGAGGTGCAAAGCGGAAGCGTTCGCGCATTCCCTTCGCTTGGCCATCCAGCCGGCGGGGCAGTCCTCTGGCTGCTGCTTCTCCGGCCAGGGAGAAGCATCTCCATCGCCTGCCACCTCCTGGATCTCTAGTGATTTGTTACATAAAATAAAACACCAAGAAGAAGCATCTGCCTCTGTTTCGCTAGCGCTTGCAGACCCTCCGCCGTGAACATCCCGGGGACTTAGTCAGGGCGGCTTGGCAACCTTTTCCTTTTCCTATCTGACTATTGCACCCAGCCAAGAACACCTGCAAGTCAAATGGGCCCAGTAGCCAAGCAGAATGGACCCCTGGCTCCCCACCCCACATTTGCTAAACCTCTCTCTCCTTATTCCAGTCATTTAAAAAGACGCTGAAAAGTATTTGGTCTGCACACAGAATGTCCAGGAGAGAAACAGACGTGTATGTGTAAAATGGCTCAGACACCAAGAATGAGACATTACCTTGGCCCAGCCTAGAAACCGTTAAAATAACCTAGTACTAGAGAACAGAGACTGTCTTCCACTTGGACCCACAAATGTAATCAGGATCCCCAACTCTCTGCCACTTTTTATAGTTTCAGGAGACAAACCGTCAGGGGGGTGCTCAGGCTTTCCCGGGTACTCTGTGTGGTTCCTGGCATCCCAACAGAAGAACTCTGCCATGAGTGCAGGGCTCCTCTCCCACACCTTCAGTGCACCCCTGCCTGACCCCTACTCCACAGATCTTCTGCAAGAAGGCAGAGTGAAAAAAGAGGCAGAAGAACAAGATGAGGAGGAGGAAGAAGAGGAAGAGAACAGAATAAAAGGAGAAATACAGATCTCCCAGCATTCAGTATTTTAGTGGGGATACAGCAGCCACAGCACCACTATCCTGGTGCTGGCACAGGTAGCTTGGATAGAAAGGAAGGTGGGCTGACGACCTAAGCCACTAACTGTACCCTCCAAGCCCAGCTGCCTTCTTGGGCCAGAAACCTCAGGCCTCATGATACAACTGGCTTGAACCTGGAAGCTGAGCTCTCCGCTTTATCCCTGTCAGTCAGTAATCACAGCCCTCACGAACTGGCACCCACTTGGGGCTTGGTCTGTCTGAACTGACACCACATCTGGACCCAAGTTCAAACTAGCAGAAAACAGTTCTATTCTTCCAGTGGCACGCCATTTAAGGGTAAGCATCCCCCTCTCAAAGAGCAATTTGGGTGGCACACATCTCATTTACAGACACCTGAATGGACTCAACCTCCCCGGCTGGGACTCCTGGCCTGCAGCCCGGCATCAGAGATCAACACATGAGCAAGAAGGACCAGAAAAATGCTTCTGTGTTATTTGTTCCTTCAGATTCTTCCTCTCCCATCTGCAACCCCAGAGTCCTGGTGAATGTGGGATGTGTAGGGAGGAGAGAAGGACCAGAAAATATGGGAAGCAAATCCAGAGGGAAAAAATGCTGCAAATAGATTCACTTCCACCCCTGCTTTAGACAGAATCACCCACACCAGTTTCCTCAGGCATGTGGTCGTGACTAAGAGGAAGAAGTGTATACGAGCAACGTTTCACATTACCACTCTATAGGAGGAACTACCTCCACACCAGGTTTGGAGTCCAGTGTCCTTAAAGTCCAAATGTTGTTCCCACTGTCCCTTCAGCTCTTCACAGCCCTGGCCACCTTCTGTGGTTTTCTCACCCACCTCTGGTGCTTCTGGAAGTAAAGATGCCTCCTCCAAACCACCACATGCCCAAGGGGCCAGATGCCTATACATCTGCGTTCCAACTTTATCTTACAGTGTACATTTGTTGCTTTAATTATATACAGGGACAATGAGGCTAAACACACACTCCTATGCAAGGAAAATAAACATGAAATTGACACTTGAGCACTGAACCCACCTCCAGGAGAAGGCTCCTGGGCACATGGGTTATTTTCGCCAAGCCTATGCCCTCCCTGCTTTGGGAAATGTGTGTTCAGCCCCTCCCAAGCGTTCCCACCGGCTGTATCCTATCTGCCCAGTTTGTCTTTGCTTTCTCGGTTCTACTAGTCTTTCCCCCAAACAAGGACATCCACACACTCAAACACCACACTCACCCAAGGTCACTGCAGAAAGCCAAACGTTTCCAGTGACCGGAAAGCACAATAAGGACTGGTCTAGTTCACTTTCTTCCAGAAGCAGCCTTCCCTTTGGAGCAAGACCTCCTCCTAATTCTCTCCACGTGCAGCAGGGAGAAGGCGTGCAGAGTGAGAGAGGGAAGAGATGTGTATTCACTGACCTGGGCAGCTCGGTCCTGAGGGCCAGCTGTTTTTTATTTTTACCCCCACTTGCCGCAGAGATCTGAAGGCAAAAATGACAGGCGGAGCTCTCCCAGTGGCCGCCGCCGCGTCCTCGCTGCTGGAAGGCTCACCGCATCTCAGGCGGGCTTCCAGCGAGATGCAAAACCTGGGTGCTGCGCATCCTTCCCCGGAGCCCCCTCCCCTCCGCCTTCCCCCGCTCACTGTGGAGAGCGGAGCTCTTCCGGGTTGCGACGGGGAAAGGGAGGGAGGAAAGAAGAAAGAGGGAGGGAGGGATGGATTTCACCCCCCCCCCCTGCAAACAAGCAAGCCACACATCAGGGGTGTGTGAAACTGAGAGAGTGCTGGGGGGGGGGCAAGAAAGTCTGCCTGAAATGTGACCTGTCCCTGGCGCCAACCAAACCAGTCCACTGTCTTCTGGCACCATTGGAATTAACACTATAAATGTCATCAGTGTTCAGCAGGGTGTTTGCCGTAGGTATGAACACATTTTCAGCACTTTCTCCCCATTTTTGGAATAGGTGGGAACCCAGGGGGAACACCTTGGAGTACAATCCCTGACAATTGCTGGCAGAGGCAGCAAACATCGCCTGTTCCGCCCCTCAGGGCTTTCTCGCTTGCGCTGTCCTGTTTATGGGGACGTTTCCAGAATGTGTGGACTCTACCTACCTTCATCTTTCTGCAGCTGAAGCTGGCTGAAAAGTTAGAGGCGGGATGGCTCTAAACAGGGCTTGACTGCTACCTGCTGCTCTTTCCTCGCTAAAAGTGGGGGTAGGGGTGTCCATGGCCACACAGGTTAGACAGAGGTGGGGAGGTCCCTAGGGTCCCAATGCTTTTGAAAACAATTCTAGGGGAAAAGCTCCTTTCACAGAGAGCAAGATAAGGGCATAGGACTCAAAAGCATCCAGCGATGACATAGCTTTGGTTACCTAGGACTGGGTACAGTGCGGCTGTTCCTCTCTTCATCGCCTCACCCCACCCCTTACCATCCCTACCCCAGTGGCAGAGATCAAAATCATCATGGAGAGAATCTGTCCTGAATAAATTTCGGCGAGAGTAAAATGAAACTCCATAAACATTGGGGTAGAAAGGTCAGGGTCCATTTGTTTTGACAGGTAGAGTTTTCTCTGTGCAGTATTTATATAATGAAAATATAGAAACTGACTTTTAAAATAAATCAATCTTTGGGGAGAAATAAAACAAAATTTGTTCATGACTGGGCCAGGAAGTCAAGAATTTTCAGGTGCTCCAACCGGTTGGGTAGGAAGGAGCTGCCCAGTACTGCAGGACAAGCTTTGGGGGACGGCAGCTCCCTGGGGGCAGACCGGGCCATTGGTCCTCCGGCTGGAGGGGTGGGGTGCGAGGGAGGTAGGTAGGGGCTGAAGCCTGGAAACCGGGGGAGAGTCAGGGAGCGCAGAGGTAAAGCTGCTGCAGGATGGTGGGGCCCCGCAGGGAGTACTGGGCAGTGCCTGCAGTGGAGAGTGGACAGGAGCCTTTCCCCAGGGGCCTTCTCGCCCCTCGGATTGGGGCCGCAGCCTGCTTGTAGCCCCATAAGCCCGAAACACTCCGCTCAGCAGCGCCAGCGGGTCTGCCAACCGCTTTGCGCCGTCTGCGCATTCTCTTGGCCACTGGGGAAGCCTGTCATTTAGCATCCTGGCCGGGGGACAGAAGTGGGTCTGCCTGCCCTTTAGGAAGCCCCCAGCCCACGCGTGGTTCCGATCGCAGCCCCTCCTCCTGGTCCCTGCCTTGTCCCTTCTGCCTGCCGCCACCAAGTGGCAGAGCCACGCTCTTCCGCGGGTCTCGAGGACGCAGAGCAGAAGGCCACTTTCCTTAGCTTGCGCTCAACCTGTTGCCCAGACGCACCTAGGATGGGGTGGGGACTGGCTGGGCAGTGCCACAGGGCCCCAGCACCTAGGAAGGGGGACCTCGCCGGCCTCCCGGACCTCTACAGAGGCTCCCAGCACTCTCCTTGAAAGCCGCGGGGCAGGCACCAGGACCGAGACCCGAGGTGGGCGCATTTGTCACCCAGGTGGCGCCAGTTGCCTCCTCTGCCCAGGTTTAGCTATACCCCAACTCAAAGTCCACTAGGCCTGCGGGGACATTTAGGTCCTTTCCAAATTTCCCTTAGCCTGTGCCGCTCTCTCGGGTTCTCTACAAGTTTCCATCCGCCTTGGCCTCATCCTGTTCTCTCCCCACCCCAAGTTTTCCTCCTATGACTGTTAAAAGCCTTTCCCCCATAGGATCTGGATCCTGCAAAGTCTGAGACCTAGGCGGACTTTCTTTTCTGTGCTCCCGCTCCCTCCCATACGCACCATGTCACCCCATCCCTGCCGTGCTCTTTGCTCTGCCTGGTTCCGGTCAGTCTGACGGCCTTGCTCCAAGTTCTTTTCTGCCCATGCGGGAACTTGTCTCCAGTTCCAAAGGAGCTTCGACATACACTGGCATATACCCGTCCCCCCAAGCACCCCAGTTCTACCTTTAGCAAAGGAAGCCTTAACTGAAGTCAACTCGGCTGCCAAAGAGACTCAGCCTTAAGAAGAAAATCCAAATGAGTCCATAAAAATAGAATCATTTTCCAGTGTAATGGTCAGACAGAGGCAAGATTCAGCCCATTGGGCTTGTCTGGCTCTGAGAGTGGACTTAGGGATGGAAATGCTATTGAGAGCAATTATTCTTGGAGAGCAGGGGGAGCTTTGAAGGTAGGAAGGAAGTGGGGTTTTAAAAAAAGGAGAAAATTTATTCTGAGATGCAAACAAAGTAGGGGAAATCTCTCAGGTGCTTAGTCACACTTTCTGGGCAGAAGGACTGAAGATTTATTCCCGATCCATGGACATCAGCCCGGTGCACTGCAAAGATATTGCTTTAATGAAGCTATAAGGTGCTTTCTGAATTTTAAAAGCTACCACTCTGGCTTGCTGATTTGTGGCTGAAGTCTCAACGTGTGTGTGTGTGTGTGTGTGTGTGTGTGTGTGTGTGAGAGAGAGAGAGAGAGAGAGAGAGAGAGAGAGAGAGGACTAGGAAAGTAACACTCTCTTATCTATGGGGTGACTGTCTGTTCTGTGTGGGGCACCCTAAGGGATGGTGGTGACCCAGTGGCTCTCAGCCTGCCCTTAATTTAACCTCTTTGAGGAAACAGGGCAGTTCTACTTCCAAGATTTCACTGAATCTTTTTGATGAACCTTGTGATCTGAGGATACCAGAAACATCAGCTCAAGGCATAAGTGTGGCTCAGCCAGAGACCACTCAGACCTGAAGACTCTAGCACTGGTCACTTCAGCCTGCACCCCGCGCTCCCAAGCCCTGCTGTAGGTCTCCCTGGTTCCCTTTTCCCTCTGTGGAGCACCCACTGCTGGCCTTTCAGCCACTTCACCCTGAGCAGGGAGTATCCTCTCAGAGGTGCAGCTGAGTCAGCCAGAGAAATAAATGCAATGGTTTCTGGGCCTGAGACAGAGCTTGTCTTGAGGACTCTTCCTGGAGAAACATTGTCGTCTTAATTGGCACCAGCACACATGGTTATGAGTCTCATGGTACATTTAGTAAGTTTGCCAAGGCCACAGGCTAAGGCAATTGGTTGGATTTTAAAAATAAGGGAAAGTCACTGTGTACATGGAAGTACAGGATGGATCAGTAAATGACTAACAGATAACAAAAACAGCAACAGCGGATCCAGATCTCTGTGATGGCTACGGAGATACAAAGTTCACCTGTTGGACAAAGGAGGCAGGAAGAGATAACCACTGGCAGCATCTCCAATCTTCCTAAGAAGGTCCCTTGGAGATCTCCTAGGTAGAGCCGGGGTCCCATATTCCTTATGTATTTCTTTTGGGGTGTTCCTTTTCACAGGAAATATTTTTCACTCTGCCCATCAGACTTTAGCATCATCCCCTGATCAATTTTTTTTAAACCTTTCTATATTTACTTCTCAGATTGACTTAGGTCTTTAAAGTGTACACTGCCAGAGGACAACATACTCAATATTAGCCTGGGTTTAAAAGTCCTAATCTTTTCATTCTATTCACTGAAATTTATTTTATTGTAAATATGTAAGAGGAGGGGAAATGTAATATGTAAATATGTAAAGGAGGAATGGCATGGAACCCAGTTCTTACATTTTGTTCTCCTTTTTTTTTTTTTAAGTAAAACATTTTTATTAACCTCAACTTCCAGGACTGTGACTTTGAGGATGTTTTCTGACCAAAGACTACAGCCTGGCTGGGGAGCAGGTGACAGGGGGGGCCTCGGTAGTATGCAACTAACGATGTCTCAAATGAGAGTTTCAAAAGCAACGATTGGAAATTACACAAAAAAATCCAGACCTATTCCACCCAGGCGCCCTAAATAAATAGCCCCGTTTGCAAATTCCTATCAATTATTACGTGATGGGAAAAAATCCTATCTGAAAATAAAGCACGTGGACGTGGAGAATTTTAATTAAATCTTACTGTGGATATAATAACATGGAAGTGATTTTTCATTCGGCGCTTGCCTGCTCACCAGTGTTTTATGGCGTTTTCTTGCCTCTGACTTTATTTTAAAATATTAGACGAGGTGGAGAATTATAAACGACTCTTTCCTTATCTGTGCTGCTCACATATCCAGGATCAGAGGAGCTGATTAAGAAAGAAGTCAGAGGCAACGTTGGATTCATAATGATTTGGAATAATGAATCCTTATCTCTGCTTTCCAGATTATCTGCCTTTCAGCTCCCAATGTTTTGTTACATGGGATAATTTATTGCATCTAATACATCACAATGAATCTGATGGTAGAAAGTGATGGCCAATGTTGTGAAAAGGGGGCCCTTATTTTTTATCCCGGGGCAATGAAACTGCTTTTTGCAGTTTTTAATTGGGAAAATATAAGGTAGATCTGATAATAAAAAAAAAAAAAAAAAAAAGAAGAAGAAGCTGGGTATAATCTTGCCTGCTCCTGCTTTACCATGCTGCTCTTTAATTAGTGTGTCAATTTCAGGCTGAAATTAACAAGATCGACCTGAAAGTAGCTCTTAGTTTTCTACCCAGTGCCAGAGACCCTAATTTTTACCATGATTTATTTTTATGAAAAAGGAGATAATTAATCATAAACACTGACTAAAACACAGAGCCAAGTTAAGACAAAATGCCATTTGCATCTTTATATAGAAAGATACCAATAATGTTAATTTTTCTGAGCTTTCTCTTCACCATCTCTCTCACCCCCATACTTACAACTCCCATCTCAGCCTCCCATCCAGTACCATTTCAAGTAAACAAGAAAAAAAAATCAATTCCAGATTCCTCTGGATATTCATTAGATATATATTTCTCAGCTTTCCTGGCTTTTTTTGTTAACACATGAAGATTATGCATATGTTTAAATTTTTTTAGAGAAAAGGGGTGTGTGAGTTCTCCCCGCCCCCTTTCCTCTATCAACTTCCTTCCATTTTAAAGGGGACACACATCTCATTTAATGGCTAATTAGTTCCAATAATTGGCATTTTTGTTTCTTTTGTCTTTCGTTCTAATGCCAAAAGAACAAAAACCATCTAAGTGCAACAGGCTTTTCTCGCCTTTTACAGGACAGATTTCAGAATCTTGGGCTAAACCAGCAGTCCCCTCCCAGCGTTTGACAACACTAGCAACATCCGGGTTGAGGGGAGTAGAGGGGGCAGGAGAGGCTGATAATTCGCTCCGTAGGCTTTTTGTGCCTGTTGATTACTTTCTGCTTGCTTGGGTTAAACAATCGTTGCAAATATGCAAACCAGTGAGAGCAAATTCATACATATTCACTCTCCAATTGTTCCTCCTGACGTCAGATCATAATTTCTTAGTAATTGGACGGCTTGCACCCGACTACTGCTTGTCTGAACTTCTCTACATGCTTCTAGGTTGCAGTACATTTTTGTACAGGGAGGTAGGAAGACAACTTGGTTATTTTTTAAAATTATTTTCTGTTAACTGTTGTTCTTATTATTTTCCTTCTCTCCACTTAAGAGCTGAGAATGTGAGAATTCAAAGTTTGTTCCCAGGGGTCATAATTTCCTAGACAATTCTTGAGTAGACAAGAGCGTCAACATGAGCAGATAAACATGGAGGAAACAGGGGTGCAGGAGGGGCAGAAACAGGGATGAGGCTCTGCAGAGACATTTTTCCCTGGGCTTAGATCTACCAAAGAGCCCTAGAGTGCTCATCCCTTCCCACCTTGCAGTTTCCCTCTGGGTAACACCAAGGTTCCCATCTATCTCAAGTTTAAATTTCAATTTCTGAGCCTGTCCTACACTCTTGAGCAAAGCTTGCTTTAAAAGCTTGAATTCTGATTATAAAGATATACCAGGTTTTAGATGGTGGTAGAGAGAGACATCTAATTCTCTGGGCTACTTTCCTCTTTCAGTTCACTTTGGCCTTCTTACAGTGGACTTCAGACTTCTAGATTCAGTTCTGAATCCAATTTTGAATCATCTCCCTCTTGTTTTACTTTTCTCCCCTTCTTCTTGTTCTTCCTTTTCCTCGCTTCTCTTCTCTCTCTTCAAGACACATCACTCCAAGAATTTTAAGTATCAATTATAAGTACTATTAATTTCTTAGCCCCAACCAGTGAAATACAGATGATCTGATAGGAGCAGAAGAACGGGGTTTCCCTAGATGAGACAGACCAGTGGAGCCTACTGGGCCGTTTCCCATGCCCAGATGAACATTCAATTTTCTGGCATTATCTCCGCACTTAAACTCGCTTTCTCCTTTCTGTGCCAAGATAAATTTGCATAATATTTGCAGCTGTAATTAGCTGATGAGCATCTCCCAGCCTCCCCCTTTTGTTCCCTGTGCATTTGGTCTTCCATTGATGCCACGTTTGATCTTTAATATCACAGGATTCCCGATAGAGGATTGCATATCTTATCTCCCCGGCTCCAAAATCTTTTAAGAAGGCAGGGAAGGAAGGGATGTGGGGGAGATCGTGAGTGAGGAGAATGAAAGTTCCACTAATCAGAGTTTGAAAAGGTTACAGTGGAAAAGGTGTAGGTAATGACAGAAAATACAGTGAGTGGGGAACTGAGGGGGGTGCTGCCGCAGGGCGTGGGGGGGGGGGTCTGCAGGTCTTACTGCTCCGAACGCCAGGAGTGGCGCTTAGGGGTGTGGGGAGAGTGGGGAGTCAGGAGCCTAAACTGTGGGACCTTGCTCCCTTTCTGCAGGGGCAGTAATTTCTCCTAAGACTTCTCCCTTGATTTCCTTGAGCAGGAACTGGAACTTACCGGCCAACCGCCTGTCTCTTGTTCATAGACAGCACAGTACTCCTGCATTACTAATATGCTACTGACACTTTTCATTCTCTCCAGCACAGTTTAAAATAAATAAAAGAAGAAGAAGAAGAAGAAGAAGAAGAAGAAGAAGAAGAAGAAGAAGAAGAAGAAGAGAGAGAGAGAGAGAGAGAGAGAGAGAGAGAGAGAGAGAGAGAGAGAGAGAGAACATGACACGAGAGATTAAGGCCAGGAGACAGTGAGTCCGGGGCAAACGAATAATGTCACCATCAGAAGTAGAAAAAAACCGACGCTGTGGCATCATCCTGGTTAATATTGTTATTTTTCTCCAAAATGGGAGTTTTCTGACTTGATGGCTTAGTTAGATGTAGGAGAGACAGTGGACTGGAAGACGCACTGTTTGGATGGTATTTGTGGGAATCCGGAGGGAGGAGTGAGGGAAAGGAAAGGAAAGCGGGAGAAGGAAGAAAAAAGAAGACAAGAAAGAGTCGATTTTCATGCCAATCATTGGAACAAATAGCTAACATTTAACGTTTACACCCGCGCTGGCGGCGCCCTGGCGCTGCGCGGACCTGGAGCCTGGCTAAAATGTCCCGAAAGCCTTTGGAGAAAACGAGTTTCCAGCTATCAGGTTCTCCCCGTCTCCCCCCTTTCATGAGGCTTCGGTTTCAGGCTGGACTTGTCCAATGTCTGCGTTACCGCTGCGAGCTCCTAAATGAGTGTCAAGGAGGCAAATATCAAATAGCGCCGGGGTCAAGGCGATTTAGTTAACCATTGGGGCGCTCGGGACTCCGCGGGGGAGGGGAGGCGAGGCGCGCGGGGGAGGGCGCGCGGTGAACGAATGAATGAATGAGCGCAGGGCGGACGCGCTGGGCGCACAGCGAAGCGGTGCACACAGAGCTGGGCTGAGCCAGGGGCCAGCCTTGAGCCCCGCGCTGGCCTCTCACAGCGCCTGCTCCTAGCCCAGCAAAGTGATAAAGCCCTCGGTTGGAGGGAAGTTCCCTTAAAACTGCCCCCCCCCCACCCTGAATAGGGCCAGTTTTCTAAACCCAAGTATAGAAAGCTGCGCTGTGGTGCGGCCCTATCAATGCATAGCTTTAATAACAGTATCATCTCCAGGCCTCGGTTTCCCCATCTTCTAATGGAGAGATTGGATAAGAGGATGGCAAGGCCCCTGGGGAGGGAAATGGGGCGTGGGGTGTGTCTGCGCGTCACCCTGGTACTCAGGTAACTGGCAGAGCCTGGCAGCAGACGCTGGCCCGGCAGACCCCCAGGAGAGACAGCCCGGCCACCAGGGCTTCACTGAAACCCCAGTGCCGTGGCCGCGAGCGCTGGAAATTATTCTGGGGTCACCATCCGCGCCAGGTCCAAATTTCCCTATTGCGACAGATCTCAGCGCCTTGGGCGCCCCCTCGTCCGATCCTCAAGCGCATCCAAAACAGAACACTGCTTTGGGGCTGGCGAGCAGATAGAGGTTCATTTCAAAATTCCCCACTGGAGTTGAGGGCGGAAGTCCACGCAGACGCAGCTGCTGGGCGGAGGGCGAGCGCGGGGCGCCCGCTCCGCGTTTGAAATCGCTGAGCCCGAGCCCGCACCTTCGCTTTGTATGGGGTCTTTTCTCTGGATCGAACCCCGGGTGTCACGTGTGCGGTCTGCTTGCGTGGCGTGTGTGCCTACGCGAGGTGGGGGGCTCTCCAGCCGGGGGGTGGGATGGCACCAGACTCGATCTGTTGCCCTGGACACTGAGCCGAAGACCAAGGAGAGCTGTAGGCAGCCGGCGAGAGGTGGCTTCGAAGGCTGCTGTCGGGTCCCCAGGGCCCGGACGCAGGCCGCACCATCCCGCTCCATCCTGCCCTTCCCACACCCGGGGCACTGAGGTGCGCCAAAGCCAGGCGGAGGCGCCAGGCCAGCGGCTCGGCCGGGTGAACCCGGGCTGCGGAGCGAGCGGGCCTGGGTGCGGGAGTCAGGAAGGACAGCGACAGAGGGGACGCGGAGCCAGGTGTCCAGACTGCAGGGTGCAGTGGTGGCGTCTCTCTCCTCTATAACCCTGTTTTTAGGTGAGCTTTTCCTTTTCCCGCCCCTCAGTGTAATTCTTAGTGATAGCCATGAGGAATAATCATGATGATACATTCCCCTGTCTTTCTTATATTAAAAAAAAAAAAAGCCAAAAGAGAGAGAAATACGCACCCACACTACGTTCGGGTTCCGGAGAAATTCTCCAATAGAGCAGTGTAATTTCTCAGTTGATTTTGATTGACATACTGTCCCTGGGATCATGTGTTAATCCCTTCTTCACTCAAGCCTTTTCATAACTCATTTCTCTCTTGCTAGATGGGGACTCTGATGGTTACCGAGGCAACGATGATAGCACTAAGCTATTTCCCTCTCTGCAAGGAGACCATTATTCCGCATGCATAGGCCATTTGCAACAGAGGTCGTCGCAAAGTCATCCACAACACAGCACACGTTTATTAAACTTTTATTCTTTTTTTCCCCCAACACAGAAACTAGTTTGCACTTGTACCAGGGGTCTCATTGTCCTGCACTGGACGGCTAACAACTGCCCTGGAGTGTGCGGCCCCACCTCGACCGACTGCAGCTGCAGGCGCTTCTCTAAGATCCCCCTGCTCACTCCTCTGCCCATCCCGTCCGGCTCACTTCCGAGCCTCTTGAACCCTCAGGATAAGAAGAGGGAACGGAAAGGACTTCCTGGGCCACCCCTCAAGAAGCTCTGCTTCTGTCTACCTTCCAAACTAAAGCCACCTGTAGTCCCACTTTCTGGAGTCCTGCCTGCCTGAGACCTCCCCCTGCTCTGCCCTGCGGACCAGACCCCCTCTGAAGCTCCATAAGCCACCTGCGGCTTGGCCAAAGGATTGGGCCTCTGTGAGGCTGGTGGATGGGAAGTGTGGAAAGATCAGGACCCACTAGGGTCATCGCAAGAAACTCATCTACCTTAAAACAAACATGGCCCACCTGCAAGGCCACCAAAATCGAGGGGCCAGTAGAGGTCACTAATGGCCAAGACCTCTGTTTCCTCCTCAGTGTCCCCAGTTCCTTCCGTCTTCCCTTCTTCCCCTTTGCTCTCCTCCCTTCCACACTTTGTAACACCCCCACTCTCCTTCCTGGAAACTGAACCCCGGGCCATTGCACTGAGCTTCATCTCCAACCCTTTTTTCTCAGGCTGGGCTAGAATTCCTGATCATTTCACATCAGGGTTCTAGGATTACATTACAGGTGTCTGCCATCGGCCTAGCTTTTTTATTTTCCTTCCCTTTTTGGAATGAAAACAGTGGACCCCTGGGCCCTGGGTGGGGGACCTCTCATCCGTGGTCTGGTCTGGTTCTGTCAGCATCCAACTTCTACTCCAGTGAACATCACTGCCCCCTGGCTGTCCTGCCCTTGTGCCATCTTATGTAACCAGAAGCATGTCCCAAAAGATGCCCTCTCCAGGACTGGTTGGTTGGGATTACATACCTGTAATCCCAGCACTTGGGAGGCTGAGGCTGGAAGACTGTTGTGAGCTTGAGGCCAGTCTGGACTGTGTAATGAGTTCAAGGACAGCCTGAACTGCCTCGCAAGACCCTGATTCAAGAAAAAAAAAGTTAAAAAAAAAAAAAAGACCCATCTCTGGGTCACCCAATGTTGTCATCACAGGCTCTACAAGCCAGAACCAAGCCAAGGAGCTGGCT
This sequence comes from Cavia porcellus, assembly GCF_034190915.1. Classification (NCBI taxonomy): domain Eukaryota; kingdom Metazoa; phylum Chordata; class Mammalia; order Rodentia; family Caviidae; genus Cavia; species Cavia porcellus. The sequence goes on from NW_026947496.1 coordinate 45,736,374, forward strand.
CCACACTAGGGTAGGGTCCCTAACTAATCAGGACCAAAGTGGCTGGTGTCTACAAGGTGTGAGTTGCACCCATAAGTGACAGTTGGAAGGCAGCCCAAAAGGCTCAGAGCTTCTCCCTCCTTCTCCAAGGTCCAAGTCACCTGTGGCCTGGCACTAGAAAGAAAGGAATGCGCTCTATCCTGAGAGCAGCCACTGCGTGGCCACTGCAGGCAGGCAGTCACCTGTTATCCCCTTGGGGGATGCTACCAAGGACAGTGGGCACAGAGGGGTTCAGAAAGAAGGAAAGAGGAGACTGACCCTCTGGATGCCAGCTAACTTTGTGGTCCTCTCCTTTCTATAGCTACAACCCTTCTCAGTGATGTAAGCTGGAAATCACCCTGCAGGTTGCGAGAGCACCCCAGGGCAGGGACAGGGCACAGACCAAGAAGGGGAGTGAGGCAGGGGTGAGTGGGGCATGTGCAGGACTAACCAGCTCTTTGGAGGGGAGTCATGCTCCCTAAGGACCACAGGTGGGGCAGAGGCTGCAGAGAGAGTTCTTGTCTGGGCCTGGCCCACTGTGGAGGTCGGAGGGTCAATGCAGTGTCTGGTGACCGGACTGTAGACAGCAGGACCTGGAGGCCCAGTTCGGGTGAGTGGCTGCTGGAGAAGGGCTAAGTCCAAGAAGGAGGCTGGGTGGTGTGCGGGGAGCCTCACACAGGAGTGGTGATGGGAGCAGCAGTGCTCAGGCCAGGGTGCCCCAGCAGCTTCCCGACTAGTGTGCCCCGTCTATGGCACCCTGCGGCACACACTCTATCACCAAACAGATGGAAATTCTGTCCTAAGACAAAAGCTGTTTCAAATTACTGGAAGTGCAGCCCTCTCACCAAAGAGAGTAATGGTATTATAGAATAACAGTAATCCTGTCTCTCATAGACTAAATAGGTTACAAGCATTATCTCACTAAATGCATGGGACATCTTCTAAGACAACTTGATCCCTTTTTTTTATAGATGACACTGTCTGGCTCTGACACCAGCTGTTACCCTGGACACCATGCTTCCTTGTCTCCTTTCAGCACGTCTCAGTACACACAGAGGCATAGCAATAGAGCTGAGGGCACTTAGATCTCTCCAGTCATCCTGTGCGCCTTCCTGATTGGTGTCCTGCTAAGCTTTCTCTATCCACAGACAGAGGAGGGAGAAGGCAAGCCAACAGATGGCCTTAGCGGCCATAGCAGGCCATAGCGGGGCAGGCCTCTTATACCAGCACTGTGGGAGGCTGACAGGAGAATCAGAAGTTTGAGCTCAGTCTGGGCAACTTAGTAACTTTGTGAGACCCTATCTCAAAAAAATCAACAAAAAACACACACACGCAAAATTTGTTTAAAGGGCTGAGTATATAACAGTGCAAAGATGGTATGTTCAAACTATCTTTGGTACAAACAAGAAAAAGAAAGAAGAGGGAGAAGAGGGAAAAGGAGAAAAGAGAAGAAGAGAGCAAAGGAGGGGAGGGGAGGGGAGAGGAGGAGAGGGGAGGGGCAGGGAGGGGGGAGGGGAATGAAGTACAGGATGAAGGCAGGAAGGGCTCTGGGGGTATGTGAGCATGGAGCTGGGAGTTCCAAAGAGTACCTGGGCATTTTCTGTCAAGGGACAGCTAGGTCTGGCTCTTGGATGTGGCTGCCCAGGGCTTTTGGAGCAGAGGAGAGAGCTGATCCACTGCAGAAGGGCAAGGGCAGGCTGGGTGGCACAACCCCTGAGAAAGTCCTTGTGCCCAGAGTGGGAGAGGCAAGTCTGTGCCACAGGGAGGCATCTTGTAGGTCATGCTACATGGCATTGTCCTGTGGGCCTTGGGGACCAGGTACAACTTCACATACTGGAGCCCCAGCATGGGCCTGAGTGAAGAGAGCACAGTCACCATTCTGGTTGCCTCTGCCCACGTGGACATCCCCTGAATGAAGGTGTCTGTCTCCAAGTTTATCAAATAAGTGTACAGTAATTTTTTACAAAATTGCTTGGGTAAAAGCAACACTGGCATGAAATGGGTATTTCTCCATGTGTCTTCAAGATAGTTCCTGTGGGGGGGGGGGGCGGTGTTGAGATGAGCAGCTCTGCTCTTTGGCCTTGTTGCCAAGTCACCATTTTACAGGGACAGTTTAGTTATTGGCACAGAGCTGAACAAAGCCCCCAAAGGTAATCAGGGACACTCCTCAGGGATCCAGACTGGGAAGTTGTCCACAATGGGCAAGAGGATGAGGCCAGGGGGCTCCATACTCGTGAATATATGGCAGGTATTCCAACCCCCCCACTAATTGATGGGCTCTCTATATATCATCCCTGATAAAGGGCCACTGGGCAGTGAACACTGATGTTTAGAACATCCTGATAGGGCTTTGTTAACAAGAAGATAACGGAAGAGCAAGATATGTTTGTTTCCCTGCCTATAGATAAACCCAATAGGTCTTTGTTAACTTTTCATGACTGATGGCAACCACTAACCATGATAAATAATCCAGGAACAGGGAACTTTATTTAAAGGGCTAGAAATAGGGCCTACACTTTTGCTCTTTTGAAAGGGGAAGAAGGATTTGCCGGGTGTGATGGAGCATATATCATGGGATAACAGCATCAAGACAGTTAAAAGCCGTTGACTGAACGTCTGAACCAGACTGGCCTCAGCGCTTCTCACAGTGGGCTATGTTCCCATTGCATAGAAATTCAGCAAGCCTGGGTGCTGATTTCACAAACAAGTCTTCAATGGTTAGCAGATCCTTGAGGCACTAATGTGCATGATTTGGTGGCAACTAGACACAGGCAAATTCATGCTTTGTTCCTCCTTTTATATATATATATATCACTAAGGATCAAACTCAAGACTTTGCACATGGTAGGCAGGTGCTCTTCCACTGAGCCCAATAGCTGCTTCCTAATACAAGGGCTGATCAAAAAAATATGATGGATATTTCCATTGTTTTGTTTGTTTTGAGATAGAGTCTCACTGTGGTACACAGGTTGGCCTTGAAATCACTTGTGTAACCTTAGCTGGCCTCGAACTCACAGCAATCCTCCTGCCTGGCCTCCCAAATGCTGAGATTACAGGCATGCACCACTACACACAGAGTGGGTGTTTAAATGATTTAAAGTGTATTATAGTAAAAGACACATTGCTTTTAATCATCCTAAAGATACTCCACCTCACTTTGACTACACTGATCCCACACTTCCTGCCACTTTCTGAAGCAGTTCTGAAAGTCTTCTTTCATGAATGTCTTTATGAGCTGTAATCAAAACTAGAGTTGAACGCTGCTGCCAGGTGCCACCCAATGGAGACTCAATCTCCCTAAAACATGACATGGTGTCTGCATCTACCTTATTCACAGATCTGGCTCTTCCCCAAAGTCAAAATTACCATGAAAGATAAGGGTTTTGAACCAGTTCAGGGTATCAAGGCAGCCAAGACAGTACAACTGAAAACCCTCCTGAAAGAAAACTTCCAGAACTGCTTCAGAAAGCCGCAAGGGCGGGGAGTGATAGTGCTTACCTGTAATCCCAGCACTCAGGAGGCTGAGGCAGGAGGATCCTTGTGAGCTCAAGACCAGCCTGAGCTACAAAGTGAGCTCAAGATCAGCTGCATAGGGAGACCGTGTCTCAAAAAGACAAAAAAAGTGGCAAGATAAATGTGTTCAGTGTGAAATGGGAGTGTTTTGAGGAGAATTAACAGCACTATGTATTTTACTGTAATAAATGTTAAAAGGTTTAATAGTCACTGCATATTTTTTTTTCAATTTTTTTTTTTTTTTTTTTTTTTTTTTGTCTTTTTCGTTTTTATCCGTACCGGGGATCTAACTCACGACTGCCTGCCTGCAAGGCAGGCGCTTATGCCGCTGAGCTAAATCCCCAGCAGTCACTGCATATTTTGATCACACCTCATACTGTACTTGCAAGGCAGATGGAGGCAGAAATGTTTGCCTCTGTAACACATTACAAGTTGCAAGTCTTATGCCACTGGATAAGGGTTTATTTTTAAAAGCTGAGGAGATGAGACTGTTGTTGTCAACTCTTAGAATGTCTTGTCTAGGGAAGCACCTTTTCCTTTAATGACATGGAGCTCTAAGATGCAGCTATTCCCAGGACCCACCCCAGAGGAAAGCCTTAGTGTGCTTTCCATCCAGCTGTTGTATAAATGCAGTTACAAAGACAGAAAACTTTTTGCTGTTGGGAAAAAAAAGTATTATGACACTGTTATCTTTAATGCCATCTTTTAAAAGAAGGCAATCATTTTTTACTAAAAACATCATTTGAATTTTATCTTTGCTAAAACACTTGGGAGGGAGAGGGTCTGACCTGACCTTATAATCTTCTCTACCCTACAGACTAATCATTTTTGATGGAAAAAATGATATTGGTCCCTGAAGTTAACCAGATTTTCCTTCAGTAACTGGAGGTCCTCAGTGATGTTTGAGTTAGTAAAAAGAATATTGAAAGGAATTAATTCTTCATGTAGAAAAATTACTATTTGCAAAAGCCACAGGTCATGTATGTCCTAAAGAATAAGTGAAAAGTAAGGACGACTTTGGTGGGGTTTTTTTTTAACGTGTCACCCATAAGAAAGAGCTATTCTAATTCAGTTTCCTTTTTAGTTCTTACAGAAAATTCCAGTTGGGTTCACTATGTGGGGCAGCTGAGTCCTGGAGGCATCAGATTTGACTTCCTAGACTCCCTGGAACCGCAAGTTCACATCCCAAAGGGCTTGAGCTCACCCCTTCCTCCTTCCTAGGCAACAAAAAGCATGGAAATCAGGGTATCTCTGTGGCCAGCCTTCAGGAAAGACCTTGAAAACAGAGACGGGGTGGACCTTGCAGACCACGTGGCGCTTCCCAGAACAGTGGGGTTTGCTGTAGGGGTGGCTGCAACTTATTGGGGCCAGGCGGCAACTAAACGCCACACTGATCCCTGGAGATACGTCAACTCGGGTTTTTCATAGAAGGCCATTTAAAAGCCTGCAATAGACTGCCGAGTCAGCCGGCTCCACTTACCCCGTCAAGCCATTGGTGGCTCCATCAGATTAGGTGCGGGAGGGCTGGCGGACTGGGAGTGTTTACCTCTGTGCTTAGTATTCCGCGGCACTTCTATGGAGCCTCATATCTTAGCGCTCTGTATTTTGTATTCCTGATTAGTGGGTTGGCTTAGGTACAATATGATTAATGTTTCATTTGAGGTGTTTTTTCTTCCTTTTCTTTTTTCTTTTTCTTTTTGCTTCAAAGAACAAGTGCCCTCGCCTGCACCTCAACAGTCAATTACTGAAATTCTAGCACTTTTTTTTTTTTTTGCCCTGATTCCTTACCTGAAGCCCACTGTTCCCACCTGCCTCTGCACACACCGTTTGTCTAATTTGGACGGTTCTCCACTTACTGTGAAAGATCGGCTTGTCTCATGAAAAAATAAAAAAAGAAAGAAAGCAAAGCAATCACACGATGCCAGTGAGGACAAGCAAAGGTCTGTGCCACGGTTTGTCTTAGTGACATGGGCTGTCCTCACACCTGAGTAACAATTGAGGGAAGATACAGGCGGTGGCCCAGGCCTTTCCTGACCTTTGCTCCACACCTTTTGTTTTCTTCTGATGTTTGAACACTAATCCAAGATGATTACCAACTGAATGAAAAAGCCTGCTCACTTTGGCAATACATGTACTAAAAGTGAATTTAAAAAACCAGCTTGCAAACTGATCAGCCACACTCTCATTCTCATTGTATTACACATATTCAAAATTATAGTGTTCAGTGTGATCTAAGCTACATAACTGCAAAAATCATGAGTGTCTACGAATAGGAAGTGCTCTGAGCCCAACAGAGTGGCAGCAGCCCTGATTTTACATAAACATCCTTCATAGGAATCTGTGCACACAAACTTAGCGGTCCTTCCCCAGGACAAAGCGGGCAACTGTCAGATACCAACATTGACCGGTTGCTTTGCAAAGAACCGAATGAGCTGCTCCAGCCCCCATACATGTTTTGAATTCAGCCAGGATTCCTGCTGCATTAAATGACTGTATTGTCTGTGACTACAAACTGAAACTTGGGGCTAGCTTTGTTTTGGTAGCCCAGTCATTTGAAACTCTCAGGTAGGATTTAGTATTTCTGTAATCTATAAACAGACTGTCTCTGGTGTCTCTAGTCATTTGAAACAAAGTTTAGTGTGATAATTTGCACAGAAAAAAACACATAAAAAATAACTAGCCATCCAAGAAGCGGGGAGGGCGTGGAGAGAGTTGGGACTGGGCTGAGAGGATGTAACACTGTGGCAGAGCCTTTTCCTAGCATGTGCGTGGGCAGAGATTTGATCCCTGGCACTGCCAAAAAGAAAAGAGGCAAAAAAGAAAGGCACTTAGTTTACCTCCTGGATGCTAGGAACTCATGGAAAGAGTTCACCCGTCCCTAGGTTCAGTGTATGTAAGTAGACAAGGTGGGGGTTTTTTTTTTTTTCTTTCTTTTTTTTTTTTTTTTTGAGATAGGGTCTCGCTATGCAGTTCAGGCTGGCCTTGTGCTCGCTTTATAGCCCAGGCTGGTCTCAAACTCACAACAATCCTCCTGCCTCAGCCTCCCAAGTGCTGGGATTACAGCCACTATGCCTGGCTTAGTAGACAAGTTTTTCTTTTTTTTTTTGTCCTTTTCGTTTTTATCGGTACCAGGGATCGAACTCACGACTGCCTGCTTGCAAGGCAGGCGCTTATGCTGCTGAGCTAAATCCCCAGCCCCAGTAGACAAGTTTTTTAATGGCTACAGAAACACAGTTGAAATTTTTCAGTAAAATATGACAACCGATATTGTACATCAGTGTAGCTTCCTGGATATATAACCTATGCACTTAGTGTTAGTAAGATAGAAATATCTAACCCTTCCTGTCCACTTGCCTTCTCCCATCTTACTGACAATAAAGCCATACACATGTCCTTGTGTTGCTTTGCACAGCCTTCTGCAATTAAAGGGATGCCGGGCAGAGGAGTGTCTGTAACACTTGTGCCCTACCTCCCTAATTTTGCTGCAGCCCTTGGGAGCCATCTCTTCACTCAGAGAAACCTTCACCCTCTCTTTCTCTTTTCTCTGCTAAGAGGCAGCCAACCAGACAGGCCCAGCTCATCTGCCTGCTTCTTGAATGCTTTTAATCTCTGTATTCCCTGCATTTTGTTTTTTCTTTTTTTCTTTGGTCTCCTCTTCTCTTTTCTTAATTTAAATCTATTCTTTATATTGATTTAGCCAGATTCTCGTTTTAAACATATTTGGATTAAATAGTTTGTGGAGGTTTCATTCAGAGTTCTTTTTCAGTAGTGGGGATCCATCCAGGGTCTCCCAGGAGTTCCATGTTAATTAACACAGGCGTCAGACTTTGTAAGCAGAAAATATTTATTTAACCATTCCTGTCCTACATACAGAACATTAGAGCTACAAGAGTACTTGGGTCCTCTGTGATCCTTTTTTTCCAAACACAAGACGAAGAGCAGAGGCTGTTGGAAGGGTCAGGTCATGGAGTTGACCATCGTGTTCCTATTTCTCATCTCAGCTCCTTCCTGGACATGTGGAAGGTTAGGAGGATGACAGTGACATTGCAGGACATGCCTACCATTGGGGATGCTCTAGGGCTCCTGCACTGTGCAGTGTGACAGCTAGTTCCCAGCTTCCTGCAGATGACATTTAAATTAGTTAAAATGAAATGAATTATGATCCAGTTTTTAAATGGCAGTAGTTATGTTTCCAGTGCTCTGTGACAGTCATGTGTGGCAGTAGCTACTGAGCTGCCAAGTGCATAAGTTAGAGATGTCCCTGTCTCAGAAAGTTCTACTGTGGAACTGAGCCTAGGGATTGAGCAAGGGCTTAAAAAACACCCGCAGGTTTACACTGAACAGATTCCTGAATCTATAGAGACGTTGTATACGCTAGATGAATGCATCCTGCAGCTGGGATATATTTAGCAAGCTCTGAGAAACCTGTGCTGATGTCAAATGTAAGTTAGGTTCTTAGTTTATCTGATACATAGTCTATATTGGGGCCTGAGGCTGATCAAGAGTGAAAGCAGATGGGGGCCTGGTGGTACATATGTATAATCCTAACACTGTGGGAGGCTGAGACAGGAGGATAGCAAATTTGAGTTTAGCCTAAGCAACTTATTTACTGAGATATTGTCTAAATAAATAAATGGTCTATGTAGCTCAATACAAAGGCCCTAGCTTCAATCCCCAGTAGTACTGGAGAAAAACAGAATGGAAGTGCAGTCTGGATCTGTTGGGTGTGGGGAAGCCTAATGGAGCATTTTCTCTGCAAGTCACTCTTCCATCTAATAGTCTGAGGGTGCCAAGCATGTTAGTTAAAACACACCAACGCAGATTGAATGCACACTGACTGATGCATGGCAGCACCAGCTGTCAGACCTGCTGGTGCAGGTCTGCTACCAAGGGTTACTCATCTTCCGACTCTCACACCACGTAGATGTGTGGAGCTGAGCTGGATCAGCCCCTCAGGAGGAAAAGTGTGTTGGGAAAAAGCCTGTCTCTCCTGGGCTTCTTCTATGCAAAAGGATCAAATTGCTGATAACAAACATGGCCTACTTAACATCATGGCCAACAGTGTTTATTATTTTTTATTTTATTTTACTTTATTCTATTTTGCTGTACTGGGGATTGAACCCACAGCCTACACTCCCACACCTTTTTTTTTTTTTTAATTTTGAGATAAGGTCTTGGTTAAATGATTAAATTATCCAACCTGGATGTTATGATTTGTAGCTAGATCCTCACACCCCAAAGTCTTATGAGGTCATAGGAGGAGACTTTCGGAGGTGGCTGGATCAAGGATGCAATGCTGGGATTCAGGGTGTGAGTGCTGCCGCCCGAGCAGTCCAGAGCACAGACATAAGAGAGAAAGAAAGAGTCTTCCCTTGTCGCTTGTTCATTGTCGCTGTTGCTGTTTGTCTCCTGCTGCTTCCTGCCTGCCCTGTGAAGCTCCTATGCCTTGGAGCCAGCCGACCATGAACTGAAACCTCTATAAACTGAGCCAAATAACCCTTTTCTCCTTTAACTTATGGGTATTGAGTATTTGTCTCAGCAAGCAAAAGTAACTAAGACACTGGGTGAACTCGGGGTCCTGTTAGCTCAGCTCCCAGAGTCCTGGGATTTCCGGCTGTGACTCATATCTAGCTTTTCAGGCCTGCACTGCTTTATCATTCTTCTTGGATTGGGTGTTGAAATTTCAGAACCCAAGATTCACAGAAAATCCAAAATGCACCGAAGCACCAAAAAATTACTAAAACAGCAAAATAACACATTAATGGTTAAGCAGAAAAAAAGGTCACAATAGCTATCATTTAGTGAGTTTTTGTCTGTGTGAACTGCTTCAGATGTAATTTCATTTAGTCTTATAATGCCCATTGCACATGTTCTTATTTTTTTCTTTTACAGAAATGGAAACTAAGATTTAAAGAAATTAAATGATTTATTTAAGTCCATCCAGCAATTGAATGACAAAGGTAGGATTCAAATCTAGGTTCTGGTTGAAAATCTGCACTCTTGGTTACTACCTTGCTAGCTAGATTCTTCAACATTCAGCTGAAGAGCTGAACACAGTTTCAAAGGTAGACACAGAAAGCAGAGGCACTGACTTAAAGCATGAAGCTCGTCAAAACCATTGAGTGTGGCTTGGGGTGTCGCTCACCCAGCCCCTGAGAGGACCTCGGTTCCATCCCAGCACTGCAGAAACAAAACACGAAGCTTGAATGTGCACACCTTAAGAGGGACCTTGGTCTGGCCAGCTCAACTTAGTTTCTAAAAATTAGTAAAAATATAGCACCCCAAAGCATTCTTTAATTGTCTTTCAAGCATTATTTGACTGGCATGCCTATGACCCAGTAAGAAGGGATCCTGTCTAAATATTTTCAAGTTCAAATGTTTTCAGCTCTGTTCTCCCCCAGACACAGTAAGACAAACAAAACCCAGCCCTCCGGATGGCAGGTGTCCTTTGGGAGGAGATCAGGAGCATTTCAGGAGGTTGCCTTCTTGTGGCTGCTGCTGGCACCACTAAGCCTGCAAAGTTAAAAATGTGAATTTCTCTGGGAAGCTGAGACAGAAGAATCACAAGTCCAAGCCCAGCCTGGACATCTTAGTAACTTAGCAAGACTCTGTTTCAAAATGAAAAGAAAGAGGACTGAGGCTGTAGCTCATTGTGAAGGTCTTGGGTTCAATTCCCAGGAAAAGGGTATGGGGGGGCTTCCTAATGCTTTAAACAAGCAAACAAACTGAACTCCACAGGTGCTTAGTAATGTTTGCTCATTCTTATTTCCTGCTGAGTTTGCCTTATTCCTTAAGTAAAACCTCCCGAGGCATTTAACATGACTGCACTTACAAAAATTTAGTTTGTCTTTTGAACCAGGAATACATCTACTGCAAGAGATTTTTTTTTTTTTTTTTTTTTTTTTTTTTTTTTTGTCTAGAGAGATCTATTTTTCTGTTTTTGTTATCAGGGCCAAGAATTATCCCTGGTTGGGTTGTAACTTGGTAAACATTTTTTTCCTTTCATTAAGTATTTGTTTTGGGGGGCTGGGGATTTAGCTCAGCGGCATAAGTACCAGCTTTGCAAGCAGGCGGTCGTGAGTTCGATCCCCGGTACCAGTAAAAATGAAAAAAAGACAAAAAAAAAGTATTTGTTTTGCTTTTGATTTTGGGTTAGGGATGGAATCCAGTGCCGTCACACTGAGCACACTAAACACATGGTGTACCACAGACCCCTTCCTGTCCTCTCTCCTCCTCCCTTTCCCCTTCCTTTCCTTTTTCTCCTCCTCCTTTTTTCCCCCGTCTCCCTTTCCTCCTTTCCTCCTCCTCCCCTTCTCCCCTTTCTCTTCTTCTCCGCCTTCTGTGAACACTTTCCTTCCCCTGCCCATTCTCCACCTCTTCTCTTCTTTCTCTGTCTGGCTCAGGTTGGTATTCACAACTCTCCTGCTTCAGCCTCCCCAGTGTTGGGATTATAGCCATGCATCACCATGCTTGGCATGTTGTCCTTCTTTGAACTTTTAAAGGAAACCTACCTATTTTTATGTCAATTTTTTTTACAGCATTTTATGCTGTGTCTCCTTAGTCTCCATCTAGAGCTCAAACTGTCAAATCTAATTAGTAATGGTCCTCTGTCCCTGACTTCTGGTTTGCACCCAGTTGTGCGCTCCTTTTTGACCTATACAAAAAAGCATACTAGGGACATATGCTGTCATCTATGTGCCTCACAGTACACAATGCTCCTGAGCAGAGAGATGAGAAATGTGTGGGCTGGCTGAGTGCAGGACATCCCAGCCTCACTGCCACATTGTGCAAGCGCAATGCCACTGAGTCCTTAGTATTTGTTTTTGTCAATGTTGTAAATAGCCACGTCAGAAACTAATCCAATGAAGAAGAGATGAGGACTTGCATAACTCTAAAGCCAGTTACAAAGAATCTTTCTTACTAGCTGAGTGTGGTAGTACTTGCCTGTAATCCCAGCACTCGGGAGGCTGAGGCAGGAGGATCCGTGTGAATTTGAGGCCAGCCTGGGCTACAAAGTGAGCTCAAGGCCAGCCTGAACTACACCATGAGGCCCTGTCTCAAAAAGATTTAAAAAAAAAAAAGCTAGCAAAAGTCAGGCAGGTTGGCACATGCCTGTAATTCCAACACTTGGGAGGCTGACGTAGGAGGACTGTTGTGGTTTCAAGGCCAGCCTGGGCTACAATTGGGAGTTCAAGCCAGCCTGAATTGCACAGCAAAATCCTGTCACAAACACATGGTAGGAAAAACAAACAAAAAGTTTAATTATGATCTCAAAAAGTATAAGAAATGATTAGATCATAACCTGATACTGTTGGACAATTTGATAATTGTTAAGTACATCCAAAGCTCTAAATAAGTTACCTAAAAGTAACACAAATCTTTTTCTCAAACCATTTAACTTGGCGATAGTTAACTCATCAAGGACAGTAACAGTGCCATTTTTAGAGCCATTCTAAGTGTTTTGTTTTTTTCCCTCAAAACAAGACCAAACAAAAAACTTACAAGACTTCAAAAGGTTCCTGAAATGGTGACTAGTCTCCAAGGAGGTACAGTAGGAAATTACTGTTTGAGGCCCAGTACCTAAAACACTGCTTCAGAATTGGATGCAGTGGGCATGCACTTACGTCAACTACTTGGAAGCTGAGACCAGTTCGATGCAATTCAGTAAAACCCTGACTCCCCTCTTTCTCAAAACAAAACAACTCTGTCCTGAAAGCTCAATACATTTACTTTTTTAAAAAAACATTTATTTAGTGGTGGAAATCAAACTTAGGACCTTGTGCTTGCCAGGCAAGCGCTGTACTGCTGAGATATATGCCCAGTCCAACACATTTACTTTTTGTGTGTATGTGTATGTTTTTGAGACAGGCTCTCACTAGGCAGTTCAGGTTGGCCTTGAGCTCACTTTGTAGCCCAGGCTGGTCTTGAATTTGCAACAGTCCTCCTGTGTCAGCCTTCTGAGTGCTGAGATTATAGGCGTGCACTACTACGCTTGGCCTAGAGTTACATACTGTAGAATATATATTTATGGCTATGTATATTTTTCATGGAAATTTTACTCTCCTAGTTTCTAGGTTAATGGAAACATTTGCTTTTATTTTGTTACAAACACAAGCATTTCCAAATATCAAGCTGTATTAACATTAAAAACCAGTTGCCGTCTAAACTGGACAGAAAGATTGTGTACACAAAGATGGGTAGGCATAGTGGCATATACTTGTAATCCCAGCAGTCTGGAAAGCTGAGGCAGGGAGACTGCAAACTCAAACCCAGTCTGGGCAATTTAGCAAAAGTGTCTGAAAATTTAAAAGGATTTAAAAAAAAAAAAGGCTAGGGGATACAGCTCAGAGCAAAGGCCTTGAGTTTGATCCCCAGCACCACCACTACCACCAAAAAAAAAAAAAAAAAGGCAACAAGCAAGGAGGTATCGGCCATGCTTATAATCTAATGCAATACATTTTGTCAAACAGAGTTCTGCAGGACCAACTGCAAGGCCAGGGCCAAATGAAGAGACCACAGAACCTCAGCAACTGCACCCTGGAAAATAAAGTCAGCTGCCATTTCCATCAAACATGCCCAGCGACTGTGGATTTGAGGAATGAAAATGTTTAATATTGTTTTCATACAAACTAAAAATTTTGCTGCCCAAGATGAAAAAGTCACCAGTAATTATTCTAATAACTCACGTGTATACTAAATGTTGTTTATTATGTTATGTTATGCTTATTAATGATATCAGTGCTGGGGATGGAACTCAGGGCCTTGAGCATAGTAAACATATGCTCTACGATGGAGCTCCATGCCCAGCCAAAATGTTTCATTGAAATGCAATGAATATAAATTGTCCACTCTCCATCTAAATATCTAATTTCAATGTCCTCTACTGGCCTGAACACATGGCCTACTTTATACTTTTTAGGTTATAACTAATGCAAGATTCTCAAAATAGTTTTCTAACAGAAATGACTGATAGCACTGTGGAAAAAGACATTATTCAGAGCATTATCTATTTCATTCTTCAGTCAAGGTAACTCATCTACTTTTTAGACTTAAACTTCTAAAGAAAACTGCTATGATCTGGAGAGATTGGCCATAAAACTATTTGTATTGAAAACTTAGCCAGCGAGTCTTTAGTGAACTTCATTCATTAGCATTCTCAGTGGGAAGGTTTCCATATCTCCGTGTTCACTTTATACTTTAATTTGGTTAGTAGGTCTTTGTTTAACCGTCCTATTGAAAGGAGAACAAAGGCGGTTTGGGTGACACAGAGGAGTAATGCACTGTATTTTATCTCTGAAAAAAGCCCGATGAAGTCAGAATACTCTGATACCTCTGATTTTCTTCAGGACATTTGGAACCACAAATCAGCTGGAGGATAAAGATCCTCGCTGTACTTAACAGCAGACACCTTCAGAAGACAAACACCTTGTTGACCATAGAAATTATGCTTTGCCAGCTACCCCGGCCCAAAGGCCGATTATCACACCAGAAGAGCAGCTCAGATTCCTGCGAGTGTCTGTTTCTTAAATCCCATCTCCTCCAGTAGAATCGCTGGCCAGGATAAGTTCTTTTCCTGACTACTTTTCTTTATAAAGTTCTGATGATATTCAAATGATAGTGCTGGGTAAATGAAAACAGGTCGGGATTTCACTTACAACAGGGAAACTTCTCTCCAAAGGGAAATACTTTTCATTCCTTGGCATCTAATTCTCAGTTACAGAAGTTCCTCACATTCCTCCTGCTGGTGATTTCTTTCTCCCTCAAAAGTCAAGCCCCAATTTTCCTTACAGTTTGGGCTTCCCACAGCTTTCTCCTGACACAGGCTTTTGATTTTCCTGTTGTTTGACTTCACTTAAGGCAAGTAAGCTCACCTCCATCGCTTGGGGACATCCACGAGTTTCTACATTGCTCCTTTCCTCCACTGTTACTTTCTGGAGAATGACTATGATGAACTTTCTAACTTCGCTTTGTAACACACGTTTTATTTTCTAATCCACATTTCTTCTTGTAGTTTTTTTGAACTTGCTTGGATGCTGCTGCAGACAGCCATCCAGTAGAGGTGGAGGCCACCAATTCATTTCACCTAGGCCACTAAGCAGTTGTAAGATGGTGACAACTGTGGGTCTCTGGTGACCTGGACTAGATTCGACTCACTGACCTAGAGGTGAAAGGCTCTGTATTCCATTACTAATCCCTTGAGCCATCCAGCCTCCTGAAAATGATTCTTTGGTTTTATTACTGCAAAGACCATTTATAAAATCATGAACTGGATTTAGGAAAGCAACCATGAAATAGCGAGGGACACCAAACTGATTGAAATTCCTTAAATGTGGTATGGCTGAAGTCTCTTGGTAGGCTGGGGGAAAAGTTTTATCTAGGCACCTCCATTATTTCAGTAGCATGACCTGCTCACTTAAACGTGGAACTTTAGATCCACTGACCATGCCTCAAGGCACTAAATCCTAAAGAAAGAAAATGGAAAAGCAAACTATGAAATAGCCAATAATCTTTATTTTATACTTCCCCCGCCCCTTGTCCCTCTCCAAAAAAGCATTAATGGGTATATCTATGATTGTGAAAATATTGTATAAAGTATTTGAATGATCTCAAATTAATAAAACAAAAAACACATATCTCAACATACTTTTTGTTTTTGCAGGGACACAAAAATTCTGGCCTCTAGAACAAGGAAGGCAATGATAACCTGCACTTTTTAAAAGGTCTACTCCTTTGCAATTTCACTCCTTTGCAATTTCACATTTATGGCAAAAAAACACATTTCTGTAACCAAATAGTAAGTTCTAAAATATGATGAAGTTACACGCTAACATCAGTTGACTTGGCAGTAAAAAAAAAAAACCATCATACTTTCTATTAATATATTTGTATTAGATTCAAAGCCCGTATTCTAGCACTAGAGATCTCCATTATGTGGGGCCAAACTGGGATTATTTCAAAATCAGATAGAAATCCATGTTTATTCCAAGATGCTAAAATATGCTAATAAAGTTAAATTTGATGTTTTTACATTAAAAATAAAATATTTGTTTTACTTTCAGATACTTATAACATATAATAAATAGTGGGCAGTACAGCAATATAATAAAATTTTATGATACCCTGAAATTTGATGTTTTCTTAAAAACATATGTCATTTCAGCCTTAAAGTACAATGTCAATGAACAAATTTGTAGACATAAAACAATGTAACACAAAATGCTGCAGTTATGGGCTTTTTTAAAACTTTCATGGAAACTACATGTCCTTTTAATAAAAGTCAAGGTTTACAGAAACAAAGTAGATTGCAAAGGAAACAATTCCAAACCCTAAGCTCTGGATTTGGGATGCCTGTGTCCCTTCCAGCTCCCTGGGTCCTCTCCCCGCAAGGGCCGGGGTGCCGCACAGCTCCACACCCCTCGAGGGGAACGACTGCACCATGGCTCCTGTCCGCTAGCCCCTCTGCTTATGTACAGCACTAATTACAGACATGGCTGAAATCACGGGGGATTTCAGAGAAAGCCAGAATTAACACGATAAAAATTTTAAAAATAACTACTTCATAAATATTTATTATTTACATTAGGGAAATTTTTTAGTATGAAGTTTTTATACAAGTTGATGAAATGTACAAGCAGTGAGAAGAGACTCCAGCAGTTTAAAGAAGGGCAAAATTAAAATGCAACGAAGGTATAAAATACATTAGAATAAACAAAAATAATTTGCACAGAAGCAAACAGGACATGATAGAAACCTTTTTCTTAAAAAATATAAGGTATTTCACAAAAGCCTGAACATTTTACATGTTAGTACTAAAAACAGGGCGAGGGTGGGGGGGAGCTTCATATATTCTCATCACAAAAATATTTACCAGTACTCCTCCAGCTGGAGTTTTCTTTTGTTATGATTATCTTACTATTGAGGGAAGGAGTTGAAAACTTTACAGATTAATGATATCATCTTTAAATTACAATCAAGGCGGTTTACATTATCTTCTCATCTAACACCTTAATGAAAAGGCCTTGCAGATAATACAGGAAGTCAAAAGGGGAGACATACGGTCTTTATTAATAATACTCGTCTCTGGTAATAGAAAAACGGAGGCCGGCAGCCCCGAGACCACGCCCCTGCTGGGGTTCTGTCCTCCCGCGGCCTTGGCCCCACGGGCCAGCCTGCTCTGCAGGGACACCTGGCTTCCCTGGGCGGCCGTGCTGTCCCTATGTTCCGGGCTCATCATCCACCGGGCATGGGGAGGCAGAGCGCCCACCGCCCCTGCCGGGAGGGCAAGAACACGAAGGCCCAGCTCAAGCTGCTGCTCCGCCCGCCCGTCCTCCTGACGTCAGTGCGCTCGGTGCTTCCTCTTCTTGTGCTTTTTGTCTTTCTTCTTGCTGGCACACTTCGGGCAGAACCACTGCATCTCTTCTGGTGGTGCCGCCATTACCCCGACGCAGGGCCTACACGGCAAAGACAGAGACACGTTTCCTCTGTGTTTATTCTCCCCCACACTCCACGCCACACTGGAGCCCGAACCCAGGGCCTCCATCTCAGCAATATCCCCAGCCCTTTTCATTTGTTAATTTTGGGGCAGGGTTTGTTAAATTGCTAGTGTCCAGGCTGGGCTTGAACTTGAAATCTTTTTGCCTTAGCCTCCCAGAGTTCTGAGATTATAGACATAAACCACCATGTCTGGCCTATTTTTTTCCATCCTATATTTTCAAGACATTCTTAAATGTCTTGAAATGATGTATTTATGCCTATTCTTTTCCTTTTTATATTTTCAAATCATTTCAAAAGCCTACAATCTTGCTTGGAGTGGTACCACATGCCTGTAATCCCAGCAACTTGGGAAGCTGAGGCAGGAGGATCACTATGAGTTTCAAGGCCAGCCTGGGCTAACCAGTGACTTTATTTATTTATTTATTTTTTTTTTGTCTTTTTCATTTTTTATCGGTACCAGGGATCGAACTCACGACTGCCTGCTTGCAAGGCAGGCGCTTATGCCGCTGAGCTAAATCCCCAGCCCCTAACCAGTGACTTTAAATTCAGCTTGAACTACATAGGGAGACCCTGTCTCAAGAAACAAAATAACACGAAGTCTATGATCTATTTATCATAAATCTAAATCAAGTGGCTCTTAATTTTTGTATCACTGTTTATTGCTGTGCATGTGGATTATTAGAGAGATTAATTTCTCTTTCTTATTTGCCAGAAATACTGTAATCCTGAGCAATGGCTTTTTCTCCTGTAGATACACATGTATCATAACTGAACAGATACTGTCCTACAACTGACTGTTTTAAAACAAAGTAAGAAGATTGAATATATTTTGGTTGAGTTTGTTCAGTTTTGAGGAACTGCAGATGAGGCTTAAAACAGATGAATCTGGGCATGGTAGTGCATGCAAGTAATCTCAGTAGTGGGGAAGCTGAGGCAGGAGGATCTGGGCTATACAGCAAGACCTAATCTCAAAAACAAAAAGAAAAACACCAAACAAACCCAATCCCCGACCTTACAAGCTGTCTTTATCTGTGTGGTTTGTGCCAAGCCTACAAAACATCATCTGTAATGATACCATCAGGTACCACAGCTCTATAGAACAACAGTGGAGAGGAGGAAAGGACAGGCCTATGTCACCTCTTGTTTATTTTACAAGGATAGATAACCTAATTAAAATAGTTATACTTTAGGCTAAATAACAACAGTTTGAAGACTTGGTTTCTGCAATTAATCTCAACGGTCGAAAGCACTAATCTGCAGAATACCTCCATGCACTGAGCTCTCCTGAGCAGGCAGCAGCAGCCAGTGTGGCTGTCTGTGCTGGGACACTCACCAGTGGTACCAGTCGTCACAGTCGTCACAGCCGATCATCGGACTCCCATCATCAGGTTTGTTACACCCAGGACAGATCCAGATCTGATTTCCCCACTCGTCTCGGATCTGGGGAGAGATCAGGGATGGAATGGGAAAGAGAAGCAAAAAGCAGCCAGGTAAGAATCACTGCTGCATACTAAAAGCCTACAAACTAACAAATTAAGCTTAAAAAAGTAGGAGAGTTAACACTTCAATGCTATGATCATGGTCATCACTGCTTTAGACTCAGGTGAAAAAGAAAACAGCTACTAAGTATTCCACAATAAGACATTTCTAGTGAATATTCTACTCTTGTGTGTATATCATAAAACCCCAAGTATTTAACAATGTCTCTAAACAAAATGACCTACAAATTCATAAAGATCTGGGTCTTTATGGCAGTAATAATTGGTATTTTTGAGCACAACAAAGTAGGGTTTCCTCAATCACATTCGCAGGCATGGGATTAAATATATGGCAAATGTGCATGTATCCCCTTATTACTCATTAGCCAAACCCTTCTCTTGAACCAGCTGATAAGATCAAGGATATAAAAGAGTTGTTACTAAGTAACTTTCCATTCCCTTTATGACATTTTTAGAAAAGTACAATCAACTAAAGGGCAAATGAAATAAGGAGCTCAAGAGGCCAGAGAGCTACATATTTAAACATTATTTTGATACAAGTAGTGCATGCCCCCACTTTATTAATTTGGAAGTTCTAAACAGGAAGCATCTCTAATTTACCATTTCCTCAAATTTTACACTGAAAAAAAAAAAAACAATCTGGAAGAATTCCACAATTCTATGATGTGAGCACTGAAAAACAGCATGAAGTAAAAACTAAACCACAGTTTTCACACTAATTTAGCACACAATTTCATTTCACTTATTTTGCAAGGTATGGACTCTTCCTGTACATTTTAAAATATAACACAGACTAGATATGCAAAAGGGATGACTTCTCTGTGTGCGAGGAGGCACTGAGGGCACAGGTGTTTCACTCCACCGTCAGGTTTACTTAAGTCTACTATTTTTGAAACTCTACAAAGGCAAACTCCACTGACGATTTCTAGAGGCAACTGGAGCAGGAGTATCTCTGTGCCCTCTGGTTTCAGAGCAGGTATGACACAGGGAGAACCAGCAGTCATAGGCGCCAGCTGTCTATGGCCGCAGGCGGGGCTGCTGCTGGTCGACCTTTCTGGAAATCAGCAGTGTGTGACTCTGCGCTACAAGAAAACACTGCCACAGCACCCAAAACAATGCCAGGCACTTCACAGTTTACATGTTCTTTTAAACACACTCCTTTACTTAGGCAGTGGAAAAGAAGCTTTGGGATAGGGTAAGAAGTGGGAAATGAGTTCCAACATCACGATGAGGCACAGACAGAACCAGCCTTTTTGCCTAATTGCAATCTGTCCCTCTAGCCACAGTGTCTCTCTAGGAATTAGGTTTTCAGCCCCACTGTCTATTCCATTTGGACCCATCTCGGTGGACAATCCACTAGACAGCCAAAGTTTTCAAGCTAGATGACAGCACAGAGACCACTGCAGCTATGGCAGATCCCTTCAGCACAGATAAACAGATGGAGGCAGAGGGGCAGGCAGATCAACTTGCCTCACTGATGGTGCTGCTGCCACAGTCAGACACACAAAGCAGCTGGTCCTTGAATGAATGACCAAGCTGATGATCACAGCTTTTTTATAAATCACATTTTTAAAAAAATTTTGTCTTTTTCGTTTTTATCGGTACCGGGGATCGAACTCATGACTGCCTGCTTCCAAGGCAGGTGCTTATGCCACTGAGCTAAACCTCCAGCCCCCACATTTTTTATTCTTTGTCAATTTAATATTTTTCTTTTATTTTCATGTCTATATCCTATGAGTACATACAAGATTTTCTTTTATGCTTGTTGGTATTATTGTAGTCTCATAATAATTTACTTACATTTCCTTCTGAACTCCTTTAAGCAGTGTGATACACAGTTTAGAATAATAAATATCACGAGTCCAGTGTCTACTCCCAAAGGCCAGCATCATCACTAGCCAAGGGCATCACTGTAGGCAGAGCTGGGAGTCACGGCAATGTCAATGCCTCCACTCACCCAAAATATTTGGTAAGCCAGGTGTGGTGGCGCACGCCTTTAATCCTAGCACACGGCAGGTTAAGGCAGGAGAACTGCTGTGAGTTCCAGGCCAGCCTGGGCTACATAATGAGTTCAAGGCCAGCGTGGACTACATACGGAGACCCTGTTTCAAAAAACTAACAAAATAAAACAAAAAATTTATTGTCTGTTCATGTGTCACTTTACATGGCCCATAGAACATAAAAGCACTCCATGACTAGACTGAATTTAGTGTCTGAAGAGATCGGATATTAAACATGGGAAAATACCTAAAACCAGTCTCTGGACAATGTGGGCTCATTTAGCCTGGTGGGTTTTCTAATCTGAATTTATGTGTGGGTGCTCAAGAAATTGTGGCCTAAAAGATCATTTCCAGTAAATGCATGTTAGCCAGTACAATATAGATATTGCTATAATTCAGAGATACCAGCTGACTCATAAAATGTATATTATGTGAATTATACTTATAAGTGAATAATTAAGAAATTTTTTTTTTTTTTTTTTTGTCTTTTTGAGATAGGGTTTCACAATGCAGTTCAGGCTGACCTTGAACTCACTTTGTAGCCCAGGTTGGGTGCAAACTTGCCACAGTTCGCCTGCCTCAGCCTCTCAAGTGCTGTTTTTTTGAGACAGAAACTTACTATATAGTTTAGGCTGGCCTTAAACCTTGGCAATCCTCCTGCTTTAGCCTCCTAAGTATTAGAATTACACATGTGCACCATGAGACCTGGCACTGATTAAATACAGGATTTATGTATCACTATTTGCATATGTAGTCACTGATATTGCTGCAGACAGGTATACAGTCATATTCCAAAACAATATAAAAGTAATGAAAAACAATGCTTTGACATATTTATGTAGACTGAGTATGAGAACATAGTAATACAACATTTTTTTTGGTACCAGGGATTGAACTCACGACCTCACACTTGCCAGGCAGGCACTTATGCTGCTAAACTAAATTCCCGGCCCATAATACAACATTTTAAAGCCAAATGGAATGAAAATACTTTTCTAATCATAAGCACTTGAGCCTGAGATTCAATAACGATGTGAAGCAGTTCTTGGTAATTGATATTTCTTTGACACCATCAGGAAGGCACAAAGCGGGACAGCACGTACCACGTAAGTGCTGACAGTCTCAGTCACCACACTCCGCACGGGCGCCTTGGAGCTTCCTGCTGCCGCCAGGGCAGGAGCCAGAGATGGCATCAGAGCGGGGCACGCTGCTGCCTGGGGCAGGAGTGGCAGCGGCAGTGGGGTGGGGTTCATGTGCACAGGGACTGCGGCTGGTGTGGGAGGCGGTGTCTTGGGTCTATTCAGAGAAGGTGCTGGTTTAGCCTCCGGGGCTGACACCACTTTGCTGATGACACTGCAAACATGAGAGAAAGAAGTAAAAGTTAAAATAGGACAATGGGGTCAAATCATATGTTTTAAAAAGTATCACAAAAGAGCTTCTTCTAGTAGCAAAATGTTTTGTTTGGTTTTTGTTTTCAAGCACTTTGGGAGGCTGAAGCAGGAGGAGTGCAAGTTCAAGAGCAGCCTAAACTATAAGTGAGATCCTAACTGAGCAAGAAGGCCCCAGATTCAACCACCAGCCACTGAAAAACAAACAAACAAAATAATAACTGTACCAAGGCTGAGGATGTTGTATGTTCCAGGGTCTGAGTGTCACACCTAGGATGGGGTGAGGGAACTTCAAAACCTTTTCTGACAAAGTGGAAATAAAAAAAGCTGTATCAGAAGGTTCTGGTGAAAATCTCAAGACAGAGAGACTTTACAGTATGCACAGATGTAGTGTTAATGCAGGCGTATATTCATGGCTGTTGCTTGTGACAATAACCAAGCTGACAAAAGGAAAGTGAGAACATAAAACACAGAACAAGACAAACAGCACATAAGGCAGATTTTAACTCTAAATAACAATAACCATGTCACACACACGGTCTAAATGATCCAATTATCAGACTGAGTAAAATGGTGAAACCCGAATGTATTTTATTTATGAGACAGGCCTAACAACAGAAACACCGCAAGAGCTACAAAAAGATGCACAAAATATAAAGCAATACTACACAAAGCAAACTTCTAAAGAACTACCAGTGATAATGACAGAAGGTTCCGATGTGCCAGGAAGGTACATAATAATATAACCTCAAAATGTATGACAAAAGTGTCTGTAAGAAACAGAAAGTTACAGTGGAGATATCAGCCTAACTCTCTATGTAACTGACAGAATAAATGTTCATAAAAACCAACGACACAAAGGTTTGGGGGCTAGGGATACAGCTCAGTGACAGAACATTTGCTAGGAAGCCTGAGAAGTGCTGGGTTTGATTCCTAGCCTTGGGGGGAAAACGATATAGAAGGCTTGGACAACAAAAATAACCAAACTGGCCCAATGGCTATTTTAGATTTGGGAGAGGGTTCCAGGGGATTGAACCTAGAACCCTGTGCATGCTAAGCTCGAATTCTGTTACTGGGGATACTTCTAGGCTTTCACAATTATTTTAAAACTCTGTATTTAACCAATGCAGAATATTTTTCCCAGAATATACTGTGTACTGAAAAACAAACAAACAAACAAACAAACAAACAAAAAAACCAAAAAACACCTCAGCAAACTTCATAAGGTTGAAAAATGATTTGAATAATTTTTGTATATACTTGTTAATTTTGCTGCATGGATAATTTTGTGAAGAAATGGAAAGCTCTTTGTTTTAATTGCTCTATCCTCACTATCTAACATGCTAATTATTTAGCAGGCACCTGATAAATCTGAACAGATTTTACTAATCAAACATAAACACAAAATCTAGTCCCAAAAGTAGTGACAGTCTAGATAAAACAACACATTTACTTTATTTTTCTAGCCAATCAAGATCACAGGAAAAATAAACATAAGCTCTATGATGTGAGATGGTAGGGAAAATACAGAGCATGAATGAAAGGAGAAAAAACGGAAGTGAAGGAATGAAACATTTGGGCTAGGAAGCTGGGAGACAACTCAGCCATTAATGAAAAGAACTGAACAAAAGGAGGGCAAAAGAAGGAAATGGCACTGTGCTCTCCGTGTGACTATAAGTGAAAAACGCCTGAGAGCTGAGTGAAGAAGAGTTCTTAAAGGAAAACCCCAGGGCTGACAGAGGGAGTCAGAAAGCTACCTACAAACAGCCTGTTCATCATTTTGGTTCAGTTTTACCTTTCGTGAGCTATCTTGGTGGAAAGTGTTTCTTAGAGGGAAAGCCTGAATCTATTGTCTAAAATTATGGATATTCATGGGCTCTAATACAATGATCATCTGAAACCGAGAATCAGCTCAATTGTGAGTTGTAAAATGGGATAATTTGGCTTGTCTTGTGTGTGAGTGTGTGTGCGTGTGCACATGCGTGTACAGTGCTGAGGATCAAACCCAAAAGCCTCGGGGATGCTTGGCAAGAGTGCTACCGCTGAGCCACGTCTCCAGCCCCTTGTCTTTTCTTTTTTGAGACAAGGTTTGAGTATGTTTCAAGCAGGCCTCAAACTTGCTATGTAGCCCAGGCTGTCCCTGAACTCTCGGTCCTTCTGTTCGAGATTTCCCAGTGCTGTGATTACAGGTGTGTGCCACCATGCCAGGCAGACATCGTATAATTGGGGTTATATCACAAACCATAAATCCTACAGTGCTTTAAGACTGGTAAAATAAGACAAAATAACACACAATGTGCCTTGGATTTTCTTTTCTATTTTTGGTACTGGGGATTGAACTCATGACCTCGTGCTTGCCAGGCAGGAGCTTGTGCCCCTGAGCTAAATCCCCAGCCTATCCCCTGGATTTTAAGGAAGACAGTGACTTCACTACACAACCATTTTGTATAGCACAAAATACCATAAGCAAAGTTAAAAGATAAAATAAAGAAAATTATTTGCAATGTGCAAAGAAATAGAAAGTATTCATTTAATTAAAAGAAAAAACTAACAGTCTTACTTAAAATATGTCAAAGAACGGAAAGCAAGGAACAGAAGCAAAGAACAGTAGTAGGTGGGAAAAACATTCTGTCTTCACAGCAGTCAAAGATACCAATGCATCAATACAAGGCCTTTTTTTTTTTTTTTTTGTATTGGGGATTGAATCCAGGGCCTTCCCCGACCCGCACCCCTTTTCTTATTATTTTGAGATAGCATCTTGCTAAATTGCCCACGCTGAGCTTGAACTTGTGCTCTTTTGACATCAGTCCCTAGAGTAATGAGATTATAGACGTGCCACCACATTTAATGAGATGCCTTTTTTCCTCTTTAAGATGGCTTTTTAGAAGTAAAGACCAAAAAAAAAAAAAAAAAAAAAAAAAAAGTAAAGACAAAAAGATCAACACTACCTAACTCTCAAGATTGGGGAATAGAAGGGGTGGTGACACAGTATTTCAAAATGGCTATCAAAACCTTAAAAATATATCGGCTCTTGACTATCCACTCTATTTCTAGAAATTTGCCTTGAGACAGCAGACAATTTTATATAAGGATACAAAGAGAAAAACATTACTTTCAACTTAGTTTACAATTGTCAAAAAATTTTAAAACTAGAATGATTATAATTTAAAATACTCCACTATAGAGGATTGGTTACATAAATCATGACCAAAATATCATGCTTTTCTTGGAAGTGGTCACGCACACACACACATCTAGTCCCTTCACAATACACTTATTTCTTAAAAGTTGTAGATTATATGCATAACAGATTCTAACTTTTGCATGAAATAAGAAAGCAGACAAAGAAGCTGAAAGTGGTGGTGCCGCCCTGTAATCCCAGCACTCAGGAGGCTGAGGCAGGATGACTGCCATGAGTTTGAGGACAACGAGGGCTACATAAGAGAATTCACGGCCAACCTTCATTAACCACATAGTGAGACCCTGTCTAAAAAAAAAGAGAAAGCAGATAAGAATGTGCGAGTGTATTTTTTGAAAGAAATTCAAAAGAATATATACCAAAATATTCAGAAATAGCCTCTATAAAGTGGAATTACAGATGACGTTCAAATTTTGGTTTATCTATAATAACATATATAACGTGTAATGAAGATAAGAAAAAAGTTAAAAAAATTGTCATAATGGATACATTAAAATGTCATTGAGAATTTAAAATGATACTTTGAGTTGTACACATAATTTCCTTGCTTACATATTTATTATACTTTATTAATTTACTAGGAAAAAATGATGCTTTGGCTAAAGCCTTTTAGATAAATTACCATGGTCTATTCCTAAATTTATGGAGTAAATCCTCAAGCTAAATCAAAGAGTCCCACAATTTACTGTATCTAAATTGCCAGAGATTGACAGAGATTGACAACAAAACAGCAAAGCGGAGAAAACAATGAACCTCATATAACTATGCTATTTTAAAAACATAATTAAAATAATAAACTTGAATGGCCTCTAGATATTGTAAGGTAATATACTCATACCTACACATATGTATATGTATCTCTATATATCTATCTATATACACATATTATAGTTTTCAAATCGTACGTATGTATGTAGTAGTGCCAGGGATAGAAGTGGTTCACACATACTAGGCAAATGCTCTACCACTGAGTTACATCCTGAGCCTTTTGCCATTTTTTGCTTTTAAGGAAGGGTCTTGTTGAGTTGCTCAGGCTATCCTTGAACTTGTAGTCTTTTGCCTCAGCCTGCTGAGTAGCTGGGATTATATAAGCATACCACCATAACCAGCCTAACATTTTTTTTTGAGAAATAAAAGGAAAAATCATTGCAGTGAGCACTTTGTCGACGAGGAAAACTATTGTAATTCTTTGTTTTCAAAGAATACGATTGACATTGTTTAGGCACTAAAATGATTCATTTTTGCAACTCTGGAAATTCCAGAGAAAATTAACTGGAGTTTTAGCTATTGTGATTTTACCCTCTAAGTGACTTGTCATAACTGAATACATGGTTTTAAACTATTTTTAGCATTAACAGTACAACATAGTTTCTTATCCCCGGTGGGATAAACTGTCAACATTTAATCGAATATGATCATTATAAAAGTAATTCTGGATTCCACCGGGCACCTCACTGCCACTCTTTGTGGTTCTATACCTACAGACAGTGCTTTGCTTCCTGAAGTACTCTCCTGAAGTATCACTTTTTCCCTCCCATTTAACTGCATCGTGCATTCCCATCGAGAGCTGTAAGCAGCATGCAGTGTCTGGGGAGAAAGCAATACTGCCCACAGCTGTGCCCACGATGGCTCCGGACTGCTAACATTACAGCTTTGGGAAGATTTGGTCATAGTTCCCTAACTGCTGTGAACACTGGCATTATTCATACAAACATGCAGGAGGAGGGATTTGAGCAGGATTTCTTTCCCTGTTTCCCCACCACAAAACAGTGAAGTAAACAGAATGGGTCATGAGCAGCTTGGCCTGTAACGCAAACTCACAGCTTGACAAGTCAATAGAGCCAGTCCTGCCTGCCCAGACCCAGAGCCTCCAAGGTTAGGGGCAAACACAGTTTGGATATGTTTTTCACAGGGGGTTTAATGCTTCTCATTATTCAGCTATTGTGTGCAAACACTAGGAAACCAGTGATCTAAATTATCAAGTCCAAAGAACTAGTTACTAAACTGCAGCAAAGTTCAAAAGTTCCCCACAATGGCTTACTTATTTACCCCTAAGAGTGAACGGCCATTTTTAAGTGGTCACAAAATGATACCATAGGTAAAAACTATTTTACTTGAATTTTCCATAATCTTCTGAAAAGGCAAATTTTTCAATGGAGATAAACTGCTCAGGCCAGGGGTTTAGCTCAGCAGCACAGCATCTGCCTGGCAAGTGTAAGGTCCTGAATTTGATTCCTGATACAAAAAAAAAAAAAAAAGAGAAACTGCTCAAAAAAAAAAAAAAAAAAAAGCTTCTTACACTACAATTTACATTTCTTTTTTCAGATCTAAATTTCTTTTTTTTTTTTTTTTTTTGTCTTTCTCATTTTTATCGGTACCGGGGATCGAACTCACGACTGCCTGCTTACAATGCAGGTGCTTATGCCGCTGAGCTAAATCCCCAGCCCCTGAGATCTAAATTTCTAATCAACCTCAGAAACACCATTAGAAGACCTTTAGAAGACCTTTAAACACCTTTAGAAGCTGATTCTGTATTTTAAACTAACCTTTCCTCACAAAACATAGAAAAATAAAATTACAGAGGTCCCACAGTAACACTACTAAAAAACCTCTTAGTTGAGTTAGTAATATTTGGGCCAGTCTTCATAGTTTTGTTTTGCCAATTTTACTAAAAGCCCTGAAATAGCTGGGAACAGGGGTATAATCCTTGCTATTCAGGAGCTTGAGGCAGGAGGATGGCAAGTTTGAGGCTCGCCTGGGCAATTTAGAAAGACCCTATCTTAAAAAAAAAAAAAAAAAAAGACAGACTGAGGACTCAGTGGTTTCTGGGTTCAGTCCCAGTACCACTGCCACCACCACCATCCCCAGAAAAAAATCAAAACAAAGCATAAAACTCTAGAAATATCAAGTCCAAATATGGTAGCCAGGCAGCCTTTAGGATACTGGGTGTCCTACTGTGCCCTTCAAGGCCAGGCCATAAAACACTTAAGTCTCCCTTTAACAGGGAGACTGCACTGACAGGTCCAGAGCCAGATGAAGTTGCTAGCACAGATGCCTCAGGGACTTCCCTTCCTGGTGTGCGCTGGCGTGGATTTGCCAGCCTCAGCCTTGGGAGGCTTCAGGACAATAGCAGTCCTGGTCTGTGACTTGGTGAGACCCAAGCCTCAAATTGCTGAAGAAACTGCAAATGAATCACCAAGTTTAGGGATCATTTGTTGGGTGGAAATAGAAAACTTCATACATCAAATATTCAATTTCTCTACCTTAGGTATATGAATAAATATTCAGAATTTGGAAGGAATTATATTTTAGAGAATCAGCACTTAAGATGCCAGTTGTATCACAGTCATTTCCATATTTTACATTGATCAAATACCCAAAGACAATTATGAGAATCAGTTTTATGTTGATTCTTCAAATCAATCATTATTCCTTATTCTTCTTGATCCTCACAGCACAAATTCTAACATTCACATAATTATAAAACAACTATAAATGGATTTAATTCAAGCTCATGGCTTGCCTCTTGAATATTTACATCATCTCATAAAACGGGTATTTTATCTTGTCATAGCCCAAGTACATATCAAGTAGCAAACATTTTATCTTTTAATGCAGGCATGACCTATTTGAAAAATGAAACAAATTGCATGAAGTAATTAGAGAAAAACATTTTTTCAAGGCAGAGCCCTGAATGATTATAGTTCTATTGTCAAATGTTCAAAATCTGTAAAATACCCTAAAAGGACATCATACTTAGATAAGCAATGAATAATGCACATTTCCTCATATTTGTAAAAAGATACACTAGAATGATAGTAGTAATAGTAACAGAAACCAAATGGTAGCTTACAAGGTGAGGCATGGACAGGGGAAAGGAAAGTGCTGGAAGCGAGACCTTTCGGAATACCTCTGGTCACCCCGCTCCAGCTTTCAGTCAGGTAAATGATCTACATATGCAGAAAACTAAATTTAAAAATTTGCCTTGGAAATGAAAATAAACAGAAATGAATGAACTTCAATGTATATCTATCATGCTGGAGCAAAAAATCACTTTAGGTGCCTTTAGAAGCCATTTTGTTTACACATCCATAGTAGAATTTATTTTTATTTATTTATTTATTCTGTCTTTTTGAGACAAGGTCTCACTATGCAGTTCAGGCTGGGCTTGAGCTTACTTTGTAGCCCAGGTTGGTCTTGAATTCACAACAATCCTCCTGTCTCAGCCTCCTGAGTGCTGGAATTACAGGCATGCGCCACCACACCCAGCTCTCCATAGTAAAATTTAAAATCAAATACTGGAAAAAAAATTCTTAAATCTCATCCAACAGTCTAGTAAGCACTAACAGAGCTATTAATTTTAGAATACTTTATATAATCCCTGTAAAATAAAGCAAATAAATAAGTATGCTAATGCTATTATTATCACTCATGAGTCCTAATATTAGAGACACAACAATAAATTCAAGGAAGTAACAGTAATGTTAGGCCTAAATTGAATATAAACTTATTTCACATATTTTTATTTCCTAATTCTGTCCTTTGCAAAGGTTTAGAAGCAATGATATCCCAGCAGTAATGAGCACCTCTAATGTCACCTCTAATTATGATTTCTATTAAACTTTCCCAACTAAAAGGAATCAATGTTCCTTGAAGGAATGGCTAAATCCACATCCATGCAAATATACAAGTATAAAGAGAAAGCTCTACAAGATAAATTTAGACAATTTTGTAACAAAAAAATTATAAAACATAATTTGAGTGTGTGTCAAGATTTACAGGCAACATGAAGAAGTTACTGTTGGTCAAGATGGGACAATTTGAACATGAAAAAGAAGTAAGAGGAAAGAAAGAGAAGGAGAGGAGGACTAGGGAAGAAGATGAAGGAAGAGAGACCAACTCCTTACTAATAATGATCATTTGATACAGTGATCTATGGTATCAATCTCATCCATTTCCTGTCCTCAAGAATAGCAAGAAAAATTGAAGAATTAATAAGCATTTATTCTACCTTTTGTGAATGATCTGTATTTCAGAGTATGCAAAATGGTAAACTTTCGAGTATGGACCAGGTATTGGATAAAAGCTAGCAACTATTCATATATTTTATGTATAATAGCATTATGATTATATAAGACAATAGCCATACTGTTAGATCTGCATATCAAAATGTACAGAGGTGAAAGGCTATTTGGCTTGGATTTGCTTGAAAATGCTACATGACAAGAAAGGATGCAAACAGATCAGGGCAGATCTGTAACAAAATTTTGATAATTCAGTCAATATGAAGTCAAGCTTAGAAAAATCCAACATTAACACTTCAAAATATATTAAATGAGCACATATGCTGTATATGTACATGCTATACTCCTATGAGCTTTTCAGTGTCACTGTCTGTGGAACGGTCTAACATTATATATTGAATAATAAAGTGATCTTCCAAAATGAAAGTGAAGAGGACTTCAATAATTGGTTTAAAAACATGTGCAATGGCTAAATTGTAACATATGAGATAAAAGTATATATTTTCATACCTCAAGGAAATTACAATCCACAATAAAATATTTAATAAAAATAATTTTATTTCTTTGGAACACAAAGAAATTTTACGAAAAAAAAAGTATTCATTAAAAAAGTGAGCTACGAGTGGTGGTGTATCCTTGTAATCCCAGTACATGGGAGGCTGAGGCAGGAGGATCACTGAGAGTTTGAAGTAAGCGTGGGCTACATAGTGAGTTTAGAGCCAGCCTGAACTATATAGTGAGATTTTGTCTAAAAAAAAAAGGTGCCCACTGGGGTCTGAGGATAACAAAATTTCTAACATAACAAAATTTCTAAAATTTTCTGAGTCAAGACAAGACTTTATTCCACTGACTTAAGACTCACACTTAATATCACTCTAAAAGAAAGAAATGGAGTAAGAGAGAACAGGTCATGATAGCTCTTAATCATTTAAAGACCTGAAAAAGCATATATTCAACAAGTCAATTGCAAATCAAAGGATTTAGTTGTGAGTTTGAGCAAGCTGCTTGAAATTCTAGCCTCTTGTATCCAAGTATTTCCTAGTGTCCTCTGACTTCCAGGATCTGGAAGGCCAAGACGGGTTTCAGCTGGGTCAGAAGGGTAGTGAATACGCACGGAGGTCAGCTGCACTCTTCCCTTCTGGAGGACTTGGCCAAGTGACTTCAAGGGAAGTTGCTCTGCACAGCTGTCCCCTTCTGCTGTACCAGTGCAGGGGCACTGCAGTGTCACTTACCCTGAACTGACTGGTAATCTCGAATTATTTTAAGTTGGATGTTCATTACAGGGTCCATAGGCTGAATAACCAGATGCTAAACAATCTAAGAAAGAGTTATCTCTCTTCTTTTTGCTTCTTTACAATTACATAATGACAATACTTTAAAGCACATGTGCTGATGAACAGATGTTTGCATGCATAAATAGGTCACACTAGAAAGGCCAGAAAAAAGCAGCAGAGGCAATTCAAGGTTTATCTGGTCAACTTTGAAAGTGGCCTAAATTTATAAGGCGAAAGTGAAATTCCCTTGTATTTGTTATTGGCCAAATAAATAGAACAATGAAAACAATAAGAAAGAAGAATGTGGCCCTTTACCATTATGATTTTGACTTAATCATTTCATTCATCTTAGCTCAAAGCAAATGAGCCTAATAGTATTAACTACTCTCAGCATCCCTTTCTGTTTTAGCAGAACTCATATGTCTATATACAGATTAATTAGTATTGATCAATGGGTCATAATGCACATTCAGAAGTACTCGACAGTTAATCTAAAATGAAAACTACAATAATCCTTTAAATATATACAAAATTTCTACTAAGTCACATACATACATAGCTTTTAAAATGTAAGAGACCAAAAGACCTAAACAAAATAGAAGTAGAGAAATAATTTAAGAATGGGCATATGCTTGCCTGTCAATGCAGCACCAGGTGCCTCTGGCTTGCGTTCAGGCTTTCTCTCCTCCATTCAGTCTATCTGGTTCCATGGCTTCACCCTACCCTCGTTCAAGCTGGATGCGTGAACTGGCCCAGCTGCTCACACCCCCATGAGCACACCAACTGCTTAAGGCTGGACCCAGGATCTTTGCAGGGCCATTGAAAGGCTGCTCTGGGACTTGTAAGTCAATCTCCTCCAGGTTGAAAAATGGTAGAAAATACGCTTCATTAAATTCACAACAGACTAGCAGCTGGGGCAAAGCTAAGCTTGATGTATTATATTCTATATCTATAAAATGTTTGGAGAAAACTATACAGTGACAAAAACAATAAGAAGAATACTGACAGCTTTTTTCACATAAACATCTTTTATTATGCTATTCATCTAAAATTTTTTTTTAAGTGCAGAGCACAAAAAATATACTAGAAATTTACAGAAGCACATATGAAGCTTTGTGCATGTGCACATACACACACACAGAAAAAAGAAGGGAAGAAATTCACAATAGATAACTGGTTTTCAATGGGATTACTACTTTGCTTATAATAGTACACTGATCTTAAACACTTTGTTTTAAGCTGGCCATGGCTGTGCACACTATAATCAAAACACTTGGGAGGCTGTGGAAACAGGAGTGCTGGGCTACATAGGCAGTTTAAGACCAGCCTGAACTACGTAGCAAGACTATGTCTTAAAAAAGCAAAAGCAGATTTCACTGCTTTGTTCTGTTTTATCCTCTTTAAAATAAAAGCAAAAACAAACAAAACTGTTTACAAATCTGATACAAAAAATGAATAAACTGAATATTAATAAAATGAATATTTCCCACGAACATTTCCCAGATGATGAAAGAATTCTAAGGCACAAATACTATTACAAAGAAAGTAATTACTTGTAGTATTAAATAGATATGAGCAATGCAGTCAAAGAAAAATTCATCTGAGCTAGAGATATTGTCAAAGACTAACAGATTTCAAAAAATATCTGGGAATAGCCTGAGTAATTATGTGAGGTACAGTACTTTAAAACTAAAGGCTTCCCTAAAAGGAAGGATTTCTACAAAATGCATGCACGGGTCTATGAGTTTTCCATGTGAAATTATTAGTAGTTACCCTAAGTCTTATTGAATTTTAGAACCATCAGATTTACTAAATTCTTCTTTTATATAGGATGGCTTATTACTGAAGGGAATTTTAATTGGTATAATGTTTGGATGGCATTTGGTATACTAATTTAAGAATTTTAAATATTCACATTCTTTGATTTAGCAATATTTGAACAAATGTATATGTGTGAAAATGTTGTTTATGTTATTGAAAAATCTGGAACAACTCAAATGATTAAATATATGGGAACAAAAGGATACCTAAATTATTCCATAGCAGTAAAAATGTACTATGTCATAGGTAGAGCAAAATACCCATGGTCTATTATTAAGGGGCTGGGGAACAAAAAGAAGTTGTAGAAGAGTATATCTAATATACTCCTAAATTTTTTTGTTTTAAATATACAAAGAATCATTAGCAGTGGTTATCCTTAGGAAAGGATGGGGTTTGGGATGGGGGAAAAATTTGCTAAGTTACACATTTCTAAACAGTTGTTTTTTTAAATGTAAAACATAGATTGTGTATTATTTTTGAAACCAGAAAAAAAAAGACTTAAATGTAAAGCCAAACACTTCCACATTTAGTCGTACTTGTTCAAAATGTTTTCTTAAAAGTCCCTTTCTTTTTTATACTTGAATTTATCTAAAATACACAAAAGAACACAGGTTAACACCTTAATGAGAAGCACTTATCTTTAAAGTAAATGATCACAGCATTAAAAAAAGGAAAATATATAGCTAACATTTACTGAAGGACTATGTTGTCCTAACCATGAGTTTAACTAATACTCTTACATAATTCCCATTAAATTCTAGCTGTAGTTATGGTAGTACACTGTTCCAGTTGCCTCAGGAACCTGAAGCAGGAGGATGGTAAGTTCCAAGCCAGTCTGGGCAATATAGCAAGACCTTGTACTTATTTAAAAACAAAACAAAGAAATTCTAGTTCCAAACATCCTGCCCCAAGTACCTTTGCCCGTGCTGAGTTACAGAACCTTGTGAATAAGGCTATGAGCGTCTTCTCCTTGTTTGGTACTACTGACCACTTACTTGTGTCTAAAAAGAGAGAAGTTATCCCAGTCTGAAGACGTGATATGAAAGTTACAAAATGTTGAGATTTCAAGTGGAGAGCAAAGAGCAGGGTCTTTCTCTTCCCACTGTTTGGTTCAGTTTGGGAAGCTAGGGAAGCATATCTTATTTTTCAAGCTGTGCAGTTTGGTATGACAAAACAGAAATAAAAATCTCCCAATTATGCTAGATAGTCTTTGGCTTCTTTCATATTACCCCAAGGCCTGTAATGGCTTGAAAGTGGAAGCTCTGCTCTCATCAACAACATATAAGAAACATAAGAAAAACCAGCTTGAGGCATATAATAGTGTTTTGGAAATTTGGAATGATGTTTGAGGTCAGTGGTCCACCCGAGCAAAACTTTCCAGAAGGTAAGTGGGCAGACACAAGAATCATGCGGAACAATCTGAGCTGGCAATAAAAGAGTTGGGAATCATTGTGTATAACTGAGACGCAAAGATGAGTAAGTACATTTAGGATGAAAAACAGAGCAAGTGACTGGGGGCAAGGAAGAAACACTGGTAAAGAAAAATAAAAGGCACAGTAGGGAAACGTCTCAGATAAATACACCATCAGTAACGTACCCAATACAGCAGGAAAGATTAATATAAGGGCTCTGGCATGTTCTCTGGATCTGGGAACTGGGCTGCATTCAATGATTTTAGTGAGAAAATGCAAAACAGTTTCTAGGGCAGAAATCAAAACACAGTCCATTTAGGAGTGAAGAACTGGAAGAAAAGTATGTTTAATGAGTAAGTTCTGAGAAGCCTGGAAGGGAAGAGGAAGTTATACACCTTTTTTCTTATGTACAGGGAAGCCCTAGTGAAAAAAGCAAGTTTATTACTGGAGAAGGCTGAAGGAAAAATGCACCAAAGGGGAAGAACAGAAAGACAGAGAGGAGACAACAGAGGCGGGCAGGGCTGAAGTGTGCACAGGAAGGGCCTCAACAGAGGCTCAGCGGCACCCTCTCAGGACCTGCAGGATGAGCTGGGCGGGACACCAGTACTCTCGGAGCCCCAAACTGCAAATCCAGACAACCAGGAGGTAATGCAGCTCATCGGTCCACTTGCAACGACAGCGAAGATCCACAATTCTAAGTCCCACAAGTCCCATGGTGAAATGAATTTTATCCACTCTATAAGCTACAAAGGTGGGTGTGTAAGTGTCTGAATGTACTATGGACCTAAAAACTGACAGGAAATAATAGAATTGGAAGAATTAAAATGTTTTGTGTTGTTATGATAATGAGAGTACATAAGTGTTTTCATCAGTAGGCACATATTCTTTTTAAATGCCACAAGTGTGAGTAGTTTGATCTTTAGGCGAAATTATAATCAGATAGTATCCAAAAGGTTACCATGATACAGCTAAATTATCTCTGCCTGTCACAAGTTAAAGAACATTTAAATTCTGGAAGTTCACATCAGCTTTTTCCAGATAACAAATCTTAAGTACCCTCTGATATTCAGTCAATTAGTGATCTTGGGCCTTGATAACACTGCAAAGAGAAAGTTTCCAACTATCATTCAAATCATATCTAAAAAGGTGGTCATAAATATTTTAAACCTAAGTGAACTAATAAGACCTAGACCCATTAAGGATAAGATCTTTTACAACAAATTAAATAAAACAATTTATTGAAGTCTGGACTCAAGATA
The DNA here is from genome assembly GCF_034190915.1 of Cavia porcellus. Classification (NCBI taxonomy): domain Eukaryota; kingdom Metazoa; phylum Chordata; class Mammalia; order Rodentia; family Caviidae; genus Cavia; species Cavia porcellus. The sequence continues at coordinate 45,772,275 of NW_026947496.1, forward strand.
AGCTAGATTTACTAGCTGACCTTTTATTCATTTAAAGAACAAAATTAGCTCTAATTGCATTAGAATGGAATCCAGTAAATTTTCCCAAGTCTTCTAATGTGGCATCCATGTAAGCACTGCTGTAATTGTTTACAAGTAAGATGGAAATGCTTTGATTATTATCTTTCCACTTGTTTTACTGTGCTGTAAAAGCATTTCCCAAAACCTAAAGCTAGTTTTCCTGACAGTGTATTAATTTTTCTCTTAAACATAGGGCATCTTTGGTGTTAATGAACAAACTATGACATGCCAGGGAAAAAAATTAAATTTGGACTTGATTATAATTCTAGGTCAGTAAAAATGAAAGAGTAATATAAGGAAGTCAAGAACTACGCTGGAAAAACTGGAAAATGGCTCAAGACCTGAATAAGAAAACTTTTAATTATTTGCCTTCTCTTTAGGGTGGCTCAGACTTATACTGACACATATAAATATGGAATCACTGAATTTATAGGTACAATAACACAATAAAAACAAAAAGAATATAACCAATAATTTCTGCTTCGGTTGTCTAGAAGCTAGGAAATTTCATTAGTTTATACTTTATACTGGTGTTAAAAAATAGCTCATTAAAAAATCTGAAATAGAACCATTAAAAAATTTAAATGTCATCTATTACGTTTAAATATAGTGACTCTTAAGATTCTTCTTTTTCTAGTGGTGCTGGGGATCAAGCCCAGGGAGTAGCACACAAAAGGCCAGTGCTCTGTCACTTGCTATATCCCCAGCTCCTGGATTCGTCTCTTTGTCACTGTTCTGGTTTTTTTTTTTTTTTTTTTTTGAGTACCAAGGATTGAACTCATGACCTCATGCTTCCCAGGCAGGGGCTTGTGCCATTGAGCTAAACCCCTAGTCCCATTGTTCCTGTTATTTAGTGTCTAACACAGGCAAAAATCTAAGAAATGCTTCAGTTTCAATAATAAGTTCACCAAGGCAAAACAAAGAAAACTTACTGATATGCTTTAATTTTTTTAGAAAATAATATTTTTTTAAAAAAAGGGAACAAATTAAAAATAGAAAAGCAGTGCTGGGTGTGGTGGCGCACGCCTGTAATCCCAACATGCAGGAGGCTGAGGCAGGGGGATCACTGCAGGTTTGAGGCCAGCCTGGCTACATATAGTAAACCCAAGGCCATCTTGAATTACACAGGGAGACCGTGGATGATCCCCGCTCCTGCCACAAAAAGTAGAAAAACAAAGTCTGTACTACAAGTCTGACAAGCACAGTGCTCTGAAATGTTTCTGAACTGTACAAAGGTTCATGCTTTAAATCAACAAGGTTCTTGCCCTGCTCCCTGGCTTTTATTTATAAAAATACAAAATCTGACAGATTTCCTCTAACTAAAATAAATCTATTATTTCTGCCCAGCCTTCACCTGTATTAGCACTTCTGCTGTTTGTTTTCATTTTTGTTTTGAGGCACAGTCTCACCATGTAGTTCAGGCTGGTCTTGAACTCACTATGTAGTCCAAATTGGCCTCAAACTTGTGGCAATCTTTCTGTCTCAGCCTCCCGAGTGCTGGCATTATAGGCATGTGCCACCACACCAGGCAGCACTTCTGCCATGAAAGAAATAGAGAATAAGAAAATTTTCTCAAAAAAAATTTTTTTTTCTGAGTTTAAGAAAGCAATCTAGTTGCCACTGGAAATCAAAACAGCAAAAAATAAAACTAACCACCAGCAATAAAGTCATCTCTGAAAAAAAAATCAACATAACTCGAGTGGTTTGAAGCTGAGTTAAATTTGTCAAACAGAATACCTACTCTGGACTCTTGGTCAAGGAAATTTAGTTATCACTGATAGCAATATTGTTCTGGTATCACCTGATCAAATATGCTGTTAGATATTAATTAGAAAACACAACCAAGCATTTTGGGGTATCTGAAGGGGTTCAGGTCATCCCCTTTCTTTGGTGAGCTCATGGAATGCAGGCAGGAGTGTTCTGAGAGCAGAGAAGGGCAGTTCTGAGTTTCCCCACTATAGCGCCCTGGCTACCAGCAGCACAGCAGAGCAGGTGGCAGTCTCTCCACCCCAGGGACTGGCCTGTGTGAGAGCAGTAAGGGACCAATGGGAAATGTGAGCGAAGAAAGCTCCTCCCCACTCCCATCATTCAAAGGCTTCACACAAATTTATATTGTTTTTCTAATACTTTACCAGTATGTAATATTAAATCTTTTTACATGACACTCCTTTAACAGAACTCTGGGACCCAGAATCCTGATCAGCAGGGTTCCAGGGATCCTGGGTGAGCTGAAATCCCCTGGCTGTCATGGCATCAAGGCCAGACGGACTGCTGAGCTAGACTCAGATCTCTCAAAAGTGAGCCTGAATGTGCCAGGTTCCTTCATGGGTACTAAGCTTGTATTGAGCTTGTAATTTCAGGGTCAGGACTTTTTCTTTCTTTTTTTTTGAGACTATGTCTCATTATGTAGCCTAGGCTGCTCTTGAACTTGCAGTGATCCTCCTGCTTCAGTCTCTCAAGTGCTGGGATTATAGGCATGGTGAGGATTTTAATTTCATACTCAATGTAGACCATAGGGAACTCTGCCTGTTGTAGGAAGACATATTACAAGAATTTGAGGTCTGTGCAAAGTCATCTAAAATTTTAACTGTGGTCAGGATGAGGTACTGGCCCACCCTAAGTCCCCTTCAGAACAACTTCTAAGAATGTGAAATCAAGGGAAAAAGAAGTTACCTCTGTCTTACTTTAAGAAAAGATAATATACAATAGACTAAACAAGCTAACCTCAAAGTACTTTTCTGGATCAAGGGCAGAAGACATAATTTCTTTATTTAAGACTCAGAAACTAAATATTGTCTTACAGATCTTCCAAAGACAAGATATATTTTGAACCTTTTCCTTTTTCTCATAATTTCAAAGGACTGTATTCTTTGCCTGTCTTTTAGCAAAACAGATTCCTGCCTGCTCCCAGACTATTCAATTTCCTTCATTTCTGAATCCTAGTCTGCTCATCAATTTCACTTTAAAAGGGTACAAATTCACCCCCAAGTGTGTACAAATTAAGGAACTAAGGGCATATTTATATGGATATTTTATCTTTTCTTCATTATTATAGCATGGACTAAGCATGTATTCTTATACTATGACCATAAAAGATACAGATTTGTTTCTGTCTCAACCTCCCGAGTGCTGAAAATTACTCCCTGAGTAATTTTCATGCAGCAAATTTGTTATGGCTTCTGTCTAGACGTCCCCTGAAAGCCTCATGTGGTCATCCGTGGGGGTTTTTCAGAGGTGACTAAATCTAGAGTGTGTGACTGATTCATAGTGCCACGCTAGGATTAAAGGTGCTAGGATTAAGGGTGAGTGATTCATAAATCAGCACACGATTGGTTTGCACTGCCCTAACCCTGATCTAGATAGAACAGAAGGGACAGAAAGAGATTTGTCTTGTCCCCAGCTTGCTTTGCTACCTTCTGGGTGATAGGAACAGTTTCTCCTCTGCAGTGCCTATCTACTATACCACTCTACCTTCAGCCAGCCAATTACGGACTGAAACATTGACAAACTTCGAGCTAAATAAATAACTTTAACTAACTTTGGGTGTCAGATATTTTGTCTCAAATGTGAAAGAAGTAACTAAGACAGTCACAAAGTATTACTCTTTTAATTTTTTCTGGAACTTAAAACTGTAAAAACCATTCTTAGTTTGTGGGCCATACAAAAACAACCAGTGGGCTAAATTTAACCCATAAGCTGTAGTTTACCAAACCCTGATTTAAAATCCTCACTCCTCAAAAGCACTTTATTGAATAAATTGTTTTATATAATTCTATTATTATTTGACATGGACTTCTCTCTTATTTTAATTAAAAAGTGTAATGTATTTCAATTATCTCTTTGTTCCATCGTAAAGATTTTCTTGCATCTGCCTTGGTCAGGTGATAAACTCTTTATATAGTTATGTGGGTTATTTACCTAAATAGCTGAAGGCTTGTATGTTATATAATTTTGTCCTTTTAAGGTCAATTTGTATAGAGTCTCTGGTTATTATATTTTTTCTTTGTTCCAAAGTAATAAGATTTATTTCTCACATCTTCCAATATCTTAGGTATATGAATGACTGATTTACTGAAAAAGGAAAATAGAATAAACAGTCAAAAAAATTAGCGTAAGATGCATCAGGGCAGAGAGATGAATGTAACTTCCAATGCCTTTTTACAAATCTTTTATCTCTAAAGGGAGTAAGAAAGTCACACTTTTCAGATTAGGTATTGGTCAGTTACTGAAAAATAGGAATTAAACATGAAAGGGTATAAGAAAAAACTTTTTTTTTTTTTTGTCTTTTTGAGACAGGGTCTCATTATGGAGTTCAGGCTGGCCTTGAGCTCACTTTGTAGCTCACGCTGGTCTCGAACTCGCAACGATCCTCCTGCCTCGTGAGTGCTGGGATTACAGGTGTGAGCCACCACACCCGGCTCTGAGAAAAAACTTTTTAAAAGTGAAGTTACTTGGTAGTCTCTTCTGTTCTCTACCAGCTGAGTTGAGAACATTACTCAGACTTCTCTAGGAAGGACTGACTATACTATGTTCACTGGACACTGTAACTGAAGATACCTGACCTAAGAGATGGGTTCATGTCTCTTTTGCTAACATTTTTGAAGCTTGTCATTGGTACCATCAATGATCTGGGTTTCTCTACTGGCACAATAGGAATTATGTGGAAATTATACAGAGAATTTAGGTAAAAAAAATATGGACTATCTGGATTTTTCTGCTTTATATTTTTAGAGGAGTGTACACCCTTAATAAAGGCCACATCTACATCGCGTTCTACAACTTGTAATAACCACGCTGGGCTTTTTACACAGCACTACCACTGAGCTTGACAGGGCAGTGGCATAAGATACACACCAACTTTAAAGTGAAATGATCCACTGAGAAAACAAAGCACGTTTCTGTTTTTTACCTACTTACATAAATACGCTTACAAGTCTTGCTCTCATTTTTATGGTTAAAACTGAATGGAAATGCAAGCTTATTTTTAATATTTGCTTGCAATGCAAAGTACTCCATTTTCAGACCTACCAGGAAAAATGAAGTTGTAAACTTGTACTTTAAGTCTGTGAATTCCATGTAGATGATATACAATATGGTATTTATAAAAAGGAAAATTATTTTCAATATGATTTATAAAATGAGTGTTTCATACCTCATTTGGATCATGTTAAGAGCACAGCAGGCCTTAATATGTCATCAAAAGTTGAATTAAAGAAATACATTTAAACAATTTACTTTTTCTTTAACTAATTTGCTTTAAAAGATAGAGAGTTCTTTCAAGTATATAATGTTTCTATGAAAATTAAGGCAAACAACAAATGTGGGATTTATGTTTCTAGTTTTAAAACAAACAAAAAAGAGTAGACAATTATAACTTCAGCTCTTACCATTACTCATTTGTGTCACCAAGACTTGTCAGTATCTTTGTTTTATAGGTACAGAATAAAGCTATGTTCACCTGTGTCTTTGTTCTGCATCAGTGACAGACAATGTATGCTTTTTTTTTTTTTTGTCTTTTTTCGTTTTTATCGGTACCAGGGATCAAACTCACGACTGCCTGCTTGCAAGGCAGTTGCTTATGCCACTGAGCTAAATCCCCAGCCCCGACAATGTATCCTTAAGAAGGTATAACATTACATCCATGTAGTTGATGCCTAATCTTGGTCATTAACTTGATTGGACTAAGAAACAGCTAGTGCATTAGTAAAACACATTTCTGGGTGGATCTGTGAGGGTGTTTCCAGAGATGATTGGCATGTAGGACAGCAAACTGAAGAGGGAGACCCACCCTGAACGTGGGCAGCTCTGCCAAGAGGCTAGGGGCCTAAATAAAAAAGTGGAAGGAGGAGGAAGCCCATCAGCCTCGACTCCTTCCTTTTTATTTTCTGGCCGCCATGAGGTAGGCATCTCTCCGCTACACCCTGCAGCCATGATGTTTTTCTTCCTCACAACAGGCCTAAAAGCAAAGGAGACACCTGGCCACATACTGAGCCTTCTGAAACTGGAAGGCACAATAAACCTTTCCTCTCTTAAGTTGTTTTACCTGTTACGTGTCACAGCAACAGATAGCTGACTGTAACACTGGGTGAAACATGGCAGCCTATCTAATACACAGTTTCTTATTTACTAAGACCTTAAAACACTATGCAGAAACAATATTAATTGCTAGTCTTTTAAAAAGATATAAACAAGACCAGCTCAGTGGTATAAGCACCTGCCTAACAAGTACAAGGTTGCGAGTTGATCCCTGTTACCCTTCTCCCCACCCCACCCCCATACACAAAAAAACCCTAGATGGATTCGGTATCATTTAGCAATGGTCACTGCTAATAAAAAAGATAAACAATAAGAAAAATAATGTCTTATACGTTAAAGTAAAAAGTATTTGGAGGAAGAAAGGAATACTAACTTGGAGAGTTGTCAAAACAAAAGCCTTACCCTTCATGGTCATATGGGCAAAGGCTTGTAGAATTCTAAATCTATTAGAAGAGGGTAGAAAAGGTTAAGTTTTACTTGTTTTGCTGATTTGAAACATTTATACTTACATCTTGTCTTGGCCAGCACCAACTCGCAGAGTCAATCTGGGGATAACTGGACTTGGGGCTGGAACAACTGGTTCCACTTTTATCTGTGGAAGTTAGTATATTACAAGTCAATATAGTTTTTCTCCTGGCTACAAAAGTGCCTACTAACGCTTTTACTTCTCAACCCTTACAAACTTAATAAAGTTAAGCCACAAATACGGCTAAAATGCTAGACACACAGACAATCTAGACTATTTTATGTTTTGTTCCCCATAACTGAAGGCTATCTCGCATCATAAAAAATTCTATGAACTTTAACCACAATATGTAAATAGGGTAGCTATTTCTGTTTCATTAGTTTGAGTTCCATTATACTGTTGAGATTTTTAAACAAAAATTCATATTTAGAGCATTGTAGAGTATTTACATTACTGCCAGATTTAACATAAACAGAAAAGCCTTCAATGATATTTTCCTTGAAGAGAAAATGTACCTGTTTTATGGGACTTGACAAATACTAAACACTGTTAGCTTTAGCATATTAGAAAACTGAAATGCCAACTTTAACTACACAGTATTAACTATTCCATTTTTGGTTAGCAGTAAAAAGATCTAAAATGCTCTAAACAAAAAACCATATTGCTTTTTACAAAGAATTTATAGTGATTCCTGAAAAACTTGAAGAATTTACAAGTATTTGAGCTATCAGAAAGAATACAGAATTAAATATATTAAAGAGTCTCCATAATTTTTTGTTTGAACATCTTATGGTATAATAAATATTATGAATAAGCTAAACAAAACCTCTGTGGCTTTGAATTAATACATCACTTTTCAACGCTGCATTGAAAATTGACTGGCATTTTTGGTGGGATAATTCTTTGTTGAATGGCACTGTCCTGAGTACTAACAGAAGTTTAACATCCATGGTCTTGGAATACTTTGTGAGAACAGTTTACCAACTAGCTGCACACCACTGATCATGTATTTTAAGAATTAAATCGTAATAGAAGTGTGTTGGTTTAAATATCACTCACTACATTGTATCATATAGTGATCGGCACATGGATCTGACCTACTACTCTCTTATGTATTTACCTATCTCTTTTAAGAGTTTTGTTTAAACCTCTTTCATATCTAGACTGCTTTGACCGTCTTCTTGCACAGTGCCTGGCATGTAGGAGGTGCTCAATAAACATCCTTGAATCAACACCTATCCTGAATGTCACCTTATTTCTCATATCTCGGTTATTCCACTGTTCATCTATAACCAACCTAAAACTATACTTCAGAGCACTAAGTGACACCAAAGAAAAATGTTTATTTCTACCATCAGTTTATTTCGATTTCCAATTCACTCATATGGGCTGGCACCACATCTCTTTTGTTTATTGCTATTGTCCAGTGTTGGTTAAATGCTAAAGGCACATGTAAAGCATGAATATGAAGCAATGAATCTAAAACTTTATCAAGACATTGGCTTTCTGCTCAGCAGACTCCACAGGAAGGAGTACTGAGGCCGCTAGGCAAGAAAACTTGAGCTGCTTACAGGATGCTTTTCTGCATCCTCAACTGTAACTACAGCCTATTTTCTCTAGTTTTTAAAGAATATTAGTCATTTGTTAGCTTAATTATTTGCAGTACCCTCAACCTATCAGGTCAGTTATTTTTATTTACCTTTTAAATGTGTTCAACTCTATCTTTAAAAAAAATTATCTTCCCTTCAACCTCTGCCTAACAACCACTCACATTTTTCAATCTGCATTATTCCTTTATTCACTTCACTGTCTGTTTCTTTGCTTATTATTCATTCCTCAACTCATACCAATCTAGTTTCTTCCCCAGCCAGGTCATTAAAACCACTCTTCATAGACACTAGTTACTTCCTGATGAGCCAGCATGTTTTCCATTACAGGTCTCATACACTTCTTCCTTTTCTTTAGAAAGTCCTCTACTTTTGCCTAATCTTATTTATTTCTCTCAACATTTGAGCTTCTTTTGGAATCCCACCCATTTCCATGGTTTCAAATGTGGTTTTTAAATATGTCTTCAAATTTTTCCTTTTGAGACTATCCCTCATTGAACCTTGGATCAAAATGTAAGGCTATTGAACATTTCCCAGAAGGTATCCTGTAGGTATTTCATGTCATAATATATAAGCTTTCCTTTTTCTTTTTTGGAATGCTATGGACTGAACTGTGGGCCTTGTGCACACTAGACAAGCCCAAACCTTAATTTATCAAAGTTCTCATGAAAGGTTGTCCATTCAATATTCTCACGTTTGGCTGAGGTCTCTTTCATTTACCAGTTCTACAATATACTACAGTAGATATTTCTCAAGGCCCCACAGGAAAAAGTCTCTAGGTGGGGTAGAGAAAGACCCATGTGATAACTATGTGGATTTTTTTGTTCTTTGTGTTCACTTCCTCTTCTTGGTGGAAGGATGACAAAGCATTTCATAGCTAAGCAGACCTGAAAACCAAGGGTCCAATCTGTATTTTGTACACTATCGATACTTTATGTTATCTTTAGGAGAATAAATAAATATAACCAAAATTAATAAACATTTAAAACCCAATTATACTTTGCCAGGTATTGTATTTATTTTTCAAATGTTTCTTACTTTTAGCTTTCTTTAACAAGCATGTGGCGAAGATATGGATTCTGTTTTATAGCTAACTTGATAATATATGGAAGAAACACTTTTCCCCTTTTTTTCCATTCATTTTGTTTTCCTATTTTATTTGAAGGTTATGCAAACAGCAAAACTGGGACTGAATATGGTCCTTTTAAAGTGAGTTCAAAAGTTATATATACATTACACATATTTCCTGTATTTGTTCAATTCTAAAAATTTTAGGTTGCACATTTATATTTCATAAGGTATTACGAATACTCCTTAAACATATCTCTATTCAAATATTTATGTTTAATTTTAATTTTAACTTTTTGCAATGTTGGGGATTGAACATAAGGCCTCAGGCATGGCAGATAAGCTCTCTAACACTAAGCTATATATCTAGTCCCATGTATTATTTCTTTATAGTGAAAACTTTCAAATTTCTTTTATTTAGCTTTTTGAAATATACATTATCATTATCTATAGCCCACCCTACTATGCAGAGGTAATCTAGAAATTCTTGCTCAGTAATACTTATTTCTTCAACTCATAATACTATTATTTCAAAACAATGCTTTTGTAAAGCTCTTTTGTTTAAATAAAGCTGGTTCCCTTATGTTTAAAAATTCGGATTATTAATTTGCCTTGGAGTGTGTATTTGGCCCATTTCTTTACCACAGTGCACAGTAACCGTAACTTACACTTGTACACTATTTCACCAAGTATGTCCCATAACCTATATATATTACTTAATTTGGTCTTCACAACTCTATAAGGTAGGTGTGGGAAGTATGACTATCTCTACATAATGAAGGGCTCAGGAAAAGAAAATGGTCTGTCCAGAGTTACAAAGTTAGTATCCAGGTCTCCTGACACCAAATTCATCTTTTCCACCATATGGGTTCTTCACTGTTTGACACGGAACTGTTTATTTATTTATTTTGTAAGAGATTCTTATGATAAATTACATATTCTTTGACGTGGCTAGCATTAGTTGTAAAGTGTTTTTTTCTCTATGGAAGGCTAATTTATAAGAAAATTGAGATAAATGTTGCCATTTAACTAAACTAGTTGGGTTTTTGATGCTGTCTTAAATGACTTAGCAGAGCAAATGAATCCAGTCATGGCCTACTTATGGCCTATTACTTAAAAAGTTAAATGGTAAGACGTAAGCAAACAAAAATGTTGATATACTTTGTAAATCACGAAAGATGGTATGAATGTGCCCTTAAAAAAACAGGTATTCACTCAACTGACTGAATTAATGAATAATTCTGCTACCTCAGCTCAGAGGTTTATCTGTAATTACAGTGACTATAACATCCAAACAGAGACACCTCTGTAAAGAAAGAGGGAGCTATTAATTATGCCATAAAACAGATGTAAACTAGGATTGCTTCAGGCACAGTAGAACAAATGGTAACTCTGCCTACAAACTACAAAAGCACTTTGATTTTATTCTTCAGGAAATTAAATAGATTTAACTTGAAAATATTCAAAGGAGTATAGAAAAAGATCAATAAATTTTTTAAAAAGGAGATTAATGAGGATGCTAATACTACAGATACAGAAGATACAATTTCTGAATAAAAATTTCTTCCCAGATTTTAATGTTAATTTTATCTGCTTATAGAAATAAAGACAGAGAAACTTTCTACAAATACAGTATAAGACAATATCTTATGTCTATTTCCCAGGAACCAACAAACTAAACGACAGTTACTTCGATTAAATAATATGACACATGCCATCTTTTAATGGCATGAAACCAAAATCTGGGGACAACCTGAGTGTGCAAGGGTTAAAATAAAAGAACAGCACTTTAGAGTAATGCTGAGAATTGGGGCGAGCAGAAGAGCATTTACAGTGGATTACTAAGCTTCCCAATTCACCAAAGAGGTAAAGTCCAGCAATATAAGACTCCTTTGTAGCTAACTAAAAATACATTGTCAGTGGATTTGTCCAGTTTTATGTATAAGCAATACTTCTTTCACCTGAACTAATACTAGTAGTCATATAAGCCCCTTATTGCCATGTGCTGCATTTTTTTTGCTAATCTTCAAGGATTTAGCTTCTTTGCCACATACCTCAGGGCACCAACTGATAAAGCTCTAACTCTCCATTTTTCCAGGACACCAACAGTGCGGCCTTGCAAAAAATGAAAATCGCTCAAGAGATTTAAAGGAGAAATTTATTTTTAAAATCCTGACTTGAAGCAAAGAGGTGGATTTTTAAAAAGCTTATCTCTAAAGAATCAGTTTAAATTTAAATTCTATCTTGGAAGTCTTTCATGCATTCCAGCTTTAAAGTTTATCTTTTGACAGGGACTTACTACAAAGGTAATGGGCAGCTTTTTCAATATAATCTGTGCAAGGTTTTTAAAAAATTTTTTTAATGTTACAGCCCTTTCATTAGAAAAAAAACCATATATATGTATTAGTTGGGATAGTCGCAAGTTTAGCAAGCACCAGTTCAGATTCCCATCTACACTGCTATATCAGAAAATAACCCACAGATACTGCTGATGAAAAGTCAAATTTAATCATCTAACATTTTGGATGAGAAGCTATGACTGGTAACTTTTTTTGCTGTGTTTCTTAGCAATTAATGTCTAAATATTAATTCCTTTTAGACACAGTCTCACAAAACACTGATAAGTTGTTTAAAATATTAACAAGGCAGAAGGTGCCTGGTTGTGGTTAATGACAAGTGGTGTCCAGCATGGACACACAGCTGTTGGCCAGTGCTTGGCATACATTCATGTGATTGCAACCTCTCAATTCATAATACTTGAAGAAAAATTAAGTTATCTGTTTCCTCTTAGAATAGACAGGAAAAACAGGGAAGGAATACTCCCTTTTACTGTTATTTTATTTATTGAAAACATTTTATCTCATATGACAGCTGATGAGAAAAGACTAGAAATGAGACTACATTCCTTTAAATAGAAGAGAAAATGAACATCTTTTATTAATATGACAAATCAGTAAAGGTATTTATCTCTCTATATACTGTTTAAATTCAATAAAAGATTAAAGGCAAATTTTAAAGGATTTGGGGATAGATTAAAGAAACGTTAAAATTTTTAATTGTTCAGATGACTAATATCATTAAGGCTTTGAGGACATACCTTTCTTGTTCTTCAAAACATGGCAACTAAACAGGGACACTAAGGTTTCTTCAAATACTAAAATTTTATAAAGCTGTGCTGACACCTTAGTCCTGAATTTCAACTCCTTACCCTACTCACTAGCATGCTGTGCTTAGATACGCGGAACAGACAGTGACTGGCCTGGGAAGCCTGCTTCAGGTGGTAAAGAACCAGGCTTTGGTCAGACAGACCTGGCCAAGTCATAGCTCTTCCACTCACAGCCATTGGAAGTCACTCAACCTTTCCGTTCAATTTTTTCAGTTGTAAAATAGGAATGGCAATACCAGGTCCCCAGAGCTGCTTGGAGAATTAAATAATAGGGTCTGGCCAGACCTGGCACTTGAATGCACTCAGTAAATGATAGTGGGTAAAATAATTTACCATCTAGGTGAGTTCATTCAATAGCCTATATCGGCTTGAGTGAAAGAACTCACTAAGAGGAATCAGTAGTATACAATTTTGGGAATCCCTTGTAAAGTATTATGGACTTTCCATTATAAATAACTTTTAATTATACATGATTATCAACATTATGTATTTGTAAACAAATTTTGAATTCAGTTACTTATCTTAAATGCACAACCTAGTCTCATTAGTGTTTGCTATGAGAAGGCAGAAGAGAAGGCCTTCTATGCCAACACACCGGAGAACATATGAAACTATCATAAAAAAGGTAAAGTACACTTTATAATGATGCTAGTACAGAACAAGATGCAGAAGTGGAGGCAAGGAAGCACAAGTCTGTAAAGCTGAGCTTTCATGAATAGTTCTCAAGTGTTAGGGCTGGAATTTCTACCTCTATCAGTATGAATGCTAAAGCTTGTGCCTACTGTGGGACACTGGTGGGTCTATCTATCTGCAGATGGTAATGGCTTGATTTGGGGATGAAATGTTACTGTGCCACTCAGATCACTTTCAAATAAGAAATGTATTCACATATAAAAACATAATCCTGTCAGCTACTGGGGAGGCTGACGCAGGAGGATCACAAGTTTGAGGCTGTCTAGGAACTTAGATCTTGTCTAAAAATAAAAAACAAAAATGGCAGGGATGTAGCTCAGTGGTAGTGGAGTGCCAGCCTAGCACATGTGAGCCTCTTATGTTTGCTGTTTGGCACCACAAAAACAAACTATATTCCCCTGTTTGACACATGGGTTGTAGCTTATTTTTTATTTAAGATTACAGACACAGTTGAGGATATAGCTGTATGGCAGAATGCTTGCATAGCATGTGAAGTGGCCTAGGACTCCATTCCTAGCACCACGGAAAACCTCAAACATGACCAGCAGCAGACTACAGGTACAAATGTCCAATCCCAATAATGTAAATAATAAAATGTTTTCTTATTTATTTTTTCATGATTCTCTATCCAAAATGCACTTAAAATACTAAATAATTTTTAATTAAAATAATCCTGTGCATTCATCTGAACTCAAAAGATCCACATTTTGAAATAAGCTATTATGCAATATATACACTGACATGCACAGAAAAAGAAATTTTAAGGAAAATTTTAAACTGCTTTGAAATGTACCATCAGGTTCATCAGTGCTAAAGTTGTTACGGTGTGTTTATATTTAATTGCTCTTAACATGAGTTTCTTTAAAAGCTAGTTTGGTGCCACTGAAGTAAATGATAGATCAGATTAACACTGACTAATGCTTAGTGCTCCTCACAAAGGGAAATTAAAAGTGTGTACTCACCATTTCACTTACATCTTGTCTTGTTTGTTTTCAGAGACAGGGTCTCAGGTTGGCCTTGAACTCACTGTGAAGTCAAGGCTGGCTTCAAATTCACAATACTTCTGTCTCAGCCTCTCAAGTGCTGGGACTACAAGCGTGCACCACTCTGCCTGGCTCACTTATACCCGTCCCCTCCACTTCCCTTTTGAGGTAGAGCCTCCCTTATTTCAGGCTAGCCTTGGACGGGCTGACTTAGCACTCGAATCTGTCCTTCTGCCTCAGCTCCCCAGTGCTGGGATTGTAGGTGTGTGCCACCACGCCCAGCTCCCATTTTTAAAAATGTAGGGAAGCACAGACATATCAATTATAGCATCTTGCTGGCCTGGACTGAAATTGTAACTCCTGTTCAATTACTTACTATGTATGTTATCTTATTTCCCCCTTTTAAGCCTCAAATACTCATCTTAAAGTGACAATCATTATAGTGTCCACCGCAGGAAGGACTTATACATCAGTGTTAACTGAAATATTACTACTTTGCCACGAATATCTCTGAAAATTATATATTTAAGGGTTAAATAATCTAAAAGAGCTTTGCAGGATTACCCTAAGTATGTTGCATTCCAAAGCCCAAAACTCTCTTCATACACCAGTCAAACTCTTCACTCGTCCCTGGTACTAAGGGACCAGTGTGTAGTATAAAATAAACGTGGGGAGATTTTTCAATTTAATTTTATTGCTTTTGTTGTGCATATATAAGAAAATTCACTGGTCACAGGTAAGTATACCCAAATACACCACAATTCAGGCATATTTACAATAATTCATTTTGTTTGATATTTGGGAGGAGTCTAGGGGGGCTGCAGGGAAGTCTAATGTATACACTGATACTCTATTCCCTATCAGTGGCATTGCTCTTTATTCTTCCTTCTCTGTATAAAGGAGTAAACTTTTAAACTAATACTAAGAAAACAAATTTTTTAAAAAGAGTGTAATCATAGCTGTTTCACTGATACTAACAGATTGGCTACTATGGTCCTAAGAAGTGGCAAACTCTTATCTTCTACAATTTTATTGGTTGATTCAAAATGGAATGATAAACCACAATCAATGCCACAATGAGAAGGTGTCTGATTATGTGCATGCCTGGTATGCTATCACCCTTGATCCTCCTATAAGCAACAGGCCCAGTTTCACAAAAGCTAGGACTTGAATTCACCTCTAACTCTAAAGACAGTATGTTAGTCTTATAACATGTGACAACATAGTTAAACTTTTATCTTTTGTCATATTTTGTCACTCATAACGCATCAAGACTAAGGCCGGGTCTTGTATCCTCTGCCAGGTGGAATCTGTGCTTTTAAGCTTCCCACAAGGCAACTGGACAGACCTTTCCTTCTCAAAGCCATGGACTGCTTGCTATTACAAACCTAATCTGATGGGCTTCACTCACATTCATAATGGCTGTTGAAACAACATGATTGACTTTCCAAAGCTAAGATGGTGATGAAAGCAACAGCCCCATTTTGGATTTACTGAGCATTCAGCTGCCAGGTTACTAGGTATGTGATAGACACATGACTCATCATCTAACAACATCTGTAACAATAAACATTTCAAAATGTGAAGCGTGTCTGTGGTGTAAGTGACTGGCCCTTGCTAGGTGTGACCATGATCTTGGACAAGTGACTCCTAGGGCCAGTTTTTCACTCATAAATACTGATCTACGTCATACATAGGTTAGGAGAAGAAAATAAAGTATATGAGAGTGCTTTAAAACCTGAGGAGATGTGCAAAAAAATAACATAACAAGATAATGAAAATGATTTTTTAGATAGAAATAAAAATTGGGTTTCTGTGTCTTAACTTGTGTATATTCAATTATTTGACATCAAAATTTCCATTCAACTTCTTTATAATTCAGAAAAGCCAAGGAAGACAAAGAATAAAGTTAGGCAGAAAAATATGAGCAGTACCATCACTGTTGTCACCCAAACTAATTTTTCTAGGTAAGTCTGAAAGTAAAAAATATTGTAAAACTACTGCTAATAAAACTGCTGTAGGTCCACCACACCATATTTAGTATGGGAAAAAAAATTACAGTGGATTATCTTAGTTGCGAAGCTTAAACAAAGAGGACTGTTTCTCAAGGCTAGGGAAAGAATCTCTGAGGAGCACTAGAGATGGCACATGAATATTGAGTCAATTCTTCAGAAAGTTTAAAAGAAATTTTTAAATTAATCAACCAATTGCCATAACAATCTTAAGTAATGGAGGAAGAGGAAAGTTATAAGAGCAGAAGCTACATACTATGCCCACAGGATCTGAGTCTTGGTTCCTACGGAAATCACAGAATTTGATCAGTTTCTCCAGGACCCAATGGAAGTATGTTTTACGGATATGGTAAAACATCTCTACTACATGGAATTGCTTTTGCTCACTAAAAAGACTGCTATGTCAGCCCTGATGCTTGGGCTAGTAGATACTCCAAAGTAAGTTAAAGCAAAAAATAATAGGAATACAGCATGTACAGCAGGTAGCCTCGTAACTCTAGATAAATCACAGCATAGTTCTCCAGAACGCTGACTTACTAGTCCTTTCCTGGACCTCGCTATTTTTCTTCATCTTTTTTGGTATCAGAAATTGAACTCAGGACCTTGTGCCTGCCAGCTTTGCTATTCTCTCAAAAGAGGAGTACAGTTTCATGAGCTTAAAAAACGGATACTTTTCTCGTATCTAATAATCTCATATAAAATATTTAATAAAATATTTAAATAAAATAATATATCTCATATAAAATATTTAGTATGTAGACTTCAGAGTTAACAAAAATATCATTCAGAGATTAAGATTACAGATTTTAAAAACTTTCAGAGACTTAACAGAGTTAATAGTTTATAGTGTATGATTAGATTCCTCTCAAACTACACATTTTTAATAACTTTCAGTGCATATGGGCTTAATTACAAGTCTATGGGTTTTAGAATTAAAATAAAAAATTTTTTGGTCTTTGTTGAGGCAGGGTTTCACTATATGGATTAGGCTGGCCTTGCACTCACTTTGTAGCCCAGGCTGGCCTTGGACTCACAGCAATCCTCCTGCTTACAATGAATTTTGCAACCTTTTTACAAATGTGTTTCTGAGGTGATTTATATCCAGAATACAGATATAATTGCTGGCCTTGTTTACCTGTATTTTTCACTAGAACTTCGCTCAGCTAGTGTCGAAAATGATAAACTGCTTACTTTTTCATGCTTGTGTTTCTCCTTTTCTTTTTCTCTCTTCTCTTTCTCCTTCTTTTCTTTCTCTCTTTCCTTCTCTTTCTTCTCCTTTTCTTTTTCTTTCTCTTTCTTTTTTTTCTTCTCCTTTTTGTCTTTTTTCCTTTCTTTCTCCTTCGGCTTCTCTTTCTCTTCAAACAGCTTTTCCGGGAGCACAGGGGACGGGACAGGCAGCAGGGAGGGGACCCGCACGGCGGCAGCAGGGCTGAAAAGGGGCAGAGCCGCGTCCTTTGGGGGCAACACCAGCGGCGCTGGTAGCGTCTTCATTTTATCTTCTCGCCCTTTCTCTTTAGCTCTTTCTTTTTCTCTTTTCTCTTTATCTTTTTTGCCCTTTTCCCTATCTTTCTTCTTATCTTTATGCTTCTCCTTCTCCTTCCTCACAATTCCATCTTTCAATCTCACTTTTGGATCAACATCTTCAAATTCTTTTATTTTAAACTTATAGGGATCCGAATCTTCATCTTTAAGGAATTCCTTCCATGGGTATTTCGTTTCCTTGCCAGCTTCCTTTTCTTTCTCTTTCACTTTATCCTTCTCTTTGTTTTTTTCTTTGCTTTTGTCTTTTTCCCTCTCCTTATCTCTCTGCTTTTCTTTCTTTTTCAATTTAGTCTTTAGCTCTTTTTTCAACTTCTTCTTTACCTCCACAGAGGAAGGCAGCTTGGTCTTCTCCTCATATACTTTGTGGAGAGGCTCGGGAGTGGGAGGAGAAACTGATGGGGAAGAGATGTAAGGGAAGTTGGCAGGCACACTGGAAGGTGTGGCCAGTTTTGCCTTCCGAACAACCTCATCTATTGAGGCATCCATTGTCCATGAGTTATCAGAACTTGGAGTTCCACCTGAAAGAGGCAGAGGAGTGGACCCTGACTTTGTGAAATTGTTTGAGGAAGTGGAAGCTTTTGGAGTGGTACACTCCGAACCTGAAATTCTCTTAGGGCTGGTAAAAATGTCTCCTTCAGACTCTGACCCCGAAGAAAACTCAAAAGGATCTGGCTCCCTCTCAGCACAGGCTCGTGCAATCACAGCATTAATAGAGTCATCAATTGTTTTATCAGTTACAACAGCCTTTTTTGGCTGAGTCTCATTATTCAGTTTCCCAGCATCAAGAGGAGTCTGTGTTTGTTTCACTGGGACAGTCTCTTTATTAATTTTTTCATTTATTGTAGCTGAAGGAGTCCTATTTGGTGTTTCGGGTCTGACAGGTAGTTGGGGAATATGAGTCGTAGTCTTGGGGCTCTTGGGACTTTTGGGGCTCTTGGAACGTCCAGGTGATTTCTTTTCTTTGGATACAGTTTTTGGTGACCGAATAGGACTTCCAACTATTGCTGGTGATGGGGTAGTTTTAGGTGATTTAGTTTTCTGTCCTGGAGAAGTAGTTTTGGTCTTTGTTTTAGGTGTGAATGCCTTTGTCTCTAATGGTTTTGCAGTTGGAATTTGTGATTTTGCTACTGGAGCCAACATTGGGGGCTCAGGTGACGGAGGTGCTACGTCAGCGCTGTCCTGTACATGGACTGGAGAAAGCATGGGTGGAATCTTCTGCATATTTATTGAGCTGAGTGGTTCTCGAGCTTCCAATAATACTATGTCTAGGTTGTCTCCTTTAGTGCTTAATAGTCGCGGTCGCTTCATGGCAGGCATCTCTTCAGCTTCAGGACTGTCCAATGGTCTCTTACCCAAGAAATTCTCATCATTAATAATTTCCTCCTCCTCCAATTCATCATCTTCTTCCAGGGGAACCTGCATGGCTTCTGCCGATGTACCCCCATCAGTGGGTACCTGTTCTTCTTCTTCCTCTGGTAAAGGGAGAAAAAAGGAAGATTATTAGAATGCAGCAAAAGCTTAAGAAAAAAATATAATTCTTCAAACATAATTCTAGAAAGGAAATTACTGAGTATGTAGAGAGTGAAACAGTTAAGTTTTCAAGGATCGGTTTTTTTTTTTCATTTTTATTGGTACTGGGGATCGAACTCACGACTGCCTGCTTGCAAGGCAGGTGCTTATGCTGCTGAGCTAAACCCCCAGCCCCAGTTTTCAAGGATCTTTCCAATCTCTGTGGCATCATGCTTCAAGACTGGCAATCATTAACAGCGCATGCACAAAAGGACTGAAGTCTTTTCAAACGATCTGGTCCTAACTTCAGGATCTAGACTTTGCTAAGCATCTCCAATTGTCTCCTCCTCAATTCCTTTCCCAATTGAGTAAACACTCCCTATTTTCATATTATTTTTGTGTGCTTCCCTCCTCCTATGCCTTCTAAAAATCAAGAGACACATTATGATGTGACTACTAATCCTCAAAAATGAGAGAAAAGTATACTCTTTTAGGGCTTTTGTAAAATTTCAGTTCCCCGGACACAATATGTATCCTACTTACCATGTCTTTTATCTTGCTTGATGCAGGCTGCTGAAGAGGCTGTACTGTACAATGCTACACATTTGGTTTCAACATTTGAAAAATCACTTGTAATGACATTTCAGCTAGAGTGTTAGTACTACAGAGCAATGGGCCTAAGGCAATCTCTCAATTTCTTTAAGTCTATGTGCTGACATTTAAAAGAGACTGTTACTTACTCTGAATACTTGAATGAGTTGTTATAAGATCATATTATTTACTTTTACATAAATTAATCATATAATGCAAAATAAGGAAGGCTGAAAGAGTTACAGGAATAATTCGTGACCTAAAAGAGTTCAGTTTCTTGAGGGAAAAGAATGAGTGATTAGGGCCAGAGACAGATAAAAAACGCTATAGAAGTTCAAAGGAGAAGGAGAGACTACTACAATGCCAAGCACATGGAAAAGACCTTAGTAATTATGTAGTGTGTAGAATAGTTGGAGCTGGGAGTTGTGTAAAGTTTAGGATAAAGGACTGGAAGCAGGTCACAGGGAGTGGATAAACATCAGGGACAATTTGTGTACAAAGTTGGGTGTAAGACGGGACCTAATAGTAAGAAAGTTTAATAAAACTGTGTCTAGATCCTATGATTCTGAATTCCACAAGAAGGAAATGACCTCTGTCTCACTGGTAATTTGGGCCCAGTGAAGCTTTTAGGCAATAGAGAAAAAGTGTGTGTGTGTGTGTGTGTGTGTGTGTGTGTGTGTGTGTGTGATATATATATATATATCAGAAAGACCACATGGGCAGAAACATGATAGATACGTGGTTTGGGAAGAGAAGTAACAGATCTTAAAGAAAACAGACAGGTGAAAGGTATCATGATTTAAGGAAGAGGCAATAAGAGTCTAAACTTGAATAGTGGTAACAAGGAAGCAATAGAGGTAAATGATGCTTTAAAAATATAACACACAGAATCTAATAAATGATCAGGTATGAATAAAGGAAAGTTTCAAATACAATTTAAGGCTTCGAGGGCTAGAAAGTGATAAAAGTTCATGAGGAATATCTACCTGTAAAAATAGGAAGAAGAAGAACTAAAAGAAAAATATGGAGGATCAAGCATTAAAGAGATCAAAGGAGTAATAAGTTTTAAAAAGGAAGCCTAGTGAACATAGTCAGTGCTTTCTAGGTCCACGGCACTCAGGCTAATAGCAAAAGTCACACAATAAAAGCATTGGGAGGTGACGGACAGTAGTGAATGGTTGAGGTGATATATGTAAAAGCATTCTGTAAGCTAGAAAATACAATGCAAGTTCAATGTATGACTACTGCTGTCATTGCTTGATGGTGACATGATCATCATCCAGCACATAAGGCAGAAACACAGGCGTCACATCAAACAAACTACTTTTCTCACTTCCCCTCCAAATTTGAATTGTGGACACAAGTTTGACACTCCATAACCCAGTTTGGTAAGAACCTCATCACTCACAGCAAGCCCCAATGCACCGCTCACTCCAACGTAACATACACTGGGCTGTGCCACCCTTCTGCGCTCTTGCACAGGAAGTTCCTCTGCCTGAAATGTCTCTGCCCCTCTGACGTGTGCTATTTCTTCTAAGAAGACTCTCACCAAATGTTGTTCTTCTAACACTTTTCTTAACAATATGTGATGGCTACTTATACCTTTGGACTCTACATGCAATAAAAAAAGCCTAGAACAATGGTGGTGAACTTTTTAGAGACAACCACCAAACTGCACTCCTTTATCACAAGGTGCCAACACTACAATTAAAACTGAATACTAAGCTTTAGTTTAGAAAAGACAACTCTATATTAACATCTTTTGTCTACAATATTTACTCTTCGTTCCTTTCTTGTCCTAAACATACTATGTTCAGATCACTGACTCTTCCCTTCTCACTCTTAGGAGAAGGACAGGTTGGACTTAGAACCTGTTCCATTGCTAATAGGTAAACATACAAAAATCAGACAGAGAAGAGCTTCAGGATATTTTCCAAGTGACTGAAAGCTTTAGAACGCTTATTAGTATCATTATTTTTAAGTTTTAAAGAGACTTTTCTTACTGTGGAGAGGGTCATAAATCCCAAGGATACCAAGGCAGGGAAGGTTTTGCCTCAGAGAGCATAACAGGCCTGAAGGATATATCAATGTGTGCTTTGTCTCTAAAACTGGGAGGCTAATTTGGATGTGGATTAGTTCTGAGAGTCAGTTCCCTTGAGAGCACTTTAGCAAGGTCATGGACGAGCACAGGGAAACTGTTCTAGCACAAGTGGTTCCTGTAGAGGGGAGACCCTGGATTAGAAAGATAGTTCTAGTTCCTCCGGATGTAAGGCTTTAAAATAAATCTGAACTGGAAAATTAATGTTTCCTATACTATATGTAGGAAACTGAGTTATTTTATTATTGTGATGGTTAGAACTGGTAAAATGGCTGCCAGATAGGTAAATGAATTGACGTATGTAAAAATAAAAACATATTAAAAAAATCTATTATCTGCTTTTTTCATTTGGCTTTTACTGTATTTGTAGATGGCTTGCTTGTTTCTGAGCATGACATAAGTGATATTATACTATAATGTTTGACAGCTTCTTTGACTCAACATTGTATTTTCTGAGATTCACTCAAGTTGACACATTGTCATTGCTGAGGAAAAGATGACACTTAATAATCCATTCTCTGGGGAGGGAAGTTTTCCACTTGAGTGAATATATTTTATTTTAGAAATATAACCAACTTAAATAATGCAATTGATCTAGTTTATGCTTGGTCAAATGGAAACTCAGTAGATGGTTATGCATGAGTTTCTGGCTTTTTATTGCATGGATAATTTTAATTCTATGTTCTAAGAGTTTGCAATAAGAAATATATTAGAGCTACTGAATGGCTTGCCCTTTCCTTTGTGTAAAGGTTAATTTCAGATTGACAGCAGTGGATTGCAATAAAGTATTCTTTATAGTAATGTGTGTAATTAGCATCATTTACTAATAATCTATAAAACATCCTATGTTTAAATATTTTCCTACAGTCTTCTATAAAATTACATAATTTGCAATAGAAGTTAAGTATAACATGATATCTGACATAATTTCTATTGTTTCAGTGCTTTGAAATCAAAGGAAAGGTCTCTTTTGTACATATGTGATAAACAAGCATTGGAGAAAACACCAGTCCAGGGAAAACAGATTTTCAGTTGTTAGATATTTAAGAGAGTTCTTCAGCTTCTTAGAGCTTTCTCTCTTGACCCAACAAATGTGGACATTATCATCATTCATCGTAAGAACGTAGTTAAAATTAATCACGGAAATACTGAAACTTCTAAATAGTAGTGCTGGTTGATAATAGAGGTATCTCATGAACTTAACCTCACAATCTTTTTTGAGAAGATTAAAAAATAAACAAAAATTCTCCTCTCTGTAACACTTGTAAAACCACGTAACAACAGCACAAGTTCAGTAAGTTAGTATCTATGGGTCAAAACAGATAACCACCTCAAATATCTCCTCTAGAAATCTGCAATGAAGGTGGTTAGGCGTTGTTGAGACTTTTTTGTTTTAAAGAGAATAAAACAAAACAGAACAAAGCAGATCAGAAAAAAACAATGCAAGAAACACAGGATTGGGGCTAGGAGTTAGCTCAGTGGCGTAAGTGCCTGCTTGGCAAACGCAAAGTCATGAGTTCAATCCCCGGTACCAAAAAAAAAAAAAAGAAAGAAACATAGGATTTCAAGGCAACAGGAAATCAACCGTGGCTACTACAATGTCAGGCAGATTTTTTTTTCTTGGCAGTACTGGAATGGAATGCAGGGCCCTTATACTAAGCCACATTTAAAACTTTTTATTTCTCAAGTCTTGCTAATCACTAAATTTCCTGGGCTGGCCTGGAACTTGCAATCTTTCTGCAAGTTCCTGCCCTTCCCAGAGTGCTAGGATTATAAGTACAAGCCACCAAATCCAGCAAGACTTTTTAAAATTTTTTTTTAAAGATGTTGGATATTTTAGTAGGAGGAAACTAGTTTCTGGATAAGTATTAAAACTTGTGTTATTAAAGGTGGAACCAGGAATTACAAAACCAGTCTTCTTTTCTGCTTGTGTTAAAATGTAGCTAAAATTAAGTGATACTGGCCTTTCATTTGTTCCTGTGAGAATTTATTTAAAATTACAATATTTGTTAAGGTTATTAGTACCATCATTCATCAAAGAATACAGAGAGAGAAAAAAAGACACTTAGCTGCCAAATAAGAAGGGACTTTTCTTTCTGCCAAATGTTTCTGTACGTAGGGTACTATGGTTTGGATCTCAAGTGTCCACCAAAGGACCATGTGTTAACCATCTAGTTTCCAGTGTGGTGCTACTGGAAACTGGAGGAAATTGTAAACAGCATGCCTAGTGGTAGGTTTTTCAGTCCCTGGGGTGGAAGGAGATTGTGCAGCTCTCTATTACTTTCTTCCCACAAGGTGAGCTGCTTTGTTGTACCAGATGCTCCCACTATGTGCTATTTTGCCATAGGCATGAAGCAACAGGACCAACCAATCATGAACAAAATCTCTAAAACTATGAGCCAAATAGCATTTTCCTCTCTAGAAGATGCTTTTCTTATGTATTTATTTTAGAAATATATAGAAAAAGTGATTTTTTATTAGAAAAAGTGATGCAGTGATATAACTAAAGTGATACAGCTCAAGGCCACAGTTTCTGCTTGACAAGCACAAAGTCCTGAGTTCCAGTACCAGGAAAAGCAAATCAAAGCAAAACAAAACAAAAACAAGAAATTATGTGAAATATTGGTCCAAATGCCAGAGAAAACCAGGAGCCTTGAAAGGTTCAGAGAATGCCAAACTGAGGAGCTTTAGTGACAGATAAGCCTTCTGACTATGGAATGGTCCTCCTGTCTTTTCTTCTACTCCTCTGAATCCTGAGTGCTCTGCTGGGCAAGGAAGACATTGATGCATGTTGCAGTGGACTTAGTGTTGCTGCAGAACTTTATAAAACAATGCATGCCACGTCCTTACCATACGGTCTAACACAGTGGAAGCATTCAATAATGTTAGCCTGCTTTCGTTAGTTATTATGCACATATGTGTATATGTATAACACAAACCCATTAAGGGTACACTGGTTTCAGGCATTTTTCTAATGAATTAATTCAACTTTACCCTTTGATACAAAATAATGAAACTCTTCAAACAATAATATGCATAGGTGCTATTACCATGTTCTTTATGACTGTGCTTTAACACAAAATATTGAAAAATTTATAGCATTCTCTACTTCAAGTCAACTAGGATTAATAGCATTAACCATTTAACTGTTAAGGGTACATCTCCGTGGCACTGATTCCATTCATATTGTCCTATCATTGCTGCCATTCACTTACAGAACTTTTCATTTTCTCAAACTGAAACTCTACCTGTTAAACAGTAACGCTCTATTCCTTCCTGCCTTTACCCCACACCACCCCTGGCAGCTACCATTCTTTCTGTCTGTATGAGTTCATTTATTTTAGAACCTCACACATCCAGAATTGTACAATATGTGTTCTTACGTAACTGCCTTATTTTATATCATAGTTCTTTCTTTCTTTCTTTCTTTCTTTCTTTCTTTCTTTCTTTCTTTCTTTCTTTCAAGGCAGGTTTTGTTCTGTTGCTCAGGCTGTCTTTGAACTTGTGATCCATCTCAGCCTCTTAAGTAGCTGAACTTGGCTTTTACCCTACCGTGTTGGGGACCGAACCTGGCGCCTCGTGCATGCCAGGCAAGCACTTCACCACTGAGCCCCATCCCCAGCCCTCATTTAACATAATTTAGAGACTTGTTGTGACATGTATCAGAGTCTTGTTTTTTAATACTGAATAATGTCACTATGCTCCATTTTAGTGATCATTGCATTTGCTGATGGGCACTTGAATGCCTGTCTTTTATCTCTTTTGAATAAAGCCACTATGAATGCAGCTGTAAAAAAAAAAAAAAAAAAAAAAAAAAGAAATTATGTGAAATAATATGAGTGATTCAGTACAAATTCATTACCACAAGCAAAAACACAATTTAAAGAGTTCATTTGGTAGCCAGATATTTTATGCTTTTTAAGGTAATTTCTCATTAAATGGTCAATGTTTCTAAATCAAAATTTGATTGTAAAATTATTTAATTTTTAAATTTAAAATAGTTTTCAAAAGTCATAATAATACTATAATGAACTCATGAATAACCATCACCCAGATCCACCTATTATTTACATTTGTCTTACAATCATATAATCATATAATTATTATATGCACTTATGTAAATTTACAGTAAGTTTTTGGGAACTGTTTGAGAATAAGCTATAGATATGGTCCTCTGTCCTAAGTAAGTCAGTATGTGACTTTAGAACAACAGTAAAATTCTTTTTTAAACACAAAAGAAACAAAATATATCCATATTAACGTCTTTTAAAAATTTCATAAATGCTGATAGGCACAGGATACCATAAAGTCCATCCCAATTTTCCTTCATTAATGATACATATAGTCTACACTCCCTACTTCCCTGAGGAATAATGAGAAAAACATGCTTCTTAACCAAACTTCTCAAACAAAAACAAAACAAGGCAGTGAGGTCTGAACATACCACAAGGATTTTGGGAAGGTTAATTCTAAACTACTATAAATATTGACTTAGAGCAAAATATCTTTTAACTAGAATGGTAAAGGCCTTTAAAGAAACACTATAATCTAAACAGCTTATAGACATTAGGAAAAAAGGAAATTATTTGCACATGGCATGAAAGCTTTCTAACTCATTAGCTACACGCTTGCACATTGCTCTGCAATTCAGTGGCATGTTCGCAAACTAAGCCTAAAATATGTATCCATTTTTAAACTTTAAATAAAGACAGCGAAATGCTACCTGCATCTATTTCACCCAAATTAAATGTACTTATAAATTTATAATGATTTGTGGTGATTCTTAAATGCTTTTTAAAAAATACATATGCAGAGATGAATTTCTACATACAATGACACAAACTTTCTCATTGGTCTATGCATACCACTGCTTTTTATAATAGATTCCTCTATTATGAAAGGGTTATATAAAAATGCATATTTTTTGCAAAACACATCCTTACATTTGTCTTGATATTAGATTACATTTACTATAACCAGTTCCTTGAAGTTACTCAATGCTACTGGTTCATCTTTACATACTCATTTACTTCCTGTAAACAGAACGGGAATACAAAACCAAATAAGATACAAATTCCTGCCAAACATATGTTTGGCCATTGGTTCAAGTAGGAGGCTCAGGATCTGTACAAAGTACACATATATCCATATCAAGGAATACGAGGGTGGAAATGGAAATGATGATTGAAAAGGGAGCTGGACAGAAATTCGTCCTTAGGATCCGTTCCAGTCACAATCTACTCAGCCATCTCCTGAGACCTACAAAATCTACAAAATCAAAGTATTGACATCTCTTTTAATCTTTACATATAATTACCATACATGCAAAATGATCTAAAGGGTAAGACAGAATTATTTTTGCTCCTAATTATCCCACTGAAAAACATGCAATAGTGGTTGGAATTCTGACCCACTTAATTTGTGTCTTTGGATAATGGTAGTATTTTTAAGATGTCATTTTGAGGTATCTTTAAAATAGTGAAGCTAACAAACAAAGTTATCCCACATCTGAGGAGTGAAAAGGCTAAGCAAAATGAAATGTGAAGTGAAATAATTTCACGGAATGTTGAGAGATGAGTAGGTTTGGAGCACAGGATATTGCCAGGAAGGTCTGGGACAGACTCAGGCAGGATACACTATTGGAAGCAGAGGGAGCCAGGCACACCTGGCAAATAACAGGTAGACACACAGTGAATGCCTGGTTAGGAAAGGAGGAGGAATGATAGAAAAGACAACTGTCACCCATTTCAACATTTTATCTTTTAGTTCTAAAAGAAGCTTAAAAATTTAATTCTATCTACATCACCTTACAAAATATTTTTAAAGTCATCCAGTGTATAACAGAAATCAATCTTTCACTATACAGAGCAACATGTCTAAGTGGGTATGTATTTTTTAAACAAACCTATATACTTAAAAAAATAAAATTCCCAGCAAAGACAAGACAATTAGGTAATGACTATTCATACAGTACAACCGATCAATACCACAATAAATTAATAGTAAAGTGAAGATGGTGTGTTATAAATACCTATATACACACTGACCTGTAAAAAAGCACTATTTCACTAACATTCTCCACAATAAAAAACTAAAATGCTATATAAGCAAGCCAACCTGAAATGACACCTAGTATTATAAATGGCCTAATCTATATGTTAATACTGTTGTATCACATAACTGCAGCAAGACTAAGATAACAATATGACTTTGGGGTTTCTATGGCTACATCCTGAGCTAACGTGCTGGGAAGGGCTGGCTGCTGACACCACACAAGCATTCTGAGTGCTTCTTTTTGGTTATTTATGATATGATTTATGATAACGACAACATCTCCTATTTTCTCTCCTTCTCAGATACAATAAATTGCTATCGTTAATCACCCTTCTTGGTTCAACTATGATTACAATAGTATAATAGAACTTAGCTATGGTAATACTGTGATTTTTTTTACAAGAATAAATACAAGTAGATCTCTTCATACAATGCTCCTACATCTAATATTTTAATAACCTTCCTTTAAGTCTTTCAGATCAAACTCTGTTACAACCAAGATTTCATATCCATGATTTTAAGTTGTTGATACAAATCAAATTTATAATCAAGAACCACACATTCACAAATCACTATCATTGTGATTTTCTTAAACTTACTACAATGCTAAGACTGTGCAAACAACAGGGCTTTAAAAATATATATATATTGCTAAAACTAATTTTATTGCTGTTCTCTTTGCTCTAGAACAAGAAAAATCAGTCATTCATCTATTAGAAGACAAAATAGTAGAGAAAGAATAAAACTTTGTATTCATGGTCTTATGGACCAGAAAGAGAACTGAGAAGTCAACCTGCCTGCCAGCCTGTGAGTCAGCACCTGCTGTTGGCTGGAAGAAAACCAAGAATCAAGCCCCCTTTTTGTGAGCCAGCCAGTGTGTGGGCTGGGACACAAGAAAAGCCTACTACCCAGGCAACCTACTGATTTGGAGGAATAGAGGCTGTGATGATAGCAACTGAGGTACAAAAACAATTTAATGTTTGTATTGCTTGATTGACTTTGCCAGCCTCAAGCCAGTAGTCTCAGCACCTATTCAGAGGATAACAATATGCAATATAGAAACTATGGGGGATTTCCTTCTGTCTTGTTTTTGAAATTTAATATTGTTCTTGCTGTTTGGTTTTGGTCCATTTTATTCCTTTTAAAAAAACAAAACTTGTAATCATACACACCTGTATGATGTACCTCTGCCAACTACTAGCTATGTAGTTGCTTAATCATTCTGAACTTCAATATCCTTTTATGTCAATTTGGGTTAACAGAAAGTACTACCTCTTTGGCTTTGGAATAACACTAAGGCAGAATATATGAAGCACTCTGCAAAATGCTTAAGACAAGCATTAAATTGTAAAAAAAAAAATCGTTTTCTCCCTGCACCTACATCCTTTCAATGGGCTGGTACAACTCTGATGAAGAGGTACTTTCCTAGAGTGTGGGAGCCGGGCTGCTTCCTTTGCCAGGTGGTTGAAATCAGCATGTGACATTAGCAGAGGTTTGAAAGGTTTGAAGGCATTTGCACACTGCTCTTCACCCTCTGCCTACTCTAGGCAATTACCATGGGTCTAGAACTGAGTCCAAGTCAGCCTGCTAGAGGATAAGAAGTGTGCAGGCCAGAGTCCATTCAAAGCATCAAGCATATAAGTGGGGCCATCCACTCCAGTACATACATGAATGAGCACAACCATGTACAGCAGAAAAAACACATGGCTAAGCCACCAAAATGGCAACTCAATAGAACTGTGAACTAAGAAATAATTGCTACTTTAAATTATTAAATTTGTAAGTAGCTTGTTATATAGCAGGTTACATATTCAGACATATATGTACAATTAGTTCTTGTTATTTGTAGCAGTTACATTATTATAAAGTGCCTGTGAATCCTGAATCGTGAATACTAAACCACTATACATAGGGGAGATACAGGGTTAGGTTCTTGTGTGCCTTTGGTCAAAACACTTTTAGCAGGTAATCAAATAATCTTGAAAAACACTTTATTTCATATCTATTGTTGATTCATCAATTCAAAACTACCAGCTAACAGTAATAAAACTTCCTGAAGGAAGCTTATGTCATATATATTTTTTCTTTGCCAAGCACATAACCTCTCATGCTTCAGAACAGTGGATGGTATTGTGAAATTTAAATATTAAATCATGCACAAAAAGTACACAATTTTAAAAGTATACTCCTGCACAGACCATGAAGACACTTGCTTACTGTAAGTGGGGTAAAGTGAAGGCAGAGCATCACCTCGTTTTGTCTCATGTCTGGGAACAAGAACTCTGATTGATCCCCTATTTTGTTGATTAGTATTTGAATGAATGTAGGCATGCGAAGCACCTTGGGGTTACAAGTACTCAACAGTGAGCAAGGAAGTTCACAAAAACAGAATTTTTACAGAAGGAAGATCAACTGTATATATAGTTCTATGAATATAAATTCATTGAGTACTTTTATGAATTAATGATTTAAAGTAGAAGATTTTACTTGACAGTAATTCCAGTTCTCAAAAGTATTTCATGAAAAGTATAAAATACTTTATGAATTAAAACACTATAGCTGAGTATGGTGGCACACGCCTGTAATCCCAGCACTCAGGAGGCTGAGACAGGGGAATCACTGGGAGTTGGAAGCCAACCTGGGGTATGTAGTGACCTTAAGACAGCCTGAACTACATGATGAGACCATATTTCCAAACCAAGCAAACAAAAAGAATTAAAACACTGTAACTCTATCTGGTGAGGTATTTTCCCTAAATCCAATCAGGGACATGTTTGAGCTTAACTGAAAGAACTAGCCTTGTGCAGAGTGTTCTGCTCAAACCTCATGACCTTTCCTTGAAGTTCTGGAATACGCTAAGGTCTCTTCCTCATTAAGGTTTCCTGATTTCCTTCCATAGAACATACATCCCTCAGGTATGCTTGTACTTCCCCTCATTCTATAATGTTCAAGTTTAATACCCTTTTCAAAGAAGCATTCTCTGGTCATTCACTTTATATACCCAAAATAAAGAATCACAACTTTATAACTTTCATCATTAATGCCCCAACCTCATTCCCTAACTAAACCTCACTAAGACAAGAGCTAGGTTTATCTGTAGCTGTGAACCATTACCATTACAGGCTGATGATTAAATATAAACTTTATGATAGTGTGAAAGTGATATTCATCATGTTAGCAATAGGACTTTGAATTTTAAAGTTTCATCTTTCCCAGACTAGTGATATTCTCTAGGAAACTCAGGGGTAAGTAAACAAAAGATTTCCGCTCTGATGAATTTTACTAGTAGGGCATATAGGCAATAAGTTAACACAAAGGATAGTTCACAGTGATTTGGTGCTAGAAAGACAAAAAAGTATAACTTGTATGGGGAGCAAGAGCTACTTCGATACTTAGGAAAACCTGACATCCAGGCCTGGTAGGAGAAAGATGAAGGAAGTCACGTGATACTGCTCTGAAAAAGCATTTCGAGGGAAAAAAGACCAAGGGCAAAAGCTGTGCTAGAGAATCATCTCTGCTGCTGGGGGAGAGAGGAGCAGCTGGAACTGGCTGTGTGAAGAGAGCAGAAAGGCCTACAAGCTGGGGAACTGAGAAAATCTGGGGCCAGTGTTAGACCGGCAGCCTGACTGGAAAAGATCCAGGACCTCAGGGAGAGAAGGCTAAGGGAGAGGCCTTTAGATGCTCACTTTGTGTACTAACAAGACAATTCACACATAAGAAAAACAAAAGAATGGGAAAATAACAGTTCTTTACTTCACAAATGGAAAAAGGTCAGTAAAATGAAGCCACACATGATTCGGTCAGAGATAAACAATGATACCAATAGGAAATGAATTATTACATGAAAACATACACATACACACACACACACACACACAAATTCACTAAGCAAGCATGATGAGCATTACTATCCAAGATTCATAGTGTGAGGCAAACTGACTTTGCAAAAACTTAAAACACAGTCCTTTAATGTTACAGATGCTGGAGGCCAATCCACTTAAGAATGCACATTGAGAAAGGCTGCTTATTTTTGGGACTAAGCCTAATTCTATTTTGTATATTTCCACAAAAATAAAAATAAAACTAAAAGTTACATCTACATTTATGCTGTTTGCTGCTATATTTTTATATTGCACATACTCATAGGTACACAGTAATATATATGCTCTTAAACAAACCTTTATTCTAATTTAAGAGTACCCCAGTGCTCTAAATGACCTTGACAAAATTCTGAGAAAAAAAAAATCTCAAGACCTGGGGCTCCAAAGCTATTTTAGAATTAACTCTGAATAATTGTCCCACAATATGAGTTTCTTGATTAATTGCTTAAGATAAGGTCTCCTTTTTGTGGTGGCCTCCAGTGGCTCCCTCTCGTTCCCATAATCACTTTTGTCTCATTCCTCTAAACCCTGGCAGGCTAAGAAAAAAAATCAGAGATATACCAATTCCATTACTTGAGGATTAGCTAAGAGATAACCCTGTGTATTCCATTACTGACCATTATTTGAGTAATTATTCAATAACTAGAGTACATTTGAAAGATGCACTAATTGTTTTTTGAGGCTCACTCTGGCTTTATATCAAAAAAGTTCTAAATGTTACATCCTTTTAATACTGCAAATCTACATCTGGGTTACATGAGGAAATGTGGTAACTTTTACCATATTTTGTTTTTCTTTGATTTTTTTTTTTCCTAAGGAAAGGTAAAAGCTAAAAAAATAGTCTGTTAAAAGATCTTACTGACCAGGGGCCGGAGACGTAGCTTAGCAGCACAGCACCTGCCTGGCAAGCATGAAGTCCTGAGTTCAATTTAAAACAAAACAAAACAAAACAAAAACCTTACTAACCAGAAGATTAGGACTCTATTTTTGACCAGATTCATGTCTTGTAAGAGTTAGATTTCTGCATAATTTAGATAGAAAATTGGCAGAGGTGGCTGTTCCATCTAATTTCAGCAAAATTAGTATTCAGCTACCTGAATTTTTGGCAGCATTCCAGCGTGTTTATCCAAGGCAAGTAGAGAAAAGAAAATTGACAATCATGCCTAAACAAGTTAGTTTCTCTCTCTACTTCTACTCTACTTCCTGCAAAACACACACACATACACACACACTTTAAGAAATGAGTGAATAATTTCAAAGATACAGTTAATAAATGGATTCATGAGTTTGCTTTCTTTTTCTTATGCATATCAAAAGCAGATGGAACAAGAAGAATCCCCTCCTTTTTCGACATACAGAGAACCCTACGACAATAAGCTGACTCAAACGTGGCTTACTAAGGAGCAATGATTATTTACTTATTTATTTATTTATGTCTCACTACGCAGTTCAGGCTGGCCACGCACGCACTTTGTAGTCCAGGCTGGTCTTGAACTTGCAATAAACCTCTTGCCTCAGCCTCTGAGCGCTGGGATTACAGGCATGCCCCACCACACCTGGCCTTATTTGTTTTTAGACAAGCATTTAATAGTATTAATCCATTTTGAAGTTAAAATGAAGCTAAACTGCAGATTAACCAATGAGTGTAGTAAGCTTATTGCCCCCACCATCCCATTTGAAGTTAGCATGGAGCAGTGAGGTCTAGCTCTGTGTCCAGTATATTTCCATAGGAACAATGAATTTTATTTTATTTTATTTTATTTTAATTTTATTTAAGGAGAAAAGAAAAAAAAACAGTGAAAGGGTACAAGTTATACAGATTTACAGAAGAAAAAAAATGAACAGTAGGAAATCACTAGTTAATGGATTACATATTGCCATCTTAGAAATAATTGGAACAATGAATTTTTTAAAAGCTCATTTATCCTCCAAATAAAGCAAAGCAGTTAAATCAATTATTGGCTATCTGTGCTGACAGATGGAAATGACAGTGATGATACTTTCAAATTCACTCATAATTGCTTCAGAATATTTCTTTAAAAAGCTGAAAAAACACATAAATATTTTCTTACTTAGCTCCTCCTAGAGCTGTATTTAGCTGGGACTAACTGAAGTGTGTTTATACTTACAGTATATGCATTTAATGTTTATTGAGTAACTATTAGTTGCATGTGTTGAGCTTGGAGAAAACCAAAAAGCATTTATTCTTCAAGCTCATATCAATTTCATAACTAGTAGTGTCCAAGTTTGGTGGCTTTCAGATACTGCTGAAAGCGAGGCTGGAAAAAGGAAGGTCACTGGAGCATAAGGTAATGTTTGGAAGCCAGGTAGAAAATGCCAGCAAAAGAGAGATTTCCACTTAATAACATTTGCTGTACATCCATGTGCTTTAAGAACTCAACTATGAAAAGGCCTTGAAAACGTTTATACACAAGACATTTACAAACCAGACACAAATGTATCAACTAAAATGTAACTGATTGCAATGAGTAAGCACAGTAAAAAAGTGGCTTAGACATAAATTTCAAAAGCAGCACCACCCAATAGAAATATGAACCACATAATATAATTTTATATTATCCATACTGAAATACTTTAAGAAAGGTGAAACTTATTTCAATAATACATTAACTCAATATATTAACCGTATTATTTCAACATATAATCAATAAAAAATTATTATTGAGATTTACTTTCTTTTCATACTAACCTTTTGAAATCTGAAGTATGTTTATACTTACAGTACATGCCAAATTCAGAATTTTGGAAATACCTGATTTATATGTAGGTTTCATAAAATGTATACTTGAGAAAAGTAATCCACATACCCAAGATGTTCCAAATATACTTAAAAGTTCTACAATGAGTAAGTTGTTGGCTTAAAATTTTAAATTTAGAATACAAGTAAAGAGAAACAATGTGAAAATCTTGGTGGCTCAGATGAGCACTTTTCAAGCGCACCATCTGCACTCTGACTCCTGGCTGTCACACAGGATATGCAGGTTTGGACTTCTAGTTGGACAACTTGGGCTACAGACTGCAAAAGATTGGAGGCAGGGACCAAGAAATAATCAAGAAGCCAAATGAAAGACTATGTGGCTGACTAGATGCAACTGAGATAACCAGGGCAACAGCAATCGGTGCAGGAGAGCACACAGAGGGGAAAAGGCTGAGAAATAATCAATACTTATTAGCTGTCTATGGTCTACTAAGCATCAGCAACAAAATGCCAGGGACAGGGTGATTCAGGGTACTCTAGAACCATAATCTGTGGTTTCCTAGATAGCAGTGCTTGGGCTTCAAGCAGGTGTTATTTTGTTTGTTTGTTTTGATTTTTGAGGCAGGGTCTCATTATATATTGCAGATTGACCTCAAACTCATAGTGATTCCCCTGCCTCAGCCTCCTGAGAACTGAGATTACAGATGTGCACCACTATGCCTGGCAGGAATCAGTTTCAAATATTCTCTGCTCATGTGCTCACTTCTCAGATGAGCTAACTTTGCTGTACTCTTCTTTCTGGCTTACAGAAAGCAGTGGCTAAATATGTGGCTTGGGAGTCAGATGGTACAAGTTCATTCAAATCAGTTTTCACCACGTGATGACTGTGTAAACTAGGGGTACTCTCCAAACCTTATCTATAAAAAATGGGTGTGATGGTTTAGATGTAG
This sequence comes from Cavia porcellus, assembly GCF_034190915.1. Taxonomy (NCBI): domain Eukaryota; kingdom Metazoa; phylum Chordata; class Mammalia; order Rodentia; family Caviidae; genus Cavia; species Cavia porcellus. The sequence goes on from NW_026947496.1 coordinate 45,807,710, forward strand.
AATGTCCCTCCCCACAAGTCTCCTATGGTCTGAGGTGGGCCTTTTAAAGATGACTGGAGCATGAGTGGATGGATCCATCTGATTCATGGCCAAGTGTGCTGAGAGTGGGTGGGGGCTGGTAGAGAGAAGTGCACCATGGAGGCTGTGCCTCTGGACGGTGTCCCCTGCCCTGGCACCCCCCTTCTCTCTCAGCTTCCTGACTGCCGCAAGGGCAGCAGCTTTCCTCTGCAGTGCTCTTGCTGCTATGCTTCTGCCTTGGAAACCACTGCAGCAGCACAGGCTGCACAGAGTACTCAGAAGTCTCACAGGGCTACAAGGAATGACAGGATCTGGCTCATTTGAACTGCGCAAGATCACAAGAGCTGCTAACTCAAGAAATGAATTTTGGGAAACAAAAATAAACATAAAGAACCAGGTATGGTGGCACATGCCTGCAATCCCAGCACATCTAAAACTGAAGCAGAAAGATTACTCTGAGTTTGAGGCCAGCCCTGGGCTACAGTGAGAGTCTGTCTCAACAAACAAACACATACACAAACCAACCCAAAAATCAAACAACAACAACAACAAAAACACGCACAGAGAAACTGAGAGATCAATAGCTGAGGACAGACAGTGACCATGCTTGTACCTCATAGTGCAAGTGTGACAGGTGGTCAAATTCTTACTAAGAGCCTAAGATCTAAACAGACAGCTCAAGGCTGATTCTTTTTCTTTTTTGGGTGGGGCGGGGGGAGGTGGTGCAGGGCACGGCTGGTTTGAGAGAGCCTCACTATGGAGTTCAGCTGTCTTTGAGCTCACTGTATAACATAAGCTGGCCTCCGACTCCTGAAAATCCTCCTGTTTCAGCCTCTAGAGTGCCGGGATTACAGGTATAAGCCACCACACCTGGTGACCGGAGGCTGACTCTGCCTGCAAATGTGATTCTCCCCCACTCCTTTGGCCTATATGATGCTTTTAAACATTCCAAGTTAGCTACCAAAATTTAAGAATCCAGATACTCGTAAAAATAAACCTTAAAAATCTAAATTTGTGTTAAAACATTAGATCTAGAACCTTACATTCCCACGAGGCTCCGATGAACTGGAACAGAGTAAGGCTGCTCACCAGCACTATATTCTTACCTTCTGCTTGAACTCTTTTTGGGATTTGTGTTTGCAACCCCACAGGAAAGTGGGAAACAGAGCTACCCAAGGTTCCTGCAGTCAGCAAAGACCTAGCACTTGGTTGAATTCAGCAAAGTTTTCTTTGGGAAACCCCAGCAACTCTACTTTTTGAGAAAAGCAAAGCTTAAGGTTTAAGGGACATCAGCAAGAATGTGTTAACTACTGTTATTACATGAAGCAGTATCATACAAATATATAAAAAAATTGAAATTATTTTGGCTGAAAAAAATATAATTGTCAGGTACAAAAAAAAAAAAAAAACCATGGAACTATAAGAGATACGTCCTATAATATGCCCATGAAATGTATTTAAAGCAGACTGGTTAAAATTATTTGATAAAATGTTTATCTTAAGTGTCTTTTCAGAGAAATAATATTTTTATACTTATTCTATATGGGAAGCCTTACTAAAAACTACAAAAAATGTGTACATGGTCATAGAGGATTGCCAGGTTGGTTCTCACAGAGAAATTGCTTCTAAATTACAGTTATAAGAACATAACTAATAGAACATTATAGAACTTAATAAAAATGTCAACCTGTCAGCTCTTGAAATATAACTGAAGTGGAACCATATGATATTCCATTTGTGAAGCAAGAAATTGACCTCAGAACAAATATTCCTGACTCCTTCAAGTTGTATTAAATTTGACACTTTGGGAGAAAATGACAAGTAATTGAAATGGACCTATTAAAATCGAAATGTTTCAAAGCAATATTTTATTTAAGAAAGTAGGAATACAGTGCCAGACTCAACACATGGCTGTCTTTCCCTTACACATGTGTTCAATGTTTCCATGATATCCATGACTGTAAAAACCCAACTACTTCATTCAACCATTTGCTTTCCCTCAAAACTGCTGTCCAGCTCAATTAAATACTTCCTGTGTTTAGTGATTGCTTGAGAACTTGCTGTTTTCCAGACCTAATGGAAACCAATCAGTAGGAAGCATTATTTGCAGCCCCTTGAACATTGGTGTAGCAGTCAGAATACAGTGAGACAATGCTGGCATCAAATCAAATGAGAGGGATTCATTTATCAAGCTGCTCCAAAGAGCACCTTAACCTGATTACGCAACTCACTGATTTTCAGTGCTTTCCTAGCTGACTTGCCCCAGCATTCACCTGAAATGTTTTCCCTGTGGTTCCTTATAACGTCCCCATTACTAACAGTCTTCATCCAGCTTGCCCTCCATCCAGCAATACTCGCTGATCCCTAGTCTCTTGAAATTCTCTCTTACTATTTAATTCAAAGTTCAACAAATATTTAATGTATGGCTACTCATTGTCAGCAGTAAAATAAGTAAGAGACAGAACAGAAACACATTTCACCTGTCAATGAGTTCTGTCTAGCAGGCAAAATGGGTCAATTTGCAAGATCAATCCTCTTCAAGGACAGCTGATAGAAATTTCTTGATGACTCCTATTTCTCACTGTCAGTCCGATATTTGTAGTTCTCTATAATACAGTTTTAACTAACTTTAACTTTTCTTTCCCCTTTTTTCTCTCATTCTAGCAGCACTGGCCTATTTACTTCAACAACTCATGATCTGTATATTTCTGGGACTCTAGTTATATTTCTTGACTGGAATGCCTTTCTGTCCAGACCTGTTTACTGAACTGAGAAGTATTCCAAATAATATTCCTTTTGGGAAACTCTGATCTCAATCAGATTTAAGTCCCCAGGTCCCAAATCCCCACCAGCAATTCCTAACTTTATGACAATACATATACTATGTTTCATATATTGCTATTTGACTTATTGATGATTAGTAAATTGCAAAGTTGTCAAAAGCATGGACTGAATCTTTTTGCTTTCTGAATCTTTTAAATTAATAACTATACATATTCATGGGATAATGGTTAAATGAACAGTATCATGCTAAAAATACAGTGGGTGCTCAAATACCTTGTAGATTTAACTGAATTTAGGACAAATCAGCTGTCAGTTTCCTGATAAAGAGATCTATGAGAAGTAAATGTCTTCAGACTGTGTCCATCTACAGTGTCTATGTTCTACACTATGACCTGACAATCTGGTTAAATGCAGCTTAAGGGAGAAATGATGTCATTCAAGATTCTGATGGTATGTACCACTACCTTCTTTCACTATTGTTCTTTCCTTCTGACTCCAATATGGAGATGCATATCCTTTAGTTCTGGGGAATTTTCTTATATTACTTCTTTGTTCATTTCATTTCCTTGATTGCACTGTACTCTTCTGGAAATCCATGAGGGCACAGGACTTCATGCATTAAGTCTGTATCATTCATGTCTACTTTTCTATTGTTACTCTCTTTAACTTCAGATTTTATTTTTTTTTCTTCTGTAACAGAAGCAGTTTTTTTAAATTTTGAAAGTAGTGAAACAACAGAACAAGACAGAACATAGCCAATTGAGAGGAGTTTTAAGGTGAAGTTAAGAAAATCTAACTTCACCTTAAACCTCCTCTATAGGACTTTTTCTTTTATTATATCCTTAATTTTCGACAACTTGTTCTTGATCTTTGATTGCTTCTTCCTTTCACAATTTTTGCTTTTATCACTCTGAAGGCATGTGTGTGTGTGTGTCTGTGTGTGTTTGTGTATATGTATCATTTTCTTCTATTCCTCATATTTCTCTATCTGAAGTTCTGGCTTATTTCTGGTCGTTACTGGCCATTTAAAGAGGCAGGCACTGGAAGCTCTTTGTGGGATGATTCAGGCTTTGCTGACTAATGACTTCACAGTAAGATAATCTAGCTCTCAAATGTTATCGCTGAATAATATTTTCCTTGAGATAGCTCAGTTTCTTCAGAGAAGAATCAACCAATTTCCTGCACAGTAGGAGCCTGATGGAGAAAGGGAAGGCAAAGTCCCACCTCTCAGTATGGAGACTTTCACCTCAGTTCCATGTTTTGTACTGAGCCTGGACTGGGCTTCATCCTTGAATTCTGCCCATAACCAAACACAAACACACCTCTGTACTCCTGCTTTCTGTTGTTCCCAATGCCTCCAACTCGTGAATTTTGGCGGGGGTGGCGTGGGGTGGGGTGGGGATCAATAAACTTAGTACTTTACTGTGTCTGTAACAGATTTCAGCTTTTATCTGCTAAGGCTGTTACCACTTTCTCTCTTCTTTTGCTCTGTAGTTCTTACAGCTTTACACTTTTTTTTGTACTAGAGATCGAACCCAGAGTCCTCACCTTTTTCTCTCTTTCCCTCTCTCTCTGTCCCTGCCTTTTTTCAAGACAGGATTTGTTCAGTTGCTGAACTATGTAGGCTGGGCTCAAACTTGCAAGCCTACTGACTCAGTCTCCTAGAATACTGTGATTACAGAGGTGCGCATCATAAGCAGTTTTACATTTTAAATTGCTTCCTTCAGGTATAGTGGGGTTTAAGAAGATGCATAAACAAATGTGTGGGTTCCAGACCACTATGTTTAACCAGAAATCTCAACTCCTTCAAGATAAACTCCACCATTCCTGAGGTTTGGTTATTGATCAACCAACAGGCAGCCTCTTTCACCAGTTAGCATTTGGCAGTTTTTTGTTCCTTCTCTTGAGTTTAGCTTTCACTTCAATGTTGCTGCTTCTAAATCTTTATCATTACTTCTTTCCTCCTCTTATCTTAGGTTCATATCCTTTGATTTCCTATGAAGCAACCTGACTTGAATATTCCAGTCATAATTTCTCCATTAATGGAAGGTCACACTCAGTTTTCTTGTTGGGTCCGTATATCCTCTCAGACATCTAGATTTATGCTTTCATTCTTTCCCATTTACCAGCCACTAGCAATTGTTATTTGTCTTCCCTTTAAGAAAATCTCCTATAATTATAATCTGTTATCACATTTGCTACCTTACACTAAGCTCTCATAAACGAATAACCTTGAAGTGTAACAGTCTGTTAAGTATAACAAATTTACTTGCAATCTGTCCTATGTACAGTGAACCCCATGTTTTGTTAACACTCTCCTTAATCACAATACCCCTTTTCCTCCATAGGAAAACTCCCCAGTGCTTCCTAATGCTTATAGTTAGTGATTTGTAAATTCCAGGAACCTACAAGTAAGCGTTTCACAGATGACTTAACTTTCTTAGGAAACATGTTTATTGTTTTAAGTCACAGGTCTCTAAATCTTTAATTTTGTTGAGAAAATGTTTCACCACTAAAAACATTTATATCGTATATCTATAATATCTAAATATCTTGTCCCAGAAGTTAAAGCACTGGATGAGTTCACCACCACCTACCAAATAATCTCTAACTTGCTGTATTTTCCCAGTAGGTAAGTCTACTTACTACCTGCACCATGGTCCTGGAGTGAGACTAATCAAGGTTAAATGTGAACTGTGTCCTTCTAAGCTATGCAATCTTAAGTGACCTTCCTTGTCTTGCTATACCTGAGCTAACTCATTTATACAGCAGATAATAAAGAACACCCTTTTCTTAGCTAAGAGCAAGTTAACGCACAGAAAAGTGGTAAGAGGCACTTGGCTGGAACCATGGGTCTGAGGCATGCTATTCCTTCCTGTGCCTATTTCATCATCCAAAACAGAGCTCAATCAAAAGATCAGAGATGACAAACCACAGAATGGGCTTGTGAAAAGTATTTGCACAAGACATATACAAAAAAGAACTGCTTTCTAAAATAAATAAAGAACTGTAAAAACTCAACTGTAAGCGAATAATCCAATTTTTAAAATGGAGAAAAGATCTAAACAGATACCTCACCAAAGATCCTGCATATAGCTGGCAAAAAAGCATTTGAAAAGAAGCTCCACATCACATGCCATTAGAAAACTGCAAATCAAAACAATGGAATACATCACACACGTACCACAAAGGCCAAAATCTGGAGCACTGACAACACTAAAGAAGGATGTACAGTAACATTTCATCTGTTGCTGGTGAGAATGTGAAATGCACAGATACTTTGGAAGTCAGGTTAGCAGTTCCTAACAGACCCTTATCATAGATTCCAGTAATCATACTTCTTGGTATTTACTCAAATGAGATGAAAACTTGTGTCCATGCAAAAACCTATGTAGGGATGTTTAACGCAGTTCTACTTATGACTGCCAAATTTTGGGATCAATATGCCCTTCGATAGTGAAGGGATAACTAAGGTACATTCAGGAATATCATTCAGCATTAAAAATCAGTGAGCTAAGGCTGGGGTATCTTTGTAGTAGAATACTTGCCTAGCAGGTGCCAACCTTAGCATCACCTAATTTCCTCCTGCCTGTCTTTTTTTTCTTTGTAGGTACCCAGAATTGAATTTGGGACCTTGCACTTGCCATGGAGGTGCTACACCACTGAGCAATATGTCTTCAGTCCCTAGGACTGCCTAGTTTAAATAAATTAACATGTAAGTGACCTAGAGAGACATAAATGGGTCTACAGGAACTGTAAACAGCTATTGTTAAGTGAAAGAAGCCAATCTGAAAATTATCACACTGTATGTTTTTAATTATGTGACAATTCTGGAAAAGGAACAACTATGGAAACTTTTTTCTTTTTTAATTTAGTGGTTGCTAGAGGTTGGAGGGAGGTGGGGATGATGAGGAAGTGTGAAAAGCACTTTTAAGGCAGTGAAACTAGCTGTGCAGGATCCTATAAGGATACATGCATGTCATTACATGTTTGTCAAACTTACAGATCTCTTGAAATAGGGAAGTGACCCAAGAGAAAACGTCTAAGGGGTGAGGAGAAGGAAGGGAAGGGGAAAACTGTAGAACCAAGATGTGCCATGTACAGGAACCTAATAACCTCAATTAATGTAAACACTATATGCCATAACATGAGCTAAGACAAATAATATCAACAAGAATGAAAAATGGGGACAGGGGAATTGGGAGAAGAGGGAGAGAAATGGAGGGAAGAGCATAATAATAATAAAAAAGAACAACCTGTGGTATATACATGAACTGCACATGTTCTGATAAAACAAAAAGAAAAAATTATACACAACCCCAAGAGTGAGCCCTGATGTAAATTATGGACTTTGGATGAGAATGATGTGTCAATGTAGGTTTCCAGATTGTACTATTCATGTCAGAATATTCAGAGTTTTCGCTGTGAACCTAAAACTGCTCTAAAACACAAAATCTAACAACCAAAATAATGCAGCTCAAGTCTTTTCTATGAAACCTTCCCCAATATGCCAATCCACAGTAATCTCTATTTTTTCTCTTTTCTAAAAGAACTTACTGGCATTTGCTCCTTACTCATATGCTTTAAGCTGTTAAAGAAATTCTAACTTCTCTCCACAACTAAAAGCTCCCAGAGCTGACATTTTATAATTTCTGATGGATCCTACAATGCCCATTAAATTATGGGAAAATGGCAGAAAGACAGGAAAGCGTAGAGGAGGGGAGAAATTTTTTAGACTTTTTTTGTTGTTTTTGAGATAGGGTCTTACTTTATTGTGCAGGCTGGCGTTGAAATCATGGTGATCCACAATCCTCCTGCCTCAGCCTTCTAAGAGCTGTGATAACAGGCATTTGCTACTCCATCCACTCAGATTTGTTTTACCTAGGAAAATAGTTACTATGTAGTGTTTCATTCCCATGTCTTCAAAGAAATGGGCATATAATTAACACTACATTTATGAATCCATCTTATTCTATTGGTCTTTTGTCTGGATGTATTTATTATTCCGATAGAATCATGTCATTCTTTTTTAAAGATACAACTAGACATCACCATCTGTTTTCTACATAAATCGCACAGCTTTTATTGAATGTTGCTACTTCTATGCTTGTGATCCTTACAGGTCAATATCACGTTCCTCCTCCAGAGCAGAGTTTCCAAAGGCTTTCCATCATGCAATACTATCTCCAGCCATTCTTGCAGGCTACAACCTTACGCGTTTTGTTTGTTTGTTTGAGACAAGGTCAGGCTGATCTTGAATTCACTATGTATCCCTCATGGGCCTTGAACTCTTGTTGTGATGATCTTCTTGCTTCAGCCTTCCAAGTGCTAGCATGACAGGCCACTCTGCCTAGCCTCTTTGTAAATCTTACTCTCCTTTCATTGGTTCAAGTTCAGTCACATTTGCCTCCTTCTTGTTCTGTGAGTCAAGGAAATGCACTCCAACCTCAAGGTCCTTGGTTTTGCCCTTTCCTTATACAATTGCATGACCCCTCCCTTAGTCCCTTTTAAGTGTCTATTAAATTCTTACTTATCAGAAAGACCTCCCCCTGAACATTATATTTAAAATGGTAACCCTCATTATTCTCTGATTCTACATCTATCTCTAGCCTTTTATTTCTTTTCAGTACTTATCATCTGACACTAATATTTATTGACTTCTCTCCAGAACACAAAGTTTTTGACAGTAGAAACTTGTTTTGTTCACTGATGTACTTCCAACATCCAGAATGGTGCCTGCCTCATAGTAGACACTTTGTGACATGAATCAATAGGACAGTTAGTAAACTGTTAGTATTCAATGCTTTATAGCAATGATTACTTATCAAAAAATAAATAAGGAGTGAATGACTGTTGCAGGTCTGTCAATCTAAGAGGTCATCCATTACAAGAAACATTTACTGTATGTCCTATTAAGAAAAAAACAACCCTGTTAATTAAGATAATTCTTTTTTTTTTTTTTTTTTTTTTTTTTTTTTTTTGCCTTTTTGAGACAGGGTCTCTTGATGCACTGCAGGTTGGCCTTGAGCTCACTTTGTAGCCCAGGCCGGTCTCCAATCTGCCTTCCTCAGTCTTCTCAGTGCTGGTATTACAGGTGTGTGCCATCGCACTTGGCTAAGACAAATGCATTTTTATCAGAAGTTTCATTTTAGATAAATTGAAAAAGCTAGCTGCTCCATACCTAATAACTTAGATTTAATATATCACTCATCCTACCTTAAAAAGTAAAATACACGGGATAAGGCAGTTCTAGAATTTCATTTCCTTCAATATCTAATACTTTTGAATTATTTTTCAACCCTGAGTGGTCAGGATACATGCTTTACACGTCTATGCCATCAAGACTGTTTGAAAGACAGCATTTTGTGCTCAATGTGCATCTCTAGGGTTTTTCTCAGAAGCCACTGACACTCAGTGTGCAACTTTTGGTGCATGTGTGCAGGTGATGACAACTATGTTACGGTTGCTGCCAAGCAGTGACCGTAAGATGCATTTGAATTTAAAAAATATGAAGACAGAAAAAATATGCATCTAAGAATCCATAAAGTATGCTCCCACCCCACCCCTCACAATATGCACTAGTCAAAGAACTGGCTTAAACTGTTTCTATAGTTTTACGGTTTGTACTGCATATTCACTTTATACATGATTTCCTTCCCTTAAGAATTATAGCAGAAAGAATCACCTTTAGAGAGCTATAAAAGATAGCACTGATGTGTGTGTTTGTAAATGCTGAGGAGGTTTTTATTATTACTTTATCATTGTGAGTAGTGCCCTACTTTTCTTTGTATTTGGATTTAAAATGGAGGGAAAAAAAGAAGGGGACAAGATGGAGGAGGAAAAGGGAACCTGACACAGAAATTCCCTTGGAGATATTATCACTACTGGAAAAGTCACTTTCAGTCACAGACTACTCTCCAATGGCACAAATTAAGGTTTCATCAAAGGTTGCATCAGAGCTTGCAATGCAGCCCTTGGCTCTGCACGGGGTATTTCCACTCCTTAGGCAGGTGCCATAAAGCTGCTGTGCTGGGGAAATGTATACATGAGCCTGGAGAGACAAAATCTTTCCACTGTGTGCCTTTGAGGTGAAATTTATTTCATGTAATCACTTGCATTTTCAGTGAACTGACATTTTATAAACAAAATGTCAATAATGTTTGTGAAATATGCAAGAGATGAGGGTAATCTTGAAGAAAATACATATAACCAGTTATTTTAGATTAACCAGTTATTTTTTAGTTTGCTTTGTTCTGCCTTATCTTTTAAGACAGCAAGGCCATCAAATTCAAACTATAAGGATTTAAGCAGAATTAGATTTCTTTCTAGTCTTGTTCACTTAACATTAAGTGGAACACAAATTAGTATCAGGTAAACATTTGTATTTTGGGTGAAGAATGAGGTTAACACAAATGGTCTTTACATTTGGAATTACTCTGTGCTAGAGAATATCGAAGTGTTTTCCTTTTAATGGTGATTTTGGATTCACAATTAAAACATATAAACCCAGACTCATACTTCATCTCTCTCTTCCCTCCTTTTCCATCTGCCCTCTCTCTGCCTGTCTCGCAGCCTCTGGATATCTGCTGCAGGAAACACTGAGGTTGTGCTGTCTGAGGAAGGCTGACAAGCGAGTGCAGGAGCCAGTCTCTCCCGGGGACCGGATCCAAGTGCTTCTGTGCACTCAATATTCACTGACGTTAGTGTTTATATTTTCTAAAAGGAGGAAAGAAAATTATCAGCCTGGGTGAAACCACAGTTTTGGTGTGGCTCAGTGGTAGAGCACTTGGGGGGTAAGGGAGGGGCTGAGACAGAGTTAGAGATAAGGAAAAGAAGTAGAAACTAGGCAAACACTGCAGTTGTTTGCAAGTTGGTTTCATTTTACTTCTTTAAAAAACCTAATATACACCTAGTATTAAATATGCTCCTAATTAAATTTCTAAGACTAACTTTTTTACAAATAGTAACTAAAACATAAATCCATAAAGGATATTTCCATTGTTATAGCTCCATACAAAGTAGTATGATAATTTTCTTGAACAACAATAATTTATACATAAAGGATATAGCACTTTTCTCCTTAAAGATCTATTATTTCATCTACCTTTGTATTATAACATCCACTATGTCTTTTTGTCTTATCTTGGAAGCTAAAGACAATGCAATGATGTTATAATACTTTGAGAAGGTAGAAATTACTCTACCTTAGAATGTCATAATCATAGAAATGATTTAGAAATATCATAACTAGTTCCATATATCCAGTATCTAATATACAGTAACTACCCATAAATAGTTGTGGAACAAATAGATAAGCACTCAATGTTTATACTTGTTGCCTGGAACTAATTTACATAATCAAGTTGCAGAACATACAATGTTATCATAATCTAAGATTTGGTAACATGACCTTTCATCTAAGGTATCTATATGAAATAATAGAGAAATAATTGTCATCTTTTTACTTTTTATAATTTTCATAAAATCTGTATTCCATTTATTTATAAAATCTTATTGTGCAAGAAATGTAGAATGACTGATGGCCTATCCTTGTGGTCTACCAAATTCAAATTGTAGGCTTAACTTTCCTATGAGCCAAGCCCACAGGGTAATCAAAAATTGTAAAGATCTGTGGAAAATCTACTCCAGAATGAAAAAGTAAGAGATCTCTATCTGAAATGAACTCCAAATTCAACAAATGAATTCCAAATTCAATAAATATTGTGTGGTGGTTATGAACAAAGTTCCTTGAGTCTCAAAGTTTGTCACTGATCAGCAGCAGCAGCAGCAGCAACAGGCAAAAGGGACTTTATTTCTCCATGCTTCATTTATCATCAGTAAAACAAGGGTAGTCAGTACAGGGAGAAGAGAATTAAATGACGCAACACGCGCTGTACATTAAAAACTCAACATACTACAACTGTTAACGCAGATTATTAGGTGGATGAATCAAGTGTAATATCTAAATAAAACCAAAACCAAAAACCAGGAAAGCCAGACAATGCTACTCTTATTTTTACAATTACTGTTACTTTAAGATGCTATTACTGGCAACCAATGATAATGAACAAACTTAACTGGTTACGTTCTTGTTGTATTTATAGTGTAATTCAGTGATTTGGTATAAATACAATAATTCTGTAAAGAAAAAGTTGGAGGCTGCATAAAACAGAAGCTGTGTCTACCCTAGAATCCCCTTAATATTGTACAGTTAAACTATGGTAGACTGTCTTTTTAAAATGCTGCTCAAATTGTAGAGAATGTAGCTAAAATAGTAACACAGTTGAAAAAGAGAAAGTTACCACATTTACAAACTTCCTTTTCCCCTTTAGTTATATTACACAGTATTTATGTGCTCTAAAAACTACAAATCCTTATATGTTCTTGTGTGAATTCAGTAGTACTAGCAGGGAAAAAAATTGACATTTAGCAGCAAATAGTTCTATAATACTGCTGCCCATAAAAATTAGTTATTGAAAATAATTTTCTCAGATGATTTGTTTCTTATCTAATCTTTTCAAGTGTGGCACTTTACAAAAGTAACTATATTCAGGTACTTTGCTCTTTGTACTTTGTGTTCTAGTATAAAATAAATCTGACTATTAGACTATGCTGTAGAATTATGTCCTATTTAACTTAAAAAAAAAAAAAAAAAAAAAAAAGGAAGGGGCCGGGGACTTAGCTCAGCGGCTAAATGCCTGCCCGACAAGTGTGAGGTTGTGAGTTTGACTCCCGTACCAAAAAGAAAAAGAAAAAAGAAAAAAGAAACCAATATTGCAGACTATTTAATACTTCTGAAATACACTGAACATACACTTACACTCTGTTCAGGTGATTGTATTACATGAGCAGAAAAATCCATTTATACTCCTTAATCTAGGAATAGGGTTCAAAAAGTGTGGTCTAGCATTTAACATTATCCATTAATAACTTACTGATGGGTGACTGACAATCATATATATAATTCAAGTAAGTACAATTTGCTCTTCATACCTGTGGATTCCATATCTGTGCATTCAACATATAGCACACAGAAAATATGTGGAAAAAAATCACATCGGCACTGAATATGCCTGCTGGTCATTATTGCTTAGATAAGACAGTACAACTGTTCATGTGACATTTACTCTATATTATATTAGGTATCATAAAGTCATCTATAGGTGATTTAACCTACAGGGAGGACATATGCATATTATATACAAATAGTATACCATTTTCTGTAAGGGACCTTAGCATTTGAGAATATTGTATTTATGAAGGAATAAAGATCCCAGAACTAATACTGGGTGTGTGGGTGTGTATTTGTAATCTTTTTTAAAAAACTGTCATTGTTTATAAAATCATATATATATATACATTCTTGTTTTCCTATCTGCCTACTTCAGGGTCTCTTAGACTGGATCTTTATTATTTATACAACCATAATTTCTTACTTGGGTTCACTTTGACTTATTGGTCCCTCTTGTCATATGTGGACCTTTTTTTTGTGGTGGGAAGTGCACTGGGAATCAAACTCAAGGTGGTGTACATGTTAAAGAAATGCTTTAATGAGTTATACACAGTCATATCTGGATTTTTTTTGTGCCTTACTACTTTGGAATCACTGTAAACTTACAGTAAAATCTAACTCTTTAATGGATATAAACAATATCGATACCCTTTTTATTTATTGGTAATACACTGAACGATATAAGTTTATCATTTTTAAAAACAGACAAGCAATGTGAATTTTTAAAAATACATTAGTTCTAATATCCAGAGAATATCACTTCCTTGTGCTTATTCAGTCACACAATCATTCCTTCATTGTAAAGGACTGAATAGGTATAATAATATAGATTTTGGAAATCTGTTACCAAAAACAGGAAAAAAATTTACTCCTCACAAAGGGATTGAAATTTTGTATTATCTAAAAATTGAGAATCTGAGATATTGGTGGGGAAAAAAACAGGACATTCAGGAACAGGTTTGCAGGAGATATATAAGCAGAGTTGAGAAATAATCTTTTTCATTTTCATGTGGGTTTAGGAGGTAATAATTCATAAAAATTTAAAGCAAGCGCTACTTAAATGACTTCCAGTTATCAACATGTTGGAAGGTGTTTAGAAATGTGAAAAAAAGGAAACACAGGTGGAGAATGGGGAGAACACTGACACTGAGAGAAGTTCCACGGCCACAACAGACACACACAATTTATGCTCCTTCCCCTCCCCTTTTTACAATTAACTGTTCAAAATTATTTGAAATTAACTTTAACCTCAGTGAATCTCAAGCATGAATACTAAATGTTCTCTGAGCTTTCCCAAACTGAATGAGTTTCCCTGCACAATATTTAGGTATGAGCAGCACATCACATCTCTGCCACAGTCACCTCATCATAAACTTGTCTTTTTTCTGTGTCCCCTGTCCCCATCTATATAATAACTTCAATGGTAGGACATTTCATCTTTGGATCCTCAACATATAGAACATCACCACTAACAGTATCTATTTTTGTATATATTAAACCCAACAGAAACATACTCTAATTTTTGGCATTAATATTTTTAAAATGCTGCAATATGGCTGGGATTTAGTTCAGTGGCATAAGCACCTGCCTTGCAAGCAGGTGGTCATGAGTTTGATCCCCAGTATCAATAAAAAAAAAATGCTGCAATAAACTAACATGGTAAAATCAATTTATCCATAGTTAAAAGTGATGAAGTTTAAGAAACACTGCTTACTATTCTTACACACAACCAAATAAAAATTGAAATTTTTATTTTAGATATATTGAGCTCAAATTCAGATTATAAAAAGGATTATGAAGCTGGGTGTGGTGGTGATACACACTTGTGACTCCAACATTCAAGAGTCTGTGACAGGAGGATTGCCCCAACATCAAGGCCAGCTGAGCTACATAGTGAGTTCACAACCAGCCTAAACTGCACAGTGAGACTCTGTCACAACAAAAAAGGAATAAAGAAGAATAGCAAAGCAAGCGTATTAGTGGATAGATTTAAAAGACTTACATATTTGTTTAATTTTGCAACTGACCAGAATATTCAAAATTTAAGACCTTATTAGGTAGATATAAAGTTCAATCTATTAAATAACAAAAAATAACTCACACATAATATGCAATGATTGCTCACATACAAAACACTAAATCTTAAACCCTTCTAACAGTTTTTCTAATTGCTAAAAGTACAAGCATTCTGTAATTCTGTTTTAATACACCTAGAATTCCATTAGGATGGAATTTTCAGTCCAAAAAAATCACCAAAATTCTGAATTAACAAGTTGAATTTTTAGTCAATGAAGTGTGGCAAGTTATTGAACATTCAGAAAACATACAACATTATAGTAGCCAATCCATTTTTCCTTAATAAACCGATTTAAAGATGAACCAATGAACTGAAGGCACTAGTAATGACAGAGAAATACCATGAAATTATTTGGATCTCTCAAAGAATACCTACAAATTAATTCACCTTTCTTGGATCAGTAATATCTATAATGAACTTGATTGGCTTATTTTAATATGTTATTTCCACAGGATAATCAATTTTTTGCTAAAATAAAAGGGGTGCCTATATTTGCTGTTTCTTTCTGTTTGAGTGTGTAGGGGTTTTGCTGTTGTTTTGTTTTCTGGGTTTTCTTTTGTCTTGTTTTTTATCTTTTTGAGACAGATTTCATGCTGCTAGTCTTTTGGGCTATGTTGAACTCATTTTGCAGCCCAAGTTGGCCTCAAAGTTGCAGGGTTATTCCTGCCTCAGCCTTCTGAGTGCTGAGATCACAGGCATGAACCAGCAAGTTCAGCTTGTTTCCTGTTTTTTTGAGGCAAGGTCTTGTTATGTACTTCAGACTGGTCCTGACCTCACTATGCAGCCCAGGGTGGCCTTGAACTAATGGCAATCCTCCTGCCTCAGCCCTCCAAGTGCCACAATTCAACTGTACAGTATTAAGGGGACTCTAGGATAACACTGCTTCTGTTTTAGGCAGCTTCCAACTTTTTTTTTTTTTTTACAGAATTATTATATTTATACCAAATCAGTAGAATATACTATAAATATAGTAAGAACTTAATTTGAACTTACTTAAGCAGTTAAGTCTGTTCGTTGCCATTGGTTGCTAGTAACAGCATCTTAAAGTAATAGTAATAGTAAAAGTAAAGGCAGCATTGTCTGGCTTTCCTGGTTTTTGGTTTTGGTTTTATTTAGATACAACACTTGATTCATCCACCTAATAATCTGCATAACAGCTGGAATATATTAGATGTTTTTTAAAAAAATTTTTATTGTAAAGAGAATAAAACAAAACAGAACAAAATAAAGCAAGTCAGAACAGAACAATAAAAGCAACATACGATTTCAAAACAAGACAACAAGAAATCAACAGTGGCTACCATAATGTCTGTTTTCTTTGAAACAGTTGTTCATACCTTCACACAAAATAAAATCAAACAAAACAAAATAGTATAAAACCAATCAAAACAAAAGAATAAAAATATTAAGGGACTTCACAGCAAGACAATAGAAAGTCAGTGTATTGGGTTTTCAATGTGTAGTGTGTGCTGCCTCATTTAATTCACTTCTCCCTGTAACTGAGTTTCACTACTATCCTTGTTTTACTGACGATGGGCAAAACAAACTCCACACTCAGCTCATGTGCAAGACTCCTGCCCAGCCTGCACATTGAGAGTTGCACATGCACTGCAAATGCAGACTTCCCTTACTTGACTTTTGTGATAGCAAATGTATAAGGAGCATAATTCTTAAAATCTCACTATTCTAGTCACTGACATATTCAGGAAGTTTAAACATAGAGCTTTACGACACGTTGTCAGGAAACATGCTAGACTGACCATGTAAAGTTACCAATGTGGGAGCTTAGTAGGGGTTAAAATTTGGCATCCTACACATTTGAACAAGTGAATTTAAAACAATTACTTAAATAGTTTGACTATGAAGCTTCTAAGGTATTCTCACTTTTAAAAGCATAAAATAGGTGAAATAAGATATCAGGAAACTAAAACAGCATGATTACCTAAAGAGTAGAATCTTTAGCAACGAATGACAGTTTAGATTTAAATGGGACATAAACATTGGTTTAAGCCTTTCAATAAATTACCTAGAAGGGGAAGCTGAACCTCAACTGGATGGTCAAACTGAGTCAAATGGAACTTCTAGTTTTAGTTTTCTGAGTAATCTCTGGGCTGATTTCCACAGTGGTTGTACCATCATACCATAGTGATATACACAGAGGCATGTTTATAGCAGCACAACTTATAATAGCTAAATCTTGGAAACGGCCCATATGCCCATCAAAGGATGAGTAGATAAGGAAAATGGGGTATTTATATGCAATGGAATACTACTCTGCCATAAAGAAACATAAACTTGAATCAGTTGTAGCAAAATGGATTTACCTTGAGACCCCAATATTAAGTGAAATAAATCAGATACACAAGTTTAAATATCACATTGTTTCTCTTGTGTGAGAAACTCAAAGAGTAAATAAAGAACAAAGAGCATAATGGAGGACATATTGAGAAGCAGGAAGAAGTAGTTCAAATAGGAAGAAGAACAAGAGAGAGAGGAAAGGATACGGAAGGAAAGAAAAGGAAAAAAGAGAATGAAATAAAAAAAATAGAAACAAAGGCTGAAAGGGGGGAGGAATGGAGAAAAAATTAGAATTAAGATATATTATGACCAGTACAAATTTCCTATGATGAACGTGATTCATATGTTTGACAAATACATACTAATAAAAAACTAAAGCTAGAAAAAGGACAAAAAAAGAATAAAAAGACAACTTTTAAAATGACAAAGTAAAACTAGCATGATAACTATACAACAACGGATTTCCTGGTTTTAAATGAGTCTTCCTCCACAAAGAAAACAAAAGTGTTGTACTGGGGTGAAATTAGGGTGTTTTTATTTCTACTTTCTAATTTTTCTATAATGTGTAAACTTAAACTTTTAAAAATAATAATACATTTTAAAAGAATATTTATTCACTTATAGGATTACTAATAAGTAATTACCACTTAACTTTGACCAAAAGAAATGAGTTGAGAAAGGTTAAAGAAAAATGGTAGACATATTCATGTTTGTAAGATGTGTAAATGTGTAAATGTGATGTGTGAAAGATGTGTAAATGGTCTATACACTTGACTTCTATGTCCATTATTGTTGGATAGGCAGATTACTGCATATCATGAACAAAGCTCACAGGGAAATTTCAAATTCCTAAGTGAAAAGGAAGCACAGACACTAAGTCAAACCAGCTATATTATAGAACAAAACACCATACTAGTCAGATATACTTTTAAAATCAAAACATGCCAGAAGAGAACTGGTTTTTCTTTACTGATATAGCTTCCTATCAGGTTGGTGCAAAATAAAACAAACTTGGCATGCCCTGCCAAAAGAAAATCGTTCGCTTTCCATTTCTCCTCACACTTTCCCAACTACCCTGGCACCAAGCATAGAACTCTAAAATGATATTAAAATTATTTGTATTGATACAAAAGACACTGAATATTTCTTTTTAACAACATTGTTTTTGTTTTATTGGTCTCTTTGAGACACTGTTCGGCTAGCCACAAACTTGCTTTGCAGCCCATGCTAGCCTTAAACTCACAGCAATTCTCCTGCATCAGCCTCCCGGGTGCTGGGATTACAGATATGTACCATCATGCCTGGTCCATAATGGCACTGGTTTTATAAAACGATAGTCTAAACACTATCAACTGCATAGTTCAAGTGACCTATTTCTTTGGTTTCTATCAAATACTCTGTGAGCCATTCATCATATGTACCTTTAATCTTGTTCAGCTTCTGCTGAAGTAAAAGGATCACCAAGTTTGAGCCAGCCTAGGCAATGAAGCAATTTACTGAGAACTTATTTCAAAATATAAAAGGGCTGGGGATGTACTCAAGGTCCTTGGTACTGGGGTGGGGGGGTGTTCAAGTATGAAATGTTCTTTATATCTTGAAATGTCCCATTATTTTCAAAATTAAAATAAACTTTCATTATTATTTCATATCAAATGTTAACTCTACATAAACTTCTTATTCAAGATACCTAGCCTTGAGTTTTGTATAAGAAGTCAGTCATGTGCGTAAAACTTCAATTCTTTTCCCATTTCTTCTAACACAATGGATGATCAGCTATAGCAATATTTGTATAGTGAATCAAAAATAACTGAGGAATGGATTATTTGTTTGTATTTGACGTATAATTTGTATCTATCATCATGCATCAACTATTCTATTTAATTCTGGATGAGCACCAAATCAACTGGGAAAGGAAATACATGAAGTTTTTGGTGGGGGGAGCTATGTAGCAAACATACTAACACTAACTTTAAAAATAAAGTGAAGCCAGGAAAAAAATACAATTAAGATCATTCTGAGACAAATTACATATAACCATGTGGCAATACCTTAAAAATAAAAAGTTAACATTACTTTTCTTTTTTTGGTACCGGGAATTGAACTCACGACTATGCGCTTGCAAGGCAGGCACTTATGATGCTGAGCTAAATCCCCGGCCCCAACATTACTTTTCATGTAAGTAATATTATAGATTATGGATATCAAACAAAGTTTTATTCTCATCCCAAAGTACACAATCCTGTTTTCATGACAGACACACACACAACATACAATAAAATAAGCAGATATACAAGTGTTGTTTATATTGTCTAAGATGTGACACAAAACTATTTTAAATGATATCTTCCCAGCATGACTCTATTTTTGTTTATACACAATGAATCAAGGACATAGAATGTCATTCTTCACTTTGAAATTTCTGTCATCAATTAGTATTTAAGTATTGTTGCTCATATTTTCATAACTTCTATTTATCCATATACTGTATAAAAATTGAATAAAGATAGTTTGAGAAAACCATTTGATAAGCAAGCTAAGTACCCTACAACGGTGATTCACATATATTAAGAACAAATGGTGTTATGAAGTGGCTTAAACATACAAGCTGAGAGATACAAACCAACAGCTACTCCAATTCTGCATTTTAACCTGTCCTTGTTATCTCTAAAGTGATACAACTGAGATAAAATGAACTCCAAGTGGTTTCTGAATGTTTCAAGAAGCAGCATAATTACTGGGTAGCTTTTTAAATAGATGTGGATGTGACAGTGGCATTTGATAGTCAAAATATCAATAACTAATAACTATCATCAAGGGATTGCTAGCTGCCTGCTTTATAAACCTATTATTTAAGAGGCAGCAGAGCACATCATTGTTTTGAATCAACAACCAAATGTCAATCACCAAGCAGGAGTTTCAATGCGTCATAATTTTATTCTAATAGTATTTAGCATAGTAACAGTTGTCCCATACTATTTTAATCAGTATATTATTATTTGGCATGTCTTTAGGACACAAAAGGATATTAAAACATCTGTTTATATTTGGAATATGATTAGACTACCAACTATGTTTTACAGGAGAGAAAAAACTTGGGAGAAATTAAGGGACAGAAGTATGATGGTACAAATTTTTCAATGGAAAAACTCTCACAAGT
Source organism: Cavia porcellus (assembly GCF_034190915.1). Classification (NCBI taxonomy): domain Eukaryota; kingdom Metazoa; phylum Chordata; class Mammalia; order Rodentia; family Caviidae; genus Cavia; species Cavia porcellus. The sequence continues at coordinate 45,828,056 of NW_026947496.1, forward strand.
TTAAAACTCACAAGCTCATCTTCCTTGATTCCTGAAAGACCAATAAAGATATCCATCATATTAGGACCTCAATTAAAAAACTACTACAAAATATTTTAATAACTAACAACACTCCAGCAAGAGTTTCTTCAATAAGTAGGAAAAAAGCCAAGTAGGAAGAAGTACTTAATTATAAGCTTGAAAAACCTGAAAACATTTACAGGGCAAGGGCAACTTATTTCAAAAATTTCTTTTCAAAGGAGACTGAAGAAGATATTAGTAAATGGAGAGATATCCCATATTCGTGGGTAGGAAGAACCAATATAGTGAAAATGGCCATACTTTTGAAACTGTTAAACATATTCATGCAATCTCAATCAAAATTCCAATAGCATATAATCACAGCATTAGAGAAAACAATGCTAAAATTTATCTGGAACCAGAAGAGATCTAGAATAGCAAAGACAATCCTGGGCAGCAAAGACAAGACAGGGGTATCACAATTCCTGACTGAAGTTATACTATAAAGCTACTGTGATTAAAAACAACATGGTACTGGCAAAAACCAAAACCAAAACCAAAAAAAATCCCAGACCTGAAGATCAATGGAACATATTAGAAAAAGCAGAAACCATTCCAGACACACTAAACTATCTTATCTTTGACAAATATGACAAACACAATGATTGGAAGAAAGACAGTCTCTTTGATAAACAGTGCTACAAAAACTGGCTCTACATATGTTGAAGATTAAAACTGGATTCATATTTTTCACCATGCACTAAGCTAAAACCAGAATGGATCAAAGATCTCTTAATATTAAAACAGAAACATTAAATCTTCTGGAAGATAGAATAAGTAAAACCCTTGAAAACACTGGTGTAGGCAATGATGTTATGAGCAAAATCCCGATGGCATAGAAACTATCACAAAGAATCAACAACAGGGATCTCATCCTACTGAAAAGCTTCTGCACAGCAAGAGAAACCACCAACACAGTGAAGAGACAACCCACAACGTGTGAGAAAATGTTTGCCAGCTGTACCTCAAAGGATTGCTATTGAGAACATATAAAGAACTCAAAAAAATCTGTCCTCCCAGATTTAAGATCCAGTCCAAAAATAGGCATCTTAGATACACACTTCTCAGATGAAGAACTACAAACAGCAAATAAATATGTAAAAAAAAGTTCAACATTACTGACCATTCAAGAGATGCAAATTAAAATAACACTGAGATTCCTAGAAATAATGACTATTGTCAAGAAATCAATCAATAATAAATGTTGTCAGAGCTGTGAGGTAAAAGGAACCCTTTTCCACTGTTAGTGGGAGTGTGGACTAGTGCAACCACTGGAGAGAGCAGTATAGCGACTCCTCAGAAAACTACGATTAGGAGTCTCATTCAACACAGTTATTCTCCTGGGTATCTTTCCAAAAGAATTAAAAACATCTTACCACAGTGATATATGTGCACCCATATTTACAGCAGCACAATTTGTAATACCCAAGTCTTGTATACAATCTAAATGTGTATCTACTGAAGAATGGATAAAAAAGATGTGGTACTTTTATATCATGGAGTACTACTCAGCCATAAAGAAGAATAAACTGGAGACTTTTATAGGTAAATGGATACCGCTTAAGACCATACTCATAAGTGAAATAAATATGACACACACATGTAAACATTGTACTGTCTTACTAGTGTGAGAAGATGAAAGAAACAACATATGTGTATATATATATGTATATAAAATAATTAAGATAGTTGTACTACTGATTTCTCTGAGTTCACTGAAGAGAAAGATTTGTACTAGTACTGTTTGGACAATTGAATGCAGATGTCTTGTGTCCTGGGTAGATGATAACATGCAATGTATGTACCGCTGTTGGCCCGACTGACATGTTTTGAAATTTTGTTTTATTTTTTTCTCTTTGAAATAAAATGGATTTGAAAAAAAAAAAAGATGAAATGACTCCATGTATGACAAGACAAAAATTTCTTTTCAGTTTAAACACTGAGAATGAACAGGCCACTATTTTTGAGGAGATGAAATAGAATAAATACAAACACAATATATCCCAATACGAGGATGGTTAAAATTTGACTGAGATTTCCTGGAGAGAGGAGTTGTACCTTATATATTTCAATACACCTATTAATGAGCATGACAGTTTAAATGTTTTTTGAAGAAGAAGAGAAGCATGATTTTTGCCTAGCTCTGGCAGTTCAGTGTTTGATTGTGGGACAATGTCAGAATTAGAAAAGAAAAATCATATTTGAAACAATGTGGTTTCATTAAAAATACAGTCTTCCAAACTTTTTCTAAAGTATTCAACTAATGGTATCAATTACAGAGCTAAAAGATCAAGATTCTAAACTTGCAAATGCTTATTTAAAAAGGCTATATAAAACTTCTACCTAAAGCACTCTCTATAGTAAGTTTGTAATCTTTGATGATGAAACATAGTAAAAAAATTACATTTCTCATACATAAATTTAGAATCACACAAGTATATCTTAGAAATGGAACAAAAGTGTCATGAAATGATACTTTTACTATAAAAAAATATTCTATTTAATTTTTAAAAAAATGCTGACTGCAGCCCACTAACTTGATTTAACAATCTCTTAATGGGCCATGACCTGAAGTTTGAAAAACACTGCTCAGCACATCTCAAAAGGTTTAAAGGGGGTGGGGATTGCAGAGAGTTAAAAGTAACTTAGCTTAGCTTTGAACAAATACACTTAGGATAAGTAATAGATTACTAAAAAGGAAGAATTTTTTAAATGCACTAGGGCAGCAACTTCTACCCCAGCAGCTTTAATGCTATATTACATACTTAGCAAATAGTACTGAAAAGATAGAAAAACTACCAAATAAAACCACCCTTACCTTCTACTTCAAAGTAAAGTTAATTATGCCTTTTACTAATTAGATTTCCAAGACACATAATAGGTATTATTAGCAAAACTAAGGAAGAATTAAGAAGTATATGTCTATGACAGCTTCTGACCTACAAAGAACGCCTGAGAATTGTCCAGGGATTCCAACTGCCCTGGAAGAGAACACCACTAATATCCTCCAGATTGGCGGGCTAACTCCTAACCATCTCAAGAAAATGTTTACATTACAGCTGGGTTCAAATGGAAGGTCAGTGAGCTTTCAGATTTGGGAAATGACCAACAGCTTTCCAACTACAGTATAAACCACTGTTTTAAAATTACTAAGTTTCTAAATTGACAAAAAACTTTACTTGATTTCAATGCCACCAAATTCCCTGAAATACTTGGTAAGAAAAGTTGTATTTCAAAAATGTTTTAATTGCAGATGAAAATGCTTTTCAGGTTTTGCCACACTGTGAATGAAAACAATTATCTGTGATTTTTATCTCCATTCTGACTTTTAAAATGCTGGTTTATATCAAATAAACAAAATAAGGTGTTTATATTATACAAATTCAGTCTTGTCCTTTAGAAATTGTTTCTGTGAACAATATAGGGTAGACCTGAGGAGACTATTCTTTATTTCATTATATGCTACATAAAAGTCCATACAACTTTATTTGGGATAAGGCAGCTAGAAATACATTCTATCATTCATATATAACATTCACAACATGGAAAATGCAACATTATAAACAAAGATTTGGTGGTCACAGAAATTTGACTGTAGCATTCATCTAACCCAACAAATGAACCAAATAATTATATGCAAATGTTTTTAAATTCTTTTAACACCATTATCAACAATTGAATAAAAAACTATAAACTATGAGTGGGGACTGGAAATGTATAGTTTTTTTTTGTGTATGTACAAGGAAAAGACATTATTAAGAATATACTATAACCTGGTCCATTTTTGGGTTCATTGTTCTTACTGTCTCTATATCTTAAATACCTCCAAGACTAGAATTATCTTCATTTTCCAGGTAAAAATACCTAGGTTTGGGAACACCATGTGGTTTCTGATATGTACAATTAATCACACAAAGGCAAGACAGCATACTCTGCAGGCTTACGCCATGGATTCTTATACACCCACTTCTCCCCTGGGCTAGTTCTCTTTACTTTACCATTGCTCTAGAGGCAAGCTCCAGAAACAGTCTACATAAAACAAATTATCATCTCTCCCCCTCTAAGAGCAAAGCAAGATTCAAACATCTTATGTCCCCTATTACCTTGATCTCCCTGGATACCCTCCCATCACCACCTGTATTATGATCCTACATGGTTTTTCAGCCTGGTCTGATTCAATCTCCCAGTTTTCCCAGACTCTGCACTAAAATTCCCGCTCTATCATTAGTAAAATTTCCAGGCCCAGGGTCTTCCCTAAATGCTCCCTTCTGCTTGTCCTGTTAAACCGATAAGGGCACTGCTTCTACTGCAGCTCCTGGGTTGACAATAATTCTTTCGTCTTTGTGTCACATGTCTAGCTGTTTGGAGGTGAGGCAAACTCCTTGCTCCTCCTTTTGCTTTTCAATGACAATATTTTCCCTCTTTTCCTTCACAACTCCTTTGAAGCAGGAGCAATCAATCAAACAACACTACCTGCTACTCTTCCTTCAGTAGCCATCTTCAGGCCTGTGGAATCATTCCTCTTCACCGTCCGAGGATTGTAAGCCTCATTTACTGTTCTCTTCTGCACTACTTAAGGGACCCCAGGCAACAGAATCTAGACACAGCCTATGCTTATATTGCCGTAACTCAGCTTCAGAGGCCAGAGCCCAGATCTGAACCCTCAGTCCACCCTTTCCTGGCTGGCATGCTCTTCTACCCCCTTGTGCTTCTGCTTGCACATCTGTAACAATCACACAATTTGATCCCCTTGCACACTGAGCACCCATACTACCCTCATGTGCTTAATCTTCTGTTCTCGTCCTAGAATCCACAGGTCAAACTTTATCACCCCTTCACCTGGTCTTCCGTGCCTTTATTCCTTTTTCCCATCATCACATGTACCAGCTAAATCCCAGCCCTGGTTAAATCCAAGTCTAGGCCTGTACCCAGCCAGCTACATTTGGTTGGAAAAAACACTCAAGGGGTTTACTGCAGCGTTTGCAAGCATAGAAGTGTGGATTTTAAATGGGGCCACAGCACTGCCCTGGAACCCTCCATTTCTCTGTATAACTCTCTCTGCCAACCTTCATGAAAAATATTTCATATCTTTCCCCTCTCCTTAAGCCTTCTCTCATTTTTGATCGTAACTGCTTCTTTCTTTACTCATTGTATCAGAAGAAGCAATGAAAGGTATCATGCAAATTGATCAATTTACTTAAGCCACGTGCTTGCCCACTCTTCCCCATTTTAACCATTAAGGGCCTTGTGTCAATCAAATCTTTCCCATCAGCATACAAGCATGCCCTAATATCTCAAATACTAAAAACAAAATAAAACAAATGAATACAAATAATGTCTAGGTCCAGGTACATTCCCATTTGTGTGTTCTTGGTTATGTCTAAATACTTGGATATTGTCTACATGTACATGTCTCTTCTTCCTAATAATCCATTTTATCTTTGATCTTCAATCTGACTTTCATCCCTTAACTCGCCTCTGAAACTGCACATGTCTGGTCATCAATGTCCTCAATTTTGCTGACTAGCCTATTTTCAGCCTTTATCTTACAAAACTTTTCAAAGGTATTTCCTTCTTAATTCTCTATTTCCTCACTAGCTTCCCAATGTTCCAGTCTCAAATTCCAGTAGCAAGCCCTCCACATCTGACCACCTCCTAAACCACGTAACAGCCAAGTGAACCTGTTTTTAAAACATAAATGAGGCCATGCCACTCCCTTGACCAAAACTCCATTTAGATTAGTAAAACATCCAAATTCCCTTCCATACTGCATCCCACAAGGCCTCTGGAGATCTGGCCCCTGCGTCCCTCTCAAGCCCACCTACCTCCCCACAGTCATCTAGGATGTTCTTCTGGCTTCTGTGCTGCCACAGAGCCCACCCTGTCATTCCTAGCAATGCATGGCTAGCTTCTGCAAGACAGCCATCTGCACTCCCTACCTTCTACGCCTGAGCTGTGGGACCCTCAGATCACAAGCTTTCCCCTCCCAGTGCTGCTGAAGGGGAAGATGTTCCCAAACAACTCCTCTCTCAGGTAGCCATCCTCACATTCCTCCCCCTCTTTGTTTTCTTTTTCTCGCAGCACTTACTACCTAAATTTTTATCATTTGTTTAATTGCTTTTATATTCTTTGTCTCCCAAAGACAAAAGTGAAATGTAGACAAAGTAAAATGTAGGCACCAGTGGAGAAAGAATATTGTTTTGTTCACAAGAATATCTGACATGTAAAAAATATATTTGTGAGCACACAGGAAGTGCTCAAGAAATACATGTTGACTGAATGAACCCCATGAGTAGCAGTGAGGATTTGGATCTAGGTCCCCATGAGTCTGAAGTTTATGGTCCTTTCAGTAAAAAACACATTGTCAGTATTTCTGAAGACAATGAGATACATGAATATGAATCTAGTTGTTTCTTTTTATCAATTATCTTCAAAAATACATACTGTGTATTAAGGTAAAGAAAATGCCTCAAATAGTTAACAAAACAGAAAATCACCATTGTTGAAAGAAAATTATGTATACTTCTGTGTTAAGGAAGTGACAAATTTTATAAATTTGATAGCCCAAATTTATAAAAACAAAAATAAAACTGGTTTTTAAAGTTTCTTTAAATATCAAAATGTACTAGATTTTTTAAAAAATCCATTTGATTCCAACATACAAACAAACAATAAAATTTCAAAGCACATCAATCAGGGGCAACAATGAGACATACATTGCACATTGTCATCCCCAAATCATCCACCCAGAGCACAAGACATCTGCTTTCAATTGTGTGAACAATACTAGCACAAATCTTCCTCTTCAGTCAACTTACCACTGGTTAGTTATTTTTCTTTACATATACATACACATATACATGTGTTTTTTCTTTCAGCTTGTCACACTAGAAACAATACAATGTTTAAACACGTGTGTCTTATTTATTTCACTAATCAGTATGCTCTCAAGGTGAAAATGTACTAGATTTGATGTACAGATATACATACTTTAATTTTAAATCCTTACCTACTTTGAGAAATATGCATTTGAAAAGTTTAGCTACCTTTAAAGTTCCATTAGATAAAAAATTATGTGTCAGACATGGTGTTTTAATAAATAAAGTATACTAGAATTGGAGCATATTAAAAACACTGACATATTTTAAAAGTCTATTTCATAGCTAAGATACTATATATCATGATAAATTAAAGGTGGGTGACAGGTGCATTATGTTAATTACACTGTTCTACTTTTGTATATAGTAGTTTCTTTGTATGTATGCAACTTTTACATGTGGTAGAAAAAATAGGAATATATCCATTTATAACGTGAAGAAGATAAAGACAGAAATAACAAAGTAACCAATTAACAAAGGACTGAAAGGAAGGTTTCTGCTCTGAAGAGAGCCTTCCTAAATACAGTAGCATCCAGACCAAGCCCTCATGGGTAAGGTATAGGAGCTATGCTGAAACAATTTACAATTCATTCACTCATTTTGACATAATGGACACAAAAGACTATTAAGACTCTTAACAGACCTGGACTTTAAAAGCTATGTGGTATTAATAAACTTAGGCTGAGACAGTTCCTTAGGAGTCTAAAAAGTCCTCACTCTATACCCTAAGAGAAATTTACTTCCCTAAAGAAGAGTAAAGGAAAGAGAAACAGGTTTCTCACAAATGTATTGGGGCAGTAGGGAAGCCAGCTTGTGATAAACACATAGGATGATAGGTACCTGTTGTAAAACACATCTATTTATTTGATGAAAAGCCTAAAGGGTTAATGATTTAGTAATAAGGTTTTTATTCTACTTTAAATGCAAGTGTCAACTACTAAATTACTATGCAGAATGTTTTATATTTCAATTCTCAAGTATAAAAGCATAAGCAGCACCTAATGTTCCTCCTCTAAAACAAAAAAACAACTAAGCAACAGCTGGGCACAGTGGTGCAGCCTGAATCCCAGCTAATCAGAAGGTTGAGGTAGGATTTAAGCCTAGCCTTGGCAAATTGAGAAACTTAATGAAACTCTGACTCAAAAATAAAAAAGAGGTAGAGCACATAGTTTAGTGTGATGGCGTGGGTCCAAATCCCAGCATGAAAACAATAATGAAAGCATAGACATTTACAATAAATTTAACAACTGACAGCAAAAGCTCAAATATAGAAACACTAAGATGCAGCCATTATATGAAATCAAATTCCCTCTCCATTTATTCTTTTGATATGTATTCACTGAAAGTTTGTCACATTATATACACTCTGTATAAGAAGCTCTGTGTTTAAAACAGCCAACCATACAGCATGGCATAAGAAACACAGTCAATAAACTGACATTTGATTCTTAGCCACAGCTTATGATAAATTCTAGGAATAAACCAACTCGGTGAAATGATCAAAATTAATGGGATGGGACAAACTCATGCTTTGAAGCTCCCTCCCTCACCAAGAAGGTAACATAAGCAAGGGTCTGAAGGATGAAGGACTCTTTCCCTTTCTTATCTCTGGTATATTTTAACAGAAATCTCAGACATCATATGATTTTATCAATAAATACTTCCATATATCTGAGTATCTCTAACAGGAAACACATTTTATGAATGTGTATAACCACAATGCCATTATCACATTTAGGAAAATTAGTAACAATTTAAAGACCCACTCTATATACAAATTTCCTCAAACATCGCCCTCCAAAAGCATATATTTTAGTCAAATTTCCTGAGTCAATATCTAAAATAGAATCATACATAGCCATTGGTTGTTATAGCACATAAACCTCATTCGAGCAATGTATAGTTCTCTTTTTTCATGTCATTTACTTGCCGAAGAAACTGCATGTCACATTCTGGATTTATCTGCTTCCCTCCTCACGGGATCCCTTGGATCTCCATCCTTTGCATTTCCTATAAGCACGCAGCTGATCTGAAGTCTTATTTACAATTAAGTTCAAGTTATTTGGCAAGAACATTTTATAGATGATGTAGTGTACTTTTTATATGTCATACTAGTGGTACAGATGTCTGGCTGTTCCAGCTTTAGTGAAATCAAGATTCATCAATGGATTGAAAAAGACAGGATGGAAGGGTGTCCCCAGCACAGGGGATACCAGAAGATATCCCGAGACAAGGACCATTTTGGACATAAAGATACCAATGAAGCTGAAGCACTCAGGTTTATACAGATAAGTTTGTAAACTGGGTGGAGAGTGACTCATCTAAGATTTTAAAAATTAATCTTAAAACACATTGTTAAATTAAGTGGGATGGCAACCTTTTAAAAGTATGATTAAGCTTCTGATTTCTGCACTCCTATTATTTATGAGATAAAGGAGCAGGGAAGGGATACAAAATATTGCCTGGAGAGAACAGGGCAAGTGAAATATAAAATACAGTAAGTTCCTGGCTTAACAAACATTTTAGTTGCAAACTTTTAGCAGCGGAGTGGGTAAGATTCACAGGTGTACTGTGTAATTTGAAAGTAGAGGACTTACTGTAGTTGCTGGGTGACAATAGGCTCCTTTTCATGTCCAACCTGCACTTAAATTATTTGGGGCCAGGGATTTAGCTCAGTGGCACAGTGCCTGACTGGCAAGTGTGAGACTCTGAGTTTGATTCTCGGTACCCAAAAAAAGAAAAGAAATTATTTTTCCTCATTTCCACTTGTCGTTGACCGAATTATATTCTTCTCCTTACAAGTTCTATTTTGAGCCCTAACACCCAGTATGACTCTATGTAGAGATGGTGCCTTTAAAGGGCTGATTAAAGTGACAGGAAGTCAAAAGGGTATTGTCCATTAAAGGAGAGGAAAAGACACCACGGGTATGTATGTGTACAGAGATAGAGTTGTGTAAGGACACTGAGGAAGTGGCCATTTACAAGCCAAAGAGAGACCTTCGGGCAAACTGAAGCTGCTGACACCATGGTCTTGACATTCTAGCCCCCAGATTTCTGCTATTTAGCAGCCAGTTGGTGACATTTCATTTTAACAGCCCAAGCAGATGAATATACTATCTAAAATCTAATACATCATAGTAACTAGTAGAGAGGACCCTGGAATCCAAGTGAAAAAGAAAAGGAAAAGAAGAAAACAAAAGGAAAGGAAAGCACTGTGGATGCAGTATACTCTCCAACTAGTTCTTCAATAGCTACAGAGGACTGACAGATTAAGCTGCTGTCAACTAAGTATTGGACTGATCTAGATTTGGGGGAAAATATTAACAAACTCAGCCAGGTATGGTGGCACATACTTGTAATCCCAGCACTCAGGAGACTGAGGCAAGAGGATCATCACAAGTTCAAGGCCAGTCTAGGCTACATAGTGAATTCAAGGCCAATCTGAACGATCCTGTCTCAAAAAACAAAAACAAAAACTAAACAACAACCAAAAAGTCGTTTAACTACTGTCTGCTATAGTTTATGAATGATGTACTTGCAAATTCCCCAAATTTCAACCTTTACAATTACCATCCATTTCCAGAAATTAAGAAAACTATGTTTAGTTTTTCATACCTGGAAAGGTTAGATCATCAGTATTATTTTGTGGATGAAACCAAGATCAACCAAAGTTACTGAGATTATAAAACCTGTTTCAGGACAAACATATCTTAAATTATTCTTAGTTTTACAACGATAATACTTGGTTTTCTGAGACAGAGTACAGTCACTGTAATTCAGGCTGGCCTTGAACTCACTATGTACCCCAAACTGGGTTTGAACTCACAGCCATCCTCCTGCCTCAGCCTCTCAAATACCAGGATTACAGGTATGTGCCACAACACCCAGCTTTTGGGTGATAAAGATTTTAAAAGTGAACATAACCCTTAAGATAGCTTATGCATTTTTTAAATATAAGAATCCCAAATCTGCCAGGGATTTAGCTCAGCGGCATAAGGTCTGCCTTGCAAGCCCACAGTTGTGAGTTCAATCCCAGTACCAAAAAAAGAATCCCAAATCCATATGCCCTAAGGACCAAAAAAAAAAAAAAAAATGTAGTAAAGAAATAAAATACTCCAATGTGCCAAACCAGAGTGCAAGTCCTACTTTAGGTAATTGTGGCCATTACAGTAACGAAAACTTAATGTTCTCAAATCTTCCAACTTTAAAGAAAAATTCAGAAACTGGTCATTAGTTGTGTAAAGTTTAGGTTGATTTTAAAATGTCAGCAAAAAGCAAAAACTTTAAAATACCCTCTCATGTGACGAATTAAACATACCTATAAGAATGTGTTGTACTCTATCTCGTTTGCAGACTCTAGTAAATGTCTTGCTGCTGCCAGCCACTGAAATCTACAAAACCAGGGTAACACTGAATTTTCTAAATATTTTTATAAAACTACTAGATCGTACTAACGTCATTTGCTAAAATGCGTATTTCACCTTGTAAGTACTTTGCATCTACCTCTTTGCCACATGGCAGAGGACTTGTGATCTGTGAAATTCATGGGCAAATGTTTGTTCTTCATATAAGTTTTGGTAACATTGTCTCTTAAAAGTCTAAATATGTTTTCTTAAATGACAATTGCTATGCCAGACTAGTATAGATTTCATTTAGCAACTCAATATTACCAAAGTACCTGGCAGTTTCGAATACTTAAGTGTTTTTGTGTGCTTGCTTATTACCATTTCTAACTTCTAAGGAAATGTTTTGAGAACATGTCACAAATTAACACTCATTTTTCATACCAAAGCACCTTCATAAAAAGATTTATGTAGTAAGACTAAACTTTCAGAATTGGGTCTTTTCCTTCAGGTTTATAGAATTAAAGTCAAAATATCATATGAGCCCTACAGCATCAAGAATGTGGCAAGTAAAAAATTCAACAATACTTAAAAGGTAAAATAGTATGATTAGAAGTACTAATTATCAAGGTATTATATTGTACATGTGCTGCTGAGCAAGTACAACAAGGTATTTTGGATCAGGCATCCCTTTTTAAAATTAAAAAAAAAATTTAGCCTTCTTTTATTTTTTTTTAATGTTAAAGAAGAAAAATTTCAAAACAAGATAACAGGAGAGTAACAATAGTTAATACACTGGTATTGTGGCACTCCTTGTGTTAGTTTTGTTCTTATTCAACAATGTGAGAAAGTATACCTGGCTTGAATTTATTGATAAAATCTTTGTAACATTCTGATCTGGAGCAGGTGTGGTGGTATGTGCCTGTAACCCCTGTGAGGTTGCAGCAGGAGTAGTAGTGAGTTCAAGGGTGACCTAAACTACAATGAGACCTTGTCTCAAAAAAAGAAAAAAACAAAAAATAAAACTCTGATTTGGTTCATGATTCAGTACACAAATACATATAGTTCAGAATCCAACAAATCACCCTTAGATTTTTTAGCAGTTAGGTTAACCATCTTTAAAAAAATAATTTCAATGGGCTGAAGGTTTAGCTCAGTAGTATAAGTACCTGCCTGGGTACATAAGGTCTTGAGTTCAACCCCTGGTACCACACACACACACACACACACACACACACTATATATATATAATTGGCACTCAAAATTAAACACATCTACAGTATGAAATTTCAAAAGTCCTGATATTTAGGTGCTTATGCATAGAAGTTACTGTTGTCTACTTCCAATACACCATACTATATGGTAGATCTTCACTAGATACTTCATATCTAAATTAAAAACAGGAAAAATACAATGTTTACAAATAATGAATGTTCAACACAGGGAGAGGTTTTAATAATTAACATAAGGTGACATAGACATAATAGAATCCTGGCAATCCCCCCCCCCCCCCACCGCGCACGTACACACACACCCCGCCTCTTGTTTTTTTGGGACAGGGTCTTGCTGTGTTCAAGCTGGTCTTGAACCCACCATGTAGCCCAGACAGACTTCAAACTGGTGGCAATCCTCCTGCCTCAGCCTTCCAAATGTTGGGATTACAGGATGTGCCACCATGCCCAGCACCTATTTAATTCTTATTCTGAAAAATGAAGGCATCTTTACCTACTTCGCAGTGATAATTCTCCACACTTTTAGGAGAACCAAATAGAACCTAGGAAGGTATCTGACATACTACATTATGAATATCAGTTTCTTTTTGTCCTGGATTTACTATCAAGCACAAATAGCATCTCTAAAATTCATCATCCTTTAATATCTCTAAAAGTCTTCATCCTACGTAAGTGGTTTATCCTCCCATGTTTTCAATTTCTGTACCTTGCCCTATTCTTTTGAAATGTTAAGTGATGTAGCAGTTCCTCTAACATTAGTACAATGGAAGCCAGGGAAATTTCTGGTAAAATCGAGACCTCTCTTTTAGTAGAAATGCTGTCATGTAGAAAAAGAATGGTGGAGATCACCTCTGAAAGTGATTAAGAGTTTTAGCCATTGGCAGTTTCTCAAGTCACCCCAACTTCTTTCTGCCTACATATGTGCAGGCTAGCAGTTCTCAAATTTCCATAAGTGTAAAGACCAACTAGAGCTGGGCGCAGTGACACCTCCAAGAACTTGGAAGGTTGAAATGAGCACTTTGGGAGGCAGAAGAAGGATTACAGGTTCAAACCAAGACTGGACAATTTATGGACTTAGCAAGACCTCACCTCCCCCAAAAACAAAAATAAAGAGATCGGTGGGGATATGGCTCAAGGTAAAGACCCTGGGTTCAATCCCCAGAAATAAAAATAAACATGCTATTGGGTTAGGGGTGTCTGAATAAAAGTTTCCTTTTTATTGCATAAAGTACGGTAATTTCAATTTAGCAGAAACCTCTACAGTTTCATAAAACAGGCAGCTTTCTACATTATTCCATATTTTTCTGGTTTTTCTCTTCTGAAAGGAGAGGAGAGCTTTAGAAAAACAATTTTAATAAGCAACCTGCCTCTCCCCAGTCAAACAGTTTTCCTTTGAATAAGAATGTAGCTGAAGCTACATGTTTCTGATAGCTTTTGTCACTAAGCAATGGATATTGAATAATCCAATTCTGCTTCACTAAATGTATTCATTATCAGATATCGTTTGTTTTACCTCTTAGTGAGGAAGATGCACCAATAACTGAGAATAATGTTCTCGTTCATTATTAAAATTAGAGATAAGCTACTGCGAAACTAAAACTTCAGGAAGAAAATGTAAAGGAACATTAGGATAAAAAAATTAGGTAAGAGTTGAAATTATTGATATAGTCATTGATACATTTACCACATATTCTTAAAGGTGCAGAGTACATATAAAGCAGAATCTTGCCTAATTTTAAGTTTTAAAGGAATTATATTGCTTGTGCTACTCTTGCCCCTTGACTTATAAATTTCATCAAAAATAAACTGTTGCACAGCTGTGTCCACTACCTGAACTCTGGTTAACCAAAGTCAAAGAGTAAATGAGTTTGGGTAGCAAGGATTACTTGTATTTTTATTGTTTCTAAGGCTGGAGTCTTTTGACAAATGCTCCATCTACTTTTTAGTCTTTTTTTTTTAAATCTTTCTGGAACTAGAGGCCTGAGGCTCACTGTACACTTCCTTATCTTACTTCAGCCTTAGAAACAGCCACTGTTCCTTTGAGTGGAAAAATGGTACCAAGCAAAAAATTTGAGCTTTAAAATTTTATATATTACTTTGAACTTTTTTCTTTTAACTCTTGTTGTAAACTGCAATCATCCTACTGTGCTGTCGAATAACAGGACTTCCTTCTCCTAATTATATTTTGATATCTGTTGTCTGACTTCTCTCTCTTTCCCACTCCTAAATTTATGGTTTCTAAGAAGGACATGGGTATTTAACTATATCACTGATCTCTATTTTCTGAATCCCTAGAATATCTTTAAAAGATTCTGTAATATTCATTGTAGTTTACCTCACACTATAGATACCTGAATACTTGATTTCAATTTTTATACAGGATGTAAGCAAGTTCATCATTTGCTTTATAGATAAAAATAATTTCCCAAGATAAAAACAAGTTGTAGGCCTGTGATGATAGTTCAGATACTTTAACTTTACTTTTACACTGGAATCCTCTATAGAATAAAATAAAATATTGCCTCTTTGTCATTCTTGTGCCCTTTTTTAGTTATTAAACTGAGCTCAGAATTGTTTTTACTTAGTAGGTAATAATCTACTTCTGTCACACTGCTGCTTAAATTGTTCCAAATCAGAAAATCCACATTTTATAATCACTATTATATTTACTTAACAAGAAATCAATTAATAGTAAATGAATATTGAAGAAAATATTCTGAAAATATTACTGTTTATTACTGTCTATTAATTATTAAGGGAAAGGCTACCTTTACAAGGAAAGCTATTTGGTATACAGCACAAAAAGTAATCATCACCCCTCAAAATTGGTAAAATGACTTTATATACCCTTGAAAAGTGCACCAAAACGCAAAATGTCCTGCAAACTTCTCATCTAAGTTTAATCAAGAGGAGACAATTACATACACCCACATTTATTTGGACTCACAAACGTTACTGTAGTAAGAGACTAGAGAAAAACTATTGAGATAGGACAACATAAATGTAGTGTACAGCCTTTGACTGGACCCTGAAAGGAAGGGTAAAAAGCTGCAAATAGCATTACTGGGAAAATGGGGACTGCTGGACATGATGTCACAATGATATTAAATTTCTAATCTGTGGTTACGCAGAATTATCCTTGCTCTTAGGAAATACATGCTGAAGTGTGCAGGGGTGAAGGGTCACAGGGCCTGTAACAGCACTGAAGTGTTTCAGAAAACAGTTTGGGTAGATGTACGTGTATGCACAGAGGTCTGTATGTCCAAAGAGAGAGAAGTCAATGGGGCAAAATTTCGAAAACAGATATAGTACTGTATTCCTCCTTTAGTGACTATTCAGACTTACTACTGAGGCATGCTGTTTGGACTTATGATTCATCTTCATGTTTTTCCACAATTCTGTACATCTTGTTTATATGGCCTCAATGTTTTTTTTTTTTTTTTTGAGGGGATACAATATACCTTGTTTACACAGTACTGTCATTTTTACTGATTGTACTTTATAGTACAGTACTATAGTTTTATGACATTTTATATTACAGTATGGCATGTAAGAGTTACGTGAATAAAAGCAAAGTCATCAAACTGGAATTTCCTTTGACCATTTCTTTGTTCTGAATATTGTAATGTATATACTATATGTAAGTTTTCATTTAGCAACCAATTCAATTAACAACTTAGGTGAAGGAACCAAACTCGGTCATTAAATAAAGAATGTCTTATATATATCTTTCTGGTAAAATATTGTAAAGAAAAGATACAAATACCTATTTCATGAAAATAAAATTTTTAATGTGATTATCATAGGCCTTAGTCAATCCAGTGTAAAAGTTTTTAAATGATACTACATTTTTAAAGCACTTTATTATGAAATACTAACTTACCACTTTTGCCAGTTATTCCCAACAGATCTCAGAGGTAAACTCTGCTAACACTAAAAACATAAAATAAGTGCTGCTTAAGGTAAACCTCACAGTAAGACTAAAAGTATAATAAGCCACTTAATTCAG
Organism: Cavia porcellus; assembly: GCF_034190915.1. Lineage (NCBI taxonomy): Eukaryota > Metazoa > Chordata > Mammalia > Rodentia > Caviidae > Cavia > Cavia porcellus. Next base: position 45,844,578 of record NW_026947496.1, read on the forward strand.
CGATCATGGGAAAAAGCTGATGACCAAAAAATGACCACCTAAACAGCCACACACACAATAATGTTTTCTATTCAAGCCTAATTTCAAAGGAAAGTAGTTTTCAATGGTTGGTTGGTCAAAAACAACATTAAATAGCAAGCACTATAAAGTTAAATGGATGTTTGCCAGAAAGAGTAAGACTCATTTTCATACTGGATAATTAATTTCTTTGTTTTTATAAGAATTTTAAAGAGTGACCAACATGCACCATGTAGGTAATTAACTTCATTCAAGAAAGACTTCTTGACTTTTGTGACAAGGACTATGCTGAAGTTTGGAAACATTCCAACAATACATTTACTTGTTTTAAATATTTTCCTCTTAAAGTTTTGCCTGAAAAAATATATTACAATGTTATAGTACTTAAACCCAGTTACAAATAGCATTAATAATATCAATGACAGAAAATCTAGAAAAATCCCCATAAAATACATGAATCTAAATATTTGGAAAGTTTCCATAAGCATGCTGAAAGAAATTAGAAATATCTGTAAACACAACTACTTCATGAAGCATCACTTTAAAAAATAATTTATTATGTACATGTACCAACTCGTATGATGAATGTAATCATTATAGATTGTAAACATGTACTAATAAAAATTTTAAAATAGAATAAATAATTTAAAAGACTAACATGAGATCTTAAATGTGAAATGTTTTGTAAGGAAGCTATTAAGATTTTTTAAAAATGATCTGCTAATTTAGGATGAAATTATACACTTCTAATTGTGTAGTATAAATCCCAAAGAGCAAAATATTTTGTAAAATAGAATTAAGTTAACTAGGTTAAACATTACCCATATAATTTTTACCTGCCCCCAAACTGGAGAAATTGCAACTTAAATATGTCTTATAAGCGAGCATATTTTTAAAATGTATTTTTTTTAGTAGTTACTCATTTTACAAGGTATTGGCTTTCTACCTGGTATTTCCATATATGCACATATTTGGATAATATCCATCCTCCCACTGTCCTCTTTACAGTCTCTCCTTTTTCCATACTCCCGTCCTCCTGTCCCTCCCTCCTGCTTTTATGTCATCTATTCTAAATTCCACATATCAGGGAAAAATGTGATTCTGGACTTTCCGAGGCTGGTTTGTTTTCTTAACATGATGATCTCCGTAGTTCCATCCATCTTCCTGTAAATGACACAACTTCCTTCTTCTTTACAGCTGAATAACACAACACTGTGATTATGTGCCCCATGTTCTTTATCCATTCATCTCTTCCTGGGCACCTAGCTGGTTCCGTATCTTGGCTACCGTGAATTGTGCCACAATAAACAGGAATATGCAGGTATATTGAATACTCTTGTAGTATACTGACTTTCATGTTTTAAGAGCTGCCCAGGATGGACTTGAACTTGCAGTCTTCCAGCTTCAACCTCTCACAGGGTAGGATTACAAGAATGAGTCACCATGCCTGGCTCTGTTTTTTGTTTGTTTGTTTGTTTTGTCTTTTTTAATTCTTGATGATAGTAATTCTGACTGAGGTGAGACAGATTCTCAATGTGGTTTTAATCTGCATTTTTCTAATGACTAAATATGTTGAACTTTTTTGCCACGTACTATTAGCCATCTGTACTTCTTTTGAGAAGTATCTATTTATCTGCATTTTTTAAATTGAGCTTTTGATTTTTACAATTAAAAAAATACATTCTAGATATGAACCCTATCAGAAAACAAAAAAAATTAAAACTGACAAAGATTCCTGTTTTATATGCTGCCTCTTTACTTTGTTGTATCATTTGCTGTGAAGAAGCTTCTTAATTTTTTATGTAGTCCCATTTTTTTTTTCTTTTAAGGCAGGTTCTATGTACTTCAAGCTGGCTTCACATTCATGAGAATTCACCTGTCTCTGCCTCCTGAGTGATAGAATAATATAGAAAGTAGGCTTCCAGAAAATGAGCTCCAATTTAAAACACTGACAGATAGAAAACCACTGTTCCACTTTCAAGAGTTCAACATCCAGTCATCAACCACCAGTTACTTAGGTCGCTTCATATTCCACACTACACTTGCTAGGATGGATGGATACCCATCTCCATTTCAGAGACTTATTAGAAGTCAGACAGCACTGAGAAACAATAGAGGCAACTATGACATGGTTGGTCTTTGCTTTCTATATCATACTTTTCCATCTTACATGGTAACTTTAAAATTTGTTTTTCCCCAAATTGTGTTCCTGAGAGTTATTATCCCCACTGACAGTAATTATGCTATTGAAGACTGTATCAATTAGGAGGAATTTTTTTAATGTGCTGCATTCCAACATCAAATACAGATAGTAACTATAACTTTGAATTACATAATGTTGCTTCTATTAAAATGGCTAATTGCCAATTTTGAGGTTACTGTAGCAAAACACAAAAATGGAAAGGAAAAAGGATAATTTTAGTACTAATAAAATAATACATGGCATTCCTGTGATTAAATGACTTAGGACATTACAACTGGGAAAATTTGAGTTTTGTGTCTATTCTGCTGATGAAATATTAGGTTGAAAAGAGAAAAGGCAGAAATAGAGACTGGCTCTTTCCATATCCCTAAAAAAGTTCTTTTGAAAAGAGTGACTAAAAAGATACGAGTTAAACAGAAATATTACAAGTAGTACTATTTCAATTATGAAGATCAATTTATATAAAGATCCTAATAGGGACTGAGAGTGTCTCATAAAATGTTGATACAGGCCAAACAGGTAAGAGCCTGAAGATGGACAGCAGGAGAACACATATCACATGGCTCAGGACAATGTGAGAAGCAAAGGAATTGATGAGACAAAGTGGCAACAGGCAAAGCAGACGATGATCATGATAGATCTGGCCACAGAGTAAAAATGAAGCAAAAAGCCCCCAAAAACAGTGATATGAAGGAAAGCAAACACAAGGCAACAAAAGCCAGAGACATATAATACAAGACAGAAAGGAAAATACTGGAGAATACGATGAAAGTTTGGTACAATAAAAGGAAATCTTAGGACTCTGACAGGTCACAGCACAGGAAATAGTCAGAGATAGGTGTACGTTGGGCAGTTCCTCCGTACAGCTTACCTTAACCCATACACATACACTGCTGGCACTACGTGAAAAACAAGTGTTGCCAAAACCAATCTCAATTTTATGGCATGACTGATAATTAAGTATTTATTATGCTGACAATATTTTACCACGTTAAGATTTAGTATTTTAATATGTTAAAAGCTTTATAAAATTGCTGCTTTAAAAAATATGAGTTTATCCGCTGCTTTAAAAAATTGTTTTTCATTATAAGATGAAAATCTAAAGCAATGAGTCAGTTTTCCATTTGTTTATCTTTTTATCACATTTTTGAAAATTTCTCCAATCAAGCAGAAGAAAGGTAAATTATAGCACTTTTTAATGAAATTTTTATTTGAGAAAAGGAATATACAATACATGAAGTTGAAAGTGCCTCAGGAACTCACACATCCTCCAGCTCCTGGCAACAGTATGTACTGCTGATGGATATTTTTAGTCATTTTTTAAGCAAGCCCTCATGAAATAGATAAAAGTGCACAGAAAACCTAAAACTTTTCCTGAGCAAAGGGGCAAAATGATTTATCTCTACATTTTCTAATATATAAAGTTGTATTGAGTACATAATTGCTCAATAAATATTGAGTGAAGGAATGATTAAACATTAGGGTTTTGGAATTAAATTTTAAAAGAGAAAAGTATTCTATTTGTTAATATGAAAATGTTTGCTGATGAGTTAACTATCAGCAAGTCATTCACTGTTACAATTTATACACACATTATAATACCATACAACACTATCATACTTGAGTTAACAAGCAAAGTAGATATTCCATTTATATTGGCAACGTTCCACAAACAACAAAGCTAAGTCCAGTAGATACAACATTTTCAAAATGCATGTAAACTATTGAGATGAATTCTTTCTGCTGACAATCCCAGGGGAAAGAAGAGAAAATGATGTGTTTTACCCTAAGAGCTCAAAACTCTCTTGGGAAGTAATTCAATTGAAATTTTACATTCAGTCTAGCCAGGCAGTGATAAACAGATGCTTAAATTAGCTGTCTTATACCATGATCAAATTATCTGAAGGAAAAAGTTCCTAACAAAAATCCAGAGAAGGTGCAGAGAGAGAAGAGAAAAAAACAAAACAAAAACCCTATTATTTTTAGGGAAAAAAATGTTTTTATAACTTTGACTTCTTCTGTAAGTAGTATGCTCAATATATTCATAGAGTAAATTTGTACCACGATGTAATTTTGCACACTAATAATCACTTCAAATATTTTTCTTGAGCCTTTTAAGACTGATGTGATTTACAAGGGTTCTTCTTAAAAGGTTCCAAGGACAAAATTTAACTTGCATCTCTATCTTTTACTATAAACATCAAATTTTTCTTGAAAGTAACTGCAGTTATACATAAAAATTAAATCGATAAAAGATGAAAGGTTAAAACAGACTTATAAAACCATTTCCTAATGTCAAAGTAGTTCAAACTATACAGTCAGCTTTTAAAAATTACACCCAGCAATCAAACAATAGAAGATAATTTATTTTTAAGATCGCAACCTGTAATCTCCATTTACCTTACTCACTGAATGAGCTCAAGCTCACCTTTCACTCAGCAAATCTGCTGACACTGCCTGCCCAGCAGAGTCAGTGAAGGGCCAGTAAAGGGTGGAGCTGTGCTCCAGTAGTTCCATAAACACTGGCATCATTAGCTGAGCTACATTCTTAACCAAAAATCACTTGTGCAGTTCTCAAACTAGTATTGCCCATTATACTTGTTACTACGTTGTTACTAACCACAGGAGAAACAATACTTTTATGATGGAGCTAGAACAAGAATTCAAAAAATAAAGGAAAGGACTATAAGTTAAAATTTAGAAGGATTATGTTTAGGTTACTTTGTAAGTTTTTAAAGTCTGACTTCACTTAAAAGAAAAAGATCTTATTTGATAATAGAAGTGTGTTCTATGAAAGGCAAGATCTAATTCCAATCAAAGAAGAACCAACTCTTGAAAAGTCTTACCCACACTTAAAAAGATACACTGAATGTATATTTGCATGTTTTAAAAAGCTTAAAGTTTCCATATATAAATCTTTTAAACAATTGCCTACTTAACCTTCTCTGTGATTAACTGACCAACTAATAGGATAAGAGGCTTCTTTCTAGTCTATTATGTTAAATCCTGGAACACAAATGCAAGTTGCTCAATAACTATTGGGTGATGCAATTCAGCATTATAAAGTGCTATGAAAGAAATATGAACAGGATGCTAAGAGTACCCAGCTTGTGAAGAGAGATTTAGAAGAATGTGAAATGCATTGAGTCTTAAATGGGATATATAAATTAGCAGGCAGACAAAAAGAGGTCTTTCTAGGCAGAAGGAAAAAAAAAAAACAAACAAACACATCAGGACAGGCAAGGGAGAGACTGCTGAATTTAGGCTGACTACCACTTAGGCTATTGAGGAAGAGAAAAGTTACATGAAGTGAAGCAGGTAGAGGCTGGTTCACAAAAGAACTTACATACCGTGGCTGAAAGTTTGACTTTGATCAGGAATGAAAAATAAATTGCGGGATTTTAAGTACAGCAGCAATCAAATACATTTCTAGTTCAGAAGCACTGCTCTGGTTATAGTATGGAAGACAGAACAGAGGAAGAAGAAAGACAAATTTGGAAAAATTCACAATCCAAATTAGAAGAGGGCCATGAGACTGGAAAAAGACCGTGAAGTTAGAGCTAGTAGAAATTAGATGATGGAGAAGAGTGTGAAACAGCATACAGAAAGACCTCCAGGTTTTGCCATGTAAAAAGATACAGTAAGGGTATTTAACACAATATCAATGTAGGTGAGAACCAGACCAACAGAGGAAATAATTCTGTTTTGGAAATGAAGAGTATGGGGCGGAATTTGTCCAGTAAGCCACTGAATATATGAATTGGAACTTCGCAAGAAATCAAAGCTTGGCCAGGTATGGTGGCACATGCCTGTAACCCCCGTACTCAGGAGGCTGAGGCAGGAGGATTGCTGCAAGTTCGAGACCAGCCTGGGCTATAAAGTGAGCTCAAGGCCAGCTGAATGGCAAAACAGACTCTATCTCAAAAAAGACCAAAAAAAAAAAAAATCGAAGCTTGAGGAAAAAGTGATAACAGGTACACACTAGCCACGCATAAGAACAGTTAAAACTGTGTTTTCTAGGCTCAGACTGAGGTAAATTCACTGTTAGGTACTGTCTCCATGACTGTGGGCAAATTATTGAACCTTTCTCTGCTTACTCATCTTTAACAAAGAGATAAGAATAGTACTTAGCTCACAGGGGCAGACTGTTGTAAACATTAAACAAATAGCTGTGAGGTATCACAAGAAGTTCCTGGCATGTGAGCCACTGAGTATTTGTTGTTAGCAAAGATTTTTGTGTGACTGAGGTCCTTCTCCAATGTGAAGAGTAAGAAGAGAGCCAAAGATGAAGAGATCCTAGAAACACGAAGATTCAAGATGTAGAAAAGGGAAAACAACTGCCATATAATCTGAGAAAGTATCCAGTTTCAGACAAAGGAAAAGTCAGTAATGTTGAAGGCCACAAAGATATGAAGTAAATAAGGTTCTGAAAATGTGGGTTAGAATCGAGTATAAAGAAGTCACTGGAAATTCTAATAAAAGCAGTTACCATAGAACGGTCTCTGAGCTTTTAGCTCTGTATGCCCCAGAAATGAAAAAATAAATATGTATCGCAACTATCTTACCTCTCATCTTTATAAATTATATACCTACACTGCCATCATGGGTTACTCTCTACAGGCACAATATATACGCTGGGAGTTTTCACACATCGATAGGAAAGGAGAAAACCGTAATTCAAACATAGTTTATTGGGAACTTTTAATCTTGGGGGTTAATTTCTTGTCAGACAAGAATCGCTGGATTTTTTTTTAAAGCAAGATATGCTTAAAAACAAACTTGGACCAAGAGTAGATAAGTAAAGTTCTAAAATGATCAACTGCATTTACGTGTAAGTAGTACGGTATAGATCATCAAAGGCTTTTAAATTAGTATCTGTTAAAGATATTTTCCCACTTGGTGAGGGCACCTGCATAATTCATACATATACTTGAGAAGGCATGTATAAACTGTTATATAATGTGACAGATTTAAGGTAAACAAATGACCACGGTCACCCTCTTAAATGCTGCATGGAAATCTCCCAGTGTTCTTTAGGAGACCTTACATACATTTTGTCCACATGACTATTACTGACCGAATAAGGGGTATCAGAGTTAAAATGTATTAAATGCAAATAAATTAAACATATCAAAATATACTGAATTTTAGAATTTAAAAAAATAATGTAGATAAAATAAATAGAAGTTAAACATTTTCCCCTGTGTCCTAATAAGTCATGTGTTCCATTTTGAAAATTAATAAGGATGGTTAAAAAGGTTAAAGAGTGAAGATATTTTAAAAAAAAATCTGTCTAAACAGTGTTTCAGGATGCTTGGTTATAAAATAAAAGGGTATAGATTCTGGTCTAAAGGAAGACAGAGTTAAAGAAAAGGTTTATACATTTCTTAGGACCTTAGCGTGACTGCAGGTGAGAGGGCAACATCCACTGGAGAGAAAAAATTGGGAAGGAAATGGGATAGGTTACAGAGCAACAGATGGTCACATACACCTGGCAGATGGTCACATTCAGTCACTGTGATGGCAGAGGTGGCAGAGTATTGTAGAATATGTGTTCAAAGGCCTGGAAAGCTCCATTACAAAAAATAAAAGGGGGAATCTTCAAATTATTTTGATAGCATTGGGCCATGGAATGAAGCTGGAACCACTGGTCTAGAGCTCTGATAAAGGATTCAGAAAGTAACAAGTTTCCAGTGCTTCACTTTTAACTCTATAATTTACTTTGTTGTTCTTTTTTAAGTGGCCAATTAAAGTTATAAAGAATTTTAGCCACCTGAAAGGTACAATCAAGTATCTTCTAATCCTTAGCTTTTCCTTTATCATTCCCAATTTAAGCTTCGATTAAAAAACCTTTTCTTGGGGACTGTTCTCAGACTTCAGATGATTCAGCATCAAAACACTCCTGGGGCTCTTATCTGTTTCAGTCTCAGGCAGTCAATTCATCTTGCCTAAACAGTTAACAGTTATCACTAGGAAAGTCTTATGTTGAATTTCATCTACTCTGCTCTGATCTTCTGCTTCCTTTTCCTATAAGCAGCAGAAGTGGGGAGAGGAAAAGAAGAAAAATAGGAGAAAGAGACAAGCTACGTAGAATCTCTTCATTGTGGAGATAAAGCCTTTCTCGACTCTTTGCGAATATAAAATGTTCCTGTCACACTAGTCAAAATTTTGTTAGCACAATTTCAAGCTGGGGTCATGGCTAAACCATTTTACATAAAACGGCAAGTTTCTATGTCACCTAACTTTCCTTAACAACCCCGAGTTCACAAATAAGATTTACTTTGTTTTCTCATTTACTTAAGCTTGTATTATATAAAAAAGAGAACATTTCAAACAAAATTCTAAAATACTCAAAGTATTTAAAGTAATTTTAATAAAAGATTAACTTAATAATCATTTTCTCTATCAATTTTCCTGTGTCAACTCATGGGTGTAAGTTATGCTTCCTGAATAAGAAGACTGATAGAAGAACCTGAAAGTCAGATATCATGTTGAAGTGTTCAAGTTAAAATGAGTATTAGTACTAAGATGGCAAAAAGGGAAAGAAGTGACCATTCACTGGGCATTTGCTATGTATCATGATGTATATATGTTGTCTCATTTTACTTTTACAGGCTACACATAATGGTGGTACATGCTTGTCATCCCAGTACTCAGGAGGCAGAGGCAGGAGGATGGTTACCTGAGGCCAGCCTAGACTCTGCCTCAAAAAAAAAAAAAGTAATTTTTATAATGACTTTAGTGTTATAATCAGGGTTTGCAAGGGAACAGATTTAATACAAGACATAATTAATAGGATTATTTTATAATATTCACTCAAAAGTCAAATATAGAAAAGCACAAGAGGTCTAACCACATCCTAGAGACTCCAAGAGTCCAACTGACAGCCTGGATTCCACAACAATGTCCTGTATCTGAAGACTTAGGGCCCGTGGCAGTGTCTCATGCAGGTCTGTAAAAAGGACCTGCAGTGGAAGGCCAAAGGTCAGCGGGAGCTGGATGAAGGATCAGTGCCAGCAGCCTACGGGATCTACACTGGAGCCAGGAAGCGATGCTCAAAGTAAGGACCAGAGCTCCTCCAAAGAGAACTGCGGCCATTCTCAGTGACAGTGAACATCCAAGTTCCTCCAATGATAAGAATAGCTGAGGTTGTATCGGGAAAACCAGGGTGACTTGCTTCTCCAGGAGAATCAACAGCACACCATCTTCCGCTCCAGTTTCCTTTAATGTGTTGGCAACAGTCCTCAGTAGGCCTTCCACTCCCAGCGCTACATTGATTCAGTTCAGCTGGGTGTTACAAGTTGCCCATTAGTTAATCCACCATGCCTAGGAGCTATTACTATTCTCATTTTACAGATAAAGAAGGAGGGTGAAGAGAGTTATATATCCATGAAGTGTTCAGCCCAGAGAGCCTCCATTTAAAAGCAGCACTAAAACATTCACCAACAGCAGAGAACACACACATGTTTGTCCTTGTGAGAATGGCTGACCTTGTTGCAGAAAGGGTAGACTGAGGGAAGTAAAAAGATGAAAGGCAGACACACCTGAATTACAGACTCTTAAATCAAATATGAGAGCAAAGGTGAAAATGAATACCAAAGGCAGGGCATGATGGCCCAGGCTTGAAATCCTAGCACTCAGGAGGATGAGACGGGAGTATCTTTGCAAACTCAAGACCAGCCTGGGCTACAAAGTAAGTTCAAAGCTAATCTGAACTGCATAGTGAGACCCTGTCAAAAAGACAAAAGCAAAGCAAGGCAAAGCAAAACAAAACTAAATGAAATGAAAATGAATACAAAAGAGTCAGGGAAGTTGAAACTCAAATTAATATGACTTGTTTCCCACAAGGATGAAGGGAAGCAATTGCAAAGAATTGTGGGTGCTGAGACTCAGCAGTTGAGATATAATGAGGAAAGTACTTTTATTGTACGATTCTGACTTTTTGGCCATAAAGTAAAGGCTGCAAGGAAAGCTCAAAAAGGAATAGAAATAAATGATTCACTATTTTGAATGTAACATATTTCAAATGAATAACAATTACACTGAGGCTTAGAGGAAAAAGAACCCATTGTGCTAAAATCTACAGAACATAAGACCTACTATTTACACTGATTTAAGTATGTAATTCAGTGCACTGACTAAATTCACAATGTTATGTAACCATCAATACCATGTACTATCAAAACTTTTCAACTCAAACTGAAACTCTGTAGGTAATTCACTAAGCAATAACTTCCCATATACCCTCCCCACAGCCCTTCCAAGTAATTTTTGAACACAAAATTTATGTACAGTCATTCTCTCTTATCCACAGCTTTACCTCATGGTTTCAGTTATCCACAGTCAACTCTAGTCCAAAAACATTAAATGTAAAACTTCAGATCTAAACGTTTGTAAGATTTAAATTGCACACTATTCTCAGTATGATGATGAAATCCCAGTCTATGGCAGAAACACCCTTGGGTCCAAGATAGCTACACTGCATGCACTACACTTGCTTGTTAGTCCCTGATGTAACCACTACTTGTGCTCATTTGGTGCGCTATCAGTTACTAGACCCACAGTAGGGACAACACATTGCTGATGTACTTATAATTACAATATAGTGCAAGAGTAATGATGCTGGAAATCAGAGTATACCGAAGAGAAGCCATACAGTGCTTCCTTTAAATGAAAAGGTGAAAGCTCTTGATTTAAGAATAAGAGAAAAAAACACACATGCTGAGGTTGCTAAGATCTATGCTAAGACTCAATCTACTATCCATGAAATTGTGAAGAAGGAAAAATAAATTCATGTTAGTTTTGCTACTGAACCTCAAATAGCCAAATTTAAGGCTAGAGAACAAAAGGTCCTTTGGTAAGATGGGAAAGACATTAAGTTATAGGGTTCAGCACTACCCTCCATAATTTCAGATATCCAGAGTCATATAATAATCCTCTAAAGATTAGTGGTTATACCTCTCCCTTATTCATTTAAAAATTATTTAATTTTTTTTCTTTTTTAAACTAAGGGGAAAAAAATTTAAAAACTAGCAGGATATATTATAGTAACCTTCTTGACTTCCTATTAACTTGATTTGAAGTCCTGTAATACTCCCACTATCTTGTTTTGACTGATTAGACTCTGTTCCGCTCTGTATGATAGTATTAAATATCAGAGTACAGGCAACTACTTTGAAGGCAATAAGATTCACTTGATGCCCATTCTGGTTTGACTATTATCCTCTTTTGAAGTTCTGTAAGGTTTACAATGTTTAGGTTTTATTGGACTTGTTCTCTACTGTTTTGTTCAACTTTATAATACCTAATGAGATGGACAATTCTTCTTAAGGAAGCAAGAGGCATTATGGTAACCGTTGTTGATAACCTTGTACTCTGTTTTTACCTCATGTGCTATGTCTATCCTTGGTTTTGACTGACAGCTTTGTTTTATCATGTTTGATTTTATTCTCCTACAAAAAAAAGTAATAAGACCTATGGGAGCAATAAAACCCCAAATGTGTAAATTTTGTTGTAATAAAGAGAGGGGGGAAAAAAGGTGCCCAAAAAGGATACAACAGCAAGTGTGTTTAGGTGTGTTAAATAGATGACCATATTAATATTCTTGATTGGATCATTGAACACAACTATTTGCAGTCTCACTATTTGAATGTTCACTTTGTATGCTTTGATCCTGTGACCTGAATCACTGTTTTAAAGATGATAGTGTGTAATCTATTCATTGGTGATATTTTACTGTTTTTTTTTCTTTTGTAGTTCTGTATTACTTGTACCCTTACACTGTTTTGCTTTGTTCTATTTTTTTTATCTTTTTCCTTTTAAATAAAAAAAAAAAAAGATTAGTGGTTATTGTTGCATACCTTTGAACTAGAGACTGGGGAGAAAAGGGAGGAGGTTGTGAATAAAATTTGAACCCTAGATACACTGAGATGGGTAAACAATCCTAAAAATACTTCCTGTAGGTGTATTCTATAATTAAGCAAATATGAGAATAAAATGTAATATTAGAGATGGAATTATCAGTATGAATTTATGCATGTAATATATACACAGGGAATTATGAAATATATATGCATAAATACATTTTTGCTAAGAGAAAAAAATGGCACTGCAATACTGACTAGTCTGAATATAATACCTGATTCTGGAAACTATATTATGTTTTTCAAAAACAGGAGCCATGGCTCTTTGGAGAAATGACTGATTCCAGGGCTAGAGATAGGAGGACAAGAAGAGCCCCAATAACCCTACTGGGCTCAAAGAACAATGAGAATGAAGCAAGGACATAGCAGGGTGCTTCTGGGGCTTCCATGGGTGAAATCAGGAACAACCTAAACACCAAAATAAATAATGGCAGTAATGGAGAATGTAATATACTGGCTAAAAGTACACACTGCTCTCAATACGTAAACAAATATGTGGGAAGATGTATTAGCTTTATATTACTACAACTAAATGCTTAGGCAGCTAACTTATAAAGATAAAAGACTTTATTATTTAGCTCGCTGTTTTAGAGTTTCAAAGTCTAAACTAGGCAGGAGTAGAGAAACTACTAAGGGTATCAAGGTCATTGGTGTGACCTCTGTTAAGAGCAGAGAGGATGGTGGCATATCCTAGTGAAAATCCATGCAGGAGCAAGCTGTCATATCTCAAACAGAGAGAGCTAGAAGGACCAGACTTGCTTCTTTTCTAACAAACCTTCAGTGAGAACTCAAGGAGTCCTAAACTTCTCCCTTACATAATTTAAGAACCTTAATTTAAGACATCGTTTCCCCAAATTCTGCCATCTCCCACAGCACCACATCAGAGGCCATGGCTTCAATCTCCTTTTGCTACAGAGGATATTATTGGAACAACTGATGTCATCTAAATGTGGCTTGTAGATCTGATAGTAGTATCACAGCAATGTTAATTTCCTGATTTTGATAAATGTGCTGTTGCATATGAGAACCCCTTCATTTATGGAAAATACACTCTAAAATATTTAAGAGAAAGGGCAACACACTTCCAAGTTACTTTAATAGAAACAAATAACACACACACACACACACACACGAATAAAATGATAAAGCAAAGAGGTAAAGTGTTAATATCTAGTGACTCTAGATAAATGTCAGGAATTCTTGGCTATTTTTGTAACTCTTCTATGTCTACAATTATAAAAATTGACACTAATTCCCATGATACATTAACCTAGCCATTGCTTAGTATTTTCTGCAGGACTGCCCATCAGGCAGTGACCACTGGAGCAAGGATGGTTTGCTACCGGTGGTGACTTCCTTACTTGCTGCCTTCTACTATGAGCAATCTGCCTTCAGACAATGTGACTGCTAGAGAATTTATTTTGATTCCAAAGCTATCCTAGTACAATTTTCATCATCAAACCTCTGTGCCTTTTCTCATAGTTAACAGGCTGTTTCCCGAAGACCTTTCAACAGCTTTCTATCATTCTTACGATTTAACTGTCAAACATTTTCCTATAGGCGCCAGACTTCACATTCTTATTTCTTGCTTCTGAACATTTATTTATGTATTTATTTTGTCTTTTCTGTTTTTATCGGTACCAGGGATCAAACTCACGACTGCACACTTACAAGGCAGGCGCTTATGCCTCTGAGCTAAATCCCCACCCCCTGAACATTTGTTTTCTCATTCCTGAAACAATATTATTCCCTCTACTATAAAATGAAGTAGATGAACCATGTGACCTCTAAGATCCCATCAAAAGACTGCAAGTTTCTTACAAGCAAGGCCTAAAGAATGTGTATGCCTCATACAAACATGTCAGGAAGGTGTGCTGGACTGACCAAACTTTCAAATCTAACATGCTTTGATAATACCCAGTAAGCAGATCTTTGTACTCTGCCACAGATTAAAATACCTTCGAGAATCTCAATAAGAACTCTCCTTTATATTTCTAATTGTTTTCCCATAATCTGATAAAATATTTAGAGTATCGCTGAAGGAAATAGCTGTGTTTGTGAAAACTTGCAGATAAATCAGACTTGCTTGGCTTACGGTTGTGAACCCATTGTAGGTGCCCAATAAATATCTGCTTAACTGAATTTACTACTTCCTTACACTATTCAGTCCAGGACACACCTGCGAATTTCTATATTGACAGGAAAAGTCAATAAAGAAGCTGACCATCATTTAATGTAAACAGTGTCCAGTGATATTTTTGTTTGAACCCCAAATGCAGGTTTTTTTCCTTTTAAGTGAGTCAACCAGGTTATACGGAAAGAAGGCAAGTCATCCAAAATTACACAGTGAATTTTATGTAAAGTTAGAACAGGAGTAGGAATGCAGCTCAATGGTAGAGCATGTACTTAAGCACACATGAGGCTCTGGGTTTGACCCCCAGCTCAATTTAATAATAATAATAATAATACTAACAACAGTAATAATAATGAGATAGAACTCAACCTTAAGGCTCCTTTGACAGTGCTTTTTCTACTTTGCCATCTTTATACTAAAACGCTTTCCTTTAGACAATTTTTTCACTACATTTAAATGCACAAGTATAACTATATCTTATTTTGAGAGGCCCTCTAGAAATTCAAGGTATCTTGCTTTGTCTGTAAAATATGCAGATATCCATTTTATATAAAATGTATCAAGTTCATACTTTATTGCCACCTTTGTTCCTAAACTTGCTTTTTATGTGCTGACCCATAAACATCTTTTTATGTCTTTCCTAATAAGATTGATTTTAAAACACATGTTCCTTTTAAACAGAATTCTGAACTGCTGATATACTGCTGACTTAGAGGTATTAATTAAAGGCAGCTCTTTTGGGGGGGTGTGCACACTGGGAATCAAACTCAGGACCTCACACTTGCCAAGGCAGGTACTGTGCTGCTGAGTTATATCCCTAGTCCTGGAGGCAGCTCTTGAAGGCAAGGGATTTATGATACTGAAATATAACTCAACTCTTTTAACAAATATTAGAAAAACGATACATTAACAAAGCTAACTTTTTAGGGTTTTTTTTTCCTGCTATGTGAATAATTGCTCTCTAATTAATCTCTTTACTCCTTATACCACTTCTATGGTAGATTTACAGAAAACTAGATATGCTAATGTAACAGGGTACATAGTTTAAATGTCCCACATTCTACAGTACAGATCCTCATGAAAAAAGCCGACCAAATTACAAAATAAATGGCTTGGTGACAAATAGTCAGGACTTGATCTTTATAATCTTGGTGGTCAGAATAGAAACTCCCAGAAAATACACAGAGATGAAGGCCTTGAAGGTAAGTACAGTACAGTATGTACATGTTACCATACGAAGTCCAAAGTCATATTTCACTAGTAGCATCTAATTTAAAAATCTTTTGTTTGTAAATAGTAACTTATCCTACAGTTTAATATCATTGATAAACAACTTTGTAAGACAATCTTTTGAAAAGGGCGAAAAGAAAATAAAATGCCTTATTATTATCTGAAAACACTACTTTAAAAAAACTCTAAACATGAACATAGATACTTCATAAAATTATAAATTTTTGAACATTTCATATCAAAAGGATTTCTGTACAGTATTAGAAAGAGCCTAAAAGTCTAGTAACAGTAAGTCAGCTGAATTAATTCTAGTGTATCAAGAGGAAGATTTCCCATAAGTTAAAAGGCTTCACACAGACAAACCCTCCCCAAAACTACCAATTCCCAAGCTTCAGTATAATAGGCACACAGTACTGTGCATCCATCCTTCATGTGCAGCTTGATGACTTTTCACAAGCAGAACACACTCAGATCAGGAGGAAGCAATCACCAGCTCCTCCCTAGGACCTGACCCTCCCAAAGCACCACCTGCCAAACACTGCTTGGCCTGAATTCCTTCCTTCAACTCAGTGAAGGATCTTTTTCCACACTGTGTTCTGCTGACAATTCTCTTCTCCACTGCTACATAATACTTTACAATACAGTTCTCCTTTCTACTGATATGTCTTTGAATTTGTTTTTGATATTTACATTTTATATTACTTTTTTTTAACAGATCCTTAAATTGTACAAACTTTAGGCCTCACAAAATCAGGGTCTGCTCCTGTGCACATCCATATAATTGAATATCTGTATTCTTTTTGAAACCACATTTTAGAATAATTTGTACCATGAGCAGATCAGATGCACAGTATTTGTGAGCTACCTCTATGCACACTGGTGGCACACAGTATGTGCTAATAAATGTGTACTGAGCAAATGCTCAGTTGGAAGATACAAGCCTACTCAAAGGACATCATGATATGTTTGGTAACAGAAACATTAATTCTAAAATACTCTGGTTTTGAATTGCCACTATAATATGGCAACTACATTTCAGCAAATTGCTTTTCAACATAATGAATGGTGTAAAAGGCATACTCAAAAGACAGACAGAGGTATTTGTCATATAGTTTTTTTTTTTAAAATGAAACATCTTGGTTTTGGTCACTAACCAGCTTTAAAGCCTTGGTTATGTCACTTCATTGCTATGGGGCTCAGTTGTCTTATTTTTCAATTAGAATTGTAATCTCAGAAGCTACTTTTGCTGTATCTTTCTTAGATTCATTCTCATAAGATGATAATAATAATTAATATTAATCCTTAAGAAAGGAATTCATATCTTTTTATAGCATTTTTTAATTTAAAAAGTGGGGATATAACTCAGCAGCACAAGTGCCTACCTGGTAAGCACAAGGTTCTAAGTTTGATTCTCAGTACCAAAAAACCAAAACAAAACAATTACAATTCAAAATTTGAATAGTACATATATGCCATACTCTCATTACAGTCTCAAATCTCAAAATAGTTAAGAATTAAACAGTATCTTTTACAGGGGGCTGGGGATTTAGCTCAGTGGCATAAGTGCCTGCCTTGCAAGCAGGCAGTCGTGAGTTCGATCCCCGGTACCGATAAAAAGGAAAAGAAAAAAAAAACCAGTACCTTTTACATCAACTTTTTTTCTGTTTGTTAAAGAACTGAGTCACAAATCCCAACTTTTTTCTTAACTTTTGCTGACAATTCTAAGCTAAGAAATGTGTCTACTTCTTTTACGTGAAATTTTAAAAATACTGAGTAATTAACATGAAATATATTAATATAAACAGAAAGTAAAAGCTCTTAGATATCCATACCCCTACTTCTACCATCTCAGTCCTTAACAATGATTTCCAAAGCTGGGCATGGTGCGACATGCCTGTAACCCTAGCACTCAGGAGGCAGAGGCAGGAGGATTGCCCTTTGAGTCAGCCTGGGCCACATAATGAGTTCAAAGCCAACCTGGACTACACAGTGAGTCCCTGTTTCAAAATCCAAAACAAAACACAAACAATGATTTCCAAAGTTGCAAATTCAAGTATCTTAAAAATTATACAGTCTGCCCAAAAACTGTGTACATCAGGAAAAGAACAAGTTACATAAATATTTTATTACTGAATTTATTGAGACATCATGAGATTAATACAGTTACCTTTGGCCTATACAACTATGAAAGATATTAGCTTTCAGACATTTACCAGTATGGTGAGTTAAGGGTGCATACATTTTTTTGACAAATTCTGTATATAAAACTACTATTGATTACTTCTGAAGACTTTCAAAGGTTGGTAATATTTTCATTTATTCTATAAGATTCTCAATTAAGCTTATGGTTACAAGAAAGGAGTAATAGTTAAAGTTACAAAGCACTGTAAAAGTGTTTTTTAAATCCAAGAAAGGACAGTTACAGAGTAAGAAATGTCAATTGTAGATTCTACATTAAAAAAAAAAGTAGTGAGCAGACAGTGAGCAGTTTGGGTAAAGGAAGTTCAAAGAGAGATTTGAAAATCAGGTTGACACTTTTATTTAGATTTTCTAAAGATAAAGGAAGCAAATCAAAGTAAAAGTGATAGGTTTAGCATTGTCCTATTTCCAGTACAAGAAAAAAATCTGGAAGAATCAAGCACTTCCCAAAGTTTAAGTAATCCATCTGGGGAGTAGAAAAATAGTTTTATTAGGTGGAAGAAAATTCAAAAACACAGAGTTTCAGTAGAAATAATGATTTCCAAAGGTAAAGATAATTAAATCAAAGAACTTCCTCAAATTTTAGGACATCTATTTTAAAAAAAAGACTAAGTCCACAAAAAATGACATATTTACACCCGATTCTGTACACAGCTCTTCACATACATGAATTTATAAGACTGTCTGCCCTGCTTTTCTTTTGCCTATGTGAAGAATTCATTTCTAATAAAAGCATTTCAGTAGCTACTGTTACAATAAGTAAGTTGTTCTCTTACATCTAATTCTTAAAGATCAACAGAAAAAAGTATTAGAAAACAATATGTATTTTAAAATACCAACCCATGGCCCATTTTATTCAAAACAAAATACCTCTCTATATAAGTTCCTAATTAAATTTAGAGAAAACTAGATCCTAGCCTGAAATATGGGGAACCCTAAAAATGAAGCTAATGTATTGTTTTTAAGAAACAATTAATCTTTTTTAAATAAAAGGAACACTTTATATTATTTTAGAAAATTAACTCCAAACAATGACCTGGTCTTTCTCTCACTAGAATTTTCAATTTAATGACAATTCAGAAACAAAAGAAAGAAAAATATAAAAACTGCATAAACTAATTTATCACACATGAAAATTTTTCTTTTGGTCATTTGGCATCTCGCTATATTATATAAAAAAGACACATCAAAGTTAAGAAAACAAATTTCATTTTTTCAAATATAAATTTAAAACTTTAATAATTATATGAAATTGCTATGGCTGGTATGAAATTGCTATGGAATTTGTTTTCTGCCAGTAAAATTTATCCTTTGAGAAAAAAATGAACTTTAAAAATTTGCTGCTTGTATTGCCTTCTTCATTAAAGTAGAATTAAAATGTTCTCCGTGAAAACTTGCCATTTTTGCTTTTCTGTTAGTAGATAAAGATTTCTCTTTTTTTAGTAATTAAACACCACAGGTTTGGAGGAGTGAATTCACTAAACTAACTATATTTTAAAAGGACCATTGTTCTGTTTTTAAAGCTCTAATTTTCTTAGTATTGCATGAGCCCTGCCACACAAAGATAACTTTTGAAAGGAGACAGTCAACTTCTCTTTCACACCCCTGCCCGCTGGAGGCCGGCGCACCCTTCATGCCTGCCCGCTCCAGAACAGCAGCCGCTCTCTGTGAGGTTTCCGCCTGGTCCCTCGCCTTCGGTTTCTCTTTCTTCCAGCACAACCTACCTACTCCAGCAAGAAAATAAAGCACCTGAAGGTTGAGGACAATGGTCTCATCTCAGTCTGAAAAACAAATGGCTGAGTGGGTGGAAATGTAGACCCACATGTCAAGATTTATCAATGTAAGACTCAAAGGCCATCATTTATACAAAGTTTTAAAGAAAACAGTTTCCAGAAATAGTGCCAGATGCTGACACTGCCTTCAATTTAAAGGGTTAAATAAACAACGTATGAAGTATCAAGAAAAGAGACAAAAGCAAGGAGGATGATTATGATAGCAAGAGAGTGTACTGTTTACTACCATATAAATAATGACTGTTGAATAATACCTGAAATCACCAGGAAGTTTGGTTTCAGTCTCCTTATCTCAATTAACAACTAAGATAAGAAAACTTCATTTAAAACAAGGTAAATCTACAAACTGATATCTCTAAAATCAGTAGCAAAGAAAAAGCACATTTTTGGACAATTAAGCATAAATACATACAGAGCAAAATCTCAAAGTTCAAGCCTATGAAATCTCTTTTTAATATAGAAAATGGTAAATTATGAGTTCAATACACAGTTCCTTTATACGTTTTGAACATTTCCATGATATTTGTAGGTAAGGAATCTGTGACAAAACTTTTCTATGGAATCTGTACCAAGAAAGAAAATAAATTTGATCTACCTTTCTCCTAATGTTGTGGTCATGTTACTAACAGAAAATTAATTTAAAAAAAAAAGACAAAAGATCTTTTCAGAGTCCATGTTTAAAAATATATCCATGAGCATAAGCCATAAAAATATTAGTATGGGGGGGGGGAAATCAATGAAAATGTTTTGTATGTCACGTGTGTATACGTATTTTTTTTCCAGGTTAGAATGTCTAAAATAATGACATACTTATTATCTTCTCTTGGTGTATGTCTTTCTTTTTATCACCATTCCCCAACTAAAAAAGCAGAAATTTCACTTATGCCAAAAAGTTGATAGGTAAGATATATAATCATATAATGTCCCGAAGTGACTAACAAGTGAATTCAAGTTGTTTCCAATTTATAAATGCCTTCTAATTTTTTTTGTATTTTTTTCTTTATAAAGAAACTAGTTTTAAGATGTCAGCAGTACAGGCTTAAATATAGAGCAGCTATTGATTTCCAAAAATGTTCCCTTAATCGGTTCATGCTTTTTTACTCTTCTTTAAAATATCTGAGAAATTATTTCTCTCCTGGCCTCCATTCAAAACCAAAACACAACAATCCTACTAAGAGATATGTTTTACATGACAAACTCACAGCTTTAAAAATTCATTAAGAGTTTAGCAATAATATTTTCAGTGCATTTTACTATTACCTATCGATCCTAATGCACTTGACTCATCTATAGAGATAAAACTGATCTTGACCTTGCTGCATAAAATCACTTGGCTAAAACCTGTGATGGTCTCTCTGGGGGAAACGCAGCACTAGTCATTGCCAAGATGATGCAGGGACCTGTAAGTACTGGACAGAAATGCTTCAAGCAAATGCAAATCTGTTTTATTCTCATTTTGGCAATAAGAAATGACAAAACAATAGTTTTACACCTAAATAAGCACTGTTACTCTCTCTAATCCATCCACCGTACTTTAATCAAAGAAGCAGTACAGTCCCTAATCTAGGAACCTGTTATTTGCCTGCTTCTTCAAAATGCCCGACCCTATCTGTCTGCAGTGTACCCTAAAGCAAAAAGGAGTACAGGGCTCATTTGATGAACGGGAACTAGAATGTCTTCCTTTGGGGACAGCTATAATATCAGAGAAACTTAAAAAATTCTAAAATTACACCTACAATGACTAATGCATAAAAGATATTTCTTAATGTTTTTCTTAAGTTACATGATAGTGTCTGTAAACACTGTTACTTTCTCTCAAATTTTATCCCTACAATTTTTGTTATCAAAGTAAACAGCTAAGTAAAAAATTACGAATTCTGCTTTCCTAGGTCTAACATGCAAAATCAGCCAAAGCAAGCAACTTTCACTTTTTAAATAAAATCCTATTTTGAGAGACAGAATTATTCACTTCAGCAGTCAACTGGATTCTTACTGATTGTTGAAATACTATTAAAATGTTACTGAGTTAAAAAAAGTTCTTTTAAAAAATACTAATTCCTTGATTTTATATAACCACCAATTAAAATGTCAAAAATGCATCATTAAGATTTGCAATTCTCAAATAATTTTCTTTTACAAATATTAAAGCACATGAAATTACTTTCAAATATATTAAAATTACTATTTATAAATTTTTCAGTTCCAAAAATCACACAGCAAATGACTCATAGTTTGGCTTTGAAATAAGACTTCTGTTTGTTTTTTAAACTATTTATGGAGACTTTGGAATTTATGGATAAATTATAACTTCATAAACTATACCTCTGATAACTTGAAATTTAGGCCTAGATTCTCTCTAACTTCACTGGTCCCAAATATTTCCCGGGGCAGCCAGGCAATGAATGCACGCTTTTTAATGTCATCTTATATAACATTTACGTTCTTTTAAGAAAGAGAAGTAAAACTTTAATTGTGCTTTAATAATCAGTACTTTAGTAGTTTGGTATCTAAATCAATATTGTATGATTTTAAGGAAACATGAAAAGGAAATTATATAGAGAATTTGCTAAGTAGATCAGCGGTTTTCTCAAGCAGTACACTAATGTGAATACATTTTTTTAAATGCTGCAAGAATTAGTTGTCCTCTATTATTATTCAGGGCACCTGAACACAAGTTATTATTACTATGGCACATTAACTCTGCTATTTCTCAAGATAGAACCAAGAATTTTAAACATTCCCTATTGAATAATTTGCTCAGAGCACCTAAATGAAGCATACTTTAATTTTATATACTTCCATCCACAGTATTGCTTAGTGCTGATAAACAGCAATACAACTTTCTATGTTTTAATAGGCAACAATTTTGGCATTGGCTATAGATGAGCACAGACCAAAAAAAAAAAAAAAAAAAAAGAAAGAAAGAAAGAAAGAAAAGCCATCCGCAAACTCTGCCACGAAGAATAGGCTCGATTGCTAATTATACAGAGAACTGATTTTAATTACACAGAGAACATTGCTTTTAAAAACACTTTCCTAACTGCAAAGGCAGAGAAGTTAGTGACTCAGTAACATTTTGATCATGTTACAATAGTGCCCTCTACTGGTAATCATAGGACTTTGCAGATAAAAGAAGAAAAGCCAGAATAAACTTTAATTATGGAAATTTCACTGGTTTTCTTTCATGTAAATAAAGAAACTAAACTTTGTCACTTTAAATTTAAATAAATATTTAACTTTAAATTTGAAAAGTTTCCTGATTAAATTTATAGTTTTGAAGTAACTGAATTTAAGAAATGCGGTTTCCAACTATACACAACCTGGCTAAAAGGCAAATTATGTTTAGGTGATGAACAAATATTAGAAATAGTGTACTACCTGAATATTTCTTAATCTAAAATTCAGACATTAATAAAATATCATTAAATGTTTAATTTGTTATTTCTTGGCCTGTCATACATATGTCAATGTCAAATAGCAATAGCTACTTGAAATCAATTTAGACTCATAGATAATTTATTTCTGTACTTATTTCTTTTAACTAGCAAGGATTTCTTTCTTTTTGCACTTCAGGACTCTTAACAGCTTTGAGAAATTACAGTATTTCCATCAGGAAATTTTATCTGCTGTTGAGTTTATTATTTCCATTTTCCATAGTTTATAGAAAATACCTAAGTTTCTTTCCTTCTAATATTTTGCTACATAAGCGTAAGTTCATGTCTTCCCTCAGCCAGGGTTATCAAAACCCAAATAATGACAAAAGAAAATTGGAACCTCAGGAGGTCTTTGAAGAGGCTTCCTTTTCTCTCTCTTCCCTACCTCTGAGCAAAAAACAAAACAAAAAAAAATTTTTTTTTGGTTTTTTGACACAGAGTCTCACAAATATTTCTTTAAATGAATATTTCTGTAAAAAATCTTGTATTCAGCAACAGTTAGTAATGAATGGTTAGCATATAGATATCAATAACAACCCCCATTACTAAGACAGTATATAGTAATTCCTTTGACCAAAAAACTATCAAATTCTGAGTTACAAGAAAACGCAAGACTTCAAGTGACATACAATGTAATCTTTGAATTTTACACTGTGAAAAGAAATTTTCAAAAGTAAATTAATAAAGTTAAGAACAAGTATATTAAACTACTGGCTTCTACTATGTGTAGACTGCACAAAATCATGTTTCTTTTCCTTGCAAATAAACAGATTTTTTTCCCATTACGGATGCAAACAACCCAAGTCACAGAAATTTTAGATTCTGAAATCAGTACAAACATTTCATAACTGGATAGGAAACCATTTGTTTTAGTAACAGAACACTGCGTCTCAAAGACCACAATGCCTAGAACGTATCCTGTGAGCATCCTAAAGGTGGACTGGCAGGGACAGATAGAAGAAGCAACAGAGCAGCTACCACAGGAAACTGTCAGGGAACAGTGAAAGGTTTCGGGGCAGGAAACCGTGGCAACATCCAAGGCAAGGAAGGACTTGGGGCGAGAAGGAAGCAGAAACCAGCATGAGCCAGGGTTCAAACTTGCCTGTGAGAAGAGTTTGTTGATGTTTCCTAAGTTACTGTATTGACTTTTCTTTTCTTTTTCTTTTTTTTTTCTTTTTTCTTTTTTTTTTTTTTTTTTGTCTTTTTCCTTTTTATCAGTACCGGGGATCAAACCCATGACTGCCTGCTTGCAAGGCAGGCGCTTATGCCGCTGAGCTAAATCCCCAGCCCCCTGTCTTGACTTTTCTTCAAAAACAACCTCCACTTCTCACTAACAGTTACATTTCCAATTTCATAAGGAGCCCCCTGAGTATCTTCTATTGGAAGGTACTACTCATGTAAAGAAATACGCTAGATTACCACGGGAAGGAAAAACGAAACATAACAAAATAAATTCTGAAAGTAGCAAAGAATTACAACAGAAGTAAAAATGAGGACAATACAACCATACCCGGATAGATTTGAAGTTACTTTAAAGGATATATATATATATATATATTTTTTTTTTTTTTTAAATCGGTACAGGGGATTGAACTCATGACCACCTGCTTGCAAGGCAGGTGCTTATGCCACTGAGCTAAATCACCAGCTCCTTTAAAGGATATATTTTCCATAAAAGCCAGAAATGGTTTCTTTTCTTTCTTCCATTTTTTTTGTCTTTCTGGGACAGAGTTTGCTATACACTTTAGGCTGGCCTTGAACTCACTTTGTAGCCCAAACTGGCCTTGAACTAGCAATGATCCTCTTACCTCAGTCTCCTTCCTGAGTACTGGAGATTACAGGCATGTGTCTATACCTAGCTTCAGAAATGGTTTTGTAGTAGTTCCAAAGCACATTGATTGATTAGAATTTCAAATGTAAAGGAGGAGGAATGATGGACTGAGGAAAGGAAAAGATCAGTTTTATTATCTTCTATTTGTAAAAATGAGTTCAATGTTTTAGCTCTATCCAGTTTGTAAAGACAAATTCTTAGAACAAGGTTTTTTTTTTTTAAATGAGTAATGACACCTATATTACTATTTGTATATTTCAGTAGTATCTTTTTTCATTTTCCTTATCTAAAAATGTTTTGAAAGTATGCTCACCTGAAATCCCTACATTGAAACGTGCAAAATGAGATTAAAAGAATTTAAATGTCTGAAAATTTTTCCTTCTCCAAGCTAACCAAAATTCAAGTCGGACATAATGAAATGGGTAAAGAACAAACTTTTTGGGCAATCTACCACAGAGAAATGCGAAGTTTATACACAAACATATTCATTGGTACTCAAAGGCATGTAAGACACAACTAATTGGTTTGTAAAGGTCAAAATGAAAATCCTCATCAACGGGTGCAGATGTGGGAGAGAGAGAGGCAGCTGGGCGAGCACACTGGGACAGCCCTTCTGCAGAGTAAGTGAGAGAATGTATCAAAAGCCTGGGAAATGCGGTACCCTATAATCAACCCACCGATTCTACTTCTCTAGGAGCTTTTCTTAAGGACATTAGAAAGTATGAATAAGGCATGTGTAAAAGTGTTAATGAAAGCACTCTTAAAATAGTGAAAAATTCTCAACCATCAAAATGTTAAACCAGAGAAATGGACAAATGAACCATACACAGGCACAAGACAGTAATATGTAGCCACTAGGGGAGGTTAATGGAGAAGGAAAGACATTCACAATGGTGTAAGAGGGAGGGGTCCAAATCAGAACACAGAATGTACAGGATGATCTCATTGTGGAAAAAGGAACCCGTGTGTAACACATATATACTTACCCCTGGAAGGAGAGATCTCATTATGTGGTGGTTTTTTGTTGTTTGTTTGTTGGTTTTGTTTTTGTACTGGAGATCGAACTCAGGACCTTGTGCTTGCTAGGCAGGCACTGTGCTGCTGAGCTAAATTCCCGGCCCTACGCAGTAAGATTTATAAATGATATATTTCTTTTATCTCACTGATATTTTAAAAGTTTTATCTGACATACACAATATTAAGTTTTTATTTTTAAAACAGCAGTAGAATATGAACATATTAATGCTAATCTTCAAATTAACAACACTAAGGACAAGAAAGGGGGGTTGGGACTTAGCTCAGTGATATAAGTGCCTGCCTGGCAAGTGTAAGGTGCTGAGTTTGATCCTGGTACGAAAAACAAAACAAAATACATGAAAGGGGAATTTTTTTATGATGTAGTTATTCTTTTACACTATGAACTCTTAATCCAATGATGTGAATCCAATTTCAGGTCTTTTTTAGAAGGCAATACACAGACCTTAAGTTTAAATCCTACCTCTATTTCCTAGCTGTGTGACATAAGTAAAACTTTAATTTCTCTATATGTGTTTTTTATCTAAAAATTAGGTTATGAATACTTGCCTTTGGAATTATGAATGAAATAGCTAACAATTATAATAATTACATTAAATGTATCATCAGTGATATTGTTCAATCTCTCAAGGTGCCAAAAGACATGGCCCTTAAAACTGCACATAGATTATGTCATCTTTATTACTGCCCGGTGATAAGCACTACTTATGATCTGTATCTTATACAGGAGGAAATGAGATGAAACGTTTAAGCAGCTCATCCAGTAAAAACCTAACTACTAGATTACTCCAAAACTTGCATGCAACACTGTCTGCCTTCAAGTTTTAAGGTTTCAAACACTATGATATGCAGCCTCTACTCCTAAACAGCCACTTTGGTTCTGTTAGTATAACAAGAACTTTTGCTGTTATTATTATTGCTGGATGATGATTTTCTATTATTCTCAATTCAGAATAGTTCACTGGTAAAACAACAAAAATTTAATTCTCATTTTGGCTAATAAACATGCCAATCTTACTTCATATTTAAACCTGTGCAAGACTGTCCTCCTTACCTATAAACTTCTAGCAGCCACTCCGTCTCCTCCATAGCTAAAACACTATACAAAATGAGTGTGTCCCTTCCTCAAATTTTCCAAGTAATCCAGGACACTAAAGATCCAATCATAGCCAGATGGTGCATGCTTGTAGTCCCAGCACTTGGAAGGCTGAAGTGGGAGGATTACTGTGAGTTCGAGACTAGCCTGGGTTACAATGTGAGCTCAAGTCCAGCCTGAACTCCACAGCGAGACTCTGTCTCAAAGGAAGACCAAAAAAAAAAAAGACAAATAAATACATAAATAAAGATCCAGTCATGGTAAAAGATAAGCAATTTGACTAACTTAGAGACAGAATATCATATAAAAATAAGCAACAAAATACTTGTTTTTGAGCTCTAATTTAAACATTGATTTCCTAAAACATCATCACCATTATGAATTTAGAAAAAAATGAACAAGTACTAAATCTTTCTTTTAAAATACAACGTAGTCTTAAAATACATATATGCATACTTGAAATTTTCAGCTTTGTATTTAAGCTGTATATTGATCTAAAAGACAAATATAGATACACGGATATATCATAGTTTTTTTTTTCCTTGTTTGTTTGGTTGGTACTGGGGATCTAACCCAGGACCCTGAACATGCAAAGCAAACATTGTATAGCTGACCTATAGCCTCAGCTCTAAAACTTAGGTTATCTTTTAAATATTGAGTCAGCAATTCCAAGTAAATTACATTTTAGAGTGTACTATAAAAACAAAGCTCTTTTCGGTTCTCCAACAATGCATCAATCAGATGCACCTAACACTGCAAACGGTTCTTCAAACTCGCTTCCAAATGGCCTTCCTTGGTTCTCTTCTCATGTGGCGACAGTTTTTTCTTGCTGCTCTATTTTCTTTTTTATACCTGAAACTCTTCGTTATACTAAGAGACTGAAAGGAAAATAATTACATACAGGACACAATAATTTATAGTATTATTTATAATGGCTACCCAAGGAGACAATTACAAAGAAAGTACAGGCAATCTGTCCACACATTAAACACCTAGCAAATCCAGCCAAGGGCCTGGATTCCATTTCAATAACCTGCATGAGCCCAGTTGAAAACCTTGAGCCTTTGACAACGTCCTCCATGAGTCCAACTGGAGGCCTAGAGTCCACGATAGTGACTCATGCAAGTCTGTTTCATGGATCTGCACTGAGAAGGTCCAAAGGTTAGCAGTGAAGCCAGAAAGTCTATGCCAGCAGGGTAAAGATCCGTGCCAGTAGCCTGAGGGTTCACTGAAGCCAAGAAGCGATGCTCAAAACAGGGACCAGGGCTCCCTTGAAAAGTACCACAGTCATCCTCAGAGACAATGAGGTCCCAAGCGCCTCCAATGATAATATGAGGTCCCGAGCACCTCCAGTGATAATAGCTGAGTTCATATCAGAAAGCCAGGGAGACAAACTTCTTCTGGAGATTGAACAGCAGACATCTTCCCCTCTGGAGCCAGAAAAGGATGCTCAAAGTAAGGACCAGAGCTCCCACAAAGTGAACTG
This sequence comes from Cavia porcellus, assembly GCF_034190915.1. NCBI lineage: Eukaryota > Metazoa > Chordata > Mammalia > Rodentia > Caviidae > Cavia > Cavia porcellus. The sequence continues at coordinate 45,872,960 of NW_026947496.1, forward strand.
CAGCCCTTCTCAGCGACAAAGTCCCAAGCTCCTCTGATGATAATGGCCTCGTTCTTAGGGAAGCCAGCATGACAAGCTCTTCCAGGAGAACCAATGGCTCCAAACAACAACACTTAGAATCCAAAGTGCTACTCTCGTCCTCTCCACTTCTCTTTTTTATGCTGGCAACAGTCCTCAGGTAGACGGTCTGCACTCACACCACACTGATTTAGTTCAGCTGGTGGTTAAGTTGACCATCAGTTTTCAATCCACCACATTCTTCAATGGTGTCTCTTTGTACTCAAAATCTTCACTCCTCTCCCTGATTACCAGATAAGAACTGATTCCTGCTTCATCTTATACCTCTCTCCTTTGCAGCAGTTTCTAGACATATGGATCTTACTGCTGTTTCTTGAACACATCTTGAACTTTTGCAACTAGTTCTTCTTTTGTCTCGTGCACTCTCCTTTATTGATCATCACTAGCTCTTTATCACACTAGCTATCAGCTTAAGTGTTACCTTCTTGGAAAAGTCTCGCCTGGAAATTCTACAGGTAATCACCACTGCAGGTCCTGTTTTTATTCTCTACATACACAACACTTAGCACTGTTTCGGATTTTCTTATGTGGTGACTCTTAGACACCAAGGGCTGAAAGCAGAAGGCTGCCTGTTTTAAAAAATCACATCACAATTCAAACAACATGACGATTGATAATTTTGTGTACCCATCATCAAAAGCACTTCAAATGTTCTTCACTACTTTCAGGGAAAAGGTGACAGAATATACTGGTAAGAAAAACTAAAAAGTAAAGTGCAGAACACTGTACACTGAATGATATAGCCCAGGTAAGAAATGAACAGGAAGGATAAAATACTGTTGTTTTTATCTACATAAGCAAAAGCTGACAAGACTCAAGAGACACATACACTGGAGCATTTTTAGGGAACTGGATGGAATGAAATGGAGGGGGAGTTGGACAAGAGAAACAGTGCTGTTTGGATTTTTGATTTATGTGAAACTTCTGCCCATTTAAGACGAATACTTTACTAATTAACTTGTCCATTTCACTCTAGCTTGTGAAATCTAAAAGAGGAATCCAACTGCCACTTTTAACCTGCTACACCCAAACTGTCAGAAGTAACATAAGCAGGCGTGCCCCTCTTTGCCAGCTCCATGGAGGCCACAACCCAGCTCAGTGTTACATCTTGCTACTCTGCTGGCTTTCTCCTTTTCTGGACCACAAGCTCACCTTTTTTTGCTCTTCTTAAACTTCTTACTCCTAGATAACTTTGCTCCCGATTCATCACCCTGAATCACTCTTCAGTCAGAAGCCAGACTGGGAGTTTCCTACACACATCTTTAGATCCATGATCTATCTGAATTCCTACAGAAATGCTTCCCTAACATCAGATAAGCATCTTATCTAATAAGGCCATCTCTCCACACACAATACACATGGTCAATCCATTGTCAACGAAGGAGCCAAGGCAATTCATTAAGAATGAACTGCCGTTCAAGAAATGGTATAGATCATTTGACATTCACATGCAAACAAAATAAAACCATCAGTTGATTCTGATACTATATACAAAAAATTAAAATAAATCATAAACCTAAGTATAAAACCTAAAACTGTGCGCCTTTTAGAAGAAAACAAAACAAAACAAAATATCTTTGGGACCTTGGGTAAGGCAAAAAAGCTTAGAATAGAAAAAAGTACAAATTGTAAAAGAAAAAAAAAGATAATACTGGATTTCCTGCTCCCTGAAAATATCTGCTAACAAAATGGGAAGACAAACCACCAGCTGAGAAAAAATATTTGCAAAGCACGGGGCTGAGGCTGTAGTTCAGTAGTAGAGCATTTGCCTAGCATGTTTGACCCCAGCATTCCAAAAGCCTGCGGAAACAGGATAGAATAATGCTCACTTCGGCAGCACATACACTAAAACTGGAACAAAATGGAGAAAATTAGCATGTCCCCTGCGTAAGGATTACATGCTAATATCTGCAAAACATATTATGACAAAGGACTGATGACCAAAACATACAGAATCTAATGGCTCAATAATAAGCCATGTGAGTTAGACATTCTATTCCTGTGCATTTATTTATTCAAGAGAAATGAAGCACAAATATCAAACTATACATAAATGCTGCTAATAGCTCCACCTTTAATTGTTAAAGACATTTAAGGTGGATCTATCAACTGGTTAACTGGCAAGTAAATTGTGGTATATTCAAAATAAGGAATACAATTCAATAATAACATATCATGACTACTGATACAAAGTAGATGTTCCCTAATAGGGTAATGGCAAGCAAGTTGTGTATTATATACATAATAAAATATTACTCTGCAATAAAGACTAGGATTACCTGATGCAACATGAATGAATCTCAAAATAATTACGCTAATTATGAAAAAAAGCTGAACCAGTAAATGGTACATACTATTATTACATTATATAAAATTTTAAAAATGTAAGCTAACATATGGTGACATAAAACAGGTCAGTGATAGCCTAGGGACAAACCTGGAAAAGCCTGAGAAGGCCAGGTGTAGTGGAGCACACCTGTAATCCCAGCAGTTGGGAGCTGAGGCAAGATGAGTTTGAGGCCAGCCTGGGCTACATAGTGAGTTGAAGACCAGCTTGGACTAAGTAGTAAGACTGTCTCAAAGGGGAAAAAAAGCACTAAAAAGAGGAGGAGGAAGAGGAAGAGGAGGAGGAAGAGGAAGAAAAAAGAGAAAGAAAAGAAAATCCTGGGAAAGAGAAGAAAGCTCAAGCACAACAGATCTCTCTGGATAACAGATATTTATTTTGACAATGAGAATAGTTCCAGAAGTATATACATGTCAAAACTTAGTAAACTGTGTATCTTAAACAGTTAAAGTTTACTATAGAGATTTCAGTTGCTGCTCAACCAAACAAATGACATACTTGGGACATTTAAATTGAGTCAAATTACTTCCTACTTAAAAAATACAAATACTCATCAGACAAAAAAACCTACCAATACAGATATTTGTATCCACTTATACACACACACACACATACACACACACACACATACACACACATCCCAGAAATCAAACTCAGGACCTTGTGCTTACCAGTCAGGCACTTATGCAACTGAGCTAATATCCCCAGCCCTCCCAAAATAAATATAAGAGAATACATAATGTCTATAAACAATCATTAACAATGTCAAAATCATAATCAGAAAATCCAACCATACATCAAAGGAAAGGCAATCAATTCAGACCAATACTAAGGAGATAACAAAAACTATTATTAATTCAAAATATAAAAGAAAATATGTTCATTGGCAACCTCAGGAGGAAAAGAAAATTATAAAAATAAATCAAAAGGAAAAATCAAATTATAAAAATCAATAATTCTATACCCGAAAATAGTAAAATACTGTATCTGAAATGAAACATTAATAGCATGCACTGTAGGAAAGCTTGAAGGCAGATCAATATAAATGATTACATCACAAGAACAGAAAAAAATAAAAAAAGAAATATGAATGACCTATAGAACATAGCAAAACACTTAATATATTAATTGGAGGTCTCAGAAAGGGATGATGAGATGAAAATATTTTTTAAAATAGTCGAAAAATTTCCAATTTGGCAAAAGACATAAATAAACATTATTTTAAAAGCTCACTAATCCCCAAACATAATAAAAATTAAGAAACCACATTTACATGCATCCCAGTCAAGTTGCAGAAAAGCAAATACAAAGGCTTGAAAACAGAAAAGGGAAAAAAAATTAGATTCTAATACAGTAATACAAATGACATATGACTTCTTATCAGAAGTAATGTCAGAACACAAAAAATTACAATTTAAAAATGAAAAAAGAGATAAAACTGTGTTCTGATAGTGAAAAGTCATCTGTAAAGTGCTGAAAGACAAAAAAATCCATCAATACAGACATTTATATCCATAAAAACAGTAATTTTTAAAATCAAGGCTTATTTGAGAAATGGTGGGTTTTAGACCTAAGCCAAGAAATGTGTTAGATGAGCCTTAACCATCTCCACATACATAGTCAGAAACTTACCAGGTATTAGTAAAATCAAGACAAAAGCACAGAAAAACAAATATAGAAAAGTTCATGCTAGTTCAAGACTGGGCAGAAATCAAGCGTTTATCCTTCATTTTTTGGTATATAAACCACACCACTGAGTAACCAAATAATACATGAGTGGAGGTGTCTTTTTATAAAATAATTCTAAAGCATAAATCACAAGTGGCCAGGTACGGGGGAGCATCCTTATAATCCCAGCTACTCAGGCTCTCACACAGGATCATTAGTTCAAGGCCAGCCAAAGGAAATTAGCAAGGCCTCGTATCAAAATAAAATAGGCTGGGATACAGTTTAAGCAGTCAAGTGCTTCCCTAACATGTGAGAGATTCTGAGTTCAATACCCATACCATCAACAAACAAACAAATATACATACAAACAAACAAACAACAGAAAAGTATGAGTAACTTTTGGAAGGAGGAAGAGGCTGTGATTGGGATGGGGTAAAATTACCTAATTGGTAATTTCAATTTTTATTTCAAAGCTCTAAATTTGTTGGTGCTGATACTGCCCAAACTTTCTCAGCTCAAAAGAGCCTTTGGTGTCTTGGCAATTTTGAGGTCCACTAGGGCCATGAGTAGTGTTGAACAGCTCTGTCTGTTAAGTAGTTATGTTCAAACAACTTACTAGCTTGGTAATGACAATTTAATAGTTGTTTAAACAAAATCATATACATACATTTTTAAAAACTTAATTTTTCACTCTTGAATACACAATTACTATTTGGATTTGTGTGCCTTTTGGTACTGAATAACTTCTCTAACCTTGTGTACAGATTGAATACAGTCACCCTCATTTCCTGTTCTGCAGCAGTTTTTAAACAGTTTTTTTGAGGGGTGCGGGGGAGTTAGGGATTGAAGTTACAACCTTGCTCTTGCCAGGCAGGCACTTATGCCTCTGAGCTAAAACCCCACCCCCTTTAAAGTTTTTATCATAGCACTACTAAAATTTAGTTTTGCAAAGATACAACATCATCAAAAGAAATTTAGCATGATTCAATACTAAAACTATAAGCTACCTTGTGCTAAGTGTCTGACAAATATAAAGTTTGTGTTTTTTCCCCTGAAAATTTAAAACTTCCCCTCCAGCCCCTCTAAATGCAGTGGCAATACAGAGTCTCAACACAGTTTGTGCATGGCATGACTAGCCCACGGTGTATTTGGCTTTTATGTTATCAGTAAGTTACATGAATACACATTTTAAAGGTAATAAATTTATTTTTAAAAAGTACTACATAAATAAAATAGGCTGGGACACAGTTAACAAATATATCTCCATTGTACCATTTTTTAAAACAAAATTTCCTTTTTTTTGTCTTTTTCATTTTTATCGGTACCAGGGATCAAACTCACGACTGCCTGCTTGTAAAGCAGGCGCTTATGCCGCTGAGCTAAATCCCCAGCCCCTAAAAACGAAATTTTCAAACAACACAAGTTAAATACTTAATAATTCATATTTAAAATAAAATTTCAAACAGCAAATTTCACCTTACGTAGTGTAACTGTCATTGGTAGTCATATTTAATATGAGATGGTCTGGGAGATACAAAGCAAAAATGCTACTAAAACAGTGTGCTTGATAATCATTATGGAATATGGAAGAGCTATTTGTTCAACAAACATTAAATGAGTACCTACTAGGCACTGTGTTGTAAGTGCTAGGAATAAAATGGACAAAATGTATTTTCTTAGATTATATTCTAACAGAGAAAGAAAACAAACTGAATGAAATAAAGTAAAGCCCAAGCAAGCACCTCCCTTCCCTGGTAAGCGATGGCAGTGTGGCAGACTGCGGCCCTTCCAGGGGGAGAACCAGCAGCAGCTCCTGAGATCTGCGCCATGTTGGAACTTAGGACACTGGAAGCCAAGCAAGCACCTCCCCTCCCTGGTAAGCTGTGGCGGTGTGGCAGACTGCGGCCCTTCCAGGGGGAAGGGCCAGCAGCAGCTTCTGAGATCCGCGCCATGTTGGAACTTAGGACGCTGGGAAACCAAGCAAGTACCTCCCCTCCCTGGTAAGCTGTGGTGGTGTGGCAGACTGCAGCCCTTCCAGGGGGAAGGGCCAGCAGCAGCTCCTGAGATCTGCGCCATGTTGGAACTTAGGACGCTGGGAAGCCAAGCAAACACCTCCCCTCCCTGGTAAGCTGTGGCGGTGTGGCGGTGTGGCAGACTGCAGCCCTTCCAGGAGGAAGGGCCAGCAGCAGCTCCTGAGATCTGCGCCATGTTGGAACTTAGCACGCTGGGAAGCCAAGCAAACACCTCCCCTCCCTGGTAAGCAGAGGCAGTGTGGCAGACTGCAGCCCTTCCAGGGGGAGAACCAGCAGCAGCTCCTGAGATCCACGCCATGTTGGAACTTAGGACGCTGTGAAACCAAACAACCAGCCTGCCTCCCTGCTAAGCAATAGTGAACCTACTGATGCACGGCCTAAAGTCAAACATCCCACTTCCACTACCCCCCTTCCCCTGTCCTCTCATTAGAAAATAGAAATCTGAGTGTCTCCTGGGAGGTTGACCATAGCAAATAAGGGGACTTCCTTCTACCATCTCTTTGAAGGCAGATATTTTTATTACTATTTTGCTCTATTCTGATTAATGGTACTGCTCTATTCAATATTCTGTTTTGATAAGTTCTATAATGTTCTGTATTTCATCTCATTTTGATATACGTGATTGAAAGAACAACTATTATAAAGATAACGAAATATACTGTGATACCTATTACTGTTATCCCGGTAACCTGCTGTGAAGTTCTGTACCAATTTCACTATACAATCTTAGTTGGCTTTATTCTGTTGTATTCTACCACTTTCAAAATAAAATTTAAAAAAATAAAGTAAAGCCATTACATACCATTGAGGGTAGGTTGTAGCACAAATGGCAAATTAATTCCTACATCCTTGCCTTGTTCTCAAATAAGTAAAGTCTAAAGTTTTTTCCTTGTCAAGAGCAAAGGTGTAGGGGTACAGATAGAAGAAGGGAGACAGTTTAGTAAACAGGGGGCAACTTCACCTCAGACATGGCTTTAGGAACTGTGGATGGTAGAATCTGGGTCTGAAAAGAACCGAATTAAAAGCCTGTATCAGATGATCTGTAAATTAAGTACAGCCTGCCTGGAAACCAGAATGGATACAGCAGAATTTAAAGATAAGATATATATGTGTAGAAGATGGATCACAATTTCAACAATGTGTTCCAAGAGAGTATCAACATGAAGTAACATATGAATATAGAAACCTGAAGAAGACAAAAGATCAAACTGTAACTGCCTTTAATGTCATCCTCACATCTCAGATCTTCTAACTTAAACAGAAGAAAAAGAATACAATTTTTAGAATCTTCTGCATCCCAACTGGTCATTCATACTTTTTCACTACAAAGTTAAGGAAAAATAAAAATTTGGGCAGTTGAACAAGCCTGCTTTACAGTTTGGATCTCCCATGTAAGAAGTGTGTGAGCTTAAACAATTATGTAACTTCCCTGGGTCTCAGTTTTTTATTGCAAATGGAGCTAACACAACTTCGGAGTGGTGGTAAGCATCAAACAGACACACTTGAAGCAATAAGCACAGAACATAACACTGAGTGGATGCTCCAAAAAAGCTGGTTCATTCCTCAACTTCAGTAATAAAGTTCCACTCGTAATGCAATATAGAATGCTAAATGGTAAACTCAACTGCTGTATCTGAAATTAGATAGTATAAATCTTTGAAATCATATATTGTCTGAAGGCAGTTTATTACAACAAACTCTAAAGAGATCTTTCTTTTTTCTTTGCTTATACTGGCATTCTGCTATATACCATACTGTTTGTATTAAGTGGGCTACAAGGTATAGTTTGATTAGGCAAGAAGGAAAAGGAAGGTATTGTTTCCTTATAGTATCAAAAGGACAACTTATTTTAATTATGTTGAGAGACAAAGGAATGGACTGCTTCTCAACCCTTTCCTATCTGAAAGTTCTCAGTTTTCTAATTTATCCCACTTTGAAGAGAAATGGATTCAGGTTAACAGCAGAGTCAAGAGCATAACTCTGTGAGTACTTTCTCATTTTTCTCTTCTAAAAGCAAAGTGATATTATGAGTGCTCAAAAAACAAAACACAGACACATCAAAAACAAATGAAAACCTAACATGTACCAATGAATCAGATAATGATAATCATGATGATGCTGACATTAGAATAAACAGCTATTGCTATATCCTGGGCACAGGCTCATGTTCCAGGCATCATTCTGTGTTATGTACAGTAAACACACAACAGCCCTAAAATAAGCTTTTATTAACAACCGTTGTGCTGAGCATCAAAACAAATAAACATACTAAATTTACTTACTAAACTAAGACAGTGCTCACCATGATAGTTAAGGATCAATCTTGGATTTTTCTGCTTCCCACTCTACTGAAATAAGAAAGCTTACCGTATTCTAACTCATAGGACCAAAATTAGTGAAAAATAATTCAGTGTATCGAAGAACAAACAACACTTGCCAATGGTAATTGTAGCCTAGATGACACAAGTCAGTGTGTCATCTGAGAGGTTTCAAAGCATCACATGCCACAAGAAAATAAAACCTAAATATAAAATGGAGAATAGAATAGAATTCCAAATCATACAAAAGTACCAGAAACCACTTGCTATATCAGTTATTTCTTTGAGGATTTATAAATCGGCAGCTTTAGAATAAAGATTTATTATTCTATTATCAAAATTCCTTAGAGAAAGTTGTGCCTTTTACCAGCCAGTCCAACCACTCTTTTGAAAGAGTTCCTTTACTACGGGATACATAGAGAAACTAAAATGATTTCATATCCCTATTTGTAATGAAACAGCTCAAAAGTTAATACCTTAGTGAAGTCATTCAAACTATTTGTAATTTGTCAACCCTGTAAATCCTCAAATTCCACTCTTCCCTACTCCTGCTTCCCCCAAATAATTCAACTGACAGATCAGATTTCTAAGAACTCCATAAGGTTGGTTGGGGAAAACTGCTGAAAAGACCCCTGGGGCATTTTATAGCTAAAAATCAGTTTTCTCCCACTGAATGCAGAAAGCTAATAGTAGTTTCATAACTTCTCTAATCTTCTCTTACCTTTTTCTTTCCTGACCTTAACAAAAACATCACTTAAGATGCTGAGGCAAATAATCACGTAAAAAAAAAAGATAAGAGAAAGCTAAGAGGTTTCTTAGATATTTATATCCGTGTGAAAGAAAAAAGTCACTATTTCCCTCAAATCAAAATACAATTACCCTTTCATGAAATAACTCACAAATAGGATGAAGAATTCAAGCAGCATAAAATCAAAATGCCTTTTAAAACCTTAGAACAGTTCTGAGTAGAGTCCTGGGACAGTCCACCCAATAGTACACTATCCAGTGTCTACTTTAATGTTCCAAAGACTCGCCGGCACCAGCTCTCCCACTCTCTGGGAGTACCCATTGCTACACGGCAGGCATCCTGCCAATTTCTCCTCGGTTCCAGAGAACTTTCTCTGGGACAGATCATCTAGAGGGGCAGTGGCAAGAAACAGCTCAACTTGGTAATGGGATAAAGCGATGCACCTGTGATGGACAGACATCTTTCATAAAGAAGTGCATACAGCTTGCTAAAAACCCTGCATTTCATTTCAGTTATGCTTTATTTCTTCCTTCCTCTTCCTTTGCATTCATTAATTTTAGGTGCTTGTGTAACTACTGAATTTATATCATCTTAGAAACAAACTGCTTACTCATATTAAAGTAATTTTTTCTTCTGCCACACAGTACTGAGGACTGAATGATACTGAATGACATTCCTCATTCCCAATACCTATTTTTTACTTTGAGGCAAGGTTTTGTAAGTCACTAAACTGACCACCTTGGGTCAACTTATAAGCCTCCTGCTTCAGCCTCCCAGAGTGCTGGGATTGTAGGCAGAGGCTGCCTTCATTGTTTTTCAGATAAAAGAGAAAAAGGAGCCTGATTTCCAAACAGAAGTAAATTGAAAAGAAACTTCAAAATATTGGGGCTGGGGATTTAGCTCAGCGGCATAAACGCCTGCCTTGCAAGTGTGTGGTCGTGAGTTCCATCCCTGGTACCAATAAAAAAGAAAAAGATTAAAAAAAAAAAAGAAAAGACACTTCAAAATATTAACTAGGGAATTTACTATTCCTCAAAGTATGTTTTGGGGTGCAACTATAACATTATTATGGTAATATTTTAAATGCAATACAGAGCATTTCTTATTGTTCCTCCAAGCAAATGAAAATTTCAAGAGAACTCCTTGATTCTAAAGTCATCATGTATATGCCTCTCGAAAAACTAATCTGAAAGTAGGAGATCATTACTTATTTTGCACAAGGATTTACCACTTTCTAAAAGACTGAGGAAAAGTTTCCTTTAAGTAGAACATATTTTGTCTTCATTTTAAATTCTATTTTTAAAAATCTCTAAAACATCAATTTTTTGTATACATGTCTATTATAAAAAGTGAGATCCACCTACCGTTTAGTGGACTATCGATATGAGTTGAAATTATAGCATATAAGCTTATAACTTACTTATATCAAAAGCAAAGCTGACATTTCAAATTAACAACTCATTATATTACTCTTGCAGTTATTGACACCCATGGCATCTAAATGATGCACCCACTTTGTAAGCTTCAGTTGTAGTTCTCTTCACATCACATTCAGTAGTATCCCATGAAGGGCTGGAAACTGGCCACGGTGAGAGTGTTTACACCACAGAAATCAATTAATTGCTAAAAAAATTATTGTTGTGTTATCAAGAGGTAAGAAAGTTGCAAAAATACGTTGAAAATGCAGGTTAAATTTAAAAGTGTGTTTTACCTGCAGTCGTTCCATTATCATTAGCACAAAAACTGAGGAAATATTCTCCTGGTAATTCAAAGACTAGCATCCCATTCAGAAAAACTCCTGTCATTAACAAATGAGGGAAACTGCCAACCAGCATTCCCATTGGAGCTATGCTCATTTGTCACTTGTGGTTTGGCTATAGATTTGAGAATTCAGTAACTATAAACAAAAGCATTTCTTAAGATTGTTTAAATTCATGTATCTTTCTGCGTCTAGCCTAACAGTGGGCACCCAAGAACTGTTTGGGCGCAAATGGTTCCTTCCAATTATTACTACTACTGGGTACTGGAAACTGAACTCAGGACTCTGTGCTTGCCAGGCAGGTACTTATGCTACTGAGCTATATCCCTGGCCTTTCTAATTATTTTTTAAAAGCAGCTTAGGGGCTGCTGTTTCTAGAAATCAATGACAAAATATAAACTATGTGTCCAAATATGCAATGGCTAACCATTTCTTTGCAGTATTAATTATCCTAATCAGTCACTGATACATTTTCCCTATAAACTTGATCATTCCTGCTTCTTACTCAATTTTCATTCCCTCATTTAAAGGGTAGAGTCACTTCAGTAACAAAATGAATCACTGGGTCCATTTGTTAGATGACAGTTCAAATGGACTGAGTGGTGAGTTGGTAGATGCTTAACTGGTGGGGTATGTACATACTTAATTCTCATTTATATAAAAGGTACATAGAGTATAATTTACAAAAAACACATACTACATAAGTTCTATAATGCCTATTTATTAGTTTTCATAGCAAGTTTTTGTGGGCATCTGCTAAATTTATGTATCAGTAGATGAGATATGGCTACAACTGAAGAGGGAATGTACTTCTGAGAAGAATCTCAGGTTAGGCCAGAAGACAGCAAACTTCTAAAGAGTCAGACAGCAAATATTTTAGGCTTGTGGAATTTACAGTCACATCTACTCACCTCTGTCAATGCAGATCAAAGTATAAATAAGCATAGCTGTGTTCCAATAAAATTTTATTTACAGAATTGGGCTGCTGGTCAGATAGAGCTTAGTAACCTCTGATTTAATCTAAAACACAAGGAAGATGTCTATGGGAAGTTTACTTGTCACTAATACCAACAGCTTCTTTCTTTAACCATGTAACCGTTTTAGAATACCAGAAGATCAATTCTTCATTTTTGGTACTATTCACAATACAGCAGCTATAGACACTAATATTTTGAAATTTAAGGAGCATTTTTTAGTGTTTTTCACTATCACTTTCTTAAGTCTATTCAATTAACAAAACTATACACCAAACTGTGATCCATAGCATTTACTGACTTCAGGGATGAAAATACTCCCATGATGCCAATTTCATGCACCTGAATGGGAAGTGGAGAAATACTGAGTAACGTGCAGTTAAGTAGTATTTCCACCATACAACATGATAAACTTAAGTGCCAAGAATAAAATAGGCAGGGAGTGATGAGTTTGCAGCACTTTTGTGTTTACCTGCCCACCTCAAAAAAGCCCACTATTACAATGCTATACACAAACTTCAGACTATTAAAAATATACAGGACAAACAGACCAGTTTCTGCAGTAAATATCTAAATGCAAATGAGAAAGTAATAGAGAAGGAAGAGAGAGAAAAAGGTTTAAACTTGTCACAATGTGTGCAGCTATTTGGATCATAATTTAAACAATATATCATAACAAAAATATTTATGATATTTGAGAAAATTAAGAATTTTGAAAAGAACTACTTTATGATATTCAAGAATTTTAAAGGTGTGATAATACTATCATAACCATGCCAAAAATAGGTCTTATCATATAGGAATACATACCTGAACATTTACAATGAGATTATATAAGAGGTTATCATCAAGACAATATAAAAGGAGGAAGAGTGAATGAAATAAAACTGTTTGAATTTTTTCCATAATAAAACATGTTTTTAAATATTAACATGCTTCAATCCATCTCACTGGGAGTAAATATTGAACTCAGGCTTGCAGCACTGATGACTAAAATTTGCTGCTGATCCTCCCTAAGCCTCTGCCCATCTTGCTCTATTCCTGTCATCCTGAGTTGTGTGCGGGCCTAGACATCCCAATCTCCTGCCCTTTGCAGGTCTGTACTGATTTTTCTCTGCTTGTGGTCAAGAGCTCCCTCTTACCACCTTTATGTCTTTGATCAATTTTTTTCACAATACTCCTGTGACCACCATATTTTAAACTGTTACTTTCTCCTTGACATTCTAGCATTTTTATTTGCCCTTCTAATGCTCCATTGTTTCAGAGTACTTATCTCCTTCCAAAAAGTGCTATGTAATTTTTCTTTGTTATGTTTATAACTTCCTGTCTGTTTCACCCCTAAAGTATAAAAAAATAAGACCAGATATGTTTGTTTAGTTTACTTAGGAATTTTCTGTGTTCATAACACTGCTTGGCACACACAACCAGAGGACAGTAAAATTGTGCTAAAGGAACTAAACAGCAGTGTTTTTTTCATTAGTATAACAAAATACCTGATTCAGACTGACTTTATAAAGAAAAGAGGGTTATTTAGAGCACAGTTCTAGAGATTCAAAGACTAAGATGGGGCAGGAAAGGTGATATTGGTAGGGTCCTTGGGAGGGCACTTAAGGGAGCTGGTGTCACAGAGGTGGGGGGCGGGGGGACAACATCTTGAAACAAGAAGCCAGAGAGAGATTCAGAGGCCATGAACCTTGGAAACACATATTTGAATGATGACCAAACCACACAATACCATAACAGGACGATGCATAAACTACCAAAGGAACACACTAGTAATAAATCTAAACTTTTATTTCTAAAACACTCGAATATGCACGGCAAGTTTAACTTTGAAATTACATGTGGTATAGACTTTGCCTCCTGCATAGGGCTTCTCCTAAGCGACAGCATAAGCTGTGCTATCAATCCCAGCATAAAATGGATATAGTGCTTTCTCATTCATGAGAGGAGATCAATGAAAGAGCAGTAACTGTCAAGTTGGCTTCTTAATTAAAACATAGTAAAGATTTAATCTACAGGTACATCGCTGAGAACAGAAAATAACAGAGTTTCATTGTTCTTGTTTAAGCAATATTTATCAGGAGACGGGATTCAGACTTGAAGCAAAGCAACTAATTCTAATAAATAACACCTCCTTTTTATATCAAACTATCTCATAAACCATCAATAATTGTTAAATGTTAGTATGTATTAATTGGGGAAATATATGACAACAATCCATAAACCAAGCAATATTAAATGGACTTGTATTTTATGAATCACAACTGTTATACGTACTTAATGCAATTATATACATGATTAGCCTATAGATAATGCTTATGTACCCTGGATTGATATACCCCACACAATGACCCTAAATCTTTACAAGAATCTAAGTGAGATTAAGTGGCACAGTGCACCCCAAATCTTCATTTTGTTTTTTATTATTTGTTTTGCTTTTGCAGTGCATGGGCATTGGACCCTTGCATGTGTATTAACAGGAATATCATAGCAACAAACTCTAAATAGGAAAACAGCTCAGTAGTTATTTTTTTTTAAATAGCTCTTTAGAGTCAGACCATCTATATTCAAATCATGGATCTTCCGATCACTAACATGTGACTTAAAGTTACTCATCCGAGAAAGGTGGTACTTGCCTATAGTCTCAGGTACTACAGAGGCTGAGGTGGGAGGCCACTACAGCTAAAAGTTTTAGACCAATCTGAGCAACATAAAAAGATACTGTCTCCAATCAATCAATCAGTCAGTCAGTCAAATTAAAAAGTTATTCCTATACCTCATTTTGTTCATGCATGAAATAAAGACAACTGTACTTACTTTATATAGTTATTATAAAAATTAAATGACTTATTGTATGTGAAGATGATGAATATACAGCAGCTAAGTAAAGGGTCCACAAGTGTTGTTGCCTTTAATAACTTTCATCAAATCCAAAATTTAGTCTTTTTTGTCCTGGAAGGTATGATCTAACTTCATTATGTTTTATTTCCTTTTGTTAGCGAACTTGGGAAGGCAGAGTTAAAAAAGAAAAATCTCAAAAGAATCCTACCGTGAAAGTTAACATTTGTTAAACTTGTGTTTACTAATAGACTGCATTGCCATCTAAATAGCAGTTTCACAGACTTGACAATTCTGCGGTAATTACAAGAGGAGTTATGATATGTACCAGATACACATGCAAAGGTTCAGAATTTCATGCCATCATTTGATTTTCCCAAAGCAGTTTTCTTAATACCACAGAGACAGTTCTAGCTATCCTTTCCCTCCCTAACAAAGCCAGCTTTAATAAAAATGAATGCACTAACAACTACATTTGAAGTTGAACTTTAAGAAATCCTTTAGATGCGAAAGTAAGTCCATCCCTGTTTCATATTTAATTTGCAATAGGATATCTGGCAGCTGTCAAGGGAGTCGGGAAGGTTTGTTAGCTGATGACTGGATGCCTGCTGAGATGGGCTCCACACACAGGTACAACTCGATTGTAGACAAAATCTCCTGACCTACCTCTCACTCCCCTTTAAAGTTAATGTGAACATACTCTACATGAAAGGAAATGAAAACTGAGTTTTTCTCCTTTACCATGGCACTGGGACTTCCTGACTTTTTCATTCCTCTGCTGATTGGTCTAGAAATCTAACTATTCCCAGTTGTGTCTGCCAGCCATAATTAGGGTTACACACTAAAGAGAGGTGTTAAAACATAATAATGCCATTAGATCTGACAAGAATTTTTTACTTTAACCTTCAGTATATCAGGAAAAATGATCATTTAATAAATGAGTCATAATATATTTTAAAGCTATTTTTTGTGCACAATTTATGAAGTATAAATAAAAAGATAGTAAAAACTATTAAAAATTTCATTATAAATCTGAATACATCAAACCCTTTATATAATGTAATACTTAGTGCATGGCAGCATAAAATATTTTAAAAGCACACACGTATAACTTCAACACATGGAGACTGAAGTAGGAGGTTACTAAGAGTTGAGACCAGCCTGCATTACAGCGTCCAAGGCCAGCCTGAACTACATAAGACCCTGTCTCAAACAAAACAAAATAAAACAAAACATAACTATAAAAAGAACTAAAAATTTTAGAATGCAAACAAAATTAAATTTGAAACATTATTTTATGTGGAAGGATAAAATGGATATTGTATATTACCAATGATAATGTAAATTAATATATCTTAAAAGAATTTTGTCAAAATTATTTAAGACTTTATACTTTTAAACTCAGTATTCAAACTTTTCAACAACCATAAAAAATAATTCACAATATTGAGTATACTATAAATAAAAGTAATTACCGCAGTGTATTTAAATAAATTAAAAAATTAGAGGTCTTATTATTCAACACTTAGGCCACTTGAAATGATGGTTATAAAGACCACAGCAATATGGAATGAAATCCTCCCTCTTTCAGATGAGACCTCTCAACTTTCACTTTAAATCTGAACAGCTAAACAGGCATTGTGGTATATACATGAAATCCCTGCTATTCAGGAGGCTGAGGCAAGAGAATTCAAGTTCAAGGCCAGTTTCGGCAATAAGCCAAGACCTTGTGTCAAAATAAAACATAAAAGGTCTGGAGATGTAGCACACATACACACAATTCACAGTAAGTCCAGAATGCTATCTAACTCAAACATATTCTTGCTCTTGTACACTTTATCAATTCAGTCCATTTTATACAATTCCAGTTTTCTCACAAACCCAGGCCTCATAGCATAGGCCTAGCACTGTCCAGAAAAAAGAAAATAATGAAGGGAGAGCACATAGTAGATGAATTAATCAAATGAAAATCAGAGCACATAACATTATGCTATAATTAATCAATGCTAAAATAGGCACTGTACACACCTACATGTATATACACAAAACTATGCACACACACACACACAGACTTGGAAAACTACACTAACATAGTGTCAGTGGCTTTATTCTACTGGAAGGTTTTTTGTAGTTCCCACATTTTGAGTGAACATTTAAAATAAATGACCTCCCCCCAAAAAACGCTTAATCGGGGCTAGTAAAAAAAATTATACTTTAAAATTCAATTCCAGTAGGAATAGTATAATGCACATTCATTATGGCACTGTAAACTGATACAATTCTTTTGAAAAGCAATGTGTAATATGTGTCAAAAACTATAAATGCATTTGTACCTTTGACCTAAAAACTTCTGGGAATTTATTATCATGAAATAATATAAAAGAAAAATATGCAGAAGCATATTTGCTATGACATTCATTTTAAAATAAAAAATATCCAACAGTAAGAGAATATCTAAATAATTATGGTATATTGTTTTAAAAAATAGGAAATAAAAATAAACAGAAACAAGGAAACACCATAACAAATAAAATTAAATTTTTAATAAAGAATATAAACAATGTGAACAAAGAAAGGAAAACTATTGTATTAATTAGTTCAATTAGCTAAATACTTTTCATGATGGAAAATGGGATGCACACTAAAAATAAGACAAGCTGGTGTATTTTGTTTTTGAGATAGGTTTCACTATACAGTTCAGGCTGGCCATGAACTCACTTTGTAGCCAAGGGTGGCCACCTATTTTCAGTGATCCTCCTGCTTCAGCCTCCAAAGTGATGGGATTATAGGCATGCACCATCACACCCAGCCCAAACTGGTGTGTTAGAATAAAGGAAATGTGTTAATTTCTAAAGTGTCTTCCAGTTGCACTTTGATGACAATGTTTGAATATAAAACCATGGAGAAATAATAAAGAATGATGATTTCAAATTTTGGAAAAAAAATATAGTTTCACAAAGTATAACATAAAGCCTTTGCCAAAAATAATTCTGTTTTACCTGTAAAAGGTGTGCTCCAGGCAAAATATTAAGCACAGTATGTTCATGTGCAATCATTCTAACATTTCACAAAAGCTATACTATGAATAAAATTGTTATTACTCTTTCTAAAATAAGCCATGTATAATTTAAGTTGCATAATTCTTCCCAAGAGTCTGAAAACATTCTTTAGCATTTAATTGGATAGTAACATGTCCGTTAACATGAACAAGAAAGGAAAGAGTGCCACCTACTGAACTTTAACTCCTTTTCATATAAAAAAGAAATCAAATTTCTTATAGTATAGAATTTAAAATTTCTACCAAAAAATATATGATAATAGGGCTGGGGATTTAGCTCAGCGGCATAAGCGCCTGCCTTGCAAGCAGGCAGTTGTGAGTTCGATCCCTGGTACCGATAAAAATGAAAAAGACAAAAAAAAATGATAATAAAACACTACTAACAATGTCAGAATTTTTTAAAGGTTATTTTTTTACTACATAATACTTGATAAAAATAGAAAAGAAATTGCAAATCTGACCACATAAGAGAAATGGTCAATTAATGCATGTTAATTGTATACATGGCACTGTAATAAGCACCAAATATCAACAATTAATCAATACTGCAACATAACATCACAGTGCTTGTAGCAAAGTGGGGTGGGAGACAGCAGAAGTAGGGACAGAGGAGAAGAGAAACAGTATTTTTCCTATGGTAAAATTAGATGCATGATTACATTTGAATATCATTTAAAATAAAAAAAACTGGGCTGGGGATTTAGCTCTACTGTATAAGTACCTGCCTGGCAAGCACTAGGTTGTGAGTTCAATCCCTGGTACCAAAAACAAAAACCACAATAATAATAAAAAAAGACTTAAATATGTGTAAGGGCTCAAAAATATTAGAACTTACTAAAGCAGATGAGCAATATAAAAGTACATCACTAGAAAACAACAGAAGGCAAATACACAAACTGGAAAGATAACTGTGAAGATCAGGGCAAAACCACTTACATACTCACGAATATTTTCATTTTATTGCTCAGAAGGTCAACCCTTTTCCCGGTCTGAGCTGTGCTTTGGTCTGTCAGTGGAAACAGTTTCCATGGGAAAGAGAGTGCAGAACTCTTTCTACCAGAATGTGGAAATGATGGGAACTAAATCCTACTATATGCAGGAGCACTTTACACAGCAAGGTGGAATTCCCAGATTATAAAAACTCAGAACAATTATTATAGATTTGCATCTGTATGGCACTATGGTTTTCCATCAAACAGAGTGGGACAATCATTGTACTTGGTACAGAGGTCTTCAGGAACAAACCGTAAACCTCCTTAGAAGACCATAAGTAAGACCTATAATAACAGATAACCTTCTGTGTATTCTCTGGCTCCTGGTCCCACCCTGTGATCACTCCCTCTTGCAGGCCTTCCCACTGCAATGCCATCCAACGCAAGGCCTTCATGGAGACTCAGACAATGGGGCTGCTAAATCCTGGATTTGCGGCCTTCCCAAAACTGAGTGAAATAAATGTGTTTTCTTCATAAATGCTTTGCTTCTGGCACTTTTCTACAGCAAAGAAAAATGGACTAATCTATGTCTTACTTTAAAATTATCCAAAAGACATAAATTATCCAAAAGACATCAAAATTAGAAAAACTCAGAGACAAGGTCGCAGAAATCAAGGAAGTAATATATGATCTGATGACATATAAAAGGTATAATTACAGAAAACAGGAAGAAAATAGAAGAAATAGGAGTAACAGAATAATAAGGTCTCAGGTTAGATTCTCAGCACCAAAAACACAAAAAAGCAAAATTAAGTAATTAAAATTTAAAACTGAAAAATGAAAACAAACACTACTTTCCAAGAAACTAGTTTCTTGAGCGAAAATGATCAATTTGGGTGTAAGACATGAATATACAAGACAAGCCTAGAGTATTTTAATACCCTCAGATGTAAGGAGACTGTCAAAAACAGTTATTTCAAAAGGACTAAAGTCAGACTGAAAAAGGTGCCACTGGTCAAAGATGGGACAGTCAGAATAATGGGACAATCAGAGCTATAATCAAAATAAAAGAAGAGTAGCCAGATCTGTAATACTAACACTGAGGAGGCTGAGGGAGGAGGATTACAAAGATGAGCACAGTTAGGGCAATTTAGTGACTTAGAGACTCTGTTGCAAAATTTAAAAAAAAAGACTAGAGATGTAACTTAATGTGAAGGCCTTATGTTTAAATCCAAGTACTAAAAAAAAAAATCATAATAAATGAAATCTGCCAAACACATTTAAATATAAGAGTTCATAAAGAGGTATTTTAAAAAATATATTATCTTGAAAACTTGATATATAAAATATGCGTCAAGTATTTATCTTGCTATTCTTATAAAAAAAAACATCGTTAAGTTACTACATAGTGGATGAGGATAAAGATTTTCTTATAAAATAATTCCAGCTAGGGCTGGAGGTTTAGTTTAGCAGCACAAGCACCTGCCTGGCAAGCATGAGGTCATGAGTTAGATCCCCTGTACCAAAAAGTAAAAATAAAATAATTCCAACTAAAGAATAAAAAAGTGACAATAACACTGTTTTACAACATTTAATGAATTAATTGTTCTGAGCAAAGATCATAAACATGTAACATCAAAGAAAGAGAAAACCAGACATTACCAGCCTGACTAGAGAAGACAATAATAATTATGTCTTGTAAAATGCATCAATCTCAATACAGTCAAGTCTTGGATTCTCACTGCCAGTTTGCAAGAAACACAGTAAACAGCTGCAAAGTACAGGAGCAACAAAATCCAACTGTAGAAAGTAAGTCAAAGGACCCATACTGTTCAACAAATTAACTATAAAACAAGGAAAGAATGGAGTTGGAGTGGGGAGAAGTCTAGAAATTAAAAAAGACTTGTGAGTGCATGTCTGTAATCTTAGTACTTGGGAGACTGAGGCAGGAGGATCACTGTGAATTTGAAGCCAGCCTGGGCATGGTGAGTTCAAGGCCAGACTAAACTACATGTGAGACCCTTAAATGAAATGAAAGAAAAACATGAAAAAGAGGAGCATAAAGAACAGTAAACTAATAGGTCAGGGACATATATTTAATAAAACTCTAAATCAAAGAAGTAACTTCTATAAAGTTAAAATAGTGGTTATTTGTTAAAGACTAGGAAAGAAGCTATGATATGATTGGGGTTGAGGGGCTTCTGTGATAGATGGTAGAATTCTATTTCTTTTGAACTGGGAGGTACTTAAATAAATATTAAATATTCTTTTCTTTTCCTTTCACTTTGTTTCATTTCTTTTTCCCATATTAGAGATCTTTTTTAACTTGAGACAGGGTCTTGATAATTTGTTAAAACTGCCCAGCTGTTGTGAGCCTCCTGCTTCAGCCTCCCGAAGTGGTGGGATTACAGTATATTCTAGCATGTATGGCTTTAAACATCCTTTAAGATCACCCAATTAGATAATGTAACTGGTGATTTCAGTGAAAACAGTTTAAAGAAAAAATGTTGGTAAAACAAAATGCCTAAGGAAAAAAAAAAAAAAGGAAACAAAGAAAAGGGAAAAACAGAAGAGAATCAAACCAAACTGAACCAAAGCAAAGCTGCACTGTAGTAACAGTCTTATCAAGGAAATTGAGGTACACAAAATTTTCAGTTTCAGGAGCCCAAAATTTCACATGAAAAGATCTAGTATTCCCATTTGTTAATAAGAACGATGTCATGGTTAATGTCAGTGGCCCCCAAACCTCATTAATTATGAACTGAATCAAATCTAGCATTTGTGATAGGTTGGTTGTTTAGCGCTTGGATTGGTGGTGTGGGTGCTACACCCGCCTAGGTATGACATAAGGGAGGGAAGACAGTGTGTCTCTCTCTCTTGCGGTTCCCGCTTTGCTGTTTGCAGTGGCCATGAACTGTGGCCCCACCATGCCATGCTGCCTTGGAACCAACTGAGTATGGACTGAAACCTCAAAGAAATAAACCTTTCCTTCTTTAACTTTGGGTCCCAAGTATTTTGTCTCAGCGACAAGGAAAAAGTAACTAAGACAAAAGGTTATTCTTAAACCAGGATTGGTGGTGCACACCTATAATCTCAGCACTCAAGAGGCTGAGACAGAAGAATTACACAAATTCAAGGACAGCGTGGGCCACATAGCAGGACCCTGTCTCAAAAAACCAAAATAAACAAAAACAACAATAAAAACTAAAAGGCTATTCTTGGAAATGAGAGCAAGGAAAGTGAGAAGAACCTTTCCTGTATACTTAAGATACTTGGGGCACTTTTTGTACAGTGGTGCTGGGGATGACCTCAGTCTGTCTCATGTGCCAAGCAAGTGCTCCCGCTGACCTGTGCCTCCACCACCCAAGGCTTTTTTTTTTTTAAACCAGCTTATATTACTTGCATTTTTCAAACATGTAAATACTTTTTTCATAATAAAATTTCTGATAGAAATAAGACAGTACACCAGGCAGGTTGCCACACACCTGTAATCCCAGCAATTGGGAGACTAAGGTGCAAACTATATAGTGAGACTATCTCAAAAACAACAACATGGCAAAACAAAATAAACCCCTCCCTCCCAAAAGAAATAAGAAAATACATACCCATGCAAAACAGTTCCAAATGGTTTATGTTATATGATACCTTCAAAGAGGCATCTATAACTCCCGGTTTCTTCCTTAAAGGAGGCTATGCAGGCATCTTCTTTCCAAACAGCAGAGTATAGAAGGAGGGGCTACCTGTACAGCTGGGCTGGGTGGCACACATCTGTAATCACATCACTCAGGAGGCTGAGGCAGGAGGATCACTGCAAGTTTAAGGCCAGCCTGAACCACATCGTGAGACCCTCCCCAAGAGTGATTATACAGTGAAACCTGACAAGCATTACATCAGATCACAGTCAATTTCAACAGAGATAAGTTGTGGTTGGGATTTTAGTTCAGTGGTAAAGTGAATGCTAGCCTACTAAGTGTGAAGCCCTGAGTTTGGAAAAAATTAAAAACCAAAAGAAAAAAAAACAAGACATAAAACATGTTGATTAGATATGTCCTTTGACTAGATATGAAAAAGCTACACTTTATCTCTGTAGTTTTCCCTACCAAAACCTTAAACCCCCAGTGTAACCATGAAAAAATATCAAAAAAGTGTAAGAGAGGGGCATCCTGTAACATACTTGACCAATAACCTTCAAAACTGTCAAGGTTTTCAAAAACAAGAAAAGTCTAAAAAACTACTACAGCCAAGAAGAAAGGATAAGGAAAAATGACAACTAAAGGTAATGGGGTCCTGGACTGGACAGCAGGATAAAAATAAGACAGCAGCAAAAGCTAAAGACAGCTGGCCAGGAGGCACACACCTGTAACGCAGGCCCTCTACAGGCTGAAGCAGGAAGACTGCTATGAGTTCTAAGCTAGCCTGAAATACACAGCAAGACCCAGGCTCAAAACCAAATATACCAACCTGTGTAAGATTTTAATAGGGGAATCTGGGTACGTAATATAAACTGCACTATTCTCTCTCTCTGTCTATTCTATAAAACTGAAACAACCCATTTAAATTGTGTAAAACTAGAAACCCTAAATGTAGCAGCGTCACGTATCTTTATGTTTTCTTCTCTTGGCAGCAGTAGTGAGTGAACTCAGGACTGTTGCATTGAGTTACAACCTTGGTCCTTTCTTATTTTTTGTTTTGAGATAGGATTTTTTTTACCATGATGCTAAGTTGTCCAGGCTGGGCTCTAACGTGGGATCCTCTTGCCTCAGCCTCTAAGAGTGCTAGGCTGACAAGCACAGGTAACCACACCAGGCAATATCTGACATTTTGGTTACATTTCCTTGGCAGCATTTAATTATGATAGCCATAACTTTAAGAGAATGTCATTGTAAAATATTTGCATGTTATAAAAATAAAACACGAAGAACCAAATGGTTACAGGTAGGTTACTATAAATTAAGTTTATTTATTTATTTTTTGGGACCAGAGTCTCACTATGTACTTCCAGCCTCAAACTCATGGTAATCCTCCTGCTTCAGTCCCCTAAGTACTGGGATTACAGACATGTGCCACCACACCTGGCACAGGGACAATTTTGGATAGTCTATTTGCTAGAGCTTAATACAATGCAAGAAAATAATTAAATAACTCTTTAAACACAAGTTACGCCAGATTAAGTGTGCACATGAGACATGGAGTGAGATCAAGCCAGGGGCAAGGACTATAGTTCAGCGGTAAGGAGGGCACATAGTGTGCAAGAGGCATTAGGCTCAATACCCAGCATCAAACATGAACAAATGAATGATTCACCCACTGTGGTCCTCTAAGTATTTTTTATTTTGGGCATATTGGAAATTCACCCCAGCATGCCAGTAAGCAAATATTACTACTGAGCTACACCTCCACTTACTTGAGCCTAAGTTTTTTTTTAAATCAGAGGGAAACACCAGGCATGATGGCACACTCCTGTAATCCCAGCACAGCACTTGGGAAGCTGAGGCAGGAGGATCGTTGCAAGTTCGAGACCAACCTGGGTTACAAAGTGAACCCAAGGCCAGCCTGAACTGCACAGTGAGACTGTATCTGAAAAAGACAAAAAAAAAAAAAAAAAAAAAAAAAAAAAAAAAAAAAAGCGGGGGGGCCAATTTATTTAATTATTAAACAGGAGGAGGTGTAATAGGAGATAGAAAGCTAAACAACCCCCAAAATAGATTTAGAAAGCTCCAGAAGGCACAGAGAATGTGGACTAAGATTTTGGACATAGAAAACAAAATTCTGGCTCAGTCACATGCCATCTGATAGTACACAAAAGTCTTTGTTGTTAAACGATCTAATTCACTGACATAAAACTTATGGGCCCTTACCGTTTTAAAAATCACTACCACGCCAATTATTTTAACATTAGTGTCTTTACTGTCTTCTTCTATGCCTCAAATTCCTTCACAGCTTGTGATTTCATTCTTGTTTTCTTAGCACAATCACAATTTTTTGTAGTAAGTAGTCTCTCAGCTAAACATTTCAGAGCTATACCTATTAATTTCAGAGTACAAGAAGATATAGTAGATTGATAACTTAGTACTTTCATTAAGACATCTAGCATGTGTAATAAATCGTATTTAAGGACAAGAACAAAGAAGGAAATTCCAGGTTCACCGGATATCCTTGGCCTCTCTATAGAAAAAA
Source organism: Cavia porcellus (assembly GCF_034190915.1). Lineage (NCBI taxonomy): Eukaryota > Metazoa > Chordata > Mammalia > Rodentia > Caviidae > Cavia > Cavia porcellus. The sequence goes on from NW_026947496.1 coordinate 45,897,890, forward strand.
AGGAGTTCTTTTCAGCCTATCTACCACCAAGCCTTTACCTAAGAAGTCTTCCTTTGATACTGTTGGTATTTAAATACATTTGTTGCATTTTAAAAGTAAATACATTTCTGATTAAAGAAGCTGTAACAAAACCAGTTTCTAAGATTCCAAAAACTGATACAAGGGGTAAATGTTTACATTTTTAAAAATTGTTACAATAAAGACATATGGCCATTAATCTCTCTCAAAATAGTCCCCTTTATTTTTAATACACTGAACCCATCATTCTTGCCACTTTGTGAAGCAATTATGCTGGAGTCCTTTTACATGAGTGTTTTTTATATAATAGGGAATGTTGCTACTGAGTGTCATCTAATGGAAAGGCAGGCTCCTACACACTAGTGTATCCTTGTTCACTGTGTGTGGCACTGTGTGATTCTCCGAAGTTAAAATGACCATGCAAAGTAAATGTTTTAAAACTATTTAGGACCTTGAGGCAACCACGACAGCATAACTAAAGACACATAAAGAGGGTTTCAAAACTGCTTCAGAAAGTAGCAAGAGGAAGGGTTTGAAATGAGGGAGAGTATTGTGATAGGGATTAATAGCAACCTGTCTTTTACTGCTGGCGCTCTTCAAAGCTCAGGCACAGAGTTGAGGGTATAACTCAGGGGCAGAGCATGTGCTGAGCACATGACACCCAGCACCAAAACAAACACAAGCAAACCCGACAATTAATGTCTGATCTACTTCTGGGTATAAACCCAGAAGAATTGAAAGCAGAAACTTGCTCAGATTATTTGAGTACCATTGTTCATAAAGCACAATTCAAAAAGTAGTGTTCATAATAGCTAAAGGTAGAAATAACAAGAGTCCTTTGACAGGTAAAAAAAAAGAAACAAATGTGACACACACATATAATGTCACATTCTACTTTAATGCCAGCCACTCAGGACTACTTGCCACCACTGAGTCAGGAAGAAGGCTATGGGCCTGGGCCATAGTGAGTTCAAGGCCAGTGTGAACGACGTACTGAGACCTCACCTCAAAGAATAACAACAACGAAAAACAAAAACACACAAATTCTGTACGAGCTCACCCATAAGGGGTACCTAGAGTAGACATTTCAGTGACAGAAAGTGAATGCAGCTTAAGCTGCCAGGGCCTGGGAGAAGAAAGAAATGGCAATTTATGTTTAATGGAGACAGCTTCAATTTGGGAAGATAAAAAAGATTTTAGAGATGGATGGTTGTGAAGGTTGTACAATTACATGAACAAAGGTAATAACAGAACTATAACCTAAAAATGATTAAAATATAGAATTTTATCTTATGTACATTTTATCATAATTAAAAAATCATAAATAAGGTTTACTTCTGGGTCAATATAGCATCCTAAAGTATACCAATATCTTTAGCCTTTTAAAAAATCAAAAGAAATGAATTACAACTTTCTCGTTTTATAAAAAAGTACTCTTTGTCATTATTTAGTGACAACAAATTATTTATGTTTACAATCCTGGTGAACTTAATGATCAACGTAATCATCAAATCATATAGCAGGAACTCAGCCATACAATGGGACTGACTACAATGCTTAATTATTATTTTATATACAAAAGTTCCAAATGACCAAACAATAAACATTACCACTCATCCCTTCAAACAGTGTACTAAATCTGCATAGTACTAGAGAATTTTCATCACTCCTGGTACACAGCAAATGATGTTCAATTCACATTAATAGAAATAAAAGGGGAGGAAAAGAACTACCCCAACTTTTCTTTTTATTTCAAAGGTTTTTCTTTTTCTTTTTTTTTTTTGTACCAGGGATCGAACTCAAGACCTTGCACATTCCATGCAGGTACTTGTGCCACTAAGCCAAATCCCCAGCCTCTCAAAGGTTTTTCTTTTGTTTGTTTTTTTGAGACAGAGTCTCACTATGCAGTTCAGGTTGGCCTTGAGTTCTTAGTGATCATCCTGCTTCAGCTTCCCAAGTGCTGGGATTATAAGCACACATCACCACATCTGGCTTTCAACAGTTTTCCACTTTTGTCACTATCCCATTCTCCTATACTGAAAGCCTCTTTTTGTGGTCACATTCTATTCTCCCCTATTGAAAACAACGTAACTTTGATCATAGCATGGCTCTGTCTGGTAATGCCAGTTATCAGTCTGTTGGTTTGGTTTGCATTTGTAGAATTTATATGTTGGGGCCAGGAATTTAGCTCAGCAGCCTAAGTGCCTGCCTGGCAAGCGTAAGGTTGTGAGTTCAAACCCTGGTACCAAAAAAAAAAAAGTACAAGTTGGCAAAGCACAGAAAGCTAAAAAGACTAAAAATCCATTAGCACAGTCATTAATATATAAGGAACGATCAATGACAAACCTTCCTGAGAAGACACAATGGGTGGCAAGTAATCCGGAATGTATTCTTTTCTTTCCTCTGCATCTTTACTTCCGGGTTGTGGAAACTGGAGTACATTGTTCTTGCTAACAGGAAATGAAGGGATTTGATGTGGGAAAGTGACGGGTTCGATATTGTGAATATAGTCTTCTAGTTCATGGAGACTAACTCCCATAAGCTGGAAAGCTTCACCAACATCATCCAAAATTGGGTCTGTTCGGCCATCTGAAAGGCAAGAGCAAACTATTACTTAAAGAAAAAAGTTTTAAACTTCTAAAATACTTTAAAAAATTTAAAGATTGCTAAATAAATTTTAATATGAGCTTTTTTAAAAGAGCGTATTAGAAAAATATGCAGCTCTGAGTCAAATTTATTATGTATTTAATACCTAGATACTATGAAGACTTTAACAGATTTTAAGCAGAATATCACATTAAATATTAGAAAGCTGATTATTGAAAGGGGCTAGGGACAGGAATATAACTCAGCAACCCTGTGCCTGTCTAACGCAAGGTCATGAGTTTGAGTTCCAGTACCAAAAATAAATAAATATATAAATAAAAGGGGCTGAGGACACAAGTCAGCAAAAAGGTTTGGGTTCATTCCCCAATACCACTACCAAATCTGCAACAGTGGCTGACACAACATATATGCCAATAAATATTACTATTACTACCTTCCTCATCAAATAGCCAGTATACTGTGTTGAGTAAGTAAATGTCTATTACATTTTCCCTGTTATTCACTGATGCATCTCTGGAACTGTTAACAGTGGCTGACACATGATGGGTGCTCAAATACCTGTTAATAATTAGACTACTGAATCAATTTTTTAAATAAAGAATATTTATAAGGAAGAAAGGACTTATATCCTCCAGGTAATTCCTATATAAATTTTCAAGTGCAATTAGAAGGTGTTACATAAAATAGACAAACAGAAAGATAAAAAGTTACATATAATGAGATTTTTTTTAACAAAATCCAGGTATGATGGCACACATCTGTAATCCCCTTACTTTGGAGGCTGAGGCAGGTGGCTTAATGCCAGTTCAAGGTCATACACAGTTCAAAATGAGCCGAAACTATATAGGAAGACCCTATCTTTAAAAAAGCAAAACAAAACAAATGCATTTTTTCCTCAGGACTATCCTTAGCAGAACCTGAGGCTCCCGTATCTTTTTGAATTTCTTCAAGACCTAGACATGAAGGCACACAACTGTAATCCTAGCATTTGGGAAGCTGAGGTAGGAAGAGCACAAGTTTGTGGCTGTCCTGCACAACTCAGAGACTTAGCAAAATTTTGTCTCAAAAATAAAAAAGGGCTGGGGATATAGTTCAGTGTAAAGGCACTGGGCTTAACTGCCAGTACTACAATAAACACTATTCATAAAACATAAGTATACATTTCATCTCTTGTATTCTTGTATCACTCTCTCAGTACAAAAAACAGAATCATCTTAAATTCCTCCATGTGCTTTTCAGTCTCAATCCATCACCTTCTGGTGCTGCTACCTTCCCTTTGCCTGCCATAAAGTTCTGATTTTTCTTACTGTGTATCTAAATCATTACTTCAGCGTACAGTGGTTCCTCCCTGGTCCAAAGGGGATACATTTATAAAGTCTCAGTAATGCCTGAAATTTCACATAGGATTGAACTCTAGAAATACTTTTTTTCTTTCCTATACTTACATATTTATGATAGTTTATTTGTAAAATAGGCACAGTAAGAGTTTATCAACAAATCATTTTAAAATAGAACAATTACAATGTACTCTAATAAGTTATTTAAAATGCATGAATTGTTTATTTCCAGTAATTCCACTTAATATTTTCAGATCACTTTGACTATAGGTAGCTGAAACATTAGTAAACAAAACTGTGGATGGAAGAGACACTATGTAGTTTCAAGTCCTGCTGCCCACTGGACTGTCCCTTAGATTTCACCGCAATACTATTTCCTTAAAACACCACTTTCTTCACAATATTTCCCTATTTATGAATATGCAAGGTGTTTTGTTTTAGATAGGATCTCACTATTTAGGCCAGGCTAGCCTCAAACTCACAATCCTCCTGTTTCAGCCTCCGAAGTGCTGAATTACAGCTGTGCCACCACATCTGGCAGGAGTATACAATGTTTTCTACCATATTTTACTTCTTTCATAAAGACTTTAATTCTTGGGGGGCCAAGAACTCAGTAGCACAATGCCTGCCCAGAAAGCACAAGTCCTGAATTCAATTCCTAATTACACCCCTCCCCCCAAGATTTTAATTCTTTCCATAACCTAATTTCACTCTTGAATATTTTCCTTGAACAGTTTTCAAACGAACTAGGAACCCACATGAAGCTGGTCACCTTAAGGGGCACTTTCGATCTTACTTGGACATCTCATGTTAGAATTCTCTGGACCTTTATACAACTGTATTTCATAGTTCAACTCAACACTCATCTTTTCTGTGAAGTAACCCTAACCTGAAATCCATAGTCCATGAACACACAGCCTTTATCTTTTACTTACTCTTTTTTGAGCTATATTGTGAGTCCTTGTCTCAAAAAATAAATAAAATAAAAAATTAGAAGGTAAAATACAAGATTGCATAGTTGTAATCTGAGGTTACAGAATTCAATTTTGAAATAAATACTGTGAAAAAAAGAATCTTAAAATATCTACTTAATAGTATATCTAAATTAGCATTTTAAGAAATTCTCCAAATTGCCAAGAAGAATAAAGAACATGACAACTACATTCTAAAATTAAGAAAACTGACTGGAGGAATTGTGTAACGAGGAATAAGGCTCACTTTAACACGTCCTGCCAACTTGTTCCACCACCCGTTGGGACAGTCATGCATGTACCACCGCTGGTTCAGAGCCACCTGGCAGCAAGACAATAAATAATGGCCCTATCACGAACACGTTAAAGAACTACAACAATCCTTTGGTGACTTTAGAATACCTAGTTACTTGAAGTGTCAGCACACATTCTGGTTCTAGGTATAAGGCATGAAAGGTAACAATGTATTCAGTGGATGTTTTGGCATCTGTCAATCAACATCTGTCCTTATTTAGGCAACTTGGCACCAAAAATATAATTAAAACTATCTATAATGGTGACATTTCACTCATTGACCACAGAAGACAGTCTGAAGGAAAATAAGCAAAAGCCAGGAAAATATTCTGTTGGTGAACTTCCTTCGGGATAATGACGAACGAATGCTACTTCATAGATCCCACTTTAGAAGTACTGCTGAAATCAAGCATTCAAGAAGTTGGACAAGTCAAGCTGGGGGTAATAACACATGCCTGTTATCCCAGCTACTCAGGAGGCTGAGGCAGAAAGCTCAATACCACCACAAGCAACTAGCAAGTGTTTGTCTGAAGACTAAATAAATAAGTAGGACTGGGACACAGCCCAGTAGGGAAGCATCCCTGGCTTCAATCTTCTCACAGGGGTGTGTGGGTCGATGAATAACTATCATGGTAGTGGATTCTCAGTTCATTCAATCATTGAACAAATATTTTTTTGGGTGCCAATTGTATCTGAACCCATTCTAGGTTATAAAACATAAATATAATCAACTTATCTCCTGGAGAGAGAAAGAGACATACAGACAATTACACAATGAGTTGAGAAATCAGGGTAACACGCACAAGATTATAAAAGCAGATAACATGAGCACCCTAGAGCAACACAATGTGAATCTTCAAATAAAAAAGTTCTACTGTTGGACTAGGGAGTGAAGGACACTTGGAAACAGCATGCATTTAGGCACAATAGCTTTACATGTTCAGGAAAAGGCAGGTAGCTCAGTATGGCTGCAGATAAGTAAGGCAGGGTGGCAGAAGATAAAAACTAGCTCACAAAGGAAACTGTTTAGATTTTTACCCTTTAACCAATGAGTGCAACTGAAATATTTTTAATACTAAGAGCATCAGATTTGGGCTAGGGATGGGATCTCATTTGTGTTTTGGACAGCACTTTGGCAGCACTACTGAAATGGAATTTAGAACCTAAGAAGTACAAGGCATCTAAGGATCTCTACTTTTTAAATCTGGGAACCACTTTAACAAAACATTCTATGAAGCACTTCAACTAGTTTGCCAATTTATCAATTTAAAAACCACAATCTGAAGTTTAAATGAGTGGTACCCCAACACCCATACACATATGCATGTTTCACACATCAACAAAATGATGCTCAGCTTCTGTTAAAATGGTCCAAATTACTAAACAGCACTAATAATAGATAGTTCCAGACACTCGCTCAAAACTTGAAAAAACACTGAAGCCCAGGTTACCTGGAGAATCTGGCAAATTACCTATGATCCTTCCAACAAACTTTGATAGCCACTGACATAAAAACTGTAACCGAGGAAGACAAGCAACCGAGATATAAATGAAAGTTAACCTATCAGTGAAACTGACCATGTCAGCCCTTAGAAACAGTAAATGGAGATGCTGTCTATCAAACGATCAGATACAGAAAGAAGAAGCAGAGTCCCTAACAGAGCTGTCAACGACTCCCAGTAAGGAGCTGCTCAAGAATGGCCAGCCTGGTAAGAAACGGCCGGTAGACGGAGCGCCTGTGACAACTAGTTGTAGTAGTTTGCGGGCAAGGGAGGAAAAGAACCAGGGTAAGAGGGTGTAGCGCATTCTGGGGGTGGTTCCACCCGCAGCAAACACGAGACAAGGAGAAAGAGCGAAGCACATCCCAGAGCGAGAAGAGGAGAAGGTGTGGAGCCCAGAGCGGAGCCTGGGCGCCCGGGCTGTGGCGGGAAGTTAGCGGATGCAGGGGAGACACTGAGAATGACTGGAGTTTGCAGGAGCAGTGGAAGCCCAGGGACGCTGGGAGCCGAGAAGGTGGCAGATCTCGGGGCGAGGTGCCGATGGCAAACCCCTGGGACGCCGAGGGAGGGACGGGGAGACCGAGGTGTCACGCGTGACTCGCCGGGCAGTCCTCCCGCACCCAGCCCGGTACTCACAGAGTTCAGAGTACCGGTGGCAGCCCCGGCCCAGCTGCTGCAGATAGCGCTGCAGCACATCGGTGAGGAGATGGCAGGCGCTGAGCTGCACCGAGTCCCAGCCCAGCGCCTGGCAGATCTGCGCCACCGAGACCCTCAACAACGACCTGGAGTAACTCTCGCACATCCCGCTGCGTGGACGCCACCGCAGCCCTTGCTGCCACTTCTCTCCAGCCCCGCTGCGTGACGTTAGCAGAGCCCCCAACTCATTGTCTGGGGCCCTCGAGGCGGGGAAATCGTCCCCCGGACCCCCGGCGACCACCTCAAAGCCCCAGCAGCACGGAGCGCGCCAGCCTGAGAGCCGCCATTTTGGGCTCGCTCCGCCTCCCGCTGGAAGGCCGCCGGGGCGAGGCAGCATGAGTCGAATACCCGTAGCGCTGATGAGAAAGCTCCGCCCCTGGGAGTAGAGCGATGGTTCCGGTATCGACCCTGGGGCCTGGGAGTCGGCCGGAAACAGAGGTGCTGAGTTGTGATCGAGGATACGCCTAAGGCCAACAGGTACGGGGGGTAGGTAGGAAAAGGAAGAGGGGAAAAATCAGTGTTTTAAGGGGCAGGCGAGGAAGGTGAAATGACAGTGAAATGTTAATATTATTGGACAGTTAACAGCGAGAGGTCGGAGATAAGAATATTTAAGGTGGTCTCCAAAACGAGGATCTGATCTGGTCTCGCCTCTGCTTTATGTAAATAAATAGATAAATGAAACCAGGCGTGGCCATGCACGCCTGTGACCTTAGCTCTCGGGAAGCTAAGGCAATAGGACCGCGAGTTCAGACTGGGCCACGCAGGAATACCCTAAAAAAAAAAAAAAACACCAAAAACAAAAACAAAAAATCTAAATGAGATGGAAGGGGCCGTTTGCCACTATACAATCTGAATGAAAACTGAGCTGTTGGCATATCATTCATAGTTCTTCAGGTTAGAGCTAGGACTAAAGGCAGCCTCCATCCCCCACTTAATGGAGACTCAGTGCTCAAGAGCAAATAATTCAAGCTGTCCCTGAGCTCACTGTGTAGCGCAGGCGGCCTCTAACTGTCAGGATCCTCTTGCCTCTGCCCCCCTGAGTGCTGAAACTGCAGGTGTGTGCTACCATGCTGGCGAAGAGCAATACTATTTTAATACAAGTTAGAAATCGAAGGTCTTATGTTTTAAGTCACTACCAAAGTAGTGACTTCCTTTTCTCTGTGCTGCTGTGCCTTGGCTGTAGGATCCAGGTAGCTAACATTTTAGCAGGCCTGCTGCTGTGTCTCCTCGTGAAAGTATTACTCCATTTGGAAATTGAAGGTAGTAAACTTGGAAAACGAGAATTGTAGGGACAAGAACATCTTCTCTAGTTGGTCACTGGTAGTGATGATGTCCAAAGAAACTCCAGCCTCCAACCCAGGTCATGTACCTGCTGAGAACCCAGAACCATAGAAAAGCCACTGACTTGACATGTGCATAGCCTCCTGGTGGGAGTACCAGAGTATTAGCTGTGAGCTGCTGCTTCAGCTATGGCTACAAAAGGCAGTTCCAGCTGGCATGCTGTCACCATGGATTTCATGGCCTGTACCCACCCACGTCTCCTGTGTAATAAAATCGGTCCCTTGAGTTAATGCAGCATGGTATAGGTTCTAGCTAATTGGACATGATGAGCCAAAAAGGCAAATCCTGGCTCAGAATATGTGTCTATTTCTTACCAAATTACATGGCTGTTCTTAGGATCAAGGGATCCTGATGCAGTAAACTTGGTTTTCTTGGTGATTCTTTTTGTTTTGTTTTGTTTTTTGAAACAAGGTCTTGCTCTGTAGTCCAGGCTGGTCTTGAATTCACGACATACATGAGACTGGCCTCAAACTCATGGCATTTCTCCTGCTTTAGCCCCCCAAGTGTTGGGAATATAGCTGTGTGCCACCATGCCCAGTGCATGTAAGGGCAGTTTCAAAGGCATCTTCTCAGCCCTCCTGCTCTCATAGTTATTGTTGCTAGGATAAGGAACACTATGTGAGTTGTGCCAACACCCCAGTACGATCTATTCCAAAGACACACTCAGGAATCAGGGAATTAGCCACTTAGTGGGACTATAAACCTGGGCCAAGATACTGCCTCCATATGCTGTCTTCCGGCAGGGGACGCAGTGACTGCTTCTCCTGGCTTCATTCTCTGCCCCTCTCTTCAGCAGTTCTCAAATGTGTGGGCATTGTGTACCCAGTGGCTGGCTTCCTGAGTAAGGGCTGCCAGTTCTTTTGGACGGTATAGAGGTGCTTATCTTACCAATGTAGTGTCACAGCATCCTTCCTCCTCAGGATTCCAAGTCCTTCAGTCAATAGGGTGACAGTCTGAAAACCTGGTCAGACTCAGGGACAATGCCTGGTTAATGGAGTGTCTGCTCTCGCAACTGGATTGCCCATTCTTAAATTATTTTGAGCCAGGCATGATGATGAACACCTGTAATCCCAGCACTGAGGAGGCGGAGGCAAAAGGATTGCCATGAGTTCATTGCCAACCTGGGCTATATAGTGAAGTCAAGGTCAGCCTCAACTATACAGCAAAACCTTGTTTCTTTTTTTTTTTTTGGTACCAGGGATTGAACACAGTACCTCACGCTTATCAGGCAGGTGCTTATGCCACTGAGATAAACCCCTGGCCAAGACCCTATTTCAACAAAGTATTTTGATTATACAGATAGCCCACTTGTTGCTGTCCATCTGTTTTATCTTGTGGCCCCTTGTTCTCTGACTCGCTTCTGTAACTCACCAGACTGGACCACTCCCCTGTTTTTCTCTCATGATAATGGTATTTACTTGGCTTCTGGTAAGTGCTAAGACTGCTACCTTGTCTCTATAATGTTAGGGTCCCTTGACCCTCATACGTCTATATCTGATCCATGGATATGTCATACTACAAGAGTAGCTGGTGCCTACTCTTCTGCTGCTCCAGTTCATCACTGGTAAAAGTCTAACTGCTTGCACATTCAGGAAAGGATACACTGTGCCACGTTAAGTACCTCTGTACTCCTCCACCAGTGCCGAAATCCTTACAGGCAGCCACCTTACAGGTGATCCAGCTTTAGAGTCCCCTCTTAGTGTCTACGCTCTTGTATGCCTCCAGCATGAATTCTCCCAACTTGTGTACCCAGGACATGTGCTGAGATGCAGATTAGCCTGCAGAAGGGCACTCTTGGAAGAAACACATGGGGGAGGGGAGGGGAGGGAAGGGCAGGAAGTGGGATTGGAAGAAAGAGAAAGATAAAGGAAGAGAGAGGATGAGAAGGGAAAAGAGGGAAGGGGAAAAATAGAAGAGAAGGAAGCATCATTGGCATAGGAAGACATTATGCTCCATCCTACACCATATCTTTAAATCCAAGATAACCCTTTGGAGGTGGCCAGAGTCAGGCAAAGAGGTAGGTCTTTATATTGCCACTTTGATTAAGCATTGAAAGTGGGCCTTATCACATCAGGGTTGTCAGTCCTTTGGCAGTGACAAAGGCGGATCACTTGTGACAATGGGATCTGCTAGATCTCTCCATTGTCAAGTCACCTTTTCCTACTTTGAAATTAGTATGTAATCTTCAGAGTGATCCTTTGAGACTGCAAAGCCTGCCTCTCCACAACCTTTCACCTAAGGATTTTATAGTGATCTCTTTTTTGGTTGATTACATCAGTGGTTTTAAAGTGATCATTTCTTTTACATTGATTAGCAGGCATTCTTCTGCACCTCCACCTTTTCAAGTATCCCTGTGTGGTCAGGGACTAGGTTTGTATACAGTTATCTTGATTCTTTTGATGCTGTCCTGTACATGGCCAGAGGGAGCCTTTTCAGGCTGGCTGCTGTATTCTCATACTATGACACTGTTACTCATGGAGTTTCCTCACTTTGTGGGCACTTGGTTTTTCTAGGCTTACCTCGTGCTTTCCCTGCCCTTAACTTGGCAGTAGCCCCCTTGCTAAGGGGCCCTGGTTCATTTTGATGAGGAATGATATTTAGAATGCTGATGTGAGTGCTAGTTTTTATTATAAGGGCATCACTGCTTCAGAGGCCCTGAAGTGGACACAACTAGAAAATATATATACTTTAAAGTCCTCAGTATATGCTGATGCCTCTGATTCAAATTAAAAAACAAAACAAAACAAAACAAAACTGTGTGTTCCTTTTCTTCAGCCCTCTCAGACGTTTATTTCCTGTCTCTCAAAAGGAGAACCCCAGCTGCAGTAACATCAAAGTTTTGCTTTATCTGATGATGTCTTTTCCTGCTTCTTAAGTGTTCTCTTTTGTTATGACTCATCTTGGTGGTTTAATCATTAGCTATATAAAGATGCTGCCTTAACTTATCTCACGTTTGCATTTCATACCAGTGTCACTCATTGCATTAGTGACTAATGTCTATTTGCAACTCAGTGGTGAAGGAGGAACAAAAGTAACCACCACGCTGGCTGTAGATTTCAGAGGCAGAGGCTGCTTGGTTCATTCACTGATAAATGTCCAGTAGCATAAGCATGGCACCTAATAGTCAGGGACCAAAAAATAAATGTGTTTCAGAAGAATTCATCTTGTGTTAGTGTATGAAATGAGAGCACAACTGTATTGATCCAAACACTACATTTTATACTCTCAAAAGGTGAGTTTTATGGTATATAGATTATATCTCAACAAAGCTCTGTTTTCAAGTAGATTTCGAAGTGGGCAGCTGGGGGCAAGCAGACAAGAAGCACTTGTGGGAGCCGTGGCAGTGGAAGTGGAAAGCAGCTGGAGGGCATCGGAGCCCAGCTGTCTGCAGGGAACATGGTGGGACCTAAGAGCTGAGGCTGCACTTTCTGCTTGAGAGCAGAGATCCAGATCTTTGCTGTTTAGTCTTGGTGGGTGAGGAAAAGAAAAGGATAACATGGCAGAGACAAGGGAAGAGAGTAGTGCTAGGAGAGGGTTTATAGCTGGGAACCCAAGGACTCAACTTCCTAAAGGGTATCACTTGGATCCATGTGATATCACCAGGAGCTCAGTGCCAGCAATTTTCAAGCCTTCATTTATAATAATAATAATAGTTCCTGAAAACTGCAAATATTGTTTTAAAGCAGAAGGACACAGTAAATTCAAAAGTATCCAATTACAGAGTTGAGGATATAGTAGCTCAGCAGCATAAGCACCTGCCTGGCAACACACGGTCCTGAGTTCAATCCCTAGTACTAAAAAAAAAAATCAAATTACAGAAAATAAAGAGATGCAATAATGAAAATTCAGTCTTATGTTGAATTTGAAAGATTTAGCAAGTTAGGTACTATGAGATGTTTTGAGAAAATAGAATAGTGGTTTAAGTTGTGCAGTAAGCCTTTTTTTAGTGCCAAGTACTGAACCCCAGACCTAGTGCATCCTAGGTAGGTGTTCTACAGTGAGCTACATCCCAGGTAATAAAATTATTAGAGGAAAACATTTATCATTGAATGCACAGTGTTATGACACTAAGCAAAAAGAAAAGTTGTAACTGGGAGGAGGGTGGATGTTGAACTTAACCTTTTATTCTACTTTTTATTTCAATTTTTATTAGACTGTTTTCAGTACATAGTGATCACATTCCTCCTGAGGCACTGGCGCATGTACAAAATACATCTCACTTCTTTTTATGACCCTTTACATCTCCTCTTCTCTCTTCCACTTCCCTTTCTGTTGGTCAGCTTCTGAGTTTACTCCCTAAGACTCCTACATGTCTAACCCCGTCTCCAGCGAGCCTTTCCAGATGGATGTTACCTTTTTCCTCTCTGCTAGATATTCCCAGAATGTATAGTTGAACCCTGACTTGAGACTTGGCTGCTTCTCCTTCTGTAGCCTGCCATGCTGTACCCCACTTTGCTGCCCTGTAATTGTACTGTCAGTCACTAGTCCTTGAACCTAGCGTAGTGTCCCTTCCTCCGGGCTGGCTTGACTACAGAGTTCACTCATCTTCCCTGAATGCGGCTGGGTGTCTCTCCATTGCTCACCAGTGACAGCACATCTGATTGTGAGCTCTTTTAGGGATATAAAATTAATTATTATCACTCTATGTGCCAAGTGTAAGAGTACAGATACATAAAAGCAGCAGGAGAACTACTCTGCACTGATGACCATGTCTACATAGGTTAGACTTTAACCACATGCACTGTACTCCATGTCAGACTCTTTAAGTATTTTGTGAACATTATCTCACTCTGTCTTTCTAACAGTCCCACAGGGAACTGAAAGATTAAAGTCACAGGTAGTTAGGGCTGAGCTAACATTCTAACCCAAACAGTCTGCTTTAGAGTCTGTGTGAACAAATTATCTTATGTGTGCTTGTAAAAGCCAATTAAAGCCTTGTTCAATTTTATTTAAAACTCTTTGATGGATCTGTTAAAATAGCCTCCCCCCCCCCCAAAAAAAAACTACAAAACTTTAGTAAAAGTGCTATTTTCCCTCATTAGGTATTGCTTTCTTTTTTACATAGTTTTCAGCTAGTATTTAAAAACAGAAGGGGCTGGATGTGGGAGGCCAGAAGCAAACTGAGGCTTAGTTGACCTCTGTGAGCACAAGAAAAAGGTAACATGCAGGATAATGGCACACAGCAGGGTCTAGAGAAGTCAGCACAGGTGAAGTTGTTTATCTGAGCATGTATTGAGTAATATGGGGCAGATGAATTGTGTTATTTTAATTGGTTGTACCTGTGTCTGGGTGAATACAAGGATAAGCCACAGGCGCTGGGCTCCTATGCCTACTAAGAGCCAAGAGCCTTCTGGTTCCTCATATACTAAACTGACTCAGTATCTCTTTGTCATTCATCCTTGTTTGCCCAGGGGTCAGAGGAAACAAGCTAGTAGCAAGATTAGATCCTTGCAAGTGGCACCTTGGGGTGAGGAAATCTTGGACGAGTGGACTGGTTCCTCACTGGTGGCATCTGGGCGAGGACTTGAGACTAGCAGGCTGGTTAGTTCCCGACAGCTGGGGTGTAGCTCAGTGATAGAGTGCTTGCCTAACATGCATGTGGTCTTGGGCTTGAGTCTCAGTACCACAAATAAATACAATTGAAAATAATAAAATTTAAAATTTAACAATGCATTCTTTTTTAAAATTTTTAATAGAATTTTATTTAAGGAGAAAAAGGAAAAAAAAATAGAAAAAGGGTACAAGTTATACCGAATTTCAGAAAAAATAAACAGTAGGAAATCACTGGTTAATAGATTACATATTGTTGTCTTAGAAATAGTTGTTCAAGTTACAAAATTAAAGCATATAAAGTGGACATTCAAACAGTGAGACTGCAAACAGTTCTGTTGAATGATCCAACAAAACTCAGTAAAATGGTTATCTATCTTATACACTTAAATATACATGCAGTTATATCCTTTACAGAACTTTCTTTTCCTCTGTTTTGTACAATGACAATTACACATTTTGGGTTTTATTACTCCCACAGTTCTTATTTTTTTGAAGAGAGTAAAACCAAATGTGACATAACAAAACAGAGTCAGTCAAATCAAAAGGATGGACATAATACATATTGTAAAAACAAAATACAAGTTAATCAACAATGGTTACCATAATGCCTCTTGCTATCTTAAAAAAAATTGCCTATATCATCAGTTATAATAAAATTGATCAAAACATAAAGAACAAAACCAATAAAACCAAAACATTGGAGACATTACAGGACTTCAAAAGAAGATAATAGTCAAACCAGACTGGGCATCATAATGAATCTTATTGTCTTCACAGTTGTTGCCTATACTCTAGAACTTGGTATTATCAAGCAAAACAGAATAGAGGAAAATCAGTCAAAACAAGACGATGAGAGCAATACAGGGTTTCAAATCAAGTTAATAGGAAATCAAAGTGGGTTACTATAATATATCCTGCTCTATTTTATTTATTTTTTCCTTAATTAAAAAGAAAAAATAATTAAAAAAGGAGATTGAGATAAAAGAAGACATAACAACAAAACAGCACAGGTCAAAACATAACTATTTAAGCAAAATAGTGTTTCACCACCAGATATCCTGACATAAAAGTAGTTCCCATAGTGTCTCTTTCCTTGAAATCTTTGATTATAACTTCGTATACTGTAGCATCAAACATAACAAGACAATGTAAAACCATTCAAAAGAATGACAATATCACAGGGTATTTAGAACCAACTAACAGAAAATGAACAGTGGTTTCTATATAATCTTGTCGATAAAAGTTTTTGTTTATATTATCACATATAATAAAATCCAATAAGATACAACCTGTTAAGACCAATGGAGACAGAAGACAAAAGCTTGATGGGACTTCAAAACAAGATGATACTAAATCAGCACTAGCTATTATGATACCTTGTTTTCTCCAAAATAGCTGTTCCTAACATCCAACCTTCTCTGCCTCATTTCTGTTGTCAGTTTTTCTTCTTCATTTCGCTTTCTGCTCCATTCATTGTGGCCTCTCTACCACTGTTTCTGGAATCTTGGTATTTTCCTTTTTTAGAATATCCTGCAGTATTCTCTGTAGAGTTGAATTGGTGGTTGCAAATTCCCCTAGTTCCTCTTTGTCCTGGAAGCACCTTGTTTTTCCATCAATTTCTAGGGACAGTTATGCAGGATATATCAATCGTGGCTGGAGGTTATTATCTTTCAAAGCTTGAATTATTTCCCCCCATGCTCTTCGTGATTTGATGGTTTGTGCTGAGAAGTCTGTAATTCTGATGGGTGTTCCCTTGTAAGGGATCTGTTTCTTGTCTCTGACAGCTTTTAATACTCTGTTCTTATATTGTATTTCTGGAATTTTGATTATTATATGCCTGGGTGTAGCTCTGTTTGGGTTGTAGGTGGCTGGGCTCCTGAATGCCTCATACATCTGAGTATCTTTACGTTTTGCCAAATTAGGGAAATTCTCCTGGATTATTTCTATGAATAGCTTTTGAAGTTCATTTGTTTGTCCCTACTTCTTCTTTTACGTTCCTAATTCTTAAGTTATAAATCCTCTTATCATCTTCTAGCCTTTGTATTATTGCTGTTTTTGTTATTTTTAAGAAGTTTTTCATTTCCTGCTCCCACATTACAAATCTGTCCTCCAGTTCAGATAATCTATCCTTCGTTTCTTTCAAGCTGTTATGCCAACTTTCAATAGCGTTTTTAGTTTCCTGGTAATCTCTTTGAACCTGCTTCATGTATTCTATGTTTTCTCTATTTTCTCCATCAAACAATTGTCCCCTTTTTTTCTGTTCTTCCATTTCACCATCTGTTTTTTCTTGGGCGGTGCTTAGCATTTCTGTAACTATTCTACTTGTATCTTGCTTTACTTCATTAAATACTTCACTTTTGAACTTGTCTATGAGGCTCTGGAGATATGGCTTTGTCTGTTGGTGCCATGCCTGATATTGCATGTTTTCTGTCCTCATTCTCCTTTGCATTTACCTTTCCTGGATCAGTATTCTCAGGATTGGGGGCTGAGGACCCTTTCTTGTTGCTCCCTCTTCCCATACTTTTTCTTCCTTCCATATAAGCATATATAGGAGGCCCAATTTCTTTCTTTGTGGGTTACAGTTTGTTTGAATTGTGCCGGCTAGGTGTTCCTGCCCACTGCACTGTACTAAGGAGACACAGACCTGGGCAGCCTCTGCTGGGCCTGCCCCTCCAGGTTAGTCAATCTACTGAAGGCTTCACTGCTAGGGTGCACCACCAGGTGGTGGGACCTAGTTTGGGCTAGCCTACTGGGTCTTAGTCCAAGGCTCACCCAGGCCAAGCGCTCCCCACCAATCCCGCTTGAGAGGGAAATATGCGACTAAAGTCACTGCAGCGTCCTGTTCTGGCTAGTCTGCCCTGTCCCAGAATGTCCTCTGTTGGACCCTCCTAGTCTATGGAAAGGTCCCCGTTCCTCTCACTCACCATAGGTTGATGCAGGGCTCCCCACCAGTCCTGCTCTCAATTCGGTTTGCTGATTCCCACTCTCAGAGCTTTCGTGTCTCTGTCCCTGCTGTGCCAATTCAGATGCAGCAGCGGCAGCAGGTGGCGGCAGGCAATTCAAATCGCGGGTTCCAGCTTCAGCGCTGAGATTTTATCTGTTCTGGGTATAGCACTGGGATTGCATTTCCAGTTGGTTTCTCTCAGCTTAGTTCATTCCTGGGTCGGCAGGGTATATCTCCCTTTGCTTAGGACTCCTCACACCGCACCATTCCTGGATTCTAAGCTGGCTAACTCAGAGAGCCTCCATAGCTGCTGTTATCTATCCGCCATGTTCTCCCAGAAGTCTCGACAATGCACTTATCTAATCATAGCCACAGTATGTTGCCAGCTTACAAAATGCTACATTAAATGCACTGATGTGAAGAGGACTTATATTTTAATGAGAAAAGCTGTTTTTAAAAAGGGCAGCCAGCCAGTAAAGCACTTGGGAGGCTGAGGCAGGAAGATCCTACATTCTAGTCCTACCTGGATAATTTAGCGAGACCTTATCTGAGAAAACTGAAAAATGGCTAGAGATGTACTTAGTGCAAAGGCTCTTGGTTTAACCTCCATTCCATGGGGGTGGAGGGAGGGGAATAAATGTTTTTTCACCCACCATACTGTTAAAGATTACAGATAAGAGTTTAGAGTAGGAAGACTCATTCTCACTTAAGATTCAAATTTAGAGTCTCACTTGGCAGTGTGTTTTAAACTTTCATTTTATTTTTTTGTCTCTTTGAGACAATCTAGCTATGCAGTTCAGGCTGGCCTTGGGCTCACTTTGTAGCCCAGGCTGATCTTGAACTTGCAATGATCCTCCTGCTTCAGCCTTCCAAGTGCTGGGATTACAGGAGTGTCACTACGCTCAGCTCTACTAAACTTTTAAATGTACGTAGATTGAATCATCAATTCCATCTCTAATAACTTAAATCTATGCAAATGCGACTGTACAAATACTTGCCCAAGAGTGCTGCTCATTCAGCACTTGGAAAGTACTAGAACACTGGGAACCCTTCTGTCCATCAGTAAGTAGGCTCTCTATCAATGCAGAATGTCAAGTCTAAAGTTAATGCATAATACAATGCCTATGTTGTAAAAATCCTTACCTGGATTTCCACTGGTATTCTAAATGAAACACACACATACCCAATTTCATTCATCCCATACACTACTGAAACTTCAAGGGGGTTTGTTTCTTCTTAAAAGATAAATTCACAAGAGCTAAGAGAACTAAAGAGGAAACAACAGGAAATGGCAATAATTTTCACTCTGGATTCTTTCCCCTACATGGCAGCTTTAGGTGATAGCTACCCTGACCTTGGCAGCTGCCCATAAGCTTATTCTTTGGAGAGAAGCAAGCACCTAGGCTATCAGGTCCTTTAAATATTGATGATACCTGTGCTGGCTGGAAAAGGGGGTGCTGAAATTCTTTTAGCCACTTCCCCACCAGAATTGGTTCCTGCCTGCTGACTTTCAAGCCTTCATTCTCTGATTGAGTTTGAATCAGAGCAGACAAGGAGAGACCTAAAGATGCTGGCAGGAGAGGTGAACAATAAGTGACCTAGGTCACCCTAGTGAAGCTCCCAGAGAAAGCCTTACTCATAAATTAAGAGCTTCTAATCATTCTTCAACATAGGAAGACAAACATGGATCCCCAGGCATCTAGGGGAGCTTGGAACAAGAGTGGGCAGGCAAACTGGGGCCAATACACTAAGGAATGTTTTATATTTTTCTACAGGTTTATATGAAAAAAGAATCAAAGAATATGCAGCAGAGACCCTGTGGATTCCAGAAAACCTAAAAACGGTACCTACCCTTCACAGAAAAAGCTTGCCAATCCATTAGGGCATGAAAACTAGACACCTTGCAGAGATAACATCAAAATAAGTAAAATCAGTATCTTAAGGAACTATTTAAAAGGAATTCCCAGAGAGCAAAAAATAGAATTACAAAGTTCAGAAAAAGTAGGAAAAAAAAAAAAAAGAGAGAGAGAGAGACGGAAAACCCAAAGAACAGAAGATGAACAGGTGTTTCAGAAAATGGAAAGCACAAAATCAACACATTAATGAAATAACTGATGAAACCATCAGTGTGGAAGCTGAGTGTGGTATATATCCCTATAATTCCAGCACTGTGGAAGACTGAGGCAGGAGGATTGAAAATTTGAGCTCAGTGTGGGCAATTTAGTGAGACCCTGTTTGAAAATAAGGTCTGAGGATAAAGCTCAGTGTGATGGTCCTGGTTCAATCCAGCACAAGAGAAAAAGTCCCTGGATTATAGATTTTTATTTGTTTGTTTCCATAGCTAAAGGCGTAAGTGTTCAACAAAGTGTATAAAAAGGATCCATACAAGGATTAGTGCTTTGAACTTTGAGAATAATGAGGACAGACCTAAAAGCTTTCAGAAGGGACAGATGATATGGCTCAGTGGTAGCAAGCATGCTTAGCATACTCAAAGCCTTGGGTTTGATCCACAGCACCAGCACCATCAAAAAAACCCCCAGATTTTTGAAGAATCATACAAAAGTTCAGACATCAGGTGTGTGGTGGCAAACTGCTGTAATCCCAGTGGCTTATGAGGATGAGGCAGTTCTCCAGTTGCCTGGACACCACCACACCTACAACTTGCAAGATTTAATTCTGCTCATGATTTCTGTCCAATCAGCTGACTGCAAGGCAGGAACATAGTAGTAGAGGACAAACAGGAAAGCAGCAATACTAGAAAAGGAACAAGGGACCAGATGTTGACCCAGGGTCACACCTTTGTGATTCACCTAGACATCCCCGAAAGAGCACTTTACCAGTCCTGGGGCAGGTTCACTCTAACTGCTGTACTACCCCACCACCTAGGGTCTTAGTTGTGACCTGTTCCTCACAGCCTGTCACTAACCCATTCAGAACTCTCAGGGAGCTACAGGACAACCAAGCATCCACCAGTTTCTTCCTGCATCCTGTACATTAGAAGCAGCACTGCTCACTTTACAGGTCTGTGCCTGCTACTGTATTGCTGTGTTCAATCCATTGTAAGTGTTAGAGTTTACAAGGGAATAGATTTGATACAGGATACATACTTTATGATAATTTTATAATATTCACTCTAAAAGTCAAATGCAGAAGAGCACAAGAAATCTGTCCACACACTGGAAACCCAAAAAATTCAACTGCTGGCCTGGATCCCATGGCAATGTCCTGCACAAGTCCAGCTGAAAACATGGAGCGCACGGCAGTGTTCTCTACAAGTGCAGCTACAGGGATTTAGCTCAGTGGCACAAGTAGCTACCTGTCAAGTGCGAGGTCATGAGTTTGATCCCTGGTACCAAAAATAAATAACAAATGAACAAAAGTGATTTTCTTATTGTAAGTTGTTTATTATAAGGTAATTTATAAACATCTTGCTGTCTTTAGTAATTCAAACAGTGGACCACGTTTCTTCTGACAAAAACAGCAGTAAGCTAAAAACAAAATCAACTTGCTGAATTTTCTTCTTTACCTGAAAAAGAAAGTACAGTACAAGTAAAAATCAAACTTTAGTTTTGGGGGTGAAAATAATATTAAGAGGTAACATTTAAATGGGGTATAAAGAACTAAAAATATTTATAAAATGTCCCAGTAGTTCTCAGATTTGGGGCTGTGGACCCATTCATGGGTTCATAAGAATACTGTTGTCTGATATTCTTGTTGTTTTCACAGAGTACACAATTACTTTGCTCAAGATATATGACATCACAAGAAAATAGGTAAAGAGTCGAGAATCTAGGTGCTTCTTTTAAATTAGACATTAAAGGGATCTGAGACCATTCAGTTTGAGAACCACCTTCACTAAACTACAATTAATATTTCAAGATAATGCTCTCTATCCTTAAAGCTTATATCCTACATTTATATTTTCTACGACCAATGTATTTAATAAATGCAAACAAACAAAATCCACTAGTACTGCCCATGTGCATCCATTAATAGTGCATCCACTTTATAGCTGCTGCTATAAATTGGCCTACCAATCTGAAATCTCTTAGAGAAGCATTTTCTTTCTTTCATTCTTTTTTTTTTTTTTTTGGTCTTTTTGAGACAGGGTCTCACCATGCAGCTCAGGCAGGCCTTGAGCTTACTTTGTAGCCCTAGGTTGGTCTTGAACTTACAACAGTCTTCCTGCCTCAGCCTCCCAAGTGCTGGGATTACAGGCGTGTGCCACCATGCCCGGCTTAGAAAAGCAGTTTTGTTATTGCTAAATTAACTTCAGTTATATTTGTCTAGGTTTCCTTTCTGAAGGTGAATGGGAAGGGTGAGTGAACTTTACCTCTTGTCTGAGGATGGAACTTGACTTTCATTAATCCCTGGTTATTATATTAGAAGAAAAACACAAAACAAGCAGGTCAAGAGGCATCCCATGCAAGTTAATCACAGTCATTTCTTTAGATGCTACCTTAAGTATATCATATAAATACTTAACCATAACATTCCTTTAAAACCATCTCAATGATATAAAAAGTTATAGATTCCAGTCTGGTTAGAAGCAATAAAAATATATTCATGCAAATAGGTAGGCTGAAGATATAATTTAAATTACTATTTTTTCTATAAGGAACATACATTAAGAGATTTGAAACTGGTATACTTGTCACCAAATATTATGATTAATCACGCTTTTAATTTTACTACTAGTAATATGTATCAGCATTAAATATTAAAATTTCAAATCATAAAAATAAACAGGTTACAAAGCACGTAAGTCCACTCATATAAATAATACAACCTTAGACTACACAACTAACTTTAAAAATAAGGAAGCAGACTACTTTTCTAGACAGTGAAAATTTAATAGGTAATTTTCAGTTGTCTGAATTCCTTTTTCTAAATAATAGTTTTATGTCCTAATTCCCCCACCCTCTCATTTCCCTTGATTTTGTTACTTTTAGTAAGATTTCTACTCTCTTAATCAAGAAAGAAGAGCCTGGTCCTGAGTTTTGCAGAACTTGTATCCTACAGTCCAAACCTAATACTGGTTTTGCAAAAGCCAAAAAGAACTATGATTTCTCTGGATTCGTCACAGTCCCTAGGCCTTCTCAAATTTAGCATCCAAGCAGAAATCAGCCTAACAACAGCACAGGACTTAACAGTGACTAGCTTTGTCTGTTTAAGGTGACAAAGCCTCACTACAGAGTCTCAACCAAGCCAACCATGCTGGACATCATGAAACATCATGAAACAATATTTAAGACACCAATAGAACACTTGTGCACAGATCAAGTGATTGGATTCTCCTAAGAAAACCATGCTTAGGAAACAATGTAAGAGAAGGAAAAATGCTTACGATTGCAGAGCTGATGAGGTCGACTAGCAACTTACACAATAACCTCCATTGGCTCAATTAGGTTTTTTTGTTGTTTTGTTTTGTTTTTTTGAAACAGGGTTTCACTATGCAGTTCAGGCTGGCCTCAAAATCACAGCAGTCAAAAGAAAAAAAAAAAAGCACAGCAGTCCTGCCTCAGCCTCCTAGATGCTGGGATTACAGGCGTGTGCCATCATGCCTGGCTTTCAGTTAGTTTTAGAACGAGATCCTACCCTAGTCTCAAGCATATGATCAAATTAAAAGGCAATTCCTGAAATAATGTAAGAAGTGTAAAAATAACAGAGGCACTGGGATAAGAATACCTTGCTCAAACATGAAGGAGTGTCTGGTAGAAGAAAAGGTTCCCCTAACCCAGTTAGGAAGGGTAAGTAGGAGGCTCTCAGATGAATCAAAGCAAGAGAAAGGAAAGAGAAAGGAATCAAAGCAAAAGAACAGTTACAATCCCAGGACTCTGGGAGGCTAAGCAGGATGATTACAGTTTAGTCCAGCCTGGGCAATTTAGTGACTTAGCAGGATCGTGATTTCAAAAAGTACAAAAAAGTTTGAAGTCCCGGGCACCTCCTTGGAGATGAGAGAAGAATTGGAGCAGATTTGGAGACCTAGATGTAGATCAAGGTGGCTGAGGATTAAGTAAGCCAGAAATGGTGAGGGATTAGACTGAAAAGAGTACTGATGGCCAGAAAATATATGCCCACATACATGAAGCTAGGCTGTTTCTGTAGAACCATCATATTCTAAAGAACAAGTTCTGTTACTTTCTTCATAATATACTCTCAAAGATCAGCAATTTTCTTTTCTGTGAATACTGTAGTTTAGGCCCATGGGTCACATACTGCTGCCCCTTCCCTACTTTAATAAACTTTTCAAATGTAGCTCTGTGCTACAGTTTGCTGTGTAATTTATTATTTAGTTATTTGTCTTCTCAGTTAAGACTTAGCTCCCAGAAAACAAAGACTGTCAGCATTATAGCTTCAGTATCTAGTACATGACCAATTAGGAAGAAGTAAGATGGAATGAATCAAAGATAACTCACTATACATTTTATCTTTCATCAGTTACCCTGTGCTTTCTCAACCTATTGAAAGAGAATCAAATCCTAAACATTGTGCCCAGCATTGCACTCTGCACATATTCAACTTACTAACTTTTGAATGAAATTGTCATGATGTTACCTTTTGTTTCACAAACATTAACAATGTCTTAACAATCACAACATTTTCTTGAGGAAAGCTGTATTATCTTATAGTTCTAATATAGGGAAAATGATTTTAAAAATTCCTGGACCCTAACACTATTAAGTGGTTTAAAAAACCAAATGTAAAAGTAGTCCTAAAATTCAGACAGCGTGGTCTGCAATGCTTTAAATTCCAAAGACAGACATACAAATGGTACTGAATTATTTACATCTTTATTTCTAACACTTTAGGAAAGTGAAAGCTAACAATATACTGATCCCTAAAAAGAAGAGAAGCCTCAACGTTTCAGTTGAAACAATCAGAATAAACCAGAGAGCCTAAAGAGTCAAGATTCAGCAATGAATCCTTTTCACTTTAACAAACACAAAAAACAGAAAACATCTGCATGCAAAGGTTAAAGGTGCACAAAGGAGACGAGAAAACACCCAAGGGTAACAATTCAGTTACTCACAGAGCTGCTGCACCAGAGATGATCTCAATCAACTCTTTGGTGATGACGGCTTGGCGAGTGCGATTGAATGTCAAAGTCAATTTATCAATCATCTCAGCTGCAAATAAAACACAAAGACTGGATGACAAAATCCAAAAGCAGAAGAGAACAACTAGTTAACCAACCTTGTTGCTTAATGTAAAGGAAGAGCTGGACCAGTGGTATACATATGTAATCCTAGCCCTGTAGGAGGCTGAGGATGGCAAGCTCAAGCCCAGCCAACACAATTTTGTGAGATCTGTCTCAGAACAAAAATTGAAGGAATAAAAAAAGTGTGAATTTAGCTTAGTGCAAAAGCCACGGATCAAATCAATCTCCAGTACCACAAAAAGAGAAAAAAAGACAATTTCTTTTTGGATTCCCAAAGTGGCCTTTCAGAACCAAGTTTATACAAAGATCTTTCACAGGCTTTTCACATTCTTACAAGTCTACTACCTATGAAGTAAGATATATTCTCTGAGGCACAGAATACTTGGTTAGCATTTTTAAAACTACTCCGAGGAAGACACTCAGCAGAGAAACACTGTGAGCTTCCACCAGTGCTCCCTGGTGCTGGCCCTGTGCCAAGTGACCCAGCCAGTGTTAGCGCAGTCACCATAGCGCACTTACAAGCGTTCTTGCTAGCATTGTCCATCGCTGTCATCCTGGCACTCTGCTCACTGGTGGTAGATTCCTTCAGGGAGTAGTAGATAATGTTGGCCAGACTGTACTCTTGGTAATTCTGCAGCACATCGGCATCAATATCATCATAGATGCTCATGCTCTCTGTTAAAAGAAGTTCAAGTTAAATGGGGCAGGGGCTGGGGATTTAGCTCAGCGGCATAAGCGCCTGCCTTGCAAGCAGGCAGTCGTGAGTTCGATCCCTGGTACGGACAAAAAACGAAAAAGACCAAAAAAAAAAAGTTCAATGGGGCAAAGACTGATTTCATCAGGAACAACTCACTACTACAAAAATTCTTATATAGCAGAAACCATTTTAAGGTAAGTCAAATAGGGGCTGTGGATTTAGCTTAGCAGCATAAGTGCCTTCTTGGCAAGTGCAAGGTCGTGAGTTTGATCCCTGGTACCACAAAAAAAAAAAAGTCAAACAATCTGTCTGATTGTTTCTTATTCAGCAAACTAATGTGACAACCAAACATCTGAAGTTCTGCTTCAGAAATCTAACTGAAATATTAAGAAGCTGACATTTAAAACGGCTACTACATTTCATTGCTGTGACATCCACTGAACAGCATCTAGCAGTATTTGGTGTGAGCACTCAATAATAATTTAAAAAAAAACAGAACGAAAAGTGTGGCCTATCATTGGGTAATTGAGGCATTGTAATTTCAAAGACATTAAAATGTAAAAAATACACACAAAACGGAAATATGGTACATATAATTGAGGGAAAAAAACTTGGAAAAAATAAATTCCAGAGTATTATTTTTAGGATGCTTCACTGCAAAGATAATTTTATTCAAACAACAAAATAAGATTTGAGTGGCCAATGTAAATCCATTGTAAACACTGTTCAAAGCTCTACTCTAGAGCTTCTGGTGGCACTGTACTTAAAGAGTTCACATACACAGATTGTAAAGCCAGTTTCCAGTGAGGCACTTCAACCCTGGAGAACAGGAAACATAGCTCTCAGTAGACACATTTGTTCAGTTCATGAAAAAAACAGGGTAGCACCTGTCAAACAACAACTGGAGTAAGGTATGGAAGCCACTAACACACAGTGCTCCTTTAAACAGCTCCCAAAGGTAACTGGCATCCTGATGAACAGTATTTTCTTTAAAGTACACAATTTCTCCTTTCCAAATCCAAACATACTTGTCATATAAAAAACACTTACCAGCACTTGCAATGGTATTAAGAGAAAAGATGGGCTTTTCTTCTGTCTTATAGGAGATAACAGACCTAGAAATGACAAAAGCAAATATAAATCTCAAAATAGTTATTTTTAAAACACAAATATAAAAGAAAAAAAGTTTCTTACCTGAATCGGTTAAAAATGATAGAGCCATCATCAAACTCATATCCAGAATTTAGTAATTCAAGAGCAATGACGGATGCATCTCCAAAAGTAGGAGGTTTTCTTCCCACGTCTTTGAATGTCACCAGAAATTGGTCAGAATGAGTCCTAAAAATCACATAAATTAATAGAATGCTTGTGTTGAAAGAATATAGGGAACAAGGCAAAAACATCATGATAGATCAAGATTTTATTTTTTGAGACAGGATCTTGCTATACAGTTCAGGCTGGCCTTGAACTCACTATATAGCCCAGGCTGGCCTTGGATCCATGGTGATCTTTATGCCTCACCCTCCCACGCGCTGAGGATTACAGGTATGCACCTCCATGCCCGGCCAGATCAAGTTTTTTGGGAGGATGTGGGTGGCGATGGTTGTCTGAGTTAAGTTGTTTTATACATTATCCTTATTCCTTTCCTTCAGCAAATGACTAAGGACTAAAACTTTCACCTTTGTTACTTTATATTCTCTTTATTTTTCTCCTTTTAATACCAATGAACTATTGTTCCTTTCTGGAACTATTGTTTCCAGGCTGTGACAGCTCCTCAAAGTCCTTGTTTGGCTTAGTGCCCATAGCTTAGGTTATTTCCACTGTATTCAATTATGCAAAGCATTAAAAAAAAAGTGGGGAAATTATGTATATTTTAATATGTACTCAAAAATATAAAAACAAAACACAATCTCTAAGTATACAAAAAAAAGATGTTGCTTAATATCAAAGATGCCTCCATTTACTTAATGCCTACTACCTCCTGAACATGAACAACATATATTTAACTTGCCTGGAAAGTATGCCCCTGATTTTATCACCAATTCCAACGATCATGACCTCTTTTCCAGCTGCTGTGAGTGTGGCCACCTCATTTTTTATCTGTTTAGCGACTGAGGAATGAATAGCACCACAAAGCCCTCGATCTGAGGACACACCGATGAGAAGGTGTTTCTTCTTGTCTTCAGGTACCTTAATATCAGCTTTTTCATATAGAGCTTACAAACAAAAAAGGCAAACAGTCTTTTAAATATGCAATTCATATTAAATACAGCAACAATCCCCGATTTATAAAATGGTGAGGTGTTTTCAAAATATGCACAAAAGTCTACATAGCACTTGACTAGTATAATCAAATATCAGGGTAGTTACTGATTACAACCAGGTAGAAAATCAGAAATCTCTATAACAAAGTTTCTGAAGGTCAACCAGTGGCTAATTGTTTTAAAAATGTTAACTAAAAAAAATATTCCAGCCAGGCATGGTAGTGCACACCTATAATCCCAGCATTGGGGAGGCTGAGGCCTGAACTACATAGTGAGACTTTCTCAAAAAACCAAAAACATCAAACTAAACTAAACCAAAAGAAAAAAATTTCTAGTACAATTAAAAACTTATAAAGAGGTAAAATTATGGTACCTACTTAATCTGGATAGCAAGATATCAGACTTCTAAAAAATGTAAACTTCAAGCATACAACTAAAACAGAAAGAAATAATATCTACTGAGTTGCTCATATAAACCAAATATCAATTTCTTATTTTAAAAAATTGGCTGGGCATGGTGACACATGCTTGTAATTTCAGAACTCTGGAAGGCTGAGGCAGAAGAATTTCAAGTTCAACTCAGCCTGAGTAACCTGGCAACTTAGTGAGACCCTGTATCCAAAAAAGAACAAAAATGAGCTGGTATGCACTACAAAAACAAACAAAAAAACCACTAGTGATACTGAAGTAACAACTGCCAGTTTATTTTTGGCATTACTTTACCAACTTTGTTGGTCTAGTCTTCCAAGAAGCTGAGGCCAAGAGAGGAAATGGGATGAAAGATACATGATCTCACTAAGGGAGACGGCTATAAGAGAATAAGATGAAAGAGAAAGAGGAGTCTCGTATCACAAGGAACACCTGCCATGTGACAGGAAAGAGAAAGAAAGGCTGGTGAGCAGCTTCCTAGATGGCAGTCCTCTAAGAAAAGTTAGGCTAGGCTGCTGGGAAGACAACCACCCAGGTCTCTCAAGAACAGCCTACCTCAGCAGTGGCCTGCGCTCAGCCACTGGCAGGGAGCAGGCCTCGGTTAACAAGGTCTGGCCAAATGCATGGTGGATTTCTAACAGCTGACTGCAGCCGGGGAGCTGGGGCTCCCTAAAAGTGCAGGATCCATTATCATATCTCAAAGTTTAATTCCTAAGAAACCCTTCCCCTAAAAAGCAGAGAGGAATACTTAACTTCAAAGTTCAGGAAGGGGCAACAGCACTTTTGTAAGTCTCTCTTTCTCTCTCTTAATTACTACTGTACTACAAATACTCCAATAAGATAT
The DNA here is from genome assembly GCF_034190915.1 of Cavia porcellus. Classification (NCBI taxonomy): domain Eukaryota; kingdom Metazoa; phylum Chordata; class Mammalia; order Rodentia; family Caviidae; genus Cavia; species Cavia porcellus. The sequence continues at coordinate 45,926,546 of NW_026947496.1, forward strand.
CAAAATTACTTTGTCCTTTTTTAGACAAATTAATATTGTAGTATAGTCTTTTGAAGGGAATGAATTTATTTATTGGTACTGATAAGAAAGTAACTTTTTTGGAAACAGATTCTGATTATTTTGCCCAAGTTGGCCTTGAACTGATGCAACTCCTGCCTCAGCCTTCCAAATACCTGGGAACTATAGGTGTGTGCTACCATGTCCACCTTAGCAAGTAACTTGTTAGTGGGTACATAAGGAAATTCAATTTTTTTTTTTTTTTTGGTGACACTGGGGGTTGAAAGAGCTATAAACCTACCTATTTTTTTTTTTTTCTTTGAGACAAGGTCTCACTGAGTTGCCCATACTGGGCTCAAACTCTTTGATCCTCTTGTCTCAGCCTCCTAGAGTACTGAAACCACAGCCATGCAGCACCACACCTGGCTAAAAAAATTCAACACGTAACAGACTACATTAGGGGTTGGCAGAGTATCTCAGTGGTATAAGACTTACTTGCAATGTGCAAAGTTCTGGGTTCTATCTTTGGCACCAGAAAAACAAAATCAAACTATATGATGATGTAATTATTGAGTGTCTACCATACTTTTTACATATGTTAGGTATTCAAAGATATTAAATATGAGTAAGATATAGTCCTATATAAGCTGGAGATCAGTAACCTACTCTAAGGTAGACCTGCGCATGTTTAGTAAGAAAGCAGCTTATGGCAGCCAATGGTTGGTGCTCATTAGGATGGCTAAATCCTAACCTATTAGTTGATATACTAAATATCGCTGGCTATTTATTTGTTTTCTGAGACAGGATCTTGTCATTCATTTCAGGCTGGCCTTGAACTTACAGTGATACTCATGTCTCAGGCTGGCCTTAAACTCACAGCAATCCTTCTGTCTTAGCCTCCTGAATACTGAGATTACAGGAGTGCACCACCATGCTCTCCCCACTCCTGAGATTACAGGAGTGCACCACCCAGCTTGATATGGCATTTTTAATGTAAGAAGCTGTTTCACCTGAGGCCTAGTGTTCTATCATTTTTCACATAAAATCCCGTTAGTGGTATAAATGCATGTTTAAAAAGATATGAGCGAACACAAGGGAAATTAATGCAAAAGGCAGTTCTAGTTATGCCGTTATGTAATCACAGACACACACAGACCTATTATCTTCAATTTGGAAGCAAGCAAATTTTGTCTTCTAAGTTCAAACATGCTGTTTGTGGATTCTGTTGGTAAAAGTTGTCTTTTTCAGGCCTCAGTCACTTGTGTGTGTTTACTAAGCACCTCTGTTCGAAGTGCCACAGATGCAGGAATGAAGCTTCTGTGGGAGAGGTGAGGAATGAAGAGGATGGAACAGATGTGATGCGTGAGAAAGCAGTAAGGAGGCACAGCCAAACACACTGGGTGAGGCAGAGAGATGCCACCGTGATACAGCAAGCAGAGAAGGGCTCGGGAGGAGACAGTGAAGCAGAAACCTGAATGAAATGAGGGAATAGGCATTCAGAGCAGAGACCAACAGCAGGCGTGCGGGTGCGAGGGTGTGTGGTGGGAACAGAATCATGAGAAGATGTGGAGGCCGTGACAACAGGACCATTTTATTCTAATCGGAAACAGATTTTAGGGTGGGAAGCATGAACGATTCACATCTTAACCATTCTGCCCGCAGGTAAGTAGGGGCAAGTGCCGAAGACAGGGCACTATCTGCAGCTACAACAGCCTGGGAAGTAGGGACTAGTTCACTTACAGGAAAATACTCCTTTGGGAAGACACCAGCCCAAAGTTAAAATCTGGAGACTTGAGCTGATAATGTAAGGCTAAACAGTAAATGCATGACTTTCTTTACTTTATTTGCCTAATTTTTTCATATTAAGTTGAAAAAATTTTCGAAGCAGCCTTAGTTCAGTGTGAGAAAGCATGAGAAGTCAAGAGTTTAGACACTATATTAATAGGTCAAGAGGAGAACTTTCTAGCTTTCTGCAATTTTGCTTATTTCCAAGAATTACAAATTCAAAGTACAAATTCTTTTGAAACTACCATGGTCAGTTTTCTCTGTTAGGAAGATCAATCATGAAGGATTAGATAAAATTAGAAGGGAAAGATTTTTCATGCTTTTGAAAGGATAAGAATACTCATGATCTTAAAAATGAAGCCTTGAGATAGTTTTTCCTTTTTCTATCTCATTCATATCAACACGACCAGTCACATCTATAACCACTCAATGCACTCTCCCCACAGGCTGCCCATCACCCAACCCCTCCCTTGCAATGTTCTAAAATAGCACATCACAAGACAGCTGCATAAGATCAAGTATTTGTATCTAACATACTGTTTCTAAGTGTTTTTGTTTTGTTTTTTTTGAGACAGATCCTTCTATAGTTCAGGCTGGCCTCAAAACTCACTATGTAGTCCAAGATGGCAGCAAACGCATAGCGATCCTCCTACCTCAGCCTCCTGAGTGCTATAATCATAGGCATATGCCACCATAGCCAGCACCAAGAGTTTTTAATGGTGGATTAATAATCAAGGAATAACTTTTAAAATTGGGGCTGGAGATTTAGCTCAGTAGCATAAGTGCCTGCCTGGTAAGCACAAGGTCATGAATTCGATCCTCAGTACCAAAAAAAAAAAAAGAAATTAATAGTCATATACAATGGGGTTTTGATGTCAACAAATGATTCGGCCTTCTTGTTCATTTATCTAACCACAGGATTGCTAAGTACAAGTGCTCTGACTAGCGCTGGTACCACAGTAAGCACTACATAGAAGTTATTAGTACTCTTCTTTACAGTAAATAGTTCTTGATAACTTGTAGAATGATCATCTTCTCTTACCTAAAGAGCCTATTCCATATATCCGAGCCGGTTTCAGCTCCCTCTCAGCTCGGGCATATTTTGCTGCTGCTACCATTTTCATAGACTTGGTAATTTTCTGGATGTTTTTGATTGACTTCAGTCGCCTGGTAACTGAAAAATTGAAAAAGTTTGTTAAGAAAGGAGTTAAGAGTTATAGTAGCATTTGACTGGTAAATTTCATTGAAACATTTAAAAAGGAGAAAATGGAATAGTTTTCATTTAGACCATGAAAAAACAGCATAATGTTAAACCAGTCTTAACGTCTTTTTTCCCCCCCCCGCTGTCTTTTTGAGACAGGGTCTCCCTATGCAGTTCGAGCTAGCCTTGAACTCACTTTGTAGCCCAGGCTGGTCTCGAATTCACAATGATCCTCCTGGCTCAGCCTCCCAAATGCTGGGACTCCAGGTATGTGCAACCATGTCCAGCCTAAGCAGTCTTAATGTTAAAACTGGTATTAATAGAAAGGGGAAGTCTAGTTGCTATTTAAACAGGACAGGCAAATGGCTATGAAAGAGAATAGTATATTATGTATTTACTTTTTTTTCATTATGTGCTTAAAACATTAAATGACATTACAAGTCATCTTAACCAAACAGTGCATACATTATTTTTATATATAAACAAATAGTATAAACAAATATTATATATAAACAAATAGTTTTGCTTTGTTTTTGGAGACAGGGTCTCACTATGTAATTCAGGCTGGCCTTGAACTCACTAATTCCAGCCTAGCCTTGAACTGTGATCCTCCTGCCTCAGTTTCCCAAATGCTAGGATTACAGGTGTGTACCACCACACTGAACTGACAGACAGGATAGATTTTCTAGTTATATCATTATCATCATCCTACAGACCAGAGTAAAAAAACTTCATGTGTCCCTTCATACTTGTCTTTTCCAAAACATGTCCAATGTCCTGCACATATATTAAATTCATTTTGTCAATTTTGACCAACACGCAGTGAGTTAAAGCAGTATTTTTAAAAGTATTTTATTTGTCATCATTTAGTTTTTCTTGATTCAAGTATCAAGACAAATAATATACTTACTGTCTTTCAAAGTTGCCATATTTCGGACTTGGATCCTAAGAATAAAAGTTTTAAAAATATTTTAGTTTTTCTGAAAGATAGTTTCAGTAAGTAAGAAAAAAGTCAGAATTGCTTAAATTAAATGTCTCATTAAAATAATCTATCAAATACAAGACTCTGAATGTATACAGACATATTTATATATTTAAATTCTCAATACTGACAAGCAGGGCCTGTGTGTATCAAAGGCCTCACTTTATTTACCATAACTCTAAGACAACCCTTTCGTTGAGCAATTATAGGCCAGGCATATAGCTCAGCAGTACAGCGCCTGCCTGGCAAGCTCAAGGTCCTGAGTTTGACTGCTGGTATGGGGGAGATAAAAAAGTCATCAAGGCATCCACATATGCTCTATATCTCCACCTGTATCTTGGCTTAATTTCTACAGCAGAAAAGTCCTTCCCCTTGTTAAGTTAAAAGTAAGGTCAGATCTACAAAGCAACCCTGACTTCCTTAGTCAGCAACCTTTAATAGTACAGAGTCAATTACAGCCTGGCTGACCACAGGTATGAGAGTACATTTAAACAGGTTTTTAACCTTTTAAGTTCAATTCAGGCAACATTCACTAAGGAGCCTCTGTGTTGCAGGCACTAGTGAATAAGGCACTCACTCACTCACTGTAAGAAACAGATTATCATCTCACTGACCAGATTTGTGAAAACTCAGACTTATGTAAAATTTAACCAAAGATCTATTAAAACTAAGTGCTAATGCACAAGAATAAAAATGATCAGACTTAAATGTTAGTGAAAGACAAAAAGATCCTTGCTCTAGTGGGAAAGACAACATGATACAAAATCTTTAAGGCTTCGATCCATACATAGTACTTGTCCTGGCAGGCAGTGCCACATGGGAGGTGTGAAGAATCAGTGAATCTATGCACACAGGAGGGCCCAAGGAGAGCTTCTCAGAACAGGAGATAGTTTTGGAAGACAATGTCATGTTCAAGGAATTGTAAAGTGGTAGATACAGAAGACAGACATAGGTTGTGCTTAAATATTATTTTAAATATTAAATATTTTTAAATAGTAAAAAGTAAAGCAGAGTAAATGCTATTAGATTGCAGACTTTGCAAAGAATGTTTGAAGTGCTCAGTGCAGTTTAGTTTTCAGATGGCAGTGAGAAGATGAAATGAGGTCACATTCAAGAGCTTTCACAGCATGGAGACCTGAGGCGCTGCAGCTTCCACACACAAGGCAGCAAGACCCTGGCCAAATGGGGGCCAAGTCACAGAAGACCAGGCCAGAGAGTAAATTCTTGGTTGAAAGGAAACATGAAGACTGACCCAAGCTTTCTAAGTCAATGACCTGAGTGGAACCAATATAGAAAAACTGGGTGAGAAGAACTCTGACGATAATGAATTTTGAATGAAATATAGTTAAAAGACTATGGAAGTAGGTGGAAATGTCTAAGGTAAATGAGAGGTTCTAAATATTCATATACAAATCTGAAAATGATCAGTAACACAGTCATTGGTGCTAAAGTCCAAACCAAAACAAACTATGAACAACAGCCAAGTAGAATTAGAAGCAAAAGAAACAAAATGTGCTAATTCTCTGAAGCAAACCTTAACTCAGTACTGAAACTAGATAAAGACACTGTAAAAAATGGAAAAAAAAAACAAACAAAAAAGAATCAAGTCATAGCATGTACAGGTATAAATTCCCTATAATGAATGTGACCGTTATGTAACCTAAAATGTACCAATAAGCTTAATTTAAAAAAATGGATACTAGACACTTGTGACTTTCGTAAATATAGATGCAAAAATACTCACCAGTGTATTAAAAGGAATTACAGCCAAGCTATAACCAAGTGGTATTTATTCCAGGAATGGAAAGTTCAACCTGGAAAGTTCATTTGGTGTTCAAAAATTATGCAGAAAAAGCATCTGACAAAATCTAACATCCATTCATGATAAAATCTCTCAGTAAATTAGAACAGAGAGCTTCCTTGGTCTGATAAATCTACCCAAACCTTTGCTTTAATGGTGAGAAACTAGAAGCTTTCCTTCTAAGATCAGGAATGAAGCAAGCTTTTTCTCTTACTACCTTTACTCAGTACATCCTAGAAGTAATAGCTAATGCAGTAAATCAAGAAAAGAAAAAAGTTAAATCATTTTACAATGAATAGGTACCTCCTAGCATGCATAGTGTTTGATTGTAGGACCCCTGTAAGATGTCAAAATCTTTGATGTTCAAGTCCCTTATACAAAACAGGATACTGGCTATTGTGTATCTATAATCACAGCTATGCAGGAGCCTATGGCAGGAGGATCACAATGTCAAGATCAACCTGAGTGGCTTACATTCTGCTATATACTTTCTGGGTTTTTTTTTTCCTCAGATACTTTAAAACAACTCTGGATTACTTATAATAAGGTAAAAAGTTATTTTACAAAGTAGCACTCCAAAATGTTTTGAAGAACATTCTAGAGAGAGACAACAAGGACTACAACTCCATTAACCCCAAAAGAAGGAATCCACCAGGCAAGCCAAATAATTAAATGGAGAGAAAAAAGAGGGGTAGCCAACAACAGAAAAATAACGTGACAAGTCAATATATATCAGTTATAACCAACAATGTTAATGGTCTCAATTCACCAATCAAAAGACACAGACTGGCAGAATGGATCAAGAAGCAAGATCCAACAATATGCTGCATACAAGAAAAACATTTAATTGAAAAAGAAATTCACAGACTGAAAGCCAAAGGATGGAAAATAATATTCCATGTGAGAGAAATCCAGAAAAAAGCAGGGGTGCCTATTCTATATGCAGACAAAATGAATGTCAACCCAAGACCAAGAGATAAAGGAGGTTACAACATCCTTGTAAAGGAAACAATCCAAGAGAAACAGATAATAATCATAAAACATATTTGCAACAAATACCATTGCACTCAACTGTGTAAAACAAATACTAATGGGCATGAAAAAAATAAGCCCTAATACAGTTGTATTGGGGGATCTCAATACTCCACTGTCACAAAAAGACAGATCAACTAGAAAAAAAAATCAACACTGAAATATTAGGACAAAACTAAACTTGAACAAATAGACTTAGTAGATGTCTACAATGTTCCACCCTACATTCTTCTCAGCTGTACATGGAATTCTCCAAAACAGACCACATACTTACTACCTCATAGAACATAGCTTAAGTATATGTAAAGGAATTGAAATTATCCCATGCTTCTTAATAGACTATGGAAGTGCAAGGAAATTGGAAACCTACGGCAAAAGAAACTACAAAAACTTCACAAACACATGAAAATTAAGTAACACCCTACTGAAAAACCAATGAATCATAGATGAAATTAAAGAAGACATTAGACAGTTTTTACAGTTGAATGATAATGAAACTATAACAAAACAGAACTTATGGGACACAATGAAAGCAGTCCTAAGAGAGAAATTTATAGCAGTAAATATCCATATCCAGAAAATAGAGCAAGTGCATATAAACAACTTAATGGTGAACCTCAAACTTCTAGGAAAAGGAAGAAGAGCAAGCTAAGACTCTCTCCTACGAGGGAGGAAATTATAAATATCAGAACAGAAACTAACGCACTGGAGACTAAAAAACAATACAAAGAATCAGTGAATCAAAGAGCTGATTCTTTGAAAGGCTGAAGAAAAGACAAACTCTTAACAACCTTATCAAAAAAAAGAAAAGACTCAATCCACACAATTTGGGAATAAAAAAGGTGAAATCGCAATGGACCCTGCAGAAATTCTGAAGATCCTCTATACTTACTTTGAAAGGTTGTATTCTAGTAAGATGGAAAATGAAAAAGAAATGGACAGATTCCTAGATATACATGAATTACCAAAGCTAAATCAAGAAGATAAAATCCTAAGTAAACCAGTATCAATCAATGAAACTAAAGATATAATTAAAAACTTAGCAACAAAGAAAGCCCAGACCCTGACGGATTCACTGAGAATTCTATAAGAAATTGAGAGAAGACCTAACTCCACTACTTTTCAAATTCTTCAATGAAATTGAAAGGGAAGCAATACTTCCAAACTCATTCCTGGAAACAAGCATTACCCTGATAACAAAACCAGAGAGGGACCTGCATAATAAAGAATTACAGGCCAACTTCCCTAATGAACGATGCAAAAATCTTCAGTAAGATACCAACAGAATTCAGCAAATCATCAAGACTATACTACATAACCAAGTGGGATTCATTCCAGCAGTGCAGGGATGGTTCAACATACCCATATCAATAAATGTAATATACCATATTAACAGAGCCAAGGACAGAAATCATATGATCATCTCAATACAGATAGAAAAGCTTTTGACAAAGTCCAGCACCCATTGATGATTAAAAATCCTACAGAAAATTGGAATAGGTGGTCTTTGTCTTAATCTGATAAAGACTATCTATCATACTGAATGGACAGACTGAAGCTTTTTGTCTCTAAAATCAGAAAATCAGGAAGAAGATAAGGATGTCCACAGCCTCCACTGTTTGTTTTTTTTGTTTGTTTGTTTTTTGTCTTTTTTCATTTTTATCAGTACCAGGGATCGAACTCACGACTGCCTGCTTGCAAGGCAGGCACTTATGCCGCTGAGCTAAATCCCCAGCCCCTACTGTTTGTTTTTTTAAACTGGGGATTGAACTCATGATTTTGTGCTTCCCTGGCAGGCTCTTATGCCGCTGAGATAAATCCCTGGCACCTGACTGTCTCTACTCTTATTCAATATCATCCTTGAAACTTTAGCCACAGCAATTATATAAGAGAAACAAATAAAAGGAACAAAAATAGGAAAGGAAGAAGTTAAATTATTGTTGTTTGCAGATGACATGTTACTCTACATAGAAAATCCCAAAAACTCCACTAAAAAACTGGCCAATTTAGTAAGCAAATTTAGTAACATACCTGGATACAAAGCGAACACTCAAAAACCTTCCTGTACACAAACAACAAACTCACCAAGAGAGAAACACCTTTCACAATTAACATCCAAAAAACAAAATGTCTAAGAATCAATCTAATGAAGAATGCAAAAAAAAAAAAAAATGACAATTTTTTTTGTCAATGCCTACAATGACAACTACAGTACTCTGAAAAAAGAACATTAAAGAGTATATCAGAAAATGGAAAGACATCCTTTGCTCTTAGATAGGAAGAACCAATATGGCCATACTTCCGAAACTGTTATACAGATTTCATTAATTCCAATCAAAATTCCAATAGCATAGCTCACAGAATTGGAGAACACAATCCTAAAATTCATCAGGAATCAGGGGAGACCTAGAACAGCAAAGGCAATTGGGCAATAAAGGCAACACAGAAGGTATTACAATTCCTGACCTGAAATCATACTATAAAGCTACTGTGATAAAAAGTGTGGTACTGGCAAAAAAAAAAACAGACCTAAAGATCAATGGAACAGACTAGAAGATACAGAAATAACTCCACAGATACTTATCTTTGACAAAGGTGCCACACACATTCACTGGAAGATAGCATCTTTAATAAACAGTGTTAGAAAGACTGGCTCTGCACATGCCAAAGATTAAAATTTAACCCATATCTTTCGCCATGCACTAAATTTGGAATGGATCAAAGATCTAAATATTAAAACAGAAACCTTAAATCTTCTGCAAGATAGAATAGGCAAAACTCTTTCAAGACACCAGTGTAAGCAAAGACTTCATGAATAAAACACCAATCTCATAGGAACTATTGCAAAGAATCAACATAAGATGGGATCGCATCTTATTAAAAAGCTTTTGTACCGCAACAGAAACTACTAACAGTAAGAAGACAACCCACAATGTGGAAAAAATGTTTGCTAGCTGTTACTTAGACAAAGGAATACTACAGAGAACTCCAAAAAAAAAAAAAGACCTCTCAAATTTAAAGACTCAATTCAAATATGGGCATCTGAGATGAATACACACTTCTCAGGTGAAGAAATATAAATAGCAAATAAATATACGAAAAACATTCAACAACAGTGGTCATTTGAGAGATGCAAATTAAAACAACATTAAGCTTCCACCTCACCCCATAAAGAATGGCTATTATCAAGAAATCAACCAATAACAAATACTGGAGGGGTTATGGGGAAACAGGAACCCTTTTCTACTTTTGAAGGGAGTGCAGGCTGGTGCAACTATTTTGGAAATCATTGTGCAGAGTCCTCAAAAAACTAGGATCGAGGGCCAGGTATATAGCTCAGCAGTATAAGCACCTGCCTGCCAAGCACAAGGTCAAAACCAAAACAAACAAAAACACCCCTAAGACTGTAGGTCCCAGTTGAGCCAGTTATTCCCCTTTTGGGTATCTTCCCAGAAAAATTAAAGACATCATGCTACAGTGATATATGTGCACCCAATGTTTATAACAGCACAATTTATTAATAGCTGGATCTTAGAAACTTTTTTTACAATGGGTAAAAAAAGATGTATTTTTATATAATAGAGTAGTTACTACTCAGCTAAAAACAAGGACAAACTTGAGACTTTTATAGGTAAAAGAATACAACTAAAGATCATTCTCATAAGTGAAATAAATCATACTTGCATGTTTAAACAATGTATTTTCTTCATGTGAGAAGCTGAAATAATATATATGTGTGTATATATATGTGCATGTGTATGTGCATATATATAAGTATATAAAAGATAGTCAAATCAGCTATCCTACTAATTTTTCTTAGTTCATTGAAAGCTTTGTGCTAATATTGTTTGGACAATTAAATGCAGATATCTTGCATTCTATGAGTATCTAATTATCTTGTTTAGAAATTGGTTTTTCTTCTCTTTAAAATTAAAAAAAGTCACAGTAATCAATCTGGCACTGGTGAAACAATGGACAAGTGTGTCAACAGAACAGAACCAAGGAGCCTAGAAACAGACATACAATCAACTGATCTTTGACAAAGGAGTAAAACAGTAAGAAAAGATATTACAACAACAGTACTGGAATAATCCATAAATCAAAATATTACTCAAAGTGAGTTACAGACCTAAATGTAAAATGCAAAGCTGTACAATTTTTAAAAGATACTACAGGATAAAATCTAAGTATCCTGAATTTGACAATCAGTCTTTAGATTAAACACCAAAAGCATGATCTGTGACAGGAAAAAAAAATTGGGAAGTGCAACTTCAACTTCCACTCTGTGAAAAATATTTAAGAGATGAATAGCCAAGTGTGAAAGTGCATACCTGTAATCCCAACTACTAAAGAGGCTGAGGCACAAGAACCTCAAGTTCCAGGCCTGATCAATTTAGCGGGACCCTGTCTCAAAACAAGAAAGGGACAGAACGTAGTATTCGGTGGGGTTAGTTTGTAGGACTGGAAACAAGAAAGAAAGATGAAGACAAGCCACAAATTGGAAGAACATAGTTGTAAGTGTATCTCTGATAGTGGACGTACCCAAAATGTAACTCTAAAGTAAAAAATAAGAACAAACCACCTAAATAAAAAGTGGACTAGCTGGGCGTGGTAGCACAGGCTTAAAATTCTGGAATGCTGAGGCAGGATGACTGCAAGTTCAAGACCAGACTGGGCAACTGTGTGACTGAAGACCCTATCTCAAAATAAAAAATAAAATAAGGGCCTGGTCATATAGCTCAATGAGAAGACCCTGGGTTCAAACCCTAGTACCACCACCACCAAAAGAAAAAAAAAAAAAGATAAAAAACTTGTACAATTTGACAAAGATACAAAGATGGTAAATAAGCACATAAAATGATATTTGGTATCATGTTATTAGGGAATTTGAAGTCAAAACAATGAGATACCACGATGTACCTTCATTAGTGGATAAAATTCAATAAAACTAGCAGCAACAAAAGATGGCTAGGACATGGAACAACACAGACTCTCACTGATTGCTAATGAGAGCACAATGGTACAGCCACTTGGGAGATGGTCTGGCAGCTTATTAAAAAGCTAAACATAATCTTAATATATGACCCAAAGATCATGCTTGTAGGTATTTGCACAACTGAACTAAAAACCTGCACCCAAGCCTTTACCATTGCTTTATTCACCATGGCCCAAAACTAGAAGTCACCAAAGTAAAGAAGATGCTCCTCAATGTGTGAAACCTTGCCTCCCTGATAACATCCATACAATTGCTACGAGTATTACTTAGCAGTAAGAATAAATGTACTATTAAGTAAAAAAAATACAACAGAAATCTTAAATGCGTACCACTATGTGAAAGTAGTCTGAACAAAAGTTATACATTGTCTGATTTTAACTATATTCCACGCCAGAAAAGCTAAAATTATAGCAACAGTAAAGAAAGCAGTGGTTGCCAGGATTTTGGGGGCAAGGGAAACCTTTTAGGGCAGGGAAAATATTCTGGATAATACTAGAATGCAGGATACATGTCCTTATGCCTTTGTCTAACCCCACAAAACTGTGTAACAAAAAGAGTCAACTTTATTGTTTACCAACTCCAGTGAGTAATAATGTATTGATACTGACTGGTTCATTAACTATACTACTGTAAAGCAAGATGTTAATAACGTGAAACTGTCCAGCTAATGAAATAATATATGGTGATCATATGTTTAGGTATACAAAAGTCTGAAAGTTTATAGCTAAAACAGTTGTTTTTTAAAAATGTCTTAACTTAGTTTAATACTGCTTTTACTAGGTTATAAAGAATATAAGGTTTGGTTGTGAGAATCAATGTCCTAAAGGGAAAAAAAGCTGTAAAATACTGAAAACTGCTATTTGAGAGGACATGACTCTTTCACTAATAATCTTTTCTCATAATGGCATGTGAAAAGTAGCATCATTTTTAATTGGCTTTTTCTGCCATAATTACTGTTCTACCACAAATACAAGTGTCTTGCTAAAGAATACCTAGTGGAACAAGTTTGAATTATATACAGATTTGGATGAATATAATGTTTTGGTGGTTCCATAATATTCCAAATGAGAGGTATCAAGTGGAAACATTATCTATGATTTTTTTTTGTTTTGTTTTATTTCTTGGGACAAGGTTTCACTATGTAGTCCAAGCTGTCCTGGAACTCATGAGATCCTCCTGCCTCAGCCTCCCAAGTGCCAGTAACAGATATATGCTGTCCACACCTGTCTTCATCTTTTATTCTTTATGCTGTGCATATGCTGTAATTTCATGTGTTCAGACAAGCGTTTATATTCAGCCTCCACCTAGAGTACCTCTAAAAATGACTGTTACTACTTTATTTTTTATGTACAATTTTTGACCCTCAGATAGCCATGCACAGGCCAGATGTGGTAGCAACTGCCTGCAATACCAAAACTTGGGAGGCTGAAGCATGAGGATCACCATGAGTTCAAGGCCAGTTTGAATTACATAGCAAGACCCTGTCTCAAAAACAAACAACAAAAAAATCAAATAGCTGTGAACTGTTGACTGCTCTTTAGGGACAGCTCAATCTACTGAACTAGACACTAAGGAAGATTTTGCATTGAGAAGATAAAGTTCTGAATCACTGCATTATGTCCCAGGAAACCCTCAGCTGGTTAGTCATCTGAGCAACTTGAAATGTATCTGATATAGTGGAGGGAGAATTGAATGAATTGTATGTGACCTGTAGCTACTATCATCCCGTCAGTTACTACACATGAAAGAGAGCAAGGGAGTCAGGAATGACTCACTATTCACAAAAACTGCAGTTTAAGAAATATATAATGCTATAATATAACATATGAATTAATGAAGCGGTATCAGCAAATTCTCAAGGGAAAGTATCAAGGACATCAAATTCTAATAATCTCAGTATAGAAGTCCATCACCTGCCTTAACATCCAGAAGTGACTGCCTCACACTTCTCTACCCCCCATCCATGGTCTTGTCTTTTTTTTCTTTGTCAGGTAGAATACCCTTACATATTTTATGTAGTAACTATACCTATAAACTTGTTTTCATTTTTTAAATTAATATATTGGATCCACACCATACTTCTCCCAGGTCCATAGGTCTTTTGCAATTCACATACATTAACCCAACAAATTGTGTACTATTACGTCCATTTATTTATTTATGGTACAGGGAATTGAACTTATGACCTCATGCTTGCCAGGCAGGCGCTGTGCCTCTGAGCTATATCCCAAGCCACTATTATGTCCATTTAAAAAGTCAGAATAAGCAGCACAGACACTAACTTGCCCAAGGTCCCACAGCCAGGTGAGTAGTAGCATAAGATTCTAAAAATAGTAAGTGATAACAGTAATGCAAAGTAAGATGAGAAAGACAGAAAAGGAACTGATTTTTACTAAGGCGCAGTGGATGCCAGGAACTGTTCCAAACTGACTCATACATGTTAGTTCAAATTTCCATAACGCTCACTGGTGCAGACCAGGCACTCAACAAGTATCTGCTGAGTGCTTAACAAATGGGACAACCTGGACAACTGAGGATAACTACTATGACTTAATTCCCATGACTATTCTTTCTCAATCCTCAGTGACTGAAGTATGGGGACTGAACCCAGGACCTTCTACTGAACTACATCCCCACCACACTTTACAAAATGTTCTTTCTCAATAACGGAATAAAAAAAAATCTGATTTCCACATTTATTCTAATGTAGCTAATTCACATCATACTCAAATTTCCTCATTACCCTGAAATTTTTGTATACTGCTATGAATTCTGTGTAATGAAGTCTTATCTCAATTAATGCTTTATAGCTTTTTACCTAAATTTAGAATACAGAAACCTAGATTAATGTTTTAGTTGCTTAGAATCTTTACAAGATCACAAAATTTCGAGGGTACAGTCTGTATCTAATAATCTCCTTAGCACTGTGTCTACAATTCTTTCAGACTTTCTAGTTTTATAACATTTCATCCTATTGCACAGCACCACCCACATACCAATTTTACCTGTCTCTTCCTACACTTCTAATATGCATTTTTTGCCCCAGAGAATTAATATGTAAAATCGTCAAAACTTACAGCATTCTTTAAATGCATGGCAGTTAGCAAGTATTATTTAAGGCCTATGTGTTTCTTCTTCCATGGGACCTTGTGACAATTTTATGACCTTGCAGGTTAACTGCCTCAACGTGTTTTGGAGACAGTGCTGGATGTCTTTCCTTTCCTCATCAACTAAAGTCCCTTCTACATGCACGACCATTAGCATTCGTTTCTCAATACTCAGCAACGCGTCTGCTACAGTAAGTGCTCAACGAAACAATCACATCTTAAAGGGTCACTCTGCCCCGCACTGGAATGCTTCCAAAGGCATCAAGGACACACAATACAACTTGGGGTCACCCTAGGCGTTTTCCGCATGTCTCTCCTTCACCTGGTGGGCCTGCTAAAGGCTTCTCTGGCCTTGATGGCGGGTACGTAGTGGAAGCTTTGTAACTATTTATCAAGAGGATTAATTCGAGTATCGTTCCGTCACTAATCCGAAATAAGGACTCAGTCTCGAGGTCCCAAGGGGCCCTCTCAGCCCTAGAGGACGTGGCATGACCTTGCTCCGACTCCGGCTCCGTTCCTAGCGTACGCCCTTCCCGCTAGGAGGCTGCTTCCTGCAGCCCAAGCAACCTGGGCGACGGCGTGGCCCTACAACCCCGGGTCCGTCCTACACGCCCCAAACCCTTCTTTCAGCCTATCTGACTGAATGCTTCTATTACACGCAATCTTCCCAACCCTCCTGCAAGCTGTCATACCATTGCGGTTGTAAGGCTAAGGCCGATAGCCCAACGACGTTCGCCCGAGAGAACATGGTAGCAAGCAGCTTTGCTGAAGGTCGGGCAGACAGGCGCTCTGGCGCATGCGCCCTTCCCAACCTCGCTCGCTCTGTCAGTCTCGTTTCCTCGCGCCTGAAAGAAGTCTCGCGATCTTTGGTGACTTGCTCTTTCCAGGACCTACCCTTTTCTGGCTGTCAGTTTTGTCCCGCCTACCGCTACATTCTACTTCCGCTTCCGATCGACGTGGTTGCTTTCTCCTGGAAGTGGTCACCTCGGTGGTCGTAATGGGGAAGTCAGACTTTCTTACCCCCAAGGCTATCGCCAATAGGATTAAATCCAAAGGGCTTCAGAAGCTGCGCTGGTATTGCCAGATGTGTCAGAAGCAATGCCGGGACGAGGTAAGTGGGCCTGGGATCGCCCCGTATTCCCTGAGGAACCTACGGGAAATCCAGGTTCAACTCCTGACGCCTGTGAGGGCGCGGGTCTCGGGTTCCCGTCGCGAGATTTCTGAGGTGCGCTCTGACCAAGTCAACTACTCGACCCATTATAGCTGTCTTTTCTTGCCATGTGCAGCCCTGGCGGGACCTCTGTGATCTGTGACACTCTTCGTGGTTTTTCCCCTCCAAAAGAAATGAAATCGAAAGGTTTTGCAGCTTTTGTAGAGGCGTGAATAGCGAGTGTAGGGCGGGGCGCCCTGACTTGACGCTTGAGAGAAACAGGATGCTTAGGGAGTTGTACCCTCAGAACCTAATCTAAATTTAATTATTTCCCAAAGGCCCTGCTTCCTAATGTCACCCCATTGGGGGTTAGAGTTTCAACATATGAATTTTGGAATTCCATAATACCCTGATGTGACACTTTTTCTTTGCTGTATTTTATTTCAGAAATAGTTTAAACATCAAGATGTTTCATGTCTAAATACTTAAATGTGTACATAAAAACCTCAAAACTTTTCTATATAACTGCAATATAGGTTAATACGTCATCAATATAACAAAATTAATAAAAATTCCTCAACATTATCTGATTGAGTGATGGTAATCCTTTTAGAACTTTCAGTAAAGCAGCCCTCTGCCGCACACAAGACAAAAGTTTGCCACCACTGATCTGATACATACTCATTACTACTTCCTTTGTTGTCCCCCAGTTATTTTTTAAAGCAGCCTTTTTTTGGTTATTATTATTACTATTTTTTTTTTTTTTTTGAGACAGGGTCTCTTCGTGTAGTTTAGGCTGGCCTTGAACTCACAGTTACCTTGCCTCAGTCTCCCTAGTGCTGAGATTGCAGAAGTGGGCTACCATACCCGGTTTTAAAGCTGTTTTTAAAAAAAAACAAGATCCAATCAAAAGTCCTGAATTGAATTTAGTTGCTAGGGCTTTTAAAATATATATATATAAAAAATATATTTAAATTTTCTGGAAAATGAATTATTTGTAATTAGCGTACAGGCTAATAAGAAATCTCAGATTGCTAGACATGCAGACTAAGTACAAGAAATGAATTTGTAGTAGGCTGTAGGCATCTTGCCTGATTGTCAGATTTCTTCCCACATGAAAATTATCACTTCTGATACTTACATGTCCTAGTCGCCTCATATAATTATGTCCTTTAAATCCCTTTTATATCTTATTGTGCTATATATATTTGCAAAATTCACTGTATGCTGACACATACTCCTTTTGTTTCAAATTTTGGGAAATTGGGTTCAATGCAATTAAATACTCTGAAGTGTTTATATTCTTAACAACTCTTTGGTTTTTCTCCCCACCTAAACTGGCCTAATCCATGTAAAAAAAATTTTTTTTTGCTATTATACAGGAAGACCAAATATATTGGATTGTCAAAAATCTCACATGGTCTCATGTGGTGATGCTTTTCTCAGAGGTAGCTGGATCTACAGTATGTAGATGTTGGGATTAAAGGCATGCAATAGTTAAATCCATATACTGGTTTGGCACTGCCCTCATCCCAGTAGCCCAGATATAGTATAAAAGGGACAGAAAAGAGCTGCTAAGATCCCTCTTCCTCACTTGCTTTTGCTGTCTTCTGCTTGACATAGACTGGTTTTCTTCTGCTTTGCCCCTCTGCCATGTGCCACTCTGTCTTGGAACCACCAATTGTGAACTGAAACCTCTGCAAACTGTGAGCTAAACAAACTTATCCCCCTTTAACTTTGGGTGTTGGGTATTTTGTCTAAGCAGCAAAAGTAACTATGACACCAACTCTCAAGGGATCACATTACTCTGATAGCCACAGTTACATGCTTGAGATTTCTTGTTCAGAGCTACTCATTGCTGGAGGAATCAAGCTGCCACCTGACCATTTCTTCATCTCAAATGTGGGATAACAGTACCTGCCTCAGAGATGTAAGAGTTCAATGAAAGGCTTCCCTGGAGCACCTGCCACGTGGCCTTGTCACCACCAGTGTGTCCTTCTACTCTAACTCCTATGACATATGCACACATTTTATACCCTCTTCAACCTTGTATTCAAATCTGTCATTAAAATGCTTGGGACAGTACCATAAGAGATGTTCAGATCCTCTGAAATTTTCCTAATAGTCATTTATTTGATAGAATCATTTTGCTTACTTTTTCAGCAGTCTCTCAGGTTTTTGAGGTTAGGGCCCTGTTATATCCGTGTTAACAGATTCACAAACCCTTGGGAAATCACTCAAGCCACTTATTAACTGTCTTCCTGGTCACTGCAGAGCACTGTCAACTAACTTGAACATTTCATGTTTTTCTTTTGTAATTTTTTGTAGTTTGAAACAAAATTTTGCATTAATGTATTGTTCGTGATCATTATTTATGGCGCTTTTTAAAACCACACCTCTGCAGTACAGCTCAGACCAGTTGCCCTGAACAGGTTGAAGTTGTCACATACCGTTCATAAGGTTCCATGTACTCTTCTCCTATTGTTGGTCTATGCCTTTTTGTTGGGTGGCCAAATACATTTTTCATTTTTACCACACTACTTATGTTTAAGAATATCTCAGCTTGTTAGAGGCTGCTGCCTGTTGTAACTATAGAATAACAGTTGGTATCAGCTGAAACACCTGTATGAGCAGGTCCTAGCTTCAATGGCTTGTGCCTGAGCTTTTCAGCCTGCACTCAGAACTTAGACTGCTGACCTCTGCATATGTTAGAGACAAACTCCCAAGACTTTGAGTTGGCCGTAGTCTGGGTTCTTGTGAGACCCTCCTGGAACCTGCTAAAAAGTGGTGGGTCTTCTTGTAGCCTCCCAGAACAAAACAAAACAGAAGCATGTGCGTAACACTTTATGAAGGAGGTGCTGAATAAAAATTGGTTAAATTGAATCCACTCTTGCTACTGTGCCTTGTAATGTCTGTTATTGATGTCTGGTTTTATGTGGTACTGTTTTTCAATCTCTTTGTCAGAGATTATTCTTCAGTTACCACAGTTGCAAAACACAAAACCATAAGAAGTATAAATAAAAAAAACTAGAGGGTGATTGTTGCTAGTCACTAGATTTTTACAATTTATTGTTAAACATGAGATTTTTTAGGAATTAAATACTTCTATTCAAAGTCTGCTTTGATGATATACATCAGAATTTAACTGCTACTTTTATATTTTTTGTAGAATGGCTTTAAGTGTCATTGTATGTCAGAATCTCATCAGAGACAGCTATTGCTGGCTTCAGAAAATCCTCAGCAGTTTATGGATTATTTTTCAGAGTAAGTAACTCAAGGACATCCTTATCTCATAAGCTTTATTCAAGTGGACGTTTAATGGGTATCTGTTACCACTTACTAGATATCTGTTATTCATTTTCATGTTAAAATGATAGCTATATTTCTATGTTCAATTTTATCTTCTTTTGAAAATGTTTAGTGTGAAATTGTTACAAATGTACTGCCTACAACTATTTGTCTTTTCTTCCTTCCCATTTCAAATGTACAGAACTGTAAAACTATCTTTCACTTGACAGGGCTCTAAGGAACAGCACAAGCTGTTTTGTCAGCTGTCTGACTTTAAATCCTTCTATACACAGAACTTTTGAAGTGTGGATGGGTTTTCTGTGTTTAATCTCCTGATTTATGAAACAGCACTAAAAATGGCTCCTCTTCCAAGTATTGTTGATCTTTCCAGGGTTTTTAGGAGAATCGAGTTAATGCTTTTAAAATCTTAGAAGAGTACCCAGTACTCAATTAAAATTAGCTGTTAATTATTGTCATTGCTGTTAATATTTAGTTGTGTTTCTATGAATCTTTTTGTTTCCAAACTGCTAAAGCTTTTGGTCTGAGACTTTTTTCCATTTACTGAAGACCTCAAATAGTGTTTCTCTTAGTGTGGCTTGTAAGTATCAATACTTAGAAGTTAAAACTCAGAAATTTCTTTTTTTGGTACTAAGGTTAAAATAATGTTTTTAATGAAAAAAATATTTTCTGAATAAAAATTTAAAAATAACATTTTAGAAAGCTCTTTAGCATTTTAAAATGCTCTTTAGTATTCACTTCATAGAACACAGTTGGATTCTCATATCTCTTACATTTAGTCTGTCATGAAATACTGTCTGGATTGAAGCATGTAAAGAAAATCTAGGCTTTAAGTAGATACATTGTTTAAAGGGGAGAAGTGTTTTAATAATCTCTTCAAATATTTTCAGATACTCTTCTTTGATAACTACATCAAAACACTATGTGTGGCAGCTTCTCAAAAATTAGTTGCACTGTAGAATCTGAAACCAAATCCATGAACTTTTTATACTGTTACATTAAAGTCTGTTGGTCTATCTTTTGAGCAGACCTTGTCCTCCTGTGTCCATCATGTTAGTCATTCAGAACATATACATTCACTGAGTTACCCAGATCCTGCAAACCGTGACACATTTTATCTAAAAGTGCCATCAAATCATATTCATTAATGTCAACGTTGATGTCATCAGAACATTGGCAGATTTGGGAAGTATGGCAAGCTCACAGTAAAACTCTGCTTGGTGCTTATGAGCTCAAATTTTGTCATTGGCAACAAATACTGTCAGTTGTTTTCCATGACGTGACAGGCTTTCATTGTTTATTTTTGAGAAAATGTGTTAATGCCCAATTTGGAACAGTGATAGTTTATGTCTCAATTGTCTTTTTAAGTAAAACCTAGTGTCATATGAAACATATTTCAGCTTATGGCTCAGTCAAGATGCTTTTCTCAACTAATACACAGCAATAGCAGCCATGGCAGTTTATTCATGTTTCTCATTTCAGCACAGAAAATTAGAAAGACAGGTTCTTAAGGAATGAGATTTAATGATATATTTAAAATGCAATTGAAAGTCAAAACAAAAAAAGGAATTTTACTACTTTATCAAGGCCATTCTAGATGAAATAGCTATGGCTTTTCCTCTGATACATGATACTGAAGGATCCATTGCCTGTTGGTGGTTTGACAGTAGCCCACTTCTTTCACTTTTGTGCTGAGCTTCTGGCATGCTTACCCTACACTACTTGGCTGTCATCAGTGCAAGCAGCACAGTGACAAACGCTTATCCATGACCACCTAAAACCACACTGAGGATCAGAGGCTGCATGTGCTGCACTTTGGGAAATACTATTCTGACAAGGCAATCTGTATTCACTGCCACTTCATTCACTCTGTCTGCCGACTTCTACAAGAACTGTTTAGACTCCTGAAGTTGCTTGTGCCTTTTTCCATCTTCGTCTTGATCTTTGTACAGTGCATAATGTTTGTAACTTCACTGGAACGCTTCCGTGTTTCATCTTCTTTCATGATCTTCCCATCTGTACTTTTGTACTTTCTCTCTTCACTAACTCCTCTCCCACTCTCAGATCCTTGAATGCAGAAAGGTTCTTCAAGATGCCTTCTTTTCTTCAAGATTGTCCTCTTTTCATTCCACACCGCACAGTCTCCATGACTCCCATTAGTCTTTTTTTTCTCTTTCTTTTTTTTCTTTTTTTTATCGGTACCGGGGATTGAACTCACGACTGCCTACTTGCAAGGCAGGTGCTTATGCCGCTGAGCTAAATCCCCAGCCCCTGCCATTAGTCTTTTTTAACTGTTACCTTTATACCTGATGTCAGCGTTGCACTACAAATATTTATTTTTTCTTGACTACACTAATCTGTATCTCCAAAGAGTTTTTCATAGCCAGCGTTTCTAAAACTGAACTCAATATCCCCATTCCCCTTAGCCTGTTTCTTACTCTTGTGTTGTGTAATAACTATCAATCCAGACTCCTAAACTGTAAAACTTGAGTTCTCTTGGAATCACTTCTTGTGGATTCTCCTTTGTACTGTGCTTCCCATTCTCACTGCCCTGGTAAGGTACCTCTCAGCATCTCTCACTGAATTATTCAGTGACTTCCTAATACGCACTTTCCGCCCGTCTTCGTGTGTTTTATGCTAGTAGTTCACCAACCCCTGTGTTCATCAGAATTAGTTGCAGTGCTCAACAAAATGGCCACTTCTCCACATTTCTGTCTAATTCCAATGACAGTGATGCAGCTTCTTTGGGGACTGGACTTGGAGAATTATTGTTCTCTCCACTATGATTATCTTTCTAAATTACAGATCTTAACAAATTAATTTCACAACTAAATTATCTAGTCTTTTTCTATTGCCTTCATAAAATACAGCCTCTTTAACATAATATTCAAGGTGCTTCAAAAAGTATTACTTTCTAGTTACTTTCTGTCCTGTTAGTCTGTTTTAACCCCTACAGTCACCCCATTTTTCAGTGCCCTCACGTTTAGTCAAAGTAGCTTAAGTGTCACTTCTCAAATAGCACAGGGTACTATACCAGCTGAGAATAGCCTTCCTTCTTTTCTACCTATAAAAAAGTCTTACTTATGTTTCACTGTCCATATTAAAGTCATTTGTCAGCATTCCCTTTATTTTTTAGTAAAGAGATTATCACATCACTTCTATAATTTAAGTTGTTATCATTGGTTCTGGTAGGTTGTAATCTGCTTGAAGGTGAAAATTATATCTTGTTTACCTTTGCTTATCTGGCACTTAATATGGTGTACCTGTTTCAGAGAGACATATTAAGTGGCATTTTCACAAGGAATAATGAGTGTTGTATCACAGATAGAATGAATATATTATGTCATGCTCAATAGTACTGAGAGACTTTGTGAAAAGCCCTCTGTACAAGTAGGTGGTAACTTTTACTGTGATTGGTTTACCAGGACAAAACATTTCAACTTCAAAATGACTTTTACCATTAATCCTTGAAAACTAATCTTTTGAAGTCTTTTCTTACTCAGATTTTGTGGGTTCCTACTAATCAGATAAATTTTTTATATATCATTTGGACATTAAAAGTGGATAACTGCTTAGCGGGGTGTGGTGGTACATGCCTGTAGTCCCAGCACTTGGGAGGCTGAGGCAGGAGGATCTCTGTGAGTTCAAGGCCAACCTGGACTATATAAGCAAGACCCTGTCTCAAAAAAAAAAAAAAAAAAAGTATTACTGCTTAAATTTCAGGAAGGTGATGGTATATATTTGTAGAAAGTACTTTAATGTTTTCCTTTCTTTCTTCACTAGGGAATTCCGCAATGACTTTTTAGAACTTCTCAGGAGACGCTTTGGTAAACATCTTAACTATTGTGTAAATAATAACTTCATAATTGTGTAATGTCAGGATCAACAGTGTCATATTTTCTTCTTAGGCACCAAACGAGTCCATAACAATATTGTCTACAATGAGTACATCAGCCACCGAGAACATATTCATATGAATGCTACTCAGTGGGAAACACTGACTGACTTTACTAAGTGGCTGGGCAGAGAAGGTAAAATGAGATTATTCTGATAATTGTTGGTTTGTTGACAAAAAAGGAACACTTGTCACTTTCTATATTCACACAAAGAATTCATAGGGCAGTGTAAAAACTGGAGGAGAATTCTGGCATCATGATGTACACCTATAAATCCAACATTCTGGGATGCTGGGGCAGGAGGATCACAAGTTTGAGTCCAACCTGGGTGACTTAGCTGTTTAGCAAGACCTGTCTCAAAATTAAAATAAGGCTAGGGATATAAGTTCAGTGTGAATGGTCCAGGGTCAGTTCCCAGTACTGCAAGAAAAACTGGAGGGGAATGTACTGTCCTGGGATTGATTTTGCTTATTATAGTTGATTATGAATATCTGAAATAGTTCTTTTGACAATTCAAGTATTTATCACTGGAGCGTTGTTGGAGAGGTATCAGTAATCTCTTCCATCCTTCTTTCCCATATTTATTTAGCTTTATGGAACTTTTCTCACTCCAACTTAAGGTGATTTTTGAAAATGATTTCTTTTTCCATTTCTAATCTTCATAGGGTGAGAAATTAGGAAGAAAAAGGAGTTTTAAGCCAGTATACTTTGGGGATCAAACGCATGACCTCATGCTTGCCAGGCAGGCACTTATGTCACTGAGTAAATCCCTGACCCACCAATATACTTTTTATTGAGTATGTTACTTTGTTTCACTTCAAATTAACAGAACATCATGCTCTCATTCATTATTAGTTAGGTAAGTATGAGAGAAAAATTACTATGCAAGATAATACTTTTTTCAGGTATTTTCCTTGTTTAAACATCTTGCCTCAGTGTAGCTATATAAAAATCCTAATGATATTTGTTTTCTACTTGGAGATAAAAAAAATTCTGTTTGTACCTGAGCTTCATTAAATGTAAATATGAAAATTTCATGTGCTTCATGAGTCTGTATATTTGGTTATATTTGAATGATTGAGAAAATATGCAAAGATGGAACACGTTTATATTTCCATTTGCTCAGACTGTATACTAATGGGTAATGCCTGTTGTTCTCTTCAGGCCTGTGCAAAGTGGATGAGACCCCTAAAGGTTGGTATATTCAGTACATAGACAGGGACCCAGAGACCATTCGCCGGCAGCTCGAGCTAGAGAAGAAGAAAAAGCAGGACCTTGATGATGAAGAAAAAACCGCCAAATTTATTGAAGAACAAGTGCGAAGAGGTCTGGAAGGGAAGGAGCAGGTGAGCAACAGTATCATTCAGACGGGCAATGTCAAAAGGCCTAAAGAAGTAAAATTGCTTGTGTTTTAAAACATTGAATCGGAATTTTAGACGGGGAGAAAGAGGATGGTGTGGTGTAAAAGCATAGTCTTTGGAGTTGAGGTAACTAATTCCTGACTTACTGACTTCGTGCTTTTACATATTTATAGAAGTTTTGTGAACCTCAGTCTCCTCAGCTCTAAAACAGACATGTAAGTAGATCATTTCAACTAATTGTAATTACTGCAATGCTAGAGATAAATGCAGTGCATGGGTGAGCACCATTCTGTCCCAGAGAAGACAAAAAATGTTTGAAGGTAAACCCCAGAGCCAAGGGATTTTGAAGACTAAATCGATGAGAACCTGGAGAATGGACAAAGGAAGATATGGTAAAGGGGTTCAGGTATTAGAATAACTAGACCAAGGCATTTATTTTTACAGATATTTGTGGTACCAGGACTTTTCTAGGTGTTGGGTACACGCAGTGCACAAAAGATGCAAAAACTGCACTTCAGAGGCTTGCATTTTAACAGTTGTGAGCAGGAAAATACAGCTGGCTGTGTAAGTGAAAGTAGTTAATTTAAGATTTAAAAGCTATATTAAGCTCTAACCAGGTTCCAGTAAAGTATAAGTTACTCATTAATCTTGCAGGTATATTGAACTTCTTTATATATTGGGGGGAGGAGACAAACAAGCAGATGAGTAAGGGAGAGCCTGTATACTCACACCTAAATAGCTAGGGCATTTTTAGCGTTCCAGAAGTTTCCCTCATGCTTATTCCCACTTAGTACCTTATTCTCTAAAAGTAACAACTTTCTAATATGCTACTTTTAGTTATTGGTTAGTTCAGTCCATTCTTAAACCTCATATAAATCAAATCCTACTATATGTTCCTTTTTGTGTCTGAATTAAAACTCAAACACAATGTTGTACATTTTATCCATTTCTTTCCTATGTCTAATTTTTAAATTTTTAAAATAAATATATAAAAGCATAAACATTGAATATTATTTAGTATCGCATAATGTTTTAACACATATATACAACTGTGTAATCAGGGTAAATATCTCAAACATTTCTCATTCTTTTTTATATTTTAAATTGATGTATGGTAACCCATTTTGTAAGTCAAACATAATCTGTTTTTCTGCTGAGGCACATTTGGCTTGATTTCAGTTTTTCACTACTATGAAGACCGTTGCACTGGTCATTATTGCATAGTCTTCTGGAAGCCATTTAACAAAGGGTAGTGCAGGAAGTGGGAGGCTATAAGACTTAAGATATTGGTAAGGATCAGTTTACCAACTACATTTTATATCATATTAATTGAGCTTTTGTTGTTATTGTTGTTTTGTTTTGTTTTGGTACCATGAATCAAACTCAGGTCCTTGCGCTTCCCAGGCCAGTGCTGTGCCACTGAGCTATGTCTCTGGCCCCCTCTTTTTTTTTTTTTTTTTTTTTTTTTTTTTTTGATACCAAGGATCAAACTCATCACCTCACACTTGGCAGGCAGGTGCTTATGCCACTGAGATAAATCTCCAGCCCTTCTCTCACCTTTTTAAAGTTTAAATTTCTGTTTTCAGTAGATCAAAGAAAATTTAATTTCATATTGTGAAAATTAAGAATTGTATCTTCTTATATAGAGCAAAGTGGAGAAAACAGTTTACTTTTTGGAATAACATTATTGTTTGATAACATTTTTGTTACTACTGCTAACACTTTCTAGTTCTTTTGTATTTTATAGCTCTAAATAGTATCTTTATAGAAAGATAAGGGAAATCCTACTGATGAATACATCCTCATTCAGCACTTAAATATATCAGTTATGAGTAAGATTATGTGCATTTGCCTTGCCATATAAAAGTTTATATGGGTATTACCTGAGAAAGGAATATTTCAGTTAGACCTCAAGATATCTTTTATTTAGTTGGTAGAAACAACAATTAATATTTATGGACTGCCTATTATAGAAAACATTCCGTTCAGTGTTTCCTACATTCTTTATTCTATTTAATCCTGTGTATTGGTCACCTTCTCACTTGCTGGGACAAAAATCCCTGACACCTGCAACATGAAGAAGGAAAGGTTTTTTGAGGGGGCTCACTGTTTCAGAAAGTTGCAGTCCATCATTGACTGGTCCCAAGACTGCACCATCACTACAGGGGAAAGCTGCTCAGGTTATGGCACCTGGGAAGCAGAGAGCAAGCAAAGAGCATCAGAGAGGAAAAAACCAGGGACCAGATGTAGTCCCCAAGCTCACACCCCCTGACCTGAGTCTCCAACTGGGTCCCACCTCCTAATAGCCCATTCGGCTGTGAATTCATTGGTAACTTTGCCCATTGATGGAGAGCACCTACAATATAAGCCTTTGAGGGACTCTTCATACTTAAACTATAACACCTCCTCTATGTGTCAGAGCCCCTTGTGCCACCCTCTTAAATAGGGGACATAGCTTTTAAGGTCTACTCAGATGAGATGATCTCTTCATCTCAAAATCTGTGACTTAGCCTGATTTTCAGAAACTTTTGTTTTGTTTTTCCAAACACAGTAATATTTATAGGTTTCGGAGGTGAGGAGCTGATATGAGTCTACTGAGCCTGATGTACCTTTATGTCAAGCCTTGATATTATTGTTAGTAAAATATTAATTTTATTTGATCAAGCTCTTATGACTTCAGTTTCAGTTATTTGTATTACTGTGTAAATAATGTCACAGATAATACAATTGAAAGATTCAACTAAATATTTTTCTGTGAGATAATAGTATATGTTTATAGGATTGGAGATCTGTTCTTCTGCTGACTTCTCTCATTTAAAGATAAGAGCACAATAACTCTGACAAGGCCTTTTGCTTGCTAGATAAGTGTTCTTACACTGAGCTAAACTTCCAGCCCCTAAAAGAAGGTTTTGCTTTTCAAAGTAGTTCCATAGTTATGATTCCTGGAGATCAATGTGTTACCATTGTATTGTTGTTTTACTATTTAAATTCTAATCAAAGTGAAAAATATAGGCAGGCCTCTGCAGTTTTATATAAAAAATACTCCTGTTTTTGCTTTAGAATAATTGTTAATTGGACAATGTCTGCCATGCATGTGACTTTTTTTTTTTTTTAAGACTCCTAATCACCTTAGAGTTTGCTTCATAACATACGTTATTGAATGTAAGTGCCCTGTAAACCTAATCTTCAGGTTCTCTTGCTCTCTCTCTTTCAGGAGGCCCCTGTCTTTACAGAATTAAGCAGAGAAAATGATGAAGAGAAAGGTAGTTTAAATTTTCCTTCCCTTTTTTTTGTACACTTAGATGCTTTTGTACTGTCTTTGCCAAAAGCTAGCAGTGTATCTGAAAATAAGATATTTACTCTGTCAGTTACAATGCTTTTATCTTTAAAATGAAAAAGTAATATTATGAATTAGAGGAACATCTTTAGATATAAGTAACAAGATCAAATGAAACTAGCCTAAATGATAAGGAAATATCTTGCCATAATCAGAATCCCAGAAGTAAAATGATTTGACATGCCCTGCAAACACACAGGGTAGCTGCTGGCAATTCATTCATCACATCCAGACTCAGCATTTTCCAAAGAATGGCAGAGAACATCTCTTCTGAAGTCCCATAGATTAAGGATGTTTTCCTGGAAGACACTTCTCTTTCCAGTGGACTTCTTTTGAGTGTCATTGGCCAGAACTACATCACATATCTAACCTTAAAAGCAGTTTCAGGGATTATACTGATTGCTTTAAACAACCAGAATTAGCCCCAAACTGAAAATGGTATTCTGTCCCCTGAATTGCTGGCCAAAGGTTTGGACACTTACGTAGAGCAAGAGAACCATTAGCAAGGGGAAGTGGGATTTGGAGTAGTGAAGCAGCAAGTGTTGTCTGCTGGAGGCATAATGTGGGGGCCCTTGCAGATCCACAGGAGTCCGCAAGGGACCTTTAGAGGAATCTGGGATCTGGAGAGGAGCATTTTAGTCTTGTTACTAAAATGTCTGTGGACTTCCATTATCTGAGAAATTTTATTATAATCCCCAAAGAAATATATATATATATACACACTGGCAGTAACCTTTTTTCTTCTAGTTACATTTAATCTGAATAAAGGAGCATGTAGTTCATCAGGAGCAACAACTTCCAAATCAAGGTAAGCTACAGTAACAGTTAAATGTATAACCATTAAGTAATAGTTGAAAATTAAGAAACTTTGTGGAATATTGGTTTATATGCTTTAAAATATTGTGACTTGGGGCTGGGGATTTAGCGCAGTGGCATAAGTGCCTGCCTTGCAAGCTGGGAGTCGTGAGTTCAATCCCCGGTACCAATAAAAAAGAAAAAGACACACACAAAAAAAATATTGTCTCTCATTTTTTTCTGGTTACAGTTTGTGTTTTAGTTTGTGTTTGTTGTTTGATTAGGGCTATTTTTAACTTCCTTTTGATGAAATGATTCTCTTTTGAGGAATGACTCATTTTATTTTATTTTTTTGAGATGAGAATTCCACTCATGTGTGCCCTAGCTACCTTGGAACTCCTGGACTCAAGCAGTCCTCTTGCCTCAGCCTTCTGAGTAGCTGGAATACAGGCATGCGCTACAATACCCAACTTAAAAAGGCTCATTAATGCTGAAATGCTTCACATTGATCATGTTTGGTTCTCTGTTTACTGTCCTCTATTTAATGTCTACTTTTGTGTTACTGCACTCTACAATCCTATTCTCCTATCACAGCCCACTTTACAGTTTAAATGTTAATTATCTGTACAATTACAATTTCCAAAGAAAAGAGAGTAGAGTATCAACCAGTCTCCATATTACACAGTGTAGTATAAATTCCTATTTGGAAATAAAATAACACTGCTGTAGGAATATGCATACCATAGTGAATTATGAGAGTGTTCCAGGAAGTTAAGGCAAGGGAATGTTATTAAAGGCAAAAATGAGGAGGATTTCATAAAATATTTTGAAACAATAGGTAAATAACAAGGATGGCACCCTTCACTCAAGGTTGAACAGTAACTAGACAGATGTCGGTGTAGAAGTACTTTTTGTGTAAGACTGTAGTAGCCATGTAAAAGGTGATAATTCTGGTAGACTCTTTTATAATTATCAGGCAATCATGTTTAAGGACTCTTCCTATATTCATAACTTCTCACTTTATTATGTTTTCTTTAAGGTTGATACAAATGACTCCATTTTTATTTTGATAACTTTCACATTTTCC
This sequence comes from Cavia porcellus, assembly GCF_034190915.1. Taxonomy (NCBI): domain Eukaryota; kingdom Metazoa; phylum Chordata; class Mammalia; order Rodentia; family Caviidae; genus Cavia; species Cavia porcellus. Next base: position 45,956,379 of record NW_026947496.1, read on the forward strand.
ATTCTTTTTATTCCTTATTATTTCTTGGCATAGATGAATATGTATTAAGATCTGTTCTACTGGCCTCCAAAATCCAAAACTTATAGTAGTTTTATTTGGCTACTATGGTATAGCAAATTATCACAAACTAGTTGGTTTAAAATAATAGAAATGTGTTTCTCTGGAGGCCAGAATTCAGAAATCAGAATCACTGGGCTGATTTGTAATGTTGTGATCCTTCCAGAGCCTCTGGGGGAGAATCTGTTCTTTGTCTTCTCCCCTTTTGGTGGCTGCTAGCATTTGTTGGCTGGTGATTGTACTCTTCTGGTTTTCAAGACCAATATCTTCAAACTTCTTTTCTCTGTCTTTGCCTCGTCTGTAGTAGTCAGTTTTCCATTGCTGGGACAAAATACCCAATATAAATAATTTAAGGGGAAAAAAGTTTTATCACATCCAGTGATTGCAGTGGTTTCCATTCATGGTTAGCTGGCTCCAAGATTGTAACATCACAGCAGAACAGCATGGTGGAGAAAAAATCTTGCTGTTATAGTAGCCAGGAAGTCAACAGGCAAGAAGGAGCCAAAGATAGGCCCTTCGAGCTGGATATGGTGGATATACATATAATCTCAGCACTTGGGAGACTGAGGCAGAAGGATTTCCACAAGTTGAGGCCAGCCTGGGCTACACACTTGAGTTCAAGGCTAGCCGAAATACATAACAAGACCCTATCTCAAAAGACCCTTTGAAAGCATGCCCCAAGTTAGTAGGTCCCACCTTCCAATAACCTATTCAACTATGAATTCATCAGTGGATTACTACATTGATAGGCTTAGCATCATCAATATATGAGTCTTTGGGGGACACTTCATATTTAAAATATAGCACCCTCTCCATGTATCATCTCACTGTGCCTTCCTCTTATTAGAGATGACTACACATAAGCTCTACTCAGATTGGATAATCTCTTTAATAATCTTTATGTGATTTTCAAAGACCCTTTTTCCAAATAAGGTAGCAAGTATAGATTTCAGGGATAAGAACCTGATATCTATAGTGATCTACGTAACCTGCTACACCCTTATGTCAAGTCTTGATATTATTAGTAAAATACTAACTTTATTTGACTAAGCTCTGTGAATTCTGTCTCTGTTATTTATATTATTATATGCAAATAGTTTCACAGATAATACAGTTGAAAGAGTCATCTAAATTTTTTTTTCTTGAAATTATGGTATATATTCATAGGTGTATGGTATATGTTCTTCCGTTGATTCATATCCAAAATTTAGAATGAAGTAAATGATGTAAATATTAGAACAGACATTTTAGGCTTGTTGAGGCACGCAAAAAAAGTCCTTCTTCCCCATTGGTTGAAGTAAGTTACTTAATGTTATTTTCCTTCTTCTTTTTTTTTTTTTTTTTTTTTTTTTCTTTTTTGGAGATAAGGTTTCATTATATAGTTCGGGCTAGGCTCAAACTCATAACAATTCTCCTGTCTCAACCTCCCAAGTGCTAGGATTACAGGCATGGGCCACCATGCCCAGCAGGTTACTTAATTATTTTTAATTTTTATATGGAGTCCAAGGTTGGACAGACCTCTATATGGCACGGATTCACTCTAGTTATTGAAAACAGAAATTTAGGGCTCTTTTAGAAGACTTTTATCTGCAAATTCTGATCTGTTAACATTCATTTCCTGTCTTTAACCCCGTATTAGCTCTGCTTCAATCTCTAATAGAATTCTGATATTTGAAGCAAAACAATCTTTGTAAACTTCAAATCTTCCTCTGCCATTCTCATATTAAAGTCCAGGCCAAAAATCTGGGGATATAGGTCATCAGCGTAAGTGCCTGCCTGGCAAGTGCAAGGTCCTGAGTTTGATTTCCAGTACCAATAAATAAATAAATAAACTCAATCACTCAGTCACTTACTTAAGTCACTCAAGGCCAGCATCTGTAAGATGGTTTCTCATGTTTTTCTATGCTTTTGGATGACCATGATGATCCAGTGCTTCCTGGTCTGTGCATTCCAGCTGTGCTAAACTGTCTTAGCCATTTTAAGTATACTACTCAGTTATTAGGGAAATCTGTACTTTTCTGGACCATCACACCATCCATCTGTCCTGGATTTTGATCATCTCAGACTTCATCTCTTTATCCACTAAACCCCTCTTAGTGCCTCAAAACCACCATTTTTCTTTATAAATTTGACAGGAACCTCATATAACTAGAATCATGTAATATTTGTCCCTTTTTGTGTGGTTTATTTCACTTAGCATAACATTTTCAAAGTTTGCTCATGTTGCTTGTGATAGGGTTTCTTTCCTTTTTAAGGCTGGTATCCAGTAATATGTGTGTTACACTTCTTGTTGTCCATTGATGGGCATGAGAATTGTCTCTGTCTTTTGGCTATTATAATTAATACTATTATGTACACTGATGTACGCAGATCTGTTGAGAGTCCCTGTTCTGTTTGTTTTTGTTTTTGTTTTTACATATGACTCACAAATGAAACTGTTGAATAATATGGTCATTTTATGTGTAGTTTTTTTGAGGAACTGCCATATCATTTTCCTTCAAGACCTGCAGAATTTTACATTCCTACTAGTAAACCTAAGTATTCCAATTTCTCCATATCCTTGCCAATAATTCTTAACTTTATTTATTTTTACAATAGTGTGGAATAATATTTTTTGTAGTTTTGCTTTCATTTCCTGTGTGAACATGTTAGGAGAAAGTCTAATCACTAAAATGAAAAATAATCATTCCTAATTTCTCTTTTGCTAAGTTTTCTAGTGCCTATTGCACAGACAAACTGTGATTGGCGATTAGAAGTATCCCTAAATTGTGTAAATTCCTAGCTCAATGTACATTTAAACCTAAATAACATTTAAGTAACAAGTGGAAAAGTTTCTCTGTGTGTGAGCAGTCAATTCAAAACCAACACACATCATGTATGATTGATTGTACCTGAGAATCAGAACTTAAAAGTGTGTTTTTCTCTGGATTGACCTATGAGACAAATCCTGTAAATAAAATTTAAAACTTACAGTTAGGTAAAGAGACAACAGTTTCTATAAAGACAAAGTGGGGGTCTTGAACTATAAGATATAAATACTTTTATATAGAAAAGATACAGGTATTTTAGTTGATTTTACAGTGAATAAGTCCTTAAAGTATCCTGGCTTCTAATAAATCTAATGCGATCTTTAAATTCACTGAAAATAAAAGTCCAAAAAATGACAGTAATGATTGTATTGTGGTCTCTACCAATCACAGTTTGTTAATTTGTTATCTCCATCGTAGCTTGGTATAAGTATAACACATTAAGTAAACTGATAAGATTTGTTTAGTAAGCAAATACTACCTATTTTATACAAGTTATATGTCAATTACTGCTGCTTTACAGAAGCAAAGAGTACATGGTTCTCCCCCTATCATAAGAGAGGAATCCTCGATACAAATGAGCATAATATGAGGTGGAAAGCTGCAGTATCTTCAGCAGCTCCCGTGCAGGATGGGGCTGTTGACGGTTGTGGGAAGGAAAGTGGTTGGCAGTGCCCATGGTGGGTATGCAGTGGTGAATTTTGAAGAGGTGAGGAATATGGTCTCTTGTTTTAGAGTTTTTGAACTACAAATGTTACTAGGCTTTGCTGGATACAATAAAAGTAGATAAAAGCATGAACTCCTGATAAGGGCCTACATTTATCAAAGAATGGCTGAGGCTTGCAGTTCAAATTCTAATTCAAGAATTGTGTAGATGCCAATATCCACAGACTATTTAGGGGTTTGTAACTTACCTGCAATCAAATCATCAATTTTTGGTTTGGATGATAACTCGTCACCTGTAGAACCTGACTTGGCTGTGGCTGGAATCCACTCATTGGCTTCCACTTCAGTTACACCTCACTCACTCCTGTTGGTTCAGTGCTACTTCAAGATACTAAGCCCTCTATGAGATGCAGCAACCATCTCCAATTCCTCGTATCCATCCTGGTGTGCAGTTAACAAACCTGCCCTTTGAAGATGTCCTTGATGTTCGCATCAAACCCACAACTTTAGTTCCAAGCAGTATTCAATGATTTCAAGAGAGATTTTTGCTTGCTTATTTGTTTGTTTTGTTTTTGCTTTGATAGCTCAATAAGTTAGAGAGCTATACATATGGAGGGATTTTTTGCCATGTGGTTAAAGAAATCAGCTGAGACTTTGCATGGTAGAGACAGGTTGTCCTTAAGAAGATAACTATCCCAATGGTCGGTGTATAAAAGCAAACGGGAAACTGTTTCCTTTGCCTGGCTACGCACTACTGCCTAAAAATGTGAAATGAACAGAAGTGTCCTTAGTTTCCTTTGTCTGTTAGTTAGGTTGTTTTCACTGTGCCAAACTAGAATTCTGTTTCAACTATACTGATAATAATGGCATTAACCAAAGGTAAAGATAAAGAACATGGAGTTAATGATAGGGCAAGGCAGATGCTCTTTTGTGCTGATTGCCCTATGAGAGATGCTGGCAGAGCTTTCTTCTCTTCTTCCTCATCTTCCCTAAATGAACCATGTAACATTTATTGTGTTATTAATAAGTGAACCATGTAACATTTATTGTCTATTGTTAATTTTGCCCATTGCAAAACCTATGCCTGTGTGTAATTCTTACAAACATGCATGGTTCTTCTGTTCATCAGTTCTTTGGGGCCAAGTGCACTGAAGACGCTCGGGAGTACAGCATCAGTGAAACGAAAAGAAACTTCCCAGAGCTCAGCTCAGTCTAAAGAAAAGAAGAAAAAGAAATCTGCACTTGATGAAATCATGGAGGTATGATTTATGAGTTACTTATGGACACCTGGCATTGAGAGGAATGATGTAATTCAAACCTAAGGAAACATAAAATTATAAAGATGTTTGAATATAATGTTAAAGAAAACATAAAGTTATAAAGATATTAGTATATAATGTTAGAGAAAAGAAGCCTAATGCTGTTTCATCTAGCCCTTACAATATGTTTATTTCCCTGCCCCAAGTGCTATCTTTGGAACTTTCATGCAATTAGGTCAGTATTCACGAGAAGGGCGTAGTGGTAACTGAAATGTGATCTTCTGTGGGTATCCTGCATATCTAGCTTGTATTCTTCTGTTGCCTCTGATTTCCATGTATCACATGGAAGTGCAAGCTAGCAAGAGAAAGCCATGATGTGTTTTTAATTAGTGGCTAAACTTATGTAATGAATTATTGAAAGTATGTGATTGTCTAGAGTTAGTAGCTATGTTAGTTACTTTTTTCTCTTTGCTGAGGTAAAATACCTGACACCCAAAGTTAAAGGAGGAGAAGTATATTTGGTTCACAGTTGCAGAGGTTTCAGTCCATAATCAGCAGGGTTCAAGGTAGGGTAACTTGGTAGAGGTGCATTGCAGAAAAAAACCAGTCCATGGCAGTCAGAAGACAGCAAAAGCAAGCAGCGGGGGAAGATGACTCTTTCTGTCCTTTATATTGTATATAGGCTACCCACGCTACATACCCTTAATCTTAGCCAGAATTATGCCAACCAATCAACTGATTTATTAATCACATTCCCTTAATTTCAGCATCACACACTACACTAGACTAGATCTAGTCACTTTTGAAAAAAACCCCACCTATGATTGCATGAAACTTTGGTGGGGAACATTTAGACACAAGCCATAATAGGGCCGTACTTTGGCTTTGAATCTACCCCCAAAATGTAAGGAAACTACAGAAAATTTGTAATGTTTTCTAAATATTTCTTCTTTCTTCCAACTGATAACCTTATCAATGAATTATTTATAAAATAAGTAGAAAAAAAGAGAAAGGTCAGGAAAAGAGAAAGAATGGATACGAACAGGTAATTTTTTCCCCTTTGTTATTTCCTCCTTAAGTCTCCATCTGTTCATTTGTGAAGAAATTGTGTTCTCTCTTACTGGTCCTCACACTATGCAGAGCAGCATAAAAACTTAAAATAAAAGGTAGGATTGGGTACACTATGAAATGATGCCATTCCATCATGCCTTGACTACTGAGTTGTTGTTATGTAGTAGGAAATACACTGAGTCCAAGGTCTGTAATACAGAGATAAAAACAGTTGTTTATCATGGAACTTTAGTGCAGAAGCCATTCTGCAAAGCAGTAAATAAGAAATTGCACAATTGCTAAGTGCTAAGAAGGAACTGAGAAGACAGAAAAAGTCTCAGGTGATGTGGCTGTAACATACTAAATTTGTGGTAGCATTTAAAATAAGACAGAAGAGGGAGCAACATTACACAAGTCTCACGTGCCTTAGGGAATTTTAAAATTTAGTTTAAAAACCAAATCTACCTACTTGAAGTAGAACACATGCTAAATTTAGAATATTCTTTGTTAGTATTAGAAAGTCAAAGAATTTAAAATCAGCCTTGAAATGAACTAAAGCATAATGTCATTGGATCCCATTGAAAGTTTATAGTAGGGTTAAGTTTAAGCAGTGGAAAAAGAAAAAGTTGTACTATACAGTGTAGCCCTAAGAGCCAGGTAGCACTTTATTCTGTTGGTCACTTTTTAAAAATTTATATGTATCCCAGGAGCTGGAGATTTAGCTCAGTGGCATAAGCGCCTGCCTTGCAAGCAGGCAGTCGTGAGTTCAATCCCTGGTACCTATAAAAAAACGAAAAAGACAAAAAAATTTATATGTATCCCTTCATTCATGAGTTTATTATTGTCAAAAAGGAAACCTTCTTTTTGCTCTCAGACTACTTCTCTTACATGCTTTGCTCAATTGATCCATGTATTGTCCATGTATTGTCACCACGAGAAAAAGTCACCTGTTTGTAGCTCATGACAACAAGAGGACAGCATATGGGAGGGTGTACAGTAGGCCCAGCAGATGGTCTTGCAGTATTGACTAAACAGGGATTTTTGTTTTGTTTTGTTTTGTTTCTGGGTCAGTAGATTTATTTTATGACATAAATTTTAATATTTAAAGTTTCTTTTCCAGTCAGAAACTAATTACAGATAATGTTTATTTGTATCTATCAGAGCTTGCAAGTTATGTCATTAGTCTTTGGTGGAAAATGAACTTTTTAGTGTTATTTTGCTAAATAGAAGGCCATTCTGAAATAAATTAAGGATTATAAAGAGATAATCTTATGAATATCTCATGTGTTTTTCAGATTGAAGAGGAAAAGAAAAGAACTTCTCGAACAGACTATTGGCTACAACCTGTGAGTATTTTAGATGGAGCATCTTAACTACTGGGTTCACATATAGAGAATGATTTAAATAGTATTTGATCTGAATAACTTAATTTCTTAAATATATGTAAGTTATAGGGTTAGTTATAATTTACGATGACTTCCTTCTCTATTGGACCTTCAGTTACTGAATGCAATTGTGTTGGAGGGTTACTTCACGTTTATGACTCGATGTAAAGTTTAGTTCTTTGTTTTGGTACCAGGAATCCAACTCAGGATCTCATGCTTGCCAGGCAGGTAGGTACTATGCTGCTGAGATACATCACCGGCCAGGTTTAGTTCTAAATTTGTTCATAGACACCTTGAATTTGAACCTGAAATTACAGCCACTTTTTGCTATAAGGCAAAGATTGCATTTTTGGAAACAAGATTAAAAATTAGAATTGTGAACTCTAAAGTTTAGTTTGTAATTTATGGTTTATTAAAATACCTATTTAGGGACTTTGTAGAAAAAACAGGTCTTGGGGCTGGAGGTTCAGCTCAGCAGCATAAGCGCCTGCCTTGGAAGCAGGCAGTCGTGAGTTCGATCCCCGGTACCGATAAAAAGGAAAAAGAGAAAAAAGAAAAAACAGGTCTTAATTTACAGACTTAAGGAAAGTTATGTTTAATTGCTTATTGGTTGTTGCTTATTTTAAAATAATTAAAGGTAGCCAATGGTGTACTCCATAACCCCAACACACGGGAGGCTGAGGTAGGAGAATCATTGGGAGTTCAAGACCAGCCTGGGCTACAAAATGAGCCCAAGGCCAGCCTGAACCACATAGTGAGACCCTGTCTCAAAAAGACAAAAAATAAACTAAAATAAGGTCATTGTTAAACGTTTACCACATTTTCTTAATTTTTTGCTTACTGATGCCATACTTTGGACTGAGACATAAAGTTTTCCTAAAATTTTCAGAGTCCCTTAGTTTTTCAAGTGCTAATTTGATCAATAATAGAGGAGTGAAAAGTAAAATATGCTTAGATAGTTTCTGATTTGAGAAATAAGATTAATAACTTTGAAAAACTATGAGATCCAAAGTTGTAATGCAGTTCTTCAACTCCTTCTCCCTTCAGGGTGAAAATACTTTAGTTTCTGAATGTTAGTTTACCTTTTTTCATGATGGGAAGCACAAATTAATAATCATGAAATAAGTTGTCTAAGGTGAAAATAACTTGCTTTTGTAAAATAAACATGTCATGTGAATTGTTTTAGTTGATTTTCATAACAGCTTTCCAGGATTGTTATAGTTACTACTTCCAGTTTGCAGGAATAGAAACTTAAATAAAACTTTAAGATGTAAAATACTTTTTCCAGGGTCATCTATTAAGTAGAGTCAAGAGTTCTGTGGTAATCTAATTCCAGAGGTTTGCTGTCCTTGACCATGTAGTTCTGCCTACTGATGCCTTGATCTGAGAGTAAACAGGTCATTATAAAGTCAGGACTATGTCATGGAATAGGAAAATCTAATTTTCTTACTTTAAAAATTAGTAATGGAAGAACCAGTAGGAAAGAAACAATCTGTGAATTATTTAGATTTTTGTTACAGCAGCTAGCATTTGAACATTAATAGTTTTACGTATTGCTTATGAAAACATAATCAAGAATTTTGCTTAAAGCAGATATTATTAACCAGAGAATAATTCAAAATTTCTTAAGAGTTTTTTCAGGCCAGGGATGTAGCTCAGTGGCACAAGCACCTGCCTGGCAAGTGCAAAGTTCAGAGTTTGATTCCCCGTATCAAAAACAAAGATTTTTTTTCCAAGCCATGTGCTACATGCTTCTGCCATTTAGTGTTCTGGGGTGAAGTGTTGTCTTTTATCCACTTTCCAAGTGACTGCATTGGTAAAGAACTGTTGGTTTAAAGGAAAAAGAGAAGGAATAAAGACAGGGAGAAAGGGCACATTGCAAGTTTTAACCCCCAAATGCTGTTTGTGTTGGCCATACTTGCAAGTAAATTTTATTATCTATTGGATAATTTTCATCTACTGCAAGTGCATATTTCTCATAGCTCCTCACATAGAGTGTTATGTTAAAAGTCTTGCTCTGCCTACAGTATGCTAATGACTCAGTGTGCCTCCTGCTTTGAAATGGTTAACAAGTTTGTTAAAATAACCAGCAGTCCAGAGACAGATTTGGAGGACTTTATTTCTTAGGTTCAGAAAAGAAAATTTGAACAGATCTATTGTGAGTAAGTTAGTAAAAACAGAGATGGTAAGTTATTTTCAGATGACTAGAATATAATCCACTGAGAGTCTTTGAGAAGTTTAACCTAGGAATATTATGGTTGAATCAGCTGTTTTAGTATTAATTGGCCTCAGTAAGACTAAGCTAATGTTTTCAGTTAAACTTGTCTTCTATTAAATAACCTTCCCCTGAAGTGAATATAGCAATGACAGGCAATTTAATTTTCATTAATAGCTTTTATATAATTAATACAAGTCACAAAAACAACAATAAAGCAGCAAACTTAGGATTCATTAATATGACATAAGGCCAGATTTCTCTCATTTGAGATGAGATTCTCAGAAGAACAATAATTTCAACTAAAGCTGATCTGGAGGGATCCCATTTATATGAAAAATTCAAAGCAGTGTAATGAGAAAACAACATTGTGGAAAACATCATGCAAAAGCTCAAAGCCTCAGTTCTTTACAATCCTCAGTAAAACTCTTGTAATCAGTTTTTATGAGTAGCAAACACCAGAAATGTAATATCCTTGGCACTTTTCACTATCTTGAAATAGACAAAGAGAAAGAAGCTATGAAAGACATGCACTAAGAGAGTGGAGAGTCACAGATAAAGTCCTAGATATCAGCTGGCATGGCAGCACATGCCTGTGATCGCAAGTCTAGGAGACTGAGGCGAGAGGCTTGTATTGAGCAACTTAGTGATTTAATAGGACTGTCTCAAAATAAAATATAAGAAGGGCTAGGTGTAGCTCAGTGTGAAGGCCCCAGGATCAGTCCTCAGTACCCCCCGCAACAAAGTCCTAAATTGAATTTTGTTGTAGAAATCAGCCATTTTATGTCTCCTCACCTGCCTTGATAACTGTGTTAAGCAAAAGAAAGAAAGAATTTCTAACAAAAATTTTTGCCACCATCAGGAAAGTTTAGAACTCCTTGCTTTATTATTTAGCAGACCAGTTATAATTTAGTATGGTTTTTGGTGAATGTATTTTAAAAGGAAGAAGTAAAATACAAAAGATAAATGTATATCTTTTCCTTCATTTTGTTTGTTATTGTTGTTATTTTCTAGGAAATTATCGTGAAAATTATAACCAAAAAACTTGGAGAGAAATACCATAAGAAAAAGGGTATTGTTAAGGTAAGGATATGAAGATATACACTGAAATTTCTGAAAAGAGCTGGTGGGTAACCAAGTGAGGATATTGTAAAATTCCTTGAAAATCGAATCCCTCTAGTGCAAATTTTGTGTAGGGTTCTTACTATCCCATAAAATGAAATCTGAATACATAACATGTTAGAAGAAATGCTTCTGTTCCAGTCATGCTTTAGGCTTAACCTTGATCAGTTTTCTTGCTGGGCAAATAATGTATATGAAATCCCACTTTAAAAACTCAGCATGCATGTCTTGCTAATTCATCAGTAAAACTTGTTCTGTTTAATGATTGACAGTATTCTCCCCCAGTCAAACAGGGGCTTTCTCTGAAATGTGAGGACTATCCTTTGACGACTCCACATTTTGGAATGCCAGTCCTTTACTTTTCCTAAATACAATTTCATTCTAAAACCCAGCTTTGTTCATACAGAAACTGCCCTTCTTCGGGCAGAATTACTCCTCCTAGATTTCTTAAATTTATATTTTTAAAATTTCTTATTCTATGATTACCATTTTCATATTTTTACCAGAAGGATTTAGCTCAGCGGCATAAGCGCCTGCCTTGCAAACAGGCAGTCGTGAGTTTGATCTCCAGTACCGATAAAAAGGAAAAAGACCAAAAAAAAAAAAAAAAAAAAAAAAAAAATCATATTTTTACCAGAGAAAATCTTTAAGGTTTGAATTGAGTTCTTTATTGAGAAGTATGAGTTAACTCTTATCTTTTAATTGGAATTTCATTTGTTTTTATTTCTTTTGTCCTTTTAACTTAGCAGTCACATATTTCTTCTGTTATAAAAGTGTTCCTTTTACACAACAGGAAGTAATTGACAGATATACAGCCGTTGTAAAGATGATTGATTCTGGAGACAAGCTGAAACTTGACCAGACTCATTTAGAGACAGTAATTCCAGCACCAGGTAAATCTGTTTGCAGACCATTTAATACATGTCCCATCAAAATGAGCATATAGATTTTGGATATTACTTGATAGTCATAGACATGTTTCCCTTTCAGAAGTATTACTACTGAGGTAATAAATTTCCATATGACTTTGGGGGGAAGGGACATGATAGTGCTCTATCAAGTGATTTTGTGCTGTAAATGAGTTTTCCCTTTTTAGCATACATTTACCCCCGAGGCCATATGCAGACACATGGATAGTATCAATCATATTAGTCATATTACTATTATATATATTTAGCTACTTGACATAGTGAGATTCTTCTTTTAAGCTATTCTTGTCATTTGAGTGTTTCTTCATATTAAGTATAAACCCTGCTTTGCTTAGATAGTTTGTCTCTGACTCAGTCTTCTTGGGGATCTCATTGTGGTGCATTCATAATGTCTTGAAAACTTCCCCTTGCTGTATTCTTTTTTATTTTTAATGCTAGAGTTTTAACCCAGGACCTTTACACTATACTACATCCTCTGCCCCCTTTACTATATTTCTTATTTTTGAGACAGACTTGCTATAATATAAGCCTTCTGCCTCAGTTTCCCTAGAATGCTGTGGTTACAGGTGTGTGCTGTCACTCCCAGCTAAATAAAACTTGTAAGTTAGGAAAACGTTTTATCAGCCTTACTGACATATATACCAAGTGATGGCAAACCTTTTGGAGTTTTCAGTGATGCAGACAGCCTGATGTGGCTTGCATGCCACAGGTTTGGTAGCACCGACACATACAATGTACAGTAAATTACACTCATCAAAAATGCACTGATCAGTTTTCAGATATGAATACTCCATTGAAACCTTCAGTGTAATCATGGTGATGCGTTTCTGCCTTTATGTCCCTTTCTGGTCCTTTTGTACTATCCTGTAGTCCTGCTATGTACCTTACCAGGCAACTGGAGATTTGCTTTCTGTCACTCTGTAGTATTTATTATTCTAGAATTTATATAAGTAAAATCATATTGTATATCCTGTTATTTCTTTGGTTCTTTTAGTCTGGCTTATTTCACTTCACAAAGTGATTTTGGATTCACCCATGTTGTGGCGTATGTATGTTATTGTTCATGTAATTTTATTGCTGAATGGTATATCATTGAAAAGGCAAACCACAGTTTATCCAGTGACTGACATTTGAGTTATTGATAGTTTTTTAACAGATGGATAGAACTGCTTTGAACATTCCTGTACAAATGTGAATATATACTGTAATTTGTATCATCTCAGGTAAATACTTAGGATAATTCAGTCATATAACTTAATTGTTTAAAAAACTGCCAAGCCATCTTAAGAATTTTGAAAAGAGACAAACTAAAGTACTAAACTGAACTAAATTTTCCCTCAGTACTTCTATGCTCTGAACATTTTCTCCAAGTACCTTGAACTCTTTGCAAAATAAAAACATATACCTTAAACAAATGCATGAGAAAAATGAAGAATCAATATTACGTTAGCGTGTTTACAAACTGTACTGTAGAATACTACCCATTTCTTATGTATTGAGGAACTTCTAGAAGTGTTTTGGTTTTCATTATGTTCATTTAGTGTAAGGCTTTTTGGTGTAATAAAGTAGAAAAAAATAGGCATTTCTTTGCATTAAGGTTTATATTCTTTTCTGCTATAGGAAAAAGAATTCTAGTTTTAAATGGAGGTTACAGAGGAAATGAAGGTACCCTAGAATCCATCAATGAAAAGACTTTTTCAGCTACTATAGTCATTGAAACTGTAAGTTTGCTTAACAATGACAAAAATATTAAAATGTCTTAAAAATTTTCTCTAGTTCTTTTTAATTTGATTGCTGTTTAGAGTGTGAATTACTTGTTTGCCTTCTGTCCCATTTGGATGATTTTTTTCTTTTTCTTTTTCTGTTTGTTTTTTGAAACTGGGTCTTGATCTGTAGTTCAGGTTAGGCTTGAATTTAACATACTATATGTATCCTAGTTTAGCCTCAAACTCTTGGTGATTCTCCTGCCTCGGGCTCCCAAATGCTGGGGTTAAAGGTGTATATCTGGCTTTCCATCCCATTTAGAAATCTATAACCTTATTTTTTCTAGCAATTCCTCCACTAATGAAACATTTTGTTTTCTTATTATACAAGGAATCTATACTCACTGTATAAACCTGAAATTACTATTGAATATAAATAATTCTAAATATCACCCATAATCTCCCAGCCCAGTGAGTAAATTTTGGTCTGTTCCTTTCCAGTCTGTATTTTTATCAAAAGCTAATTTCTTCTGTCACTAATAAACTCACAGCTTCATTTTGTTTTTCTGATGCGTTAGCTCCTCAAAGGGCCGTACTGAGATAGAACCCATGAGCAAAACCCCATGAGAACCTTTCTAGCTGATTACAAAGTAATCACTTCTGGAAGAGAAAACCCATTTTCCAATTTTTTGGTTCTTGGTTCTTTATCTCTTTTTTTCCCCTAACTGTCCCCATTTTAAAAAAGAAATACCTGTTTATATGTGCATGTGCTTCTTTATTTTGTTTTTTGAATCTCTAAAACTTTTCTGTGGTTTTTTTTCATTGTTTTTGTCACTTCTGACAAAAGATTTTTAATAGCTATTAAATTATTTCTAAACAACCTCAGCCTTTTAGCTTTTTATCTAATGAACCCCAATGTCTGGATCGCTTTTCCTCCAGATCTATAGTTGTCAGAAGTGTGTAATTGACCATAGAGCTTTAAATGCAATAATGAAAAATTCAACGTAGGTTGTATTTTACCTGGAAACTGATTTCATTGAAATATAATTATTCCTTTAAAAGGCTGACACTTTAAAAAGCATTTTAAAAATTTAAGATTCTTAGATAAAAATATTAAAATCTCAGCCCAGGATTAAAGGCATATTATCAGTGTTGTCATTATCATCATCATCTTGTTGTACTTTACTCGGGAGAGGTTCACCTTTCTAATTTTAACTAAAAGATTTAATAATAGTTGAAAATTGTTGAGCCCATAGTCAGATCCAAGTATTGTTCTAAGCATTTAATATATATGAATTCATGCATATTTCCCAGCACCTGAGTTATATAGGGCACTACTGTCGCCTGCACTGGGGACACTGGAGCACAAAAGGACATAGGACACAAAAACACAGAGAGGCTCAGGCATCTGCTGGAGGGAAACCTGGGCTGAGTGCCTGTACTGTGTGCTCAGGCTATCTCTGCTTTTGAAGTTTTTTCTTTTCCTTTTTTTTTTTTTTTTTTTTTCCTTTTTAGCGGTACCGGGGATTGAACTCATGACTGCTTTACAAGGCAGGCGCTTATGCCGCTGAACTAAATTCCCAGCCCCTTTTTTCCATTTTTTGGATATGAAGAGAAGGAGAAAGTTGGACCAATTTTCTATAATACAGATCAGCCTTATTAACTAGACAAGCAAGTTTCTACATTTGTATTGCTTATAGAAATATTAGCTATAAAAAGGACCCCTCTTCCCAGTGGATAAAGGCACAAACCTAGTAGAAATATTAAAAGTCAAAAATAGGTATTCTTAAAAAAAAAAAAAATAGGTATTCTTGAAGCTGGAGATTCAGCTCAGTGGTGTAAGCACCTGCCTGGCAAGCGGGAGGTCATGAATCTGATCTCCCATACCCCCCAAAAAAAGAGGTATTCTTTTTGTCTTTCTTAGTGGTACTGGAATTAAACTCAGATCTTTTGCACTGAGCTGTATTGCCAGCCTTTTTTATTTTATTTCATGACATAATCTCATTAAGTTACTAAGTTGTCCATGCTATGCTTGAACTTGGTGATCCTCTGGCCTCAAGTACTTGGAATATTCTTGATCAGACTGTGGACCTTTTTTTTTTTTTTTTTTTTAATTTAAAGAAAAGGAAACAAAATGCATGGAGATAAAAAAAAAGGGTAGAAATAATACAAAATTACAGAAAAACAAACGGTAAGAAATCGCTGGTTGATAAGTGACATATTGTCATCTTAGAAATAGCTGTTCAGGTTACAAAATCAAAGCATTTAAAATGACATTCAAAAAGTGACACTGCAAACAGTTCTGCTCAGTGATCAAACAAAAACTCAGTAATATGGTTATCAGTCCTACACACTTGTTTTACATCTCAAAGAGGGTAAGATTAAACATATCAAAACAGTTAAAAAAACAATTTAAAGAAATATAGATTTCAAAGCAAGTCCACTGGAGATCCCCACTGTCTATCTAACTGTCTCCAGTTTCCTACAAATAGTTGTCCCCATCTTCACCCACATTATATACATATTGCACATGTGGACCTTTTCTCAATAGTAACTTGTATATGCAGAGTCCTTTCAGTTAGCGACCCTGTCATATTCAACAAGTGACATCCACAGTGTCAGGGAAGCCACAGAGGAGCACAACGTATCTCAAGAGGAGCCTGGCCTGGCTGGGCACCACTTGTGTTTGCTGCACTGCTGTGGGCTGAAGCTCCCTCTCTGGCCACAAGGACTTACCAGGGCAGTAAGGAAATGTAGCAGTGAGATAGCAAGCAGCTAGCTGTTCATCATAGTGTCTACTGATAGATAACACTTTGCAAATAACATTGACGAAATGGCTTTGCTTATAATTGGGATGCCTTAGAGTATTTTTAAAGTTTATAGGTGTATAGAAACATTAGGTACCTCAGTGACTTTTTAGAGATCTGGGAAAGGTAAGTTTGTATCCACAAATGTGCTGTCATTTTTAATCTTTTATAAGTACATATGTTTTAAATCTTATTATTTTAATTTTAGGGCCCTTTAAAAGGACGCAGAGTTGAAGGAATTCAATATGAAGACATTTCTAAACTTGCCTAAGTTGGAAAATTTGTTAACGCATTAAAATCCTAAAACATCACATTGGTGTTTGCTAAAAGTATTATGAGACTCTACTGTGTTAGAGTATGTCTTTGTATAAAACAAATAGACTTATTTAGATATTATTGTACAGGTATTTAAATGTATAGAAAGTTCTAATTATGTGTTCTAAAGTATCAATTTTGACCTTGTTTAATACTGTATAATATGAAGTGTTTCTTTGATTTTTTTATCTTCATTAAAAATATTGTAAAATGTTTTGTATAAGACAATGTAGAATTCTGTAATTGGAGGAAATTTTCATGTACTCTAAAATTTATATTTGCAGTAGTAGAATAGTAATGTTGAACTGTAATACACATATCATTAAAATTTTAAAAGCCTATGCTATAATAGCACCTTTATTATGATATAATTCACACACCATACAATTTATTCATTTAGAATGTACAATTCATTGATTTCTAGTATATTTACAGAGATGTATAACCATTTTTACTATTTAATTTTTGAGTGTATATTTTGTCACTCCCAAAACAAACCCTACACACATTCAATCACTGTTGTCACCCCATGCCCATTGCTGGCAGTGAATTGTTTTGTTTTGTTCGTGATACTGGAAATTGAATCTGGGGCCTCGCTTTCCAGGCAGGTAATGTGCAGCTGAGCTACATCCCTAGCCCAAGGCAATGATTGATAGCCTTTCTATCTCTTTAGATTTGCCTGTTCTAAACATTTTGAATAAATGGAGTAAGCTGTGGGGTTTTATTTATTTATTTTTACAATGGGTATCTTTACACTTAGCCTAATGTTTGCAAGACTCATCCACATCATAACGTGTGGCTATACCACATTTTGCTTGTCTACTCATTGGTTGATGGACTTGTTGGACACTACTATGACGTTTGTTTATGAGACTTTCCGAGGACATATACTTTGAATTCCCAGTGGTAGAATTGCAGTCTCACTATGAGTTATACCATATTTAATATTTTGAGGAACTTCCAGTTTTACATAGTACTTATATCACGTTAGCAATGTTTGAACTGTATATTGTTAAACAAATACGGAACATGTTTTGAGATACAAAAGATTGGAAACCTACCTCATACTTCTTTATACCTCTCCCTACGTGCATGTGCACACACAAGAAATTTGCAGTGTGATGAACTGAAAAATAAACAGATGCAGCGGGATGTAAATGTGAATCAGCTGTTTTCTGAGCCTGTGGTTTCTCTGTTAGCACCATTCTCAGGCATTCTTAAAAGAGCAGGATGACCTGGAACATCTCCAGGTTTATACCTTAACCTTTTAGCAGCACCAGTGAAAAGAGACTATCTTCAGTAATGCTTCAAACAGAAGGCCTAGAATTGAGTCTTATTGGACCATACCTGCACAAATCACTCTAAAGAAAAGGAAGGATTCGCTGCCTGACCAAAGAGGTTGCATGTCACCTTCAGGCCGTCTGGCTTGGACTGAGTGGAGGAGGGCTGATAACTGCTATATCCTTCCAAGACAACTTGACAGTGTGGAACCATCGAGTACAGCTGAGCCTCATAGTTGGGCACACTTTAGTTTGAACGTTGAGTGTTGTGCTCATTAGGTATATAAACTTAAAAAGCTAATGCCCTTGAGTTGCATTAATTTTTGTATATTGTCAAAATTAATGTGTCCTATATGATTGATATGAGAATTGCAGAAAGTGCATGAATTTCTTAAAAAAATTTTTTATCCTGGGAATTGAACTCAGGACCTTGGACTTGCCAGGCAGGTGCTTATGCCACTGAACTATATTCCCAACCAATACATAAATTTAAAAGAAAAGAAAATAACATATAAATTACATAAAGCTTGGCATGTAGTAGGTGTTCCATTAACATCAGTGAGTAATACTGTCAATGAATGAAGCCAAGTATTTGAAGCACATGTCAGTGTAAGTCTGGTGTGAAGAATTTCAATAAGGAGAAGACTTCTTGGTAATAGTGAGATAAATAAAATGTGACAAATTACATGTACTTCCCAAAGTCAGTGGTTTTCTTCATAGCAAAATGATTCATTCCACTTCTCACAAGTAATTCTCTTTTTCCAGCATCTACTTGAAATGATCTCAGAACGAAATAAAATAGTATGCATCAGGTTAAATTTAATTTAAAATATCTGATGCACAGAAATGTGATTCTGGACTATAGAACTTTCTTTTTCTCATAGGTTCTTAGAGGTGTTGAGCAGAATGAGTGCAGACACCTAAAATTAGGTCCTAATGACTTCTTCATGAAGCATCTAAACTTTCCCTTTTCTGTTATAAAAACTAGACTTTTTAGAGTAGTGTCTGGACTGTGGCACATGTATGATATCACATCCGATGTAGTTGTGAACACAGTGCAATATTTTGACTGCCCTGAAAGTCTCATGCTCTGCCCATTGTTCCCTCCTGACCCCACCTGCGTCCCCAATCTTTTCACACTCTCCATTGCTTTGGCTTTTCCAGAACATTGTATGTTTGCATTGTACAGTGTGTAGCCTTTTTAAATTAACTCTTTTGACACAATAATGAGCATTTAAAGTTCTCTTTGTCTTTTCGTGGATTGATAGCTCTTTCAGACAATGGAATACTATTCTTTTTAATGTTGAATAGTATTCCATTGTCTGAATGTTTCATAGTTTATCCATGTAAATTCTGAAGGACACTTCGGTTGCTTCCAAGTTACTGGCAGTTAAGAATGAAGCTGTTATAAACATCCTGTGTACAAACTGTTGTGCAAATACAAAGCTCAGCTCATTTGAGTAAATATCAATGATTCTAATTGTTAGATTATAAGAGTCTGTTTCCTTTTGCAAGAGACCACCTAACTGTCTTCAGAAGTGGTGGTACTGCTTTGCATCTCCATCAGGAATAAATGGAGAGTTCTTGCTGCACATCCTTGCCAGCACGTGGCGATGTTAGTATTCTGGAGTTTGGCTGTTGTGTGTGTAATTGTGTCTCATTGTTTTATTTTGCAGGCTCCTAATAGTATCTGGCACTGCACATCATGTGCTGCTTGTTTGCCATCTGTTTGTCTTTGGCAAAGTGTCTTATCAGTTCTTTTGCCCATTTTTTAATTGGGTTGGTCATTTTCCTGTTGTTGAATTTTGAAAGACTTTTATAACAGTCTTATCAGATGCATCTTTCATAAATTTTTTTTTCTGTGCTGGCTTGTCCTCATTTTTTTTTTTTTTTTTTGTCTTTTTCGTTTTTGTTGGTACCAGGGATAGAACTCACGAGCGCACACTTGCAAAAAAGGCGCTTATGCCACTGAGCTAAATCCCCAGCCCCCTTGTCCTCATTTTAAAAAAGCTATTCTTGGACCAGGGATATAGCTCAGGAGCACAAGCACCTGCCTGGCAAGCACAAGGTGCTGAGTTTAATTCTTGGTACCAAAACAAACAAAACACCTATTTTTATCAGTGTGCTTAAATTCTTACCAAATTATTAGCATTGCTATTCTGCTAGTCTAAATTCCCTGAATTTTCATTTTTGTAATGCCGTTAAGTCCTGTTGACTTATTTGCTGATTATTCTCTTTGTCTTCTGGCATCTAATTCCAAGCACCTATCAAATTTTGTGGCATAATACACTATATTAATTCAGTAAACATTTAAACTAGCACTTCTAGTAGGTAAGCTACTGCACTAGATGGGAGGTATGAGAGTGAGAAGCAGGTATAGACCCACATGCATAAATTGAACACGTGGTGACAGGTAAGTAAAATGATAACCGAGAAATTTGATAGTCTGGGACTACTAATTAAAAATGAGCCCTGACTTAGCTGAAGCTAAGTCTTAACTGATACCAGTGTATATCTCAATTCCTACCGTGGTAAAATAGAAGTGCAGAGAGGTTTTTTTAAGAGTAAAACAAAAGAACAGAACAAAGCAAATCAGAACAGAACAATTCAACAACACAACACTTCACAAGACAACCGGACATCAACAGTAGCTACCATAATGTCTCTCCAAAATAGTTCAGCATACCTTTACACACAATAATAGCAAACATAACAAAAGAATATAAATCCATTCAAAAGAATCAAAGCATTACAGGACTTCAGGAAATGAACAGTGGCTACTATAATATCTCATTTTCCTCAAAAAAATTGTCTATAAAACAACAGGATAGAGCCAACAAAAGCATGGTAAGACTCAAAACAAGGTAGTAAATCAGCAATGGCTACCATAATGTCTTGTTTTCTTCAAAATAGCTGTTGATACCATTACACATAATATCAAGCAAAATAAAATCAAACTAGTGAATGAAAGCATTATAAGTTTTAAGGCAATATAATAGGAAACAGATTACCATAATATATCCCATTGTATTCAAAATGGCTGCCCCTACCATCTGACAGCATACAATCTAACAAGACAGAACAAAGCCAAACTTTAACAAAATTGTGTAAACAATACAAGAGTTCAAGATAAGACTAAGAAATTGACAGTAATTTCCACCTTTCCCTCGTAGGTGTTTCCTCCCCTTTGCTTTTACATTAACTATTTTGCTTTTGCATCCCATTAACTCCTATTTCTTATGCTAGGTATCACACATATGAGTTTGAACTGTTTTGGCTATGAACATGATTTCCAGTTGTGTACATTTATCTACAGGAGCCTTGAGAGTATTCTATTTTATAGCTGGGTAGCTTTCCACTACATGAAAATACCATATCTTTCTTATCCATTCTGCAGTTGATGGGCAAGTTACTCTTGCTTTTTTTTTTTTTTTTTTTGGTCTATCATATGAAACAACTGTTTTCTCTCCTTCAGTTTGCAGCCTATGAATTCCCTTTCCAGTTAAATGTTTTTTTTTTTTGTATACAGTATATTGATGGATCTTGTTGATTCACTCTCCCTGTGTTTCTTTTTATTGCTGACCTGAGGCCATCTACATTAATGGTTATAACTAGCATACATTGGTTTGTCTCTGCCCTGCTATCCTCCTGTTGTTGGCCCTCCACTTTTCCCATTCATTCAATTGCCTGTCTTATTTGTTGATCCTCCTCTGCTGCTGTTCCTGGAATGATGGCCATCTTTATCTCTCACTAGAATATTCTTTTTTTTTTTTTTTTTTTTTTTGTCTTTTTCATTTTTATCGGTACCGCGGATCGAACTCACGACTGCCTGCTTGCAAGGCAGGCGCTTATGCCACTGAGCTAAATCCCCAGCCTCCTTCAGTTCTTGAGCAGAGAAGCATCTTACTTTTCCATCAATTTTGGAAGGTAGTTTTGCTGGGTAGGTCAATCTGGGTTGGAAGTTGTTTTCTTTCAGAGTTTGAAACACTTCACTCCAAACTCTTCTTGACTTGATGGTTTGTGTTGCTAAGTCTCCTGTGATTCTGATTGGTTTTTCTTTATAAGTGATCTGTCCCTTTTCTCCAACAGCTTTTAATATTCTGTTCTTGTGCTGAATTTCTGGGATCTTGATTATTATATGTGTGGGTGTAGATTTACTTTGGTTATGGCTAGTTGGGGTCCTATATGCCTCACTTATCTGCATACCAGACCCATTTCCCATGTTTGGGAAGTTTTCTTCTATTACTTCTGTGAATATCCTTTTAATTTCATTTGTGTTGACCCCTGTTTCTTCATTGATATCTGTCACGCTTAAATTATGCATCATAATTGATAATGATGCATAATTTGCATCATCTTGCAACTGTTGAGTTATTTCCTGAGTCCATGTTATTTTATTTATTTATTTATTTATTTATTTTATTTTTTTTTTTTTTTGAGATCTCTCCTTTCACGATCACTAGCTGCAAACCTGTCTTCAAGCTCTGGAAGTCTATCTTCAGTCTCTTTTAAGCAGTTTTGCCAGCTTTTGATTGAATTTTTAATTTCCTGCATCTCTCTTTGAACTTGTTTCATGCATTGTAATTCCTTTCTACATTCATTCCAAGTTTCCTTCATTTTCCTCTGCTCCTCTTTTTTGTCTGTGTCTTCTTTAGGCCTGCTGAACAATTCTCTCAGTATGTTTGTGATTTGTTCTTTTACCTGAGACATAATTTCTGATTTAACTGCTTTTACAATCTCATGAAGCTGTTTCCTTACTTCAGTTGCTATCCTCTCAGAAATTTCAGGTGTGTGACTTCCATTTTCTTCCATAACGGTGTCTCCCAGACTTACTCTGTGTGGGCTAGAGGTCTGAGTTTGCCTCTTGCTCCTTTGTCTTGACATTCTCCTGGGTTCCTCCCAACAAGCTGGTTTTGGGATCCCAGGCACTTCCCACGCTGGCTGCCCCTAGGCAGTATAGGGGTTGAGACAGGCATCTGGGTTCCTCTAATTCCAGATTTACAGGTAGCAGGGTGTGGAGCGGGCTTCTCCAGAGCTATGCAGCTACACTGGGGCTTCTCTGATGATTAGGGGTGCATGTTGGTGGGGCTGCTTCTCTCAGCCTGTGTGTCTACGCTGGGGCTCCCATGATGGTGGCAGACACACAGGGGTGTGTTTGTCTGATTCTGTTAGTGGGTGATGGCTGCCTGAGGGAACCAAGGGCCTCCAATGGGGCACTACAGCCCATGCTGGGGTGTGGAGATCTGGCTCTCTCTGCCCATGCTGGGTGCCACTTCTGTCTATGGGTTCATTGCTAGAGGCTCCCATTGTCTGAGGAATGACCATACATCACTGGGCATTTGAGAAAGGATAAAGGCAGCACAAAGCTAGCATGAGCAAAGCATCAGGTGACTACCTCTGGAGGAGACCTGCTTGTCCATAGGCTTCTGGTCCCTCCAGATCCAGAGTTGCACTGTGCAGAAGTGGAGTTAGGAACTACAATGCCCCCTCTATGAACAGCTCTATTTTACAGTCCTCCCCACACCTCAGGAGAAGGATGAGACAGCAAACGTGGCAGCTCCCATACCCATGCTAGGCAGCACCCCAGCTCAGCAGACAGAGACCGAGACCCAACCCAGAATTGCAGAATTAGAATATGAGTCAACCCTTGTTGGGGGCCACAAGTTATAACTGGGTCTAGGAGATGTCCAAAGCTGTCCATTTCCTGCCCTTTGAGCCACATGAGAATGCAGTAACTCCTTGCTGTCTTTTGGTCACAGCTGGAAGCCTAAGGCTAATGACTGCTGTGGTGTTCCCAGGCAAGATAACCTGCCCGGCAGGATAAAGCCCTGAGGAAACCAATTTCCTTATTGGCCCTTTGTGTCCCCTTTTCCATGCAAGAACACTTTGTTCTTACAGTAATTGCCATTACTGTTCCTGGAAATACCCACTGCCTTTCACCCAGTGTCCTCATTCAGATGTAATGAATAAATACCAAGATTCTGGGTGCCTTGCAAACTTTTGTTCCCCCACAAATAACTGGTCATCTCAGATTCCCCTGCTGCACCCCTGTTTTGTCTTTTGCTGTTTTTCCTGCCGTGTGCCATAACTCCAAGCAGGAGGCTGGGGAGTCACTCAAAGGTCCTGATAATGCACCATGGAAAGAGTGTCCTAGAAGCTTTGACGGCACACTAATCAGTAGGTTGACTGAATAACCCTATAAATATTATTTATATGTTTATTAATGTGAAAAGTGTTAAGAAAAAAGTCATTCTAAGATTCTGTTTGTTTGTTTGTTTGTTTGTTTAGGCAGGGTTTCATTATGTAGTTCAGGCTAATCTGGAACTCACTATGAAGCCCAGGCTGGCCTGAAACTCATGGCAATCCTCCTGCGTCAGCCCAGTGGTAGGGCTACAGGCATATGCTACCATGCTTCGCCATTATAAGTTCTTTTGGCATAAAGGCACTATATGTTAACTTTTTTTTTTTTCTTTTTGTGGTGCTGGTTATTGAATCCAGGGCCTTGTGCATACAAAGCAAGAATTCTACCACTGAGCCACATCCTCAGCCTCTAAAAGCACTGTATGTTTCTAGACGGCCATGTCATTTCTTTAGAGTCACTTGTATCTCATCCATTTGGATAAAGCTAGAGAAAAGATGCTACTTGATGATTCTTAAGGGATCCTTTAGGGCACGCAGAGTGACACATTAAAATAACACCAGTCCTTACTGAAATAATTTCTAGTCCTTAATTAACTTGAGATGTTAAAATGAGATGATTCTTGGCTGGGGGTTCTTGGCTCAGCAGTGTAAGCATCTGCCTGGCAAATGGAAAGTCATGAGTTCAATCCTCGGTACCAAAAAAAAAAAAAAAAAAAAAAAGAAAGAAAAAGATGATTCTTAGTACTGTGCATTTCATTATTTCTTTGGATTGACAGTTTTCAACCCTCCAAAAAACTTGTCTAATTTTCATTAATTCAAAAGCACAGTGACTTAAAACTAATTTAAAAACAAACTTGGACCAAGATATGAGCTGAGCCAAGAGTCTGTTTTTTTCTCAAACATAAAGCTTACACTTTCCTGACAGTAAAACATATATGTCTAATTGGTTTAATGATGACTGTGTGGTTGATGTTGAAGAAAGCTTTGAACACAGGTATTTAAGTCTGAAAGGTGGATAGTGTATCTTATAATACTAGCCCCTTAATAGTAGAATACTACTGTTCTAGGAGTTCCCAGTAAACAAAGCAAATGGCTGTATATCTAAAAATTAATAGGGTACATTAAAACAAAAAAAAACTCTAGTTAAGTCCTCATTTTGAAATTGAAAACGATTCAGTGTTACTGATTTTAGTTTCTATTTAAATTGAGATTCTTTATTGTATTAGTAAGATAGAAGTCTGCCCTACCTTAGCATGTTGCTTTTACAATTTGGAAGATTTTATTTATTTTATATTTTGGTGCTCTGGGTTAGACCAAGGATCTTGTGTCTACTAAGTACACACTTTGCCACTGAGCTATGCCCTAGCCAAACCTGGAGAGTTAAAAATATCCTAATGAAGAAATATACAGTTTTGTTGTATAGCTTTACTAAGTTATGATTGAAATTAAATCCTAATAATTTGTACAAAACTGTTGATCCACCATCAGTTGTTTGTCAGGTACTCCAAAGAATAAATAAGCATACTCAGGTCACTCTCAGGAATTTTTCTTCATTGCTAAGGGCCCTGTTCTTTCAGAACCTAATCAAGAGGTAGCCAAGGCAAGGTGTTCCTTTCCAAATAGTCCTATTAATTTGGTGCCTTTGTTTGAAATCTAAAAGTGATTATTCATTTAAAGTTCAAAATTAATTAATATAGACAAAACATGTTTCTGGTATCAACAGGGTCCATGTGAACAATTACCATTTTTCCAGGCAATAACTTTCAAGATGTCAACCATTTTAAAAATGGTTTGATAATTTGAATTACATGTACAGATGTGATTTTAAATCTAATTTTGTAGAACTCTGTTATCCAATATCTTGCATAGATTTTCATTATTATTTTTATACTCCCTGAGCAACACATAAAATACTAGAAATCCAACTATAGTTAAAAAACTAATGGTAGCTATTTTGAAGTGAAGTTTTTACCAAGTAATAGAATTAATTATAAGAACCCATTTTGAAGTTTGTATTGAATATATTAGCATTTTAAGATTAATATTTTTGGGGCTGGGGATTTAGCTCAGAGGCATAAGCACCTGCCTTGCAAGCAAGCGGTCATGAGTTCGATCCCCGGTACTGATAAAAAGGAAAAAGACAAAAAAAAAAAAAAAATTAGATTAATATTTTTAAAATAGAAAATAAAAGATACATTGAATTTTGAAAAATGTGTCACAGTTGGCCATTTTCATAGAATATAATGGAAAAAGTTGTGCCATTTACCTCTTTAGCACTGCAATTATCTTTAGGTTATAGAAATAATCACCTTTCTTTAATACTTTAAATCTAAAGAAACTCACTTTTTAAATATGGGTTGAATGTGTGCAAGAGTTTTACATGCGTGTTAAAATGAAAAATGAATTTTATCAAATTATGGAAAAGTTGCATCAAAATATACTTTTAAATTTTTTTAGGGACAGTCTCACCAATACGACTTTTGAAAATGAACTTATTTTAGGAATTGAAATTGTTAAGGAAAACTGAACAAAAGAATGAATTATAGGCCGGGCGTGGTGGCTCAAGCCTGTAATCCCAGCACTTGGGAGGCTGGGGCAGGAGGATCACTGGGAGTTCAAGACCTGCCTGGGCTACAAAGTGAGTTCAAGGTCAGCCTCAACTGCATAGAGACCCTGTCTCAAAAAGAATGAATTATAAACTTGCACCTTACCAGTCACTGTCTATACTAATAAAGACTTAATAGTTACAATTTTTATTTTAAATTTGTAGCTTATTTATACTGCTTTATAAACATCATAAGCTTTTCATTAGGACTAATTTACTACTTTTTTTTTTGAAGTGAGGTCTAATATAAGGTTTAGAATGCAAACAGTGTTTGTTGTGGCTTGAATCTAAAACTCCCCCAGCAGGCTGATATGTTCGGAGAGAGTTTGGGAAGGTGATTGGCCCATGAGTCCTTTGACTTGATCAGTAGACCAGTTGAAATTTATTATGGATTCACAATTTGATGGCATTTTTGGGAGATGACAGAAAATTAAGTAATGGGTCCTACCTGGAGGGAGTGGGCTATGGAGACATGACCCTGGGGACTACTTTTTGTCCCAAGTTCCTCCCACTCTGGCTGTCCATCTTTGTGTCCTGGCTGCAGTGTGGTGAACAGCTTTGCTCTGCCATGATGTTTCTGTTTCACCACACCCCGAAAGCAATGAGACCTGCTGATCATGGACTGAACCCTCAAATCATAAGCCTTTCTTTCTTTAATTTGTTATTCTCAGGTATGGTATATTGTCACAATGAGGGAAGCTAAAATAATTACTCTTATAAACCCTTTGAATTCTACATGGAGTGCTAAGGAACATTATGTTATGTGATTGACAGCTGGAGGGGGTTCTAGAGAATGTAGCGCTATGATTTTCTTTGTCATTTAACAATCACAATACTATACAATTAGCCATTGGAGGTAGCATTCTGAGCCATTTTAAATGTGTACAGAGCTGGAGCAACAGAAACTCCAGGGAGATCATCAAATAATCTCAGAGACAAGAATTTAGGTGATTGTCATTTCATAAGCAGATGCCTGCCCAATTGTATTACATCTTATATGGGAAATGTGTGAACAGAAAGTGGTTGTTCAACTAAGCCTTCTGATGATTATGTCAGTATGACTGGGCAATGTCCAGATAGTTCATCAAACATTACTCTAAACATTTCTAAGAGGGTATTTTTGTGTGAGGTTAACATTTAAATGGGTAGAGTTAAGTAAAACAGATTCTCCACCTTAATATGGCAGGCCTTACCCAAAGTTGAAGACATGAATAGAACAAACAGATGACTCTCTCCCAAGTAAGAGAGTCCTCAGCAGAGTGCCCTCAGACTTCATCTGCAATATTGGTTTTACTACCTGAGACCTTTCAACTGGAACATCAGATTTTTCAGCTCTGTGATACTATTGGCTCACTCTGTTGATTTTATTTCCCTGGCCAACTGTGACTAATCCAGACCTCATGAATTAAAAAAAAACACCTCAAGAGCCAACATTATGAAGGGATTCTTAGCCACGTGTGTTGGACCATCTCAAGTACCTCAGCAAAGTTAGCTCTACAGAAAATGACAGGATAACAGTGTAAGTCTCTACAGAGCAACTAGGAGCAATAACCTCCCTCATTCATTTTCATGTTCCATGTAACCTTCTCATAACTGAACTTTCCTATGTAACTAACTAAAAAAAAGTGCTCAATCTGCAAGGTTGAGGACCCCCAATTCAACAATAGTGAAATCATTATGGTAAATGCCACATATAGATCTCTGCCTTGATGCCAGCTTCCATTGTCAAAGCTGCTCTCCCTTGAATCACCTTAACACTCTTTAGCCTCTGAAAAATGCAACAAAATCTTAACATTTCTTTGCAAAGTATTTATTTTCTTCAGATGTATTAACATACTTTCTCAATTACTATTGGTTGGGTTTTTAAAAAATTATTCATACTGAGGAAGGACTACAAAAGTTATAGAGGAAAAAAGTATGCATTTATACAAAGAATTTCCAAAACTATAAACCTTTAAAGTTGAGGAAGCTGTAGAGCTGAGGCACGAAGTAGTCCTTATAATATCCATCGATGAAGCCTTTTCCACTGTTGTGCACAAACCAGCAGGGAACATCTGTTCCAAACACAATGTCTGTCCTGTAGTCTTTCTGTAAGCCTCTGCAAGGAAAATGGTATGTGTGGTCAAGGAACAGGTGTGCCTCTCCTGGTCGAGTTGCCCTCTTCCCAGCCCCTACCCACCCTACTCAAATTGTATGAAGTGTCAGAATCTAAGATTGGTGTTGAAATGTCAGAGTCTGGAAGTTAGTGTTGAAAGACAGAAAATAAGAATTATCTATTTAGATAATTCAAATGACCTGCACAAAAGTTGAATCCAATGGATCTTTCCGACAAGGTAAAAAGCAGCAAATTGGCTGGTCCGATGGCAGTGGGTTATCAGAACTTATTAACATTAGTGTCACTAAAGTTGGTATACCACCCCCCCACTGCTAAATTTGACTGGCTAAAAAAAAAAAAAAAAAACAAAAAACAAAACAGCAAATTAATGCAAGTGGGAAGAAGGCAGAAATCAATTGCTGGGTGTGGTGGCGCATGCCTGTAACCCCAGCACTTGGGAGGCTGAGACAGGAGGATCATTGAGAGTTTGAGAGCAGCCTGGGCTACAAAGTGAGCTCAAGGCCAGCCTGAACTGCGTGGTGAGACCTTGTCTCAAAAAGACAAAAACAAAAAGTAGAAATCAAACTCCAAAGTATTGCAGGCTGATCTCATTCTTCTCCTGGAGATAACCTCTTATACTCATTTTATGAATGAGTGTTCTATTTAAAGGTGATGACAACTATGAGCAAATTCATGTCTTCCACTTGCAGGGCAAAGAAGCAAATGATTTGTAAAGGCACATGGCATATTGCCATAAATAAGCCATAAAATACATAGTTGCTGAACCATGGGTTAGCTCTGTTTCAGCTATGCATCATGAGGTGCTTGGAATGGATGACATGGAGACCCAACAGGTATATTTTGTCATATAATAGACGTTCTTTCACCAAGCTCATATAGCTGATTACTAACGGGTGCTCACTATTTCATCATCATGCTTCCTGATGCCCATTGGTAAACCACTGCTCTCTATCCTATAGACCAATACCAGCTTGGTGGTGCATTAAAAATTCAGCGGTTTTAGTTCACAAATCTATTTTTTGGTAGTGATACTTATTGTAACTTTATGGTTATTGTAATATGAGTTCATTAAGCACATGACATATGTAATCAGAAAGTTGTATCTAAGAAAGCAATGTTGACTGCATTATAAAAATTCTTAAAAGATGAAAATTGATTTAAAATGATATTGAATTAGGCATGACTGAGACAACTGGAAAAGACTATAAAGATATATGAGAAGTTTGCACTCAAACTGTTTTACAAGTGTATACGTTCTCACTTCAGGATGAAGCATATGGATATGATCTGTGTAAGAAAAGCTACACAAAAATGCACTCAGAATCCACATTCAACAAGAAAGCTTTCCATAAAAATACACATTCGTAAAATCATACCACTTGTATGATTCATAGGTATTTTTATGATTTCCTCCTTTGGACAGCTGTTTGTTTAGACATAGAAGACTTATATGTTCAAAGTTGGTTTTTATTTTTTTTTGGTACCGGGGATCGAATTCACGACCGCCTGCTTGCAAGGCAGGTGCTTATGCCGCTGAGCTAAATCCCCAGCCCCCAAAGTTGGGTTTTTGGAAGATGATTAAACCATAGAGGCCCTTCAGGAGGTGGGGACTGGTAGATAGATGCGCATCAGCAGGGGGCAGCTTTTGGAGGGCTGATCTCCATCCCATCTCCTCCCTTCTCTCTGCTTCCTGGCTGCCATGAGGTGAGCAGCCTTATTTCCCCATCCCCTTTCTGCCAACCATGGACTGGAACCCAAAACTATGAGCCAAATTTAACCTCTCATCCCTTAATTGTGCATGTCAAAAAGACAAAAAAAAAAAGAAAAAGAAAATTGTGCATGTCGGCTATTTTGTCCCAATGATAGTAAAATAACCAATGCAACAATTTTTTCAATTATCTAATTTATGACCATAGGACTTCTAATGCCTGAAGATGAGAATAATAAATAGATCAGTAAGTCTTGGCATTTCACGATGCACACTCACAGACATTATTGACAAGTAAGATGGGCTATCTGAAATGTCTTTGTGCAAATGTTATATATGTATCTATTGTTGCACTGTTGTGTTTGACAGAAGCAGAGCTTACAACTGCTTTTAAACTCTTTTATTTCCCTTTATGAGTCTAGTCCTCCAGGAACCCTTTTGGTCATACTGTCTTACTTATCTCAGGCCTACCTGGTGACAAGCAGCTTCTGTCCTTTCACTTCCAGGATTGCCTCTGGCTTCTTGGGATCTTTTCCTGGTCTCTCATTGGAGATGAGTATCTTTGGTTCATGCATGAACTGTCCTAGTGAAGCAAAACCCAAACATATACGTGTGACTCAAGCTAAAATAAAAGAGAGGGCCATCAGTGGTGACATGTTGACTCTCTCTCCAGAATTTCCAGCTTAAAAAGATACATGGAAAGGTAAAAAGAGAATCAGTGGGAAGGAGTTCTTCCTGGGAGCTAATCTCTCACAGTCTGTCCACTGGACCATCAGTACAGTGGCTGCCCATCTGATGGCATCGGAGTGAGATCCACACTGGTAAGCACAGCTCAAATCATAGGAATAGGTTTGTTTGTGGTGTCATATACTTACATTTCAATTCTTCTTAAAATTCTACGAACATCTCACTGCAGTTAAAGAAAATCTTTAGCATTAAACTTAAAATGGTTCTGTCCCTTCTTTGAATGCTGAGATGCCAAACCTGGACACCTTTGCATTCCAGAGTCACCACACTGCTCCACAGTCACAACTGCCACCTACCCAACTTCCACCCATTGAAACAACCACCCAAGTCATTGAAGAGCTAGAGTGGCTCTGCATGTGCCAGATGGCAGACAGACACTTTACCTAGTAGTCCATGTGTCTTAGGTGAGAACTTATTTGTGGGAGGAATGTAGATCCCCAGAAAGTCCACGTTGACTGGATGCTTCTTCCAAACACGATGCAGCAGAATGGAAAAGGACATGTCTTTATCCAGGGTGACAGTCATAGCTTTTTCCTTTTTTATGGAGACAAGCACCCTAGTATGAAAGACAACCAGGAACTGAAGGATTTCAGAGCAGATGTTTCAGCAAGTCATCCTTCTCACCCCTGCTTGGAAAGGCTCATTCCTCCTAGCACAATTATACTAGTTTCCTAAGAGCTTGACAGTGTTTTTGCTCTGGGGTGTTATTTTAACTCCTGGCTCTAAAATTCTGTCAACTGACATGTTTGTAGATCAACAGTTAACAGATACTATTTGGGAGCTTACTCTGCTTAAGATACAAAAGTAAGGGCCTGGGGATTTAGCTCAGCGGCATAAATGCCTGCCTTGCAAGCAGGCAGTCATGAATTAGATCCCTGGTACCAATTTAAAAAAAAAAGACACAAAAGTAAGTATATAAACATTCTCTCTGACACACAGCCTGCTACGGATTTCAGCAGTGCTCACTTACTGCATGTCATGCATGAGGTAGGCACACTGGTGACCCCACACATGGTCGGTGTGCCACAGTAGTGTACCAAGTAAGAACAATTTTCTAGAACATCAATTAACTTTCTTTCTTTCTTTCTTTCTTTCTTTCTTTCTTTCTTTCTTTTCTTTCTTTCTTTCTCCTTTTTTCTTGTTGATGATTCTGGGGATTGAACCCAGGGCCTTATCACTGAGTTACATGCCCAGCTTTCTTTTATTTTGAGACAGAGTCTCACTAAGTCACTCAATTTCTTAGGCTGGGCTCAAATTTGGCCATCCTCCAGCCTGAGCCTCCAGAGTGCTGGGATTGCAGATATCCACCACCACATCAGACTTCCTTATATTTAAAACGGTTACTTTGAGTTCTGTGTTAATGTGGCTGGAGACTGGATTTATTTGTGCAGGCCTGTGTGAAGGACAGGGCCCAACTCAAACGACACAGTACTTGCCTGGAGTTCACAGTGCGAGCCGTATCAGACCAGGACAGAGTAGAAATATGTGAACCATGGCTTAGAGTAATGTTCTCAGTGCTGACTTCTATTTTCATGTCTTCACTTTGGAAATAAAATCCCAGTTTTCCAAAATAGGTGCTTAGTTTTCCATCTTGAGGCTTCTTGGCACCAATAAGCTGACCATTGATTGAAATTCCTATAGAAGGAAAAAATGTTTCTCTTTTGTACTTTAGCCATTTTTTCTTTTTCTGCATGCATGGTACCAAAATTTGGATTTATAAAACTTGGTATTTTGAGAAAATTATCCTGCTTCAGAATTTACATAAAATTTTTCCTTATAAATCTCAGCTTATAACATTTTATTGCAAAGTGATTACATTAAAATAAGATCAGCTAGTTCAAACTTAGGATACATACTTTGAACTATAATTATTCAAGACAATATATTTATGATTTCATTTCTTGCAAATTATCAGAGCTTGAAAAATACAGAATTCTCATTAAGATGAAAAAGAAATAAATCCATGGAGTCACAGGGAGTTATGCAATTATCTAATTGTCTAGTTCAAATATAATTTTCCTTTTTTACCTGATTCTGGATCAGAAACCAGATTGAGGATTTTTCCAGGTTCTGAGTCAATATTGAAACAAATATTCTTCTGACTTTTTGGTAGGTAAATGATGAAATGTGGGTCATTTTCAACTAGAAAATATACAAGAAAATTGAAAACAAAATCATTTAAAAGATAGTGCAGCTTTAAAATTTAATTAGCTTGTGAATAGTACATTGATGGCCTCCATGAAGACTTTCAAGATTCTTATGGACTTAAGGTATGGAGTATAACATTAGGCAGTGTTTACTGGACTTCATAGCCACTCTGCAAGCATCATCGCATTTTATAGTGTATAAGACCCAAACAGGCTTCAGAGTGTGATCCAAAGTCATATGGCAGAATTGGACTTAATACTGTTTGACTCAGTGTAGAAACTTGGGAGAAGTTTTGCATTCTTCCTGGGAAGAATATTTTAAAAAAGATTATCCCAATGTTTTCCACAAAAGCTTTATTTTACAAAACAACAGTTTAAGTGGCTCCCCACTGGTCTGGTCATCACAGAAGTCTCCTGTTCTCAGAAGCCACTCACTGCAGCGGCTGCTGTGGCACCAGTACAGTGATTTTCCACACAGACTACTCCTGTGAACAGCTTTTGAAGGTTGCTGTTTTTAAAGCCCAGGTCAATGCAGAGCTCCTTCTGAAGCTCCAGACCCAGTCAAGGGTAAGAGACAAGGGCGGGGGCTATAGCAAGCACTCTAAGCAGCCACTCCCTTGGGGAGCACAAATAACAGTTTTAAATATAAGTTTTAAAGAGTGAAATGAGATCACTCAGCATATTCACCCAAAGTCCTGCCAAGCGTGCTCTGTCAAACACAGTGCTTGGGGCAGCGGTAATTACGTCCCTGAGAATCGCTGCTGAGGGTGTTTTGATAGAAGAGTACATTCCAGGGAGTACCGAGAGCACAACTGTCTAGGACTCCAGTTCCATTTACGTCCCCCAGAACCAAATAAAGCATGTGGGACCTTCCTCTAGGGAGGCACAGGCTCTCTCTTTGAATGTTCAATCTTCCTTTCTCACAAAGAGAGGGGAAGAACACAAGATTTCTCCTAAGGCTGGCTGGTTGTCAGGCAACTATGAACTCCAGGTGACAGAACTGGTGCAGGGAATTAGGGAAGTGGAGGAGAACCTGAATCAGCCCTCCAGCTTCGCTTGCTGCTTTAGCTGTCTTGGAAGACCACTAATGCTGGCGGTCACACACTGGTTTTGGGGTAGATGATGCCTCTGATGTGATGTGTTAGTCCTAAAGGTAGAGTTTAGGTTACTTTTCAGGGGCTGAAGAAACTCAACTCCTCCCTTGGGCCTGACCAGGTGCCCAGTGAGTGACATTTTGATTTCAAAGGATCAACATCTCACCCTCAGATTATACAAGTGCTACCATTTTCTGAACATGCATTCCACAAAGAGCTGTGAAGACTGATTATGCATGCATACCACTGATTCCTTCCATTCCAGTCACCTTTTTGTGTGTTTTTAATCACTCTGCTTCTTTGTCCCATAAATATCCTTAAACTCTATTCTCAGAGAAGCGGACTCCAACTGTTCATGTTTGTCCCCCTTATGAATAAACTCCCTGTTTGTGAAACATCATTTCAGCAATTGGCACACTGGGCCGATTTTGTATTTTCCTCAGCTTCCTCAGCTGGTTCCCCTGAGTCACACTTTGAGAGGGCAGGGGCTAGAGAGGCCAGTCACTGCATCCAGCGGCCAAAACCCTCAAGGAAATACATTGTTCTGGCCTTTGGATAATCACACCTACTACCTATGTCTTCTACCATGATAATCCATAGAAAGGTTTTATTTTGTTTTTTCAATTAAAGACTGAGCAAAGCCAGATGTGGTGATACACATATGTAATCCCAGCACTTGAGGTACTGAGGCAGAAGGATCACTGTGAGTTAAAGGCCAGTCTGGGATACATAGTGAGTTCAAGATCATCCTGAACTTCAAGCAAAACCCTGTCTTAAAAAAAAAAAAAAAAGAAAAAAGAAAAATCCAAACCAAACTAAACAAATAAACAACAACAAAAAAGCCTGAGCAAAACTTAAAGAGTAAAATTTTTATGCTCTATTTAAAATAAATACTATAGAAAACATGTATTATGGAGGAAAGAATACTAATGTATTTTAGATCACTAAATTTATAGATCCTAATCTCTAGTAATAGCATCTATTTATTGGCAGTTATGTGCTCGTTACTGCTTTAGACAGATTTCATATTTAATCAATAGCCTAGCTACCAAAAAAATATATGCAGAAGTATCATGGCTTATTTTTAATTGGAAGGAAGCAAAGTGCACACAGATTATGTAACTTGCTCAAGTTTGCACAGATGATGTGAATCAAGAAAGTTCTTATGCAGTTGGAAATGGGATGCAGTGCACTAACTGGCCCCCATCATATTCCTAGGCAAGGCCTAAGCCTCGGTGCCCTAGTGTTTGGAAATGAGGTTGGAGCTTTGGGGAGGGCGGTAGAGTTAGATGGGATCATGAGCATGAGGCCCTCATGCTGGGACTACCAGAGAGCTCTTTCTCTCCTTCCCTTAGTGCATGCAGAGAAGAGATCAGGGACCACCCAGAGAGAGGCCTCGGGCTGAAATGCACCTTGCTGGCACCTTGAGCTTGACCCTGTACCTCCAGAACCTCGGGCTAGGCGTGGAGCTCTTCTCTCAGGGGAAGCTGTCTACCTCTGGACAGGTCACCTTGCTCTACCTTCTGCCAGCTGAGAGGCAGAAGCAGCCCGCAGCGCTCTTACCTCTTATCACGTGGGAAGGCGGCGTGGCCTCCATGGGTGGTCCAGCTACCAGAGACATTGCAGTAGGTGGCGTCAGGGAGGGGCTGGCCCAGGATGGGATGGAACCGGGGGCAACTTTGCTCCCATAGTAGAGGGCACCTGTGTAGAAAAACCTGCCCGTCAGTTCCTAGGTTCCCTTTCCCATAGGAGTTGCTCAGGGCATCAAGAACCTGTCTTGTGCACCCCTGCAGGTTCTTGGTAAGATTTTCACACACTCTTTTTTTTTTTTTTTTTTGCAGTTCCGGAAGGTGAAACCAGGATTTTACACGTGCTAGGTGAGTCCTCTACCCTGAGCTAAACCCCAGGCCTTCCGCCTGCTTTTATTCCACACTCCCCTCTCCTACAGCATCTTCTGACATCACACTGTATTCAACTAGAAGAGAGAACATTATAACTTTCAATAATAAAATAGAATTATTATTATTATTATTATTATTATTATTATTTACAGTATTGGAGAGTGAACTCAGGGCCTTCACATTGAGCTAAGCTACGCACACCCACAGGCCCTTTTTAATTTAAAAAAAATTTTCTTGGACATGGATTCTTATTAAATTGCCAAGTTATCCCAGTTGTGCTCAAATTTGCCATCTTTCTGCCTCAGTCTCCCAGAGTGCTGAGTCACAGATGGGCACCATCACATCCAGCTTTGCTCATGCATTTTTTAAAAAGATGAATGATAGTATCACGTATTCCAATTCCTTAGTTACACTTAAAACACTGACCTGATTTTATTACAAAATCAGTATTCATCACATGCCTGAAATATGTCAGTGGCAATTGTTAAACATGATGAAAAAAATCTAAACGCTTATTTTAAAAGTGGGTGCGGGAGTTCGTAGGTTTTTAAAACTCCTTTGGGAGCTGTGTGAGCAAAAATGTTTGAGGTCTACACAATAAACATGCTGAAGGGAGGAGCCTGGGGCACGGGGACACAGGCTGGGAGCCAGGGGTGGACTGGGGCTAGAGGGCAGAGGGCCAGGGCGAGAGAGCTGCGTCTGCTGCTCGTGGACCAGCACGCTGACCTGAACAGCACGAGACGTCCTGCGGAGGGGCGTCGGCCAGCATGCGCTCGTCCCCAACTGTGTTCTCAATAAGCATCGAGGTAAGCGGCGTTACAACGTGATGTTCTAGGGACATCTGCAGGATTGTTTTCGTAATTTTCCTCTTGTCGGCAGCAGTAGGGGCCAAGCTTCTGTAGTGGAGAAGCAGAGGCGTTTTATAGAACTGCGCTTGAGGGGGCGCTCAGGTCACATCCCCACTCATCTGCACTTCTGATGTCCAGGCAGACAGTGGAAGTGGGTGCCCAGAGCCAACTGGTTCTTTATCTAGCTGTGCAGTCCCAAGGGACTTTTTTTTTTTTTTAAAGAGTAATTATTTTTCTAGCAGTTTTAGGTTAACAGAAGTTGAGCAGAAGGTACTAAAGGTTTTCCAATGTACTCTCCACACTCTCAGTATCCTCCCTAACAGCTGATATCCTGCGCCAGGGTGGTACATGTTTTACACATGATGGGCTAAGTCAGTGGTTTACTTTAGGGTTTACTCTAGGCATCTTTCATTCTACTGTTTGGACAAATGCATGGTATGTAACTTC
Source organism: Cavia porcellus (assembly GCF_034190915.1). Classification (NCBI taxonomy): domain Eukaryota; kingdom Metazoa; phylum Chordata; class Mammalia; order Rodentia; family Caviidae; genus Cavia; species Cavia porcellus. The sequence goes on from NW_026947496.1 coordinate 45,993,728, forward strand.
TGCAGCAATTTGCCATGCCTTTAAGTATACTAGTATGCTTCTGTCCAAAGGACCGGAATATTTTTTGCTTACTTCGAATTACAGTCCAGTTATACAGAGATGTTTTATTTTTCAACCTACTTTGATAACCTTGTTCCATCTTTCCAAAGTCTGATCCAACAGATGGCGTGAGCCTTGGAAATGTTCATTTTTATCAAACACCCCATGTAATTGTGATGTGGGTTACTCTAGTGATCCAGTGTCTATGCTGGGGAATGGAGAAGCAGCTCAACTCAAAACCCCGAGGTGATAAAAAGAGTATTAGGGATCCCTTCCATAAAAGACATCATAATTGCATGATCATACATTTCTCTTTGGACAATAATCTGTTTTCGAGAGTAAATGCAAATGAATTACTGATCCACACAGCAACATGGGTTAATCTCACAGACATCAAAATGAGTGAAGAAAGCCAGAAGCAGATTGCATGGTTATGTGAAATTTAGCAACAGACAAAACTAATAAATGATGACAAATGCCAGAATAATGAGTTCCAGTGCAGACTGGGGAAGAGGAACAGGGGTTCACACTGCAGCTACATCTGGATCCAGTAGAAGTAAATAATTGGAATATTATATTAATTCTCTTCTTTTTCTCTCATGCTCTTTTTTCTCTCTCTCTCTCTCTGTCTTTATTCCTTTGTTCTTTTCCTCTTTTTCTTCAATACTGGTGATTGAACATAGCGCCTTTGTGCTGAGCTACATACCCAGCCCTCAGTTACTTTTTATTATGAGACATGGTCTCATCAGTTGCCCAGACTGGACTTGAATTTGTTATCCTTCTGCCTCAGCCTCCCAAAATAGTGAGATTGTAGGTGTATGCCACTGTGCCTAGCTCATTTGCTTCCTTTATTGGTTTCAAACACTTTGTGTGCCAGGTATGGCGGCTCACACCGAGTAGTCTCAGCATTTAGGAAGCTGAAGCAGGAGAATTGCTGCGAATTCTAGGTCAGCCTAGCCTACATGAAGGCTAACCTGAACCACATAGCAAGACCTTGTCTCAAGAAACAAAAAAACAATTGAACTCTTTCTGTGCAAGACCTCAAATATTCTAGGTGAACATTTTACATTTGTGTATCTTTGTGGTACTCCTCTGTCCTTACCGCTCTGCCAGCAGTTGGTTGATTGTTAGATAGGCCCACAGTTTCCTGGTGAAGTTGGGATCCGCGTGCTTGTCTTTTGATAGAAAATCCTCCAAGTCATCCATCTGGGCCAGGGTTTCCAAGACCAAATCTGTGTTAGCCTAGACATGAAAAGTTCAATTGAAGGATGCTGATGGAGCAGAACTGTTCAATCAATTTGAATTTTAGTATCTATTGTAAGTGAATTAGGGTACCACATACTTTTGGAGAATATAAAAAAATGGAAGTTTTTATTACTGCTTCAGTTTTATTGCCTGATAGTGGCCTGTTTTACTGAATTTTTTAAAAAAGGAGAGTCTTCTTGGAAATAGGGAAGGGGAGAAAAGGGAGGGTAAAGAAAGGGAGGAAAAGGTACTGAAAACAATAAAAATACTACATGTATTCACATATATATATATATATATATATATATACATACAGTCACACATATATACATATATATGCCTACTTCCCAAATATAATTAGTATATATTACTAACATACACCAATTAAATAAAAACATATTACACTGAAAAATAATGAAAGAAGGGGGACAAAAATGTGCATCCTCCAGAGGCTGGGCTTGGGCTGAGGACAAAAGAGGCTTTGCACAATAGTTGGGAAGACAGCCCTTCTCTTTCACCCACTGCTCCTGTTCGACACACAGGATTCTGGGATTGTGGACCATTAGTTTGTGAACTCTCAGGATCCACCATATTTCAGGGGACCATTTAGTGGTATCTCGGTTCATGAACGCTTTTGTTTGCAAATAATTTGGTCTGTAAAGAGCAGCATTTGGCCACATTTTGTTTTTGTTTGTGAACTCTGCATTGGATGATGAACACAACTGTGGCCATCTTTTGCAGAGTCATGGAGCAAATTAAGTTTGTGAATCGAGGCACCACTGTACTTTTAGAATAAAGCGATAAACAGAAGTACCGAAGTTGCAGTAATAATGCTCTGTATTTGCTGTAGTTTATTCGGGTCAAATTTTCCTGCCACCATAATCTCCGAGCCTCCAAAGTAGTTGGGGAAACTGTTTTGAGTGACATCTGTTACTGAGGGGTGTGTATAGCTGAACTGAACATTCCGGAGCAGGGGAGTAGATACTTGGTTGTAGAATTTCTATAATTCAAAAAAAGAAAAAAAAAAAAAAAAGGGAAAAAAACCCACAGAGAGTTATTTTAATATCATTTTGTATATCTAAAGCATTTTCCTATCATTTTTTTCACATGCTTACCAGATATCTCTTAAATTACTCTCATGAATTTCTGGGACAAAAAGAATACGTACAGTTAGTTAAGCAAAATTGAGACACAGAGGTGGTCATGATTTGTTAAAATACTTTCCTTGATTTAAGAGCCCAACATTATTTCCCACTTCTGTTATTATCAGCTTTGAAAATATCATGGATACTCATCATAATAAAAATCAGTTGAACTAATGGCATTGGCATCATTTTCTGGCTCATTTAATTAATGATTTTTTTTTTTTTTTGATACCAGGGATCGAACTTACAACCTCGCACTTGCCAGGCAGGCACATACGCCACTGAGCTAAATCCCCATCCCTTGGCTCATTTAATTAAAATAGACAAGTATTTTGTATCTGTATTTTCTTCTCTATTTAAGGAAAATATTTTATTTAAGGGAAAACAGGTGCCCATGATAACAGGAAAAATATCTGCTCTAGGGGGCCTAGGGAGCCAGTGGGGGCTGGACGTATCTCAGAGGGCCCTGCTGTGTGGGTCCAGGCTCTGCCCCTCCCTTTGCACTAGTAGTGTGGAAATACAAGGGGCGGAGGGAAATGTGTGGCAATTGGAACTGAACACTTCTCCGGGTCTGACAGCTGGCTATGGCTGAAATGATGGCAATTTGAATTAAATTCATCTTCTTTTGGGCATCAGTCATGGATGCTTCTAGTAAGATGGGAAAGGAGAATTTGTTACCTTGAGCTGGGAGGATGTATCTTGGTTTCCATAAATCCTTTGAGCAATTCCACGGTTATCATTAGATAGTCTCTTCAGAAAATCATAGTCAACATCAAATCCTATCCCCAAACTAAACAAGGAGACATTGTCTGGTATATTCTGCTTCACATTTTTCTGAATTTTTGATAATTTTAATTCACCTGAGGTTGAAGAAGACAGAAAGGAAAGAAATGAAGAATTATTGATGAGAAGGTTTAGAAAGTCCAGAGAGAATCACTTAGCAAAAATTATTCAAATTAGAAATGTATTTAAAGGGCTGGGGATTTAGCTCAGAGGCATAAGTGCCTGCCTGGCAAGCGTGAGGTCACAAGTTTGATCCCTGGTATCAGAAAAAATATGTACTTGTTCTTTGATTCAGTAACACAACTTCTAGGAATTTTTCTTACAAAACACTCATGCATGTGGAAGTGGAATATGAGGAAGGGTTTCTGGCAACATTATTTAAGCATAGCAACATAATGGAAATAAAGGTACACCAATACATGAGATTAGTTAAATTAATTTAGACAATGAAATATTATGCAGTTACTAAGAAGGACCCAGTAGACTCAATAACTCTACATGTTTATATTGAATAAATGAATTTTTTTTCTTTTTCGTTTTTCTTTTTCTTTTTGGTGCTGGGAATCAAACTCATGTCCTTGCATTTGCCAAGCAGGAACTTATGCCTGCTGAGCTAAACCCCTGGCTCATTTTTCTTTTTAAAAAAAACGGGATCTCATTATATTGCTTGGGGAAATCTCCAACAAAAAACGCTTTTTTCTTTTTTGAAATGGTGTCTTGGTATGTTGCCCAAGCTAGCCTTGAGCTTGAATAGCTGGAATTATAGGTGAAAGACATATTTTTTCAATGGGAAAAAAATCAAGATGAGTGGGTGTGTTCAGGAGGTATCTGCATATATATATACATATGAATAAATGCACATGTATATACATTTGTATATATACAATGTGTATATAGAGTAATTCAGGTAAACACAAATTACAGGATGTTTGCATTTTTAAAAATATTACTACAGTAAAAGATACACTGCCATTAATCAAATATTTCCCCCACTTCAAACACACTTATTTCACCATTCTTGCCACTTTGTGAAGCTATTCTAGGAGTCCTTTTCATTAGTGTCTTTATAATGTTTGATACATGCTGCTGCGGAGCACTGTCTGATGGGAAGACAGGCTCAAAAACCCCTACGCTGTGTCCATATTCACCTCATTCACTGGGTCTGGCACCGTGTGACTTCTGACTCTTCCTCAAAGTCAAAATGACCATGAAAGGTAATGTTTTGAATTGATTCAAGACACTGAGGCAGCAATGACAGCACAACTCAAGACACTCATGGAAGAAGACTTCCAGGACTACTCCAGAAAGTAGCAAGAATGATGGAATGACTGTATTTGGAGCAAGGGGGACTATTTTGGGAGGGATTAGCGGCAATGTATCTTTCGCTGTAATAAAAGACACATTTGTTTGGGATCACACCTTGCATGTCCACATACTGAGGGAAACACAGAGTAATATAAGTGTACATGAACTCTCCCTGGAAATTGGCTCTGGGTGACTGGCATAGACAGGGACTGAATAGTTAAGGGACAGGAGGAAAGGGCATTCCATTTTTTCAAATCATATTTCCTTTTCTTCCTCATGACTTTATTCAGAAGTGAATTTTAATTTATTTGATCTAAAAGGGAAAAGTGTTGGATCTACTACAAATACACAAATAAAACCTGATCATATTAGTCTTTCTATTCATAAAAGGGTTGCTCTGGGTCTTTCAGGAAACTCTTGTGATCGTTATTATCACCTCACTAGTTCTCCTTCCACTTAGGCAGGTCAGGCACAGGTTAGACACATCCACGTGACAAACCTGTGCAATCCCATCTAGTATCCACTATTACTTACATTTGTCACTGTAGAGACACCAATACAATAAATATAAATAAATGTAGATACTAAAAGTCAGGGGATGCTAAAAGGTGGAAACTATTTTTTGTGAATAAGAAAAATGATTAACTTAAAGGATATATCAGAAAGCAGTGATTTCTCCAGTTTAAACAAGCAGAAAAGCAGACCCCGAGGATATGTTACTGTAGCCCCACGAGATGCTATGTGAGAGCTGGGGTGTGTATTCATCATTTGCAGCTCACATCTTTCCATACCTAAAGTTGAGGGAATAGATACATTTTGCGAATACATCAGCAAATTCTAACACCAGACAATTTTAAGTCAAACTCAGCTTTCTCCTCATATGGAGAGCAAAGTGAGGCACTCAAGAGCACAACTGAAGGGGACTAGCTTAGGGTGTATTATAGTTTAGATCTGAAATGTCCCCCAGAAGTCTCATGTGGGCTTTTGGAAGGTGATTGGATCATGAAGGTCTTGCTTCATTAATTCATTGATAGGATCATAATTTTTTTCACAGTCTTCAGTAATTTTCCAGTTTCATTCGCTTTCCCATTAATGCACTTTTCTGGGCCCCTGTACATAGAATAATAACCTAATGGAACTGTTTAAAGGTGACAGAGATGGGACCCAGTAGAAGAGAGTAGATCATAGGGACATGGCCTTGAGACTGTATCTGTTTCCTGGCTGCTTCCTCCTTTCTCTGTTTCATAGCTGTTATGCAGTGAGCAGTTCTTTTCCACCACACTCTTCCGATGCCATTTCTACCTTGGAGCCAGCCCATGATGGATTGAAACCTCTGAAACTGCAAGTCAAAATAAAACTTTCCTCTCTTAAAGGTATATGTCATGTGTTTTTCTGAGCAATGGGAAACTGACTAGTATTTGGGATAAGTTCTTTCAGGCCAGAAGACTTATGAGGATGCAGAGACCTAAATATTTTAGAAACTCGAGCAAATGTCATTAGAATATTCCTTTTAAGCAAACCACATTCCTAAGAAAAACAAAAGGAAAAATTTGTCTTGGAAAAATTGAAGTGGTACTTGCCTACTGTTGGATCTCCATCAGATACCAGAATGATCAGAGAAACTGAGTTGGGGTCCAACACTCCTAAATTATTGGCTTCATTCAAAATAAAGATGGCCCGCAGGAGTGCTTCATTGATATTTGTGCCTGTGAAAGTAATGTAATGTGTCATTGCAAATTCTCTTCACACACACACAGTCACATCTTGAATTCCAGCTAGTCTGTCTGTTGATTACTATGCATAATTTACTCAATATTAAAGTCACTTGAAGGCCAGGGATATAACTTAGCAGCACAGCACCTGTTTGGCACAGTAAGGTCTTGAGCTTGATTCCCAGTGACAAATAGTAATTTGATTGCTTTCTAAGAACATTTTGCCCTGCCTGGTCAAGATCCTCCAGTGCAGTACATTATTTAAATTATCTCCTTGGAAATGAAGAAGACCTTAAAGTCACCCTTTTGTCATTTTGTAAAACATCCAGTATATATCTAAATCAGCTTTACTGACATAATCTGAAGACAGTTACATTTCAGGCTATGCAAGTGAAAATGAAAAGGTTAGTGTGTCACTTACTGAACCTTCTTCCATAAAAGATAGGAATGGTTAAAAACTTGTATGGGTGGGATTATACAGTTTACTTTTACCACAAATGGTGTTCGTCATTGTTGTGGTTTGTGTCTGGATGCCCCCCCAAAACCTCATTAGGGGCAGACCTTTTGAAGGCAGCTGAGTCTAGCATTTGTGATTGGTTTGTTGTCTACTTCTGGGATTGGTGGTGTGAGTGTTGCATCTGTCAGGAGTGGGTAGCCTCCATACAATATAAGGGAGGGAAGGAGCCATGCTTTTTTCCATTTTTCTCTTTCACTTTTTTTGCTTACAGCCACCGTGTCCAATTGCCCGTTAGCCACACCACCCTGCCTTTGAGCCAGGTGAGTAAGGACTGAGACCTCCACAAACTGTAAGCTAACTAAATCTTTCCTTCCTTCATTTTGGGCACCAAGTATTTTGTCTCAGCAACAAGAGAAAACTAACCTAGACAAAATTCAGTACCAGTGAAGTGGAGTCATTGCTGCTATTTTGGAAATGGCTTGTGGGAAGAGTTTGGAAAGTTTCAGAGATGTCACCTGAAAGCACAGAGCTGGAATGCCTTAAGATGTTCTATATGGGAGATTCAGGCTAGAGCTCAGAAGACCAGAAAACCAGTAAAGACCAAGCTCAGGAGGTTTCTGATGGGAAGAAGGACCTCATTGATGTTGGACCCCACACAATGTGTGTTATGGCTTGGTAGAAAGTTTGTCTGCATTTTGCTCATGTACAGAAATTTTGCCTGAGTCTGAGGGTGGCAGATTAATTTATCCATCAAAAGAAATTGCAAGGCAGTAGAATGTTAAGGCAGTGGCATGGCTATTGTTGGGTCCTTTTAGTCAGGTCTATGTTGCAAATCAAGAGAAAGAATCCAACAGGATGATTTAAAACACTGTGATTTTGGCCAGAAAGGAAGCTCTAGTAAAGCTATGGACTATAAAGACAGAGATGAGATATCTTGATTGCTGAGAAGGAACAGAAGAATAAAAAAGATGGCCTGGGGGTTTCACAATAAGTGTCATGTCTCCACCCTTTGAAGCCTCAAAACTGTAAAAGTGACTCTGCTTTGAGGAGGAAGCCACAGAGATCTATGTTCCAGAATGGTGGCAGCAGTCACAAAAAGGTTCCAGAATGGTGGCAGAAACCACATGAGGTTCCAGAATGGTGGCAACTACATCAGGTTCCAGAATGGTGGCAGCAGAGAGAATATGTTCCTCACAATCAGGTTCAGAGTGCTCAGTAATCCAGGTACTTGACTCCCAAAAGTCAAGAGAGAGCAAAGCCTAGTTACTGCTCTGTCAGCAGACCTTAGCATCATCCACATGGAACCATTTTTAAGTGTATACAGAATGCAAGAGTTCTGAGGTTTAAAAAGCCTTTCACCCCAATTTTGAAAGGCCTGGTAGGTCAGGCAGTGTGACCCTGAGTGGCCAATATGGGGTGCTGTGAGTGTAAAATCAAAGGTGCAGTGGAGACCCCAGAAATTTGGAAAAGCCAGGAATGTGAATCATCTAAAGAATGCTGCAAGGAAAGAGCAAGGTGGCTTAAAGAGAGGAGCTATGGGAGCTACAACCACCAGAAGTGCCATAGGAGTGGAGTCACCAAAGCCCTTTGGAGCTCATCATAATTTGCTACCAATTACCTGAAATAATGCACATGGAATTATAGGATTTAATATTTGCCCTGCTGGATTTTGGACTTCCTTTGGTCCCATTCCTTTGTATCCTCCCGTTTGTACCTTTTGGGATGATAATGTTTATCTTGTGCCACTGAATATTGGAAGTATTTAACTATGTTTTCATTTATTTAGGAGGTTGCAGCTAGGAGTTTGCCTTAGATCTTGCAGGAGACTTGGGACTTGGAATTTTCAGCAGTGTTGAAACTGTTAAGACTTTGGCAACTCTTGGAGATGGACTAAATGCCTTTCCCATAAAGTGCATAAGTCTTTGGGTGGTCAGGGGTGAAATATTATGCCTTGTGTCTAGATGTCCCCCCAAAGCCTCATGTGGTCATGAGAAGCAGGCCTTTCAAAGGCAGCTGAGTCTAAAGTTTGTGATTGGTTCATTATCTAGCCCTAGGATTGGTGATGTGAATGCTGTACCTACCCATTGGCAAATAGCCAACCTACAATATAAGGAGGCATGATTTTTCCTTTTTTGCCTTTTGCCCTTTTGCTCTGCTGCTTCTAGTGTCTTCTGAGGCTACCATGTTGCCCCTGAGTCATGCCATGCTGACTTGGAGCCAAATGATTATGGACTGAAACCTCCATGAACCAACTGTGAGCTAAATAAATCTTTCTTTCCTTAATTTTGGATGTCAGGTATTTGTCTCAGCAATAATAAAAAATTAACATAATTAAATATGTTTTTTAGGGTAGACCATTGCAGACTGGCCAGAGATCACTGTGATGGGCAGCAGTGATTCTTAAGCCAAAATTTGAACTACAAGTCCAAACTCACTTAGGCCAAATCCACTCACCTCCACTGGGCTGGATTTTCTCTATGTATCTCTTGGCATCTGTAATCTGTGTTTTAGTAGCAGAAACTAAATCATTTCTCCAGGTTCGAACATTGTGATTGAAGTCAACCACGGAGAACTGGTCTTCTGCTCTTAGGTCTTCCAATATGGTCTTCATTGCTTCTACAGTCTATTACAAAAGAGATTTTAAAAAGGTCTCATTACCCAAAATGTAAGTGTAAGAAGAAACAAGGAGAGACACATTGATCTTATTCATCTTTCTGACTTAAGCTGAACATCTAAAAAACCTGCTTCAATCCATCTTGGTTAATGTAGGCCTATCCTTGGTACATTTTGAACACACATTGTTGACTTTTTTGTACTTAAATTTTTACTCTTTTTAAAAATGCAAAACCAATTTGACTAGTCCTATTTTAAGGATCACAAATGTCAGCTGTGTTGAATGCTTGAAAGTCAAATACCTGAGAAACTCAAACTACTGTTTCACAGCTTTCTTCTTAGCCAGTTTACTTCTTCCTCTCTCAGTTGATAGCTTTAATACCTGTTCCACCAAAAAACCTGAAGCAATCAGAAGAAAATTTCCATAAACCCCCACTACCATAAAACTTCAGCTAGCAATATGTGTCCCCACACAAATTTCCCTCCTGCAATGCAGTGCAGAGCAACCAGCAGTATTTCTACCTATTGCAAATTCATCTAATACAAGCTAAATTTCATTACTTTTCATCTGTTGAAAATCATGACTCTAGCAATCGTCCTTTGCCTCTTAATCCTCCTCCTCTGATAATATATTTCTATAAACATAAAACATGCTAAACTTTCTTATTCCTTTAAAAATCTCATTTGCACCCACATTTTCAGCTTCTTTTTTAATACATTCCTTGGATGAATTGCCTAACTACATGGGTGTCAAACCTTTTCTGTTAAACCCACTCCATTCAGATGCTCATTCTCATCATTCCACTGAAACTTCCCTTGTCAACGTTAACATCAGTGACTTTGATGTGCTAAACCCAATTCCTCATCAGACTTGGGCTGTCACCAGCATTTGAAACAGCTATTTCCTCTCCTTCGTACAACTTCCTCATTTTGTCTTGGAGGATTTTTCTCCACTCTCACTAGTTACTTTTTGTTAATGACCATTGGTGGCTCGTCTCTCTTCCAGGTCTTGAGGCTGGAATGCTCTATTGTTCATCATCTTCTCTATCAATGCTTTGACTGTCCCATTAATCTCAGTACTGGAAATAACTTCTACACACTGGTTACTTCCAATTGTTTATCTCTGTGTCTCACCTTTCACACCAGCATTGCACAGACAACATCCTCCTTGACACATCTACTTGGACATTTAAGTCTTAAATCTCAGTCTTAATATGATCCAAATAAATCCTCTATTCCCCTACAATGTTTGATTCTGCCCATGACTTTTCCAATTACTGATGCAAACTCCATCCTTTCTTCTAATTGCTCAGGCTAAAACCTAAGACTACTTTTCCACCTTTTTTCTTCTCCTCCCTAACTGTTAACCCTCCAGGAAACAGTATTTACTTTATGTTCAAAACATTTCCAGTAACTTCTCACCATATCCACCACCACCATCCTGGCCTAAGATACTATATACTGTCTTTCTTGGATTACTACCATGGCCTCTTGTCTGGCCTCCCTGCCCCTACCCTCTGTACCAATCTGTTTTCAACATCACAACCAGAGCACACATCAGATCATGACACTCCTTCATTCAAACTTTCTCTTCAGTAGCTTTCTGTCTATCTCTAAGTACTGTAAAGGCCAAAGTTCTGATTGTGACCTGCAGGTTTTACATAACCTGCTGTTACAACTTGTATCTAGATGTCCTGCAAAAGCCTCATGTGGTCATAGGTGTGGATTTTTCAGAGGTAGCTGGATCTAGATGTGTGGTTGATTCATGATGCTGTGCTAGGCCCGAGGGCACTAGGATTAAGGATGTGAGTGCTGCCTGAGTTAAGTAGTCTGGATAAGAGAAAAGGGGCATAAAAATGCTATCAAGGTCCCTTCCTAGTTGTTTTGCTACCTTCTGCCTGCCATGAACTGTTTCTCCACTGTGATGCTTGTCTGCCAAGCCACCCAGGCTTGGAGCTAGGCCAATTATGGAATGAAGCCTCTACAAACTCTGAGATAAGTAAACTTTTCTTCCTTTAACTTTGGATGTTAGGTATTGTGTCTCAGCAAAAATAACTAAGATACCTGCCCTCCCTTCACTTCTCAGGTCTCAGCTCCCACCACTGTTGACCGGGCCTGCTCTCTGTTCTTTGCCCCTGCCTGACACATTTCTGGCTTAGCATCATCACACTGGCCATTCCTGCCACCTACATTCACCTTCCGGATGCCTGCACGGCTCTTTATGCCTTCAAAAGGTTTCTTCAAAGAATTATCAATGAAGCCATCTATTTAATTTACAAATCTATTGTTTTAAGTACTGGAAAATGAACCCAGACCCTTCACACTGAGATACATCTTTTACTTTTTTTTTTTTTTTTAATTTTGAGGCAGGGTCTCACTAAGGTGTTAAATTGTCTGGGCTGGGCTCAAACCCGTAATCCTTTGGCCTCAGCCTCCCAGAGTGCTGGGATTACAGGCATGCATCACCATGCCCAGCTGATTTACAAACTTAACATTGCATCTGCCTGAAATTGGTACAGTTGGTTCCTAATATATTTCTCTTTTAAAAAATGATCCACGGTTGAATGCTCTTTAAAATTTAATTATTTGTATTGTTTATTCTATGTTCCTTTTCCTCCTGGAATGTAAACTCTCTGAGGGCAGGGATAAGGTTTTACATTATTTTTTCTTCAGGGGGCAACAATGGTACACACATAGTGCACTGAGAGGTTTTACATTTTTTTAAAAAAAATTCAGTAACAATAATTTGATATTTTGATACTTGCATACAGCCTATATTGGCCAAGGGAATTAGGTTTTCAACCTCCTTATCATTTCTCTGTATTTGGAGCCTTCGAGCTCCTCTATTCTAATTCATTATAACATATGTAACAGGTTATTTTGAACTATTGTCACCCCAGGCTGCTGCAGAACTTCATAACTGAATCATCTGGCTAAGGGCGGGGGAGTTTTGTTTGGTTCTTGTTTTTTATTTTTATTCTTTTGGTCTGTTCTGCTCACTGATGAGCTAGGTACCTAATGCATAATAGGTGCTTCACACATACTTGTTGAATGGATGAGGGAAAGAAGGAAGGAAAGAAGGAAGGAAGGGAGGAAGGAAAAAAGGGTAAATAAACAACTGTTGAGATATGGTCTTGCTATGTAGCTCAGGCTAGCCTTGAACTCTCAATTCTTGTGTCTCAGCCTCCTGTGTGTTGGGATTACAGGTGTGTGCCACCATGCTGGCTATTTTCTTATTCTTTAAACTTGCTTAGTTCACTGAGTAAACTTACACTGAACTCTAAATTAGAAGACATGGGACGAGAATATTTAAAAGTTACTTATGAGTAATGAGATGATATTAAAGTAAAGGATTATGCAGAAGAACTGGAAAAGTGAGCAGAGTGAGAAGAGGTGGTACAGAGATGACTTCAAAAAGGTGAGATGGGAAGTGACTTTTCAGGAAAATATTGCACACAGAATAGAAAAGAGAGGGAAGAGGAACCAGGAAACAGGAAGATGGGAAAGAAGGAAAATTTACAAGGAAAGGCTAATTGAGGCATGTATCCAGAGAGCAAATGATAACCTCAAGGCTTTGGAAGGGTTTGCACCCTCAACCAATAGATACAGTTGCTGAGTTTTATCCTAAGGACAATGGCGATGGGTTACTACACTAAGAGAGGATCAAAGGAAAGTCCCATTTACCACTCCCCATAAGGTAGCACTTACTTACTTGTTTCATTTTAATTCCCCACATGGAGCCACTAACGTCAATGACAAAAAGGATGTTTTTAGGAATGGGGTCCAGGTTCTCAGGAGCAAAGAAGTGGACAAAGTATCCATTGAATACCTGAAAATAGAATATACATATATGTGAGTCAATCAATGACCAATGTCTGGAAGGTAGGCAGTGGGGACCTGGTGAAAACAAGAGGAGAAGCTGGTGATGAGCAAAGGAGGCAGGACACGTAGATGAGAAGAGAGACAGAAGCGAGGCTCAGGTCCACCTCTCCTTTGTGCTGTTGTACTTTCTTCCTCTGCTGTGAGGTTCTAAGCCTTCTCAGCAAAGTTTCCACCCCATTCCAGGCCATTCCGCTTCATGTGGTCTTTATCTCAAGTCTCTGTTTCTGCCCTCAAGTCTCTGTTTCTAAGCCTTCTCAGCAAAGTTTCCACCCCATTCCAGGCCATTCTGCTTCATGTGGTCTTTATCTCAAGTCTCTGTTTCTGCCCTGGTAACCAAGGGTGAAGCAGGCTGAGTCCCTGCTCTTATGGGACTGGCAGCCAGTGGGGGACACAGACAAGCCATGGTATTTGAAGCACAGGTGTCAAATACCGTGATTAGGAAGGTAAAGGACTCGGAGACAGTCCAGTGGAAGAGGATCTGACTCAGATGGGGGCATCTTCCCCAAAGACACAGAGCTAAATTGAGACCTAAAGCTGTCCCTCGCTTAGCCTGCCATCTTGGGAGCTGAGGTGGGGTGGGGTGGAGGATTAGGGAGGAGAATTCCAGAACAAGATGAAAGAACACGGCACACTTGAGGCTAAGTGGATCAGCAAGGTGGTTATCATAGAATTCAAGAATTCAAGACATTTGGTGGAAATTAAGACAGTTCACAAAAGACCTTCCTGTGTCACTTTGGGGATTTTGGATTTTTCTCAAAGTTAGAGGGAGGCCATTCAGTGAGATTCTTGCTCATCCATCTTAGACTGGCTGCCTAATTTTCTTTCCCCCACCCTTGGGTTCTTTCTATCCCATGGAGTCCTCAGATGCTGGGTATGTGGCTGTGGTCTCCAATATACTTCTTTATCCTCAGCCCCTGGAGGGTCTCACAAGTTTTTTGATATATTCTAGGGGTTCTCACCTTAGCATAAGGGAAGTGGAGATATACCTTAGATATGGCAAAGGCAGAAAGGAAAATCTGAAAGGCTTTGGTTGTGCTCACCCCGTCGTCTCTATTTTTGTTTGACCATCTAATTACGAAGGACCTTAAAAAGTTCTCCAGAAAGCCCAGTCTATAATTTCTGTAGTTCTTCATAGGATGTGCCCTTCTGGGACAAGACCAGAAGACCTGCTAGGCTTGAACTTGAGTATGTCCCCCAAAGACCTGTGTGTTAAACCTTGTTCTTCAGTGTGGTGCTATTGGGAGGTGCTGTGGACCTTAAATAGGTGGGGCTTATTGGAGGTTCTTAGGTCACTGGGAGTGCACCCTTGAGGGAGATGGTGAGTGCCTAATCTCTCCCTATTCCTGTCCTTTGTTCCCTTCCCCTGAGGTGATCAGTTCGTTCTTTTATGTGCTTCTTGCTATAACCATCTAGTCTTTCAACCAGAGGCCTAAAAGCAATGGACTCTCCTGTTCATGAACTGCTCATCAAACAAACCTTGTCTCTTTGCAAGTTAATTATCTCAGATATTTTGTTACAGTGACTAACACAAGACCCAATGAACCTTTATTTAGATTTTATAACACAAAACATAATTCTTAGTGGCATATTAAAGTAATAGGGTTTTAGTCCCTGCTCTGTACCTTTGATACTTGCCTTGGTGGCTATAAACTACTCATAGATGGGGAAGACTCTTCAACAAAGTTTCCTTGGATTTGGCTTGGCAGTTCTCCCAGAGATGGTCTACACTCACCTCAAGCTCACCAGCCTTCTCTTCTCTGTTCACGTCGTACATCACCACCAGCTCTCCATCCACTGCAGTCTCAGAGCAATTGGAACATTTTCTTTGCTGTGCTACTGTGGGCCGGAAGGAGACATGAGCCTGGAAGTAACAAGAACATTAGAATCTGTGCTTTACACCAGAGGCTGCCAGGGCAGGGCTTGGTGCCTGCACCTGCTTATGCACAGAGGTGCCCAGGGGCCTCTGTGCCCTCTGTCAGTATCACTAAACCTGTTACTGGTGAAAGGGGCAGAGCCAGGCTCAGAAGGGAGTAACTACTGTACTTTACTTTATGCCTTTCAAAACGTGTTTCAAAGAATCTCCCGTCTGCCTCAAGGAAGGGATGGCTACCAGCTCTGGAAAGAGTTTGTGAAGGGTTCCCAGATGAGTTTGACTTATATACAGTGTCTTATTGACCATTAAGGCAGAAAAAAATCAGCTGAATAATTCTTGCTGTGATTCATGGGAATGCATCATGTATTATGTGACAGTTGTCTTTAGCTACTGTCAAGTAGAGGAGTAGGGAGAAACAAGGTTACAAAAGGTACAGTGATTGGTCAAAATGAAATGAAACAATGGGGAGCATTCTTTTATATCTTTGATAAAAGGTCCTAGAGTCTTCCTGGGGATCATTGGTCCTTTTCATAGTGCCTGTCACAGTGCCTACACTAGACCATGTTTTTACTCTCCAGAGCATAGGAGCTTGTGGCTGCTTGGAT
Organism: Cavia porcellus; assembly: GCF_034190915.1. Lineage (NCBI taxonomy): Eukaryota > Metazoa > Chordata > Mammalia > Rodentia > Caviidae > Cavia > Cavia porcellus. Next base: position 46,009,387 of record NW_026947496.1, read on the forward strand.
GGCTGGAAATATGCAGTGTTTATGATACCTTCTGGGGTCCTTTAGATATCACAGGAACACCCTCAAAATGACCATCAAATGTATCAGGAACATGAAGAAATCTCATTCCCTGAGGTTCAACTATCCACACGTCCACCTGGAAAAGGGGAAAAGCATTAAAAGTTTATAAACAAAATGGCTGTAGGGAAAGAGTTTGGGGCAGCCTGGTCAAAAAGAGCCCAAGTCCAAGAATGCCAGAAACTATGGAATCCCAAGAAAACCAAGGAACACAGCCTCCAACCAAGCCTCCTGAGGAAATATAGCTCAGCTGACACCTTGATTTCAGGCTGCTGTCTTTCAGGATTGTAAGATAATAAAACAGTTTGTGGGTAGTTGGTACAACCAGCTCCAGAAAACTCATGCAGCTACTACAGAGCTGAGCTGGTGTTGAAATCAGAAAGAATTGGTATGGTTGACTCCACACCTGAAAGTTCTCACTGTACCATCTTATTTTGCAGGCTTGAATGTATTGAGCCCCACAAAGAAGGGTGACAAACAGAAAGTATGAATCAGGGATAGAAACCAAAAGAGACTTCGTGGCTGCACATCCTGCACACCCAGGCTCACCTCCAAGTGCTTGGCCAGCCTTCCCGGCTGCAGGTGAAGCCTGTGCTCATATGACCCCAGCTTCCTCCACTTCACTTCCTGGTAGTGGAGCTCGAACTGCACCTTTGCTCTGGGACGGATGTTTACTTCAGTCCTGAAGTTCTCCATGTCGAGGGCTTTGCTCCTGAGTGTGGGAACCCCCAACGTAAGTCATCACACAGGACAGAGCTACAAGACCAACTGGCTAGAGAGAGGGCAGCTGTTCTTTATGCTGGGCGATCAAACCTGCTCAGTTGTTTATAAAATAGGCACAATAGACCTAGAAATTCAATTTTTAGATAAATTTAATCCTGCCGAGAATTTCAATCTCTTCTCCTCCCTTATCTGTTGATTCCAAGCTTCTTGCCAATGAGTGTCATCTACAAAGATCTGCCATTGACTGGTCCCTACAGTCAGCAGGAACATGGCATGTATTATATCTGAGACAGCAGTTCTGCAGGGTGCAAATCATCACCCTCATTTTTCAAATAATTACAAAGGAGGCTCAGAGAAGATAAGTAACCTGCTCAAGGCCACAGTTTAGTCAATTGTAGCACCAAAAGTTGAATCTAAATATTGATGTCTCTGAAGACAGCATTTGTTTCCTACATTGCATTTTGAGACTTGAACAGTTCTTAATATTTCTGGAGGTCTCCAGGAAGAAGGATTCTACTATTCTGTTGAGTTCGATGTGTATTTCCAACACGAGGCCTTATTTTGTCATTGTACATGCAGTGTCTGATGTAAATGATGATCTTGAGGTGTTTATGGTTTTGCAGAGAAAGCAGCATGATTATCCAGTGAATTGTTATAATTATCCATAAATGATTCTTTAAAATGAAGTAAGTAAACAAGTATATAATCAGCCTATCGGGGTAAGGGAAGTACCGTGATATGGGCAGTCAACTTGGAACACTGGTAGCTGAAGAAAAAGCTGAATGTGGCCTGGTGCAGGTTTTGAGGAGAGGCCCTGTGCACCTGAGAAGAAGGTTGGGCAGTGCTTATGTTCCTCGCTAAATCGTCAGTGCCCAGAAGAGTTTGTGTTACAAGAAATATTTGTGGAATGAATAAATGGATGGATGGACTTTTCCAAATGATGGGTAAATACGGCAAAATGATTCCTGCAGCTAACATAACTAAGCAATGTGAAGCAATGCTAGAAGTGTTCTCTCTGTTTGGAATTTCTTCTTTCCTTTCCCCGCCTGGCTGAATTCCACAGATCTACCTGGGCGCGGCTGGAACATTGGTTCTTCTGTAGATTTTCCTGACTCTGCTACAGAACTGCACACTCAGCACTCATGCTGCATTAGCTCTTGCCCACTATCCATGTAACTTTTGCCATTTCCTTGCCTGTGTGCCCCACAAGTCTGAGACTGTTTTTGTGTGTGTGTTGCCTCCTACAGAACTGGGGACAGCATTAACATTTGACGCACTTTTGCTGAATGAGTGAAATATACCACTGAGATGAAAAGAACTTCAACTAGAGATAAGTTTGGAGATATAGAAGAAACATACATGGCAAAATTGAGAAGAAATGATGTGCAGTGTAAGGAATGGTAATTTCAGAGATTTCTTTGAAATTTCTTGCTTAAAAAGGCTGCTTTTTTGAGGTGACTTGGGCATTTTCAGTGTCTTATGCAGAATTATAAAGGGAAAAAAAATCCCTAGACTCTAAGCTCAGTAATTGATGCCTACACATGTGCTCTCCCAAAAAAATTAGGGAGAAGAAATCATTAAAATAAAGTCCGATCATTTTCTTCCATATGTTTGATAAATTTTGCAACAAGGTTACTAAGAAAGGATTTCTGTAGTTCTTTGCATTCTTTAGAAAAAACTCAGCATTTACTTACTGAACATTCTTCTATCTAAAAGACAAGAAATATAAGTGCAAACTCATGTGAAATTGCCCAGACTCACTGGTGGAAGAGAGGCCTTCCACCAGAGAGGAGAGTAGACATTGAATGCTTAATTCTACACTTATGGCACCATTGGTGCAGGTTCAGTGCCTTTCTGGAGTTGGGTTTGCACTGGGGGAATGAGACAGGAGAGGAAGAAACAATGGAGATGACATGACAAGCCCTGCTTGGCCCACCCTTACCTCACCAATCCAGCCGTCTTGCCTTTTGCTCTTGCCTGTGAATACAGAGCTCGGCCCACAGTTTTCTCCTTAATAGAGCTAGTAAATGTTGTGCCATCTACAGACCTGTAGAATGACAGGACACACAGAGTTTGTTAGAATAGCAAAACTAATAAACAATAAACAATCAATACAACATGATTGGATTATTGAATGGGGGCAATTTTGCATCTGCAAGAGACAAGAAGAGAGATAGTGTATTAATTCAGAGATGGGATTCCCTTTATCTGGCAGTATGACTTGAGAGGGCTCCCACCCTAAATACTTCCTCCTGTGTACTGTTGTGTATTTAAATTTCCATTTTGTGCAAATCTTATCAGATTAAGCATTATTCTCTTTGGGTGTCCCTTTTCAATGATATGTAACTAGGAGAGGTGACTGATAAATTGTTGATTCACTAACTTGTATTGGTTCATTAGATCGTTCTTCTGTAAGTTAAAAATTAGAGATGGCTGAGTGTGGTGATGCATAATGCAAGCCCGGCACTCCCATCACTGAGGCAGGAAGATTGCCATGAGTTTGAGACCAGCCTGAGCTACATAGTAAGTCCAAGACCTGGCTGAACTATGTAGGAAGTCCTTATCTCAAAAAACAAAACAGAATTAAGGATAAACTGAGCATGGTGGCACATGCCTATCATCCCAGTACTCGGAGAGGCTGAGGCAGGAGAATCATAAATTTGAGCCCAGTCTGGAAAATTTGGCAATTTAGCAAGACTGTTTCAAAAAAATAAAAAAGGGATAGAGATTTGGTTCAATATGAAGACTCTGTGTTCAATCTCCAGTAACAAAAAAACCCAAACCAAACAAACAAAAAACCAACCCAAAAACTTAGGCATAGCCCAAGGATATGCAGTAGACTGAATATTTGTGTCTCACCAAATTCATAGATTAAATCTTACCTCCTATTGTGATGTTATGACAAGTGGCCTTTAGGAAGTTATCAGGTCCAGGAAGCAGAGCCCTCACAAATAGAGTTAGTGCCCTTAAAAAGAGAACCCTTCTGAGCCTTTTCCCAATGTGAGAACAACCACGTGAACCATGTGTGAACTAGGAAGTGAGCCCTCACCAGACATGGAATCTGTCAGCACCTTGACCTTGACTATTAAGCCTCCAAAACTATAAATAAGCTTTTGTTGTTTAAGCTCACCTGTCTATGGTACCTTGTTATGACAGCACCAGCTGACTAAGGCAAGGTAGTTTCTACTCCTGAAAGGATGGGAAAAGATACAGAGAAATGCAAGGAGGTACAGATAAATGCCTTCAGGAAGCTTGTATTTGTCTCTGTATCACCTCCTTTGGGGACTTGTGTCTTCTCTTTGCATCTGTCTCTACTCATCTTGCTTTTAGCACCTAATCTCACCTAGCAATCGTTCGTTAGAGTAGCAGAATCACAGCGCTTCTGAGCACATGGAAACTTGCAGTATGCAAGTGGGCACTGCCTTTCCAAAGAGGCACTTAGAAGTGGATGGAGCAAGTTTCCCTTGTTATGGTGCCTGAAAAGAGCTACTGGCATTATGGGACACCAAGAATGCCAGACAACCCATGCTGGGAGGGACAGGTCCCTTGAACAAGTTTCCTCCACAAATGGCAGTAACACATGTGTGGAGGTACATTTCTAGGTTTGCCCTTTTAGATGAGAGACTAAGGAACCAGCTTGCCCACTCAGGGTCACACAGTGGTCAGAACACAGCCCATCAGAAACTGAACGAGAACCAGGGTCTACGGGTCCAGACCTGCATGCTTCCATAAAATCACAGTAAGACACAAAGGCAAGCAATTCTTTAAGAACAAAGAAGAATATTCGGTACTTTCATAAAAGGTAAAAGACATATTTTGGCTGGTGTGGAGGAGGTTTTGGCAGTTTATTTAAAATTATGGCAATAAAACAACTATCTTCAAGGGCCTTACAATTTCATAAGACGACAAAAATAAATGCACGTTTCACAGTTCTATATTTTGTCTCCTCATATCTTATTGGGGAATTTAAAAAAAGGAGGAAAATAGAAACAATACCTAAAATAAATTCTGGTTATATGATTTTAAAATAAGAATTTAGATGAATAGTTTAAAATGTGCCATATAGACACGGTGTTCTATAATATCACTACAGAAATTTTTTTTCTTTTCCATTTGCTTTTTTTAGATGAGAAAAACTAAAAAAATATTGTAAACCATTGTTTCAGTTAAAAGATACCAATTTGCATAATGCTTTTTCTACCCATTTTTAAAACAAAAACATGGGCCTGCAGATTTTAGCAGCCAAAGTGTTCACTAACGAACGCTTAGTTTTATTCATTCACAGTTATCATCGATTACCTTGGTGTATGAAAGACAAAAACAAATGAGAAGTAATTCAAGCTAATGCTTAAATAAAAAATAAACTATTTGCATAGTATTGTTGTATGTTCTAGGAAACCTAAAAGGGAACACTGGTCCATGGCAACACTCTCTGGGGCGGCCACATAGGTGCTCAGGGGAGAAAACCTGGAGGAACAGGAAATGTTTACCCTTGATCGCGATTCCTTCAAGAGGATAACTGGCCCTAAGTATCTGAAAGATATTGAAGTAGCTTAAAATTGTTTTTATTGTGGAAAAATTTAAATATAGTTAAATTCAAAAGAATAGAATGAGACCACCAAGAAACCATCATTGTCAATTCTCTGCCCATCTTAATTTGTCTATATTCCTTTGCTTTCCTCCTCAACTCTTGTGAAGCCAATCTCAGACGTCACATCATTTCATCCATGAGCACTTCAGTATATATTTTGTGGAGAACTTAAAAAAATTCTATGGGAGTAGCCCTAGAATCATTGGATAGAAAATGCAAAATATTTACATTAAGTATAAGAAATAATTCTAACATCTGTCAACTATGAGTTGATTGCCTTGGGAAGTAATGAGCTTATCCCTTAAGGAAAGAGTCAAGTCAAACTCAGGTAATTCACTGATTAGTGATATAATACAGGAATTCAGCCCTGGATAAGTGATCGGATTCAATCATCGGTTCTCAAACACCTGTCAGATGACACTGACTTACTGCACACGCTCCTCTGGAGTATCTGATAAGCCAGGGAAACTTAATATGTTTTTCTGCCCAAAGTAAAGGATATTAAAATGTAAGCAAGTAGGAGGTTGTTACTACACAGATTAAGTTTGCTTTAATTTAGTAGCAATGAAAATCCCTTACAAATTCTGGTACTTGGAACAGAAATGAATTCTGGGGACTCATCCTATAGTGATTCTTGATATCCAGCAGTTCCATAGCTCTGCAAGTGAACACCACTAGACCAGTTGACCTAGGGTAAGATTTGTTCTCTTGAGGAGGGTTTTTGATTCTGTCGGTAGAGCAGAAGTATACAATTTTTTGCTCTGCAGAGGAACTACTCACATGGAGAAATTGGAGATAAAGGCTCCTTTGGGAATTTGGACATCAAATACAACATCTTGAGGCCGTGGGGAGTTGTTCACCAGTTTGCTCTGGATGACAGTATGGGCCATACGAGAAGTAATTGTGGACTGGACTTTATAGCTATAAAGAGTTACTTGATCAGCATCCTCCTGCAATTGGCAAGAAGGCATAACTAGTCACAGACAAATCACGCAGAATATCACTTCACACATGATAGTCACAGCAATAATATTTTGCTTGTTATAAGCAATTGTAGGGCATTGGTGAATATATAACTGAGATATTTTTAAGAAGTTTCCTAATTCCATGGAGCAACCTATGAGAAGTTGGTTTTGAGATACTTTGAGAGAATTTTTTTTTAACTCTGTGCAGAAATAATTGTGGAAAGACTGGATTGAGAACATTTAGGACATAACTTCCAATTTAGGGCCACACTGAGGAAAGGAAGGATCAGGGTTTGAAGAGAAACCTTGCTGTGTGTTTAAAGTGGAGTGAGTGCTGGCCAGGCTGCTGTGGGGTGAAGGGCACATGCAGCTCCCCAAATGTCATAGCGCGACTTTCCTACCTTTTTTAGTTTCATCTATTACTACTCTTTCATCTTCACTTCTTTCATTAAATTAAAATAAACTACGAGAATATTGATGCATGTGAGTGACAGACTATTCTGGAGAGGTCATTGTGGTACAATTACTGATTGCCACTGTGAACCTCATCTCCTACCCTTTTCCATCAACTTAAGGCAGTTCCAGTGTAAAAACAAAAAATCACAGCAGGTCCACATACTCAAGGCAAAGTACGAAAAACACACAACTTAGGATATGCCTGAGATCTGTAAGCTTCTTCAGATCTATGGCAATTACGTGACCTACTAGATTTTTCTTTTTTCTCCAGTATTGCATTTTCCAATACTAGCTCGCATCCTCCAAACTTTGTTGTCCAAGATTAAACCCTGAAACTAGTTAACACCAAGCCCATCTCAAGCCAAGAAAAAATCCAGCCTAACTGACTTGCTGATCTACCCACTTCAGTGTGAGCCTCCAGTGGGTAGTGCCCCAGAAGGTCTACTTTGAACATCTTGGGGAACTGGGTCATCTCATGTCTGAGGGTGCTTTTCCACACCCATTGTCTTATTCTCCACAGCTGTCGAGTGTTATAATCTAAGTCAAAATTGTTAATTTGCAATAAATACATTCATTTAGATGGAACCTACACAGTTGGTGAAACTACATAAAATAAAGAGAAAAGACATTTGTTATCTCTTAGCAACATCTATCTTGCCTGCTCAGACTATACTTGTCACTGCCGAATTTTAGAAACAGTTTCAAACAGAATTGGGCAAGGAAGGTATTTCAAAAGGCAGGTAAATATACTCAATGATTATGACAAAACAGACACCTCAATTGATTTCCAGGTAATAGTTAACAGGGAAATCATTCAGACATCAATTTGTAACAAAGTCAAAGCAAACTTACCATCCCATCACCTGCTTCTTCTTCAGAAAGGCTTCTCTGTGAAAGAAAGTTAGACAATCATTCTTCCACTGCATGTTACTTATTACCTTGAGGGCAAAAATTGTTCTCTCAGTCAAAAAATTTTCATTTTCTTTCAATACTGAACTGTAGCTTATACATTGGAACTGAGACATAAATATGGAATATACTTGAAATCTATTATTCTACTGGCAAGTTTCTCTGAGCAAATTTCTCAGCCACGTTTGGTTGCATGGACATCATTCTATACTGACAATGCTAAAACAAATAGTTTTCAAAGTGTCCAACCAATTTCACTTGGGGTACTATATATCCCCTTTACTTTCTTTGTCTGATTTGTTTTTTATTCAGTTGAATGGTGATTTGGACGTTCTATTCTGCCACGAGGCCATGGGTCTCTGGATATGCTATTCTCACCATCTGAAATGCCAGGTCTCCTCTGATCCCACCCTTCAAATCTCAGCTCTGGTAGAATTTCCTCAGTGAAATTCTGACCCCCAGATTGGTCAGTTTCCTTTACTGTATGTTCTCTTTGTAGCTTATTCCTTCCCTGAGAGCTTTATAATTATCCATTCTGCTTGAGGGCTGATTTCCTGAGGGTCTGTCTCCCTTTGGACTAAGCTGCAAGACAGCAGGGACTCTGATGTGCTTTCTCCATAGTGAGCCTTGGTGCCAAGCACAGTGACTGGCACCTAGAAACCCCTCCACTTTTGCCTCCATGCTAGATTACCCATATGAGTAACTGTCCTGTGGGAAGGACAGAGAAATCACCATTTCTTTGAAAGGTGAGTGGTTAAACAGTGATGCGTAAACATTTGAAATTTGAAGGACTGTAGAACAAATCAAGTGCTGGATGAAAAGTCAGCTTGCTGAATTTGGGGTGAACTGAGATTTTAGTGGGTGCTATATAACTCAATGATTATTTTCTTTTGGACTTTTTGAGTGCAAAGCTCAGTATTCAAGTTTTCTCTCTTGTGCCTAGATGAAGATCTGACATGAAGCATTGCTTACCAGATTTTAATACTATTGACATACAAAAATGTGGACTTTAGAAGTCAAACATTCATACTCACACAAAGTCAGTCATTGGTGAGCTTAGTGTTGCTTCACTGAATACCTCCTCCCTGAGTGCATGAGCTGTTTTAAAGAATCTGAACACTTCCTGACATTTCAGAGAACTCACCCCTCTGAATTAGGGAATTCTGTCTGTGTTACTTCTGTGGCCTCTAGGATGCAGCCCTATGGTGGCCAGCTCTCCTTCCCAAGGGGCTCTCTGAGCTGCTGCCCAAGGCAGAGTGACCAGAGGAAGGAAGACGTGTGACTGTCATGGAAAGTGTCTATCATCACTGGATTGAGAGATGTGCTCCTAAATGGAAATCCCTTCTTATCAGGCAATGCAATTATTGCATTATCTTAAATTTTGAAGAAACACATAGCCAAGTATCCTTTGAGGCACTATATGGCCACTGTGGCTGAGGCTCCAGGACGCCCATACAGGAGCGTCCCTTTCTTCCCTTTGACAGTGGATATAAAATCACCGGACTCTGCTACAAAGTGAGCTCTTGAGATTCTCTAGCAACAGGCCTCTTTATACCTCTGTTACTTCTTCAGTGATGCCCTCATGCAATATTTCTACTTCAGGAGCAAAGCGTACTATACCTGATACCTCTGGTTTTCAGGAACAAATTGAAATCTGCCTGGGGCCAATTCCATAAGATTACTGTATTCTGCAAACTGAAAAAAGAATTTAGGGTGTTTACTTCCATTTTAAAATGTCTAGAGCAAAAGCAGCAACTGGTAATATTCATTGTATCATTTTGCATTCTTTCCTCTGCCTCTGTAGAACCTCTTTTTTTTTTACACAATGATTTTTTCAGTATATTTATGTCTATGTTTGCTCCGAGGACAGTAAAGGAATATTGACATCTTTTGATTTTTCAGATACAAGAATTTCATTTCTGCATTGTGTAGAAATGATGGCGTATAGGGTCATGGTGCCATGTCAGGTAGAAATGACCAAAAAAGCACAAATATATTTGGGTGTCTTGACTTCAGTTCTAGATTCTAACACATTGGTGCTGTTTCAAGTATTAGAAAATATGATTGTGTCTAAACACAGTGATATTTTCCCCTTGCAAATATGCCATCACATTTTTGGCAATTTTTTTGCAATTAGAAAATATTTTTAATTTAAATTTATTTTTGATTGATACAGTCATAAAAATTATACATATATATGGAGTACCATATGGTGTTCTGATACATGTATACAGTGTGTTAATGTTTATATGTGGATAAATATATTTATTTTCTCAAACATCATTACTTTTCCTTTTTATTTTATGAAAAAATAAAACATTTTCCTTTTTTTTTTTGGTGCCAGGTATCGAACTCATGACCTTTTGGTTGGCAGGCAGGCACTTATTACCATGAGCTAAACCCACAGCCCCTAAAATAAAACATTCTCAAGACCAAACAATGAGAATCACAATAGTTATCTTACTATATATTGTCACCTTCAATGGTACTTTTTGATATCTTCTTGGCACTTTTTGTAGGTAACACTTCCTTCAAGCACAGGGGACTTCATTTTGTAGGACAGGTTTTTTTTTTTTTTTTTTTTTTTTTTTTGTCTTTTTCTTTTTTATTGGTACGGGGATCGAACTCACGACTGCCTGCTTGCGAGGCAGGCGCTTATGCCGCTGAGCTAAATCCCTAGCCCCTTGTAGGACAGTTCTATAGCATATTTTGTATTTCTAGCATACAAATAGCTCTTGTCTTTCAGACCAAGATCTTCCTTATACTGGGGTGCTAAAGGTTCAGAGACTGAATTCCGTGGGAATTATTCCTTCACTTTGCCAGCCCACTTGCCATCTTCCCCTTTAACAAGAATATTTATAGTGTCTTTATTACGGAAAACATTGTTCAGTTAGGTATGAAACATAATGGTGCCATGATAATGCCTTTTATTGACAGTCATCATGATATTTCTTAACAGTAATAGCCAATAATTATTAAGCACTTACTGGTCTAAGTGCTGTGCTTGGTGGTTTATATACATCATGTAATTCTCATAAAAAACCTGCAGATTAGGTCTATTCTTACTCACATGGGGGGGGGGGCGTAATGAGGATCGAACTCATGACCTCACGCTTGCCAGGCAGGTGCTTAGGCTGCTGAGCTAAATCCCCAGCCCCCTTATTCCCATTTTTAAGTAAAAAGTCAATAGTTGTGACCCATAAATGCTACAGCATGATGGCTGATCACTGACCTTGACTTAAGGCTCATACAAAATCTGTTAATATGTTAAGAGGCAAACACACATTCTAGTAATTATACCAGTAAACACTGGTACACTGATGAATACTCTCACAAGTGTCTACTCTACATGGAACAAGGTCATTGAATAGCAATTACAGTACAATCAGCTTTTTACTGACCATATGTCTAGCACAACAGATAGGAGTCCTCTGGAACCACTTACTTCAGGAAGTCCATTTTCAGGGATTTCGAAGGCTGATGCTTCCAAAAGAAATAACCAGAGAAGAAGGAACGTGAGCAGTTTCATTTTTCTGGACAGCTTTGCCAACGTCTCCAGAGCCTCCAGATGGTCGGGGGAGAGCACTGCTCCTTCCTACTGAGTCAAGTTCAAAGGAAGCACAGAAGAGCACAGTTCACTTTAAACAAAAAGAAGAAAAAAACGAAAGTTCCCTCACTTTGTTCAAAATGTAGACAAATATTTGTTCTGGAGCTGAAGTTTGAGTTGTGGGGGTGGAGGGGATGCGCTGAGGTTACTCAAACAGCAAAGCCAGAAGCAGTTGCCGGGCTGCAGGGAAAAGTCAGAGTCAGAATCCCGGTCAGATGACTGTGATTTTTTTCCCCCTCTTTTCTAAACCAATTTCTATTGACCTAAAAATAATTGTCATCTTCTTTAAATGGCTAAGTATGGAACCACACCAAGAAATAGAGACAGAAAAGCTAAAGTGAAAAGTTTCTGGGAACAAAATCCTTTCATTTAAATGAAAGCAGGGGACAGGGAGGCGTGGGTGCACACGTCTACCACTGGCTACTTGGAGGACAGAGACAGGAGAGTTGAAAGTTTGAAGCCAGCCTGACCAATTTAGTGAGACCTTGTCTCAAGATAAAATTTAGAAAGGACTCAGTGGTAGAGCACTTGCCCAGCATGCATAAGGCCCTGGGATCAATACCGAGCAAAAACAAACAAATAAAAATTTAAAAGTAACGTAGCAGAAATTTAGGAAAATTAGGGGAAGAAAGACACTGGTTTCCTTAGTCAAAAATTCATGGTTACTGTTTTCCCTCTCTCTGATGACCGAGTCCCTCTCACATTTCATGCTGCGGGGGTAGATGAAGGCTCGCTCTTCAGGGAGAAGCCCTCCTGGATGGATCTGATTAAGACTGCAGCGTTCATCCCTGATCCCCGTTTGCCAGTGGCACAGTGCATTCATGCCAACGTTCTGGTGAGTCACTGATAAAAAATATGAACTATAAAATCACTACCATGTTATTTCTATAGGAGGAACAAATTCCCAGGAAATCATATAGAATGAATAATTATGGAAAAGTTCACATCCGAGGAAGACAGACAACAAGCACACTGCCAAATAAAGGGGAGATGTCTAAGCAAAGAGTGGAGTTAGTTAATGAATTGGTTCTCATGCCACAGATATTATAGGGACTTTACTATGTCTATAGGTACTGAACACATATGTGTAAATCACAGGGAGTTCCTACCTTCCAGTGACTCAGGGCTATATGGAGAAGAAGCGACAATATCTAGGACAAGAGGTAAGCTGGACAATCGGGGGCAGTGCAAAGATGCTATACAGGCAGTGGGATCCTCTTACTTGGCAATGTGTGTGCACATTCTGCAGAGAAGATGAGCTGTACTTGGTGGGTCTAGGATTTTCTCAGGCTGGTGGTGGGAGTCTCCCATCAGTGAGTGAGATGAGGATGTAGGTTGGCCTGCCTCACCAGGACATAGAAATGCATCCGTGTGGCAGGGCTGGAGGGAAGCTGGAGGCAGCTGAGCAAGAGGGCCACAGGGCACCAAATACAACAGGCTACGGAAGCCTGAACTCTGCACTCCATCAAGTGGGGGCTCAGTGGAGGGTTGTTAGAAGTGAGAAGCATAGTCAACAACACTCATGTTTCATACAGATCACTATTGTTGCAGCTCAGGTGATGGAAGAGGAAAGACAAGAAGCTGAGGATGCATTTAAGAGACTGATAGTTTTGTTGGAATAGTATGAGACCAAGGCTGTGGCAATAATGGCTTAGAAGAGGGTTCATAAGAAATTCCTGTATTAACATAAAACGCAAGCATACAGTTTTGAACAAATAGAAGTATGTGTATGTGTGTGAAAATTATTGTTGGGGCTGGGGATTTAGCTCAGTGGCATAAGCACCTGCCTTGCAAGCAGGTGGTCATGAGTTCGATCCCCAGTACCGATAAAAAAAAATTATTGTTGAGTAATGATAAGCAGTAGGCAGATTAACAAGGACATATATTTCACTTTTTTTCCCCTTTTTTCTTTTTATTGGTACTGGGATCGAACTCACAACTGCCTGCTTGCAAGGCAGGCGCTTATGCCACTGAACTAAATCCCCAGCCCCAATAAGGACATATATTTATACCTACAAGAAAAATGTAAAAGGCAAAAGATTCATATGATCTGAAGAGAAACCAGAGTATTACAAGAAAAATGTGTAGACTGGCAAATAATCAAGAAATCATAGTGACTAAGATGTCTTAGTGGCAGGCTTCTGGGGAATTATGCTTTCTTCTTCAAGGTAGTGGTTAAGACCATTGTGTTTAGTAGTCTGTCTTCCTGGGTTCGTAAGCTTGTTCCTCTCACTTACTATTTGTGAGATCTTAGGTGGTCTCATTAATCCCTGTGAGCTTTATTCGTTAAATGGCAATGAGCTTTCATTGCATTTCTCCAAATACGTACATTAAAGCTCTAGCTCCTACTGTAGCTATATTTGAAGGTAAGAGAGTAATTAAAAGAGGTCACAGGGTGGGGCCCTTACCCAATAGGATTAGCATCCTTGGGAGACAAAGGAGTGTGCTTCCTCTCTCTGCTTCTTCCACTCTGTCTTCTCCTCCCCCTTTCTCAAATTATTTCTTCCTCTGTTATGGGAGAGTGAGAGAACAGTGGCAGTCAGCAAATCATGAAAACAGTTCACACTGGAGGCCAGACTGACTCACCCTCTGATGTCGGACTTCCAACTTTCAGAGCTGTTAGACGTAAACTTCTGTTTCAGCTGCTCAGTTTATGATATTTCATTGTAGCAGCCTGAGTTAAGATACTTACCTACTTTTGCAGGGTTTTTGTGAACAGTAAGTATGACAATATGTGTGAGTCACATGACACATACTAAATGCTCAGTAAACCTTGTTTACGAGTTAACTTTTTTTTTTGAGACAGGGTCTCACTGTGTAGTCCTTGCTTTCCTTGAATGTACCATGTAGCCCAGGCTGGCCTCAAGCTCATGGTGACCCTGCTGCCTTAGTTTCCTGAGTTCTGGAATTGTAGTGTGCACCATCACACCCAGCCAAATTAACTTTATCATTAAAGAAGAACATAGATTTCTACATTTAGGGAACATAAAAAAGAGCTTAATACTTATTAGCCATTTATATCCATAAGGTTACTTCTATTTTCAGATTTTTTTGAGACAGGATCTTGCTGTGTAGTTCAGGCTGGCCTGAAGGTAACTATGTATCCCAATCTGGCCTCAAATTCATGGTGCTCCTCCTGCCTCAGCCTCCTGAGTGCTGGCATTATAGGTGTGCATCACTAAGCCTGGGTAATTTTTAGAGGACTGACATGAGTCTTTATTTAGACCCTTTTAGCACAATTTCCTGAACACTGCAGATGGTAACTAATTGTTGCTCAAAGATTTAATGTTTTCCCTCATAGATTATTTTCCTGTATTGCTTTTTTATTTTGTCTCTGCTCAACAGTTGAATTTCTTTAGTATTTTACCTCCCTTTGATTTTTCATGTTATCATCAAGCTCTGCCCGCAAGATTTACACATGAGAGCAGTGCAGTGAAGACGTTGTAGGTGTTAACTGCTCTGGGTAGAACTTTATTTATCTACTTTTTAATTTTATTTTAAAGAGACTAAAGCCATAAAAATGAAACAGAATAAAACCAATCAAACCAAAACAGTGAGAGCAATACAGGACCTCAAAATAAGATAATAAGAAATCACCAATGGCTACCATAATGCATCTTGTTATCTTTAAAATACTATCAGACATAATAGAATCTAACAAAGCAAAAGAGAATAAAACTAAACCAAACAAAACAAGGAAAATGATACAAGACTTCAAAACAAGGTAACAGAAAATTAACAATGGCTTGGTAGACTTGTTTTCCTTGTAGCAAACAAGGCACTGAGATAGACAGCTCAGGCTGTGGACAGAATTATGACACGGAAAGTTGTCTTACGTCTAAGTCCAAGGACTCTGTCAACTTCTGATCTCTCCCAGCTCCCTGGTATGGGTGAAGCTTATTTTTCAGGACATATAACTGACGTTTGTCTATTTTTCTGTCTAGGTTTTGTCTTCAGCCTCTGTAATTGGACAGGAGTGAATGCACTGGGGAAATATGAGTTCTGGAATAAGGGAAGGGAGAAAGTGGATCATGCTTCCCTTGTCTGTGATGAGCTTGGTGGGCTCCTGCCCAAGTCAAATGGCTGCCTTGGCCAAGCCTACATGGAATGGCCCTGCCCTAGCTTTGCATTTTCTGCTGAGATGACCACTCTGGAGCAGTGATGACTAAACATGTTTTTCAAAAATTGTCATCTTTCACATTCTGATCTCTTCCATGAATTGTCTCATCTTCAATCTGATAGTCTAAGTTACTTAGGAAACCTTACTAAGGGCAGCTTGGGTCACACCTCTTTTTCATGCTGATGGCCTGTGTCCAAATCCCAAGGTCTCAGGAAAAACATCCTGTGTGTTCTCTCTTGATGATCAGAGGTGCAGTGGGCCCCATCCGGGTAGGTTGTGTGTTCAGGTCACTGAGTCCTGAACCCGTGACCCTGCTATTCCCCTCCCTCATGCCCAGGCAGCCGAAAGGTGGTGAGTTGAAAGTGACCACTGTCTTAAATGTTCTTGATTTATAAAATTGAAAGCACTACTCTGATGGCCACAAGAATATTCACTTTCCTGAATACCAGTAGGAAATCTGCAAGGAAAAAAATATGTCATCTGTTTGAACAAACTAATAACTTCACTGAGTACTCACTGAGAATTCTGAGAAGCATCAATACAATTGCCAGCCATCACTGTAAATATGTCATTGTGATTAGTTAACAGTATAACCATGGCAATCACAGGTTTATAATATTTAGCTCCATCATTGTGAAAGAGTATAACTTTTAAAGTCCAAAATTGAAGCTGAACTAATGTATAAATAGCTATGTCTGACCCTCACATCCTTGTTCACTAGGTCAGATAAAGCATGCGGTGAAGAAGATCTGTTTTCTACGTATGTTTGAACTCTGATGCCTTCCTACTTATATTGGAGTCAAGACATTTGGTTAAGAACTAAGGATTATCTGTTTGAATTTTCAAGATGATATTCTATTATTATGCCAGAACTTTCCCCCTCTTTTAGACATAGATGTGGTTTAGTGTGATCTAGAGCCAGAACATAAAGATGTCTTAGAAGAAAAATATTTGAAAAAGAGTAGATATAACAGAGTATGGGGCTAATACTCTCATTTGACCTTGAGCCAATAAACTCTGTTGTTGAATCATTTCAGCTATTTTATGTTCTGTCCTCCCTGTGTCTGCAGTTCAAATGCAGACCCACTGCCAGAGCAGGGGCAGTGGGCTCCAGGTACCAATGATGAGCCACATTTTGCCAAATCTCAGTCTCCCATTCTAATGCAGCAATTTCTGGTATGCTTTTTAGGGTGTCTCATATCTCTGGTAAAGGGTGTAGCCTGAGAGTTGAGTCACCTTAATACTCAGATTAGGCATTGGTGTTTCATATTCCAGGCAGGAAGTACCCTGCCTGGAAGAACAAGAACATATTGAATATTTGGGGCATGAGGATGTTTGATGTCATCTAACTGGATTCTCTAAAAGACAAGGAAGTGAGGTTCAGATGGCAAAGTTGCCCAGCCAGGCAGAAGATGGAGAAGTGCTGTGGGGGTGCTTGAAGGCACAAGTGACCTTGCAGTGGAATCTGAACTGAGCACTCTGGTTTCAGAGCCTCACAATCAGTTACTCTGTAGCTCATTAGTGCTTTCAGAGTTTTGCACAAGTCTCTGTGTACCTCAGTGTTTTCATTCAGAAAGTGAGGATAACACATATAAATTGTACTGCGGACACATCGAGTGCTTCTTAAGTGTTAGTAATTACTATTGACAAAGCCATTTCATTGCAGGGTGTGTGACTTCCAGGCAAGTGAAGGTGCTTTCCCCCTTTATGTTACTGCTCTTGACTCCTCAGAGAGTGTGGAGGGCACTTCACAGAGGATGGATGGGGCCAAGGAGAAAGGCAAATCTCATCAGCTTTTAATTATTAATTTAGTGACCATCACTTGCTCCCTCCAGTTAACCCCTGCAGCTGAGTATTGAGGTGATAGACCCAACTCTGTTCCTCTTCTGGTGAGAGTAAGTATGAAAAGGACATGAAGAGAGTTGAATGCAGAGTCATAACCTAGAGAGGCAGTACCACAGGTAAGAATAAACCTGGAAAGTCTAAAAGGAGGATGAACCAGATCATGTGAGACCTGCCAAAATGCACTTTACAAACCATGTTTGACAAATGCAGGAGAATGAGAGGCCAACAGTGAGGGGCAGATGGGTTCATGTCAGCTCAAGTTTATTAAGGTTGATTTTTCCTCAGTATGTGACCATCAATCTGGAAAGAACGGAAAGCAAATGGAAAAGAGAGAAATAAAACTAAAGAGAAGTGTGGTGATAGCACGATTGCACTGAAGTAGTTTAAGTGAAATGTTTTCCAGACTAATTATACTCCAGGATATATTGAATGAAGTTCTAAATGGGAAGCGCTTATAAATTATAACTACTAGGTTATTTGAGTGTTAAAAATGAAAGATTTAGATTCCATAAATTATAGGATGGGGAGTTAGAATCTAGAAGGAGCTAGATTTTTGAAAAGAAATTTTCAAAATTTTAAAAGATGGCTTAACAACCCATTAAAAAATGGAGCAATTTGACAATGCTGTGTGTGTGTGTGTGTGGGGGGGGGTCTGATGACTAACACGTGGCAGTGCGAGGAGGGATGAGGTGAGTAGCTTCTGGGCTTTGAGGGTCAGGGTGGGTTTGGAGGCTGTCACTCAGCTTCCCTTCATTGTGACAAATACCTAGATAAAAACTGAAGAGTCCCTGGGCAGAGAGAACCAGGAGAAGGCTTGTCTCTGCCTGCTGGGTGTCCCCACTAGAAGACCCTTTCCTCTGCACACGTGCAGGCTGAAGGAGATAGACAGATCCACCTCTGCCCACTGTGCGCTGCCACCAGAAGGCCACATCCTGCATTCAGCCAGTGTGGGCAGACAGAACCAGCAGATCTACATTCACCTTCAGGGAGCTGCCACTGGAAGGCCCCTTCCTGCAGGCAGCCAGCAGGAGCAGGACACACAGCCAGGTAAGCCCTGTGCATCCATCAGTAGGCCACCATTTGAGGTCCTAGGTTCCCTCAGACAGTCAACATCCACCAGCAGAATCAGATAAACACACCCCTGTGTGTCTGCCACTATCGTGGGAGCCCCAGCGTAGACACACAGGCTGAGAGAAGCAGCCCCATCTACATGCACCCCAATCATCAGAGAAGCCCCAGTGTAGCCGCACAGCTCTGGAGAAGCCCGCTCTACACCCTGCTACCTCCCTGTAAATCTGGAATTAGAGGAACCCAGGTGCCTGTCCTATCCCCCTATACTGCTAGGGGCAGACAACGTGGGAAGTGCCTGAGGCCCCACAACCAGCTTGTTGGGAGGACCCCAGGAGAATGTCAAGACAAAGGAGCAAGAGGCAACTCGGACCTCTAGCCCACACAGAATAAATCTGGGAGATATGGCCGTGGAAGAAAACGGAAGTGGCACACCTGAAATCTCTGAGAGGGTAGCAACTGAAGTAAAGAAACAACTTCATGAGATTGTAAATGCAGTCAAGTCATAAAAGAACAAATCACAAACACACTGAAAGAATAGTCCAGCAGGTCTAAAGAGACAGAGACAATAAAGAGGAGCATAGGAAAATGATGGAAACTTTGAATGAATGTAGAAAGGAATTACAATGCATGAAACATTCAAAGAGAGATTCAGGAAATTAAAAATTCAACCGAAAGCTGGCAAAACTGCTTGAAAGAGACTGAAGACAGACTTTCAGATCTTAAAGACAGGATTACATCTAATGAATGTGAAAGGAAAGCTCTCTTAAAAATAACATGAAATCAGGAAATAACAATTCAATGGTTGCAAGATGAGGCAAAGAAGCATAATTTAAGAGTGATGGGTGTAAGTGAAGAAGCAGGGTTCAACACAAATGAAATTAAAAGGATATTCACGGAAGTAATAGAAGAAAACTTCCCAAACATGGGAAATGGGTCTGGTATGCAGATAAGCAAAGCATATAGGATTCCTGATAACCCTAACCAAAGTAAATCTACACCCACACATATAATAATCAAGATCCCAGAAATTCAGCACAAGAACAGAATATTAAAAGCTGTTAGAGAAAAGAGACAGATTACCTATAAAGAAAAAAACAATCAGAATCACAGGAGACTTATTAACACAAACCATCAAGTCAAGAAGAGTTTGGAGTGAAGTGTTTCAAACTCTGAAAGAAAACAACTTCCAACCCAGATTGACCTACCCAGAAAAACTATCTTTCAAAATTGATGGAAAAATAAGATACTTCCATAATAAAGAACAACTGAAGGAATTCATGACTACCAAGTGAACCCTACAGAGTGTGCTAAAGAATATTCTAGAGAGAGATAAAGATGGCCATGGTTCTAGGAACAGCAGCAGAGGAGGATCGACAAACAAGACATGCAATTGAGAGAAGGGGAAAAGTGGAGGGCCAACAACAGGAGGATAGCAGGGCAGAGACAAATCAATGTATGCTAGTTATAACCATTAATGTAGATGGCCTCAGGTGGGCAATAAAAAGAAACACAGGGACGGTGGATCTCGAAACAAGATCCATCGATATACTGTATATAAGAAACACATCTAATGAAAAGAAATTCATAGGCTGCAAATCAAAGGAGAAAAAACAATTGTTCCATGTGACAGCAGACAAAAAAAAAAAAAAAGAAAAAGAAAAAGAAAAGAAAAAAGCGAGAGTAACTTGCCTTTCAATGGCAGAATGGGTAAGAAAGACACGGTATTTTCATGCAGTGAAAAGTTACCCAGCTTTAATGTGGAATAATTTCAAAGGTAAATAGATGTAACTGGAGATCATGTTCATGGCCGAAACAGTTCAAACTCATATGCATGAACCCTGGCATAAGAAACAGGAATTAATGGAAACAAAAGCAAAATAGGTAATGTAAGAGCAAAGGGAGGAAACACCTGGGAGGGAGAGGTGGTAACTACTGTCAATTTCTTATTGTCTGATCTTGAACTCTTGCATTGTTTACACAATTTTGTTAAAGTTTGGCTTTGTTCTGTCTTGTTTGTTTTTTTTTTTAGATTTTATGCGGTGAGATGCTAGGGGCAGCTATTTTGAACATAATGGGATATTTTATGGCAATCATGGTTTTCTGTTATATTGCTTTGAAGTCTTACAATGCTTTCATTCATTGGTTTGAGGGGTTTTATTCTGTTTTGTTTGATTTTACTATGTGTGATGGTATGAACAGCTATTTTGAAGAATACAAGACATTATGGCAGCCATTGCTGATTTACTATCATCTTGTTTTGAAGTCCTACCATGATTTTGTTCTTCTGTTTCCATTCATTCTATCCTGTTGTATCTTATTTGATTTTATTATGTGTGATAGTATAAACAAAATTTTTAAGGAAAATGAGATATTATAGTAGCTATTTTTCATTTCCTGTTATTTGGTTATGAAGTCCTGTAATGCTTTCATTCTTTTGAATGGTTTTGTGGTATTTTATTATGTTTGATATTATTGTGTGTGAAGGTATGCTCAGTTATTTCAAAGAAAAGAGACATTATGGTAGCTACTGCTGATGACTGGTTGTCTTGTGAAGTGCCGTGTTGCTTGCATTGTTCTGTTCTGATTTGCTTTGTTCTGTCCTCTTTTGTTTTATTCTCTTTAAAATAAAAGTTTTAAAAACTGAAGAGGAGAAAATGCATTGTTTGGTTCACAGTTTTAGAGGTTTCTGTCTATAGTCAATGGCTCTCTTGCTTTTGGGCCTGTAGTGAAGCCATACACCATGGTGGGAGCTTGCATTGGAGGATGCTGCTCACCTCACGGCAGCCAGTAGAGAGAGAGAGAGAGAGAGAGAGAGAGTGAGAGAGAAGGGGTTAGGGTCGCAATAGCCCTTGAAGGCCAGGCCCCTATGACCTAACTTATGCTCAGTAGGCCCCACCTCCTAAAGATGCTACCACCTCCCAGTAGGTGGCTGAGGCCCACCCAGGCTGAGGCCTTTGTGAAGCTTTTCAGATCCAAACTGTAGTCAAGCTTGACAGACTGAAGTAGGCAGAAGAAGGCAGCCTGGACTGTGAAGTCCAGGAGTTGCCTTCCAAGAAACCAAAGGGAGACTAGAAACTAATGAAGCAGAAAGTGTATGGTGAACACATTCTCAGGACTCAGGAAGAGGAAGAACCAAGCATCCTCAGACGTAGCTGAGGTTGGGTTCATGTCCACGCCAGAGGTTTGTCTCCATCCTAGCCAGAACTAAGAGGTAAAGCAATTTGTCAGCAGACCCAGGGACTGGTCACTTGTGTGATACATAATCACTGCCTGCAAGTCACAGTCCAATTCTCTCCTGTAATTATTGAGCTTGCAAATTCATGAGAAAATGTACCGCATAAAGAATCTGTGATTATGCAGTGCCTGAATGAACATTTAGTTTAACCAATTTTACTTTTTTGTTTTTTACTATGTTATTTCTAAATTGGAAGATCTGGGCTTGTTATAAGCACAGTTTCATCGCAACATGCTTATCATGGATGCAGGAAAAGGAAAATGGAGTGAATTGCATCCATTTAATTGTAGAACTAGTTGTTTGAACAAATTCAAGCTTTGATAAATAGACTGATGCCACTTGGAGGAGTGAATTTAGTGGAGAGAAGTAGGGCCCTTAAATTCATGGAACCTGTTTGAATAAACTAGTCCTGAAATAAATCTGAATGATGAAAAAGGAGATCAGCCGAACATAAATTCTAGAAGAATTTCACTGAGGTCTCTGCACTCTTTGATACAGACTTGAAATACTGCATCCAATTTTGAGGATGTTATGGAGTTTAATAAATTAGAGGCGAACTTTTGGAGGCTATAGGATAGTTAGGGATTTGAAAACTGTCAAATGAGGGTATAGAATTAATATGTAGCTCAAAGAAAAAAATCAAGAAACTGGTGTGTGTGTGTGTGTGTGTGTGTGTGTGTGTGTGTGTGTGTGACAGTGTACAAAGCCAAAGAGGAGGTTATTT
The DNA here is from genome assembly GCF_034190915.1 of Cavia porcellus. Classification (NCBI taxonomy): domain Eukaryota; kingdom Metazoa; phylum Chordata; class Mammalia; order Rodentia; family Caviidae; genus Cavia; species Cavia porcellus. The sequence goes on from NW_026947496.1 coordinate 46,031,690, forward strand.
AAGGAGCTGTTATTCTGTGGAGATGCCACACAAGAACAGAGGAACAAAGAATCCAGGAAAAGAAATCAACAATTGGAAGAAACTGGGCAGGAGGCCAGGCTCTGTGCCAGAAGGATGAGCAGGGCCGGTACTGCACTGGGGAGTCCAAATGGAGCACGCGCCTTCTGGAAGGCATCTAAGGATTCTTAGTGTCTGCCATCACATTCCTCTGAGATGCAAGTTTGGCAGAATCCATGGGGCCAGGACACGGTAGTGAGCTGAGCCAAACTCCCCTGTGCATGGGCTTAGCCTGTGTATCTGCAGGGGGTGGGACCGTGAAGGTTCCTGCTGTCTACTGCCACATTCATGTTCCAGAACAGTGGCTTACTATCCATCCTGAGTCGGGAGGCTGACTGAGTTCAGAAGGTTGATGCTTTCACCCTGTGTGGTGTTTCAGGGCTTGCAGTCAGTGAGACTCTCAGCCACTTGGAACATCCAAGGAGCTCACCGAAGGCCGTGGTTGGTGCTGACTGCTGGCTGGGAGACCAGTGAGGGCTGCTGACCAGGATGCTTGGTTTTCTGTGCGGTATCCTCATGCGACCTGCATGGCAAGCTGGGTCCCCAGAAGGCCACTCATTCCAATGGTGCAGAAACAAAGGCTGTGGATCACATGAGGCCCGTCTTTAGAACTTATGTAGTTACATTTTTTTGGTGTTGGGGAAATCAAGTTCCAGAGACAGCCATGATTCAAGGGGAAGGGAAATAAATTCCACTCCCAGTTAGCAGAGTGTCAGTAATTACAGAGCCACCTTTAATTTGCTACAAGAAAAATGGGGATAGGAAACAGCATAAGGGAATGGAATTTCAGACTTTGACTCAGTATGGAAATGACAGCTTAATGGAGGTATTTTGAAGATCGAATGATCCATGTGATGGTCTTTATAATAATTGGAACATAGTCAAGTCTAGTTAAATAGCAGCTGCTGTTAATAACACTCTTATTACTAATGCTGTGTCTGTCATGGATGTGTCTAATCTCCAGAGGCTGCGAAGCCAGAGTTTAGGAAAGCATAGAAAGGATCCTCACACTTGGAGCTTTCACTACTGGAAAATGAACTCTCTGGGACCACGAAGCTCCCATAGCTCAAAGTTCTGGGAAAAAGACTCCTTCCAATTTTCAGCTGCCTGCGAGCATTGCCCTCCTCCATCAAGTCTCTTTCTTGCTTTATCTAGGGGAGAACTGATGTGAGCTAAGTTAAGAAATGAGGGCAACATGAAAAATAGACACAAAAGAAAAGTATTTCAAGTCACTAGCACTCTTCAAGTGGGAGCAAACAAACAAACAAATTGACCCTTTAAAACATTTACTTTTGTGGTCTGACCTTTTTTTACAGGACTTGATCTATACAACAAACTTACCACAGCTTAATTTCTTCTGGGTAGAGACTAGGGTGTCAATTTGTTCTTCAGTGCAGCAGGCTCCTGCCTCTTGAGTATTCCCGTGCTAGGAGGAAATGATTCTTAAAATCACAACTGATTGAAGCTGCTTTTGGCTCTGAGGGAGTATTGCAGTTTCAGTCTGGAAAATGTAGTTGTTTATATGGAATACTCCATTATAGGCATTCCTTGTTTCCCATGCATGGATTTCAGTCACCGTTATGTGGTTAAATAACACAGCCTTCCAGTGTCACGGCTCAAATGTCAGTCTCGCAGACCATTCATGAATGTGCACAAAGCACACAGCTGGCTGCGGGTTCCCCAGTCCCTCAATCAACTTCATAGCGACAGATGATCGTTACAGTGATCGGTGACCAATAGCATCGCGTCCTATCCAGTCTTCCTGTGATTGGTTGCTACACCTCTGCTCTTGGGTCTGAATGCAGGCACCCAAAGTGTTTAACTTGTTTCCTCCTTAACTTGCAGCCATCAACTCATCTGACATTTCACAAAAATGGATAACTGAAAGATACAATGGGCAAGACAGATGAGAGTGCAGCCAGGAAACAGAAATGGATGCGCGGAGAGTAAAATCTGAATTTGAATGTAGATAAAGTTATAGAAGAAATAGCTGAGGGAGGGATGACGCTGTAGGGCATGAGCAGTTATTCCTCCTAAACCAGCCGCACCCTGTTAAGACTTAAAAAATAAGAGGGTAGGTTCTACAGCTAGCTTGGGGCAGGAAGAGAGAGGGAAGGAAGGAAGGAGAGAGGAGAGAGGCAGAAGCATCAGGAAATGCGTAAGTCAGTGTGGGCCAGGCAATGTTTAGGCAACAGCCCCAGATCTCAGTGGTTTAAAAGAACCATAGTTTGCTTGCTTCGTGGGCTTCTTTGTAGGTGAGCAGGAGCTCTGGTCTAGCTTCTCTTACTCAGAGGCCCAGGCTGAGAGAAGCAGAGTGCATTGGGAGGGAGAATGGAGAGAAATGGGAAGAACACTTTGGTTAGATATTATGGGTGGAAATGATTCATGTCAGTTCCATTTATGGTTCCTTGGCCACAGCAAGACACAAGGCTGTGCTTAATTTCAAGACAGTGGGGGAACTGTGTTCTTCTCCTGCCTGGAAGCACGAGGAAACTAGGTTGGATGTAGTTACCTCCAGAGGAAAACTCTGAGATCCAGGCTTGGATGCGATCATGAAAATAAACCTTGGAGTTTGTAGATATCTTGGGGAGGCCCTCAAGCTTGCTGCCAAGCATGTACCGGCACATCCAAATGGTATTCACAGAAACAGCAGAGGTGAGGGCCTAGTTGTCACAGGTTCTTATAAATCACAGGCTTGCACTTTCCGTCAAGGTCTGCACCCCTGTCTCTGGGCCCCGGGCAGCAGCACTGTCTGCTAGGAGCTCCCTCCTCATTTTGTGAAGAAAACCTTTGTGATCAGCTCTCACTGATGGAGGGGGAAACACTGTGGCATCAGAGGCAGGGGACAACAACCCGGGAGTGTTTGGAAAAATAATTTTGGAGTAGGTATAATCATGACCAATAATCATAATTTTATTCAGCGTCTCCGTTGTTTTTGTCATAGATTTCTGTTGTTTGGGTGGTATTCATACCAGACTGCCAAAATTAAGAAATTAATTTGAAATGTTTTTTAAAACTATGTCCACTAGGTGGCGTCAAGTGCTCATCAATTGAGAGCCAATGTAAAGGATTTGAGCTAAGGAGCAATTTGAAATAGCACCTCCTGCTGGCAGCTAATAGACATGCAGCCAGTAGATACAAAAGACTGCACCATACTAGAATAGTCATGTAATAAGGGCTTTACTGCAGTGATATTAAATAAATATACACCTGATGTCATTGGAGCCAATTATGTTGTTTTCTTGCACAAAATAATTCAAATAGTTAATACAAAGCTATTACTGTAAATTGATTCTGATAGAAAATATAAATACACAATATATTACTATATATAGTATAGTATATATAAAACATAATGATGAATCACCTGTATTCAAAAACCATACTTACAAAACAGAAGATATATATGACTATTGACAGTAAATTAATCTGCTAACCAATATTCACTGGATTGCTTCTATACATCAAGTGTGTTATTAGATTTTATAAGGCCCATGAGGCAGAATTGTACAATGGTCAAGGCCAGACAGCCTGAGTTTGTACCCTGAGTTTCTAACAAATACTTAACTGTGGCCGGGGATGTGTTCTTTCACCTCAAGTGGGAGGGGCTGATCAGCGTGTATGAGATTACAGCCGGCTAGAGAGGAAGGAGTCCTGCTGTGCTATTTCACATGATGGTCATTGCAGAGAGCAGCAATGAATGCCTATGTCGAGAAAGTAACAGAAAGGATTTTATATGTTCTTATCTCAGAGAAACAATAAAGTTTTCAGGGGACAGATGCTCTTTATCTGGTTGAATATAGCACAATATACCCATCTATTGATATGACTCACGGTAACCAGACACGATTTTTATGTTTTTTACAAAAAAGTAAATACCCCAATGAAGGTGGTCACTGTTCATGGGATATTCCACTCTTTGCAGAGCCCAGCATGTCAACCAAATGGAATCTAAGTCTTGTTTTAAAATTTCTAATTTTGAAAAATGTAAAACAGAAGTAAGAAAAAAATTAGCAAAAGTTCTCATTATGATCACTCCAAAAGTCATAAACATTTTGCAAATTATTCTTCTCTTCCATTTTACTTGAATATTGTAAAATACACCCCAGATCTCGAGCCATTGCACCCTTCAGCACCTCAAGATGATCCCCTACTAATAATATGTTGGTACTTGTACAGAATCAATTGGCACATGGGTTATGAGGGAGACGGTTACATTGAAAAGGACCGTGCATTGTCACAAGTTTTGAAATCTGTTATTAAATAAAGGCACACCTGTCTGTTTTTATACATAGCACACACATACATACATGTTTGAATTCCTAGGATAGGAGTAGTCTTCTAGGAAGAAGACGAATAACAGAATGGGCCTATTTTGGGTATCACCTCCCAGTCATGAGTTATCGTTTGGATCCTGTATATTTGACCAAAGCCCACATGTTGAAGCCTTTGTCCCCAGCCTGTGGTGCTATGGGAGGTGGGTCGCCCATCAGGGGTAGGCCCACCAGGAGGAAGTTAAGTCGTTGTGGCTGTGCCCTTGAAAGATGTGCTGGGGCCCTGGCCCCTTCTTTTCTTGGCTTTTTCCTCCTGGCCACTATGAGGTCCACAGGCCTCCTGTGCTATGTGTAACCACAAACCCAGGGTAACAGGGTCAATATCCCAGGGACTGAAACCTCTGAAACCATGAGCTGAAATAAAGCTTTTCTTCTATTAGATTGATTAGCAAAGCTCGCTCCTTACCTTTATCATTGCTTCCTGGCCCCAGTGCAGACCCCTCAGCCTGCTGGCAGAGATCCTACACCCCACTGGTACAGACTTTCTAGCTTCCACCACTGACCTTTGGACCTTCCCAGTGCAGATCCTTGACACAGACTTGTGGCTCTAGTCCTCCAGATGGACTCTTGGAGGACATTGCCACGGGCCCTAGGTCTTCAGCTGAACTTGTGCAGGACATTGCCATGGGATCCAGACCCTCAGCTGGATTCTTTGTGTCTCTAGTGTGTGCACAAGTCTCCTGCATTTGACTCTTTGGGTGAATATCATAAAATAATCTTATAAATTATGTGACCTGAATTAAATCTGTTCCCTTGTAAACTCTAACTACAACAATTGCTGGTATGCGTCTCAGTCATGGAAAGCTAACTTAGAACCCTATGAGCTTATGCAAACCCTTCCCCTCTCTCTGTCTCTGCTTGTGCATCAAGTCGGGACAATCAAAGCCTCTACTTACAGTGTCATGGAGAGGATTAGTGGGCGTTTAGAGGAAGTATGGCCCTTGAACAGTGCCTCACACATAGAAGTGAAATACAAGTTGGACGTTTTCTCTCGCAGCCTTTGTTCTGTGTCATGCACTTCACTGATGTACATGCTTCATTTTTTGGTGCTTGTTTGTTTTCTGTTCTCCAGTCTTGCTGAGGACTGACTTTATTTACTTTTTTAAGCACAAATTTTTAAAAATAAAATAAGTGCAACCTCGTGAGATCAAGATACACAAAAAAACTTCGTATAAAAAAAAAAAAAGACCTCCCTGGGCAGCAGTGGGGGAGACACTGGACAGGTTTCCCGGATGCACAGAAAGCCCACACTGCCAACAGCATTGAGCTGTTACTGATTCTCCCCCTCAAATCCAGCTTTCATTTTGCTCAGCCTGAGATCTCACTCACTTCAAACCGCCTGTGGCACACTCTCCAGAAACGCTTTCCGTTCCGTGTACCCTTCTTTCCCTCCATTATGGACAGCCAGTTCTTCGCCAACTCCTTCTTCCTCCTGGAAGCTCTCCCAGCCCAATTTGGACTTCTCAAGAGTGCGCATTTTCTGCTTCTTGGCTCCCATGCTCCCCCAAAGGCTGCTCATGCCACTTGACTTTTTAACACTGGTCCAGCAGACAGTGACTGCACAGCTGGCAGAAGGGGCACTGGGCTGTGGTTCTCCTTTCTCGTTTTGCATGAAGAAGGATTTGGCTTCTTTAGATGCAGCATCCACCGCCTCAGTCTCCTTTCCTTCGATCTTCTTAGTGACTGTAACCCTTTCTACTTCTTTAGGTTTCTCTGGCCCTTCTGCTTTGACCAATGGTTTTTTGAACTCCTCTCTTCAGCCTGTTCTCCTCTGTGCCTGTGTACTTGGGGCACTTTTACCTCAGTGCTGGCTCCTCCAGATGCTGCCTTGGTGTCCTCCTCTTCGTCTTCTAACAAGAGGCCACTTGTTTTCTCCTCCTGGATGAATGCTCTGAGCCTTTCTTTTTATCCTTTTGGTTTTCTGCGTCTGCTCTTCACCAGCTACTTCACCTTCCTTCACTAATTCATTTACACCATCCTCACTGTACTCCCTACCCCAGGCAGAATCTTCCGAATCGAATTCCTCACGTCCCTGCTGCTCGGGGCCAAGGAACCCACAGGACTGCAGCAGCTACGCTACATGGCCACACTCTCTTCATTTCTGTTAGAGTGTCTGATACAACTATATGGACTTCCTTGTGGCTTCTCTAACTCTTAGGACTTAACAGGGCATTTAGGATGTTTTAGCAGGGTGACACATTTACATTGGGAATTTGAGGTGTAAATACTCCTACTAAATTTAAAAATAGGGATCATGACTGTTAATTTCACTCCACAGAGGAGTCAGGTCCATCTGCAGACTTTTCAGATATGGCAGCAAAGTTCATTACTGGCCGGGGCAGATCCTTCATCAGCTGCTTCTTGAGCTCAATCACCAAAAGGTCTCAGAGCTCACACCCTTCCCTTCTTTTCCAGTGGTCTCTGCATCTTCACCCAGCACCCCTCCAGTTGGGCTAATTGATAATTCCACATTACATTAGATGTCAGTTCATCACATTAGTGGTACTGGAGTAGGGGAGAAGTTGGCTTTTGTTGGTTTCCTTAATTGAGTTGAAATTTATACAATATCAAATTAGCCATTTTAAACTCAGTAATTTAGAGGTGCATACAACCACCACGTGTGGTAGAGAAGTTTAACACAGAATTTAGAATAAGTCTTAGGGTCTCCCATGGTCCTTGGGTTCACAGGTACACAGAAAGGAGAAGAGAGGGCCAGGAGAGACAAAGGGCCTGTGATAGTTCACTTTATGGTGAACGTGGCCATGGTGCCAAGTTATTCTGTCAAATGTTACTTTGGATGTCCTGGAGAGAGTGTTTTGGGATGAGAATAACATTGAAATCAGTGGACCTGAAATAAGGCAGATCACCCTCCTTAAGAGGGATGAGCCTTATCTAATCAGTAGGAGACCTCACTAGCACAAAAGAACTAAGCAGAAAGGAATTCTCTAGCAGCTGCTGTGGCTGTTTTTCCTACAGCAGATGACCTTCAACTGTAACTTTTCCTTGTGTCTCCAGAATGATGGCCTGCCTGGTGGATTTTGGACTCAGTCTCTATGATCATGCAAACACAAATGTAACGCGTGCACACGTTAATGTACACTGTGCCTCTGGAGAAGCCCATCAGAATGCTCTCTCCAGAGGGGGAGTCTCCAAGTGTCCAGCCGCCTGCCCTGCACTGGCCATATCTGTCTTGCTGCTGCTCTGAGCACCTTACTCAGCTTCCAGCCTCCTATGATCTGCCCTCCAGCTGGGGGGCACCCAGTGCCTCATCCAGTTCTCTTGGGCGGAAACAAAGTTTCCTTCGGGCAGCTCCCTCCTGGGTGGCCATGCACATCCCAGAACATAGACAGCATCTCCCTATCAGTCTTAAACTCTCTGTTCAGCTTCCTGAGGTTATGGGGAGACTCCCATGGGCATCAAACAACCTTCCCTGAAGGGCCCATCTCCAAAAGCATCCTGGCTTCAGACTCCCCACATCCTTCCTTGAGGAAGGTGATGGAAGAAGGGACACGTAGACGGTTTGGGGACATTCCTCCCCTTGGTCTGCAGGGCAGCGAGGATGGCCCTGTCCTTGCAGTATGCATGAGCAAATATTCATCTGGTGCCAGGCTGCATTATTCCCACGAGGATGTCCCATCTTAATCTTGGAACCTGTGAATATGCTAACTTTATCTGTATGAGGGACTTTGCTGATGTGATTAAGTCATGGATCTTGAGATGAGGAAACCCTGGATTATCTGGTGAGACCACAGTGAAACCAGTAGTCTCTGTAAGAAGTGATGCCAGGAGGGTCAGAGACGAGATGCAATGAAGGCAGCCCAGGTCACACTAATGTGAGACCATGAGCCAAGGAATGTGGGTGGCCTCTGGAAGCTGGAAGAGACAAAGATGTGATTTTGCTCTAGAATTCATGAACCAACTCAGTGGACCCATTTTAGACTTCAGATGCTTAGAAGTGTAAGACAATAAATTTACATTGCTTTAAGCTATTAGGTTTATAGCTAATATCAGCAATAGGGAAATAAAGATGATTTCAGGGTTTCTGCCACTGAGAAATGCACAATTTATGCATAAGAAAAATACATCATATAAAATCATATTCCCTTGTGATACTTTTAAGTTATCTAAGCAAAACTTTTTCTTTTGGTCCTGGGAATTGAACCCAGAACCTTATGTATGCTAAGCATATGCTGCATAATTCAGCTATACTTCTACCCCTCAAGACTTTTGCTGTAAGAGGGACATATATTATAATGTAATCCAAGATATTGAGTACAGTAATCCAAGCATTGTATTCCCTTTTCCAGTCTTCCTAGACATTATTAGAATCCCAGCAAGTTAATTCCAATTTACCACCTCCAATGCGACCCACGGCGAGAGTAAAGACACCAAGACATACTCAAAGTTAAGGGCAGCCACGGGGTCCTGAGTCCAATCCCCGTGAGGACATGTGGACAAAGGCTCTGATCTTCAGCCTCTTAGAATTTATCATCTTGTGATGAAGAGAGTGGCTCAAGGATGAGTGACAGTGAGGATGGCAGGAATTACATGAGTAACTTGAGCTGGACAGCCAGGTAGGGAGAAAAGTATCTCTGCAAAATGCAGAAAGAATGATATGTAGAAGCATCAGTTTACATAATTCAATTAAGGTAGCAATTTGGAGTCTGTTGCTTTGGTCCCCTGGGGACTCATAGCCTCTTTATCTTGAGGTTCATACCAAGATGACTTTCCTGGATCTCACTGGCTCTATGATCCGCTGTGCTATATATATATATATATATATATATATATATATATATATACTCTTTCTCTTTCTTTTTCTTTTCTTTTTTTGAGACAGGGTCTTACTATGCAGTTCAGGCTGGCCTTGATCTCACTTTGTAGCCCAGGCTGCTGTCTAACTTGCAACCATTCTCCTGCCTCAGCTTCCCAAGTGCTGGGATTACAGGAGTGTGCCACCATGCCCAGCTAGTGCTTATATATTTTACAGAGAGCACTGTATGAGGAAACAGGAGACTATGCATTGGTTTTAGACATTACACATTGGTACTGTCTTAGTTACTTTTTACTCGTCACTGAGACAAAATACATGAAGCCCAAGTTGGGAAAGGAAAGGTTTATTTCTTATAGTTTTTGGAGGTTTCAGTCCACACTCAGTTGGCTCCAAAGCAGGTGAGCATGGCTGGGCCGCAGTTCATGGCAGCAGCAAACAGCAAGCCAGAACCAGCAAAGAGCAAGACACACCTTCTTCCTGCCATTACATCACATCCTGGCTCCACCCCTTTGTGAGTGGAGCACTGACACTGTCAATCCAAGCACTAGACAATAAACCAATCACATGTGCACAATGCAAACTCATGAGGTCTGGGGGACACAGACATAAACCATGACAGGTACCTTGTTAGCCTTATTTGCAATGCTTAGAACCAATTGAAGAGAGAAGGAAATACCATAGTCAGCTCTGTACATATCAGTATAAGGAAATAAGTCTCCATATAATTAAAGTTTCAACAATTGCTCTGCATACAAGGGGAGGTCACTCAAATTGTCTCCCGTGTGTTATTATTACTATATTAAAGGTAATGAAACCATAGCAACATAGATACTCACTTACAAGGTTAAATTACTTAATCAGGATCATTTTCTGTAATATGCTTCCAAATTTAGTGATTCCAAAGATTTGGAATAGACCATAAGACAGACCAAATATTTAATAAAATTATAGTAACCATATGAAGAATTAAAAGCTTCATTGCTGTTTTTATGTTCAGATCTTGGTAGGTTTACTAACTCCAAATTCTACTATTTATAACTCCCGATAATGGGAGTTGGCAAATCCCGGATCCTTAATGGGAGGTCACGGCATGGTGAGCAGTGGATCCAAGGGGAAAAGCTGTATTGACTCTCAGCGACTGCTGGAAATTGAGACCTGGGGCCCTGCAAAGCAGCCATAACCACCTGGCCACGCCAGAGGACACTGTGTGAAGCTCCTAGGCTCCGAAGCCGGACACCGCGCAGTTTTCTGACTGATCTGCGCTGTGCTGGGAATGCAGTGAAGACAACGTGGCAAAGTATGCAGTGAACCCAAAAGGAAGATCTGCATTGAGTCCGGGTGAGTACTAGGTTCTGGGTCCCGTGGCTGCTGTTGCTGGCTGGAGGACATCTTGGAATTGGGCAGAGCCCAGCACCATGTGGCATCAGTGACACAGAGAGGTCTGGTAGAGGACAGCTTGGATTTGGGCAGAGCCCTGCACCACGGTGACATCAGTCAGCCGCCCCTGGTGCAGAAAGAACTGGCAGGGTCTGCTGGGGCTGAACCAAATAAGGGGTTGGAACCCAATAAGCAGATACAGAATTGTTGCAACTTTGTGACATCTGCAAGGTACAGCCTAACTTGCAGAATGACAGGCATAGAGGCTGGAGGCTAGCCTGCACCATCCCTGCATCCCTGTCTGTACCTCAGATAACAGCAAATTGGGGAGGGCAGCAAAAACTCCAGTCAGCACATTTCAGAAAGACCCTAAGCAATACAGAGAGGGCCAGAGACCCCCAGGACACACCAGTCTGAAAGAAACCAGAAACATGACAAGAGACAGAAATTTAAAAAAATCTCTAGCTGCTGAACCTGGGAAAATAAGCCCAGGAGAAGTAAACACAGAAGAGAACCAGCTAGTACCATCCAATACTAGACACAGCATCAGCTGATATAAAGAAATACCTTTATGACCTCATAGACGAATTTAAAACTGTACTTCTGATCCAAGTGAGGCAAGATATAAAGAGATTAATTAAAGAAATGATAAGCCCCTCCCAAGAGAACACAGATGGAAGAACAGAGGAAATCAGAAAGAGAGACCTCTGATGAAGAATTTAAACATAACCTAGAATACATGAAACAGATCCAAAGAGAATACCAGAAAACTAAAAACTCCATTGAAAACTGGCAAAATGCCTTGACAGAAACTAAAGTTAGCCTTTTGAAACTTGAAGAGAGATTTATGATATATGATCATGAAAGAAAAGGCCTCTTAAAAATAACGAGGATGGGGCTGGGGATATAGCTCAGTGGCATAAGCACCTGCATTGCAAGTGTGTGGTGATGAGTTTGATCTGCAGTATCGATAAAAAAGAAAAAGACAAAAAAAAATATGAGGAACCAGAAAGAAACAATTCAAAGGCTAGAAAATGACAAAAGGATACATAACTTAAGAATAAAGCAGGTAAGCGAGGGAGCAAAAATGAACTACAAAGAATATTCACAGATATATTAAAGGAAAACTTCCCAAGCATAGGAAAAAGAAATGATATTCTTTCTCTCCAGCCACCTACAACCAAAACAGATCTACACCAAGACATAATAATCAAGATTCCAAAATCCACCAAAAGAACAGAATACTAAAAGCAGCCAGGGAAGAGAAGCAGATTACCTACAATGGGAAAATTATCAAAATAACAACAGACTTATCAACACAAACTCTCAAATTGAGAAAAGCCTGGGGAGAAATTATCTAGGCCCTGAAAGAAAATAATTTGCAACCAAGACTGATGTACCCAGAAAAACTCTCTCTCACAATTAACGGAGAAATAAGATGTTTTCAAGACAAGGAGGAACTGTGGGAGTTCATGGCCACCAACCCAACCCTACAGAGAGTGCTGAAGGACATTCTAGAGAGAGAGAGAGGAAGGGATACCAGGATTCCAGCAACAGTGGCAGAGAGGCCTCAATGAATGGGGCAGAGAGTGGAATGAGGGAGTAAGGTGGACAAATTAAAGCATTAACGTGGAGTAGCAGACATGAGGCAGAGACAGTAAGCTATAATCTTTAATATAGATAGCCTTGATACACTAAAATAAAAAACAGGCAGAGTAGATTAGGAGACAGGCTCCATTGAGATGCTCTGAATGGGAAATACACTCAACCCAAAGGAGGGTTAATAAACTGAAAGTCAAAGATGAGAAAGTGAAACTATATGTGACAGGAAACCAGAGAGAAATAGGGACAACTCATCCAGCATCCGCAGATAGATTGGAAAGCTATGACACTTTTGGGCAGTGTGGAACTACACAGCTGGAAGGAAGGAAAACCCTATGACTTTAGTGAGTAAAGGAGTACAGCGCAAGATCAAGCTCAGGGGTAGAAAGGTTCAGCAACACTCAGATAGACAACAGCCTGGTCCCCTAATCTAAAAGCTAAAGGGGCTAGTGAGACCCAAAACGTACAAAGCATCCTGAGAAGGGGAAAGGTGAAAAATAGCCTAAAAAGGGAAGGCAGAGACATTGTTAATAGTGTATCAGGATTTAAAAGTCATAGTAGTCTTATCGCTCTGTTTAGTTTGAATTTATTCTGTTCCGGTCTGTCTACTCATATGAAATTTGAGGGCACAGATATCTAACCGAAAAATAGCAGGTTATACCATGGTAACTATCCTTAATTTCCTATTAACTTAAACTGAAACCCTGTATTACTTACATTGTCTTACTATGACTGATCTTATTTGAATCTGGTTTGTTAGACCACAGTTTTGCCTTGGCGGGATTTTATTGGATTTTATTGATTTTATTGATTTTATTGGAATTTGGTATGCTTGATAGTAAAAAGTAGAGGCAACTACTCTGAAGATGACAAGATGTAAAAGATATCCATACCGGTTTTGATTATTAACCACTATCAAGTCCTACAATATTTTCAAAGTTGTGTTTTTATAAAAATAGCTATGTAATACTGTGCTTAACAATATTAAGCCTGATGACGTGGACAAGTCTATTGAAAATAACAAGAAAAAGCATAGTAACTATGGTAGATCACCTAATATTGTGGTCTTATGCGTCTTTTTTCATTGCATGTTTTTCTAGGAATTTGTTTTGCTGTCTTGTTATGATTTGCTTTTCCCTATAATTTGGAGAGAATAGATATACATGTAGAAATTCACACATGGGAAGAATTTTTTAAACTATTTATGGGAACAGATTATATAATGCAAGATGTAATGAACAGATACTCCGAAGAAGAGACACTAAGAAACCCAATGCTAATCCCGTAGCATTATGATATAAAATCTAGCAATACTGTTATTCACTGTTCAGAGTGATATTAGTCTAGTCTCTTAAGTTCAATTTCAGCATACATAAAGATAAGGACAGCCACTACGAAGAGAATGAGAGACACTATGGTAGTCATTAGTGTCTTCCCCAATGTCAGATCTTGAAGACCTAAAAAGCCTTCATCATCCTGTAATGATTTGATTAGTTCTATAATATGCAGTATGTATTCAATGTGTGCGAAGATGGGGGCAACTATTTGGAAGAAAACTAGAGACAGTAAGACGGACAGTGAAGATCTCCAGTGGACTTGCTTTGAAATCTGTATTTCTTTAAACTGTTTCTTTTTGAACTGTTTTGTTCTGTTTTGATATGTTTAATTTTACCCTCTTTAAGATAAAAAACAAATGTGTAGGACTGATAACCATATTACTAAGTTTTTGTTGGATCATTAAGCAGAACTGTTGGCAGTGTCACTATTTGAATATCAGTTTACATACTTTAATTTTGTAACCTGAACAACTATTTCTAAGATGACAATATGTAACTTATCAACTGGTGATTTCTTACTTCTTATTTTTCTGTAATTCTGTATGATTTTTACCCTTTTTTCCCTCCATGTTTTTTTGTTTCTTTCTCTTTAAATAAAAAAAAATACAACTAAAGTTGCCCTTCCCTCTTACGCTATAAAGTTATTGTAGAGTGACTCTTGATAGAAGGGAAGCATGGCACATGCTAGTATTTCCATTGCAGTGGTGGTAAAACTTTGACAGTGAGCTAGAGAGAGGGAAAGAGCCAGAGACAGACAGAGACAGGAGACAGATTGAGAGGAGGGAGGCTCTATTACAAGACCAAATAATACAACCAGTGGTAGAATCGAGAAAAAAATCCCTCATGGTACCATCTCCCAGGCAGCATCGTAATTGATTAGATACCTCATGCTTAGTTGACAGGTTTTGAGTTGAATTGAATGACTTTATTTATTGCCTATTTCAGTAAGTCAGACCAAAAGTAAAATTGGTGATTATCATAGAGATAAGGTAGGAAACGATGGTACACGCACACAAATGTATGCACATACACACATACAAACAGATAAACACACTTACGAGCACATATTTGCATAATGTCTATACAAACACAACTGCACACAGTTGCTGGAAACTTTCAGGCATTGCAGGAACAGACCTCCCTCTTCATTCAGTCCCAGATGCTACAGGTGTCACAAAGCTCAAAAGAGTTCAGTGGATAGTGGAGAAGACAACCCAACATTGATGAAGAAAACAGTGATTTATTGCTTACAAGAAACCAGTATTGACAGCTTCTGCTAAATTGGCAAGAGGAAAGTGTCTTCTGCCCAGGGGACTGGGAACTCAGTGAGTCTCCTCAAGGAAGCTGCCAAGCCAGAGATGGTGACACATTTTGAGCAGCAAGTCTGGACCTGGGTGCTTGAATAGGTTTCTGGGGTTGCGTGTGGAAGAGAGGTCCTCCCTGCAGGCGTGCCCCACCTGAAATGCCCAGGGTGTTTGTTGTCAGGGCCTGGTTCCACTGAGTGTGATACATCTTTTGGCATCAACTACAAAACCAGCAGTGCCTTCCCTTAGCCAAAACCCTCCCAGAGACACAACTGTGGCTTTGGGGGAAATCTCACTGGACATCTCCCAACATCTGTCTGAAGCACATCTGGAAGCTCTTCAGGCTGAAAACACTGCTTGTGAATGGACTTGAGGTTTTGCTGCCTTCTCTGTTCTCATGCCTTGGAGTCAAAGAAATCACCAGGGTGGAGAATCAGCACTCGTCTCTGAGGCCGGAGGGACTGATCCTGTCTTACTCCACAGTAAGGGCTCTTCCAAGTCTTCTGGGACCCCAGGAAACTGGGCCACCTCTTGTTACTCTGGCAACTTCTCAGAAGAAAATAAAAATGCTTTTTGACTTTGCACTGAAGTTACTTTGGTGTTCAGTGAGTATTTCTCAGTGGGGACAAACTGTTGCTTAACCGAAGAAATAATTTGTTTCTGTAGACCTCTCTGCCTGGCTTTGAATTACACACAAGGCAGCCACAGAAGGACAGTGACAACTATTGACAGCAAGTGTCCAAGAGGGCCGCACTGGCTTTGAGTTTTGCTTTTGCTTTTGCTCTCTCTTTCTCTCTCTCCCCCGCTCCTCCTTTCCCTTCTATTTCCTCTCCTTCCTTCTTTCTCCTCCTCTCCTCTCCTTTCCTTCTCTTTCCTTCCTTCCTCTCCTTTTATCTTTCCCTTTTCTTTTCTTTCTTTCTTTCATAAAATAAAAAATGTATAGTGGGGCCAGGGATATAGCTCAGTGGCACAGTACCTGCCTCTCAGGTACAAGGTCATGAATTTGATCACAGGTGCCAAAAAAAATTACTACTGTTAATTACTTATTTTCTGGAACAGATAGTGAGAACCAGCATGGGTAACAGAAATTATAATATTTGTCACTCCTATATGTATGATATAATGTTTGTGGATTTTATGGGCAGATTTTCAAACTATCAACAAGGGTTTTCCATGTTTCTGCCACTGATTTCCTGAGATTCTAGGTTACTGCTCCTACCCTCCCTCCAACATATATACTTCCCCTAGAGATATAGTTTTTCACTCTTTCATTCCCTTCAGGAGTAACAAAATCCTTAGGAAAGAGCAAAGCACAGCTTTTTAAAGAAAAAAATTACTTTTACTAAAATATAACATAATGAGTATTTTTCTTTTTTTGCAAGGTGTACACAGTGTTATCAGGTGTTTGCATTGACCTGGGAATTTTCACCTGGGGATCCCTGGGACATACTTTCCATCTTTCAGCTCAAAACATTTCCACAGGTAACTGCTCACATATAAGCCTTTCCCCTAATACTTTGTATTCATTTTCCTAATACCCAAGCCTCTTCCACCCTGGTATCCACTTATTCCTCTGTCTCCTGAAGACTTTGTCTACTCCATTTGACTTTCAAAATCTAATTCATGCAAACATAAATTTCTACTTCCCTCATGAGGCCTTCTAGCTCACAGTCATAGCCTCAACCTCCTCTTCTTAGCATGTCACAACTGAACTCAAATTGCATGCATTCTGAAACTCCATCTTCACATCTAAATGAAAAATTCTTCTAGGTCATGGACTGTATCTAAATTTTCTGTTGTATTACACACAACTAGAAGATACGCATCCATTCATTTATTTATCGGATGTATCACGTTACTATATTTCTTGCCATGTATCAGATATTGGGGTTAGAAAATGAGAACAATACCAACTTTTCCCATGATGAAATCAGAGTCTAATTTGAGTCTCAGATTTGTAAGCAGATATCTTTCCCATCAATGAGACACAGTATGTAGCACTTACAATTAAAAGCAGGAGAGAATAATTTTGGTCTACCAGAAACAAGATGACAGAGGGATATGACAGAAAAACAGCTGCTGAACCCAGGGCAGTGAAGAAGCAGAGTGCAAAGAGTGGAGTGGGGGACAAGAATCCAAGCCCCTGGTGACCCACCTGTAATCAGGCCTTACCTCCTAACAGCATATTCAGTTACTGAGTCACCATAGATGAATCCACCAATGAGTATAGCTTCTCATGAGCCAATCACCCTCCAAATGTGTGAGAATTTTCGAGAGAACATCTTAGCTCTAAACCTTGACATTAGATCATTAAAATAAAATATGATAAAGTGTGGCACATAATGAATAGCTCATTAACTCTGCCAGTTATCAGTCCTCAATCTGAAAACTGTATTCTCTGTTTCCATGTTCACAAGTATTCTTGCTGGACAAAACTCAGTGGTTGGTAGATAGATGCAAAATGGGTATAACCAGACTCCCAAGACACCACAGGTTCCTGAAGAATCCCCGAGGCACTAGGCAAAGGAACCCAGCTCCTTTCTAGACCATCTGATCAAAGAAAAACAATTCCAAGTTTGTAAAGGACTGTTAAAATAATGCATAGCTGTCAGGACCCAAAAGAAACAAACAGATTTTTTAAAAGATCTGGACAAGGAAAGGGAAGAAGAGCTGATCCAGAGGAGAATGGTGGCTTCAAAAAAGGGAACAAAACTGTGAGCTCAGAGTGTTGTAGAAACCTGACATTGAACCAAATGGAAGACTCTTTGCATTGAGGAAATGGAAGGCAACTATTTATTATGGTAGCAGGCTGGCAGGACCAAGTCCAAATCACCAGCAGCAATTAAGAGTGAACTGGGGAGTCATATACATTTTGTAAGCAGGAAATCCAAAAGCTAATAGCAGGTTATCATATAACTGGTTACATGATTCAAATGTATGTTGCCAGGCAAGGCAAAGGGGTTGTTTATCATAAGATGGGAGAAAACAGGGAGGGAGCTGGGACTGAAAGGGTGACTGAAACTAAGCACGTCCTTGACTAGTTTATCTCAGTTCAACAGTCCTTGAAAATAAAATATATCAGACAGTTCAGACAGCCCAGATGAATGAGACCGTACAGGCAGATGAATGAGGTCAGACTGACACAGGTAGGACTAAGTTGCAGCTGAACATGGTCAGTGAGGACTGAGTCTAATGGTCTAACTATGTGGTGGACTGGATGAGCACATCTCATCTTAACAGAATATTGGTCTGTTGATTTTTAACTTTTTTTTTCACAAGAAGACTTGGCTATAGACTGAATCCAACTGATACAGTTCCTGTGTTGGATCCGAGAACTATGTGGTGGCAGCGTGTAAATTCAAGGTGAAAGAAAGGAAAACAAATACACAATCTATGTTCAGCTCTTTAACTTGAAGCCAGTTTAGTCATAGCTTTGGACTCATTAAGTGATGGTCTTGAGTAGGAGAATAAAAGCCATTAACTCTACTCAGTCTGATTCTAGTCTTCTTGTTACTAGGGAAGCAATTTTCTAGAGACACGATAGAAAATCATAACCTCTTGGCCTGACAGCTCCTCTGCTACTCATTGCTACATGTTGAAAACCTTGGTTGCTGAGCTCTGGATTTGGATCCTTACCTGGGATTTGTCACCAACAGATGTGTGGTCCTTGGCGAGCACCTTCAGATGACTCCTTAGAAAAATCAGAACTGGGCCAGATGTCTTCCATGATCTTTTCAATCTTGGAGATTGTATGTGCTCAGCAATCTTAAACTAGGAAATCAACTCCAACTTGAAGTAAAATGAGAAACAGGATCAAGGACAAATATATGTACTTTGTCTCTCATTTTAATATATCCCCTTTGGGAGGCAATTTAGTGCATCATTTTTATTCAGGAAGCCCAATATGAATTGTTGCCAAGAGTCTTGCAAAACTTTTATTAGACCTTATTTTATGATACTTACAAACTTTTAAACAATATTATACCAATGCTTGAATACTACATAGAATATTAGACTAGTACATCTTACCCCAGAGAGCATGGCTATGATCAAGCAATCAAATAATAACAAGTGCTGCTGAGACTGTAGGGAGAAAAGAAACTTTCTCCACTGTTTATGGGAATGTGAATTGGTACAGTCAGTGTGAATATTCCTCAAAAAAAAAAAAAAAACCAACTAACTAGAAATTCCATTCAACCTAGCTATACTAATAGTTTAGGTATTGTCCCAAAACACTTAAATACAACATATTACAGTGATATGTGCAAATTCATATTTATAGCAGAACAATTTATAATAATAAATCTTGGAACCAGGCTCTATGTTGTTCATCAACAGATGAATGGAAAAAGAAAAAGTGGTATTCATACACGATGAAGTCCTACTCTGCCAAAAAGAAAGATACACTTGTGTTTATCTTTACTTTTAACTTTGTAAGAAGATGGGTGCACTTTGAGACCGCAATGTTAAGTGAAATAAATCAGACATACAAGTTTAAATATTGTATGGTTTCTTTTGTATGAAAAACCCAAAATATAAATAAAGAACAAAATAAGAGATTTTTTTCAAATGGTAAAGAGAGAGATTTTTCTCAAATCAAAAGTGAATCAAGAGACTGGGGGAGAGGGAGGAAGAGGACAAAAAGGAAATTAATATACATTATATACATGTGCTTACCCCTCTCAAGAAATGTGAACATTATGTACTGCCACAGTGTACCAATAAAAAATAGAAACTACAAAAAAATCAGGCTTAGACAAGTGCCATCTCAGAAGCACTTAGCAATTAGCATGGATTGTTGTGTTATCTGCAAGTAAACACTACATTCCTTTAAAAAAAAAAAAAGAATGTGAGACCCTAACAGATGGAAAATACAGATAGTCCTGGGTTTAAAGTGGGGCTACCTTCTGATAAACCATCATAAGCTGAAATGTCATAAAGTTGAAAATGCTTTTAACACACTCAACCTACTGAACTCACAGCTCACTCTAGATAGCCTGCCTAAACACGCTCAGAACACTTGGATTCACCTACAGCTGGACTTGACGAGACGCAAAGCACAAAACACAACATTCAAAAACACTGCAACATGACACACCGCGAGTGTCTGTTGTTTATGCTGATGGCAGCCCGGGCTTCCTGCTTCTACTCAGCATCCCAAGAGAGAACCACACTGCATACTGGCAGCCCTGGGAAAAGATTGAAAATACAAGTTTGAAGTATGACTTTTACTGAACACATCACTTATGCACCATCACAGAGTGGAAAAATTGTCAGTTGAATCACCATAAATCAAGGACCTTCTATAACTGAAGGTTCAGAAACTCTACCTTGTCACATAGCTATTTAGAGGCCAGGTTTGGTCTCACCCAGCTTGACAACCCCCCCCCCCCCCCCGCAACAAAGTCCACTGTAGAGTCAGTGTCTTCCAGGATGAAGAAAATAAAATTTACATTTCCTGATGTTGCTGTTGCAAAACTCAGTTGACACAAATCTGGAAAAAAGAACAGATGTACCACAAATATAGTTGAGTGTGATCCCTCCCAGCAAGGGGCAGGGAGTGATGGAAGCGGAGCCCAGATGGGTTGGAACTTTGGAACCATTGCTGAGCCTTTTCAAATAACATGGTTTTGTCCAGTGCAACTTTGAGCTCACAAATTGTTATTTTTCCCTTGGGGAAAAATAGGCAAACTAATTCCAGAAGATTTGATATTGTTTTCCTTAGTAAAAATAGGGATAAAGAGTTCATACATGTAATGTTTTGGTGCACTGGACTGACTGCTTACCTCTTGTGGGTTGTGTACTTTTAAATTAGTCATTGTTAAGTCTGTAAAATGATTACCTGCTAATGACAAAGATTTTCTTTCATTTGTTTTATAGTAGTATCACATTTGTTTATTTTACCTCTTCATTTCTTTTAACAAGAATAAAAAAAACATGTTTTAAGGAGGAAATATCAGCTCAAATTAGCACCTCCTCTGCTGCCATATACATTATTACCTAAATATAACTGCACAGTTGACACAGTTTTGTGATCTGATTTCCTCCCTCAGGTCACACTTTGCATCTTCCCTGTGATTGTCCTTTAATGGCCACCAGAGTGGAGGTGATAGCACTTCCCTGTTCTTGGCCCCGGGGCTACTTTGATGGAATTGTGATGGAGACAGCAATTTTGAGGCCATTGCCCTTTGGAAGAAGACATAATAAGCAGACCCAGCTACATTATGTGTCTGCCAAATAAAAGGCCACACCAGACTCTGAAAGGCCAGGTAGAGATGGCTGGTGGATAACGCTTCTTGTGGCAGGGAAGAAACATCACTGACACTTTATAACCAAGGCGCAGATTAACAAGAAACTCAGAAGTACACCACGCAGTGCCAATTCTGCCTTCCTCTTTTCTATCCCCAGAACAGCACAAAGAGGACAGCATGGGTAGTGTAATTAGCACCCTCCACCTTGACTTCTAGGCATCAGTGGTGATGGACAGACAAGCGGATCCACCTGGCTTTAGGGTGGCAGGTGAGCGGCGCGGACTGGCCCTTTCCGCGTTCTCAGGTGAATGAAGCGAGTGTACAAAAAATATCCTGGACTCGGCAGGAAGGGAAGAAACGATGGGAGGAGGTGCCGGCAGGTGGGAATGGAAGAGGGTCCACAGAAGAGGAGCCTGGTTCTGGAGACGTAGCAGGGCCGGGGTGCGAGGGCAGGCGGAGGACCCGGGGGCGTGCAGAGGTGACCGGGAGGCTCAACAGACCTTCTCTTTCTAGGAAGTGGGGAGGCTGCAAGGGCCACCCCCACCCCGAGCCGGAGGCGGGGCCTAGCGGTGTGGCTCGCGAGGGGCGGGGCGGGGCGGGGCGGCCGGGCGGGAGCGAGCGGGCGGTGCGGGCGCAGCCCTCGGCCGCCTGTCCCCGCGCTCTTGGTGCTCCCTCTGCGGACGTCGAGCTCTGGCCCCGCCATGCTCCTGCTCCTGGTGCTGTGCTTGGGGCTGCCCCTCCGCACGGGGTCGCAGGGAGAGGCGTGGAGCTGGGGTGACACTTCAGAGCAAGTAAGTGCGGGGCTGCGGGCAGCGGGGCTGGGCGCGGCTGCGGTGCCTCCCCGGCCGCGTGGCCGGTCTGACGCGGGAACCGAGGCATCGCCTCCTCTGCTCTCACGTCGTCCCGTCCGGGCGTGCCACCCGCTGTCCCTGGTGGCTCGCGACTTCGTCGTCTGCGGCGCCGGCCCTGGGCGAGGTCTCCCGCAGGGCTGTACCTGGTGCCTGACTGCCTTTCTGGTCATTTCTGAGAGGGGACCCATCCTCCTCCCAAGAAAATAAATAACAAGATTTCTGCCTTTGCGAGGTACTTTGTTGTTGCTGTTGTTGATTCAGGGAGAAGGCAGTCTGGGAAAAGTCACAAACCCCTGGAAGCCTCGGCTGTCCCAGCCGCAAATCCGGAGCGCACAGCTTTCCGGGTCGGTTCTCACCTGTGGCTAAGCAGCTTCAGCTAGGGTGGCCTGGTAACACGCTGGTCCCAAGCTCCAAAACATCTCGGGTTCTTTGGTTGATATTAAGTTTGAGTTTTTATTGGCTTAACGTTGCAGGTGAATGTGAGCTCTCTGTACGATGTGAGATGACTGGGGAAGTCTTAGAGAAGTACAGAGCAGGGTCACACCTGTACCACTGTTGTGATGTCGCTGCAGACCTCAAGGGAGGTGGCTGTGGAGTGGACAGCGCTGTTCAGACACCTCGTTTAAATGATGAACTGCTTAGCTTAAAGCATGCTTTTGCAAGATGCAAGGGAGATAGAGGTCGGTTCAGATCGTCTCCCTTTTTCCAGCCTCTTGTTTTGAGGAGCAGATCGAGAAGAAGGAATCTGCCCAGTCATCCGAAGGTTATCTTCACGCTGTCCCGGGAAGGCTCTGATCTGTGAAGTGCAGGTGGTGGTGACCCTCTCCAGGCTTGTCCCCAGGAGTAATCAGGACCCCCCCCCCCCCGAGCTTTTGTGGTGGAGTAGGACAGTGCAGCTTTTGGATCCGGGCTGGGGCCCACACTGACTGCCCTTTCGGCTTGTGTGTGGCCGAGGCTAGCCATTTATCTCTCCCTGCCTTCCTGGCCTCCTGGCCACAGCAGGGAGTGCGGCTCCTGGCAGCCTGAGCGGTGGTGTGAAGGACTGGCTCACAGCACGGTGCCCGGAAGGTCTTTCTGTGGGTAGTTAAGGGCATGCACTGGGCTGCCTGGAATTGAAGTCTGATTCCGTCCCTTTCCATCTCTGTGACCTTGGACTGATCATTTGTTGCCTCAGTTTCTTCTTCTGTGGGAAAAGAATACAGCTCTGAGGACTGAAGCAATTAATGCATCTAATATGCTCAGAACAGGGCTGGGGATTAGTGTCAGTTTTACCAACTTTTGGGCTTGAGCGGCAGAAGTGCTGAGGAAGGAATTTGGGGTAAAGATCTTGAAAGTTTTTTGCGCGGTGGAGGGAGGAGCCTGTGGGAGGGACTGAAACAAAGCTCCCGTTTGTGAGCCAGGCAGACCCATCAGCTCTGACGCCCTCAAGTCCAAGTAGGCTTTGCACTCTCTAAGCTTTCCTTCTTGGAAAAATGTGGACTCAGCCCATTTCGCTGACTTCGTGGATTTTATTTCTTCAACGCGTAGCTAATATTCGTCTTGAAGATGACTAAATCAAAGGAAAAACTAAAATGTAAAGTTGGGGAAGTCATAAAAAATTAAAATGTGTTAAGTACCTGTACCAACTCCCCACAGTGAAATGTAACCATTGTGTGCTACACATTTGTACTAATAAAAATTCAAACTTCAAAACATAAACTTGTATATTATAAAGAAGATTTGCAGTTTTACCTATGATCCATACTTTAAAAAAAAAATTGTCCTTGTGTGTGTGGTGGAGGGCAACAATTGAGAGACAGGTTCTAGCACCACACTTCCGGGTTTAAGTCCTGGCTGTGTGCTTGCTGCAGAGTTACTGATAATATTTCTGAGCGTCCACCTTGGAATGAAGATGATAAGATTACTTAATTAAAAGAATTTTAACCAGGTGTGGTGGTGCATGCTTGTAATCCCAGCACTGAGGAGGCAGAAACAGGAGGAATGCCATGAGTTTGAGGCCAGCCTGGCCTGCATAGTGAGTTCAAGACCAGCCTGAACTACAAAGCAAGATCCTGGCTCAGGAAAAAAAAAAAAAATAAGATTTTAATGAGTGAAAGGATTGGTATACTTAAATTTTTGAGCAAAACTTGGGAATGTTTACTCTTAAGTATTATGGTCTTCAAAATGATATATAAACTTAGTTTTTAACAGAATATGTAAATTTGAAGCAAATTTTAATGTAGCTAAACATGCCTACTAACTTACATTGCAATTACACTGCAATTCTTATTAAAAGTAAAGTAAAGGTAAAAATACCAGTAACACTTTACTTTCAGATTTCTTTCTTTGACCCTTACTCTTTACTCCAGCTGTAAACTATGCTACCCACGAAGGAGTAACTGATAAGAAGTGATGCTTTCCAACCTTCTCAGTGCCAAATAGTCACTTGGGGACTCCATTAAATGTCATTAATGTAGATCCATTAGGTTTGGGGGGGACTGAATAGAGGACAAATTATTCTGATCCAGGGGATCCTGGGACAGTGAATAAGACTAAAAGAACTTGTTGTACCTTACCTGTAGTTCCACCATCCTGGAAGGCTAAGGCAGGAAGACTGCATATTTGAACCCAGTCTGGGTAACTTAGAGATTAACTTAACTGTTTTGGGAGCCAGTCGCAAAGCAAAAACAGAGACAAAAAAAACCTCAGTAGCAATAACAGGCCGGTGACGTAGTTCAGTGACAAGGCCCTGGGTTCAATTTCAGTGCTGCTTTTTGTTTTTTAAAGACCTAAAGAATCTTTTAGGAAGTTAGTATTAGAAAGGAGTTCTCTTTGTAAAATCAGTCTGGTGCACATGCTGATTTACCTGTTTTGCAACTTTAAAATTTATGACAATATAAATATGATGGCTGTAGTCTATTATTACAAAAGCAGTTTTAAATTTATAAAACATTAATGGCTAGTAGTTATTGAATGCCTAGTGGCCCAGAGAGTTTGCTAGGAGCTTTATGTAGAAGAGGTCAGAAGCAATGAAGTGTTATGGTTGAAAGTGCTCCAGCTGAAGCCAGACTGTGTTGGCTGAAATCTGGATGGCACTACTTCTGGGTGTGTGTCACCGTGTGTCACTCCCTTGGATGTCAGCTTTGTCACTTGTGAGGGGGGATGGTGAATAGCTCCTATCTCATAAGGAGCATGGCTCTAGGTTTGAGGGGAGAAACAAAATTTGAACAATTTTAGGATTTTAAAAGACAGAATATTAAATTATGACTATAGAATTAGGTGCTAAAGTAACCATTTATTTAAAATGATAAAGCATAGCAGATTACATATTTTATCAGTCTGAGAAACACCATAGATATCACCCAGGATTAGGTACCTGTTACAAGGGAGGGAACCTCAAATTTATACTCTACTAAATTTCTAAATCATAACACAATACTAAATGTTGCTTGCTTAGCATATAGAGACCCTGTAGTCTATCTCTAGCACTGCTAAAAATAATAATTTTTAAAAATAATAAACCTGTTGTATGCACTTAATGATTGTGGTGAGGATTGAGTTAATTCAGGTGAAGCATTTGCATATAGGAAGAAGTGAGACACTGTTAGCTGTTCTGTATTACTTAGGCACAGCCTAGTGAAATCTCCAAGAACCACTTTATCTGTTTTATAAAAGACAGCCAGGGAAGTCAGTTCAGAAGTGACATACCAGGCTGCTACATGCAGAGCTGCTTAGAGCCCAGCTGTGTTAACTGCTGAAACTGGAGCTCTCAATAAACCCATTATAGCAAGCTGCTTTCATATTTGTAACTTAATTTGTTTAAATGTGATTTTTGTTTGTAGCTCCTGGCACATAGACAGTATTCGGTGCATGTTGGCCATAATTCAAACATTTATTGTGATGATACATTTCCAATTCTAGGAACTAGAAATTTTTTGTACTTAATATTTCCTTCAAATTTTCACTCACAAGCCTGTCTTTACAGTTGAGGAGAAAACAGAGAAGCAAGCAAGATAAATTTTTTTTTTAACTTTCTACAAAATAAAGTTGGTAAAAGACCTTGGAAGCTGCAAACCCCTTAGTAATGTCTCCCTGATGTGCAGAGACGTCATTGCAGTAAAAGGATTGTAGGAGGAGGTTGCTGTGGGAGAAATTTCAGCTTTGCTCACTCCCAAACCAGTCATGGCTCATTTCTTAGGGGCAGGGAAAAAGGGTGGGGAGTCCTGAAAACTGAGTGATGAATTGTATGTGTCTTTGTAATCTTAACCAGCAGTTTTCTCAAAGACTTGGGTGCCCAGGTTTAAGGAAACCTTACTTAACACACTGTTAGAATTGTGGTCAAGGAATGCCAGTAATGCTTCTGCATCCAAGGATCAACCAGGTCCACGTGGAAAGATGGAACTATAGGATGAAGAACTTAGTTTTCTAGTTTGGGGGAGAAGATGGGAGAGCGTATATACTGAAGCACTCATTGTTTCCCTAAAAATAGGGTCCATTTCCTATTTTTCCACAGGTAAAGAAAAAATCTGGGTGACTTACTGTCAACTAGTTGATTTTTTTCTTTTTGGCTCCAAATCTACCTGGAAATTGTCTAGAATTTTAAACCCAAATTTGAAGCTTTTCTCCCTTCACCGAGATTATAATAAGGCACACCAGTTGTTAGTAGCTAAGCAGCTTACAGCAACGTTATCCCCAAAGAAGAGCCGTTTTGAGCAGATGACACAGAATTACCCACGTGGAAAGACTCCTGGCTCAGTGCTTCTAGACCTGCTGATAAGTGACATCTCAGGTGACTTTCCAACATCTAGCCTTGGTTTTGTTCCCAGTTCTATAGCAGATACTGAAGGTAATAGACTGCTTAGTTGTATTTTAGCAAGTTATCAGAAAAGCAGATGCTAGCTGAGTGATCAAGACCCAAGGTCATAAAGTCATAGGTCCAGTAATAGAGCACAAAAGGCTCATACCTTCAGCTTGTGCTGGCTTTATTTTTAGAGAGTGAAGAATACAGACCTCCTTTTATGTTTTCTTACCAGTCAATCTGGGTCACTCAAGCATCCAGACCCAGAGAGAGCTGATATATCATGGAATTAGACTTTGTCCTCCATTCTTTCTCCAGTCTTTCCTATGATGCATTGTGTTAGTCAGCTTTGTGATACTGTAACAACTACATGAGGGAGGCAGTCAACTTATAAAGCGAAAAGATTTATTTTGGCTCAGGGTCTCAGAGCATCCAGTCCATGATTGCTTGGACTTATTGCTTGTAAACCTGTGATGAAGCAGCATATCATGGCAGAGCAAACCAGCAGATGCTTACTTTGTCTAGTATGCTTTCATATTTCTTTCATTTTTTATTTAAATTAGATAGTATGATCCCTGGTAGTAGAGATCATGGCTTATATGTCTTAGTAAATATTGTGGTTTAGACATCTTCTGTTCTGATGTTGGAGAAATAAGTTAGAACCAGAAAATTGTATAGGAGCAATCTCTTACCTCTATGAACTCGTGCTGCAAGAAAGTTGGTGGAAGCTCTAACGTTACTATTTAGAGCGGTTCTTGTCATGAAGCTACAAGTTAGTTACTTGTCTGTCCCTAGTTTCCACTTCAGCTTCTTATAAGACAATAGAAAAATACAAAAGAAAAGAAAAAAAAAAAAAAGAACCAGGAATTCCTAACCAAAAACAATGATGATGACATTGGTCTCATTTCCACGTCCAGTCCTAGCTGGCACCAGGAATCTGTACTGGGATGTTTTGGTTCTGGGTCAACCTGAGTTTAAACTTGCATTGAAGTGTAGCCATGGTGATCCCCTGAGGCAGCAGATAGTCATCTCAAAAATAAAAAAGCAACTCCTCTTGTTCTCCTTAAAGCTTGCTTATTCTTGGAAGACCTATTTCACAAAGGAGAAAACTTCAAAGCAAACACTTAAAGTCACATGGAGAATGTAATACCTGAGAGGGGCTTGGCTCCCCTTCCCACCATAGGTATTTTAAGTGCTCCCTGGCTTCTTCCACAGTTTTAGGGAGGGAAAGACCTAAGACAAGCCCGCAGAACTTTTGATGTGCTTGCCAAGGATCCTGACGATGGCATCCTTTGGTTCCCCATGTACTTCAACTCATGTTAGAAATCAGAAAACAGCGTTGTCCAGGAAATTCCTCAGTTCTCATTTGCAGTCAGGGTGGTTGTTGATCTGAAGCCTTTACTATTGCTATTTATGTTCCATTAAATAGGAGGCTGTGTCATGGTTTGCAGTGGTTTAATTTCCATATGCAAATATATATTTGTTTTATGCAAATATATTATTTATATTTATGTAAATATATTGAATATATATATATTTGGGAGATAAAGGAGAGGATGAGATTAAAATAATTTCTCTTATACTTTCAGTTTTTCAGATGCAAATATATGAATTGTTTATGCCATTGGAAATACTATATGGTAATTTGTTAATGACAATATAGAAAAGTGTAAAGAAAAATAGTTCACCCACCCAGAAATTGTAGCCTTTTGCATTTTGATGCACATGCTGCATAGAGACATATAAATATACTTTAAAAAACACGTGATTTTAAATAGAGATTTGTTGCTTAACATTTAAAAATTTATCTTTAGGGGTTGGGGATTTAGCTCAGAGGCATAAGCGCCTGCCTTGCAAGCAGGCAGTCGTGAGTTCGATCCCCAGTACCGATAAAAAGGAAAAAAGACAAAAAAAAAATTATCTTTAGTATATCTGTCAGGATAAGCTAGACTGCACTTGGTAACGTACAATCTACCAATCTCTATATCTTAAATAGCCAGCATTTATTTCTTGCTTATACAAGTTGTCCGTCTTGGGTTGGCAGTGGCACAAGCATGCACCTTGTGATCACTTGTGACCTTGGGCTTGATGGAGCAGGTACCACTCCAAACACCACTAATTTCCATAGTGGAGGGAGAAGGCTGTTCTGGTATCAAATGTCTGTATTTTAGTACTTGCTCCAGAAGTGACATTATTGGCTAGAGAAGTATATGGCCCCACTTACTCACGGGAATAATCCTGGAAGAGAACTAGAAAAATATTTGGTGAATATCATTAAAGTCTAGTAACATGAACATCTGTTGAATGTACATCCACATCATAGTTTTTAAGAGTTGTGTTGTAATTAATCAGTGTCTCATGATATATTTAACCAAACCACTTTTAAAGAGATTTTAGGTTATTTCTAATTATGAAAAATTGCTTTAAAAGTTGTAAATAATTTCCCTATATATTACTTTTTTCTACTGATTTCCTCACCTATGATACTTTAAGTATTATATTAAATTTGACTGCAGGTAAAATTTTACATTAACAAGCATGAGGGCAGGTGTAATATAAAATACTATAGTCACTTGAAAAAACAGTTTGGCAGTGTCTTAAAAAGTTTGATTTACTGTATGACATAGGAATTCCATTCCGAGGAAAATAACATATCTTCAATGAAAAGAATTGATGATGAATGTTCATTCAGTGCCTTTACAAGTTCCGAATTATTCATAATAGTTAAAAGATAGAAGAAATCTAAATGAGCATCATCTGGTGAGCAGATAACCAAATATAGTCTATTCATATAAGGGAGTATTATTTAGCCATAAAAAGAATGAAGTTCTAATTGCAATATAGACAAACATTAAGCTAAGTTAAAAAGGCCAAACACAAAAGTCTACATATTGTGTGATTCCAGTCATATGAAATGACCAAAATAGGCAAAGCCACACAGACAAAATAGGTTAGTGGTTGCCTTGGGATGGGGGAGAAAGACAGAGACATGATGGGTAAAGATACAGCTTTCTTTGTAGGATAATAAAAATGTTTGAAATTACTGTGGTGGTAGTTATTCAACTCTGCATAGATAATAAAAAACATTTTCTTGTGAACAAAATGAGTGAGTTTTATTGCACATAAATTGTACTTCATAAAGCTGTTTAAAATATTCATAAAGTCTGGGCATATTTTTCAAATTTCTAGTTTACATTGTCAAATTACCTTCTAAAAGAGAAAATGTATCATATTGATAACAAGTTGTATTATTTAAACAGAGATTTATCTTGAGTACTGTACAATGATTGACTAAAACTTCTAAATCAGTCCCAAGGTGATTATTACTGTGATTATGTTAAAAAGATGATTACATACATCTTTATAAAAGATGTGCCCATATGCATACAGATACATACATTCTTACTTTATACACATAACAGCAAGAAGCCTAATGTCAAGCCAAAAAACAAAATGAAAGAATACACATATTCTAATTATCAGTTCTAGTCATCCCATCTGGACCCCTCCTACAAATTCAAAGGCAATGAGATGACAAGGTGGGGTGATTTTTGAGGCAAGAGTCAACCTTGTCTGAGAGGAATGGATTCAAATTCCAGAGTAGAAACAAAATCTCTTAAAATCAAAGCTACTTTTCAGGATAAATCGTCCTTTTGGCGAATTTCAATACGTTTTAACCCCCTCAAAGAATCCTCTCATTCCTGTGTGCCGTCTCTTCTCTCTCTAGGTTGGACTCAGGGTCCCCAGGCAGCCGAGGCTCTTGCAGAGGCTGGTATGTATATTTACGGCGCATCTCCAAGTCCGTTCTCCTCTCTTCTGCTTGTTTGGAACCAGGTACCGCTTTGCGTGCATGTCCTCCAAAACTTGTAAGTTATGCATAGAAGAATTCTAACAAAGCAAAATAGTTGATTCTTTTATCACTTTTTTTGAAGTAGCTTTTTGTTTCTTTAAAAAAAACTTGATGACTTCAGTAGGACTATAAAAGGACATAGCAGGCAGTTTCAAAGACTTCCTTCAAAAACCACCTAAATATAACCACTATTCATTTTTTATGACCTCCTTACCCAGGAAATGAAGACTTTGTTGTTGTGATGTAAACAGTGAAAACAACCAGAAAGCTCACATCTGTGTATTAAAATGACATGTGATGAACGCGTGTTTTGGCTTATACGTTGGAACTTGAGCAAAGGGGTTAAGGTGATAGAAAAATATAGTGAATTAAACATCTTTTTGGCATAAAAGACACATTGCCAGCAATCCCCCTCAGAATACCCCCTCACCTCAGGTGCATTTATCCCACCATCTTGCAGTTTCCCTGAAAGTCTGTGTGTTCAGTTGCACTGTCGTGGCTACCTTGATGTCCCGAATGGATTCAATCATTTATTGCCTTTCACTGTCGTTTGGACTTTGAGGAAGGGCTACCAGCTGCTGGTGCCAGGTCCAGTGGCTTAGGTGGATGTTTTTTCAGGCTGGGCAGCAGGAGTCTTTGATTACAGCTCAGAGAGACTCTCAGAAGAGAGGCCTCTCAGAACTGCCTCAGAAAGTGACAAGAACGAGGGCACAAATGCGTTTAAAGCAAGAGGGAATATTCTAGGGGGAGTAAATGGCAATGTGTTTTCATTGTAATAATTTTTAAAATATTTTAAATAGTCTCTGTAGATTTGGTCACAGATTGTGTTTTTAAAAACCTCAGGGTTTCCTTATGACTGTGCAGTGAATTATAAAACGTGGGGACTTAGGCTCTGGTGAGGAGCTTATTATACCCTTCCTTCTGTGGCAGGTGTTTTAAGTCAGTTTATCTTTACAAGTGTCACCACCATTACCGTATCTGACTGGGACTTTGTTGTCTTTTCTCTTCATCTTCTTTTTCCTCCTCCTTTTTTTTGCTTGACTTCCCTTTTCCCCTTCCTGCCCCTGCCTCCCGTAACGCTGAATTTGTTAACTAGTATTCATTCTTTCATGTTTTCCTCCATGCTCACATAATCATAATAAACACAGGTACATACACATGTTGAGAATTGGGATGTGTCTGGGAGGTTCCCTTTTTTCCAGCCAGTAAGTTGTTAGCATTTCTTGGAAGATGGCAGAAGACAAAAGCATACTAGGTCAGCGACCTAGTGTGTGTGTTATCACTCGCAGTGACAGCGGTGGCCAGAGGATGGCATTTGCTTGACTCCTCAAGCCCAGTCCCTACACGGTGATACAGAGGGGCTGGCCCCCTACACATGAAGGTGGTTATGCTACATAGCGCAACTTCAAGTATAGAGAACCTGACTTTTAATAGTGAGCATTAAAGCTGTCTGGTCATTGTCTATGGAGGGAGATATTCTCTTTATTATTCTGGATACTCAGCCAACTTGCTCTAAAGGGAGACACAACCTGTTTTCCAATTATGTATTACACAGGCATCTGAATGGAAGTGGCTCACAACAAAGGCAGCTAGCTTTTGTACTTGCAAAATGTGGAGAACTACCACAGACCCATGGAGAATAGTCTCCCAACAAAATACACGTGCGTCACTCATTCATTCATTCATTCAGCAAAATAGTTTCTGGAATGTCTGTGACCTGCTCAGCACTGTTTTTGTAGGCACTGGGATACAGTGATAACAAAACAGACCGTAAGTACACCCTGGCCTCCTCAGAGGTTGGAAGTGGAAGACTGAGACAAAAAGACAAAATAAATGCTAGCAGTTGGGAAGATGACAAATGTCACTGAGAAAGTGCACCAGTGGAAGATGGGGCAACTTATACACATCTATGTATATGAGATCTCTGAGCATTGCTTCAAAACAGCGGAAATGTACAATGTTTGCAGATGTTTACTGAGTGCTTACTATGTGCCAGGCATTGTTCTAAGTGCCTTTTTTTTTTTTTCTGGTACTGGGAATTGAACCTAGGACCTTTGGCATGGGTTACATTCCCAGGTCTGCCTCTCTCTCTGTCTCTCTCTTTCTCTCTATTATTTTTTGAGAGCAAGTCTTGCTAAACTTCCCAGGCTGGACTTGAACTTGTGTTCCTCCACCTCCTGGAGTGCTAGGATTATGTTTGTGCTAAGTGCTTTGTGTGTTATAACCTAACTACTCGTATAACAGTTCTTTGCAGTATTTGAGATGAGAGAACTGAGGTTCAGAGAGACTGAGTAACTTTTCCAAGATGACACAGTTGGTGAGATACGATAGAGTCAGGATTGCACCCCAAAGATCTGGAATTTTCTGAGTCCATGCTCTTAACTCATACCATAGCCTGCCTTTTTAGTTATATGTGTTCCTCTATTTCTTATTATTTTCACTTAAGAATACTTTATCTGGATGTATCCATTATTTAAAGTCGCTAACATTCTTTCGGCACACCATAATTTGTAAAGCATTCTACTACTGATGAAAGCTTAATTTGTTTATAGTTTTTTGTGCCCAACAAACAGTGCAAAAAACCCAACAACCTCTCTTTTGTATATACCATTACTCACAGTGCATTTAATGCTATGGTTTATATTTTCAGTGGGAAGATTGCTGATTCAAAGTAATTTAATTTTGATAGATTTTTTTCAGATTCCTTTTTGAGTACTATTGCTTTTAATATTCTCTTTATCATTCTGGATACTCAGCCAGCTTGCTCTAAAGGGAGACACAACTTGTTTTCCAACTGTTTATTACACAGGCAATGTAAGTGGTTCACAACAAATTTTATTTAACAAAATTTTATTAGCTTTATTCTATTTTTATTAGCAGTGATGAATACGTACACTCTTGCTAGTAATCAATATAACTACACTTTTTGATTTGCCAATCTCTTAAATATAAAATGACATC
This sequence comes from Cavia porcellus, assembly GCF_034190915.1. Classification (NCBI taxonomy): domain Eukaryota; kingdom Metazoa; phylum Chordata; class Mammalia; order Rodentia; family Caviidae; genus Cavia; species Cavia porcellus. Next base: position 46,065,165 of record NW_026947496.1, read on the forward strand.
TCCTTGTTCATTTCACTTGCATTTCCCTGAGTATGTACAGATTTGGACATTTTAAAATAGATTGGTTAGACCCTGGAAGCAATTCTTCTCCAAATTGCTTTTATCAGGTCTTTGCTCATCTTTCTGTTGTGTGTTTATCCCCCATTGTAAATTTATCAGAGATCTTTGCATATTATAAATAACTTCTGTCTTCTGAAGTGGAAGATTCCTCTGCAAATCTTTCATTTGTCTGTTAATTTTGTTTATGGTGTATTTGCCATATAAAACTTTTTAAATTCCTAAGTCATAAACAAGTCCATCTTTTCTTTTATAGTTTCCAAATTTTTGTTCTTGGCCACATAGATTTTCATCACTCTTTAGCTTACCCTGTTTATATAATCTTTTAGATTTTCTTAGAAAACTCTTAGGATTTTCACAGCCTTATACTTACGTTTATTACATCTTTTTTCAGTACTGGAGATTGAATCCAGAGCCTCCACACTGAGCTACATTCCCAGCACTTTTATAATTTTAAATTTTGAGGCAGGGTCTCGCTAAGAACCTCAGTTACCCAGACGGGGCTCCCAAAGTGCTTGGATTACAGAGATGGCTGGATTACAACCAGGCCTGGCTGCTATAAGTTTTTCATGTGAACTTTGCCTATCAGCATGTACTGGAACGATCTCTCTAGCAGTAGACCCGCACATCACGCTGTCCTGTGAATGTCCTCAATGATGCTACATTACCTTCAGCATAAAAATTAAGAATATACGGGACCCTGCATGACCCGGCTCCTGCCTGTGTCTGCGGTCTTGGTTCACTGCGCGAGTCTCCTGCATCTGGCGCTGTGACCATCTCACACCAACTGCAGTCCTCTTAATGCAGTTGACTTAATGCAGTTGCAGGAGCCACACTTGACTTAATGAATAAGTATGTGTGGTAACAGCTGGGAAATGTCTCTGTCTTCTGTTTCATGCAATAATAATGTGCACTATACATTTTTCTTCAAGAAGGAGAACAATTAATGTTTCATAAATATCTTTGGGCTGCCACACTCTAGTGTTTTCCTCTTTAGGAGGGAGACCCTAATTATGGTGTTTACAGAACAGTTAGGCCAGAATAAAACATCAAAAGGTTACCCCTGTGGAGGAGGCACTGGGGCCTGGGTGCTGGCAAACGCTGTCCCAAACATTCCTTAGTCACATTTCCAGATGGCAACGTGGGTAATTCAGGACGTCGGGTGGTGGATTTTGAGTAACTCACATGAGTCATACAAAAACCTTTCATCCCTTTGGCAGCTAATTAAGACACTCCCTGCCTCAAACTACTTTTCCATCTGTTTTGGTTTTGTAGGAAAAAATAATGGAGAAATTACATTATGTCACAGGAAGATGATTTTTTTTGTTCTCTATTTCGTAGTTGATATCCCTAAACAAAATTGTCACTTAATTAGAAATACGGAAAACATGTTGGATTTTTGAGAACTGTGTAGTGGGGGAAAAGTTCAGGCAACTGCTTTATGTCTTTGGTTTTCTGACACATTTTCATGAATTGGTACAGTTTGAAATTCTATATTTGCTTTGTAGTGTCATTTCCTGACTATTTTCACTTGCCTATCTGCTACACTTCTTGCAATGTGTCCTTATTTCTAAGTAAAGTCTTGCAGTGTGTCCTTATTTCTAAAGTAAATTTCTATTTACTAAGCCAGGTTGTGCCTGGGATCATTCCTGTTTCCATATTTTTTTTTGTGTTCCTAGAATGCTCTTTTTGTTCTCTTCCAATGCATACAAATTCTACATCTATTTTAGAACTTTTTTCTTACATTTTAAAGATGTCAGTGAGTTATTTTTCTCTTGGGATTTTTGTTCTTTTATTTGGGGAATAATAATTTGAACCCAGGACCTCAGTTATGGTAGACAAGTATTGTGCTATGGAGCTACCCTCCCAGCCGCCTACGTTTTTGTGAACTCTGGAAGTCTTGTAGTCAAAATTTCTATCTATTCTTTGTGTGTGTGTGTGTGTGTGTGTGTGTGTGTGGCTGGCTGTCTGTCTATCTCTCCCCATCTCTCCTTATGTAATCTATCTGCAGATACACATATATGTCCCTTCCTATATATTCTTATTTTTTTTAATACTTTTTGACAGTTTTTGTCCTTTCTTTCCAAGTAATTCTAAGTGCCTTGAGATAAGGAACCATATGTGATACATCTTCCCAAACAGCCACAGAAGTTAGTCTTTAGCAGTATCTAATAAATACTAGTTTGTTACATTTCATTTTTGTTGGATATATATTTTTCTTTTTGAGTATTCAAAATTTACATTCAGTTCAATTCAGTAAATGTGTTTTAAATTATCTCATATCCTGAGAGCTATGAATTAAAAAGAAGAGGGGAAAGAAGAGGAAGAAGAAGAGAGGGAAGAGGAAGAAGAGGAGAAGAAAAAGAGAAGGAAGAGAAGAACGTGATATAAGAAGGGAGGAGGAAGAAAAAGAAAAAGAAAAGCAGGAGTGGGAGAGGAGAAGGAAGAGGAGAGTAAGAATCCATGGTTTCTCCTTCTCATGTGATTGCAGTATAGAAGGAAGAGGATTGAAGCCGGAGGTAAAGGACTGTAGCCAAAGATGTGCATGTAATCGTTTCTGGTAGATTCTAGACCATGAGTTTTGCACAAAGAGGCAAGGCTATTGTATAAATAGGAGCAGCAGCTCCTGGAAGAGAGTAACTGGGGAGAAGCAGTAAAACTAAAATATTTTTGAAACTTTTGAGTTGTCTGTTGGGCTCATAAACTATGGTCCATATTCTTGACATAATATTGTGAAAAGCCTACTACATCTATAATCTTAATTATAGGCATAAGAACATACTGTAGTAGCGTTTTGTTGTGTCTTCTAATTTTCACATTTTACATCCAATAAAATTATTTATCTTATAAAGACAAATCAACTTGACATCAAAAATAGTTCCAGTACCAAGGGAAGGTTTTCAGTTATTTTAAAAATAGTGCTGGGCAAGAACTGTGTACCGAAGGCTAAATTTTATTTGGCATGCTGTGTAGCTGGAGTCACAAACTTCTGTTGAACTAGGATGTAAACTTAGTAAGTAAGCCCTCTGCCCCTAGAGGAATCCTCTTTTATGTAAAGCAGTTAAGTGATAAATTGACAGATGACTTTTTGGTTAGTATCAGAATATGACAACTGCACAGAATAGATTCGCCTTGATTTTCTTTTCTCAAATTTACAGTTTAATGGAAAAGCACAGAGGTTCATAAGTAAACTTTGAATGAACAACAAAGGCAAAGTAACATTTAGTACATTTTTGGAGTTCTGTATTTTACTGGTTATCTAATGACCATCACGTGAACATCTTGGCCAGCCAGGGCACCTGTGGAATCCTTTTATGAGAACGGCAGGCTGAGGAATCTGAGGCTTTTGACCGGCACCCTGGATTTTCTACCCCTCTACCCGTGTGAACTGGTTGAGTCACACAGTACATGACTTTAGCCTGCGTTGGGAAAACAAGAGGATCTGACTTGAGAGTTCCTTTTTTCTTTCTGTATTATCTTTATAATTTATTCTGTTATCTCCTTCAAAAAGATTCCGGGGCATTTTTCATCTGAAGAAGTGTAACAAACAAGACATCTACAGTTTAGAACCAGCACAGTGTCTGAAGTATCTAATAAAGTGATGGAATTCCACCCAAGTACAAGTCACACTCAATTAGGGGCTTCAAACTCAAATGTCTACAGAGACTGAGCAGGCCATCCTTTTCTATTCCTACATAATGTCTTTTGCAAGACTCAGTGCTTAAAGCAACAGACATTTTTTTTAAACACAATTTTGTGGGGCAGGAATGTGGGCAGATCCCATCCCAGTGTTTTTTCTGTCCAGTGATGTCCATGTGGGTTGGTGGTGTTCAGACATCCGACCAGCTGATCAGTACACCTTCCTCCCATGTTGGGCTCCTATGCAAGGTTGGCTGGAACTGGGCAAATGTCTACATTGGGCCTCTCTAGAAAGTAGTGTCAGGCTGGTTGAACATCTTACATGATAATTCAAGACCTGGACAAAGAATGTCTAGGAGAACTGCATGGAAGCTTCCAGGTATTTTATGATCTGGCCTTACAATGCCAGAACATCTCTTCTAGTGCATTTTCTAGCTAATGTAAATAGGCCCAGATTAAAGGGAGAACAAATTAAACTGCATCTTTCAATGAGAGGAGAAGCAAAGAGTTTGGGATCCTATTTGAAAACTTTATAATATATGTAATCTTTACTCTTAAGGCAAAAGGGTACAGTATCTGTTTGTGGAAGTTATACCAAAAACTGTTAATTATTACCCCTGAAGCATAAAACAGAGTCTAGGATGGGAGGGAGGCTTTTGCTTTTCATTTTATTTCACTTTAATTCAAAGTTTTTACAGTGTGTGTATATGACCTGAGAATTTTTTGAAAAGTAGTTTAATATGTAAATAAATTGGAGAATAATAAAGCTATAATTTTCTTTGTCTATAGGATTTTTTTAGCATTGGTTACTATTTCTTTTCTGATGTATCTGTGCAGATCAGAACTGTGTGCAATCGTATTTTATATTCACAGCTACACATGAGCTAACTGTGAACCATTTTTGTGCACCAGTTCAGATTTGAAGATAAAAGAATATATTTAATTATGCATAACATAAAGAAAACTTTTTTTAGCAATAACACAAATCAAAGTCAACACTTCATTTCAACTCTTGGTTAATTCATCTTGGAGCTCTCTTTTTGAAAAATATGAGTTATGAGCTTTAATTTAAAAAAAATCCCAGCCAATCATTATGCTGTTAAGACGGCTATTAATGACTAATCGTCATTGTCCTTACTGAAATGTATTGTTTTTAGTGAGACCATTTAACAGAAACATTTAGTTAAAGTACAAGTAGAATTTTGGTTTAATTCCAATCACTTCCGGAGTGAGCCAGACTTTGTCCTAAAGACACTGGATTTTTTTCATGAAAGAGTATTGTACAATACAATTTTTCCTGAATTTAAGAGTAATTTCCTAAACTCTAAGGCATTATTCTTTATTTTTGTCTTAGATCTATGGATATCAAACTGGATACAATTTTATGACATTCAAGCCCTTTCAATTTACAGATGAAAGAGATCATCTTGTTAAATTCTTTTAAGCTTATGGCTCTTAAACTTGAGTGCACATCACAGTCTCTTTGATTGCTTATTAAAACACAGATTGCTGACCCCATCTACGTTTCTGATTCTGTGGGTTGAGGTGGGGTCTGAGAATCTGCCTTTCTGACAAGTTTCTGGGTGATCCTGATGCTTTGGGCTTGGGGATCACCATTTGAGTACTACTATTTTGATGTAATTCCTTCTCTGGAGAGCTTTTATTTTCCCCCTCTTTTAGGTAAAAATCTTTCAAGAGTGATGTTTTTATTTTTTTAAACTTGATCAACGCCTAACTAGATTCTATGTTTCTCTATTTCAACTTTCTAAGCAAAGCATACATACTCTTGACATTTTTCCTAAACTGGTCCCATTTTTCTTTTTTGGGATCCCCTAAGACAAAGTTCTGCCACAAATAATCACACCGATGAATATCAAACACCCTTGCACTGATCATTCCCTGTTCTCCATTGTTGCTTATGTGCTTGGTTTTGACCCACGGAGCTCACCCGCTTGTAGGTGTTTGAGACTAGGCACAGATACACATCATATATGTGTCTACTCCTTCTGATGAAGGATACCTCTTGAGATTCCTGTGGTTTGCTGTGCTGAGCACAACTTGACTTAAAAGTTTTAGATGACTACTGGTTTAAACAGAATAACCTTCCTTGGTGACCTGTTGGTTTGTGATCATCCTGTATACCATAGGAGCAATTGGCTTGGCATCAACACATTATAACTTGATGTATTTTGAAAATGAACCCTGGGTTATAAAGAAAGCGGGTGAGGGTTGAATTGCTCAGGTATTGCCCCAAAGGAGACAGGTCCATGTGATTAGAGTCAGACCATTTCTTTCAAACTTATGGAGCACTTGGTCTGTGACAAAGTACAGGCTGGGCCTGAGAAGGTGAGTGGGGTATGTCCACACAGACCTAGCATCAGCCCCACATGAGGGTGGTGAAGTGGGTTTGGGCGGGGACACTGGGCTTGGGTATACCTGCATTGCCTGCTGGCCGGGCTAATGTGCATCTTCATTCACGCTGATGTACTACCACTTGAGAAATGAATATAAACACTTCTGATGACTGTCCCAAAACTATAGTGCTATCCTGCCTTGTCTTGACTTGGGTTTCCATCATAAGCTTCCACAACTGAGTAGTTTAGACAACAAACATTCCTCTCAGTTGTGGGATCTATAATGCCCAAGGTCAAGGTCTGGAAAAGTTTGGTTTCTAGTGCAGGCTCTCATCCTGTCCTGCAGATGGCCACCTCCTTGCTGTGGATCTACATGGCCTTTCCTTAGTGTGTGTACAACATGGCGAGGAGATAGGAAATGAGGGCAGTGATTTTATGAGGAGGGCCGGGCTTCATGACCTCATCTCCCCGTAGTCACCTCACAGAGGCTCCATCCCCAAACACCCTTTTACCGGGGCTTCAGGCTTCAGCATAAGAATTTGAGGAATATAAACTTGTCAGCCTGCAAAATGCCTGTTGTTTGCTTAACCAATTCCCAGAGTTAGAAAGTCGCTGCTCATAGTGCCTCTCCTCACAGATGTTCCTTTATCCTTTGGACTTTTGTCATCTGCTGTCATTAGAGGTAGCACTGTTTTGGAGAAGAGAAAAGCAATGAATACTTTTATCGGGTTCGTTAAGTGTGCATCATAAGCTTATTGCCCTTATCAGAAGCTTGTAGGGTAAATTTGATTAGCACAGATTTAGGGCCTCTCTTTTCTGGATTCTAATTTCCCAAATAGTTTCTTGAGTTCAGTATTGATTTCTGTTTTATGATAATACGATTGTAGTTCAGATAGAAAATCCTTGAAGATAGTTTTTCTAAGTGGATCTCGAAATGAATTTGAAAATGTGAGAATTTCTTTAGGCATGTTCTGAGATTGTGGTCAGTGGAGTGGTCCTGTATATGTGTTCTAAAATCAATAGCAGGAAAGTATTAAACATATCACACACTGTACATCTGAACTTTATTGAACTATGTAAGTTTATTGAACTATGTAATATTTCTGTTAAATTGGAAATCTTTGTTATATTCTCTTAAAGTTAAATTAAAAGAGTTGCTACACTCTCATCAATTGGTTGGACAGACAAGGTTGTTTTTACAAGTAAAGAAAATTAAAAATGGAGACAGAAGAACAAGACAAAGAACAGAGTCATATGCTAAGTATTCTAAAATTGAAATGGTGCAGAAGACCTATGTCTCTCCCAAAATGTTTGACTTCCATGTATCACTGAGAAATCTGTATCCTTCCATTTCAACAGAAAACCAAGCCCTTGATGACAGAATTCTCCATCAAGTCCACCATTATTTCTCGTTATGCCTTCACCACCGTTTCCTGCAGAATGATGAACAGAGCTTCTGAGGACCAGGATGCTGAGTTCCAGATGCAGATTCCAGCTGCAGCTTTTATTACTAACTTCACCATGTAGGTGACACACTGGTTGGAGGGAGATGTCTATGTGGGTGGTCAGAGTGGCCCTAAGATGGTGTAAGGGCCATAGCCTTTGACTGTGAGAATTTGTATCTCATTAAGAATATGAACCCTTATATATAGATCAGAAGGTTGCCTTCTTTCCTTCCCTCCTTCCTTCCACCCTCCTTTCTTCTCTTCCTTCCTTCTTTCCTTCTTCCTTTTCTTCCTTCCCTTTTCCTTTCTCCCCTTTCTAGTCTCTTTTGTTCCTTTCTTCCTTTTTTCCTTTCCTCCATCCTGGTCCAGTCTGGGCCAGGTACTCTTTAAGAGGACTGGTATACTTCTATTTTTAAAAGTTGCTTTGCTCCAGAGATTTCAGTGGGGAAGGGCAGTCAATGAATTAATGAATTAACAAAGGAGATCATTTAGATAGTGGTAAATGTTATAGTATAAAGAAGGCAAATAGAATCCAGAGGAACTTTTGCAGTTGGAGAATCAGAGAGGTGCCTTGGACCATGATTAAGTGTAGACCCAAATAAATAGCATGAAATTTTGTGTACTAGATTGCATATATTTCCTCTTTTTCTGGCCCAAGAGATAAAGATATACCAAACAGGGTAGGTGTTTGAGTTTAATGTTTGGTATGGGTAAGATTGAAGTTGAAGAATCTTCATCATGGAAGTTTGAGCAGATCTTGTGACTTTTCTGCTGGAGAATATAAAAGCTCCTGGACTATGTCTCACCATTGGAACCTGTTAAAAATTGCCCTAGAGTGAAATGAATGACTCAAGGTTGGTGCCCTAGTCTGGAGCAGATCCTATCTGCATATCCAAGAGGCAAATAAAACCATGAGTTGCCATGGTTTTGAGTTCCCTGTTTGGATTTGTCTTGGAACTGTGTGCTGTTAACACAGCTGTCTCTTGGGTTTCAGGCTTATTGGAGACAAGTTGTATCAGGGTGAAATTACAGAAAGAGGAAGAAAGAATGGAGATAGGGTAAAGGAAAAAAGGAATAAAACTGCAGAAGATAATGGGTAAGTATTGTTTAATTACAGATTAAAGTCCAATGAAGCAGTGTCATACTTTCTATCCCTATGCCTACCTAGCTTTTCTTTCCCTTCAAATATTTTTCTTTTTGATTAAAGTAATAAATATATCTGTTTAATAATATATCAGACAAACATTTATAACAAAAGAGAAAACTTTTCTATGCTTTTTGCTTAGTTCTTCCCAGCAACACTTGCTTCTAATATTTTTGTGGTTTTCTTTACCTAACTTTAACTTCTACGATAATGTTGCTTTTTCTTGATTTCTTAATAAGAATAAGATATTATCTGTTGACTTTTCTGTGAAGGAATAGAATTTAGAAAATGTATAAAACTTCTCTTCATTTTAATTTTTATATTATTTTATTTCTTTTTTTTTTATTGGTACCCGGGATTGAACGCACCACCACCTGCTTGCAAGGCAGGTACTTATGCCGCTGAGCTAAATCCCCAGCCCCAAGTATTTTATTTCTTCTATCAATAAAGCATTTAGATTATTTTATATTGTCCCTACTCTGAAGTGATAATAGTCTACCTTTCACTTTGACTGTCTTATTTCCTGTGAGAATGTTTTGTAATGTAATCATTTACATTTGCATTGTCAGAGTTATTAACATTTAAATTCTAGTCTGTAATGATCCTTGTAATCATTGTCTCTAACCTGAATCTGAACACTTAAAAATCAGTAAATAGTGTTTGCTTTTTAATGACTATATAAATCACATGAACTGCAGAGCCATCTGGTACACTAACATGTACCAGCCCTACACAAAACTCTCCATTCTCTTTGCAGCAAAGTAACCTAAAGAGAGTGATATAAACTCATAAACCTGACTTTGTTCTTTAATAAAATAGCAGAGCTTCAAGCTAGTTCTCTAAAATCATAGACCATCAAAAATCTGCAGCTGAATCTTGTTAGTGAGAATGCAACGTCTCACTCTCGCCTGGAAGACCTGAGCTCTGGGTTTGCTTTGACACAGAAAAGCAAAGGCAGTCCATAGCGTCAGATGAGAGATTTTCAGACACAACATTCCACATTTATCTTACTGCTCCAGTTGCCAAGGACACAGAACTCTAAGTCTTCCTCAAGGTACAGGCCAGTATTCATGGCTTTACACATAGCTTGGAGTCTGTCCAAACATTGGTTTCTTGACCTTTTGCTTTAATTATACCCTGCCCTTCCCCCAGCCCACAATAACCTTGTCTCTTTCTTTGTCTGGTGAGATGCCGTGCAGTACCTGTGGTATGTGGTCTCCCTTGCTGCAGCAAATTTAGAAAATCTCACTTTGCTGAATTATAGCTGTGTGCCAAATCATTTGCATTAAATTGTTCAGAATCATGCCAGTGTTTGGTTTTTTCCATGAATTTGTCACTTCTTTTCATTCATTCTGTCCAATGCGCACTGAAACTTTTCCATCTATTTTTCGGTTCCTGGAAGGAGGAGTACAGGAAGGCTGTGAGCTAGTCATTCTATTCTATACGGGCTTGGAATGACCTCCCTTTATTTAGTGCCCCGTCTCAGTTCTACCCACGGCATCCTCTGCAGAAACAGTCTGCAGTTTCTCCAAGATTCTTCCAACAGCTTCTTCCAGCATGTTCTGAGCTAAAACATTTTTCTCTATGCAATCCCCCAAGTCTTCAAAAACTTTCTGAACTGTTCTTTGCTAAGGGTTGCCCCTCCCACTCCTGATTTTTGGGTGGTCAGCCTGCCATCTTGCCTCAGAGAACCCTCACTCTGAATACTGACAGCATTTGGAATACTTGATAATTCTGTAAGTGTTGTTTCCTCTTTAAACGTATTTGTTAAATTTTAACAAGGTGCAAAAGCATGATAATGGATTAGCTAGTCAATAAAGTGCCAGAATTCATTGGCCATCAGTAAAGGTCTGAATGCAATGCACAGCTTGACTCCTAAGCTCCCTCTTCTAACAGTTCATCTGTGCAAGGGTTCCTTTCCCAGGGGTCTGTTTTGGAGCCAGGTAGGAGGGGTCAGCAATCTGAATTCTGTCCTGTTCAGTATCCTTCGGCCCTTGGTAACCCTCCTCTAGCCCTGATCTTTGCTTCTTCCAAAACTCAACTTATTTTCCTTTCTAAAGATGCACCCTGCTGTGCCCACTGGTCTCCCTGGCCTGCCAGTGTATTATGGCAGGTATCTGAGGGCACCCATGGAGCTTGACTTTTCTTATTCTGAGCCCTGTCTGTGGCCCCTTATGCTCCTCTGACAGGGCCGAGGGGACTGACACGTTCAGAGCCACTCTAGTGATTCCCAGCAAGGGCAAGGCCGCCTTCCTCCTGAGTTACGAGGAGCTTTTGCAGAGACGCCTTGGCAAGTACGAACACGTCGTCAGCGTGCGACCGCAGCAGCTGGTGGGGAGGCTGACAGTGGACGTGACTGTCCTGGAGAGGTCTGGCATCGTGGGCCTGGAGGTGCTGCCTCTTCGCAACAGCAGGCAGAAGGGCAGCGCGCGGGCGGAAGGTGAGTCCTGCGCGCACGGAACCCAGAGCTGACACACCTGAGCTGCCAGTGGCTGCAAAGAAATCTCTGGAAGAAATAGCATCTTCCAAAAAAGACTGACTTTTTGTGGAAATTAGAAAGACAGCAACAAAGCAAACACAGTGTCCTGTGAAATTTTAGTTTCAAAGAGGTGGTTCTAAAAAAACCTTTAAATTTTTTGAGACAGAAATTCCACTCTGGGGAACGTGTTGCAGCAAAGCATTTAAATATTGTGGATGTGATATTCAGGAACTTGCCTGATTATACTTGTAGTACATAGTAAAAACATTCCTTCAGCTTAAATATTCAACAATATGGAAGGCAGTAGAATACACTGATAAAAACAATTTGGCACGTGACCAGAAAAAAGCAAAATTGTACATACACTATAATATCAAATATTTTAACTATGCTAAATAAAAAATTGGTAAAAGATAAGAAATGTATGAAATAATTATATTATGGGCATGGATGGGATTATACGGTTGTTTTCTAAAAATCTGGTTTTTAACATTCAGCAGTGTTAGTCTTTTTTGTTTGAGGCTGGGGGTTGAACTCAGGGTCTTGTGCATGCCAGGCAACTACTCCCTCTGCCATTGAATGTGCCCGCCCCTTTTTCTTAAATGAAAAAATGAAAAATATATACTTTAGATTTTATTTAAGATACAAACATTTTGGTTCATTAGCAAAATCACTGAGGTTAGGTTTTTCTCCAATTCCAATTTTTAAAATAGAATTTCATTTACCAAAATGATCATGAAAAATTCAAAGTCGTCTAATCTTAATCACCATTATTTTTAACTAATAGTTTACATGAAATATTTTCTTATGTTGTATACTATAATTAATATACCAATGAGGATTAATGGCAAATGAACTTGAGGGAGATATATTAAAACTTGTACAAGGATTAGAATGACATTTCAATGAATTGTGACACTGCAGGAAGAGAAATGCTAAATGATAACCAAGTAAGTGAAATATGCAGAATCTGAACAGAGTCCTGGTGGGGCTTCGTGGACAAGGATGCCTTCGAGAAGACTGGAGGAAAGGAGAGAAATGATTAGACAAGTGGAATAAGAGGGCATGGGTATTTAATAGAAAAAATATATATAAGACTTGGAGCGGGTATATGGAAGTGCAAACAGTGTGGAAGAAATGCTTCCTCACCCCAGCATACGATGTAGTGGAATAACTTTACGTGTGACAGGTTGTTCACCCTCAAAGACTTGAGTTCCCCTGCCTCTGGGTGGACTCAGGTCCTTTGCTACAAGATGACCACAAAATCTGAATTTGTCACAAAACTATTGCTAAGGGCTCCCTACTTGGAAATAACATGAGATACAACACACTATCTTTTTTCTTTTTCTTTTCTTTTTTTTAATGGAAAAATACACACCACTCTTGAATGATGTTGGTGGTAGTTATGTAGTTAATGGATTTAAGTTCACTTACTGACCATTACCTTGAAAGAAATTAGTGCAACCATCTATAGTCACACATCTATAAACAAGGATGACTGCTGTCTTGTAAGGTCATGGTGAAGTGTTAGTGGGAGTAAAGAAACTGGCCCTGATTACAAGCTTAAAGATTATTAAATATTGTTATCATTTTTATGATTACCTGTTTGCTCTTCTCCTATGAAAATGTTATAAGATCATAATGCCTTTGAAGACAGGCGAGAGTCTTACTAACTTTGTCTCGTGTTTAATTCAGTGCCTTTTATATAGCCCATCACTGAGTATATTCAAATTCGAAAAGGAAAGCAAACACATACACACATATTGGAGAATGTTTTAAAATTTCATTTTTCTTCATTTGTAATCTAGAGGGAAATTTCCCCCCAAAAATCATAGGAAGGTGATATTTTTCAAGGGCTAAGAAGGCTCAGACCGAGTTGGCAGGATCTTGTGGGAGGACAGAGTATCTGAGAGGCATGTCTGGGAGGAACAATGAGGGTTGGTAAACCTATCTGTAGGAGGTTTTGAGGGCAACCACACTGTAGAATGAAATGCATACGCTTTGCCTAATTTTCAGAACCGCTGCGGTTCTACAGACTTGAGTGCATGTTGTGGTGTGTGTTCATGTGTTTTACGATTAGATTATAATTGTTGGCTGAAAAAAGTTGCTCACTGTTTTATATTCAGTGTCTTTTCAAGGTCATTGATCTCCTGGGATCTGTTTATTTTTAAGAAAATTGTTTTCCTAATTCTTTGTACCAAAACAGATCCTTTGCCTTCCAGAATGTGGAGATTTCACGAGCGTTTCCCAGAGCTTAGCGCAGAGGACTAATTCCCTTTTTGCTACATCTCATGTGCATCTTTTTTTTTTTTAAAAAGCTCAGCTGGTATTATTCCTGCAAAATGAAAGCCTCAGCAGTAGGTAGCACAGGATGTTGTGATTTTGTCTGGACACCACAGCATGTTTCCAAAAGAAATTCAGGGAAGAGAGCAAAGTAGGATTGGGCTTGCAACAGAGCATGCTCGATAGCTGTGTGTAGGTGGCCCTGGCCTCCTGTGTCTGCTGGCGTTAAGAAATCAGATTTCTGCCATTTGTCTAAGCAAATCTGTGATCACTGGAGCCACTTTCACCTTGATTCTGGGTGAGGACTACTTCAGAGAGCCCTTCCTGTTCCTCAGCTCAGTCCAGGAAGTTTATGTTTGTACTCCCATGGAAAAGGTATTGGAATTCTAGCAAGTTATTTCCAATCTACACTTCCAGTGAAACCCATGGGAGGAATAAAACACATACGTATAGCTACGGGGAGCCAAGGGGTCCTAAGTCTGGCCAGGATGAAGGTTCACTGGAACAAAGGCCTCTACCCAGGGCCTAGCCTGGGTTTTATTAATTCGTGAGGAAGGGAGTGGCTTGAGGATGAGGGACTGTGAGGATGGTGGGAGATACATATGTACTGTGATCTGGACTAGCTAGGAGGCCTGAGAGCACTTCTGCAATGTGCAGAGAGAAGGATGTGCAGAAGGACCAATCTGCGTAACACAATTGAGATAGCATTTAATGTTTTGGGGGCCAGTGCTTTAGTTCTGATCTGCAAACGTTTCTGCCCTGGGAAGTCACAGCCTCTTACCTCGAGGTTCAGTCCCAGTTGACAGCCCTGGAACCATGGCACTTAATCCTGCCTGGTTCCACCATGTGTTTGGGAGTCACACAGTGACTGTCAGACTGTCGCCTAGCTTCAAAAATAAGGCATCAGTAGCTCAGATAGCCCTATTTACATTGCATAGAGCCAACTGAAGGGGAAAGGGAATGGCCTGGCTAGCTCTGTACATATCAGTACATGGAGACAGGGCCAGGTTTAGCCAAAGTGGAGATAATTGCTTTTTGTTCAAGGAGAATAGGTCAGGTTGTCCTCTACAGACTACTGTGTGTTACATACTAGACTAAGCCCTTTGCTTATAGTGCTATCTCATTTAATCTTTATGATCACTATCTTAGGTTATATTTTTAATCCTCATTTTATTTATGAAGAAACTTAAGGGCCAGAAATATGGACAGCATCTTATATCTATTTATCACTAGAAACAAAAAGTAAAAATAGATCTTTCTGACTCAAGTTCGTGCCCTTAATCATTGTTCTGTCGTCCCTTCTCATTGAGTAGAGGATTGTAAATTGTATATGTTCAAATTCTAAGTCACTTCATAGTTAAATATAAAAATAAAAACACAGGTTAAAAATCAACATAATCTATTTTTGCCTCAGCTTTCTTGCCTGTTGGGTCAGAAATAGACCGCTATCTATTGGCATCTTAGTGTGAAAGTTAATTATGTGAGATATAAATTAGAAGCTAAAGCATTATAATTTCTATATTATTAAAATAGTAAACACATGTAGATGGATCAAAATCTAATGGCTTACAAATGAGTACAGTAAAAACCAGACTCCCTCTCTATTCTGTCCTTCTGCTGTTTACTCTTTTAGTCCTCCTTAAAATATTCTGATGCATGTGGGTTCAGTGGAACAGAATATGGCCACACATCACTTAATGACTGGAAACATCCTGAGGTCTCTGACTTTAAGCTATTTGCCATTATTTGAACATCAAAGAGCATCTTTGCGCAGCTTAGGGCAGCTGAACTCCGTGGCCCCTTGGTTCAACCGAGAGGCACCATGTGGAAGAGATGCATGAGGCTACTTCCAGAGCAGTGCAGCATGCTGTTTCACAGAGAAAGTCTTTTTACAAGTAGAAGGAATAGACTCTAAAATCATGTCAGAGTATAGCATAGGAGATAGTAACTTAATAAGCCAGAGGCATAGTCATTTATTTTCATTATCAAGGAGTATGTACCATATATAATTGTATGAGGGAGTGATAAAAATATACATCAAATGTTTATTAAAATTTATTACAGTAAAATACATACACTTTCCATTAAAATACTTCACTTTGAACATAGTTATTCCATTCTGCTACTTTTTGAAGCAGTTCTGGAGCTCCTGTTCCATGAGTGTCTTTATGAATTGTGATCAGAATACAGGGAATGCTGCTGCTGAGTGCCATTCAACGGAAAAGCAGACTCCTAGAATGTTACCGTGCCCTCATTCACCTTGTTCACCAGATCTGCCGCCACATAACTTCTCGCTCTTCCCAAGTCAAAATGACCATGAAAGGTAAACGTTTTAAAAGGACTCAGAACTGTTGGGCGACCACGAGCGCACAATTAGACAGTCACAAAAGAGAATTTCCAGAATTTTGCTTCAAAAAGTGGCCAGAATGATGGAATAAGCACATTCAAAGCAAAGGGGAGTATTTTAAAGGGGGTTAACAGCAGTGTGTCTTTGACTACTATAAATGTTTACATTTAAACATTTGCCATAGTTTTCCGTCACACCTGTTTGTGCTGTATTTCCATATAGGCAGTGGTACCGTAGGTGTGTTTATGGCAAGATCACTACGAACATGTAGATAATGGGTTGTACTTGACATTATGACAATTTTGACCTTACTAGGTGATAGGAAACTTCCACCATTATTATCTTTACAGAACCATCATAAATGTGGGCCATCAGTGACCAGAATGTATCTGAAATGAAATAGTTCCTAGAATGTCACAGAGATGCATGTGTTCTGAAGACACACACAGAAACAGATGTTCCAGCTGTGCTGTTGGAACAAGGCCAGCTGTGCCACTATCTGTGCTTATGATTCTATCTTATAAGCTTCCTTCTGCCCCACCTAAATTACTGTTTTGACTATGATTATCATTGTTTTTGGTGGAAAATTTTAATTTATGACTAGATCCTTGATAACTAGTGGTAAGATAAAATGAGATAAAATGAGAAATGAGATAGCTATCTTTTTTATTATATCTTTGATTTTCTACCTGTAATTCTCAAACCTGACTATATCTAACAGTAACCTAGAAGGGTAGGAAAAGAAATGTATATGACTGAATCCCACCATAGAAAAGTGAATTAGGATGGATCGAGGTGGATTTTAGGGAGCTGTTTAGGGATGTGATATTCTATAAGTTTCTATGAGAAGCTTTAAGGATTTTTTAAAATTAGTTATTCATAGGGTTAAAGGATAATGCTAAATAATTTTTCTGCTATAGAACAGGCATGATTTTATAACTTTATCCTTTATATTCTTTGTTTTTTAAATGACATTTTTATTGAGATTTGATATACACAGTATGAAATTTATTCATTTTAAGTGTACAGCTCAGTACTTAGTAGTGTATTTGCAGTTGTGCAACTGCCATCATAACCCAATTTTAGAACATTTATGTCACCCTCAATACATCTTTGTACCTGTTTACAGTCATTCCCTGTTCCCACCCCAGCCCGAGGCAGCCACTAATCTACTCCTTATGCTTTAGGTTTCTGGCAGCTATCTTTTTTAAAAGCACCCCAGGTGCTTCTGATGTTCACCTTCAGGTTGGGAAACTTTACTTTGGGCTTCTGAGCAGAATTTAGAGCCATTAACTATGTCAAGATTCTGATTAAATAAATAGCTTTTAAATTAAGATTGTTTTTAAATTCCATGTAATCCTAAGAATACCTTGGTTTTAGATCTTTTTAAAAAAATGTGTACTCTTCCTCTTTTCCAAAAAGTATTTACTTCAAGAGGAAGGTCAATGTAGAGTTGTATATACCATAGAAATAACAATATCCAAACTTCTGCTCATCAGTATAGGAACTTTAGAGGAAGAACTACTAACAAGAAATCCCAATGGGTCATTTCCTTCTGAGGGTTGCCCCACTACGTACCACGATCCTCTGAACCTGTGATCAGACCACTGGTCCTAGACCTGCAATGTTAGTGAAACATCAAAGCACCATAGGCTCCAATTGCATTTCACCTTTATAGCTATCATCACAGCCTGTGTATCTCCTGATAAGATGGTCCCTTGTGGTGGGGAAGGGGATGCTACTTCTTGTTTGCCAGCCTGCGTGCTAGAAGGGGCTGGAGTCTGGCTGTTCCAGTCCGGCAGGAGTGTGCTTTTGGTGCTGTTTCCCAGACTAGGTTGCTTGCTTGCTGATGTGTCCTTTGTTCTCTCTCCTTTAACTTGTTATTAAAAGGAAATTTTAGTTCCTATATCAAGGTGATCCTTGTAACTATTGCCACATTCTCGTGCCATTTGGTTCACCGCTGGGGAGGGCTTTACACTCAAGAACTTGGAGTAAGGGTTGGGGTGTGATTCAGTGATGGAGGGCTTGCCTAGCATGTGTGAGGCCCTAGGTGCGATCTCCAGCATCACCAAAAAGAAAAAGCAAACTACACAAAAGAGACAGATCAAAGCTTTATGTTGTTTAAAAGACATTCTAAAAAGATAGCCTCCAGAATGGAAGCAAATATTTGCAAAACACATGTCTGACAAGAGCCTGGTGTACAAAATATACAGACAATTCTTATGACTCAACTATACAAAAGGACAAATTGCTCAGTTAAAATATGAGCAAAAGGGGCTGGGGTTATAGCTCAGCAGCACAGTGCCTGTCTGTAAGGCATGAGGTTGTGAGTTCGATCCCTAGTACCAAAAAAATAAAAAATAAATAAAAATACAGATGGAGGATTTAAACAGATATTCTTTCAAGAAGGTAGACCAGGGGCTGGAGGTTTAGCTCAGCGGCATAAGCCCCTGCCTTGGAAGCAGGCAGTTCGATCCCCAGTACCAATAAACAGGAAAAAGACAAAACAAACAAACAAAAAAAAAAAAATCAAAGAAGATAGACCAATGATCAGTAAACATAAAAAAAGTTCTAAAAAACCATGAGTTATTAGGGAAATGTGAGTCAAAACTACAATGAGAAACCATTTCACACCAACTAGGACGTCTTATCCTGGGGAAAAAAGAAAGAAAATAACAGTGTTGGTTGTGTGGATTATATACTTTTGATGAGAATATAAAATGCTGTAGCTCTGTGGAAAACATTTGGAGTTCCTCAAAATGTTAAACCATATGATCCAGCAATTCCTCTAGATCTATAATCCTGAAGAATTGAAAACAGACGCTCAAATACAATATGCGCACAGGAATATTAAATGCAGCCCTTTTAACAATAGCCCATCAACAGTGGATGGATGAACAGAATGTGCCATGTGCACAAAATGGAATGGCACTTGGGCACAGGAAGGAATGAAGCGTGACTTCAGGTTGCCGCATAAATGAACTTGACAACACTATGCTAAGCGAAAGAAGCTAGACTCCAAAATTCACAGATTATGTGACTCCATTTGCCAGAAACATCCAGAACAGGCAAATCCATAGGGACAGAAAGCAGATTGGTGGTTGCCTGTGGGTACAAGAAGGTAGGGATTCGGGATCACAGTCCAGTGTTGCAGCATTTTCTTGCAGGTGATGAAGATGTTTTGGAACTTAGAGTTGGTTGTTACATAGCAAAGTGAATGTATAAATGCTGTCAAATTGTTTATTTTAAAATGGTTAATTTAACTTTCTGTGAGTTTTACTCCAATTTTAAAATATGATGTTCCAGGTTGGTAGACTCCCACTCCTTCTGGGAAACCCTAAAGCAAATCTGCCTTGTTCTGTGGCCCTTCTCTGTGGGTCTTTCACATGTCCCAGAAAGCCAATGATAGGAATAGATGGAACTCAGTGTGTGGCTTGCCTTTTAATCATGTCATCCTTATGCAAGTTTCCTATACAATTTTGACTTCCAAATTGTCCTGCCGAGCGTTGGTATCACAGGGGTGTGCCACCATACCTGACTCTACAGCTGTCTTTGAAAACAAGTTAATGATTAGCAAATACAACCTTCAAGATCTAGTCACCTTTGTTTTGAGACTGGTACAGCACCTTATATTTCAGTAGATGCCTAATAAGGGGTTGAATAGAACGTGATTTAAATTTCTATTTATGTTTTTCTTTATTCCCTTAACATCATCATACTGTCTTTTGCTGTCAGGCTGTCATAGGGCTGTATTCTTAGGCCCCTGGGACGCTACTTGCGTAGAATAGATACTGTTCTCTAAATATTTGTTCAGTACACTAAGGGATTAATAATTATTGGTCATGAAAGTGCTATTAGATATTCAATATGTTCCTGGCTTGCCTTGGTTAATTGTGCCAGATCTTGGATGTAGCTCTTATTTGGTAATGAAGAAGGCACTAGGGGCCAAGATTAATTATTCACCTTGAGCTTGAGAAAATTTGAGCTCCAACAATCTGGATACCCTCATCCCCCTTTGCTTGAGTAAATGAATAGCCTACATGATGCCCAGTTATATCTGAATTTCAGATCAAAAATATGTGTCATGCAAGATTTGGGACACACTAAAAAATTATTCATTATTTATCTGAAATTTGAGTGTAACTGGGCATCCTGCATTTTGATTTTCTAAATCTGGACACTCTGCTTTATTAAAGGGCTGCATTGTGACTCACCATGAGCCCCTAGTTTTACATTCTTCCCCTAGATCCAGTGCCCTCTCAGCAACTGGAAAGGGATGGCCCTGTTTGGCCTCTGAAATCCCTGTGCATTTGCCAGGAAACAATCTGGTTGTCGCCAGGGTTTCCAGCATTGTTCAGCACAGAAATTATTCAGGTATGAATCATTTGGTCCCAGAGATGGTTTTGTTTTGTTTTTCACTGCCTGTAGGAAACTCATGTCATCATTGTGTTCTGACGTCCCCCGCAAATCAGTCAAGGCCATCCATCAGCAGTACAATTTTAGAGACTTGTAACTGGGGTAGAGAGGTTCATTCTGTCATTAATCTGAGATTGGGGAGCATCCTTCCCCTCTCGTGTGACCCCACTCTTTGCTTTTTCCTTTCTTCTGTTGTCTTGGTGTAGTATGTGATGTGGATATTGATTGCCAGTGCTTATGATTCTGTCTGCCATAGCTGAAACCCAAAGCGATCAGGGGATGTGACACAGGTCACCAAGAGCATCTGCTCACTCACCCAGGCACACTCAGGATGAGATTTTCCTGTGTTCTCGAATGGCTGTTCTACTCATTTGTGATGTGTTAGTCATCTTCATGGTACATGCTCAACAAGCTTGTCTGAAGCTGGCACCGTGACCCCAGCACTGTGCCAGCTGCCTGGATTCTAAAGGTGTTTGCAACACTGTCACTGCCCTGAAGAGTGTATGAGTCAGAAATAAAAAATTTTAAGCTTTTAAGTGTGATACAAAGCATATTACAAATAATTTACCACAGTAACATTTCTAAGTTCATTAGTGTGAAATATATTGACATTATTGTCCAGCCAAACTTCTGAGTCATTTTCCCATCCTGAAACTCTGTACCCCTTAAGCAACACTTCATCTCCCCTTCTCACCTCTCACCCACAGCCTCTGTCTGCTGTCTGCCCCTGTGAGTTTCACTGCTTTACATACCTCTCGTAAAGAGAGTCTTACAGCATTTGTCTTTTTGTGACTGATTTATTTCATTTGGTGCAATGTCTTAAGAGTTTTCCTATACTGTAGCAGATGTCAACATAACTTACTTTTTAAAGCCTGAATTATATTCTGTTGTAAGTACATGCTGCATTTGGCTTATCCATTTGTGTGTTAATAGACATTGGGTTGCTTCCTCTCCTTGGATCTTGTGGGGATTTTGTTTGTTTGCTTTTCAGTACTAGGAGTGGAACCCAGGGCCTCATGCATGTTAGGCTAGTGCTCATCCCTGAGCTACAACCTCAGTATTTGTAAATAAACTGCAATGAATATGGGTGGGAATGCAAATATATTTGTGAGATCTTGCTTTCAGTTTCTTCAGATAAGCCCATAAATGGGATGCCAGGTTATATGGTAATTCTGTTTTTGTTTCTTTGAGGTAACCACTGCACCATCTCACACTCTGGTCAATAGGGCACAGGGGTTCATTTCTCCATCTCCTCACCAACACTTGTGATTTTCTGTTTCCTGGATAGCAGCCATCCTAAGAGCTATAGAGAGTTGGCAGTTTTGGACAACAAGAAAAGAAACAAGGGATATAATTACGGATTGCAGATATAGTAATAAAAAATGAAATTTCACAAGCCAAACATCCTCATTAAAAAAAAATCTTCCGTAAGTGGCTGGGGATTTAGCTCAGTGGTGTAAGCGCCTGCCTTGTAAGCACGCAGTTGTGAGTTCGATCCCCGGTACCAATTAAAGAAAAAAGATTTAATCTATAAAATGCCACCTAGTTTTTCTCAATTATTAGGCCCCATGCTGCCTGCCTGCCCTGCGAGAGGACCGTCTCCAGTTCCTGTGATGTTCTAGAGCTGCTTTCAGTGGGCTTTCACAGGTTTTAGTCCCATCCTTAGGGCAGCTCGTATCTGTGGTTTCCAGTGGACATAAAGTGACATCAGGAAGGGATGGCGCATGTTATGACAGTGCTGCTCCTGGGACTTATGCATGCTGCTGAGGTGGAGATGTGTTTTCATGTACAATCTCACTCGAGAAGTTGATCAAATGTGAAAACCAGACACAGTATTGCATTATTTTAGGAAGGAAGAACATTAACTAAGACATCAAGAAAGGTAATTTGCCAAGAAATTTGTCAAACAACCATAAAATAATGGAGTTGAATATCAACCCATTCAGCTATACACTTGTAAATATATTGTCATGTTGCTATCATATCTATATGATGCTATTTTCCATAAATTAACGAAAGGCAAAAAAGCTTTTCAAAAAGAAAATTAGGTAATAAGAGGCTTATGAAAGTAGCCAAGTTCTCATTGCCTCAGTTTCACTAATTTCTCTTTCAATAC
This sequence comes from Cavia porcellus, assembly GCF_034190915.1. NCBI lineage: Eukaryota > Metazoa > Chordata > Mammalia > Rodentia > Caviidae > Cavia > Cavia porcellus. Next base: position 46,087,445 of record NW_026947496.1, read on the forward strand.
TCTGCTAGTTTGCATAAATTTTGTCTTTATTGCTACCAACAAAGGATGGCTACCTAATTATTCACAGGAATTTTGACTACTCTAAGTTTAAGTAATTGCCTCTTTGGGCCCCAGATGAGCAGGTTATATAAGCAAACAGAGATGATTTAGCCTTTTTCCAAGGGGAAATGAACAGGCCGTGTTTATTTGGAAATCCTTTAGTAAAGCCCCAGGTGCTGGTGGTTTTTCTCCAATAATAGCCAAACCCAAGGTCCACAGGAAAGAGGCCAGGAACCCCGTTTGTCCATGGCCCCACAGGCTTGCAGTTTCCGGCCAACAGCCTTGAGCGTGGTTCTAGACTCTTAAAGCTTTTGTAACCTTTTGACATTTTACTTAGCAATTGGTTTCCTTTTTTCCCATGTGGTTGTCTAGGAGGAGAATGTTTATTTGAATAACATGCATGTTCTAGGACAAAACAGAACATAAATTTGTCCTCTCTAATCTTTATGCTCTCTCTCTCTCTCTCTATATATATATATATTTTTTTTTTCAATAGAATATTGAATCAAATAGTTGAATATTTAATAGCATCTATAGGTGTGGTCCTTAACATTGTTTAGACTCTTGCAGAACGTAGGGAAAGTTATGAATCTCTTCTTCAGAAAACAAATGCACATATGCTTCTCCACACGCAACTCCGCATGCCACTTTAGGGGGCTCTTGGGCAGCGACCGGCTCCTCTGTATTTTATAAAGATTATTCTTTATAAATAAACATTCTTAAATTCCATGTTATGAGTATTCATTATGATGTGTCTGTCCTTTCCAAATAACGATTGCTTTTACCAAGCTCTCCACTGTGAATGGTTATGATAGAGTATAAACTGTGTGTAATCAAAGAGTGATTTTCTCTCCTAAGTTGCCTTTATAATGAACAGCACGAAAAGTGACTTTGGAAGAGAAAGCGAATGCAGCCTGGGATGGATCGAGCAGTTACTATGTGCCAGGCTTGAGCTCAGCCCCTTGCATATGTGATCTCATTCACTCCTGGCAATAATCCTGTGATTGTGAGTCTGTTCCCATTTAACAGATGTTGAACTGAAGGCCAGAAATATTAAGACAGCCATTTTGAGTCTGTCACACTCTGAAGCCCAGTTTCGTTGGTGTTATGTGGCTTCCAAAGGTAATACCAGCTTCTTGTTCCAAAAGACTGAGTTGCAGGCAGGAAGTGTGTCTGGTGGGAATGCTGGCGATCTGAGCAGCCAGGAAGAATCAGCAGGTGGAGACAGCACTTGGGTGGTGGTGGGAGCAACCAGGCTTGAGTGACACCGTCAGTACTTGAATGAAAACAGGAAGATGGCACGAAATGACTCCCACAACTGCAACAGTCACCACATTTCGCATGTGCCTCTAACCAAGTGGGCAAGGAGGAAGGGGAACCGAAAGTGGGGAAAGGCAAGTGTTCTCATTAGAAAATCAAGTCCGATGTTTCCCTTCTTCCAGTGGACCTCTACCTTTCTCCTCGCCCTCTTCATTGTCTTTAGACACATCCCTGACTCTGTAGCCTGCTGATACAGCTCACTGTGTTCATGAAATACTGTGTGGCCACTGACCATGTGAGCCCCAGGAAAATGAAACAAGATTATTCTGTTTCAGAACTTTGGTCAGTAGCTATGAAACAGTCCATGCTGACCTAAGGTGCAAATACTTTTTTTGTCCTGTAATAAAAAGAGGATTTTATTTTTTGGACATATGTCTCATGAATTGTTCTCTGCAGATTTTTTCTTTTTAGTAGGTAGTGGAAAGTTCATTCGGGCACTTTTACTGCCTGGTGCTTAATGGGTGGAAGCCATAATGGGGAGCCAGAATTCTCAGTGAGTAACCAAATTCAGAATCAACCCACTCTTTGGGCCCATAAAATGAGCCCATTTAGATGAATCTCATGAATTTTCATCATGAATGAACAAACACCCGGGGCAATAGGAAATCAGAATAATAATCATTATCCCTTCTCATGGTCCATATCAAAGAGCCTAGTCAAGTGAATTATGAAGAGAGAAATTATACTTTTCAATCCTCAGTGCTTTCTTTTGTCCATGAATATATTAATTCAAAGCACTTGTAAAAAGCATTTTCATGGGGAAGATTTGAAGCAAGACAAAGTAGGGACATATTGGAGGCATAAACAGAATCAAATCTAGTTGTTATGGGATGTTAGAGATAATGTAAGTGTTGCCTAGTTACACAAGACAAATTTTATTGACCACTCTTCTAGGTAAGAAACATGATTGGCATGTAAGGCAACATGCCTGTGTTCTGTGGACAGAAACCAGAATCACTTACTAAAATACACATGGCTCAGCCCCATCGCTGGAGGTTTCTGATTCAGGGTTTCTAGGTCAGCCTGAGAATTGGTGTCTCTAGCAAGTTCTCAGTGATGCTGTCCCTGGTCACACCACCAGGCCCTCTCCTCACCACCCCTGCAGGCGACTGCTCCCAGGTCTACTTGGATGTACTGAGATGCAGTGTGAAAGCTGCCAGTGCCAGCAGAACCTGTCTTAGAGTTTAGCAAAACTGCACTGACAAGTGCTTCCCAGTAACTCTACCCTGGTCCTGATTCTGCCAGCTGGAATTATTTGGAATACACCTAATCCCCATATAAATGCCTCTGCAAACACACTTATCCCAAGGGAAAGTGCAGCTGGGGGTCCGTTGGGCAAATTAGACTTTTATGACACAGAAGTGCCAGAGATCTCCTGTCCGATTTATTCTCCTGTCCAACTCCCAAGTTTAATTTTTTTAAAAAATGGAATAGTAAAATAAAATTGTTCAAACTTTATGTGTGCAACTTGATAAATATTTGCCTATATTTACACCCATACAACTACCTTCCGTATCAAGACACAGGACATCCCAAAATGTTCCATCATGTGTTTGTTTGTAAGTGTGTGTGTGCCTTTACGCTAAGCTGCATCTCTAAAGCTGTATCATCTTTACATTAAGCCTCTAAAAAACAATTTTTTAAAATTTTAAGACAAGGTCTCACTAAGTTGCTAAGTCACCCAGGCCGAGCTTGACTTTGAGATCCTCCTGCTTCAGCCTCAGAGTGCTGGGATTGCAGGTGTGAGTCACTATGTCCAGCTCCATTGTATTCGTTCCCAGTCAGCACTCACCTCACAAAGGAACTATTGCTTCACTTCAGTTGTGGATACAAAGTGCTTGCTAAATCTGATGTAAATGGAAGTAGAGAATATACTCTTGTATCTCATGTTTTTACTCCAAATGATTACGAGATTCAACTGTGTTGGGAGTAGCAGTGATAATGCTTTCACTTTCATTGTCATGTGTTACCCTAACTTAAACATATTTTATAGTCTTATGTTAGATTCCTTCTTCCATTTTGTATATGTTCACGGTAGGCAACAATATTAGCCAGCATAGGTGCTTACTGTGGAACAGCATGGTGCTAAGTACTTCAGCACTTAATCTTTTCAGTACGATTTGCACTTTACAGGTGAGAAATCCAAGGCTTAGTAACTTGCCCTCGGTCTCATAGCAGAGTAGAGGTAGAATCAGTGTGTAAAGTCAGGTCTTTATGACTCATGATCCTGCGGTCTCAGCTAATGTAGGTGGATCCTCTCGTTCCTGGTGCTTTCCTGATAACTGCTAGTGTGAGATGATCCTAGAGAAATAGTTTCCTGTTTACAAGGACCTTTCCATTGTCAGCCCCGTTTCCCTCCTCTTGTTTGATGGTTCTGAGGCTTTCTCAGTGCTCTGGTGAAATAAATGGCGACAAGGTCAGTGTTCCATCTCAGCGCTCCCAACTCTTTCAGGTGGGAGGTTGGAGGCATGTTACCTTTATATAGTAGTTTTTCTACAAAAATAAAATCTTCAGTTTGCAAGCTCTCTGCTCACTCCCCAAATTCCTGCCTTTATTAATTACAAGTAGAAGAGGAATCCGTTTAGTCCCATGGTTTCTATTAAGGTTACACCTAAATTGTCTCTGAAAAATAACTGTTCTGTTGAAAATATTTCAACTTCCTTTAATTTTAGTGCCAAATAAACCTTTGGAAGAAAAAGTTTATACTTAAATATAAATTACTTGGTTCACTAATGCCTCATTTCTTTTTTATTCTACTAATTAGAGATTACTGGGCAGCCAATTCATACTATCAATTTGAAAAGACTTAAGAGAATCAAATGCTCTGTAGTCGTTTTAAGCATGGCTTTGATTCAGTAGCTGGATAAAAGCCTCTACATATGCTTAGGATTAAGAATATTTACTTTTATTTTCATTTTTTATGGTGCGTGCAGGCCAAATAATTGGGATTTTTATTGCCAAGTAGATAGACTGGTGTTGTTTGGACTTACAAAGGTGGGTAGTCTACTAAATCTCAATCTTCTAATAGGAAATGAAGTTAGGGCTTTAAAAATTGGGTATTTTGCTTGATCTAACATTATACTAGCTTTATTGTAAATCACATAAAATCCATTTATCTGATAATATTTCTATAATTGTAGTTTATATGTTAAAGGTTCATTTGGGGATGGCCTGGGGAATTTTTCTTTCCTTAAAGAGCCGTAAGCTTTATGAACAAGCAGTTTGTTAAACCAACCAAATAACTGAGGAAGGAAAGGTTTTCTTTATAGGATAATTCCAAAAGGAAGGAATGATAAAATTTGAAGTCATCATCTTGCAATTTTAATGAAATGGAGGACCTAGTATTCATTAAAAATGGATTAAATTATTAAGTGAAAAATCAACTTTGTAGTGGGAGGGGATCAGGCCAAGAACACTTGTGCTCTATCACATTTGCATCATTAAAGGTAGACAATCAGATGTTATGCACTTTCTAATGGTACAAAAGGAAGTATTAAAAACATCTTCAATGAGATGTCTATGAAGATTTATCACTAATGAAGTAATTCAGTAGCATTGGACTTAACCTAACCAGGTTTCTACCTCTGACTTCCAGAGCAACAGTAAATACAGGGAATTGAGCTGTAATTCTCAACTTTAACTATATATTACAACCCATATGGAGAATTTCTCAAAGTCCTAATGCCCTGGCTATATTTCAGATCACTTAAAGTGAGAATCTCTGGGTCTGAGGATTGGTATTTTTTAATAGCTTCCCCTAATATTAAAATGCCAGCCAAGCTTGAAAATCACCAGAAGCAAAGACCAAGTTACAGGACACAACCTTTATGCAGTGTGTCAGAAATCTCATAGAACTAAATAGTGTTTGCTACCAGCACTAGAAAAGTGTAGAGGGAAGGGACGCTTATGGATGAAAAGAGGCTTGAGAAACATAAAGCCAATGTGATGTGAAAACTTTGTTTTGATTCTGATTCAGACTAATCATCCATGCTGTGACAGTTGTTAGAGAATCAGAGAAATTTAAGTAAACTCTGATTATTAGATGATAGTAAGGTTTGCACATTAATCTTGTTACTTATGCTAATGGTTCTCTAGTTAAGACACAAAAAGTACTTATAGATAGCGATACAATATGAGGTATTTATGGATGGAATATGGTGTCTGAGATCTGTTTTAAAATACTCTATGAAAAAGCTAGTGATTTCAGAATAGGTACAAATGATTAGCAAAATGTAAAACTATTGAAGATGATTAATGGGTACATTCAAGGTGAAGGTTCATTTTGCTATTCTGTGTGTTTTAAAGATTTTCATGAGAAGAAGATTTAAAAAGAACCATAGGGTTAATTAGACAATAATGTATCTCTTTTACTGTGATACATTAACAGTACAAAGTCTCAGAAGATCATATGAACTAAAAGCATGCAATAAGATGAAATTTCACTTTTTGGGTCTATGCAAAAAATTGTTTTAAATAAAAATATAGGTTCAGTTATTAATTATATTTATGTCTTCTTTGCAGATGATCCTGGGCCTCCTCCTTCTACTGTTATCAACCAAAATGAAACTTTTGCCAAAGTGGGTTTTAAACCTACTGTGGTACAACAAGCCAAGATTGCCCAGAATGGAATTTTGGGAGATTTTATCATTCGATACGATGTTAATAGGGAGCAGAGAATTGGAGACATCCAGGTAACAGGGTCTGTGTTACTATTTTAAGGTTTGATATTTTTCTTTAGACTCAGAACTATTGATTCCAATACTTACCTAAAAGCAAAAGATCTTTCCCATTCTTAGTAAATGTTTTGACCCAAAATATGTCTTCAAAGAGACCAGTGATACTCTTGCTGGAAGTTGAGAATACCTATTTCCTGCTTCATTAATCTTCACAGCAAATGAAACCTATAATATAATTTTTCCCTGTAGTGTTTTAGATGAGGTTAGAATTTTGGTTGATCTTCTCTTTTAATTAAAAGAAACTGTTCCATAGCTTATTTCCTTTTAGGTTTTATTGCTCTAGAGACAGGGTAAGAATTTTAATACGTATGAATGTTCATCTAGAATATAGACAGCTTCAGTGTCTCAGTGGGTAAGATGTTTGGGAAAAACAACATTGCAAGAAGTGGAGCTGTCAAGTAGAAAGGTCAGAGGAGATGAAAAACTAAAGTTGAATTGATTATTATGATCAGTAGTTTTTTTTAAGTGCTGAGAAATCCAACCCAGGGCCTTACACATGTTAAGCAAACTACCACTGGGCTATACCTTTGGTCCATAGTAAATAGAGGTTAGAATTATGATCTTCTCCCTGTGAAGTAATTAGTTGTCTTAGGGGGTCAGGACCATAGATAATGTAACTCTAGACTATTTCATGCTGTCATTGAATTCTAAAATTTCCTAGGTAATTTTCCTTCATTTTTACTTGATTTTTCCTCTACCAGGTTCTAAATGGCTATTTTGTACACTACTTTGCTCCTAAGGACCTTCCTCCTTTACCCAAGAATGTGGTCTTTGTGTTTGACACCAGTGCCTCTATGGTGGGAACCAAGCTCCAGCAGGTGAGTGCGTGCCAGCTGCCCAGTATTTCTCCCCTCAGTCTTGCCAGGAACAGTGGTCAGCCTTGTGAATAAAGTTCACTTGATGCCAGATTCCCACTTACCTGGCTATTCTTCCCAACAAAGACCATTCTTAAACTGATGCATTAATGTCAATGATATAAACTGTTGTTTTAGTATGGTGGTTTTAAGAGAACAGAGGAACAGGGTACAGAAATGCTTTGACTTTCAGGGCACTGGCAGAGTGGATAAAGTGAGGGAGACAGGAGGAATACGGTGACCATTTAGTGCCACTGTTGTTGGAATAGTTCTGTTCAGTGGTGATTCAGAACACTGGAATATCCTTAGACACTTGATCTTAGTCAAAAGGCCAAGAAGTGATTGGTATATCCTTAGAATAAAGGATTCCCACAAAATTTACAATAAATCTCAAATGTACAGGGTTGGAAGGGACATTAAAGGGACATACAATCTGGCTGAAAAATTAAATTATCCTGAAGATACAACTATTTACATTTTGTACAAACCATTTTCTTTAGGTAATTCCTTATCTTACTCTGGCATCATGAATAGCGGAATTTAGAATTTGTAATATATTTCCAACTCACATAATGTCCTAGGTTTTATATCACTGGACCCAAAATCCAACACCTGCAACTTAATGGAGGAGAAGCTTATTTTGGCTCATAGTTTCAGTCCATGGTTGCCTCGCTGTATGACACAAAAAGGATGGGAGGGGGCATGGTAGAAGAAAAGGTGCTCATGCCATGGCAGTAGGAAGTAGGGAGAAAAAGGAGGAGCCAGGCACAAGAATATACTCTTCCAGGCCACGCCCCCAGTGACACGTCCAACCAGGCTCCTCTTCCTAAGAGCATGACAGCTTTAATGCTCCCATGACCCAATCAGCTTCCAAACCCACGAGACAGGTGGGGGATATTTTAGTTCTAAATCCTAAAACATGGCATAAATTGAGGGCTATTGTTGCCAGATGATTAATATATATAAATTCATCAACAACAGAGGTCTATCAGCTTTTATTTCTAAATCCATTATCTATTTTTTCAATTAGTAATGCATGCATAGAATAAGATGCTATCTCAAAGCTCATGAGAATCCTCTCTGTCACCTGTTTCTACCTGTAAGGTCCCACCCCACATGGGGATAAATTTTGTTCTGGTTAATAATTATTGCTCTTTACTTCAATCTTTTACTTTATAAATGATTTCTTTGATCATCTATACTTCTAAAATTGTGCAGTAAATTCTGTCAGTCTTCTGGTGTTTCATTTGCCTTTACCCCCAAATAGCAAAAATATATGTTCAAAAGTGTGATGTGAGGACTACTTTTTCTTTCAGAATTTATCTAAATATAATTTCTAATTAATATAGGCTGACGACAACCTCACCCTCTAAGACATCTCTTTATAGCTCTTCAACATCACATTTTTGTCTAAGTTCAATTCGCCAATTCCTCCATTTTTATTGCTCTTCTTTCCATCCTACATGTCTGACTTTCTGTTTAGGTTCATTCTTTTGGAGGAAAAGCATTATTAAAAATCTTTTAAATTATAGGTGCATTGTAAGGTCCATTTGCCTGGAAAAAAACAATTTACTTAATTCTTTAAAGATATTTTTACTTGATTGGCTTCCAGCATTACTAGCTTCTATTGTTACTATTGAAAAGTCAGTAAAAATTTTAACGACTGTTCGTTCCTTTGAGGGGTATTTTTATTTTGACTATTTAAAATTTTTTCCTCCTTGTCTTTAATATTTTTTTGGTAGCTTTAAGATGATGGTTCTAGGCATGGATTTCTTCTTTTTTATTCTGCCTGAAATTTGTAGTAGGCTTTCATGAATTTTGTGAGTTCCTAAGTGTACTTAGTCATATTCTATAAAATTGTTAGAGAATGTTAGAGCCTCTTTTCATTCCTCTGTTTTCCATGCTACCTTCTAAACATTCTAACTCTTGGCTTTTTGATGCTTTATTCCAAACCTATGTTTCCACTTACAACTACTATCTCTAGGTATGTGTAATCTGTTGTCAGACTCACCTCCTGAGTTATTTAATTTATTGCACTTACTTGATGTCTAGAAAGTGTTTGATTCTTTTTCATATGTGCTGTGTCATTTTGTTATTTTATAAATAATATAAACTTTTAAAAAATGCTTTTTATTTTCTTGAGTGCATGACTATTTTATTTATATTTTATTAGTAAATGTGTTTGAAGTAAGTATACAATGATTGCATTTATGTCATGTACATAATAAAAATCATTTTCCATCTTCTATACTTTCCATCCCTCCCTGGTTCTTCCAATTCTTGTACCCTTCTCATTTGCAAAAGCTGTATTTCCATTTTTTCTTCAATTATTTTTTTCATCTCCTTTTTTCCCTTCACTCCATCCTAGTTATTTTAAACTCTATGTCTGATAAACTCAAACTTTTCTGAATTTTTAGGAGCTATATTTATTGTCTCTTGTCTTTTCTTTTTGTGTGAACAGATACTTTTGCTTGTGTGATGGACATTGTGCTTGAAATTTTGTGGAAACAGTTTGAGGCCTGGAATGGTGGTGCAGTATCTAAAGTTTTGGCTGGCTTGTGTTGCAGACACAGGGAAATTAAAATCTGGGAGCAATGTAGTCCATTTTCAGGGCTTCAGTGTTCATTTTGTAGCCAAGTTGCCTCAGAGCTGATTTGTAGTGTTTTCAAATACTAGTATATTTCTGTTTTGCACAAAATACACAGGGTTTCCCAGAGCATCCACCCACAAGGAACTCTGGACTTAAACTTTGGCACTGAAAGTTGCAAAAATTATGCTCAGGCTCAGAAACTTCTTTTATTTTGACAAGCATTTTTAGAAGAAGTGATCTCAAATGCAGGACTTATTTCTGTAAACTTTCATTTTATCTTAGATCTTTTTCTCACTGTTTTGTTAACTCTCTGATACTGTCAAGATTTGATTTTAAAAATATGCACTTTCTTTAGCTTTTTTAGTCTCAATGGAAGACTGAGTCCAAATTGCCTATAGGTTTCTCATGTTTTTTTCAAAGCTTTTGTCACACTCAAGTGAAGTGAACCTTGAGAGAAGTTGGCCGCTTACTAATATTTAAGCGGCCTCATAGCTGTTCTATGTTTATTTACAAGTGTTTCGTAAAGTTATTAGCTTTATGTACTATAAGTTCTTAAGTGCCATCTGTTGACCAAATTGTTTTTATGACATTGGTGTCTAGATAATAGATGTTGACAGAGGATAATCACAATTTGTGGTCTCTTGGGCACAGAATGTGTATTCATTAGGTTTTACATGTAACCTAGCATGACAGTCTCACTTGAATTTTGAAATAATGAATGGTTACTGAGTGTTTGTCATATGTTAAATCCCCCTATGTATCCCCTTTATATCTTCATGTTTTTTCCCTTCCTCTCTATTTCTTTCCCTTCCATTCTTCTTGCTTGCCTTCCTTCTTCCTTTATTCATTCCATCCTCCTTTCCTTTGCTTTCCTTCTTTATTTTTTTCTCTGTTCTCTGTCTTTGAAATAATTCACAATGACAGAGTTTATGTTTCTTTGAATAAACATAATATAAAGATATTGGTGATTAAAGTTACCAATTACTAAATAACCTTAATTTCTATTACCAACAAACATGTTTTGTCCTGATGTTTTTATTTACCATCATGTCATGAATATATCTTGTTAAATATTTTATTAAATCTTGATTTTAGTTGCCATAGAGCAGCACTCCCAAACAGAAACTTCTGTAAGAATGACAATGTTTTGTACCTGTGCTCTTCAATATGGTAGCCCCTAGCCTACTGAACACTTGAAATGTAGCTGCTCCAACTAATAAAATGAATTTGTAATTTAATTTAAATTTGAATTGCTAATGGAAGAATATAGCTGTGGGATATTTACTCATCCCATTCATGGTAGACTTTTAAGTTATTCTTATATTTTGCTCTTGCACACAGCATCGAGATGACTATTTCTCTATAGAAATCTTTTACAAAATGCCCAGTTGTTTTCTTAAGTTAGATTCTTATAAATGGGACCACTGGGGCACAGAATATCAACTTCATTTATGAGTTTTGATTAAATACAAAAAATGTTTTTCAGAAAGACTGGACCAATTTATAACATTGAAACCTGTTACCATTTTGCATGGATTAAAGGTTTCGAAGTGTTAACCAGACTCAAAGATATGTACAGAAGTATAGACATGTATTTAACGAGTTTTAAATTAAGGGAAAATTTTGAGCCTGCAAGCAAAAAAATGAAAGTAATTCCAAAGAGAAAAACCAGCACTTTTAGCAATATAAAATTGAAAATCCTGTTCTAAATTTAAAAAATAAAAGACTAGAAAATTGTATGAAACAATGAGATGGTTTATCATTACTATACAAGGAGCTATTCCAGATCAATAAGTTAAGGATCCTACATTAAGAAATGAACAAAAATATGAAACAATCCAAAATGAAGAAGTAAGATGACTCAGTAAACTTACATAAAAAAGCCAAGTGTAATACTAATCAAAGAAATACAAATGGAAAAACTTTTTATTTTTATAGTTTCAAATTCTAAACCATGTAAATTACTTACAAGAACACTTGCAATAATACTCATTAGAGAACTCAATATAACATTTGCATCTTTTCCTTAATGAATTATTAATAAAGGCTAATGTGCTTAATGAAATCCACTGTATCTTCACAAGAAGGCCATTAGCCCAGAGGCTTCAGCATCTCATAGGACTCACCCCTTTGGTTATCTGAGTCACTTTAGGTTCCAACCCCAAAACTAGTCCATTCCAATGCATGAGAATCTTTTTCTGTTTCTGATCAGACAGTGATCACGAATATTCTTACCATGTAACCCCCAGAAACAACAGTCTTGCTTCAAACTGTAGAGAAAAGCAATGAGATGAATCAGGGTCTCCTAAACCTACCTAATAATATGAGCACTTCTTAACATAGCACGAGCATTTCCAGCGTGCTATTCGTTATGCTACTAGTATTATATGACTTATATAATAGAAGGGTATATTTAATCTTTATAGCCATTTGGTTACCATCAGTACTTTACAGATGGCAAAACCTAGGGTTTGCAAAGGTAGACAGCTTGGCTAATAGATGATGGGGGTCTGGCTTCAGTCCCAGATCTGCCTCTGAAAGCCACGAACTAAAGGCTGGTGCTGTGGAGTTGTGTAAGCCGTAATGAGCTAAGGCAGCACCCTCCTTCGCAGCTGAACGGGGTGCAGATGGATAGAAGATCAGTGCTGGTGCACATTTCAAAATCCAGCTGAGCAGGCTGCCTTGTGGAGGCTGAGATTTCTTTGCTTCACACAAGAACAATGCAGAGACAGATGTCAGGCCATTTGCTCTTCTATCCACTTTCTTCATTCTTGGAGGTGAAAACCCCATTCTTTCCCAGTCAGTGACAATCTGGCATGCACTCTGCTGGCTTCTTGGCTCCAGGGTGGCCTCTTTCCAGGAATACCACCTTAGACCAGCCAAACACGTGTCTGAGCAATTTCTACAGCCCCTTGCTCCCTTGAGGGGAGGGGTTTGAAAACTGCTGACTGTTTCAGCAGCTCACAGCTTCTCTAAGGCCAGGACACTACATGAAATCTCAGCTGGTTCTTTGTGGAGACTTGTGTGGGATGCTGGGTCTGTCTATTAGTGAAGGGACAGTGACCACAAGCACAGAGTCATGTGCCATTTGTTACAGGTCCACTTGGATTCTAAGAATCAGTCACTGAGATTCTGGGCATTTAGCTTTCCTCATCTTTGCTGGGAATTAATGACTGCACTGTGTTTATCACAGAGTTGGGCGTATGGCTTTTAGCAATGACTCGAATGATTGATTTACAGAGAATTACAAAACTCGTTCAGTCATCCTCTGGAGCCTCTGAAGCTGCGTGCAACTGACATCCTCTGGTACTAATCCTGTGGGAATGTGACTCTGGAATCCAGGGCTTCCCCAGCCTGGGAGCAGTGACAGCCTTCTGCTGCTGGTTGGCACTTGGCCTGGTTGTTTCTCTCCCACAAGCTTTTGCAAATGAATGCACTGAAAGATGGCTCTGGGGCTGTGTGGGGCAGCATGTCTGCCTCTCTACTTGAGCTTGTAAAAGTAAGGGAGAGTGGGAGTTGAGAAAAGAAGTGAGGCAAAATGTCATCAGGTAGACTTTTTTCTTGCCAGTTGCATGTTAAAGGCATAGGTATTTGCAAATATGTATGCCCTTGGGAACACTAAGGATGATTTTCTTGCCTACTAAATGCATCTTTCCTTGACTAATGCCCATTTTCTTCTCTTTCTTTTCCCTAATCTGTATAATTAGATGTACTGCTTTCACCTTCATCCTAACAAGCTTGGCAAGGAGATCTCTGGCAACCAAACAGTAACGAATGCATCATTTCCCAGGTGTTTTTCATGTTGTAAATGTCTCCCAACTTGTTCTGCACTCTATGCCATTCTGTGCCAATCCTAGGTTTTCAAATGGCTTCTGGAAGTTTGTCTTCTTTCTCCATTTGGTCACTAATATTAGAAGGTAAAGAAGAACAAGCATAATGTATCTGTCACCGCCAAGGTAAACTGAGTGTGAACTGATGGATAAGAGAATTGCATTATGTGTATTATGTATACTTCATTCATGGACTTGTTTTATGCTCTGGGGCATCATTTCTTCTTTGCTATTCAAAATTTGTCCCCTAAGAGCAGTTTGAATATTTTCTATATAGGCTTATATGTGAATGGTTTGTAAACTTCATAGATTTGGAGGCATTATGGTTTTAATCATTACGGTTTATAATGCAGCTTTTAACATAACACCTAATACAGAGAAGGTGATATTTGTTGAAAACTACTAGCACATGAACAATAAATTTACTTTGTGTTTTTTTAAGGTGCACTAAATACTCTTGAAAGATCAATATGTGCCCTGAGGTTTTGTGTACATTTTTGTGTTTCACCTTTTTGTGTGTGTGATGCTGGGGATCAAACCCAGAACCTTGTGCATGTAAGACAAGAGCTCTACCACTGAGCCACATCCCCAGCCCTGTGTTTCATCGTTAAGCAACCCAGTGAAGTAAACATTGCTATCTCCATTTTATAGATGAGAGGATGATAGTCAGGAAGTGATCCAACAGTGCTATGAGTACAAAGTTAGGATTCAAACCTGCCCGAACCCCACCCAAAACTTCATTACAACATTAGACATGGATGGTAATCTAATTTTAGAGCACCACTCAAATCTGAAGCTCTGCTGTTCTTATTGCCAAGTAATGTGATATAGAAAGCTGTGTATCTCAGGTGAGTGCACAGAAGTCACCTGGCCCCAGGCTTCTGCCAGTGGTTGGAAATTGTAAAAAATTAATGGAGCTGTTCAGCTCCAACCCATAGAATTAATGAGCAGTATTTTGGTGTTCAACATTAGGCCCATAGAGGCATGTACAGAGATGCTGGCTTTACTCCTTTTTATAATTTGAGTTAGGCAGGTAGAGATGATAGATGGGCAGAGTGAGGAAGGTGCGTGATTACCAGTGACATCTGGTGTGGGGAAAATTGTGGCCTTTCTCCTCGAGAGATGTGGAGTGGACTTGCCCCACTGTGAAAAAGAAGATTCTGGAAAGATTAAGATGGAGAAAGTAGCTTTTAGATGATGGGCATCAAAGGAGGCAGTCTGGAGTTCCCTGAGCAGTCCGGAAGAATGGTAGGCAAGGGCAGGGAATCTAAAATGGGCTTGGAGGACTTACAGTCCCAGTAGGGGAAGAGAGCTTGCAGAACAAATGTAGACTTTCAGAAAGGAAGAGACATGCAAGCACACCGCCAAAGTAGATCTTGCCTGACAGCCTGCATCCTGACACTAGAAGGTAAGTGCTATAGGAAAATCACCCAAATAAAGATCAATATAATGCCTCGAGTACACATGCATTGCCTCTTACCATCTTAGAATTCACAAGAATCTCAAAGCATGGCCTCAAGAAACAACAGAAAAATTTAGCTTCCCTCTTTTTGGTTTTCTGAAGTAGGAATTTCCAAACTTTCTTAAAATAGTAAATATTTTAAACTTTGCCAACAAGATAGTTTCCATTATAATTAGTGAACTCCATTGGTGTGGTATAAGAGCAGCCATTCACAAAATGCAAGGACGTGGGTGTGGCTGTGTGCCAATAAAATTTTATTTATTAAACACAAGCAGCAGTTGGGATTCTAACACTGGGCCATAGTGTGCTTGTTCATCATCCCAAACATTGACTAACTGGAATGTGATGAGGGTTATTTCAGTTGACAGTGTCTGTCCCACTGGGCTGCCCTTGCCAAAAGATAGCCACTAAATGTGTGTTTCAGAAATATATTACGAAACAGAGATCCAAGACATGGGGCAGAGTAGAGGAGACAGCGCTTTTCATCTTTGACCCAGAATATGAGGTAATAAATGGCAGACAGAGGTCAAAATATTTTTTGTCCTAGATCACCAATGAAAACCTGGACTTTTAAGTTTTGTGGACAAAAATTGCTGTCCTACAGTGATAACACAGATTATTTTAAATCAATTCAAGGTACCCTTTTAAAAATCACAACACAACTTTTTTTTTTTTTTTTTTTTTTTTTGTGGAGGCAGTTGAGACCTATCCAAACGAAACCATGCTTGCAAAATGTTGAATACCTATTTCTGAGTGTAGGTACCACATGGCTATCATAGAAAGAAAAACTTAACAGTGTAGAATGGTGAATGCCCCTGAACCTTTACCTGCTCAGGTTGCAGACCCGTCGGCAGTATCTGAGAGAAGCTCCTTCCTTCCTAGTCCCCTAATTTCATACTCAGATCTCTATTTGGAGTTGGCAATGTTGGTTTTTTTTTTTTTTTTTTTTGTAAAGGGCTAGATAGAGGCTGAAAGGAAACTTTGCTACAAGTAACAGTGAGATAAACACCATAAGTAAAAGAGACTTAAATGAGATAACAAACCTGAAAGTGCTTATCAGAGTATCAGAATGCTCTGTCATTCTGGGGACTGCAGAGCCTGGGCTGGCTGACTGAATCTCTCCTGAGTAAAATTCCTCAGAGCTGCCAATGCTGGGTGGCATGGTCACCTCGTCTCTTGTTCAGGATACTGGACTCCCTCAGGTCCCCACCCTGGCTTCGATTCTAGACTCCAGAATCTCTGAGACTGAGACAAATACTGAATGTGTACTGTTTAGAGAAGTGAGAGATATGGGGAATATAAAGGTAAATTAGACAATCTCTCTCAAGAAGCCCAGAGAAGAGAAAACCAGAGAAAACTTGTATATGAAGTTCTGTATACAACAGAGATATTTGTAAGGCCCAGTTACTGCACAGTGGGGTGGAGCGAAGGCAGTGGGGAAAATGAATGCTTCTCAGAGGGGACAGGATTGAGCCACTCTCAAAGATCTCTTAGAAGTTAGTCCACTGGATGCGATGAGAAGGGGGCAGAGGAGCCATGCAGACTGAGAGATGGATGGCATGTGTAGCGTCATGGAGACAAGAGAAAAACCAATATTCAAATAAGACACTTTAATAAAAATTTTTGCTGGGGATTAGAAATATGGAATAATCATGCATCATCCAAATCTGTTATGTAGATAATGGAAATGTAGAAACTGGGGCAGAAAATCTGCTGAGGTAGCAAAACATGAATAATGGGGGTGGAAAAAGAAGGAACCTGTCCTTAGAGATGGAATACAATTTTCTCTTTGGGAAAAGAATGAGTGAGTTCTTGGTTGGGGAAAAAGAAAAGAAAGGTCTGAAGCAGGAATGAATATGTTATAGTTTGAAGCATTGGGTCATATTTTGGACTCAATAACTTGGAGACTTTCCAGACTTTCTTGATCCCTTGAAACAGGTCTTTAGTGCAGAGTTGAGCTGATAAGCAAATACATTCTCCAGAGTGTAAAGTTAAAGAGGACAGTGGAAAGCAAGTGATGAGAATCTGAGTAAGTTATGTCCCCACACGGACACCAGAGTCTTAGGTTTAAGCTTTTAGAGCTGTCGTAGGAACAGCAGATGAGACTGTGGGTCCTCCAAGGGAGTTGAGCCTCAGCTAAGACCTTGCACGCAGTTGGTTCCTTTGAAGACCAGACCTTCAGTAAATAGGCAGAAGAAACTGATGTGGGATGACAACATAGAAGTGGGCTCTCTATGGGCTTGGCAAAGGGCTTCCCTTATAATCAAAGGATTCAGATAAAACCAGAAACATTTGGGTTGCAGGTTGGATTTTTACAACACTATAAGCAAGAAGCTCTCTGATAACCTTCCTGTAAAGGAGTTCAGTGACAACCCAGAGGTGCTTAGAAGAAGTTCCTGGAGGGTCATGACATGAGTTGAGACTACTCAAGAGTCCCCAAGTTAAGCCCCTCAAAAAAGTGCTCACAACCAATGGTCCAGAGTAGGCAGATCTAAGGGAGCAAGAGAATGAAAAGAAAGAGTGTTAAGACTTTGGAATCATGAACTACAAGTATTAAATTCTGAGGGAAGAGTCAATTTGAGACAAAGAACATTATGCAAAAGGTTTTTAGCACATGAAGTTGGAAATGACAGTGGGGTGACAAAAGTGTCCAATGGGAAAGTTTGGGGGAGAATCCAGGCTAGGAGATAAGAATTTGGGAAAACTCTGAACAGAAGCAGTGACTGTAGAATGTATTAACATTCCTTTAGGAAGGAGGAGAGACTGGACTTTATGGAAAGGAAAGAGACAGAGATGAAAAGGCAAGCATTGGGCCCCCACATATGTGAGATTCAGATGGGAGGAAGATGGGGGGGGCGGTGTGCCTGTGATAAGTAATTGTAGAATCAGTGAAGAAAGATTGCAGGGAAGACACTTTTAGCACAACAGCAAAAGTCTCTTCTACCAAGAAAAACTACTGTGCGCTGCCTGAGGGAAGGCATTCCCCATGAGAGGTGTGATCAAACTGTTCGCCATCTACCAAGGCCACCAGAGGCAGTTTCTGTATCTTGCAGAGCCTATAGCATGGGGCCTGCATGGTGCTGGCTGCTGTGCTCAGTGTTGCAGGTAGTGAGAAGAATTTGGGGCCCGATGCTGGAGAGTGATGGAGTTTCTGCATAGGGGATTTGTGTCTTCGGCCTAGAGATTTAGCGATGGCAAAGGCAAGGCTTCAGTCAGTACCTAAAGTTGTGTTATGGTTTGAACATTGTTAGCAAACTATTCTTGAGTCTGGCTCAGGCTGATATACTTCTTCTGGGACAAATCTGTCACCTCCACTCCCATTGAACACTTGGCATTTGGCACTCAACCTCCAAGATTCATCCAGGGCTGGTCTTCTCTCTGAGTGGGGTGAAAGAAAAGAACTCTAATAATCACTGATTTAGACACTACATCCTTTTGATTCTCTAAAATCCTACTTTTGTTTGGATGTGATCATAACACAAGCTTCAACAGTCTGACAAATAACATCAATTGCTAATACGTCAAATGGTTAGAAAAATGAATGTTTCGTGATGTCAGTGTCATTGTCTGTCTGCTCCAGCTTCTCAAAAACACTATAGATTAGGTGGGCTATAAACAATATAAATTTATTTCTCACAGTTCTGGAGGTTGTATGTCCAAGGTCAAGGTGTTAGCAGGTTCAATGTCTGTCGAGGACACTCTTCCTGGTTCATAGCACCTTTTTTTATAAAGTCACAAATCCCAACTATGAGGGCTCTGTTCTCATGATCTAATCACATTCCATAGGCCCCACCTTATTATACCATAACCTTGGAATTAAGATTTCAACATATGAATTGAGGGAGAGGAACACATTTAGTCCAATGGAACATAAACATTTAGTTCTTACTCCCAGGCTATGTTAAACTCATAAATCTCAGAAGAATGATCTGATAACCAGAGGTAAGCAGACACCTCTCTAAAGCACTGCAAGGCCAAGAGAGACATCCAGGAGGAGAGGCTGGGTGTGTGTCTGCTGTGCTGCGCCTGTGCTAGGCTGGAGGCAGCAGGAAATTGTAGAGACTCCAAGGATGCAGAGATGTGCAAAAGACAGTTTGAATAGTTTTGGAAAGGTTCTAGACTGAATAAACAAACAAACACCTACCAGAAAGCAGAAGCAAGCTTGGGGGCCATGGAAGGATGGGGCTTTAGGGGACAAATTAAGTCAGGGATGTTGGAAATATTTATCACTTAGCATTCTGTCTCTCAGCTCAAATTTCTGCACTTTGCAGCATATCTGAAACTTTGTTGATGGACAGCTTGAATTACTGGACAGAACACTGCCTTAGTGCTCAGTTTGCTTTTCCTCCTGGTAGTTGGGAAGAAGTGTAAGGTTTCCTCAGCCCTCCTTCATCTATCTAAGGAAGCTGCTGCGTCCTGTGCTCTGGATCCTCTAGTGGTTCAGATTCCGTCTCCTATTGTAAAAAAGGAAGACCAGAGAAAGTAAATAATTCCTAACAACTAGCTATGTTTAGTTTTGTGATCTTTTTCCTTTTGCAACATAAAGCTCAATTTCCAATCTCACAGTGATTTCAGGAGTATGAAAAGATAGAAGCGCAGGGCCACTACTAGGCGGGTGGCTCTACTTCCTTTAAATATTTGCTTGTTTATACAATCACAGTTGTTAGTAAACTGTGTTTTCTTCTTACGTAATTTATAGAGATTCCTCTCTGGTTTGTCATGGTCCAGAGGGATCCACCTTTGTACTCCCAGGGAAAAGTTTTTGAAATTTCAGTAATTCATTCCAATCTACCACTTCCAGTGCAACTCACAGCAAGAATAAAGAAATAAACATGTATCTGTAGTTGTGGGAAACCAAAGGGATGCGAGCTTCAGTCAGAACAATGCCTAACCTTAACAAAAGCCTCGGGTTGATCAGGGCTTTATTAATTTGTAGAGGGGAGTGGCTGAAAGCACTTCACTGTGTGAACTGGGCTAGATAGAAGGCATGATAGCACCTCTGCCATACGCAGAAAAAGGTGTGCAGAAAGAGTAGCATGAGTAACACGGTGTGAGGAAGTATCTTGGGTTTTGAGGTTGGTGCTTCAGCTTTGATGCCTAGTCTTCATGACCTGAGATACAGGTTCTTTTTCCAGCCTCTGTCTCAGCCACAGCACTGTGTCACTCAGCCTCGCCCACACATACTCACTGGGAGCTACAGGCTGCGCATCACTGACCTGTTGCATCGCTTTAAGGCTACACATCAGCACCATGCTAGCACACTTGCGTTGCTTGCAGCAAAATGAAGAGGTAAAGAAATATCCTAGCTAACTCTGTACATTATCAATACATGGAATTAGGGCCAAGTTTAGCCAACATGGAGATAAATGACCTTCTTTCAGGGAGAATCGCCCTGGTGGCCCTCTATAGTAATAATTCTATGGTTTCACATTTAGAGGATTTTTTTTTACAGCTTCTTCATATCTCTGTGTTTTATGTACTTGACATTAGTCAAGACACATCCTGGGAATCCAAAGGGAGAGTCATAGGGAAGGTGCAAACCATGGCAACAGGAATCATGAGACCTCAGACTTACGGGAAGTTGAATGAGTCAAAGGAAGTCAGAGAGTCAGACAACAAAAATACATAGAATGAAACAGACAGAGCCAGAATCCAAGCATGCAATATAAATAGTTTGTTTTTAGATTAGAAGTTGGAAACTGAGAACTCAACCACTGAAATCAGTAAACATGTCAAAATGATGAATAAGGAACACCCGTTTTGGAGAAAATCTGACATAAAGGTAAACTTTTCTTGGTCAGAACCCTCTTATTTGTTTTCTGATAGAGCAGGAATCATTCCTGGGAAAAACTATCTGCAACCCATGTAGGCAATAGTCTTGGAAAGGTAACCAAGGCTAAGGTCAAGTTGTTTGCTAGAGTGAGAAGTATGGGATTTGCGTTGAATGTAGATCTTCATGACTATTAATGTCCCATGAAGAGAGGACAGACGAATCTGAGCCTTGAGTTATTAACACATCAAATATGAAAAATGGATGTGCCTGATATGTCATAAAGCATCAAAGAAATATTATTTCAAAGGAACCTTTTAGAAAAATGTACAGTGAAATTATTAGATAAATGTTTGACACATTTGTTAAAATGTATAAACACTAGGTAACAAATCTCAATATGAGCCAGGGGCTAAAATGAGATAGAGTTTAGTGTGCTTCTTGAGTTATAAGTAGAATAGTGCCATGCAAACACAAAGACTAATGAGATTTAGTTATGTTTACTTTTCAAAAAAATTCTCGTATCAAAACCTATTAGGCCTTGTTTTTAAAAAGTTAAGACTGGACTTAGCAAAACTTAATCTCTAAAAATTACTTTAGTTAAACAGACTTGAAGTGATATCTAAAGTTTAACTTTTACTATAAATATGCTTTTTATCCTACTATAAAGACAACTATTTTTTATTTTTACAGATTGGATAAAGTATTATATAAGTATGTCATCCAAATTAGAGTTCAATATTAGCAAGCACTTGAATACTACTTTGAAAGAACACTGGAGGTTAGAATTCAAATCATATATGAAATTGTGGTAGCTTAGTCATGTATTTTTAAGTATGAGGTTTTTCTTAACTTAAGAAATATATGTTTATAATAGTGTAAATATTAAAATATTAAAATGTAGAGACAAAAGAAAGCTATTTTCTACATTTACTTCTAGTTCACATTCTAAGCTATTATTTAGCATTTATTAAGCTGTTTCAAAATATCGAAAAATATGATGACTTCTACCCTGAATTTCTATTTAGATAAAGAAAGGTTGTTTCTGCAGAAAGCACATTTTGGCTAGTAAAAAAATAGTTTTAATTTCTTTTTAACAAGATTCTTCAAATTTGATAGAGACACCATTTTGGGTTACTTTGTGATTCTTAGAGTTTAATTTTTAATATGAATTTTAGAAGGCGGTTCATTTTAGGAGATATGTACGGGAGAGTGACAAGGAGAGTCCACATCCTGCACTTCTCCATGTGCTATGAATACTGTAGAAACTGGAGCAGCATCCTTTTTTAATGTTTTGGCTTCCTTTCTGAAGCCAATCTGTTGCCGAATATGTTGAAATGTATCAATTATATGGATGTAACACTATGATAGAAAAATAGTCCTTTTCACTCAATTTATTGCCTTGATCCTAAAGTTGAGATTCAAAGGAGTTTTTGAGTAGTCGGTGAGTCAGTTATGGTAAGAATACTTTCTTTGGAGCCATTCTAAGTCTTGCAGAGTATGAGTTGATGCTATCTTTTACAGCTTGTTTTTGTGATCTAGAAATACCGTGGTTTTAAAAATATCACAGACGACACACAGCTGACACCCTTGGACCACTGTCAGTTGCTAGCGAGTCAGTTGGTGGCTATTTTGTCTGTTTTTATCTCCAAGTGCACTTGGGGCAATGCTGTGGATGGCGCCTGCAGGGTTCAGGGAGAGCTCCTAGAGCTAACGGAGGGATGGTGAAAAGACTCATTTTCGTTACTGCAGGCTTAATCAAGTGTTTTAAGGTACAATGGGAATATTTTGCAAACGTTGATGGAGTCTCAGGCTATTTTTTAAAGTATTGTCTGTCCTTTCATTGGCATGGTCACAGGGCCATACTCCCCCTCACCAAAGAGCAGGGCTTGGGCACTGCTCAGAGGAAGAGGAAGGGCGGACAGGAGAGCCATAAAAGCATGCTTCCCCCTATGTACCCTAGAATGCTTGAGCACTGTTCTCCTTTGGAAAGTAAAGGCTGACTATAGTTACAGCTTTTCCTGGGCATCTTTCATTTTTCAACCTTATTTCCCAGAAACTTAGGGCTGTTTTCAGTGTATCTATTTACTGATTACCATCCCCTTCCATGGCTCTAATCAGACTTTCAGAAAGCCTTTGCTTTCTTTGTTGGGTTATTTTAAGGTGTACATATTGAAAGATCTTTCTCTTGAACTTATTCAAAAGAACTGTGCAGACCAACGAGAGGGAAAATGTCAACTTCTTGGTAAACACTTTAGAAGGAGGTGAGTGATGGGACTTGTGGGTAGGAAAATAGCCCCATGATTGCCCTGAAAACATAGAACAGCTAATAACTGATTCCCGTGAACTTGGATTCATTTGTGATGAATCATGCCCAACAACTTAGGGTCTTTGCACGAAAGTCTTCTGTGTAGTGCCTGTCAAATGTGGGATATAGAGATACAGGATTTGAGAAAGTCTGTATCAGTGGCTCCGTGATGGAAGTGGTGGGGTAGCAGGGGGAGTGGCTGGGGTTTTCATAGGTTCCACTGACCTCTCTGTGTGACGGTCTGATTGGATAATGTCTCTCTACTTGGAAATTGTTTAGTCTTCATTTATGACATGGTAGTTGTAACAGTGAAATGCTCAGCCCTTCAAGGACTGTGCCAAAATCCTGCTGCTACTTGGACACAGTTTATAGGGAAGATGCAGTAGAAAGAGAAGGGTAGGGAAGGGAAGGGAAGGGAAGGGAAGGGAAGGGAAGGGAAGGGAAGGGAAAGGAAGAGCCTATCTCTTGTCCTGAGTGCAACTTAATGCAGGGCCCATAGTACACAGCACAGAGCCACTTCCTGGACACTGCCTTCCCCGGCAATGGAAGATGAAGAGGGGGCTGCATTTCCAGAAGTTCAGGTCTGCATTCTACAGTGACATTAAGAGAGGACTACATAGCTATTCTTCCAAAGATCCACAGAAACAAGAAGGACTACTGTTAGCCATATTGAATTGTAGGGAATCTGAAGCAGAGTTGGCTTTCATTTATTTATGTCCCATCTTGTGCCTTGAAGAATTTAAGTGGAGTAGATTACAAGACTTGTTTAAGTAAATCTAAGGCAGAGCTGGAATGAGCTACTAAGACATTTGAGTTTTGTTTATTTATTTTTAAATTTTATTTATTTATTTATTGGGTAATGGGAATTGAACTCAGGACCTTGTGCTTGCCAGTCAGGCACTTAGGCTGCTGAGCTATACCCCTGAAACTTGTTTTTAAAGAGAATAACTTTTCTTCTTTCAATCCAAGAAAAGTACATGTAAGATAAGGAATCATCACCGTGAAATAGTTTTAAGCAGAAAGCAATCCCTATCCTGTTTGATTCTAAACAGCTAGGATTAGAAGGAATCTTGTGTATGTATGTAATCCAGGCCAAGGCACCTCTTAGGTGGTATGAAATACATAAATATCATTTTCATTTATTACTTGTACCTTTATATCTCTCTTTTGTCCACACACGGTCTGGGATTTTAAGGATCTTTTCAGAGGTGTTGCACAGCAAGAGTTGGCAGATCATGCTGCCGCATCTGCAGCGGGTCCACAGCTGCCTGCTCACTGCGCATTGGAGCCCTTGGGAGCTGGCCTGTCCCCTACAGGGGAAGCCCACTGGGCTTCTGGCTGGGTGATCTCTGTATAAGTCCTGTTTGCTCCTGAACAGGTGTTGTGCACTTCTTATTTTTCTTTCTTGAGGCACAGGGGTTTGGTTTTCTTGCTTTGCACAGGAGTTTCTCACCTACTCCACAGACTTTGCTAGCACCTCCCTGTAGCCCCATCACCCAGCAGCTGCTGTGCATAACCTGAGGGTATCACTCTCCCCCAGCCCTCATTTTCACGCCACGTACGCCCTTGTCCTGTCCAGGAACATGATGATGTGAAAGACTGCATCTTCTTGGGAATAACCACCAATAAATGTAAATTTCTGATGCAAAATGTTTAGGACTCTCTCTAGTTACCTCATTTCCCCAGTTGCATTCACCTCTGTGGAAACTGTGCAATACACATAAGCGTCAGTTTTATCTGCTTATGTTAGATCGTGTCTCAAGAAGGCATTCCCACAGTCTCCTGTGGTCACCTACTAATAAATTAATTTGGGAGTATTATTAAACCAAGCCCTGTGTTTTGGATTCCTCCAGTGTGTCAGGTATGAGAAGGAGCTCTGATAATACAGGAAAGGGTCCAGGGACATGGATTCCTGAGGTGTCCAGTATCTTCTTTCAGTTCATTGGGAAGGACACTCAGGATACATAGCAGCTGCCTTGTCCATCCACTGAGCCTATCACTCTTCTTATTTACAACCATGTCATCTCAGGTATGAGGGGAACCTCCACGCTCCCCCCAAGATGTGCCTTTGCCCTCAGGGCAGTCCAGCCCTCCAAACACATTCTTGGCCTCTCTGGGCTTCCTCTGATGTTTTTGGACTATGCTAACCCTGTTTGCTGGATTGCATTCTTGGACAGAGCCTGCCTGTGTTTCTGCTAGTGTTTAGCATAGAAACACTGTGTGCAGAAAGATTCATGTAAGCCCACTTACATTAACTCTGCTGTGTGATCACTTACTGTGCTCTTGTCTCCCAAGGCGCTATGCCTAGCAGAGCTATGGGGTAGCAGCCTGTGGCAGAGGAGGTGAAGATCCAGTTAAGGGTTAATGTAGGGTGGAGGCCACAGGCAGCGGCATATTCCTCTGGGATTGGGTGGGAGTCCATCCAGGCAGCTCTGTCATAGTAGAGAAGGAGCAACTGTGGCTGCGAGCCCGCCTTCCCTCAGTGCACTCGAGGATAAGTCACAGCTGCAGCCTTACAAGGTCATAAGAAACCAGAAGTCGCTGAGCTCAGGGGAGAAGGGTGGGGAGACCGACAGCATAGCCATCATGATGGGAAAAAGCACCAGAGCCAGTCTGATCCCTCCCAAGGCCTTTAGCACACTATTTAAGGATCCCCAGGGATGCCAGCAGCTAAACAAGTCACAGTCTCTGACCAGGGCCTTCTCCTCAGGGCCCATTTCCTGCTCCCTGGCCAGCTCTGGGCCCAGGGGAGTCTTAGAACTGGGCTCCCAGACAGCCCTTTGTACAGGTCTGGACCTCAGAGAGGGAATCACAGGGTGCTCACACCCAGTGTGGTGTTGCTAAATAGAAGAAAAGGCACAGGGCACAGTGTGGCCAGCAACCTGCCTGAGGCCACCTGCATCGTGTCAGGGCTCCACTTAACCTCTGCTGAGTGTGGGGATGGGGTTGTCAGTTCGTGATGCAGCAGCTTGGCTACCAGGTCACTCTCAGCACTGTTTTCGTTAGATGCCAGAGGACAAGCTGTGGCAAGTGGCATTCTTTGCTGACAGAATCTTCTGTCTGTCTCCCTGAGTGTCCTGTCTCTATGTCTCTTCCCTCTTCTCTCTGAATCACCAAACTGTTCGTCTGTCTCTGTTCCTGTCTCTTTCTGTCTTTGTATGTCTCTCTCCCCCCATTTCTTTTTCTCCTACTCTTCCATCTCTTTCATATATTTATCAGTTACAACAGATAATCATAATACTAATACAATGGATACTAGAATTTTACTAAATGCCTACAATGTGTAAAATATCACAGTGGGATTGGGGAGAGACAGAAGACTGTTATTTGAGGAATTCCCTGGCTAATGTGATAGATAAGCACTTTACCCAACATCACGTTAGCCAGGAAACATTTTTCAGGCATCACTGTGTGCTGGAAACTGCTGGGTATTAAACACAGAATGAAAAAAAAAAAAATCCTGCACTCAGAAGCACAGAACTGAAATGGACAAATATAGCCATACACACAGGGAAAGGTCTTCTCTATGGTGTGAAGGAAAGATGGGGCCAGGATTTAGGGCAGAAGGAATTTAGTGGCCAGGAAAGAGCATTTCAGGGAAAGGAAATGACAGGTGCAGAGGAGCAGAGCTGGAAAAGAGCCAGGGGCCCAGGCTACAGAGACACTACAATGGGTATGCGTAGGACGCAGAGCAGGAGCACAGAATAGAGCCATTGCCTGTCTTCACGGTTGAGTTAGGAGTGGCCTCCCCCAAGACATGAAAGACAAACTGTAGCTCAGTGAATAGAGAAAAGGGGGAGGAGAGGAGTGTGTAGGAGCAAGAAACTGTGAAGAAGCATGGTGTGCTTAGGGAGATTGGGTGCTGGGGAATCAGACCTTAAAGTTTATAGTTGGGATGGGAGTATAAGGAAGTAAGCTAGAAATACAGATTCAGACCATTCATTTTATCAAGAATCTTGTATTCAAACAGGAGAGTTCACATTTTGTGTTGTGCACAATGAAGAATGCTTTTCATGGAGAAGGGTTGAAAATCTAACTACGGCAGCAAGACAGGAACCTGCTAAATCCTACCCAAGGTCCTTTTTCACACCGATTGTCTGCATGGGGATTTATCATAAGGAAATAGTCATGGCCACAAAGTCGAGTGGATAACGAACTTCATAGCAATGCTACTCACATATCCAGAAGTGTTAAAATATTGTGAATGCATGTTGTAGGATACGGTGCCACTGTTAAAATGACATGGCATTCATTCATGCATTGACATGAAAACTGGACTTGGTATGATAAAGAAAAGCTTGACAAGAGTGATACAAATGTGGCATCACTTTCTTTAAAAGCAAACATGTGTGCACACACACGGGTACACATACACACACACAGAGGAAAGTTTCTGAAGAGGTTGTGGTACACCAGAGCTTTTGTGGTGGTTGTGGGAGGTGGCTGGGATTATGATTTTCTTGTTTTTCTTGTTATCTTTTTAAAGTAATACTTTCAAAATGAAGGACAACAATAAAAGAAAAGCACCCAGATCATAATCCCAGGATATTTAGGAAGAGGAGTGGAATTCCAGGACGGGGTGCTGAAGGATATAAGGGTCAGGGGTGAATTGGGCAGAAAGAAGATCCACATGATGTCCAGGCTTCTGACGTACACTCTGAGGTGGCCCAAGGTGCCAATCCCAGGAGAGACAGGTTTGAAGAAGATCTCAGGTCCGTGTTGACTCCTTGAATCTGAGCTGCCTATGGGACACAGGAGGAGATGTGGCTGTGTCAGGTTGGTTTGGATCAATGAGAGAAGCAAATCAGTCTGGAGATGAGTCTGGAAGTGAGCCAAAGGAGGATGCATGGTTGGTGATAGGGATGCATAAACTCACCTAGGGGACACAGGTAGTGTGAGAGCGGAGCTGGGAACTTAGCTGAGAATTTCAGTTTTTGAGTTGCTCACTGAAGGGTGGCCCAGAAAGGGGCACCAGCCGAGCCAGTGGATGACGGGGGAGAGGGAAGAGGCCTATGTATGCCAGGAAGCCAAAGCCAGAAGAGCTCTGAGGAAGAGGAATGGCCATGTTGGTTGAACATTTTACAGATCCTTAATGTCTTCCTGAGAGCACTGACCTGTTTTGGGTGTCGATTCCTTGTATCATTACATGCATCTCAACACATATCTTGGTGTTGGGAATCAGGATTGAGAGAAGACATGAAAGTCCCTAGAAGCTGTCAGCCAGACCCCTTTTGTGGAAAAATCCAGTTCCAGAAGGAGTAGAGGGAGATGAGACAGTAGGTCTCCCAGCCCCATGAGTGGAATCAAGCATAGCCAAGCCACTGGCTCCTGGAAGGAGTGGGGCATGGAGGCGACCCTCTGTAAGATAAGAAGATGGATTTAATGATATGTATCCACTGCTCTAGTGCGGGGGATGCAGAATTCATGCAGTGCTTTCTTCAGGGATGTTAGAGGAGATGAATCCTTTAATTGCTGCCAGAAGTGAAATGAAAGAAACAAAGAAATAAGCAGAGCCCAACAACAGAGCTGGAAGAGATCCACAATGAGCTGTACACTGTGATGTTGGAACTCAGAGTAGTTGAAATTCCAGCAGGCTTGGGGCTGCAAATCCCACTGTTGTGAATCCAAGTGTTGGTCCTGGGCTCAGACTTGCTGTGTTATAATCCAGGCTCCCATAGGCCATGATACTTAACTTCTTGTCTCAATGGCCTCATCTGTAAGATGGGAATGCTAACAATCACTTTAGTTGTGAATCTCCTTGACACAGGAAGAGCATTTACACTCAGCATTTTACCTGGTGAGTGCCAGGAAAGATCAGTTGTGTCGTTGTAGTCATCATCATCACCACCATTATTTCATGCTCCTGATGACATCACTGCTTTTGCAGTTCAGGAATGAAGAAATGGTAAAGTTGAGGAGCCTTAATTCAGCAAATATAGCAAGTAGAAAATTAGGTGAACCTTTTCTCAGGTTAGAATCTCTGAGGTTAGGAACAAATGTCACATATAGTTTTAAAACTAGAAATATCAGCAATGCTTTTATAAATTGTATTTTGAGGTTCCCATAAAATTCAAGAGTTGGACAATAAGATTTTGGAGTGAGTAGCTGGATATAGGACTGAAAAATAAGACCACGGAGTGAGAAATAGAATTCAAAAATGAAAATGTTAAAATAAGAGCAGTGGTCATCACACATGGCTGGAGAGTTAGAAGGTGTGATACATCTGAATGGAGGGGTGAAGCGAAGACAGTCATACAGTCTAGGGAAAGACCTACATGATGTCCTCCGAGTAAGCATGTGGCTCCTCGGTGCCACTCATTCTGGAAATCACCACCCCAGACTCCTGTCTTCTCTAAATTTTTCTGCTTCCCACCAGCTGGCAAGTAATAGCAAATTCAGTATAGTAGTCATTGTATGTCTGGCTTCGTTCTGAGTACTTGTCATCTAGTACCTGATTGAACCTTCATGGCAGGATGATAAGGTAGGCAGTGTTACTGTCCTAATTTTTCCAATGAGTAACAACACTGGGAGGCAGGAAACAGAGCGTGTCGTGCAGCTTATTACGTAGAGCCCCACAGTGGCTAAATGATGGAACTAGTGTCCAGCTAGTCTCTAACTTCAGACACTAAATCTCTTTAGAAATCCAGCAACCATGCTGTCTAAGGAGGGCAGTGTTTTCTCATGATATGTGGTGGATTATCATAGAAACTCTTGTCTAGGATCTTAGAGTTTTTCTGTTTTCAGCTTCATAAGGCTTCTTTCTACTTCCCAAATGTCCAAATAAAATGCATACCTCTTATTTTTCAGTACCCCTCAAATTTGCCTGCATCACCTTTTAGCTTTGCTTAAGCTATCTTACTTTTCACGTGTTCTTCCTCATCTTCCAAGTTGTCAAATTCATTTATGCCCTATACTCAAATTTCTCTTTCATTATAAAGCTGTCAGTCAAGTTCATAGACATTTCACAACATTTAAAATTCCTTTTTCATCCCTTTATACCATTTCCATTTGGGAAAGGTCTATCTCCTATTATCTGTCTTTTTATTTTGTTCTTTATTTATAATTTGTATTTCTCATACAAGAAAAATCATTCAACATTTAAACTTTTGTGTCTGATTTATTTTACTTAGCATGATGGTCTCAAGATCTATCTTCCTTTTGTCTGTCTTTTTATTTTGTTCTTTATTTATGATTTGTATTTCTCATATAAGAAAAATCATTCAACATTTAAGCTTTTGTGTCTGATTTATTTTACTTAACATGATGGTCTCAAGGTGCATCCATTTTCCTACAGATGTCTGAGGATTTAAGATGTGTTATGTATGTGTACAATTCCACACAAGGAATATGGACATTACGTATTGCCACCATGTACTAATAAAAATAAAAACAATTCCTGTGGTGTTTCTTATTCACACTTTTTATGTAAATAATTACATGTTCATTCATTCACTCACTACCCCTCTGTCTAGCACCTCCTGTTTGTCACTCAGTGATATGAAGATGAATGAGACATACTCATAAAGGGCTTATAATCTAATAAGGGAAAGAGACGTTTAATCACGGCAGTAAATCTGAACTTTGGGATTGTTCCTAGTGGACTAATGCGATCAGATATGACTGGTGTTTGTTTTGTATTTGTGCAGACCAGGGATGCTCTTACCACCATTCTCCTTGACCTCCGACCCCAGGATCACTTCAGTATCATTGGGTTTTCCAACCGAATTAAGGTGTGGAAGGACCACTTGGTTCCAGTCACTCCTAACAATATCATAGATGGCAAATTCTATATTCACCTCATGTCGCCCAGTGGAGGTAAGAATGATCCTTCCTTGCATGTCAACTGTGACATGATAACAAGTTAACTTTCTTCCAAGAGCTGAGGATCAGAGAGCTAAAGCTGATTCCAGAAAAAGAGGTAATAGGTGAGAGCTTTCCCAGAAGCTTATGTTTCTCTGAACACTAAATGTCCAAATTCTCATCTCCAAGGTATCAAACCAAATTTGTTAAACTGTGGGGGGAATACCTTATAGGTGTTTGGGTGCTTTCCTAGCTTATCTTAGGATCCTACAAACAAAGCTGCTTTTGGTAACTTGTTCTTGGGCAGAGAATTAAAGTGACATGTAGAATTCAATGTTTTGTGTGCACATCAGGTAGCCCTGCAGAACAGACAGTCGTCCTTGTTTATCTAACCTGCACTGGGGAACCACATCGCTAGGGAAGGACTGTGGATACGAAAGGGGTTTGGGAGGATGCTGAGCCTCGAGTCATTGAACTGGTCTTGATCATGGTGCCTGGGGGAGTATGCAGAATATTAAAGAGGAGAGGAAAGAACATAAAGAATTCTGACAAGACTAGAGAATCAGGACAGTGGATTATCCAACTGTGAACTGCGTAAGCTTGTTCAACTCAGGGACCTTGGTCTTATACTCACATTGCTAGTATAGGGTCACATAAGAGGTGTGCAGTGTTGGGATATTTACTGGACCTGAACCTGGCCTTCTGTCCCCATTCTTAAAACCCCGTGACAGAGACACTGTCTTCTGAAGCTGTCATCTTGGTTAATTTCATTTTGATTCTCTGGAAACATTTGAAGCACTTGGATCAGTGTTGTCCTATTTGAGATTTTGCCATTTTTTTGTGTATTATCTCCCATCCAAGACAAAGCACTGATTTCCCAAATGAACTTCATTTGGAACTTACTCTTGCCTGCCGGATACTTAGGCTTACCATGGTATTTCCTTCCAGTCTCCAAAAACAGTATAATCTAAGAACTTTTATTGATGAGAAAAAGGCAAGATTAGATGTAATATAGTTATTGTCTCTAACAGGAATTTGATAAGACTGTAACCTCCCTAAGGGAGGAGATTTCATCTTTGCAGCCCCTGGCTCCTAACATACTTACTGACATCCTGTGCATGCTCAATACATTTGTTAAATTGAATTTATTTAATTATGAATCTGTGTTAGAGAAAGGTGGTAAACAGCTTCAGAAAATCACTGTCACGTATCACCTTCTTTCGGAATCTGAACCCTAGGAACCCTGTTGGCTTCCTCTTTTTCTTGACCTTGCATTGCCTCCACTCTGCAGGGGAACAGCAGTTTAATTTGCTTCTCTGAAAGGTGTAACTTCAGGATCAAATGTGTGTATTCTGAAGCCAGACTACCTGGATTTAAATCCACCATTAGCTGTTTAGCTTTCTTGTGCCTCAGTTCCCACATTTGTAAAATGAGGATAATAATGGAGTTGCCATTGGGATCAAATGAGTTTAAATATTTAAAGTGTATAGAATGGTCCTGGTGTGTAGGAAGTCCTCTTCACGATGTGGCCATTTTTTACTGACCTGAGTAGTCCCCTTGTTGGATTCCACAAGCTATTGACAGTGTGGTGAGGCAGCTCTGGAGGACTGTTCTTGCAGAGAACGCCCCACTGTTGCTGAGGTAGACTGGGGATGCCCCACCTTAACATAGGCTCCATTCCAAGCCCTGCAGTGCCGTTGGCACCTGAGTGCAATCAGCAAAGCTAAATCTATCCTTTGGCCCTGGCTTTCCTTGGCTTTAAAGAGGAGTGAGAGATTTGGCATCACTGCTAAGTGCAAATTAAAAAGAATACGACACCTGCCAATTGGTAGGTGCTCACCCATCCAGGGCAGCAAGAAATGAGACCAGCATTATGAAAGGCAAACGAGTGATTCCAAAGAAAAGTTAAAGACTGCTTCAGTTGTAACTTTCCTCTGTTGGGAATCTGAATGCATGTTCTCAGGAATTGTAAATACTTTTGTCACAGCGTAGACTTATCTATTTTTTTTTTAAGCCAGAAATTCTGGAGAATTTAAAGTAATGGGGAAATGATCTGCCTCTTTCATGCACTGTACATTTTGCAGGTAGCTAAAAACCCCTTTAGGCAGGGTGACAGGGTGTGGTGCAGGTTATAAAGCCTACATTTATTAAAAATAATGAACTCAGTGCTTACAATTTATATTTAGTCCACGTCATTAAAAAAATAAGTGAAATTAAAATGGGTGTTTTTTTGGCATGTGAATTTTATCTCAAGCCATTAAAAAAGTGATTTAAGGATCTAGATGTTCATGCTGTTAAGAACTGTTCGTTTTGCTTGATGATGGTGGAACAGTGGAAGCTGAGTTGAGTGAAATTCTCAGCTAATCCAGAGTTTCAGCCATAGCCAGCCACATACACAAAGCAAACAGTTGTATAACACCTTTTACAGATATTGTCGCACAACTTTAATCAGAGCTCCCATTGACAAGCACCTTCTAAAGGAAAAAATTCAGGGTCCAGGAGTATGGATTTTAATAGCTCCCTCCATTGTGGGTTCTAATAATCAGAGGTAACCCCAAGGCATGGCAAGCAAGGAGAGGAAGAGATGACAAAGGGAGCTCACTAGTTGCCGGTCAGCACCACCCAGTAATGTTTGAAGCCACCTGAGATTGTGTCTAATTGTCCCACCCTGAGTTTTTACTCTGTGCACCTTTCTTCTCCCTGTGACTCTTTTCCCCTTCAAGTTCCTGTATTCAACCCCTTCCTGTTCTTTTGAAGCTAGCCCTAGAAAAGGGCAGAGAAGCCATAATGCTGGAGTAGTGAGAACTTCCACAGGAAAGTACGTTGGCTACCTGCAGAAGGTTTTTACAGTGAGATCATTCCATGTCATTTATGTTCATCTAGCAAACACTGAACATGCTTCTAGCCATGCTGAGGGCTCCGTGCAGCTGTGACTGTGCACTCAGGGTCAGAAGGTGGGTACGAAGGTGTGAGCTGTCTTGTGTTATGTCCTACAGGCACAGACATTAATGGGGCCCTCCAGGCAGCCATCAGGCTCCTCAACAACTACGTGTCCCACAATGACATTGAAGAACGCAGCGTGTCCCTTGTCATCTTCCTGACGGATGGGAAACCCACAGTAGGGGAGACCCATGTGCCTAAGATTCTCAACAACACCAAGGAGGCTGCCCAGGGTCGGATCTGCATCTTCACTGTTGGTATTGGCAATGACGTGGACTTCCGGCTGCTGGAGAAACTGTCACTGGACAATTGTGGCCTCACACGGCGCGTCCTTGAGGAGGAGGATGCGGGTGCACAGCTCATTGGGTTTGTTTTCTCTTCTCAGAAAGAGGAGATGTGGTCTGAAGGTGCTGGGGGTTAAATTCAGTGGAAATCCAGACAGGAGGGCACTCAAAATGCTCCTAAGTCACTGGTCTCATCCTGGGTTTGGATATTAGGCAGATCAAGGTTCAATTCTAGTCCTGCTTTGTGACTTTCGGTCAGGTTTTAAAACTGTCTGTGCCTTAGTTTCCTCGTCTGTAAGATGAGAATTACGGTGGACTCACAGAATTTAAACAGAAAACTTCTGTAAATTAGTGGCACAATGGCTGTTTCATATTAGGCATTTAATGCACTCCTATGGTTGTAATTGCCTTCTTGATATTTAGAGTACAGTTAAATAATCATCTTTTTATGTGGAAGTAAAATAGTCAGTTTAAACTGATGAGTAATCAGATTATCATTTTGAGGTAGAGAATGAACTAGAATTTAGCCTATCTAATACAATGCTAACTTCCCTTGGATACTGTGATACCAAACGCAGTATGTGATTTTGCAGCTAATCTAATGGCATGTCCACCTCCAGTTCGGCATGCTGTGCCATCATCTACATTTCTTTATAATTTTTAAAAGTTTTACTGTACATATTTTCATAATCATTATGCTCATCACGGGAAGTTGGTACATACACATAACACATCTTAATTTTTTTTTTTTTTGTCTTTTTCCTTTTTATCGGTACTGGGGATTGAACTCACGACTGCCTGCTTGCAGGCTTATGCTGCTGAGCTAAAACCCCAGCCCCTACATCTTAATTCTTGACATAGATGGCATATACTGTAAAGAAGTGAGGTTGAAGTACATTTAAAAATGTTAAAATGGCTATAACCAAAGAAATTTAGTAGTGATAAATTTCACTGAAATTGTAGAGTATACAGTAAAGACAGGTGGTTAGTGTGGGACTGGCCATCAGTTTTCTTCCAGCATTTTTTATGGGACATTTAAATGAAAACAAATTTATTTCTTATATTATAAAAATTTTTCAAAACTAGACTCAGGAGACAGTGAATGTACTATATAACAGAAGTGAGACTTGAAAAGGCATTTGCAATAAAAGTAATTACATGGAAACAGATCAATTGCCCTGTTGATAGTACTAAATATATTCTCCGTCCTAACATACTGCGGACCTAAAATATGCCTGCATTTCTGCACACATCATCTCTTGTGACCGTCACAAAATCCTAAGGCAGTGATGGCAAACCTTTTAGGAACTGCAGCCCTAAACCCACTGATTTATTGCAAAGTGTCAAAACTGCAACAGAATATTGAAGTTTTAGTTCAGAAAAAAACAATTCATACATTAACATTTTTTGTCATAAAAGAAAAAC
This sequence comes from Cavia porcellus, assembly GCF_034190915.1. NCBI lineage: Eukaryota > Metazoa > Chordata > Mammalia > Rodentia > Caviidae > Cavia > Cavia porcellus. The sequence continues at coordinate 46,122,803 of NW_026947496.1, forward strand.
AAACCACAAGCACACCATGGCTTCACCACCACTGTCCTAGGAGGTACTAGATATATTAAGGTAGACATTCTGCTGCCATGCAGAGATACCAAAAGCAAGGGCTGACCTGAGACAGCCCTTCATTTGTCCCTCCTGTAAAGAAGGCACCTAAATTCTACTCCACACTATCACCAGGAACTCACCCAGGTTCTTTCCAGTTTATTGTTCTGCCTCACGTACTTGGTATTGTTCTTCGCTGGAAGGTTGAAATTAAGTCACTGTCATTTCTATATTGCAGTCTCAGAGAGAAAGAAAAGGAAGCCATTGCAGACTATTTTATTTTAAGCAAATGTCTTGGAAGTTGCAGGCATCATTTTTTTTCCATTGGTGACCTCATGGCTACATGGCCTTAATTAGCACAGTGGAGGCCAGGAAACATCTTTTGTAGATGAATGGACAGGTCCCTCATTAGAATTCAATTGTAAAAGAAAGGGAGGATGAAGTTGGAGACAGCTGGAGATCTGCCGAAACTGTTCTATACTGACTGTTAACATCCTGCTTCCATAGAGAAAGAAACTGTCGTATTCCCTAGGACACAGAGTAAGGAAGTGGTTGAGATGGAAGTTGAACGGCACTTCCAATGCTGAGTAGATCTTTGGAAAGGGGACTTTGGTTGTACTCTTACTTAGCAAGAAGCAGCCACATAATAGAACTACAAGAAAAGCTATCATTAACAAATACTGCATTAAACAAAAGCGTAATGCTAAAGTCAAGGTCAGATTTCTCAAGTATAACATGCCACTTACAGTGCATCTGTAACATCTATTTGGGTTTTAAGAGAACTGTTTTAGGATCCCTTTGAGAAGCTTAGGTGTGGAAATATATAAAGGGAAATATATAAAGAGTCATGAGAGGGGTCTTGAAATATGTTACATGAAGAATAATTCATGTACCTAGATGTTGATTAGGCAACATGAAAGGAGGACTTCAAGGGACACAGAGCAGTGTCTTTTGAGCATCTAAATGGCTGTCATGTTGAAGATTGCTACACTAATTCTTTGTTGTCCAGAAGCAACGATGGGTGGAAATCTCAGCGAGGAAGGTTTTGATCAGTGCTAAGGATGTCTTCCCCCATCATCAGAGCAGTGGACAAGGAAGTTTAGAAGCTCTGTGAGGTAGTGAGTGCTCTCTCTCTCTCACCAGAGGAATTTGAGCTTCTGCTGGGTGTCCACTCTTGCAAAGACTGTGCTGTGGACTGTGACAGGTTTATCACTTCTAGTCAGATCACTCTTTGTGAGAGTGTAATTTGCTTTAAGATGGTCCCTCCTGCTGCCAGCCAGGCCCTAATTCTCTCTGTGTTCCTCCTCTGCAGATTCTATGATGAGATCAGGACCCCCCTACTTTTTAACATCCGCATTGATTATCCCTCTGGCTTAGTGGAGCATGCCACCAAAACCGTGTTCCCCAACTACTTCAATGGCTCTGAAATTGTCATTGCTGGGAAGCTGGTAGACAGGAAGATGGATCAGCTGCACGTGGAGGTCACTGCCAGCAACAGTAAGAAATTTATTATCCTAAAGACGGATGTGCCTGTGGAGCCTCAGAAGGGGGGCCACGGTGCTCCAGGAAGTCCCAGTTCCAGAGGGGATGGCAAGGAGGACCCTAACCACATTGAGCGTCTCTGGAGCTACCTCACTGTGAAGGAGTTGCTGAGCAGCTGGCTGCAGAGTGACAGTGAGCAGGAGAAGGAGAGACTGAGGCAGAAGGCGCAGGACCTGGCCTTGACCTACCACTTCCTCACTCCCTTTACCTCCATGAAGCTGAGGAAGCCGGTGCTTCAGGGGGGCACACTGGAGGTTGCCCGGGGCATGTCTGCTGCGACAGGACCAGAAACAGTGATGCAGAGCCTTCGGGGATCCACCATGCAGCCAGGTAACACAGCTCCCATGTGCCCAGGCAGACTTGGGGTTGGACCTTGATTCTGACTCTTTGTAAGGCCGTGGCAGTGTCAGTAGGAGTCTGTTTTATTTTATCAGATTACAATTTTTATAAACAAGAGCCTCCATGCTGCAGGTAGCCTTCAGAAAGTATGTGGGATTGTGTGTTTCTATTGTTACAAACTGTGGCTCTCAAGGGAAATGAGAAAAAATAGCACACGGGCCACAAAATGTGGCCAGTGGTCAGCCTATCAATAAATCATCCATAGGGCTGGGGATATAGCTCAGCGGCATAGTGCCTGCCTGGCAAACATGAGGTTGTGAGTTCAATTCTTGGTACCAAAAAAAAAAAAAAGTCATCCATAAATCCAGTGCCTGTCGGGCATGATTGGGGGCACCACGATGAACAAACAATACACAAATATTCAGTTTTCAGTGCTTTTTCATATTTTTAAATACTTCAAAATTAGGTCATTTTATGTGCAAATTGTTTTTATTTTCTTGAAAAGGTTTTTGAAGAATGAAGATATTGATTCTTGAGAGAATCCACCTAGAATCTAGACAGAGGCAACCATGCCCGATCTTGATGGCAGTGTGACAGGAAGGAGTTTGTAGGGACAGGAGCAAAAGGAAGGAAAGGCTGTGAGACAGGGGAGAGGGCTGTGTTCTGGGTAATGCTCTTCTGTGGAAAGTGGTGTGTTTTAATGTCCAGCGTTTTTATTAGGTTCTTTTTTTTTTTTTTAAATCGGTACCGGGATCAAACTCACAACCGCGCGCTTGCAAGGCAGGCGCTTATGCTACTGAGCTAAATCCCCAGCCCCTTTTGTTAGGTTCTTGTCAAGTTTCCTTCATCTGAGAAAGAGATCTGAAGTTAGCCAGGCCCTGTGAGAGAGAGTTCAGATGATGTCTTCTTTGTTCTTTACGGTCTAAACTCTGATGAGTACCAGAGTGTGGGGGAGAGAATATGAATTTAGGATCCACTAATTCTCCTGGGCAACTGTGAGAGCCAGGCAAATTTTTGTATCCTCTCAGGCTCCATTTCTGTGCCTGTAAAATGGGAGTGATAATGCTTCTGGAAAGTATTAATTTGGAGAGTCTTTGGCATGGAATGAGCATTATACAAACACGAGCCATCTTCTCCATGCTAGAAATTTACTGAGAGTCTAGATCCTTCTTCTAGAGAGGCGGTGAAGTAGCTTACCATTTTAGAAATTTCTAAAAGTCAGTGTAATGTTTGTTCTGATTAAAAGCAGGCTGGAGGAAAGTATTAACTCATACTGAAAGTCATCCATGCCATGTCCAGGAAAAATGCCTTTTTAAGTAACTTCTTTTATTAATGTCTGCAAACTCAAATCTCAGTACATTCAGGAGGCAGCAGACAGAGATGATAATGGACTCAGAGGACCAGGGACACAAGACAAGGAAACAACTTACTGTTTAAAGGAGCTTTTTCAGATAAGGTTTTCCTGGAGTATCAGTGATATATAAAGTAGCTCTTCTTTTCCGAAAGCCCCGAGGTTTCAATTTTTTTGAGTGTCTGTAGCAACTGCTACTTTTTTTTTTCAGTACTGAAAATCCAACCCAAGACCTTCACACTGCACTACAATCACTGCCCTTTTTATTTTTTAATTTTTTTTATCGGTACTGGGGATTGAACTCACGACCACCTGCTTGCAAGGCAGGCGCTTATGCCGCTGAGCTAAATCCCCATCCCCTACTGCCCTTTTTAAATTTTTTTATTTTGATAGAAGATCTGGTCAGTTTGCCCAGGCTGAGCCTGAACGTGGAATCTTCCTGCCTCAGCATCCCCGAGTGTTGAGCTCACAGGCATAACTGCCACTTCTTAAAGCAATCATCCAATCAGACTGCTCCATCTTCTTTCTGGTCCGTTTGCACCCTTCCCGTGTTCTGCTGCCAGGGACTAGGAATGCTAAAAAATTTGAGATCCTTTTGTCTTTAATCTCTCTGAGGATAAAGACTGGTGAGAAGAAACATACTTTACATTATACACAATTTGAAATAGGATAGTGATCTTACAGAAATTTACTTTCAGGAGATACATTAATGAAATATTTATTCAATTAAGCTACTTCGAATACTTAGTGTTTCAAAGTGCTTTATGAATTAATCTTACACATGTAGTACCAGACACTGCCTTTTGGTTTTTTCTTGCGTTAAAAACCACATAACATGAAATTTACCCTCATAACCCTTTTTTAGTATACATTTCAGTAGTGTTACATATAGTCACAGAGATCAAGAAAATAAACCTATCATCTAATAGGTAAAAATAAAATCAGTAAGCCTCTACAGTTTACATCTCATTTGTGTCTTTCGAGGCCACACTCTCCTTTTAAAATAAATGATATGTTGAAGAGCTTTGGGTTCTTTCGGTTGTTACAAACGTATCTGAAAGCTGGCTGTAATTCATCTCAGCCTGCTTTTCTCTGTTTGTCCGACTGCATCGTCGTTACGAATGACTCAGTGTTCTCTTCTTTTCCTTTTCAGGACCTGTGCTCAAGAAGCCATATGACCCAAGAGTCAAACTCTCGAAAACATCAGGTAAAGCAAAGGGTGTGGCTGAGTATGAATTGAGAGTTAGGACATTTTAAAAAGTGAACCACAGGGAATTCCCTGAGGCCAGTTAAAACAGCAGCTCCTAGAAGAGCGTGGCATCATGACCTATATTTCTGTAGCTCAAGGCTGCACTTTGAGGCGGATGCTGGGAACACAACCACTGCTCTAACGCCGTGGACAGACCATACTCTCCAGGAAGCCTGGCAAGAGCCCTGATGGAAGAAGAGATGCAGAAGCACATTCTGATCTTGGCTGGGTGTAAGAGGCTGAGAGGGCTGGAATGTACATTCTTTCAGCCGCAGGTGTCACAGATACAAAACACAGTGTTATGAAAACATAAATGTCTGAAGTGATAGGTAGGATTTTTTGTTTTGTTGTTTTTTAAATCTTGGCCTTAGAAGGAAAAGAACAGAGTTTGAATGCCATAAAATTTTCTTTTGGCAACTTCCTGAGATGATAATAAAAGTCAGGGTGGTGTGGCTGGGTTTTATTCTTCCAGTGAATGTGTTTTGAGAGAATCTGGCTGCAAATGGCAACATATAAAGGAATACAGCTGTTTGTCTTTTGATGATGGAAAAAATAATGACACCCAAACGAGACAGAAGTTCTCACCCACTTTGTTGGCACTCTTTAGGTGTAGCTTATGCTCAGTTCTCTGAGAGGTTTCCCAACTCATCATTTTTACTCAGATTCCAAATCCCTTTACATGAAAAATTGTTGCTTGCTTCAAAAAAACAAAATGAGGGGAGAAATCCAAAAGTGATTACTGCAGGTGGCGTCCAAAAGGTGATCTTGCATTCCGCAGAGCACATGTGTTCAAAGGAACTGCATTCCGTCTATGGGAGCCTGTGCATTTCAATCCCTATCGCAATCTCCAGTGTTTCATGGACTTGCATGCAGAGCACATTTGCAGAAAGCAGCAGCAAAGATTTTTCTCCCCGGGGTGTCAAGGGTTCTTCTGCGTGATGCTGCGTTTTCAGCAGTTAGAAAGAGAACATGAATTCATTTTCGGCTTAGACAGACTGGACTCCTCCTGATTTATATGCCTAGCATACACAGGCACATACTCACTAGTGCACCTGAACAAAAAACAGATATTCTTGAACATGCTGTGTTTCGTGTCTAATCCAGAGAGAAACTAAATCTCGTCTAGTGAGAGAGGAGAGTTGATGCAGACTCTCAAGAGATATTTGGTCCATGCTGTAAGAAGGAAAGCTATTCATGTTTACTAGGGATGAGGATGGAGAGACTAGACAATGACCAGGGGCCAGCTGAACTTCATGATTGCAACTGTGGACAAATAGAGGAGAGCAATAAAGTCAGAATGACCCAGAAGAGTGATTCCACGGTCATCAATTGCTATTCTGCCCACCTTTTCATGACTCTGTGTTGTTGCTGCCCCTAAATGGGGCCAGTTTCTTAGTGCCTATAGGCAAGGGTGGCATGCAGCTGGCACTGTGAAGCTTCGTGAGACCATGGATGGCTTGTTGGGAGAAGAAGTGCAACAGAACTTTTGTCATAGATAAGGAAGGTCCTTCTCACTCTTCATGTGGGCAGTTAGAGAACGGAGCAAATGAAGGAGAAAATCGACCTAGAGAATCGAAGGCTGTGCGCTCAGTAACTGTTGTGGGCAGAGGGCGACATTTCTCTTCCATTTCAACACCCCTTGCCTTCAAAGCCTAGTTGTCTACGCTTGCTGAGATATAGTGAAAAGAGTGCTAGATCCGTGCTTAAATAGACCAGCCACTAACTGGATGAGTTTAGGGAATAACTTCCCTCCCTTGCATTTCTAATTTAGATCTGAGGATACATTCCTTGCAGTATTGTCCTCAGGATTAAATATGTGCACATGGAAAGCTGCCAGTAAGTGTCTATCTTTCTCCTTTGTTCTCTTCCTGGCAGTGGATGGCGATCCCCATTTTGTTGTGGATTTCCCTTTGAGCAAACTTACCGTCTGCTTTAACATTGATGGACAGCCCAGGGACATCCTACGGCTGGTCTCTGATCACATGGGCTCTGGTAAGTTCTGCCTTTCGTGTCGGAAAGATGTTCTATCCACCTCCCCGACACACGAAGTGCACCTCTGTGTTTAGTATGAATGACCAGCCGTATAAGAACATGGTGGATGCTCAGTGGTACTGTGATGATTGGCTATGGGGAGTGTGGGATTCCTGGTTTAGTGTCAAACCAATGTGCCCTCAAACCCATGCTGTATAGCTTCAATGTGGCTCTGGGAACAGGGCTCTCAAGCTTCAGTGGTCTCCCTTATAAAACAGAAGTGGTGACGCTCTATTGGCCTCACAGGATATTATGCAGTGAATCAAATGAAATCTGGGGTATGAAGTAGCTTCAATATGCTCAAGTGTTATAGAAGTTTCATGACATCATTATTTTCATCATGTCTTTCCATTCAAAAGCTATAATGGTGGGGAAGTAAGAGGCCCAAACTCTTATACCCTACTTCCTTGATAACTTAGGCAAAGCCCAGATGTTAACCACACAGCTCTGTGCATCAGCATTGGTTCCCGTTAGCCTATAGAGGGGCTGGGAGAAACATTGGCACAGAAAAGGCTGTTGCTCAAGGTAGGTAACAATGTTTGGGGGACGATTATGTGGACAGCCACAGAGTCTAGCTTTGTGGGGACCATCTGGTACTTCTCAGTGCTAAGAAAATGAGGGGCTTAAAGTTGAGGTTGCAGGGCGTCCCCCAGCAAGGTGAAACACGTGGTATATTTATGTGACGTCTGGTCCTAGTTCTCCTTGGTTATATTTTTTCCTTGCAAGCCTTCCTATCTTCAGAGCAAAGCCTCTAATGTTTATAATACCGTGGGTGCAGGGAAGAGATAGGGACCTAACTATATTGCTCCCTGTAAGTGCCCTTTCTCCTGGGAGCAGTTCCCATGGTTTCTAAATCCCATGACTTATGCACGACAGAACTTCAGCCTGGTTGGTGAGAGCTTTGAGGCCAAGAGCAGGGGTTTGGCTCTGGCTGGGATTTCTCCTCCCCCTCAATCCTTTCCCTGGGGAAGTCACTTTTCTCCTTGTATATTTAAGAAGTTGCTGGTCAAGATTTATTAGGAAGATGATCCTCAAAGCAAAGAAAACAAGAGTCAGTTATATAGCAATCTTTATTTATTAAACATTGCCTCTTTGCTTGAGAACAAAGCAGTCCAAACACGCATCAGCTAACTTGTTCGCAGACGTTTCCTGTGCAATTTGCACCTGTTTGCTGTCCAGCCCCACAGTGTGGTACCCTGGGGGCTTGTCTGTGGCTTCACGCAAGAAATGAGTTCAGGAAAGTTGTGCTCATGTTCAGGACAGTAAAGGGAAACAGGGGCCTTTCTCCCTCTTTGTTTGATGGCAGTTAACAGCTCATACATATCTTGCCCCTGCGTCCTCATCAAAGTTCTCTTAGATTTTATATCCTCTTCATTTTCCAAAATGAGTGAATTGAAAATTAATTTTTTAAATGGCTTTGTCTAAGGGTGCCTACATAGTAGGCAAAAAATTTGAGTTTTGGGAATAAAAAATTTCCAATTTTGTATCCTGAGTTTTGGGAGTAAAACGTTTTCAATTTAGTATTAGCTATTGATCTCTGTGTAGGATCAGTGGCAATTGGTAAGCACAAAACATACATCAGGGCTCACAGGACCTTTGCCACTACAGCCAGTGCCCAGAATGAAGGCACAAAAATATGCAAACCATTCTGTGATACCTGGACCCCAACCTGAAACCTCCTTTCCATAGTCCAAGATGCTCCCCTGTAGTTTCATGCATTCAGACTCATGTGGAAACCACCAAGAGGCTTGATCCAAATGGCTTGAGTGTGAGGGTGGGTGTTGTTGGTGTTAGAGCCATGAAGATAAGGAAGGAGGACGGAAATTCTGAACAAATAACTTTAGCACGAAGACCAGTTTTTTAATCAAGGTTCTTTTCCCTTGTCTTTGAGGTGTGACAGTGAATGGAGAGTTAATCGGGGCCCCTGCTCCTCCAAATGGTCACAAGAAACAGCGCACTTACTTCGGCACCATCACCATCCTCGTCAATCGGCCCGAGAGATCTTACCTGGAGATCACACCCAGGAGAGTCATCTTAGATGGCAGTGACAGGCTGGTGCTCCCCTGCAACCAGAGCATGGTAGTGGAGAGCCGGGGACTGGAGGTGGCTGTGTCTGCCAATGCAAATGTCACTGTCACCATCCAGGGGACCATTGCCTTTGTTGTTCTCATTCACCTCTACAAAAAGCCAGCACCCTTCCAGCGGAACCACTTGGGTTTCTACATCTCCAACAGCAAAGGCCTTTCCAGCAACTGCCATGGACTGCTAGGTAGGGCCACTGGGGTATTCATGTTGGGTAAAATCTAATTGCCAATATTGGTAGACTGATTGAGAAATTTTGTAGGCATTTTGTCCTTACATGTACAGACGTCCTTTGGTATCCATAGGAATATATTTCAGGATCTGTCAAGAATACCAGAATCCAAGGATACGCAAATCCCTTACTTAACATGGTACAGTATTTCTGTAAAACCTGCACACATTCTCCCATATACTTCAAATCATCTCTAGGTTATTTATCACACCTGATACACTGTCAGTACTATATAAATACTTGTTATACTCTATTGTCTAGGGAATAATAACAAGGAAAAAAGTTCGTGTTCAACACAGATGCATTTTCTTCCAAATGTTTTTAGGCTGCAGTTAATTGACTCCACAGATGCAGAATCCCATGGGTACAGAGGGCTGACTGTATGTATATGAAAATTAGATTTCTTGCCTCCTGATGACTTTCTGGCATAGGAGTGAGCATTGTAAACCAGTTTTCACTATCTTCTGGGAAACAGAACAAAGACAGAGAGAGTAATCATCTTTAGATCTGGTTCCCTGTCCCTCTGTGAGGACACAGAGAAAGGGCCCAGACCTAGTACGACGGACAGATGCCTTTCCTAGGAGTCATCACATTGCTATGAGAGCTGGAAGGCCACACTGCCCAGTCTTCTTCAGCATACAATTTCATGTGGGCCCCTTGCCCAAACTACAGAATGAGCCATTGCCAGGGCTCAGTTTAGAAAGAGGATTTCCTGGCATTTGGCTGGATGCATTCTGCCCAGCTGATGCCAAGCATAGGCTCCGCCTCGCAGGCACAGATCTGTGCTGCCCTGGCCTGAGCACTCCTCTCGCTTGACTGGAGAATTTAGAGGATGAGTGACAGACACGACCTGACCTGATGACTTTCCACACCCCCCTTCACATGCGCATCGTGGGGGACTTGCACCTGTGCCCTATTTATCTGTGCTCTTCCTGACCTCCTGATTCCATAGGAGATGGCTTGTCTCTGTTTGTTAGTTAGATGATTTCCCAGTGTTAACAACAGCCCATCTTCTGAAAGTGGCAAACTTCTATGTGTGGGAGCTCAGCTCTCTCCTCTCTAGGTTACGTCACCAGGCTGGATACCGCATGACAGCTCCAAGAGGGATTCTGACCTAGGGCTGTGGTCAGTGAAAAATCCTCCAGCCCAGCTGACCATGGTGACACACACCTGTAATCCTAAGAAGACCCAAAATAATAAGTTAAGAAAGGACTGGGGAGCTGCCTCAGTGTGAAAGCCCTTGGTTCATTCTCCAGCACCACAAATATAAAAACACTTTTGACATGATGCTGCTGATAGACTACAGATGTTGTCTGTATTTAGCTTACCTTAATGCATTAAAAATTTTTTTTATTAATATATGCTTGTAATACACAATCCATACATTCATCTTGGTAAATTCATACATAAACATACTTCTTAATCATTTTTATTCCCCTTTTGTACATCCCCCGTGCATCTCCACAGAGTATACTTCCCTTTTCAATAATCTTTTATTTTGCTCTTCACATGATTTACATTTTGTGTCTTTTTGTCCTCCCAGGTCAGTTCCTGAACCAGGAGACCAAACTCACCACGGAGCCTGTGGGGCACAGCACAAATCTCACTAATTCTCCCCTGCCTCCAGCAGAAGGGATGCTTGAGACCATCCTACAGGTGAAAGGGCACAGAGTCCCAGTGGTCTGGAAACAAAGGAAGATTTACAATGGTGAAGAGCAGATAGACTGCTGGTTTGCCAGGAACAATGCTGCCAAACTGATCGATGGGGTGTATAAAGATTACCTGGCATCTCATCCGTTTGACACAGAAACAACTTTGGGTCTGGGACAGCCCACTGGATCTGAACCCAGCGCCTTAATTAAAGACAGTGCATGACAGGGAAGTGACTGTGGGGCCACTGAGGCACAGCTGTCCTTGTTACCCTTGCATGCCTCTGCTCTCACAGTGAACCACACTGTGCAGCCCAGGGCTGACATCTGCTGGAGCGAGGGGTAAGGCAGAAAGCTTGAGTGAAGATATTGCTTCCCTCCCCCTCCTCCTTCTCCCGTCCTCTGCCACCCTCCTCCCCATCTTTGGTAGACAAAACTGGTAGCATCAAGTGGGGAAAGGTCATAGTTCAAAGTATGAAAGCGTCTGTCTTATATGATCTGGCTTGTCTGTTTTGTAGCCTACAGTAAGGTAACTCCTTCCAGTGCCAAGGTTACCATGCAATTTATTTTCCTTGTAGAAATGGCCTAATTCTGCTTTCTACATTGTATTCTTATCTAGGAATCTCTCCTTTAGTCTTGCTCTGTTCTCCAGGGGCACTACACCTGACTTTTTCCTCAAACACACCTTCCATCAAGCCCCAGGCCACTGATCATCCAAACAGCAAGCATACAAATTGCATCACTGTAGATGATTAAGGAGAGCATTTTTTTTTTCTGCTGTGGAATTTTGTCCTTAAAATTAGTTTTCATTTAAAAATGATTAAAAATAGAAAAATCTACATCCCAGATACTGATCTCTTTCTAATGGGCTTTGTAAATCACTTGGCTTTGCTGTTGGACATTCTCCAATTTATTCCAAAAAGCTTTTAATAAACAAGACAGTCCACGTGGATGGTTTTTAACTGACCTTTCTTGGTGCTAGACAGCTGGCCAGTCGAATGGTGGATTTTATTTGGCACTCTTCAGCATTTATCATAATTGCTGGACCTTTTTGCCTTTAGCCTTCCAGGAGGAGCTGAGTTACACGGGCACAGTGCTGGGACTGGAGGACAAGCCAGCAAGAGCGAGCCCAGCACAGCAGCCCACCTACAGGGAGAATCGGCCTGCACACTCTCTGCAGGAGGAATGTACATGCTCAGGAAATCTAAAAACCTTTTCTACATTTCAGATGGGCACAAGCCAGGAGATTGGCTTGAGCCAGAGGCTTTGGTTCCAGAACTTTGAAAATCTTGAATTCCTAAGGAAAAGATTAAAATTGGGGGCCAGGAGTCAAAAAGTCACTGAGCCACACCATCTCCATTTGGATGCCCTCAGTCAAGCCTGGTCCTGCCATTAGAGGAATGATCTTTACACTCTCCTCAGGAGCATCCACTGTATTCTGCCTTGGTGACCCAAGGGCTGTGTGTGAGGAGGCTGGACGGAAGTGATAGGCGTGAGGGGCCATGGAGCCAAACCACAGAGAGAGAAAGAATGTGGCCAGGAAAGGAGAGTAGTTCAACAGGGCCAGGGTGTTGTGCTCACAGGAGGTTTCTTCCATGGGGCATGACGCCAGGGCAGCCTGCAAGAACTGGGAAAGTGGCGTGTTCAGCCCTTGGAGGGAACCCAGTGCTGAGAACATTGTTTGTCATGTTTACCTTCCCGTGGGAAGCACTGGAGCATGCTCCTGTCTGGTCTGCTGGTTTTAGGAGCCAGTTAGTGCTGGGTGACTGCACCCCCTCCTGCTTGGAGTCTCTCACTGCCTGGTGACCTACTAGACCACGGCAGGTCAGCTGTGCTGTTTACCTGGCTGCCATCTTCTCAGATCAGCTGTTTTCATGCTAAAGGCACAAAGATGACCAGTGCAGCTGAGAGGTGCTTCTGCAATTTACACTTCAAAGAAATGGGCACATGAGCAAGGCTAGCCGGGCCCCGCCAGGTTCCTGGGACCTTGTCTTTATGGAAATCCCAGCTGGGCAGACGCCCCAGGAATAAGAGGTCCAGTCCACTGGGTCGCACTTGCCGCAGTGGTCTGTTGTTTTCAGGTGCTGGCTGCACCCCGTGGCGAGACCCCACTCTACTGCTCCTGTTTATTCCAGCTAGATGCCCGTTGCTAGCTCTTCTACCCAGAAAAAAAATTTTAAAATATCAAAGAAGAGCATTAAAGTTATATTTTAACCTCTAAGTAAACTCCATCTTTCCTTCTCTTCTCCTCCCTTCTCATTGTAGCTCTCTATCTGCAAAGGGTTTTTAGCAATACCTTTTCTGTGTTAGCTGGAAATTTGCATCTGTGAGCCCCACATGCTACACCAGTATTACCCTTACCATCTTTTCATTTGATTGAGAAGTGGGGAAGTTTCTGTTGGCCACATGTGTTGTGGATAGCAAAGTCTTTAAAGAAAACAAAGAGGAGTGGAAAAAATTGCTTCTCGGATGGGGAAACTGAGGCAGTGTGTATTTGAGTGGCTTTCCTTGTTACATGAAAGACGGAGAGCAGGGCTGGTCATTGAACTAGCTTTGGCACTATTTCACCATCTGGTCAATCATTTATTTTTATTAACCATTAAAAAAACCCTAAAGCAAATGGCAGGTTACTAAATGAGTAATACAATGGGATGAGAAAAATGTTGGAATTAGAGAAGATAAATCTCATTGTTAATAGCAAATGTTAATGAGTTATAAGAGCAGGCTAAGTGGGATCTTGAGCAAATTTCCTTCTCTGGATTCCAATCCCCTCTCTCATCTCACAGGGAAAGACATCCAAATGTGCTACTTCGAAGTGTCTTCTAATACAAAGTTTCACCTTCTTAAATAAAGCACACTGAAAATTCTCTACTCGCCCATGTGAAGTGCTTTGCCATCCAGCCTGTGATTTTTTGAGGATTGCCACTTCAGGCAGAGGGGAGGATGGGATATCACAACACTCTGTCAGAGCCAGCCAACTCAGAGAACCTCTCTGTTCCTATAATGAGTAACACTAAATATTCACTTGAAGCTTGTATCCTTGTAAGTGGATTAGGAAAAGGATTCTTTGTGTCCTTCTAAAATTCCTATGTCAAAGCTGGGGGATCTCTAATAAAAAGAAACTTGAAGGTGCACTTTTCAGAAGTAATCAGATCCTAAGACCTAGTGAGTGAGATTAGTGACCCTACAAGAAGAGACAGGAGAGACAGTCTGTCTCCTTCTGCCCTGTAAGAACCCAGTGAAACATGGCTATCTGCAAGCCAGACACCACATCTGCTGGCACCTTGTCTCAGCCTTCACAGCTTCTGGACCTGCATAAAATAAGCACTTGCTACAAAGCCACCCAGGCTATGGGATTCTTGTTACAGCAGCCCAAGATGGCTAAGATACAAAGGCGTTCAAAATACAAATTCTCTTATTTTCTTCAATCCACTCAGAATGTACACAATGTTCTTATTAAAACTCGAAGAACTCCTGGAGCCATATGAACATGATCCAGCTAAAATAAACAGCCAATAAAATAACACAGCTAACCAAATACTTAGAAGTGTAACTTTAAACATTTAGTCAGTTTTAAATAATAAGTAGGGTACACGATAGTTTACATTTCAAGAGACATTTTTCTTAAAAATTTGTATTAAAGTGATGTTTAAAACCAAATCTCACAACATGTTTATTTTTTGAGGGAAAACAGAATCAGGGCAATTGAAAATAAAACTTGATGATTCTAACTGCACTGCTTGTTTGTAGGGATTTCTGAATTATAGTCAGGAGCTCTATAATGGTGCACTGCATATACGGTGGTGGTTCCATAAGATTATGATGGAGCTGGAAATTTTCTATTGTCTGGTATTTTTTTACTGTACCTTTTGATGTTTATATGTATGTATCTGCACAAAGACTCACCATTGTGTTATAACTGCTTAAAGGGTTCAGTAGTGTGTAATCAAGGGGCAATGGAATATACCACATAGTACAGTTGCAATAAACTATACCATCTAGGTTTTTGCATGTATATCCTGTAATAGTCACATAATGATGAAGTCACCTTAGAGCACATTTCTCAGGATGCATCCCTATCACTAGGTGACACCGCTAGGTGTATATTAAGTGATATGTAAATGGACTAGTAACGTTGAACGACTAATGTTAAAGTAACACAAATCCTTGTAGAGAACAGTGAATTCACAGCAGCTGTTCCTTTCCTGTTATAAACCTATCAAATACAGCTCCTCAGTACACTGCTATCCAGGGTCTCTGGTACCCCAAATTTTTATCCCCGATGGAGTCTATTGTTGCATTTTGCTCAATACCTGCTTGGTGCACAGGGTCGTTTTTTCCCCCAGTAGGTATCATTTCTAGCTTATGGTTCTAGTATTCCTACCTCCAGTTCTGAGTGGTCAAGCCAAAAGATCCCAGTTGATCTACATTAAATTCTGAATAAAACAATACCAATTAGAAGTGAAACAGACCCAAAATATTAGGGAGGCATCACTGGTAGACTGTGGTAAAAACATTAAATAACTGATATCAAGAACTTCAAGTCAACCTCTCTGGGTTCTGGTCTTTTTATTCATAAAGTGAAGCAAATAAACTAGGTAATTTCTTCTTCTTCTTCTTCTTCTTCTTCTTCTTCTTCTTCTTCTTCTTCTTCTTCTTCTTCTTCTTCTTCTTCTTCTTCTTCTTCTTCTTCTTCTTCTTCTTCTTCTTCTTCTTCTTCTTCTTTTCTTCTTCTTCGTCTTCTTCTCCTCCTGCTTCTCCTCCTTTTCCTTCTCCTCTTTCTCTTCCTTATCTCCTTTTTTTTCCTTTGTAGTACTAGGAATTAAACCCAAGGCTCATACATGCTAGCAAATGCTCCACTATTGAGCTGCATCCCCAGATTTTTTGTTTTTCTTGAGGATCTATCTAAGATTTAAATTACCCATGTTAGGATCAATTCGTAATCCTCCTGCCTTACCCCCCCCCCCCCCAGAGTGCTGGGATTATAGGCATACACTTTACACAGCTCAGCCTTTTTAAATTTATTTGGAAAATCTGGCCTTGAATTTATGATCCTCTTGCCTCAGCCTTCCAATTAACTAGGATTACAGGCCTGCCATCATAGCACAATAGCTTGGGCTTTTAAGGTCCTCTAACTTTTATCTTCTGCTTTCAAATGAAGAAACTTCTGAGCTGTTAAATGGTCTGTAGGAGAGTCTGCACTCTCACTCCCCTGTATTCTCTGAGTTCTAGAGTGCCCAGTCAGATTCAGAGCAGAACAAAACCCCTGCTGCCCAGAGGTTGCAGATGGAGGCAAGTCAAAGGATGCACGGTCAGTGGGCAGGAGTGTGCTGCTGAGGAGTTAGCTGAGCACAAAGAAGTGACAATAATGAAAGAGGGGACAGGTCGGGAGACCTTCCCAGGACAGGGCATGAGGCAAACTGCTGGGAGGACCACGAGCAAACCCAGCACCAGGAGATATTTTCTACAATGGTGGGCACCCACAAGCCTACCCACTCAGTTTCAGAAAGAGCTCTGCCGATTCAGCGGTGTCTGAGAACCCACATTTGGCAGAGCTCTGGGTTCCTTCCTTCCTGGATGCTGTGTCTGAAGGGTCTCCAGCCATATTCACACCGTCTGCTTTCTACACTCCTACTTCCAGGATGCAGAGAACGCGTAGGGAAGCTCACAGAACTCTGCCTTGGGTCCATTCGGCACCCAGGCTCCTCCGGCATTTGGCAAACTGCAGTCATCAGTACGCTGGCTGTGAGGGCTCTTCTGACCCCACAGTCTTCAGCGCTGCCTTCAGTTTCACTGAAAATTGAGGAAGGAGCCCCGACCTTAACCCTTTCCTCTATCAGAGGAACCCACGCCTCATAGGGCTCCATGGTCTTCCTCCCTCTCTTCCTGTGTGTCTGTCCTTGTTCCTGCTGATCTCTCCCCTCCCTTCCTCCGGGTGGTGGCCTCCCCCCAGACTCCGGACCCTTGTTCCCCACCAGGTGTTCCTCTTAATACCAAACACAGGTGAACCACCTCTTACCAGAAATGCTTGGGAGCAGAAACTTCTGATTCTTAGAATTTTTAAAGTTTTGGGCTGTTTGTACAGATTTATGATCATGTTGGCACTCAGAAAACTTCAGATTTGGGGTTTTCTCATCAAAGATGCTCATCTTTGATCTCATCACTCGCTCTTCTTTATTTCAGTGTCACATTCGCTCTAGTGTCTCAACCCTCTTGTTCCCCTCTCGTACTTGGTTGCTTAAGTCACAGTCTCCAGCTATATTGCAGACATTGCATTTCATCCTCCGCATCCAATTCCAAGTAGCAGTGTCTTCAGCCTCCAGCCTGTGACTCTGGGAGCCTTCTTCTCTTTTGTGAAATGCTGAATCCTCTGGCTTCTTTTATGTGATTCTTAAATCTTTCTTAGCCTCCCTGTATGAATGTCTTTTCTCCTACCAACCTGTGAACTTACTTTGAGGTTTTAACCTGGTCACGTATACTGCCTTCCTTAGGAAATTCAGGCATCCTGGGTTCCCACACACGGTGGCTTCTGCCAGGAGAACTGCAGTGTGGGCTTCTCTTTTGATGTCACTCCTATTAGTCATTCTGGCTTCATTTTAAACTCAGGAACTGAAGCAAACTTTCCATCTTCAGTGTGGGCATTTGGGATTAGGAACCTAGGAGCACAGGAAAGAGAAGTTCCAGCCCTATTCTTTGCTATTTTGGATGTGGCCAATGAAGATGGAAATATATATCTATGTGCTGGGTACAGTTCATAGGAAGCCAACCCCAAATTAATTTCTGTTGACACTGTGTACTTCCTGAAAATTCTCAGTTAATCATATTATTTTCTGAAAACAACAGCTGTGTTTGTGCAAGAGAAGACCCAATGTCCTAATAGCTCACTGGGAATTTCTGCTTATATAAGTAAAAAATCACATGTGTTAAGTGTATGACATTCCTATTAAACAACTTCACTGAATTATGAGTGTTAAGTATATTGTAAATGTATTTTAGTACACATTTAAGAATAAATTTTATAGAAAATATATAAAGGCAATGTAGAAAATACACACTTGTTTCATGTATGTGACAGTGTGAATGGTACCCCCACCCCCGCCCCCGTCTGTCCTGTTAAACTTCCAGCTGGAGGTCAGCCTTGCATTTCTATGTTCTTTCAGACACAAAGTTCACACACTCACACTATGAAAGTTAAAAGACAGTAGAAAGTCACACGGTTCTGCCTCTGGCTTCTATTCTGGGAACTTAGAGAAGAAATAAACCTTTGCACGGAAAGGCAAAAACAGTTTAGGACTCAGTTCAAGAGTTAAGTGCATCTGTCTTGAAAGAAGGCTGAGGATGAAAATGTTCCAGAAACCACAAGTTGTGGAACTTGAAGATAACTACTTATCTTTTCAGTCTTTTAGTCTGCCCCTCTGGGAAGCTACAGTGACACTTTGAGAAATTGTGATGCTGAAAACATAGGACAAAACTTTGACTATAAGACTAAACTTTTCATGTGATTTTCCCAGTAGAGAATATTTGCTTTTTCCTGCCTTCCAGAGTAATATTAGGGCCTGGAATTTAGCTCAACATCCTGGTAAGCACAAGGTCATGAGTTTGATCCCAGTACAAAAAAAAAAAAAAAGAAAGTAATATTGGCAAGCTCTAAGTATGTGGAGGGGATAAGGCATCCTTCCCATCCAACCTTGAAAATAATGTTTTGTGTAATTAATCAGAATAAGAGACAGACAGTGATCTACCTTATAGAGATTCAGAGAAAGTAGACTTAACAGGCAGGCTTAAAGAGGTGGTTTATAAAGTAGAAATTAAGCTGGGCATGGTGGTACATGTTTATAATTCCAGAACCCAAGCAGAGTGAAGTAAAAGCATCACAGGTTTGAGCCCATCCTGGGTAACTTGGTGATTTAGTGAGACCCTGTCTCTAAACAAACAAACAAAAGGGGCTAGAAATACAGCTCAGTATGAATGCCTTTGGTTCAATCTCTAGTACTACACATAAAAAAGTGAAGACTTTTCAACTTGGGGCAGAAGAAGAGCTGATACTTGATCTAAATCTCACATAACAGGCTAGGTTTGAAGGGAAAAATATCTGGTAGCATTTTATGTGATAATAATTGTTTGATAAAACACTCTAAGTGTAAGGAAAATAACTGGTATATAGGAAGAGGAAATCAACTTACTTGCCCTGACCACAGAGCAAATCCCAGGCTCAGCTTGACCTGGTAGCAATGCCCTTCCTCTTTTTAGGAAACAGGATGCTTCAGAGTAATAAAGAACAACTGCCACTGTGACTGTGTTGGGTTGCTAGACCCTCAGATCAGGCTGAAATAGTACTCACCAAAGGCACTACAAGCTGGAGAACACAAGGGGGACGGCAGCCGGTGTTTGCTTTGTCCCAAAGGCACTGATTCCAGCACTGCCTCTTCTCTAGAAGTGACCACCATTGGTCTGACTGTTGTGTTGCTTTTGCTGCCACCTAAGGTGGGGAGTAGGTGGAAGTTCTGATGGGTGGACACGATGGGGCGTCGGTAGGAAGCATGACCACCATCTTCCAAGTGTTTGCTGTTAAGGCTTTTCTTGGAAAGAAACTTGGCTGGAAAGGGAAGGTTTATGGGGCTCCCCAGTAGACAAGCCCAGTCCTGGCAGCCAGGCCTCTCTGCTGGCCCTGTAATTGAGACCCCAGGAGGTGCGCCATCCACTGGGCAGCTCCAAGTCTGTCTTCCTTCCTTTTCCTTGGAAAGAACATCGTAGGAAACATCTTGGCAGTAGTGAGATGGAAGGATGGGGAAACACACTGGGAAACTAGGTTGGGTTATGGAAAGCCAGCTCGGGGTTAGATGCACAGAAATAGAGAGACACAGAACTCATATGCATACTGAGTGGCTTTTAAATGTCACTTGTCTTCTTGGGAGAAGCCTAGACAATGCAGCTATTGACATGATTAATGAGCCACTGGGCCAAACTAGAGGGAAGCATCAGGCTGAGGAGGTAAAAGACAGGAACTTCCTTTCTTTCTGTCAGATGCACTGCTGCTGTGCTGGGAGACATGCCCTAATTTCTGCCGAGGAGATAAGCAAAGGCTCAGAAGTCTTACGGAGAGTAAGAAAGGAATAGGCTAACATACGCTTGAGATGGGGCCACAGGCAAATCAGAGTGTCCCTAAGGGCCACAGAAAAAGGAGCTGGGGAGGGTGCTGCAAGAATACTGTGACCTAAGAGGTAAAACCCTTGCAAAATGTTCCAGTCTCCTGTGCACATCCTTGGCCACCAAAACTCATTCTGATAAATGACATGAAATAGGACCAGGAACTGCTATTCATGAGAAAGATAGCCAATTTCTGAAGATTTGCAAGAGTGCCCCCGACTTGTTTTCCAGGCAGGGTGGGGACACTCTCTGCCTCTCCTCCTTCCTTTCACATCCTTTGTCTGCGGGGAGGCTCAGGTCCAATCTCTCTGTCTCTGATTTGCCTGCTCATGCCCAACACTTCTGGCTGTTTCTACTCCTGGTACCTTGGACCTGGCGTCTGGAGAGAACAGGGGCATTGGAAGAAATAAGTAACAACCTACTTGTCCCTAGGAAACAGGAGCTCCAAGAGCCAGCAGACACCTGGACAGGTTGCCGCTTGACGCTTACAGTCTTTTTTGCTTCAGACACTTGAATCATCTAAAGAAATCTAGGGCACTCTCCTTTTTAAAAAAGGAAGAGAAAAGCAAAGCCAAGGAGTAGAACATTAGCCATGCCGTCTCTCACGGAGGCTGTTGGAAGCAGACCGTTTACTTTCCTTCACTGCCACACTGAGCCATCAGGCCTATGTCCCTGTGCTGTGATCCAGCATGGGTCCTTGAATGACCCTCGCAGCCCAGTTTACTCCCTACTGTCCGAGCTTCTTAGGGACCAGATTCTAATTCTAGGCACAATACCAAGGATTGTTTTGGTTTGGGTCTCCCTGCTCCTACATCTGCGATTACTTTAATATTCAAGCCAACGCAGTTCCCAAGACCTCCCTGTGAGGGCAAGGGAGGCCAGCCTATTCTTTGTTGTGGAGAGGGTCACGGTGGGCGTCACATCTAGTGACCCCTTGGTGACCACACAGTCAGTGCAAAAGCAAGGCCTGAGTTATCAGCTCCCGGCTGGGTTAGGTTCCTCCCTCCCAGAAGCAAACACCTTGGCGCCCCTGTTTGGTGGGGCCTTCTAGGATTACAGCTGAATGAGCTGTAAGAAAGGGAGGAAAAACCCCAGCAGGTTAAATAGAGCCAATTTCTGTCCCCACATGGTAGGTCCCGGGCTGCTGTCTGCTGCCCAGCTTGCCGGAAAGAATGGAGCTTATTATGCGGGGGCGGAGAGGAGGGCCTGGGAGGTGTTAAGCAGAGAAAACGGTTGAAATTCAAGTCAAGGCGATGCTGGCAGTCCGGCGCCTGCTGTTAGACGGTCTGATGAACTCCGATAAACCCAGAGGCACTTTCTGTACCCCTGAGGCAGCCCGGAAACTTTAGCACCCTGGGGACAGAGAGGCCAGCATGGAGAGAGGGGCATGGTGGGAAACAAGGCCAGAGGGGCAGGAGACAGGATAACTTCTCTCAGGTCCCCCAGGTCTAATCATTCAGCTTCTGGCTCTGGGACATAGCAGGGCCTGCATGGGCAGAGCACACAGCCTGGAATCTACTGCTTGCATCTATGAAGCTGCAAATTGAGCCACTTATTATGGTCATGAGCGGAGCCTGGGAATGGGTGCCATCCTCAACACCATTGGTTGCCAAACTCTCCTAGACCACATGCTGAGAAAGTTTCCCTTGGGAGACTATCAGAATACAGCCCCCGCCCCTACTTTCCTATCAGACCCCCTTCTTGGTGAAATTCAGCCTCACGGTTAATCTCAGTCTCCCATGTCCATACAGATTTAGCAAAAAATAACATTATGATGTCTGCTGCAGTGTGGATAAGCTGTAAGGACATTGTGCTGAGTGACAGAAGCCAGTCACAGCAAGACTAACACTGCATAAGTCCCACTCTATGAGGTACCCAGCTCAATAATGGAGACTGAAAATGAAGCAGTGGTTGCCAGGGACTGCAGGGAGGAGGAAAGGGGAGCTGTTCAGTGGACACCAACTTTCAGTGATGTGAGTTAAATGTGGTCCAGAGCTGTGCTGTAGGACCGTGTGACTGTGTCTACTGCCACTGCAATGTATCCTTGAAAATGGTTAAGAGGGCAAATTGTATGTCATTTTTACTCCAGTAAAAAAGTGGGGGGAGAAGCAAGTACACGAGTGATGATAAAGTTTAACAAGTTGAACAATGAGAAAAAATTGTAGACAAAACTTATTTATGAACATTGACACAAACATTTAAAATTAGGTATTAGTTATTAATCTACATTAAAAAACATACAAAAGTGGTTCTGCTGAAAAATTTTAATGTATAACAATAAATGTAATGCATATTTAAAAATTTTTAAACAATATTCTCTCTCTTATTCTCTGACAAAAATCCTCAGGGGTGAGCTGGTCAGGGTGGGCAGGCCAGTGACCACAGAAATGCCAGACAGAGCCTCCTGTCAGCTGCACACACTCCTGAAATGGTGGTGACTCACATTGATCTTGGCATAGAGGTGGTGACCATCTGTCCAGGATCTGTGTGAACTAAAAGGGATTCTACATTCCTCCAACTGGGGCTTCAGTTCTTAAAACAGTGTAATGTCTCAGCCCAAGTTTCTTGAGAAGCAGGGGACAAAATGAAAAAGCACAAATGCGTTGCAGAACCCAAAATACTTCTAAATTTTAAAAGAGAGTACCCATATTCTGAAGGTTGGGAAAGGGTGATATTTCTCTCCTTCCAAGGGTGTGCTCTTTGAAAAAGGCTTGCCCATTACATCTGCTCGCATTCGTCTTCATAAGTTGCTCAAATGCTGGCGCACGAGCTATGTAGCATCGCACTGCAAATTTCCACTTTTCTGATCTAATCTGAAGCGCACGATTAGGATGACACACTGGGGTGAAGATGAAGGCCCCCAGGTTGTCTGTGTCAGTGTAAACAAGGGACCTCCACTTGTCATGGGTAGACCTAGAGATCTCTAGCTGCTCTCTCTCACAGCAAGATCCTAACTGGGACTGGAAAAGTTTTAATGACTGGTACTTGTCATAATTCAAAAATAAAGTGGACTATTGTTTAGATTACTGCTTCAACCATTTTATGTCTTTCTAAAACATAAAACTGAGGAAGTCCTGAGTTGATGTGAATCTGTGAGATAAGACCCACAAAATATTCCTACTTCCAAAGTATCTAAAGTTATGCTACAAATACATTCAGCTTTGTATTCTAACGTTTCAACTACTAAGCACTGAAAAAGACCTTGTTACATAACCGACAAGAGATAATGTGTGTGAAAGTGAATTGTTCCTTGTTGGGAAGATATGGCAAATGTTAGCTTCCTAAGAAAAGTATTACATGAAGTATCCACCCCAAGAAGTAGAGGGAAGTGGGCTATAAATCCTGAAATGCCACTCTGTTCCATTGGAAGCCAAATTGATAGCCCTCTTTTTAAATTACAAAGCACATTTTGTATCTGATGGAAAAATAATACATATTCATTGCTAAAAATAAAACCTTTGAAAATACAGACAATCACAAAGAATTGATTTATTTTTAATTTGATATTTTTTATTCTAAGAGATTATCTAGAAAGAATAAAGCACCTTACCAGACAGTTTGAGTAAAGTAAGCCAGTAAATACCAAGAAATGTATTTTCAGGAGGGAGATAAGACCTTCACATGGTGCTCAGTGGCCTGCCAGCGTTCACAAGACCCCGGGTTTGACACCCTAATCCTCAGAGCAAAGGAGTCAGAGTCAAGACATTTAGTCAAAATTGAGAAAAATTATTTGAGTTCCAATAGTCCATTATTGGATTTTGTGTTTATCACAAAATGATGTATCCTGTCCCTGTCTGGTGAATGTCACCTTTGAGAATGACAACATGATATCATATTGACAAGGGCACTCAATGAGCAAAGAAGGTCCAAGATCCTAGTTCTCCCTGAGCAATATCTGTTTGTGTGATCTGGGAAAGTCACTTAACGATTTGAAAACATCCTCATCTGTAAAACAGAGATGCTAATGACTGTGCTCCGGTTGCAAAGAAAAATCAATGAGCTAATACAAAGAGAAGGTCTGGTGCTCTTCCTAGCAAACAGATGCAAAACCTCCCTGGAGTCATCAGGAAAAAATCTCTGTAATTAGGGATACTAGTCCTAAATTGCATTTCTTTCTAGAAGACCTGGGAATAATCAAAGAGAGGTTACCTCACTCCCTAAGGTTTGTTTCTTAGTTTTGTTTGGACTGCATTATCTGGGTTTGTGAAGAAAACTCAATCAGGCTTCTGTCTTTCAACTCTGCTGGATGCAGTGTGTTCCCTGAACAGAGTGAGAATGTGCAGGATGGGGATGAGTGCGCTGCTGCTCTGTGGAAGATACTTTATCCACACACATTGTTCCCTGTGATACTGTTGATAGCAGGGGAAACCAACATCCAGTGATAAGGCTAAGCAGATCTTTTGTCTGCTGCAGCTTGTCAAAGAAGCAACCCAGCTTAACAGTCCCTAACTGGGCAGAGTGGGCTGGGTAGGAGGAAGAGCATGACAACATGAACTGCACCCTATTACCTGCACCTAACTTGGGGTCTACCTGACCTCACTCCCTTCCACTGTATAAAGGAAGATGATGAACTCTTCTCCTGGATCTGAGTTTTACAGCTGGAACTTCTGTAAGACTTGTTATTTCTTGTATGTCATGCTGAGATTTCTTGGTCAACTTCATTGCATGGTTACAATTTAATCTCCTCACTCCTAAATCTGTGTAATTCATAGAACAAATTGATCGATGGCATTTTGGCAACCCACCAGAGAAAGGAGGCATCCACCTAAGAACTGGGAGATTTGTCTCCTGTTGTATCCTCCAAAGATGGGAACACTCTAGACAGGGTCATGCCCTGGTTTCACTGGGCTTCCTCCATTCTGGAAGGAGGCAATCTGTGTTTTACAAGCCCTCATTACAAACTGGTTACTACTATGAAGCTCAGACCCCATTAGTTAGGAGGGGAGGAAGTATCCCTCCAGCAATCCAGAGTTGACACCCAGCATGCTAATGGGTGCTGAGACCTAGCTATGGTGAGGGAACCCAGATTAGAGCTATTGGTGTCTCATCCAGAGCGGTGAGCAGGATTCAGACAGCTGCTCTCACACCTGGGCCCTGCTCTGGAGCAGGAAGCTTAATTTCTGGAATTTTTATTGTCTGTGAGTGGTTATCTCATTTACCACTCAATGCTTTAGAAGAGGAAGCCCAAAGGGGTGAACTGGCTCAAGCTTTGTCACAGAGCTTGTGGGGCCTGGACATGAACTCAGGATTCCTGACTTCTAGCTCAGGCTTCATTTAATTGGGAAAGTACTTATTATTTGAGTAACTATTCTTTCTTCATCATTTCTGAGCTCCCTCATACTTACTCTGGATTCCATATCAAAACCTCACTCTGACCATGATTAGATAGCATCATCTAATGGTCACTTGGTCCACTGATAGTGGAGGAAAAATTAATACCATCTGTCTCAAGACAATTTGGCAGAAAGTGCCATGTTTAACATGTATTTACTCTGTATACTGTGCTTCAAGGGATGCAGTCTATGCACATCACCAATGTTTATGTCAGAGATTCATGTACAGCAATGAAATGAGCAGAAATGACTCAAGGATCTAACAAAATGGTGCCATCAGTTATGATATATCCCATGTGGTGGAACTCTATGATGCAACAATATTTTTTTTCTATTCTTATTATCTTTTTATTTTTGCAATGCTGGGAATTGAACCCTGGTCTTCTATATTCTGGATAAGTGCTGTATGACTGAACTACATTCCAGTCTCTAGCCTTTTTATTTTTTTAGCTTTAGGCCTCACTATGTACTTTATGCTGCCCTTGAACTCTTTAGGCTGGTCTTGAACTCATGGCAATCCACCTGTCTCAGCCTCCCAATGCTGGGATTTTAGCCATGTGCCACCATGCCTGGCTCCCCAGCCTTTCTTCTTTTTTTTTATTTGATACAATATCTCTCTAAATTGCCCAGGCTGGGCTGGACCTTATGATCTTCCTGCCTCCGCCTGTCAAGTAGCTGAGATTATATGCATTAACCCCCATCCCAGGTAAGAATATTTAATGAAAGGAGAAAATGGTCAAACATATTGGTTGATAAAGAAAAAAATATACAAATCATAGAAAAGAAGACCCAAAGAAATGTGTCAAAATAATAATAGTGATTATCTTTGTGTGTGTATGTATTTTTTTGTAATAAAAGTTACAAATATAATCATACCTCTTTTGTACCCAGATGACTGACTTGCCACATACTGACTAAGCCGAAGGGATTGTGTTTTGGTCAGTCTCATGAGCTGGCCAATGTCTGGTACTTGTTTCAGTTTGTGGCCAGTAGTCCGTTCCTCATCTGACCAATGGTTGTCATTAATATTTGTCTTCTGTTCTACTTCCTCGAGATCAAAATTTCCACTACTTGGAACATGATAGCCCAAGAAGGCAACAAAGCATGGAAGTTATTATTTGTGATAGAAAATTATTTGGAAGAAAACCCTGAAACTGGGTTGTGAAGAATGAGGAAGCATGCTTTCCACCATAAAGTCTTGCTAAGGCAGGAAGAACAAAGGGCCAGTGAATGGAGATGCTTTGTGTGGTGTGCCTCCAGCACTCTGTCATATCATAGATCTCAGTATTCCTGGAGAAAGGAGACCCTCGTAGTTGGAAAAGACAAAAGCAGAATGTGAGGAGCAATATTTGTGATTAAACCTACTTGTGTTTAGGGGAGATGGTGGTATGTAAAATGCATAAGCCAAAATTATCTTGATTTCTGAGAATCTCAGAGGTCATTTTATCTCCTCTGATTGATGCATTTGGGATTTAAGCATGGATAAATTATTTTCCATTTTCTGTCCCTTGACTGAACCAAGCCCAATGGCAGCTACCACCTTCTCATAGTCTAAACTTCCTTTTAGGCCTCTTTTATGTGGAGATTGAATGTCAAGGACAGCATTAGGACAGCAGTCAAGTCACCAAACTTTCCAGGTTGTTTGTCAAAAACTAAGTTAGAAGAAAGTCCCCAGAAAGAATGCTCTGGAAACCAAGCAGAGCAAAGGTCCTGCCTGTGTGGGACACCTGAGGAGTATGCCTCGCGGGATCTGCTTCTTGCTTTATAGACACATCCAGTGGTTCTCACTGAATCTGAAGGACATATTATTGAAAAGTTTTTTGGGAACGGAAATCCTGGAGGAACCTCCTTTGCAAAGGATAGTGTACAATTCTGTGTGTTTCTACCTTGTCTTAGCTGAGAGGCTCCAAGGCCCTCAGCACTGTTACTCTGGCACTTGTACCCGGCTGTGATACTGTGTTTTGTTCTCAGAGACTCTTTAAACATGCAGAGACAAGGAAGACACACTTCATATCCCTAGGGGCGGCTTGAGATGAAGATCTGCAATGTGATCACATAGAATATCTTGAAATGTGTATGGGGAGAATAACAGTCACCATACAGAAACGGAGTGGAATCAGTCCTGGGATCTCCGTCCTTGACAGTATGGCAGTCCCCTCCCTGGGGACCTCAAGTACTCTTGTAAAGAAACATGAAGAAGCATTGTTATAGTTAGGGTCAAAAATGTCCCCCAAAAGCCTTATTTTTCCAGAGGCAGGGTTTTTGGAAGGTGAGCAGACAATCCTATAAGCAGTTCAACTGATTAATTTATAGTGGTTGACTGTGCTGTTAGAAGGTGGAGCCTTGTTGGAGGAAGTAAGTTACTGAGGGCATAACCTGGCTGAGTGTTTCCTTTCTCCCACTGCTTCTTCTCTCTGTGTGGCTCTTTTCATTCTCTCTGCTTCCTGGATGCTATGAGATGAACAGCTTTCCTCTATTATGTCTCTGTCCTTGAGCCAATTTACCATCGACTGAATCCTTTGGAACAGTGAGTCACAGCAAACCTTTTCTTCTTGCACTGTGTATGCCTAATATTTTGTCCCAGCAACAAAAAGCTGACTAATACAAGCATATAGCTCAAAACTAAGTGAGAAGAATGGAGGCGTGGTGCTTTGGGAACAGTTAACTGAAACCAAATGGAAGAAATTTCCAGGGATCCTCAGCGATGGGAGCTTGAAGCCCGTAAAATTCTTCCAGCCAGGGCAACTCTGGTAAAGCACAATATCTGCCCTCACGTGTGTTTTGCCAAGACTGCTTCACAAAGAGTAAAATAGATTGGCATGTATTACCCAGGAAAGCAAGAGAGACGGTTCAAATGTCAGTGACAGGTTAAAACCTTATAATCCACGCTTGAACAGACAAGGGTTGGCATATTCAATCCTGCTCTTTGCTCCAAATCTGACCATCCTCAAAAACATCTACCTAGAGAATGGGCGGAAATGTCAACCACATCCTTGCCATGATCTGGCTGGATGAGCAGAAAAACAGCTGGTGATGTCTTCTCAAACCCTGCTCAATCCAGGTCTCAGCTTGGGGGTGGGGGTTGCCTGAAGGAAGGCATTAATACCCACATGGTGGCCATCCAGGGAACTCACACTCGGCTTTCAGTGAACTGTCTGGTGAATCAGAGCTCAGTTTACCATTCAGACGTCACGACTCCTGGGCTTTGGAATTTTACTGACTATTACCTCTTGTACTGGGCACTGAAATGCTTCTTTTTAAAGTTTGCAGATCTTCTATTTTCAAGCCAGTCCCACTAACCTGTTTACTGCAGTGATTTAAGTCTCTTTTACAAAATATGCTTATAAAATCAACAAAGTCAGCTTAAGGAAACACTAAGCAAATTATTGTCAAGATAGTTTAAGTTTATGAAAAATAAGGAGGAAAAGAAAGAGAAGAAAGAGAAAGAGGAAAAAGATGGATAAGAAGAAGAAGAGGAGGAGAAAAGGGCAAAGATGGTGAAATCTGGGACAGAAAAACGACTCAATCTGGAGAAACACTTATAGAAACAGACATTTCCCACTCTACACTGTCCACTGGACACCCACACTGACCTGCCTCTTCAGGACTTGCCTGACCGTTTGAGAAAGGTGAAGCCAAAGGAGGGCCTTGATCGAATGGATACCTATTCTATCAACACATCGTCCCCACCTTACATCCTTGCTCTGCCAAGGCCAGTCTGTAGACCCCAGTGAAAAGTTGGACCCTTAATTAAATTTCCCTGGGGCTCCCTCACTGTGCAACAAAATTTGTGGCCAGGCTCAGCTCCACGGAATCTCATTCATCAGAAATCACTTTAAGACTGGACGGGCCTCTGCCTGAGCTGCATGTGGGCAGATCAGGTATCTGGTGGCTGCTGATGTGGGGGAGAATGGCCACAGAGAGACATGTGGTGACTAAAGGTCTCGGCAAAGAACCAGGGCTTTCCAGTATCCTTGGCTTCCTGGGTAATGCAATCTGAAAATCAATTCTCATTAGACACAAGTGATCCTAATACCTCTGACAGGTTACATCTTAAGTGATAATTAAAAGCATATTTCCTGATGCTTAGCTGCTATGAAATGCATCCCTATTTGTGCCGCCAAAGAGGTCTCACACCAAGGCCCAGCGGACCACGATTAGCTGCTCTGAGAAGACTCACAGTTCCGGGGTTGTCATTCATTATTTTAATCTCATTTGCTTTACTCAAGTGAAATAGAGCCTGGCATGGCACTTTCCCTTTCCACCTCAGCAGCAGTCCTTTAAAATCATTAGCACTGTCATGAGCTAAGGAACGGAGACTTCATTTATACTAACACGGTCTTGAGTTCTATCCATGGATGGAGTTTAGTAATTAGCAACTGCCTCTCCCACTGAGATTTATAAACTTCCTTCAGTTAGAGACCTGGCAGCTGTGATCTAAAATCTTTCACTGCCTGTCACAGTGTAAAGAATCTCAGTGACTGGGGCCATGAAGTGACAATTGGACTGTAAGGGCCTCTGAGACATGGAACTTTAGAAAAGTAAGAACTTCTACAGTAGGCAGTAACAATTACTGATTTGGCACTTGAAGAATTGAGATGTCAAATTCTGTCTCAAAAATTTTCTATTGGGAATGGAAATTTCATCTGTCTTCTCTACCAGATTTATTGCTCATTAAAATACATCAAGCCACAGAAATAAGCAACAAGACCCAAAGAACAAAATCTTCCCGTTATGGATTTACCCTTCTAGGGCTGTTGCACTAAAGCAACATAAATTTGGTGGTTTACTGCATAGTTCTGAAGTCAGGGTGTCTGCAGGATGGCTCCTTCTGAAGCCTCTCAGATCTTTCCATGCTCATCCTGTTCTGGTCCCTTGCACACCTTAGATCCTGGTGACATCATCCCAGTGTCTGACCCTGTCTTCCTTCTTTTTGTTGGGATCACATCAGAGCAACAAACTATGCAGAATCAAAGCACCAGCCCAATCTACTAACAAAGAAAATATTAATCACAGACTTATAAAATCATCTCACACATTATATGAATAAAGTTGAGTATTGTACAGGAAAATATCATCTATATCGTCATTACAATCCTGTAGGTTAAAGAATTCCAAAGTGGCACTGTTGCCTGATTGTTGATACTTTGTTGATATACATCCACTATACAAAGACTAAGGTATTTAATTTATGCTATTAAAATAAATATTTGTTTCATACTTATGCAAGCACAAAACCTTTTGAGGGGTACAGACACAGGCAAAAATGATGCCTGTCCTCAAGGAACTTACTGATTCACAGAAGTGATAAAAAAGGCAAATGTGTAACCATGCCATACTTTATTAGATGGGAGTGTTTGACGAAAACAATTCAGACACCTTCTCCATTTTAGAAATCAAATAGACCATGGAGCCAACCAGGACTAAAGGAAGACTGGTGAGATGGGGTGCTCTTAGGGAAGAAGTCACCGGTAGGCACTTGGGAAGGGGAAAACCTGGCCATGTCCGATAATGTCTTGGTAGAAGCCCCACCTCTGCTGCAGGTGGACCCACAGTCAGCCTGGGACAATGTGCTTTTTCTGGTTCTCACTAGAGCACAGCAGTGAATTTGTTTTCTCGATATTTGGTCCGCCCATACAGCTTCGGATTATGCAGGAGCTTGTGTGCGGATGATATGCCACTCCCACCACTCTGCTCATACACAAACCTGAGACTGTGGGCAGCCTGGCACTGCCCAGAAACAAAAGATCTTCTCAGCGCAAGTTTAAATGAAGTTACCAAATTCTTTTGTGCTTTTTTTCTACAAAGGGAGAGTTGGGAAATTTTCAAATCACTTTCTAAAATCTTGAACCATGAGTTATTCCTTGCCCGTCCACTTGTCATGAGCTCAGTACCCTCTCTGGTCCATGCCACCCTTTGCAGCTGCTCAAATTGTTCACATGCAAGAATCTTACAGCCCAAGCACTCACAAACTCACAAAAGCACAATAGAAGGAAGGGACATAGACAGCACGCAGTACTTCCCCTTTTATGTTATGCGCCTCTCTGTGTACGTGCCTAGCATTAGCCACAGTTAAAGTTCATGCAGAAAACCCAGAATCTCAATCCCAGAGGTCCCTGGTCACTCTTTAGCCAGACTAGCATCAGGCAGGACAAAGCATACAAGTTGGCTGTGAGCCTGTGTTATGGAAACACTGCTCGCTGCCATAGCAACGCACTGAGAACCTGTGCCTCTGCAGCTGGCAGGACGCATGTGCCCAGGACAGGACTGCGAAGAACCAGTCACAAGCAGAATCCACCATACATTATCAAAGAGCAGTCTTCTGTGTCCTTGGGAGGGTGAGAGATCACAGATCTCAAGGGCCATACCTGTGGCTAGGGTCCTGGGAAACAAAGGAAAGAACTGTGGCTTGTTCCAGTTCTGTCTTCCCATAAACAAAGTATGTAGTCTTGTTTCTTAGTTGAGAGTATTATATACCAAACCTTCATCTTGTTCTTTGGGCATGATGTCACCGAGCCCACACACCCACACACCTGGTATATGTGTGGTGTTGCGTGATGTGCTGTAGGGTTTTCTTTAAGAGATTGACTGTCTCTG
The DNA here is from genome assembly GCF_034190915.1 of Cavia porcellus. Classification (NCBI taxonomy): domain Eukaryota; kingdom Metazoa; phylum Chordata; class Mammalia; order Rodentia; family Caviidae; genus Cavia; species Cavia porcellus. The sequence continues at coordinate 46,154,394 of NW_026947496.1, forward strand.
CCCTCAAGAATAAATGTATGGAAGGAGTGAAATGGTGCCCATAGCACTCTGGAATAAAATTTTTTCACATTCAAATTAATCACAACTGTTATTTGTGAGCTCTGTTTACACACACACACACACACGTGTGTGTGTGTGTGTGTGTGTATTTAAATAGAATAGTAATCACATAAATGTAAAGTTTTATGTAAAACTCCTGGTATGTTAAGGAATTCCAAAACAGCACTGTTGTATAGTGGTCGATACTTTATATATGTACACTATTATACACCATGAGGTATTTATGTTATGGAAATAGATATTTGCCTTGTGTTTGTTATGTAAACACGAAGCCTGTTAGAGGAATAAGCACTGTCAAGAGTATCTGTCCTCAAGGAATTTAGTGCTCCACACAGGGGAAAGAAAGGCAAGTATGTAATATGTCGCACACTATTAGGTGGCAGGTATTATAGAAACAGGTCATATGTACATATCTGCTCCCTGGGAAAGGATACCTGACGGTCAGACTATGACGGTACAGACTTGCTTCTCTTCTAAACCCAACACACTTCAGGCTGCATCCCAGGCTGCAAATCAGAGGAAGCTTTATGTAAATGCAAAGAAACTATAATATCAAACAAGTAAGACATAATTTGAAAGAGAAAAGTTGACCCGAAAGCAGCACAACACATTTTAAACCTAAAAAAACCTCTGAAGTTTGGATTGCCACCGTCTTGGATAGTGATAGGAATGTCCCACTCCTCTACAGTTCAGGTAAGGTTTAAATCCATCTCAGGTATTCAGTCTTTTTCCTGTGGTCTCCAGGGAGCACAGCTGCAGAGCTCATGTCAGGCCTGCCTGGTGCTTCTGGACGGGCCACATTCTTCAATTCCTTAGGGTAGGAGAGGGAGTCTACTACTGCCTCTGCCAATCTGAAGTCAGCTGGGAACAGAGTTCTTGAAGAAATGGGAGAAAAATAGATTGTGTCCACACTGGGCTGCCCTAATTAAGAAAAAGGCAAAACCTTCAATCCATAGAGAAAACAGAGCCTCAGTAGGTCAAAGGAAATTGCCTACAACTCATTAGGTGGAACTGGAGTACTTTGTGGGGAGGATTTTTAAATTCCCTCCAACAAATAAGTACGAGCACTAAGTTCACCTTTATTCACTTTCTAACTCTAACTGTATTAGCTGGAGCTGATAGTGACTTCACTCCCACTTACTCCCAGTTTTTGGAGCAACTTGAAATACTCTTTCCTTTCTCCTTCCTCCATCTACTCTTCTCCCACACATGGGGGAAAATAAGGGGCACCTAATCTGATTCCATCCTTTCTGACCCTTCCCAGCTTCTCCTCACCCGCAGAGCGCCATGCCACACTGTTTTATGCTCAGCTCTAAGCAGCTATGAAATGATTCAATTATTCCCATCTCCAGAGATACAAAGCCCTGACTGCATAAATATCAGAAAAACAAGAAGACAAATCTGACATTTATTTTCCTGTCACTGAAGGGCAACTGAACACTCAAGTGAGATGTCACACTTTTATAATAGGCCATGGGACTGCAATTCCCTTTCATGTTGATATGTAACTCAGGGAAACCAGCTGTGCAGTGATGTAATGAATGTATAATCTAATCAAGAACCATGGGTTGAATGCCCACTCTGTGCAAGGCATTGTGAGAGAAACCAAGGGCTTATTATTTAATTCAGAGGCAAACATGCACACAAGAAAATTCACTTGCAAGGGAAGGAAGAATATATGGGGCCCTGCCAGTGACATCAAGAGCAAAAGTTCAGAGAAGGGAAGGAATATTATGACTAGTACAGCCAGGGACAGTATGAAAGTGGTGTTGTTGAGCCCTGGTAGAGACAGAGGATCAGAAGCCAGGAGGAGAGACAGAAAGGCTCGTCTACTGTGAGCGGACAGTCCTCTCTGGGACAGAGAGAAGGCTGGAATTAAAGAATGGTGGGGCATTATATCATGGTGACAAAGGTCATCGGGTCTTCAGGGTACCCATCTTCCCTTGAAGAATCATCCTGCTTCCATATGGCTTTCTGGATCGCACTTATGCCATAGGATCTAAGGCAGGTTTTATTTTCCAAAGGCAAACATTTCTGGTCCCACAGCTTTTTCCAGAATCTTGTTTCTGCTCCTACCAAGGGATGTAATCTACTCTGAATTTGAAGGAACCTTTGTGACAATCTCAATAAATAGATTGCAGTGGAAATAATGCTCATGACTTTTGAGGCCAGGTCACAGTGATATGATTTCTACTCCTCCTTGAGGATCTTGCCATGGGAATCTAGTTGCCCTGTTGGGAGGAAGCCCAATACGGATGTTATGGTGACAAGTCCCGCTAGCCGGCAGCATCATTTTCAAATAAGGCCAGCCCCCGTTGACCGTGAGTGGAGGAGAGAAGGGCTGCCCATGCTAAGTCCTTTCCAAACTGGATTTTAAAGAGCAAAATAAATGTGTTTTTTGTTTCTAAATTTTGAGGTGATTTATTACAGAACACTTGATGGATGAAATAGCTTTCATGTCAACCCTAGCAGGAAATCAGAGTATCTAAACATTCAGCAAAGTTCATAAGCACTTGCCTGGCAAGTGCAAGGTCATGAGTTCAACCCCCAGTACTCTCCCCTCAAAAATCAGCGAAGTTAAAGTGACATCACTGTCAAATACATATTACCTTTAATTTCAGTGGCACTGAGAAACTCGTTTTCAAATTTCAAAGTGTAAACTTCCACTTAGCACTGCATTGGGTAGAGTGGTCTGTATTCCTTAATCTGAATTTCTCTTCCTCTTCCTCTGGCTCCCAGATACACATGATGAGGTTAGAGCTTCATCCACTTACTGTGATGATCTCTCAAGTCAGGCAGTTTCTATCTCTTGAGAGTAAGAAGCATCCATGTTCATTTAAAACCAAACAATCCTTCCAATGGCATGCTCCTGTATGTTATTCTATTGTTCTGATGGGCTGGTAGCATGACTAGTTGGAAATATTCATTATGTTTTGTCATTTAAGTAAAATAATTATTGAAAAGGCAGCAAAATCAAAACTACGGACATTAGCATGGGTTGTGGAACTACTCCTGATTGTTAAGTCTGTGTGGGAATCTGAAAATTAAATTATATTCAGTCTTGTGTTTGCCTGCTTTGCATTACTGTGACAAGAAACCTGAGATAAACAATTTAAAAGGAGACAAGATGTATGTTAGCTCACACTATCAGAGGTAACAGTCCATGCTGGCTGACTTTGGAGTTTGTAGCAACATAGACCATCATGACTGGGAGCTTGTGATAGAGAAAGCCGCTCACCTCATGGTGGCTGGAAAATAGGGAGAGACAAAACAGGGACCAAGGTCGCAATATATCTTGCAAAGTCATGCACTCAGTAAGCTACTTATCCCTCCCATGCCCTGTCTCCTAAAGTTTCCACCATCTTCTAGTAGCCCCACCTGCTAGAGAGGAAGCCTTCAGCGTATGAACTTTTGGGAGACATTTGGCAACCAAACCATAACAAGTCCTCACCTAAAATAATGGCCAGAATCCACTTCTGTCTGAAGTTCCCAGTTCCCAGCTTGCAATTCTCTGCAAGTTTGGATGAGTTTCTAGTACTGCCTAGAGAATTTTTGTTTGTTTTGATCATTTCACCCTCTTGACTTTAAGAAGAGCAGCTCAACAGAGAGCTAAGGAAGTTTGAGTTCACCCTTTTGAAACAGAATTTTAAGACGTAAGTGTAGTGGCACGGTGGTTAAGAACTCTGGATTGGTGTGGCTCTGGTCTGTAAGGGCTGCCATGGAGCATCTTTAAAACGAGCACAGGACAGCAGATTCCACTGGATTGCTGTGAAGTTAAAAAGAGACAGTGCACAGGATAAGCTCAAGGCCTGGCTACAGCAGAAGTGCAGTGATGTTAGTGATGATGCTTCAGTTCAGACAGAAACTGCTGGCATTATTCTAGACATTCTGTAATTTTCCAGAAGGTTACTTCAGTGTCTAGTGAGACCAGTGTGACAAAAGGTAAGTGGCCATCAGCCAAGGGTTCAGTCACAACTCAGCCAATTCCCAGTCAGCTGACATTTGAAAATTCTGAAAGGTCTCACTAGGGTAAATACACTAGAAGTACTCCCTTGGTAGGGAGTAAAATAATAATAACAATAACAATAATAATAAATAGAGTCACATTTCCCTTTTGATGCAAAGCATATTATAAATAAGAGCAAAAAGGAAACTATTTTTCAAATATTCAGAAATTGCAGTAGTGTGTACTACTTCGTTTTCTTTAAAACTTTAAAACAATGATTTTCATCATCTTTTGCGCATCCAGCAGACCAGGAAGCCTGGGAACTCCTTCCTTTGCTTTAGATCTGCTGAATCCAAGCATGGGACTCAGACATGGCCTTTTCTAAGCTCCAGAGGTGATGCACATTGTAGACATCAGCTTCTCTTTTAGGATCTCTAAAAGCTTTGACAGAGGCATCAAGACATGACATAAGGTCTATACCTATCAGCAGTGGGAAAGGCAAGGCTTTAAGAGATGGACCTTGCTTCTTGGGGTGAAAAATCATTTATCAGAAAAGAGGGTAGAGACAAGAAAAGGGGTGAGGAATAAACCTTAACATTTAGCATATTCTATACCAAAACAGCTTAAATGAGCGTGCTAAAAGAGAGTTTTTAAAGGGTAAGCTCTTGCAAATCATCTTGAATTTTATTACAAACTCATAAATTTTAAGTTATCTGGTCTGTTTATAAATAAAGAATAACTAAAAAACTATTTTGAGAAAGACAGTGTTAAACTTTCTAGCCATTCCAAGGACACTTGTTGCCCTCTTGTGGGACTTTGAGAAATTTTAGACAAAAGTTTATATCTCAAGCATATTCCTCAAATATGTTTGATGTGAGATAATTAATATTAAGCTTTGGAAAATTTTACAACTCTTTCAGCTACCTCAAAATGGAAGTTACAGAACAAGATTAAGAATTACCAAAGGATTGATGTTTTAAATACATAAATGGATGTATTCTGGAAGAAAATCCTGTGAATATGAGTTATAGAATGCAGGAAATCAAACAAGAATTGAGTAAAAGAAAACACATTTGGTGTTTCTAATACTAACCATGTAGTACTAACTGAGCTTCTATTTATCTTTATTGTGGCAGGACTGAAAACTCCAAGGACTGTCATGGAGGCAGAACGTAGCAGATATGAAACTATCTCCAATACAGAACAACATACAGATGTGAGTAATTATGACATTTCACTTTTGCATAAAGAGCTCAAAGCTATTCAATGGCTAGATAGAATCTCTAAAATTTGGTTTTTTAAATTCTTATGGGAGGATTCAAAGTCCTCTCTCCGAGATGGCATTTGGTTGAAATTTTGAGAGACTTAAAGTCTTGGGAATTGGTCACTTTACATTACATTACATTTGGAGGATGTACATATGTGAGGAGACTTCTGTATTATTTAAGAGGGAATACAAGAGCATAGAATCATCAATTTTAGGAAACCTCTGTGAATAGCCATGAACGTGACCAGAAGAATCTTCTCAACATATTTTTTTCTTGGTAGCCTGTGACCTTGCTTTTGTTTTCAAGACTCTAAGCAGTCATACTTGTGGTGAAGATATCTCCCCCCAAATTTGGAGAGAACTTTCATTTAATGGTTCACCTTCCACTGAAACCACATAATAATGAGAGGGACCAAAAACTATGAGTGAAACTTTATCTTTTGTCTCTGAGAAGATTCACAAGTAAACTCTCCTAGAGGAGTTACTCTAATTTCACAAGACTGTTTTCACAGTCGTCTTGCTGATTCTGCAGCCTGGCGTATACAATCTCTACAGCAGACTGGCTCCAGGATGATGTGACTTCCTGAGTAGTGTGTGTTTGAGAGGAGCGGATGGAGACATTTGCTAGACTCTTCAAAACATGGATATGCTCATCACACCAGTATAGGATCTCAATAGAACAAGATATTGATTTCTATCAGAAAATATGTGGCTTGCAGTTGACCTCTGAACTCAAACTACACTATCAATTCTCTTGTGTCTCTAGTCTGCTTACCATCTCTTTGCATTTGGACTAGCCAAGCCTCCATAACAGTGTGGGTCAATAATATCAGTACTTGATGTGGTTTATATGCCACTAGGCAGAAGTAACTGCTTGCAACTTGACTTCTGAACTGACTTGTAGAAGTGGGAGACAAAGTGTGAGGCATTGATTGGCTGATGTAGACATGAGAGAAAAACAAACATCAGAAGATGCTTCTACAAGGGCACATCACTTTGTGATGATGACAAAACTGAAACTCTTTGGTGGCCCGTTTCTGTGCAGCTTTGGGAGAAGCTCCTGGAAACTTAGCCAAGTTTCTTCAATTTTCTTAGTCCCATCAATGATTCTGGAAGTCAGTTAACATCTATAATAAATCATTCTCTGTTTAAACTAACACAGCAGATGCTACTTTTTGCAAGCGCACTAACCCAGCACATTCGTTGTTTGCGCTCCTAAAGCCCCTATTCTGAGCTGAACACAGGAGTACGGCTGATCAGACAAAGGATCTTGCATAAAGTGCCACTGTGTGAGACATCCAGTTAAAGCTCCAAGCAAACAGAAACTCCATACCACGTCCCTTTTTTGTATTACATGGCGAAAGCCACCAAATCTGGATTTCCTTTGTTATTTACGATGCTCTATGCACACAAGAGTAAGAAATGATCCCAATATCCCACTATTCAGAACACTAACATTATCTCAGGCTATCTGAATGACCTTTTCACAGTGACATGCAAGACAAAACTCACTGGGTAGCTAAACAAAGGGCAAAGGGAATAAGAGATGCTAAGCAAACCCTCAGGTTTTGCCCATGAAGAAAGACCCATAAATGTATCTTCATGCTGGGAAACATGGCTTTCTATGTCTGGCTCCCATCTCTACAACCTTAAAAAAATTTTCAAGGCTTGACATTGGCAGCCAGTTCTGTAATGTTAATCCATGTTATTTAAATGAATCAGTTTCTCTCCATCATTCTTTGATGAAGAACAAGGGCACTGCCATTTTCAGACCATGAAGACATGAATGTGGCCATTGGAGAAAGAAAAGTCTGCAAAGGAAAAAGAACCTTAGGAGCTCGCAATGTTGTTTTTGCTGCGATTTTACTCATGTAAAACATGTTACTCATTTTTCCATGTTTCCAAAGCTGCTTCCTAGAGAAAGATAACGACTCCATATCATCTATTCAGATGCCACTGAAGGAAAGTTCCGTCCCAGGGCTATTGGTCTGTCCTGAAAACTGTATTACAAAGACCAGCACAGCAATATCTGACTGCTAGGACTGGTGCTGAAGGGCAGTTACATAATCCAGGGCACTGTGACTACATATCAAGGCACATACATTTTTATATTATCACATGTCATGAGTCCTTGGGGTTGCAGCGTCCAGCAAGATGTCCTTTGTGTGCTCATTTCACTAAAGCAGAGATTTCAAGTCAAAGTCTGAGCACATTAGCACTTCAGTGCAATTCTGGGTCTGCCATCATTTGACTTCTACTCTCCTTTCTTCCCTTATCTTGCCCCAAATTCTGCCCTGGTCTGTCTCTGAGTCGGTCTGATCCTCACTTGGGGAAGCAGGGAACGCTTCCTTCCCCCTTGTGCTGACTTAGTGCCCCTTCTGATCTTAGATCCCAGGCCCAGTCCTCATTCCTGTTCCCTCTCACTGTCACATGACTCATGTGTATCTCTTTTTACTGCATTTGTCATAGATGCCGATGGGCATTTGGTCAGAATGATTCTCTGATCATACTGTCTTTCTCCCTCACTCACACCTAAACCCCATATGCAGGAAATGAGTGGATTTATTCCTTGTTTTATCTGTGTGACCAGCAGAGTGGTGGCATATCGTAGGTACTAAGTAGATATTTATTGAATGAATAAATTGGTGAATGGACATTAAAAGGGAAAGTACTGAGGAATTAGTTGTACTTAGGAATTAACAAAAATGATGGGGCCCTGCACCAGAGAGATTGTAAGGATGGGAGCCAGACATAGGAAGCCATGTTTCCCAGAGTGAAGATTTATTTATGGATCTCTTTTCATGGGCAAAACCTATACTTCTCACAAATTCAGAAGCAGAAGGAAGAGACTATTTTTTATGTCTTTCAAACTGAGTACAGTATCTGGTAATAGTGTAGGTGCCAACCTGTATTTGTTGAATCAAAGGCTATCGTGTCCTCTTGTCTCCACTGTGATAAAGATCAGACTTCCAATCACTTTAAAAGAAACTGACCAATCCATTACTCCAGGGCAAAGGCAAAATGCAACGTAGCATAGCCAGTGAAAATGGATTGATTGAGCTCTTTACCCCAAAACGTGTTTGTTTACTATTAATGTTTTTAGTCAATTAAGAGATGAAGAAAAGGATGAGTTTACCATCATGACATCAGATTGTCCTGCTTAAAATGTCCCGTAGTGCCAAAGAAGGGTGGATATCAGTTATAGAGTTGGTACTGCTAACTAGGGACTTGAGCCAGTCATCCACCACATATTAATGAATAAAAATTTAAGTATATTATAACACAGAAATATGTAGAAACTGTAATTAATTTTGGCTAAAATGGCCACAGCATGTTTTAAAGACTGCTTCACAAGATGTGATTAGGTAGATGTTACTGAAGCTTCAAGTTATCATAGAAGCTGGAAATAGTTCTTGCAATGTTTTAATTTTATATCCCTTGTCTACACTGCATGTTCTATGTCATACAGCTGTAAATACATTCAGTTCTGTGACATCAACAAGGGCAGGCATTTAGAAATATAAAAGTCTCTGCTTGTGATGATTTTTGACTATTCCAATGACTTCACTGGGGAAATTAAGTGACAGATTTTACATTTTATTTATATATTAACTTTTATCATAAGTAGTAATGCAATTTTGCTTTTGCAAAATGAAGAAACTGAGGTAAAGAACTTAATAAATACCTTCAATCTAATAACAGTTCAGGGGATAAACCAGAAATCTGGGCAACATTCATCTATCCAAACCAGTGAGATTTAAAAACTAATCAGAAGTTAAAGAAAATGAGCAAGTATTTCTGAAATATTTTTATGTTTTTTGTAAATTCTAGGCTTATCTCATTTGATTTTCATATATGGTGTGTAATAACAATCAGAGTATTTTATTTTCTATGAAAGGCTATTTTAAGCTAAGAAATATTATTAATCTCTTCCCCTAAGGTGTCATGTTTGGAACACTTGAAATTAATAAGCAATGGAACACGTTATCACTGGGAAGTTCTGGAACTTGTGAAATCTTTCCATTTTCTTCAGCTCCACATATTGCAAATAGCCAAATTTAACTGTATTCTTCCCAGACATCTTTCTTCCTTTGGTTCCTCAGTATGTTTTACTAGAAGAGAAGGAAAAAGAAAATTCAGGATTCTGCAGCTATGTTTTTGATTTATTGAATGGAAAAAGCCATAGATCAGGATGTGGAAAAGAAAGATTCAAACCTATGCTGTGTACCTTTTGTAGTCTTTTTTCTTGTTAATCATAAGACCAAAACCTTTGAAGCAAGCTCCCTTTCCTCCCCCAGAGGTTTTCCAGGCCCCCTGGCTTTTGAGGCTCTCCCTGTGGCCTGATCAGTTTCAGTAAAAATATTTGAAGCATGTGGCATTGTAATCAAGTGAGCCCGTTGTATCTGAACCAATCCATAAAACAACAAATCTGTTGTTGGAGGGATCCTTTTCAAACAGCAGAAGAGCTGGGCAGACCAGCTCTCAATTAATCATTACTTTTAAAGTGGCTCATTCATGGCAAATAGACCTCAGGGATGTGTAAATCACAGGCAGCATTCAAGAAGGCTAGTAAAACTTACCAAGAGCACTTTGTGATGTGACTTGAGGTCACATCACAAACCTCTGAACAAAAAGAGCCCAAACCCTATCAGTTATATGCTCTTGTCAAAGCAGCCTATCTTCCTCCACTGTCAGCTTCCCAGTAGGGCACTCTTGGGATGACAGTACCCCGATGGGCCCTTCAAGTCATGATGATACTGGGCTTGCGTCTCAGGGTTTCCTTGAAAGGGAGACTCACAGCAGCCTAAGAAAGTTTCTTAGGACAGATTCTGCCACTTAAAAGCAGGGTAGATACTGTATTTATTGTTGCACCTAAATCCTCACTGCTTTGTTGCAACAGTTAGCCGAGAAAAATCTACTTGCGCTCACATAACATTTTCCTTCTCCCACAGACAGCACTGACAATAGCTAAGCATGCTCCTTCCACATCCCTGCAGCACTGGGCTGGGATAGCGCCAACCAGATGGAAACCAAGAAGCTCATTTCATTAAAAAATATGCAATGGTTCATCTTCTAATGGGATTTGCTTATGAACCTTACTCATAAATTATGTTTGCCTTTCTTTGCATTGATTTAATATTTATCAAAAATGAGTTGGTGTACAAAGTCAAGCCATTGTCTACTGGTCTTTAATCTATTATCTATCAATCTGTTGCCTATATTATCATCTGTCATCTAAGCATCTATGCATCTATGTATCATTTATCTATCTATCTATCTATCTATCTATCTCTCTATCTATGTATTCATCTACCTATCCATCATCTATTTTGTTAAATGAAATGAGCAAAATTGTTCCTTCCAGTGACTTCTATCAGACTGGAAAGCTGCACCTCATATTTCAGAGACTGCATGCACTCACTCATTCTTACGTATTCACATCCTTTCCTTTACTTCTCCTTGAAAATCTAAGATCAGTTTGGGAAAGCAGTGTGAGCGAGTGCTGTTTGAAACTTGGGGTCAGTTCTGCTTGGTGAATGACATGTGTCACAGAGATGCCTTCAACAGATGGCAGCAGGCAAAACTCAGGAGGGGGCCAGTGTGTGAGACAGACTTCTTGTGGCGGAGCCCACAAGAGCATGGACCCCCATGGCATGTATCTGAGTTCCTCTGCCAACCTGCCCAAGTCCCTATCCTGAGGATTTAAATCTGACTGCACCCATAATATTGATGCTAATTCAAGTGGATGTGCATAAGGGTGGCCTGGGGAGGGTCATCACTTGCCTCTTATCAGCCTGGTGACAGAGCAAGAGGGTGCTCCCCATTTCCTGGCTTCAGGGAGCTCCTTTGCCCTACTTTTAAGTTAAGTATGGTCAGGCCAGGGGATTTATCTCAGGGGAATAAGTGCCTGCCTGGCAGGCACAAAGTCATGAGTTGATCCCTGTTACCAATAAATAAATAAAAAAAAAATAAAAGATTATTTAAAAAGTTAAGGGTTATCATGAGCACAAAATGAGCTCTGCTCTCTATGAGTCTGAGATGAGCATCTAGCTCTGTGCCAATGTGTACACCAACATGTATAGCACTTTTTAAATCTTAGGGAGAATTTGAAAGGTACAAAGGGATTACAAAAAGGGGAAGTGATCAGCTGTTTTAGCCAGAGGTCATGAAATGGAAAGTAAGAACTTGATGTAAAGGAAGAAGACAAAGGCAGAGTTGAGGGACAGGATGGAAAGGGCACAGCTGGAGGAAGCAAAGAGCAGGTCCAGGCTTCCCCTTCATGACCAAGAATGCCTGATGCAAACCTCTGAAATGCATGCCTCATGGACCAGCTCTGGCCCTCGGAGCGCAGACCCTGGAGAGATCTTGAAACATGACCACTGTTCACCAGCAGTGACATCAAATGTTTTCAAGAGTGGCTTTGATGACTTCCAGATGATGGACGGAGGCTCTCCCAGGCCTACGGAAGCAGTATGTCTCTCAGCTCTGATCGCAAGGACTGGAAGAGTTGCCCACAGCACACCCAAAGGCTCTTTCGTGGAAGGGGATCATGGAAACTAAAAAATCTGATCTAAGCTGTATTTGGAGGCAACCATAAAATAAACAAAAAATATGCAACATTTACCAAGGAAACAAACCTTTCCTTGATAATTTCTATGACTCACCTCAAGAAAATCATGCCCATGTTGTGCCAGCCGCTCACATCTATGGTTCAGTCTTGCAACCTAAAATCTGGGACCTTCACAAACCTGTTCTCTTCAAGGCACTTTAAATTTTTTTAAAATTTGATGTTATTTCTAAGGAAATCTTGCCCTCTAGCTTTCAAGTCTCAAAATTCAGTTTAACCTCATGGACAGACACACGGTGTCAGATACATGGATGGATATCACCATCTAGTGGACAACTGTCATAGGGCACACTAATTTTAAAAGGAAGAAAGGCTGAGGAATTTTTTTACCTATCATAGGATAACACTAACGGACACATTTTTTTTTTATCTGTCGATCTCTCATTGCACTTAAATTTATTAAGAAAATAGATTTACCATTTAAGTAAATCTATTTTCTATTGCACTGTGGACACTGATAACCTCACTCCATAAATAAGAAGACCTCATAGTATGGTCCATTGTCACTCAATAAGATAACGTGACCTATCTCTAACAGATTATAGAAACCCATTCATTTGTTATAAAATTACAAAGGAGAAAATCTTATCTTTCCAGTAATCACCACTGGGCATGCAGCAGAACAGACATAATAGAACGTGTGTGCACACTTCTGACGCATTCCAAAAGGAGTTAACTCATTACATGGTCTGCAGGACCACCAAAAAGCAGATGACCAGTTATGACCAGTGCCGGTTATGACTGGCCTTTCTCTTAAGTGGATGCGAAAGTGAGTGGGTTAGCCTTGGAAAGACACCACCCTGCCCAGTTTTTAAAAAAAATTTTAGGGCTGGGGATTTAGCTTAGTAGTGTAACCACCTGCCTGACAAGTAGCAGGTTGTGAGTTTGATCCCGGTACAAAAAAAAAATTAAAATGTCATTTTATCAGTATATATTTATGTTCCCTGTGGGAAATTGATCCATGTATGTGATACATCTTAACTCTCTTTCTTATCCCCTTTCCTTCTCCTCCTTCCCAACTACTGATCCCATTCCCCTTTGAGGAAGACCTAGCTCCCTACTTCCTATTATCTGTCTTTTATTGTGATACTTATTAATAATTTGTTTCTCATATAAGAGAAGCTTGTATATGATTGATTTCACTTAACATTATGATCTCAAGATGCTGTTGATCTGACTTACTTTCACTTAATCATCCACTACAGGGCATCAATTATTCTCTTTGCTGAGAAAAGAAACAGATTAGATTCTGTCCTCATCAGAAATATATTATTGGAGGTGGAAAGAAGCCAACAACTTTATAAACTAGATAGGGATCACCAAGGTTTGAACATTTGTCCTCTCTGAAACTCAAATTAAAATTGAATCATCACTGAACCAGTATGGAGAGGCAGGGCTGTTATGAAGCACTTGGGTCATGGGGGCCATGAGTGGGTCAGTGCGGTTATTTCCAGAGCAGATTGCTGTAAAGTAAGCCTGACCCTCCGGGCTTGGCTCCTTGTAAAACTTGCTCCCTCTCTGCCCTCTGCCATGGGGTGATGCAGCCCAAAGGCCTCAGCAGATATGGCTCCTCAATCTTGGACTTCACAACCTCCAGAACCATGGGATAAATGAATCTGTTCATTATAAATGGCCCAGCCCATAGCATTGTGACCGCAACAGAAAACGAGCTAAGCGAGGGATGGACAGAAGGATGAACTGAGCCTGTTGTGTGATTCAAAATCTGATAGTGATATCTACCAGGGGCAACTTAGTTTGTATCTTCTCACTTCATTTTTTTTTTTATCGGTACCTGGGATCGAACTCACGACTGCCTGCTTGCAAGGCAGGTGCTTATGACACTGAGCTAAATCCCTAGCCCCCATTCTTACTTCATTTTGAAGTTGAGTCATGTAAATATAGTATAAATTTTTAAAAAGAAGAATAATGCTGGCCCATGGCAGGGGTTCAGTGAATTTTGCTGAAAGTAAGAATGAATGAGTGAACAGAGGAATTAGGAGAAAAAAGGATCATTGTCTAGATGAGTGGAGGCTGCTGTGGTTGTGGTTGCTAGAAAAAGCCACTAAGAGGATGTGGGTCACTCGTTACTCTATAGTGTAAAGGGCATCTTGAGTGGAGGACCCTTTGAGTATGGAAGAAAGTCAAGGCCCAAGCTGTGGGTGGGCTGGCCCTCAGGTGGGGACCCCCAGAGGCAGCTGCTAAGTGGTGCTCTGTTGCAGGCACTGTACGCAGCACCATGGATAGACAGGGGACTGGGACAGAAGTGGCAGCTATCCTCAGGGACCCAGCACAAAAGGCAGGCAGGATGCTAGGGATGTCCTGTGAGAGTGCCCCTCAGCATGTCTTCCGGATTGGCTTTTTCTGGGTGACTGCTGGGCATAGGGCTATAAGACAGTGAAATCAAAAACCAAGTTGGTACTACGCCGACAATGTGTAAATTGTGAGTACAAAGCAGCGGTGCTGTGCCATTCTAGAGTGGGGCACATGGCTCTTGGGAATGGGACGCTCGCCTCTCACTTTTCTCCTCCATGGTAGAAAGCACCTTCCAGACAAGAAAGAAACACCCCAGAGCAACAATTGAGTGCTTTAAGTGCAGTGAGAAAACAGGTGTGACTTTTCTCTACTAGTGTGGAGAAAAGCAATTGCTTTTGATAGTTCACAAAAGGTCCTCTTGATTCTGTCTCTGAGCTGAGGAAGAGAGTCCAATGGTGATAGCTGAGTGAGCTTCCCAGATTGTGAGGCATAGAAATATAATTTCTTCATGTATATATAAGCTAATGGAACCCACAATATGACAACTTGGAAAGTATATGACAAGTGACTTGACCTTGTGTCTTCCAGAAATAGAAGAGATTAGTGTGTTCAGATTAACACTGAACTCCTCCTAAAGATGAATGCTTACAATTACTTCCAAAACCCTAGCAGTAATTGGGGCAAGATGGGGAAGCCCTCCTTGGGATCTTCCTTCTGAATTCAGTGATAGCGTTTGCTATGCCCTTGGCAGCATAGCAGAAATGCCATAGAGAAAGATGGCAGAGAGAGATGGTCCTTTGCACAAGATTGTGGCTTTCCTCATCATCCAGATAGGGTGCATTTCATTTACAAACACTGGCTTCTATCTCAAATTATTTCTTTGCTGAATCACAGCCCAGGAGATCTATCAAAGCCAGCAACAGTATGTCTAGAACTGACTTAGAGTTTTCAGTGTTCAGATGCTTCATTTGTGTTTTGAATCCTGTTTCTGAGCGCAGCAGCACGTGCACTTCCACCTTGGCGAGGCCTCTGCAGCTCCACACTTTAGTGAGGGTGGAGTTGCCAGCAGCAAAGCAGCTGGAACCTGAGCTCAGTCTCTGGGCCACTGGCCCACACTTACCACCATCCCACATGGTTTCTCAGAAAGGACCCCCGTTTGGTAACTGTCCTCACCTCTCACTGAACTCGCGCTCTATCAAGGCCGCCCTGTATGTACTTAGAGCTTGGCCCTTGGCCCTCTGCAGATGTGTCAATCACTGTTCTGAGTACTGAGAACTTATGAGCAAAAAATACTTAAAAAAAGAAAAGCCCCCACCTTCTGCTATTCTTCCCTCTTGCATGAAGTCAGAGCCTATAACTGTTCTGAGCATAGTTGCTGGTTAATAGTTGCCTCCCACATCAAAGTGGCAGCTCCCAAAGGCAAAAACTGTGATCCTCCTGACTCAGCCTCCCAGCATGCAAGAGTTTATAGGTATTACCAGATACAACTTTCAGCCAGTTAAAGGTACATCTGCTTTTATATAGCCAGCCATGCATATCTCAGTAAATACAGTTGAAGTAAAGGTCAGGTAAAGATAGAGGTCTCCTACCTAGTACTGTAATTTTCTTTTAACTTTTGAGACTTGTCCCAGAGATGTGCTAATGAGTTTTTAGTGTTGCTGTTTTAAGGAAAGAATTAAGTTCACAATAATTAAGTGGCTTACCCAAAACCACACAAGTGGTGACAAGCTTGCTAAATTGACCCAAAATCTTTTGACTAAACCTGGTGCTATGGCACTTCTTCCTACTACTTCTCACCTGAAAACTTTAGAAACAAAATAGTACAACCTTTTAAGCAGATTCACAGTCCAGGGACGAGAAAGTGCAGGTCGCGGAAGCCTCTCTCCTGGACTGAGCAGGGTAAGCTGTAGGACTTGAGTAGCCCTGAAAGTTATTAAGTCCTACTTGCCAGCTGAACTGAGGCAGGTCACCTCACACTGTTCTCCAGGGGTGAGTGACAAGTTGGGAATCTGGCTGGTGACATAGTAATCGAGTGTGATACGATGACAAATAAAGAGGCAAGAAGTTAATGATGTGTTGCCTTGTTAAGCAGAGCTGGCTACGCCTCATTAGATTTAAAAGAGTTATTGGAGACAGTAATTATCAGAGACAGTAAAACCGTTGTATGAAAAGATAAAAAAGCCAATATCAAAGAGAAGTAATAAACTGCTTAATAGGCACCTGCTGAGTTGCTTGGTCGAGGAGTCAGACTGGGGGTGGGGTGGTGCACTTTTGCTTTTCAAGTTGCGTAGGGCATCTTGTGGCATGCGTCATTGTGGACCATATTCTTTTTATAATTATTAATGTTAGTATTAGTATGAGTTAAAAAGAGAATGAGCTTCAGTGTGACAGTTGCATACATGCATATAACAAGCTTTGATTGTATCCACCCTCCCTACTGCTCTTTCTTACATCTCCCCTTCCCAGATATTCCACTTCTTTTCCATCATTTGTATTTCTTTTCTTAGATTCCATATATGGAGAAAACATATGATGCTTTTGGACCATTCCCTTTTCAATGGACTCCATATATACTGGGATCAAAGGCAAGGAATTCACACAAAAATAAATTATATTGAAGGCAAGTCCAATTATGTTTAAGTCATGTATTCACTCATAACCTCTACCTAGGCTGATGAGCTCTCTGTGCCAGGAAACAGACTGGTTAAAAGTATTAAAATTCTGTTTAAGAATTCTACTTAGTTCCTGGGAAATTAACCAATGAAGCATTTTTCATAAAGTCAAAATGCTATCAAATGTCTCTAGGGGGCGCTGCTCACAGTAGGTAGCTGATGGAACCAGGCTGTTGGTTTCGTTCCGTTACCTCTTCCCTGTCTCCTCTATTTGTTTCCCTGCACCACTGGACCTGCAGGAGTCTTTGGCCATCCTTGGTGCCCCAACAGCACAAGTTGGCTCTGGAAGCAGGTGCAGCCCAGGCTCCCATCCTGTAGCCGGACAAGCAGTACTGTCAGCCCGACTCAGGCAGCCCTACTACTGCAGCGGGAGCCACAGCCTGGGTTCACTTTTTAGTGTTTGCGCCCACCCCTCAGAGACTTCACCCTTTCCTGTGGCACTTCTCCATCCTGGGGACAGCTTCTACTCTGCCGGATGATCCAGCTTGGATGCTTTCCTGGGCTTGTGGAGGTGTGTTTCAGGAAGAATCCTGTCTCCAATGGCTTCAATGTCCCTACTTAGTCCTCTTCTAATTTTTCATAGAACTACATGTGGATGTGTTTTAAAACTGAGCTATGGTGATCCACATCCTATTTCCTAGGTGTCTCTTGGGTCAGGTCTCATCTTGTCAATGGGATTGAATGTCTATAGGACCAGGCCCTCCAGTGTGGTCTTACTCTGTCTTCTTCACCATCAGATTACCAACACATGTGTGGATGAAGCTCCATTGAAGTTTCCACCAATGCAGTTTATAAAGGATGAGCTTGATCATTTTCATGTGCATTCTTTTCTTAGATCTCAGTGTACACATGGAATCCACTTAAAAGTTTTGCCCAAAATGACTAATGCAGATATATTAACCAGTGCCCATTTTGGGAGTATTAGAAAAAGAAGGGACTCCCTGGATTTGATTATAGGCTACATTGTTCTATACAGGTCAGATTACCTCATTTTAACTCTTGGTATTTTCCCAATTTCTGTCAATATTTTCTCCAGAGGCAACATTTTATCCACTGAACTTCAGTCAAAATTCAAAACTAGTGAATGGAAAAGAGGGAAAGGAAGGAAGAAGGGTATAAATATCATGCGGAAGAGATAAGATTTACAGCAAAAAGCAGGCTTACAGCATTTTTGCTTGTTTGCAAGATAAAAAAGGAAGAAGAAACTGTAACAGTGTTCCCAAAAGACAAGCCATTCACAAAGGAGAATCTGGAAGCCCCTGAATCTTCACAGTTTTGTGTAAATTTCCTTAAAACCAAAAAATGTAGCATGTTACCTACACCAAATGGGTCACAGGAGATACTTAGTATCAAAGCACAACTTGAGACTGGTAGAAGTTCTAGTCTACAAAGACATTTCAGAAATTTTGGAGTTATTTAAGCCTATGCACATAGCAGCTCAGTTCGAATACTCTAGCTAAGACAGGCACACAAGCTTTAACGTTGCATGGTTTCTACTATATGAGAAACGCAAAGTATAAATAATTTTAAAAGCAAAATAAAAGCTAGGTAATAAGAAAGAAAGGGATAGATTTTTGCAACTGGGAAGGAAACCAAAGGTCAGAGAGAAGGGACAGAGAGTGGAGAAGAAGAACACATAAAAAGAAGATGTATTATGTACTTGTACCAACTCCCCATGATGAATGTAATCATTACGTATTATAAACATGTACTAAAAAATTTAAAATAAAAAATACTGTAGCTAAGACAGTAGGAAAAGAAGTGGTATATTCTCAAGCCAAGTGTGATGAATTAATACCCAGAGTAGTGGGTGATTCTTATTCTTTTGGGCACTATTCTTGTTAATTGTCTTCTTTACAAATAAGATCCCTTAAAATTTATGAGAAAAAATATGACATTTCTGCACAAGTAAAATGATTACAGGTATTGATGTACACAAAAGAAGTCTTTTAAACTTTAATCAGAGAATAAACTTTATATAATTCAGGAATGATAGTAAGCTCACTGGGGGAATCCATGAACCTCAGGTTAAGAAATGTTCATCTAGAAATATCCCAAAAGAAGGTAACAAAGGAATCTAAATTAAATTCTGTTAAAATTTACCAGTAGTTGAGCACAAATAAGAGGAGATAAGATTTTATTTAAAGCAAATTTAATTTAATTTATTTATCCTGGGCCTTGTATACTGAATTGCTGTGTGGATATAAATCATTTGATTTTTGAGGCAGAACGAACGAGTGGAGGAATGTCTGCCTCGTAAACAGGGAAAGGAGAATTGTTCCAGATTTAACGTGGTCTGCTTAATGTTTTGGAAATAACAGCTTGAAAAACTGAAAGCGCTCATGCTAAAGATGGATCACCGAAAAACGATTCTCTTACTCCCCCACTTTTCAGGTCTGTGACATAAGCAGGGAAGAGTGACATTTTCCAAGTGGAAATGTCATGAAGGACGCTGATCGCATGAGCAGAGCTCGTAAGAGCTATATTTTATTGCTGACTCCTACCCAGTCTTCCTTATAAATCTACTCAGGCCACATATTTTCCCCCATTGCAAATCATTTTGGAAGAAAGTATTTTATTCCGTTGTACATATACGTTGTAAATTGGAAGTAGATTTAAACTTATGCCATTTGCCCAGTAAGGAAGAAAATCAGAAATCAGAAAATATTAATGCTTCAAAGACCTACACAGCTGAGAATGCAGGGCGCCCCTTTCTTTTGTCTTCATAGAAACATTGGTCCTGTTCAGGGGTGGTCAGCCACAGTGAATTTCAGATGCTAAATGTACATCTTTCATGGAGTCTGTCTGTTTATACCTCAGTCTACCCAAATACAATAAGAAACTGGACAATGATTATGGTCATAGTACACGATTCATTCATATAAAAATACTTCTGATGCTCTCTGGGAAAAAATTTCATTTTTAGCTGTTGATGAGAAGCAAACTTTCTGGGTATCAATGTCATGGTTAAGGTGAAAGTCCAGGTAGAGGAAGAAGCCCCACAAACACTAGCCCTCTAGGGCTGGATTAAGTCCAGCAGCCCTCAAACACAGGATGCGAGGATAATTATTCTGTAGAGGACCTCGTTTTCTCCACCACACCGGCAACATGTCTCCGATTGTTGCTCCCCATGGGCTTCATCCTCTGAAAGAAACATTTGTAGAAGAAATCAGGTGGGAGGAAAGGAAC
This sequence comes from Cavia porcellus, assembly GCF_034190915.1. NCBI lineage: Eukaryota > Metazoa > Chordata > Mammalia > Rodentia > Caviidae > Cavia > Cavia porcellus. The sequence goes on from NW_026947496.1 coordinate 46,174,409, forward strand.
AAAGGTATGGAGGTTTTCAGAAATGAGACGGGACTGTGTGGCACCCTACCGCATAATGAACTTGTTAAAGCCAGAGAAACACAGGTGGGAGCAGAAGAACGTCCTTCTTTCCTCCTACAGAAGATGCTGCAGACTTTAGTGTACCTAGGCTTTCAGCTCTGTCCTGAGCTGTCAGCCAGGAGCTTTGGGGACTTTTGTTGAGCAGTGTGGCCATGTTGTCCTTATCCTGCAAGCCTGTCCTAATCACTAATGCAGCTGAGAGACAGACAACACAGTGTCCCAGCTCCCAGGAGGAGCAAAGGATGTCACTGTGATAGAAATTAGGCTGCACCTTCACTGGTTCCAGAACTACTTCCAAAGTCCCCAGCACCGCCTGTCAATGTCCTTTGTCTGGGCTGGCTTTTAATTTAGGATTGTGGAGAAATGGGTTTACGCAAGAATTATCAGTCCTGCTCCCCTGGAGACACCAATATTGATTGAGACTAAAAAAGCAAACAGTATCAGATAACTTACTAAAATAAAGCAGGGAAAGTCATTATACTTTTACTTTATTGATCCAGTTCCTGTCTACATGGGGAAAAAAAACAACTTACATTGTTGAAGCAGGGAAATCTCTAAGGCTACAACAACACATTGTTAAAAAGCAGTACATTTATCTGCACTTAGGAAACAAGACATTATACTGAGCAGGGACCCCAGCTGAATGGTCCCTCGATGTGCCTAACATAGGACAAACAATGTCAGCCATGCAAGTAGAGATGAGGACAATGGACAGAGGGTAAACATGCATTGATTTAAACCAATGTACAGGCTTTCTGCATAGATAAAATGGGCATACAATTCTTTCTTTTGATCTTATAGTAACTATTTCAAGTACGTTTCTAGAATAGCATAAATACATCTTAAGAATAGAATTTTGCTTGCCTTGCTCACAGTCCCCAGCTATGTTCTTATTTGTGAGAAAATGAACAGTATCCATTAAAATAATATTTACTATTAACATCATTAACTTTGATAGTTTCACTAATTTATAAATCATTACTAGGTAGAAGAAAAATATCAACAGTTGCAAGGATTAATACTTCACCAGTGTACATACATACACACAATACATACATATTTACAGTACCCATATACATGCATAAACACGTGAAATACACACACACACACACACACACACACACACGGCAACAAAGACACTTTCATTTCACAGCTTCTTAATTGTACATTTGACATTTGTAAAGCAATATATTTTTCAGTAAAAAAAACTTGGATTCAAATTCTTTGATAAAATCATAATTTCCTCTGTGCTGTTTGGGATAATTATATACATTTTTTCACAAGTCAGAAATGACTTACTGGTAATTTTTCACAAGAACCTTAATTAATTAGCTAACAAACATTTTTAAACTATGTCAAGATCTGTACTAAGAGTATCGAGGAACCAAAGAATTAGTGATGTTGTCCTGGTCACCAAGAAGCCTACCTGGAAAGGGAAGATGGGCATTATTTCAGGAGTCCATACTCGAGTATCTTCGAACAACCCAAGACCACATGGTAACAAAGACAAGCATTCCCCAGGAGTCCACATCAGCTGAGGTTGCTGAGGTCTAACTGGGTGCTGCTTAAGACTTTTGAGTCCCGAGTAGACTTCTGACATAGGGAAAGAGGGGGCTTGCCAAAGCAGGGCCGGCATGGAGGTGTGCCAAATGCTTTTAGCCAGTTTGTAGAGTTTGGGAAACCACTGCTGTAGGTTTTATCTGAGACTGGACCCAGACTATCGGATATAACTAGCCTGGATCATATAGCCTCACCTGCAGTAAAACAGCTTTTCCTCAACAGATGGTGCTGGAACAATAGAAAGCTAGAATTCACACACACACACACACACACACACACACACACACACACAACAAAACAAAACAACCCTGGACAGAACTTACACCCCTCACAAAATGTAAAACGGATCATAGACCTACATGTAGAAATCAAAAGCATAGGAAAAGCTAGGTGACCTGGGGACTGTTGATGACTTTAGATATAACACCAAAATGATGAAATATGAGAAATAATTGATGTGATGGGCTTCACTAAAATTAAAATTAAAATATTCTGCTTTGAGAAAGACACCATCTAGGGAATGAAAAAATAGAGAGCGGAGACCACCAGGTAATGGTAACCTCCTGGTAAATTTTATTAGTAAACTGTCTTCTTTTCCCAATGTTGTTTAAGTAGCTTGATTTACCAGAGACAAGGATCAGAGTAGTGGGGAGAATATGGCACAAACACACACCGAGGGCCACGTTGATTGAAAATCAGTCCTTGACCACCATATGCAAAACAGCATGAAGGGCATGGTCTACTGCACCCTAATTCCCTTTTTTTCTTTTCTGTACTGGAAATTGAACTCAAGACCCTACACTTGCCAAGGCAGGCGCTTGTGCATCTGAGTTATATCCCTGCCCCACCCCCCTTTTTGAGACCAGGTCTCACCAAGTTGCTAAGTTACCTAGGCTAGGCTCAAACTTGTGATTCTCTTAGCTTTGGCATCACTCTTAACTCTTGATGTGTGTGCACCACTGCAGGATACTGGGCCTTGGAAAGGCTCTGCTGGATGCATTCTTCAGAAAGCTTGGAGGCTCAGGAAGGACCTGGTTGGTATGGGATCAGATGGCTCACTTTCTGAACTTCTGTCTTGAATTCCATCAAGGATTTTGGTAGGTCCATCCAGGACCAGCTTTTGTCCTGGTGCCTGAGAACTGGAGGCAAACCCATTTTGTTTTCTTCCCCACCTCCTCTCCCCCACAACTGTATCCTCCAGTTGCTCTTTCTAGGCCAGGCTCTCAGGGCCACAGGACACATAGAAGCACAGTTTGTACACCAAAATGTAGAAAAACACATTATTTTAAAGTTGAAAGTTTAAATAGCCTTTTAACTAGCTTTCACTACATGAAACCCTAAGAATTTATGAAGTTTGGATCTCATTACTGCTCAGATATGTCATCGCTATAATTTCAATTACAGTCTATGGTAGTTTTTCAAACAATTAGATTCATGAATGCCTTTTTAGACAAATTTTATAATCTGTTTAAAATAAGCTATTCTGCATCTAGTTTATTATCTCAAAACCTGGTGTGTAAGATAATCTTTATATGCTGATGAAATATGACCAACAAATGCAAGTTTGCTGAGATGTTATAAAATTCACATTAGGAAAGAAATCACTTGGGGTCTGAATTAATCAACTAGAGCTAGTTAAATTGTGAAACATTTAAATGATTGAAATTACACCAAATGAGTGAAATAGACTCTTTAGCACAGTAATAGAAAGATCTGGGTCATTGACTTTGCATTTGAATTCTAATTCCTCCTTGTCTGGATCAGTTATAGCATCCATTGGTTCACCTTGGAACAATGTGGTAAGTACAACACACTTCCATGCAAGGTACTGAGCAGACCTGATGATGCTGTATATAAATATACCGTTATTGTTTTTTATAGTAAAAAAAATCTTTGGCACTCTTCAAATTAACAATCACTCAGAATTAGCAAATGTGTGATCAATACTCAGTTTCATTTTACTGATTTTGGATAGCCTGGACAGGGAGTGTGGAGGAAATCAGTCGGCTACAGAGTAAGCTTAGTAGGCGACTTAATTGGCTTTAATTTTTTCATACATTTACTTCACTATTTACTTAAGCACTTTCTGTAGGTCAGGTACTATTCTAGGTGCCAGGGTGTTGCAAGACTAAAAAAGGAGCCTGGCACAGTGGCATGTACCTGTAATCTCAGCACTTTGGGAGGCTGAGCCAGGAGGACTGAAATTTCAAGCTCTGCATGGACAATTTAGAAACTTAGCAGGACCTCATCATATAATAAAAAATAAAAAGGTATAAACAGCTAGACCTGCCCCTGTACACCTGCTGACACTGAAATGCTACCTGCTGTGGGCAGCCAGAGTACGCAGGGATAAACAGCCAGACTCGCCCCTGTATACCTACCACCATCAGTGTGCTTGCCTCCTGTGGACAGCAAATACAGGTAGGGAGAAATATCCCTGTGATATGCCCTGTGAGCCCACAAGAGGCCATTGGAGACACTTGCTTCCACAGGCAGCCAGTGTGGGCCAGGGGAATCAGACAACACAGCGCCACGCACCTGCCACCATTGAGCGGGGGTGGGGGGATTATAGTCATGCAGGCCAAAAAAGGAACTTCTCCACCATGCACCCATGGTTATTGGGGAAGCCTTGGTGTAGGGACACAGGACTAGAGAGGCCCACCACACACCCCACTGCCTCCCCTGGAACATGAGTTCAGAGAAACTCATGCGCCTGGCCCACTCCACTACACTGCAGAGGGACAGCCAACATGGGAAGTACCTGGGACCCCACAACCAGCTTGCAAGGAGGAACCCAGGAAAACATCAAGATGAAGGAGTAAAAGGCAATCTCAGTCCTCCAGCCCACACAGAACAAGCCTGGGAGATACGGACAATAAAATGGAAATCAGACCTGAAATTTCTGAGAGGATAGCAACTGAAGGAAAGAAACAACTTCATGAAATTGTAAAAGCAGTCAAATCCAAAATAATGTCTCAGGGAAAGGAAGAAATCACAAACACACTGAAAGAATTTCTCAGCATGTCTAAAGTAGACTTAGATAGAAAAGAGGAGCTTCAGAAAATGATGAAACCTTGAGTGAAAAATAGAGGAAGGAATTACAATGCATGAGACAGATTCAGAGAGATATGCATGAAATTAAAAATTCCATCAAAGCTGGAAAAAGCACTGGAAAGAAACTGAAGATAGACTTTCAGGCCTTGAAGACAGAATTTCAGCTAGTGATCATAAAAGGAAAGAGGAACCAAGAAATAACAATTCAACATCTTCAAGACAACACAAAGAAAAATAATGTAAGAGTGATAGGTGTCAGCAAAAAAGCAGAGGTCAAAACAAATGATGTAAAAAGACTATTTACAGAAGTAATAGTAAGGGGATGGGGATTTAGCTCAGTGGCGTAAGTGCCTGTGTGGCAAGTACTAGGTCATGAGTTCAATCCCCGTTATATGTACAAAACTGATGGAAAAATAAGATGCTTTCATGATAAAGAATAACTGAATGGATTCATGACCATGAAGCCAACCCTACAAAAAGCACTGAAGGATATGCTAGAGAAAGATAAAGATGACCACAGTTCTAGAAATAGCAGTCAAGAGAGATTGCCAAACAGGGCAGCCAATTGAATGGAGGGAAAAGTTGGGGGGCCAACAGCAGGAGAATAGCATAGTAGGGAAAAGCCAATGTATGCCAGTTTTAATCATTAATGTAGATGGCTTCAGTTCACCAATGAAAAGAAACACAGGGAGAATGGATCAAGAAACAGGAGCCTTCCATTAATATGCAGTGTACAAGAAACACATTTAACTCGAAAGGAAATTCATAGACCAAAAGTCAAATGAGAGAAAATAATGTTCCATGTGACAGGAAAAAGCAGGGGTAGCTTGCCCATCAACTATTGAATGCATAAGAAAGATGTAGTATTTTCTATACAATGGAAAGCTACTCAGCTATAAAGAAGGATAATCTCAAGGCTCTTGTAGGTAAATGGATGCAACTTGAGATCATGCTCATGAGTGAAATGGTTTGAACTCATAAAAGTGAACATCATGTTATCTCCCTATCACAAAATATTGTAGGAGTGTAATATATACTGTGAAAGTGATAGGGGAGGAAATGTTTAAAAAGGGAAAGTGGTAACCAGTGTTAATTTAGTGCTATCTTGTTTTGAATTCCCATATCATTTTCATTGTTTTGTTAGGTTTGATTTTATTCTGTCTTGTTTTGTTTGATTTTATTATATCCAGGACTTCCGGGAGAACATGGCGGACAGATAACAGCAACTACCGGAGGCTCTCTGAAAAACTAGGCTCAGAAGCCAGGAATGGTGCGGACTAAAGAGAAAAAGCAGGTGGAGATATGCTCTGCTGACTCAGGAACGAACTGGGCTGAGAGAAACCAACTTGGAATGCAGTCCTGGTGCTAAAACAGGAACAGAAAAGCCTCGGTGTGGAGGCTGAACCCCGTGCCATTGGAAGCCGCGATTTGGGTTTCCCGCCACGGCGGCTGGCTACCTCTACAGCTGCTCGGCAAGGAGAGAGACACGGAAGCTCTGAGAACCGCAATCTGCGAACGGAGTTGAAAACAGGACGGGCAGGGAGGTGTGCACCGACTAGTGGTGAGGTGAGTGAGAGAAACTGACACTCCACCACGTTTGACTCCAGCGGACTTTCTGGGCCTGAGCAGTCCTGCAGGAGCAGGGCGTGGTGGCGACTCCAGCCACACATCCCCCTCTCAGGAGGGATTGGTGAAAAGTGCCTGGCCTGCGTGACGCTGCCGGCGGACCCAGTAGGCTAGCCCAATCCAGATCCCAGAGACTGACGGTGGCCAGGAGGGGCGGGCCCCACGTAGGCTGCCTGGTGCACAGCGGTGAGCGGGAACACCTAACCGGCGCAATTTGATCAGGCTGTGGCTGACAGGGAGACAAGCCGGGCCTCTCATATAAGCTTGCATATATAAGAAACAGAGAATATGGGAAGAGGCAGCAACAAGAAAGGCTCCTCGGCTCCCAATTCTGAGAAACAGGCAATAGCGGACACCGCACCAATAGATATTAAGCGCCATATAGAGAGCCTCATAGACCAATTCAGGAATGAAGTTATCAACGACCTGAAGCTAGAAGTATGCAGAATAGTTAAAGAAATGCTAAGCACCACCCAGGAAAAAACAGATGGTGGAATGGAAGAACAGAAAAAGAGGGGAGAATCGTTTGATGGAGAAAACAGAGAAAGCGTAGAGTACGTGAAGCAGGTTCAAAGGGACTACCAAGAAACTAAGAAGTCTATCCAAGACTGGCATAACAGCTTGAAAGAAACTAAGGACAGACTGTCTGATCTGGAGGGCAGACTTGTAATATGGGAGAATGAAATGAAAAACTTCTTAAAAATAACAAAGAAATAAACAGCAATAATACAAAGACAAGAAGATGATAAGAGGAGCCATAACTTACGGATTAAGAACATAAAAGAAGAAGTAGGGACACAAACAAGTGAACTACAAAAGCTACTCACAGAAATAATCCAGGAGAATTTTCCTAATTTAGCAAAAGGTAAAGATACTCAGATGTATGAGGCATACAGGACCCCAGCTACCTACAACCCAAACAGAGAAACACCCAGGCATATAATAATAAAAATTCCAGAAATTCAATACAAGAACAGAATATTAAAAGCTGCCAGAGACAAGAAACAGACCACTTACAAGGGAACACCCATCAGAATTACAGCAGATTTCTCTGCACAAACCATCAAATCACGAAGAGCATGGGGGGAAATAATTCAAGCTTTGAAAGATAATAATCTCCAGCCAAGATTGAGATATCCTGCACAACTGTCCCTGGAAATTGATGGAAAAACAAGGTGCTTCCAGGATAAAGAGGAACTGGGAGAATTTGCAACCACCAATTCAACTCTACAAAAAGTATTGCAGGATATTCTAAAAAAAGAAAAATACAAAGAACCCAGAAATAGTGGCAGGGAGGCCACAACGAATGGAGCAGAGAACAAAATGAAGAAGACAAACTGACAGCTACTGACAGAAAAAGAGCTCAACAGAAATGAGACAGAGAAGATTGGATGATAGGAACAACTATTTTGGAGAAAATGACATCTTAATAGGTAATACTGATTTAGTACCATCTTGTTTTGAAGTCTCATCTAGCTTTTGTTCTTCTGTCTCCAATGGTCTAAATAGGTTGTATCTTATTGGATTTTATTATGTACAATAGTATAAGCAAAAACCTTTTAAAGACAAGGAGATTATACAGAAACCATTGTTCATTTTCTGTTAGTCGATTCTAAATACTCTGTAATGCTGTTATTCTCTTAAATGGTTTTACATTGTTTTGATATACTTAATGCTACAGTATATGAAGTTGTACTCAAGGACTTCAAGGAAAGAGTCAATATGGTAACTACTTTTAGGTCAGGATTATCTGGTGGTGAAACACTATTCTGCTTAAATGGTTATGGTTTGATCTGCGCTGTTTCGCTGTTATGCCCTCTTTTATCTCAATCTCCACTCCATTATTTACTTTTTTAATTTTTTTTATCCGTTTAATTAAAGGGAAAAAAATAGCAGGATATATTATAGTAACCCACTTTGACTTTCTATTATCTCGATTTGAAGCCCTGTATTACTCTCACCATCTTGTTTTTGTCTGATGTTCCCCTATTCTGTTTTGCTGGATAGTATCAGGTTCGAAAGTTTAGGCATCAGCTGTGAAGATAATGAGATTCATTATAACGCCCATTCTCGTTGACTTTTATCTACTTTTGAAGACCTACAATGTCTCCAATGTTTTGGTTTTGTCGGTTTTGTTCTTTACTGTTTTGTTCAATTGTATTATAACTAACGATATAGGCAATTCTACTAGAGATAGCGGGAGGCATTATGGTAACCATTGTTGATCACCTTGTATTATGTTTTTACATTATCTATTATGTCCACCCTTTTGACTTGACCGATTCTGTTCTGTTATGTCACATTTGGTTTTACTCTCTTCCAAAAAAGCAATAAGAACCGTGGGAGCAATGTAACCCAAAATGTGTAATAGTCATTGTACAAAAGAGAGGAAAAGAAAGTGCTCTAAACTATATAACTGCATGTATATTTATGTGTATAAGATAGAAAATGATATCACAGAGTTTTATTGGATCATTGAACAGAACTGTTTGCAGTATCATTGTTGGAATGTCCACTCTACAAGCTTTAATTTTGTGACTTGAACAATTAATTCTAAGATGGCAATATGTAATCCATTAACTAGTGATTTCCTACTGTTCATTTTTTTTCCTCTGTAAATCTGTATAACTTGTACCCTTTCACTGTTTTTTTTCTTTTCTCCTTAAATAAAAAAAAACTTTATAAAAAAAAGATTTTATTATATCCAATGTTATGAACAGTTATTTTGAAGAAAACAAAACACGTATGGTAGCCATTATTGATTTTCTGTTACCTTGATTTGAAGTCCTACTCCACTTGATTTGAAGTCACTGCTCTACTTTGATTGGCTTTATTTGTTTTATTTTGTTCAGTTTTATTCCCTTTAAAATTGAAGAAAAGGAAAGAAAGAAGAAAAAAGACTGAAGATGTAGCTCAATGTCTCAATGTGAAGGCCTTGGGTTCAATCTCCAATACTACAATCACAACATCAAAACCCTAAGAGATAATGATAATTCATTAAGTCTGGGCAATGTAGTAGAAACCACTGCTTATCGATAAAAACCCATCCTCTCCTTAGGGACAGCTATTTGGTTAAGGTTGTACATATGGCTGCCCAGCTAGTGACTAAACTGCCTAGCCTCTCTGCACTGCTGTCCTGTCACCTTCTTTATTGTTCTAAGGACAAGAACCCAGAGGAAGAGAATTGGTTTGGGTTTCCTGCAGTAACTATGTGTTCACTTCTTTTGCCATAAGTATAAATATGGAAGTATCTTGTAGTCCAGCTGAGACCACACAACAGGAGTTTGTACACTATAGCCTGCAAACCAAATCCCACATGATGAGTGTTTTTGCAAATAAGGTGTGTGTATTATATATTACTGCTTTGGGGCCACTACAGCAAAACTGCATGGCTATTGTGAGAGAAACCATATGACCTACAAAGCCAAAAAATATTTATTATGCAGCTTCTAAGTACAAATGTTTCCTAAAGCCTAAGTCAGAGAATGGCAGAGCAGTAAAAAAACAGTGGATCTATATCCCCAAATGATCACACACATTAAAGGCACTCCAAGAATCTGAACCTATCTCCCTGGAATGATTATTAAAGGAGAAATAAATTTTCAGGTCTTTTCAGGTATTTTTATGGTCTCTTGGGTCTCCCAAAGAAAAATCAGTTGTTCATGCTGGTGAGATGAACACATTGAGCCTCTCCATATTTGGAGACTGGAAAAGAACCCAGGAAACAAATAAAATCTAAATTCATTTGGTATTGGTCAGTACTCTTGGAGGTAAAATGATATGGCATTCTAATTTAGAACGCATTATATAAATGAAAAATTACACAGGTAGGGCTAAGCTTGGAAGAGAGAAAATTACCCTTTTCTTTTATTCTATTCCATTAAGCCAATAGCAGACATATAAGACTTTTTCTTTTTATTTTTATGGCCTGGTTTATCAAAAGAAAAGAAAAATATTATCTTAATTTTGGTTCTTCCTCCTTATTAATAATCTAACAAATATTTCCTAACATTACCTTTTTAAAAAATTTAGTGTTAGGTCAAGCTGTTAGAAATTGTAATAAAAATGAACATACTGAAATGCAAAATTTGCATCATCAGCATGTTAATAGTATGGGGAGAACATCAATAAATAGTGTTAAATCTTTTGTGATTACTTTCTCAGTTGGATTTTCTTAGATTATTTCTTTACAACTTAGGGGGACTGAACTGAATGAAAAGTCTTTGCCTGCTCAGACACCTTGACATTCTAAGAAGGTATTGCCTCACCTAACCATAAACAAAAAAGAAGACGACTTGCAAATTCCTTCCTCCAAACCTCTGCAACTTCCTGCTTTTTTGTTGAGAACAATTTTCCCGTCGCTCCCCCATTTATATATCTTGTGAAGTTTTTTTCAAGGCTGCAGGGGAGCCATTGCCCCTGCCCCCTCCTCCATGTCAGCAAGAAAAGAACTCTGCAGAATCAGAGCAGAAGAGTGTGGAGCTGGCCAAGAGCAGAGAATCAGGATGTGTCCAAGGTCTGGTAGGTACTGTTAAGGGCAGCGTGTGGGCTTCGATATGTGACTATCAGTCACCAAGACCCAGAAGCAAGTGGACGGAAGGTCTTGGGGAAGGTTTGTTGTCACAGGCGTATTTGGATGAGCAAACCAAGAGTCGATTTGAAGTTTATAGCATTAATGTGCCAGGAACCAGAGACAGCCCACATGCTAGAAAATAAAGAAGTCCAGAATTTAGACCCAGTACAGGTTTTAATAAGTAGACCAGTAAGAGGTAGAAGATGGAAAAGCTGGTGAAAGCAGGAAATAACACCTCCTTCACATTTGTAGTTTCTAACTGGCAGCTCAAATAATTTTCTTTCATTACCAGGTCTTACTGGTCTACTATTCAGAGGTTCTTGCAGTTCTTATGTCACCATGAAATCTGGTATATGACTGCATAAGGAAACAGGCCAACAAGGAAATATAGTACTCCATGCTTCTGGGAGAAGTACAAGGAGGAGCAGGATTCAGAATGAGAGCCCACACTGATTTGTTTATTTTCAAGACAAAATACTAGCTATTATTTACAGTGTCATAGCATAGGTAGAAGGTTCCTATTTTCAACTATCCTACTTAGTTTATTCTTTAGGAATTTTGCTGAGGTTACAGAAAATGATGCCTATTGGGTAAGTTGATTGAAGAATATAGAAACTGTTAACTTTATTGTAGAGAGCAACAGACAAGGAGGAAGTCAACCAAAGGCATGCTGCAGCACAGCTAGACCATGCCACAGTGCTTGGGAAGCCAAGAAGTCATACCTGCCCAAAGTAGACATTGCTGGGGATGCAAGGGTCCAGTTAAGCTAAGACATTGCTATGGGGATGTGTAAGTTCAGTCTAGTTGGAACTTTGACATGGCAAGGCAAAGGTCCAGTTTAAAAAGGAAGATGCCAGGAGATCAAAAAAGATGGCAGATAGATAACAACTGGCTATAAAGACTTCCTAAGATAGTCAACTTAGAATTCAACATAATACAGTGTGGGGAGCCTCTAACAGAGGGAGATGAATTCTCTCATCCCAAGAAGAAATTAAGGTGAGAAAAACCAACCAAAAATACAGTCCTGGTGCTATTATTGGAACAGCTAAAGGTTCAGTGCTCTAGCCGCAGCAGGCAACTTGCCAGGCCACTGAGGGCCCCGTCATGACCTGCTGGGCCACCCACAGCCCCGCCGTGACCTGCCAGGCCGACTGAGGCCCCACCACAACTTGCTGAGCCATCAGAGGTCCTGTTGCTTCGACTCACTGGACCAAGATTAGGGGTTTGGTGAGCCGAATGGAGAGCTGAGTTGACGGGGTGCCTCCATCAACCTGTGGTGAGTGATGGGAGTAGAGCCATTCCACAGGAAGGGGGGCTCTGGCAGATGACATTCTGGGACCAGGCAGGACTGGTAAGTACAAGGGGCAGCAGTGACTTCAGTCAGTTGTTCCCTTCCCGAATGGCATTGGTGGAGTGAGCTAGGACTGGGTCATGTGACCTGGCTGAGACCCAATAGGATATCTGAAATCAAGTCCCTAGGTGGTGGCGCACACTAACCCAGTGAAGCATCAGAAGTTTGACTGACCTGCAGGGTCACAGAGTAATACAGTGCAGGCCACAACAGCTTGACTGATCCAGAGGTGAGGGGCCAGCATACACTGTCCCTGTCTGCAACTCATTAGCACACAGCAGTAGGAAGGGTCATCTAGCCAGTGTGCTTCAGAAGAATTGTAACCAACAAAGAAAAAAACTGGGACCTCCTGGAAGAAGCAAAAAAGATGGGAAGAGGAAGCAACAACAAAAAAATCCCCAGGTCCCAACCCTGAGTACATTGACCCAGGACAGGTAAATACAAAGGAGAACGACAACAGCAAACATGCAATTATCAGACACAGTAACAGTGAACATAAAGAGATATCTTCAGGACCTCATAGATGATTCAAAAGTGAAATATTTAGCCAAGTAAAGCAAGATATGAGAAGGTTAATAAAAGATATGGTAAGCACCACTCAAGCACAGAAAGAAGAAGGGAGGAACTCAAACAAAGGAGAGAACCATTTGATGAAGAATATAAACAAAATATAGAATACATGAAGCAGATTCAAAGAGATTACCAGGAAATTAAAAACTCTATGGAAAGCTGGCAAATCTGCTTGAAAGAAACTAAGGATAGATTATCCAAACTGGAGGACAGTTTTGGATTGTGAGATTATGAAAGGAAAAACTTTTTAAAAATAACAAGGAAATAAACAATAACAATACAAAGGTTAGAAGATGACAAGAGGATCTACAACTTGAGAATAAAGAATGTGAATGAAGAAGCAGGGATACAGACAAAGGAACTACAAACGCTATTCACAGAAATAATTAAGGAAAACTTCCCAAACATAGGAAAAAGAAATGATATTCAGATCTATGAGGCATACAGAACTCCACCCACCTACAACCAAAACACAGCTACACACAGGCATATAATAATCAAGGTCTCAGAAATTAAACATAAGAACAAGATATTAAAAACTGTTAGAGACAAGAAACAGATAACCTATAAAGGGAGGCCCATCAGAATAATGGCAGACTTCTTGACACAAACCATCAAATCAAGAAGAGTCAGGAGTGAAATGTTCCAAGCCCTGAAAGAAAATAACCTCCATCCCAGATTGATATACCCTGCTAAACTGTCTCTAGAAATTAATGGAGAAACAAGATGCTTCCCAGACAAAAAGGAACTTGGGAAATTCACAGCCACCAATTCAACTCTACAGAGAATACTGCAGGGCATTGCAGAGAGAGAGAAAACTACTAGGATAACAAGAATAGTGGCAGAGAGGCCTCAATGAATGGAGCAGAAAACAAAATGAAGAAGATAAGCAGATAACTGATGGCAAAAAAAGAGCATAACAAAATGAGGCAGAGAAAGTTGGTTATAATCTCTATTATAGAAGGCTTACACTAAATTTAAAAAGAACCACACATGGAGTAGATCAGGAGGCAGTGTCCACCGAGATGCAATTTATAGGAAATATAATTAACATGAAACAGAGTACATGGTCTGAAAATCAAATGTGAGAAAATAATGCTCTATGTGACAGAGAACCAGAAAGTAATAGGGGCAACTAGACCGGTATTTTTTGGATAAGTTGGAAAGACAGGCTTTAATAGGAAAAGGAATACAATTAGAAATCAAAGCCAGCAGAGAGAAGGTTTGGAAACACTTAGATAAATGGCAGGTGGTCCCCTCCAATTTAAAACCAAGAGTCTCGGTGAGACCCAAAAATTCATGGTGTATCCTGGGGAAGTGAAAGGGGAGGGAGAGTCTTAAAAAAGATGGCAGAAGATATTGTTAATAGTGTATCAGGATTTAAAACCCACATTACTTGTACCACTCTGCTTATTTAGATTTTATTCTTTTTTTTTTTGATAGATTTTATTTTGCTCTAGTTGTCTACTTGCATTAGATTTGAGGGCACAGACAGCTATCCCAAAAACATCAGGATATAGCACAGTAATCATCTTTAATTTCCTATTATCTTAATCTGGAGCCCTGTATGACTTATATTGTTTTATCATGACTGATCTTAGTTAAATCTGGTTTGTTTGATTGTTGTTTGGTATCGACAGATTTTATTCAAAACTGATATGATTGATGGTATCAAGTCTGAGAGTACAGGCAACTACACTGAAAATGACAAGACTCTACAATACACATTCTGGTTTGATAACTGCCTGCTTTTGAAATTCTACACTATATACAAAGTTGTGTTTTTATTACTACTGTTATGTACTGATATATTCAATTATACTATGTCTGATGATATAGCCAATTCTATTGGAGATAACAGACAGCACAGGAACCATGGTAGAACCCTTTGTACAATGGTCTTATATGTTTATTTTTGTTTCATGTGTTTATAGGAATATGTTTTGTTCTGTCTTGCTTAGATTTATTTCCCTCTCGAATATAGAAAAGATAGAAATACATGTTAAGACTCATGCACGTGTGGAATCTATAAACAGTATATAAGATCTTATGACACATGATGAAATGAACAGATACTCTGAAGAAAAAGAGACACTAAAGTACCCAGTGCTGATCCTGGAGTGTCATAATGTGAAACCCAGAAATAGTATTATTCTTTGTTCAGAGTGATATTAGCCTGCTTGGGTTTGCTTAATCTCAACATAATTGAAGATATGGATAACTGCATGTATGTTTAAGTGTATAGGATTGACAACCATGTTACTAAGTTTTTGCTGGACAGTTGAACAGAACTGTTTGCAGTCTCACTGTTTGAGTCCCCACTTTATATGTTCCACTTTTATATCTTGAACAACTATTTGTAAAACGACAATATGTAAACATCAACTAGTGATTTCTTACTGTTTATTTTTTTCTCTGAATGTATGTATTATTTCTACCTATTTTCTGTTTTGTTTAGTCTTTCTTTAAATAAAATTTTTTAAAAAATTAAAAGAACAAAAAAGAAAAATGCTTTCAGCCAGTCTAAAAGCATTGCTTTATGTAGCACTGTACCTGTAGGGAGGAGGGAAATAGTCACCATCGACCGGCAACCCGCAATGCCCAGGAAACAGAGATGGTGATTTGATCCTACTCTGAGGTATTTCACTACTGCATTCCTCACACCTCAGTCTGATACTCGATAGACTCCAGTGACCCATATATTCCCCTAAACCAGCCAGGATTTGGATTCCAAGTTTGAGAATGCATTTCTGTTCTGCCTTTGTTTTCAGCTGGAACTTACAGATGGATGAACATTGGCTTTCTAGCTTGTTCTACATGCTATAGACAAACATAGACACACAGCAACCTGTTTTCCATCCTCTAGGCTTTCTGCCATTGTATTTTGCACATCCAGCCCATCATGCTCTGTACCCATGAGACTAGGAAGTCCACAACTTTTTGTTCAATATCATAGGGAATTAAACAATTAAGAGACACCAAGGTTGACCACTGATGGAATCATTGTGACATTTACAAGCAAACAACTTGGAAATGAAAGGGCTGCTGTTGCTCTTGGCAGGGAAACCTGTCACAGGGAACCTTTCCTTTCTTCTTTTCTGAGTTTTCTTTTGTTGTCACAATTTTCCAATTTCTTTCTGCAAAGGTTTTGAGAAACAAGCAGGTCAAAGACCTGAGGAAACGAGTGGCAAAATCACTTAGCAAATTTCCCTCCCAGCCATCTGCTTCCAGCTGCTGTTTGGTCCACCCACATCTTTGTAGCCTCTAGTGCTTGGAATGCACTGGAATTCAGCTTGGTCTCATCCCCTTCTGCCAACTCAGCAGGACAGTTAACTCTGAAGCATTGTTCCACTTTCTTTCATTGCAGATGATTTATTTTAATCATGGGAAGATTTGTGTTACATCTGAGCAAAATTTGCCATACATTCAGCCCCTGTTGAATAACAGCAACAAAAATCACTTCTTGACTTCTCTCTTCTCATTCCAAGAGACCTCTGAGATGGACTTAATAATCATAGATTGGGAGAACAGTGTATATTAAGCCATTGGTATTCAGACCTATTTTTAAAATGCTGAATTTTATTCACAACTTGAGAAATAATATTATTGACCTAGAAAAATCACAAGGCTAAGAACAAGAGCTAGGAATGCTCACAATAGCAAAGGCAATCAGTTCTATTCATCCTCAACTCTCTGGAAGGCTCTCATCTTGAAAGGAAATCATCCCCTCAAATTAGGACTGACCCCTAGACTACAACTCATGAACCTTGGTAGAATAACTTTCCAGCAACAGTAAATTCTTCATTCACACCACAAACCAGCTGGTGGATTCAAGATTCTGAATGAAGAATTGCTTCCTGACTCGCTGGAGTCCTAACAAGGCCAAGTCCTGCTGGTCCTCACATTGTCATTTTGCATTACTTGATCAAAGAGGAAACTTTTCAAGTAGTGCTTCCCTCACCCCCACATGCTATGGACACTGATGCTATCCTCACCATCTCCCTAATCCTGATACAACCTGGAATCAATAGCTCACTAAGTACTTGGAAACTGTTTAAACAGCCCAAGTCTAGATCGATCTCATAACTGTGCTGACCACTTTTCTCGTGTCTGAGGTTTTAAAGTAACAGGTCTTAACCCCAGGATAAGGAAGGCAAATGGAAACCCCTTTTATGTATCAAGGTTTCTGGTGGCCCACAGCCTAGAGCACAGACAAGGTGGCCATGGATGGTCCAGCCTTGGGAGAGGGATACAGGTTTGGCTTCTACTTGCTTAAGAGGCAGGTCTGCAGGAGGAACAGCCTATAGGTTTATTGAGATGCAGGTAGTGGGGTTCAGGGGTTGGGGAAACACTTGTGGGCCTCAGAAACATGCCCATGCCTGTGTTTGGAAGGTGGGGACACAGAGATTTGAAAGAGTCTTAGGACAGCTTTCTGCAGTTTGCTTACAAATTCAGATGGGAAACAAGATGTCTGAGATGAAGGACCAGCAAGAAGATCATGGCATTGGAGTTCCTAAGGCATAGAAGGCTGCAGGGGCAAATTCCAAAGTGCTGGGGAGATGTGGGACCCCCCTAACATATTATTATAAACCTTGAAAATGTCCTTTCATTTTTGTGAGGCTGTTGTATTTTAGGATTGTGTGCTAAGCAAAACTATTCGTGAATTTATTGATGACATTCTTTTAAAAAAAGAAGTAATAAGTCTAACTACACGGGGTACACTTCAGAAAATTATGACAAGCCACACCATATTGAAAGGTATAAAAATGGTTTTACATAATTTTTAGTAATGTGAGAAGGAAACTGCAATATGATATGAAGTGAAAAAAGTCACACGTTCTAGGTTACAAAGCAACATGTCAGTGATGGACTTAAAAAAGAAAACCAGAAGGAAGTGCAGCATAAATCTCCTAAAATTCCACAGCTAGAGCTTGCAGCAATTGCAAAGAATTTTTTTTATATTCTGAATTTTCTACAATATGTTACCGTTGTAACTAGAAAGATGGCATGTTTAAACTCATTCTGATCACAATGTCATTGTTACCCTCATAAAAGTTATAATTTTTAAAAATAAATTTTCTACTCCTAAGGAACTTTGACATTCAATATGGCATTTAGGCACATGGGTTGCAGTACAGACCAGTCAGACATTGTAGGCTATCAGATCCTTAGAAGCCCAAATTATCCTCTATCTCATGAGATCTGGATCCAAATCACTGGTGTGATCAACCAAGGCATCTTCACAAAAGCTCTAAAGAAAAAATGCTCATGGATTTTTCCATGACTTACAGCATGTAAGTTATAATATTACAGAAGCCTGAGGCTCATAATCCTCTGTTCATATGCTACTTACACAGTTATAAATTCAAAACAAATTCATACATTTGCTATTTAAAAAAGCCTGTAAAATGAGCTGGAAAAGCTAGTTAGAATTCCAATTCTGCTGCTTCTGGTTGGTGACCTTCTGCATATTATTAATCCTTTTTCAGCCTTACCTTCTTTCCAGTCAAATGACATTCATAGTAGTAGTGATATGTATTTTTTTTTAATTTTAAAGAAGACAAAAGAGAATAAAACCAATCAAAACAAACCAGTGTAAAAGATACAGGACTTCAAAACACTACAAAATCAACAATGGTTACTATAATGCCTTTTGATGTCTTCAAAATAGCTTCAGATAATTTCGGATACAGTGAAAATCAAACAGAACAGAATAAAATAGAAACAATAAAAACAAAACGATGAATGCAATAAAGGACTTCAAAACAAGCCTATAGTAAATCCCAAATGGCTACCGTAACATGTCTTGCTGTCTTTGAAATAACTGCTCCTGCCATCAGATTTGACAAAATCAAATGAAACAAAAGAGAATAAAGCCCAATACAACAAAACAATGGAAATGATATAGGACTTCCAAAACAAGACCATAGGGAATCAACAATGGCTGCAACCCTCTGATGATCCCCCCTAGACGTCACACTGCATATACCGTTTATCCTCTGAACTTATGATCAAACCACAGGCCCTAGACCTGGAATGTTAGTGAAACACCAAAGCACCACAGGCATCCAATTGCATTTCAGCTCCATAGCTATCATCACAGCATGTGTTTCTCTGGATAAGCCAGTCACTTCTGGGGCGGGGCGGGGGGGGCAGTCACTTACCGAGAAGTGCGGGTGACGGTATTGGTACTTCTTCTTTGCCAGCCTGAGCTCTAGAAGGGACTGGGGTCTGTTCCCCATCTGGCTGTAGCTGTTCATGATGCTGCTTCCTGGACTGGGCTTGCTTGCTGGTGAGGTTTTGTTCTCTCTAGCCCCAGTTTGCAAATTGTGCTCACTCACTGGGAGAGGCTGGAGTCTGTCTTGAGATCAGGGATCTATATTTTTGAAGGTTGACTCTATTTGGCATGGCAGTTATTCTGAGGAATATCAAGTGCTAGATGCTGGGATAAGAAGGCTTTCTCAGCTTTTCCCTCAACTCTGTTTTTTTGAGACAGAATCTCACTATGTAGCCTAGGTTGGCCTTGAATTCATGGCAATCCTCTTGCCTCAGCCTCCTGAGCACTGGGATTACAGGTGTGCACCATCACTAAGGGGCTATTTCTCTTTACTCTGAAGGTGTCTTGATTAATTGCTGCACTGAGATGTTCAGCTGGTGCATTAGCCCATTTTCTGTTGCTGTAATGAAATATCTGAGGCTGGGTATTTATAATGGAAAGAGGTTTATTTAACTCATGTTTTTGGATGCTCAGAGGCCTGGATTTGGCATCTGATTGGCTCTGATGAGGGTTTTCTGGCTCCATCAAAATAGACAAGACTACAGTATGGCAGGAGAATACTCGAGAGGAAGTAATCACAGGACAAGACCAGAAGCCAGAGAGATCCAGGCCCCAAGGTTGCTTGATTTATAGCACGTTGATCTAGGGATCTAACTATGGTCCCCATGAGGATGACATTAATTCCTTCTAAGCGTGAAGACCAAGGGACCTAGTATCTGGAACCATTCTTATTGACTGCAACAGAAACCATGTTTGATCTGGCAGCCCATGGCCCAGGCAAGTGAACACAAAGTTAGCCATGCCACTCCTAGTACCAAAGGACCTCCGTGAGGCTGCCCCTCTGAGAGATGCAACCATCTCTCACTGAGCACCTGGCTTGCAGCACCCAGGGACTTGGGAACACAGTAAACCATACCCAACTGCATCAGCTGTGTGACAACTTCTTGTGGCTCCCACGTGGCTGTTCAACCTGCCGTCAGTGAGAAAGTCTGCACATTCCGAAGATTCGCAGACCCTTTTCCCTTGACACAGTGCTTACCTGGTTCTACTCTGTGCTGCTTAAAATCTATAGTTTTAATTTATTTTCTCTTTATACAGATGTTCCCACAGAGAATGCAAATTGTCATAAATCAAGTAGTGAGTGAGGAGGACATTGCTATCCTCCTGCCTTGGTTTCTTAAAGGCAAGGAGAAACAGGATACAAACCTCCTTCTTGTGAAAAACAAGTATACATTGAAACAGTTCTTCGAAAGGGTTCTGCTTCATTCTGGCCACAGAATCAAGTGCCCAGATCATCTGGAACCATTCTTATTGACTACAGCAGAAACCATGTTTGATCTGGGCAGCCCATGGCCCAGGCCAGTGGACACAAAGTTAGCCATGACACTCCTGCTCAGAAAGTCATCTTCCTTCCCCAGAGCACGACCCCGCCTGGGCTGTCTGCCCCAAGCAGAGATGTAATGAACATTTTCGGAACAGACACCATGTGCTGAGTGCTGTACTGAGCACTTTCTGTTCCTGCTTCTCAGGGTTGTGGACAATATCTGATCCGTGGATCTGGCCCTCAACATTATGTTACCCTGGAAGAATTACGTCTCATTCATGCTGGCTGTTTTTGTATCACTGAGGATTAAACAGAGGTCCTTTGCACTGAGCTGTATCCCTGGCCTTTTTTGGATTTTTTATTTTGAGACAGAGTTTTGTTAAGTCGTTAAATTACCCAAGGTGGATTCAAACTTGGCATCCTCCTGCCTCAGTCTCCCAGAATGCTGGGATTACAGGCATTTACTACCATGCCTGACTCTCATTTATCTTTTTTTTTTTTCTTAGCACATAGTGGCCGGTTATAGAGGGATGGAAGGAACAATTATAAGCATCCTCCCTCTGGTTCTTTTTTTCTCCTCCTTCTTCTCCTTAAAAGCAGAGGAGGAAGGAACTGAACTTTCCCATCCAGTCTGAAGAGCTCATGGCAGGAACCAGAACTCAAGCAAAGTTACAAACCAATACAGTGAGTCTTTCCTTCCTCTGAGTTTCCTGTGGGGTGTGTGGGGTTGAGCAAGCCTATGTTCCTCTCCACAGTGAAAAGCCTGGGAGGAGCAGGAGGACACAGGACAGATGCACAGCCAGCTGCTTCATTAGGAGCACCTAAAGAGCGTCAGGGACCAAGGTCTCTCCACCCTGTTCTCCTTGGCATTAAGACTGGGCCTGGAGGTAGGAATCAAATTCTAGTGGAGTCTTGGTGACCCCCCTAACAGCATTTTCTCCCTCTCCTCTTCCTCCTTCTTTGCCCTTTTTTGGCAATCCTAGGGACGGAACCCAGGCCTCTGGCATGCTGTCCAAGCGCTCTGCCACTGTGGTACGCCCTCAACCTTGCTTTTCTTTAAACTGTTCACACTTCAGGCAAAATAGGACTAATGACCCTTCCTCCATCACTTCTATAGAATTACATCTTTCTTTAAAGAACAAATATTTTGAACATTTGAAGTAATAGTTTGAAAGCCTCCACAAGAATAACTGGGAGTGATTAATTGGTATGCAATTGATATTCCAAGAAATAATAGTTATTACCTAAGTAACCCCCTCCTAAAAAAGAAAAAAGAAAGCAATAGAGGGGAAAAAGAATAGGCAGTTATGGGCATGTCTGAATAGATCGAGCTCAGGTGTTTTTTATTTTTTTTAATTAAGAGATCTGTATGTCAAATTGAGCCTTTTCCAAAAAAAAAAAAAAAAACATACTTTTTTTCAAACATAAATTTCAGAAAGCAAAGACTGCAGAAATTAATCACACTTCAAATGACTCATGTACTAATAATTTTTGAGTATTTTTCTATTACAAAGTGAGAATCCGAGAGCAGAGCCTCTCAGGGGGTTTTTCTGTCTAAATGATATCTGATTTTCTCTTTTGTCTGAAATTCTGCAAAGAGAGTATGTCTTTGCCTTTATTAAAGTTTTGCACTGGAGTTAGTGGGATCCAAAATGTACAACACATCCTGTGAAAGTGAAAGGGAAGGAGCTGTCTAAAAAGGAAGGCAGTGACCATTGTGAACTATTATCATGATTTGAAACCCATATTGTTTTCATTGCTTTGTTTAGCTTGGTTTTATTCTGTTTCAGTTTGTCTAACTGTATTAGATTTGATGGCTCGGACAGCTATTCCAAAGATAGCAGGCTATATTATGGTAACCACTTTTGATTTCCTGTTAGGTTAATTTGAAGCCCTGTATTGCTTTGATTTTGACTGATTTTATTCTGTTCTGCTTTGTTTGATAGTATCAAGTCTGAGGGTATAGGCAACTGCTTTGAAGACAATAAGATGCATTATAATACCCATTATGGTTTTACTATTATCTTCTTTCGAAGTCTTATAATGTCTCCATTGTTTTGTTTTTATCGGTTTTGTTCTGTACTGTTTTGTTTGATTTTATTATGCCTGATGATAACAAGAAGCATCATGCTAGCCATTATTGATCTTGTATTTTGTTGTTAAGTCATGTACCATGTTCATCCTTTTGTCTTGATTGACTGCATTCTGTTTTGTCTTATTTGCTTTTATGCTCTTCAAAATAAAAAGATAAAAAAATGCACAATGGATATTGTAAAAGTGAAAAGGGAGGAAACGTGTAAAAAGGAAAGGTAGTAGCCATTGTTAAGTCACTATTATGTTGTGTTAAAGTCCTGCATTGTGTTTGTTGTTTTGATTGGTTTTATTTGTTTGGTTTGGTTTGGTTATATCTGATAGCACAGGCAGCTATTTTGAAGATAACAAAATATACGGTGGTAGTCACTACTGATTTGCTGTTATCCTGTTCTGAAGTCCTATGTCCCTTTCACAGTTTTGTTTTGATTGGTTTTATTCTGTTCTGTTTTATTTTTTTTTAAATTATGTCTGGTGACATGGGCAGCTATTTTGAAGATGGTAGCCATTGTTGATTTCCTACTATCTTGTTTTGAATCCTGCATCACTTTCACTGTTTTGTTTTGACTGATTTGTTTGGTTTGATTTTAGTATGTCTGATGGTATCAACAGCTATTTTGAAGATTGCAAGAGGCATTACGGTAGCCATTTTTGATTTCCCATTATCTTTTTTAAAGTTCTGTATCACCTTCACTGTTTTTGTTTTAATTGGCTTTATTCTGTTTTATTTTTTCTTCAAAATTAAAAATTTAAAGTTTTGCATCTTTGTTTTGGGTTTAAATGTAAATGTTCATTACAGGAGAACAGCATATTAATGTACTTTTAATATTTGAATAAGTAAATATGCAAAATTTTACTTTACCTTATATTTATATTTTGGTTTGCAGAATTGAACTTAGGGGCAATTTAATATAAATTTTAAGTTTAACCTTACCATTGATAATATAAATTTACAAATGATGACTGATTGCTTATTGGTTTGGTTTTCTAAATCTTTCACAAAGTGAGAATCCTCCTATAACTATTTTTTGAATGGCTTGCACACTTTGCAGTGTATTATAATTGCTCCACAATAGTGACATGTAGTCACTTAGCTCTTCCATGTTTTCTCTTGGTTCCTATGTGGAAGGATTTCAAAGTAAGCCTTTGAAGCTTAATTTCTTCCATGGAGCCACAATTAGAAAACAAGATTATTGGATTGATAGCTAAAGGAGTAACTTTTTTAAAAGCGCTGCAAGCTACTGTGTATTATACTTTTTAATAGAAAAATTCCCACATTGGGCTCTTGCTATATTTCTCTTGGTATCTTGAAACTTCTCCTGGGCATGAGATACCTGGATTTTTCCTGTCACTCCCAAGTTATGGGGTGTTTTGCAGGGATCCATTGATCAAGGACACTACTTGTTGACAACGTTGTGCTGCTGTTAGACAGCATAGTTGGCCATCTGCTTGTACAGTGGTGCCGTTTGACTTTTGGTCTCTTAGTGCTGAAAATTTGGAGGATGCTAGTTCATCAGTTTCCTAAGTTTCTGCTTCCTTCTCTAGTTAAAATATTAAAATAGGCCTGTTTGGTACACTTTAGGATTGCGTGCTTCCCTGATTACTAATAAGTAAGATACATCTGTTGAGGGTAAGTCATCTTAAGTAGTCCTGGAATAAGATATCCAAATACAATGCTTGCCTCTCTTGCTGCATGACCCAGGGAAACAAACACTGGCTTTGAAATTAAATTTGTATCCTTTCCTTACTTGAAGGGCAAATCAAACTACCTCTTGGAATTTCAGATTCTGTCTTTTTGCAATACTAAGGCAAATATCAACCTTGCAGGTTTGTCATGATGTTTAGAACTAATGTATCTGAAGTACAAAAATAACTTTTTAAAAAGCACATTCTGCGTTTAGACACCTTAGCTGTTTCTGTTGATTTGTTGTTATAAATACTATTAGGCCAAAGTATCTTTGGGTAGGAAGGTTTTTCCCAAAAAAAGGCACTGGGGTCAACCTACCATACCTATTAGGTATTTTCCCTTTGGTTACAGTGTGCAGGGATGTGGGAAAAAGTGAACATATTAGGGGAAAATCCAGTTGTATGAAAGGCATAAGTCAGAACTATGAAGCCTTTATACCATGGTCTGTTCCATGACAGGGCCCACCCTATAAGGATTATCTTTGCCCTTGCAGTCCTCTATTGCAGAGTTAGGACATGGCTTTAACAGCAGTAGCAGCCCATGCACCTCTTATTTCACGATAGTTGGCTGTCTTTTTACTGGTCTTGGCGTCCCTCCATATACAGACCTGCCATTGATTCCTTTAAAGGAAGCTACAAAACATGTGACTCTGTGCCCAGTCTCATGTGTCCTTTGAGGGGTGGAAGGAATTCATGGGTTATTATGGTTTGTGTTTATATGTCTGCTCAAAGCCTCATATGGTCACGGGGGAGAGGGGCAGTGCTTTTTAGAGGTGGCCGGATCTAGACTGTGTGATGCTGAGATTCAGTGTGTGATTCTGGGATAAAGAGCGTGTGATTACTACATTAGCAGTTCAGTAATGATTTGCTATATTTCTGGGAAGGGTTAAGGGTATCCCACTGTGGGTACCTGCCCTAAGGGCATGTAGTCTGGATGGAATATAAGGGACAGAAAGAGGGTCCTTGCTTGTCACTTGCTGCTTTGCTGTTTTTGCTGCCTTCTGCCTGCTATGAAATGTTTCTCCTCTTTGATGTGCTTCTGCCATGCCACACTACCTTGGAGCCAGCCAATTACAGATTGAAACCTCTACAAACTGTGAACTAAATAGACTTTTCCTCCTTTAACTTTGTGTGTTAGCTATTTTGTCTCAAAAATGAAAAAAGTAACAAAGTCACAGGATGATGATAAAGGAGGACAGAGCATGTGACTGGGTGGTGGAACTGGAGGAAGTACGGACTCTGGTTACAGCAAACTAAGCAAACAGCTCAGTGAACAACACAAAGCAAAACAGAACCCCCGCACTTACCAACTCCAGGGAAAAAGGAAATCGGAAAGGAAATTGGAAAGGAAAGGAAAAAAGAATGGAAGTGTACTATTTCTCAGAAATGAATGGCATTATCATGATCAGTTAGATAAATACTATAGCTTAACAAAATTAACCAGATCAGGTAGATAGGGGACTGAAGTGGTGTGGGAGGGAGAAACAAATAAATACATTTCCAGAGTAAAAACATCAGTAAGGCAAAAATCTGAAAAATCAAACAGCAGCAGTACAAGCATTTTCCTAGAAATATGAAACTAACTCCAAAAAACAAAACAAAACAAAAAAATCTTAAAAAGTTGAAATGACCTCTTTCTAAGAAATACAATGTTCTTTAAATTATTTGCATATATAATTTTAATAAGATCACAATGTTAGGAAGAAAAAAGTCAAGTGAGAAATATTAATTACAATGTTTCTTAAGTAAATATCTTTTTAAAAAGTAAACACAACTTCTTTCAAAGATTGTGTTTTATTTATGTGACATGAATTTTCTTTCCTTGTAAAAAATAATGACTCTCAACAGAAAAATATTTT
Source organism: Cavia porcellus (assembly GCF_034190915.1). NCBI lineage: Eukaryota > Metazoa > Chordata > Mammalia > Rodentia > Caviidae > Cavia > Cavia porcellus. Next base: position 46,200,440 of record NW_026947496.1, read on the forward strand.
CCTATCCCTAAAAATAATATGACTAAAAGTTTAATAAACTAATGTTGCATATTAATACTTTTGGTTTGTGCTTTTATATGTGCTTTGAGTATAATAAAATGCATCCACAAATGGCATTTTGATCTGTATCTGTACAGCCTCTATCACAATCAAAGTACAGTTGACAGATACTGCAGTGGCACATTCCTATAATTCCAGTGATTTGAGAGGCTGAAGCAGGAGGATCAGATGTTCAAGGCCAGCCTGGGCAACTTAAGGAGACCCTGTCTCCAAATAAAAATAATAAAAAGGGTGGGGATATAGCCCAGTGGTGGAGCGCTTCAAAGTTTAATCTCCATACTACAAAAATAACAATCCCCTCAAAAGATGTCATTGGTGAAGAGACGTTTCTGTTACTCCCAAAGGTTCCTTTCTTCTCATCTCAGATTATCCCTACCTTGTGCAATCGCTGCTCACTTTCTGTTATTTTTTAGTAGATTTATCTTTTCTGGCGTTTTGTGAAAACATAGTAAAATACATAGTACATACGCTTTTGTGTCTGTTTTTTTCCTCATCCATTTGAATTTCATCACTGTTGCTGTGTGTATATAGTACACGTTTCATTACTAAATTGTATTTCCTTGCATGAATAGGGCATCATTTGTGTATCTATGGTAAAAGTTTTTGACAACTCTTGAGACCCCTCCCCTTTTTAATTCCTCAAGTCTCTTGATTACAGGTACTTCCTGCCTGCCAGACAAACTCTCTCCGTGGTCAATTATCAGAAAGGGAACAAGGAACTGAGAGGAATCAGCTGCTTCTGGGTAGCCCAGCTCTGTTGCTTAGCAACAAACAGTATAACTGTATTAGTTTAGTGGGTTCTGAACAAAAAGGTAATCATCTTTTATCCCCAGATAGATAAGAGACGATGTCATTTCAAGCAAAATAGGGGAAGAATAAAAACCATGAAAATGGAAAGAAAACACATCTTGTAAATAAAGACGGTGAAACATCCTGGATTCACACCTTTAAGGCCCCACCAAGTGTTCTTGTAAGACCAGGGAATCCTCATTTACATTAATACAATGCGGTAAAGCAGTAGTGTGCAAAAATCTTTTAAAAAAAGTGATGCCAGAAATAATTTCAAGTTAGAACCAAAATAAAGAGAAACATACTAACATTTTGTAGTATTTCTAACCTTTCTTAGTATTACTACTGGGAAGAATCAATCAAAAGTGAAAAAGAGATTGTGCCCCATCTCTCTCCCCCTTGCAAATAAAAGACAAGAATTTCAGTAGATGCTATTCTTAACCATTTTCTGTAGCCAAAGTGACTGATTTACATTTGTTCACCGGATCCCTTAATCTCCCAAACAATGGCATCTGCTTTGTAGGCAAGGTTGCTGATCAAGGTTTTCTGTTTTTAACTTCTTCAAGACTTTTGCCAACTTGCTGCAATAACTTCCTTCTCATTATCGGTGCCCACTCTTAGCACCCAGCAATGTAATTCAGCAGAAAGCTTGGCTGAGAATCTTGGATTTAATGAGCTGAATATCCCCCAGCCATTTAATGCCAAGCATTTAACAATCAATCAGAGATCAGTTTTACTTGGTTTTACAGGATTGTGAGGGAGACAGAAACCCTTTGCCCTGGCTTTTCAGCTATTCCTAGAGCTGTCCTCATCTCCTGACAACAGATTTCTTGGTTTAAATCACGCCCCGAGGGAATGGATATGAAGCTGTGGTCAGGCATTTTTTTGTCAGCGCTGGGCATTGGGTAAAAGACAGTTTTGCAGTTTCATTTATTGTAGGAGCCAAGATGATTGACAAATAATTGGGTTTATACTCCCGTTTTCTAGGATTATAGGATCAGTTCTCCCATCCATGTGTTTAATTGCAGCCTTTAAAAGAAAAGAGGCAGCACATCTTCCGAGCTTCATTTTTTTCCAGTCTAATTTAAAATCTTCTGGTCTTTTTCTGGTTTTGAGTTGTAAAAGACATTCATTGTGTGCAGAATTATGTGTGCAGTAAAAGCACCACAAGACACATAAACAGGAAAGCAGGCTTTGCAAAAGAGCTTGCAAAATCAAAACACATGCTGGGGTCCCCCAGAATTAGTGACAACCTGACTGCTACTCACGGCTGGCAGAGGCAACAGCCACTGTACCGAGTGGGTGTGATCTCTCCTAAATGAGTCAGTGCCAGTTTTTTCCTGTATTGTGACATTTTGTGGCAGTGATTTCTGCTCTGGGGAAATTTATCAGTTAAAAGCACAGACCTAATGAGAAAGTGTGACTTTGCACATTAACAAACGGGTTCAGAAGGGCCACGCTACAGCAGAAATTGATCCTTCTGTAAGACTTCTGAAAAACGTGTCCATGTCTACTACATGCTTTAAGTTTAAAGAACAGCCAGCTCTCTTTTTCTTAATTTTTAAACTAAGTAAGTATTCCTGAGCCATAGAAAATGAAGAAAGAAAAAATAACTAAAGGCTTTGGGGGATCAGAGTGATGGTCCATAAAATTCAGATGTTGGATCAGTAGTGGCACTGAGGTTCTGTTGGTTTTCATCTTTTCTTTCTTCATCTTTCTGAGTTTTGTTTTCACTTTTCCTCTCTGTTTTGAGTTTCTGGTGAGAGGGTGAGAAACTAACAAGGGTAAGACAAAACAAGAAGCACCTCTGCGGCGGTAATGTAATGGGAGCTGTATACAGCTGCATGAGTGAGACATGAGCCCTTTATAGAGTGATAGGATGCTCTGACAGTGGTCAGGGCTGCTGATTGCCACAGTGAGTTAACAGGTAATTGTGAAGCATCTTCTATGTTAAGCACCATTCATACCCATTTATGAGTCTTAGGAAATTTCCAGTAAAGAAAACTTGTTTCTCAAAGCATCTGGAGGGTCTTCCAAGAAGAGTTATTTTAGGGGAAGGATATCCAAGGAAATCAAAGAGGTACATGGGCACTGGGTCAAGTGTCATGAGTGGTCTAACTAGAGCTGGGGATGACATGGGCCAGGAGGGTACTTTTCTTTTTAAAAGCCAAGTAATGAGGATTAATAGTTACTAAGGATTTTCCAAAATGCTGGGAGAGTACATGGACCCTCAGACCTACTGTTATTGAGGATGACGCTTAAGTAGTGCTAATGATGATTGTAAAGAAAGGAATTGGGGCTGAGAAAAGAGTGTGGGGGTCAAACAAGTGGTGAGAGATAGGATTACTACTGGGGAGCTACAGGTGACACTGTGGGGGGGAAGGGGAGATGGGGACTGTACCCCGCCTGTCAGGAAGGTGGTGGAGGAGTTGATGGAATGGAGCATGGCCGTCTGGCCCCTGGGGTGTGTTGTTCTAGCCCTCTAGCCCAGCAGGAGTGAAGGATGATGGTCACAACATACATAGAGTTTTACTCTTTGCAGATCCCAGCTAAGTTTTGTTCTCAGACCCCGATCAAGGATATTGATGCTGAAGGCCCTAGAAAGGAAGAATGACAGCAGAATCTTGTAGACCCTCATTCCCAGCATCTGCAGTCCCAGCATGCAGGGTAGAATCCAGGAGGAAGAGAACCTCTCTTCCCTGGGGGAAGAGAACCAAGGAGAGAACTTCCGACTGCCTTCTCTTCTCTCCCTCTTCCTCACTGCCTTTCCTGTCCTTTCTCCTCCTTTGATCATTCATTGAGTGGTCAAGCAACGAGGCAAGAGAGTGTGGGAAGGCAGTTATGACTAGGTGCCAGTATTATTTCTGAAGTTTGCAACGATCCAAAACTTAACCAACTTGTTGGATACATCCACCTCCACAAACACACACGTGTTTCCAGTACGAAAGTAAATCCAGATGCCAAATAATCTTTCTTTTTCAGAGGCTGTTAGGGAAAGTGACATTCATTCTTTGCATCCTTGCCTCAGATTTTGGGAAGACAATACCACCAAAGATAAGTCCTCTTCCCTGTGAAGATGTATTAACAAAGGAAGAGATTTCTACATTTATAGGAAAATGAAACAGAGGGAAATTATATCATCGATGAAAATGGCCTCATCTGGGGGTACAAGGTCCTTTTTCAAATATGAATTAGTAAAAATTAAACAAAAGTAAGGTCTCTGTATCCTCTTTTTCAGAGAAGACAACTAGTGGTGCTGTGATCAGAGTGTGGCCCTGGTGGCCAGAACAAGGTTTGCAGAAGCAATGAGCTGAGAATCAAGGGCAGTGCTGGATTGCAGGGGACGGGCTAGTGACTGGGCGCACACCCACTGCAGCAGCACATGGCTTGCACACCTCCACGCCTTTCTAAGTCCACAGTATTCATCCTGCCAAGAGGAGGTCTCGGAAGTGGGATGTGCATGGGGATGCTTTTATTTTAGAGAAAAAGTCAAGCAGATGCTTTGACTAGAAAGAAGCTTGCTGAAGTTTCATGGAGAATTCATTCCCAGCACTGTGGTGTAGAGATGTAAGGAATTGGAGAGGCTGGTATCTCTGCCTTTTCAGCAAAGGAAGTCCTGACTAGGCTTGGGTCTTCTTCAATAAGCAGACATAACAGTTCAACATATTTGTGGAAATTCTTACATAAAATCACTTAGCAAGTACTTTGGGTTTTGAAACAAAGGGTCAATATAGGTCATTGATCGGCTCGTAGGATTGTTGTTACTGCCAAAAATGAAGCAAATTAAGTGAGCATCTTGAAAAGAAAGACAAATATAACAATTGAAGGAGTATGTGTGTGTGTGTGTGTGTGTGTGTGTGTGTGTGTGTGTGTGTGAATTAGGAGGATGGAACACAGGGCCATCACTCTAAGCTATATCTCCAGCCTTTTTGTTTATTTGATGGTTTTTTTTTGGTGCTGGAGCTCGAACTTATAACCTCTTACTTACCAGGCAAGTACTTGAGCTGATCTAAATCTCTGGATCCTGTCTCCAGCCTTTTAAAATATTTTATTTTGAGGCAGGGTCTCAGTAAGTCACTAAGTTGCCCAGGATGGGTTTAAACTTTTGATATTTCTGCATTGGCCTTCCAGAGGGGTCAGATTATAGGCATGCAATGCCACACTGGCTAACACCTTCTTTCTTATGCTTCAGTAGAAAGAATTCAGCACTCAGCCATAAATTTTGTTCATTTGAACACTACCCATCAGGATTATGGTGAGTCTCCAAGCTGTCCCTTGGTCAGAAAGCTATTCCCCACTCTCTTATGTTAGATTTTGACCTTTCTTAGTGACCTTATAATTTCTGTTATTTCCAATACCATGTTTTTCAAATCCCATCTCCTTTACCTCCTGACTGTGTTACCATGGGAAGTTGATAGACCTCTTTGAGTTTCTGTTTCCTCATCCATAAAATGGAATAAAAACACCTGCCTCAGATGCAGAACAATTTTCAACAGCTACTCCATGATATGCCCTTAATAATGTTGGCTTCATTCTCTCCTTTCACCCTTCTTCCTGTCTTCCACCCACAGTGCCTGATTCTCTCCTTACATAATAACACCTGTAGTCTGCAGTGCATGGTTTTATTTCACTCTTTAGCCACAGAAAGAAAAAAAGAAAACCCATAATGGGAACAATCGTGTGAATTAGGGGCTTCACGCTGTCTCTCCTGTTGCCAGCAGTTCAGATTCTCTAGGGACTATGCTGACTAGGAATCGTGGCAAAATGAGGAGCTGCACGATCCACTAGATGACAGCATTTCACATTCAAATGATAACAGTTCTGACTGCAGCACACAAAGGAGTGGGATCGGATGAATGTGGAGGTCTAGAGTGAATTTTCTACTGCTCTGACAGAGGACTAATATGTGGAATATAAAAAAAACAAAAAATTAAACTACAACAAATTAAAGATCTAGTCAAGAAATAGATTAGAGAAACATGAACACACACGTCACAGAGGAAGAAATACAAATAGCCAACATATACATGAAAAAATGTTCAACTTCTCTGGCCACTAAAGAAATGCAAACTAAAACAATGCTCAGATTCCATCTAACACTGGAAAGAAAGTCAATCACTAGGAAATCAAATAATAACAAATGGTGGCAAGGCTGTGGTAGAAAAGGAACATTTTTTTTTTTCATTTTTATTGGGAATGCAAACTAGTATAATCATTATGGAAATCAGTATAGAGATTTCTCAAGGAATTGAAATTAGACATTCCATATGGTCCAGCAATCTTCCTGCTAGGTATCTTCCCCAAAGAGTTTAAATCATCAGGCTACAGTGATACATGCCTACCAATGTTTAGCAGCATAATCTGTAATAGCTAAATCCTAGAAGCAGCCTGTAAACCCACCAATAGATGACTGAATAAAGAAGGTGTGGTATCTGTATACAATGGAATACTACTCAGCTATAAAGAATGACAGATTTGAGGCATTTGCAGGAAAATGGATGCACCGGAAAACATAATGTTGAATGAAAATGAATTGGACACACAAACTTAAATACCGTATGGTATCCCTCATTTGAGTGAGGCAAAATATAAACAAAGAAAATGATAAAAGATGGATAGAAAGGGACAAGGGACAGATCTTGTCCACTAGGGAAATGGTTCAAAGGAACAAGGAGAGGGGCAAAGAGAAGGGGTAGGGGAAATGAAAGGAATAAAGATATACTATGTAAAAGAACCTAAAAACCCCATCAATGTAAGCCATTTGTTGTAGTCAGGGGTTGTGCAGAGAACAATTAAAATCAGGACACAGATTTTATTATTTATGATGATCACCCAGAGTTAACACAAGAAAGTGCAGGATATTATCCACAACACTAAAGACACAGAATATTCAGCCAAGGGCCTGAATCTCCTAACAATGTCCTACATGAGTCCAGATGAAGACCTAGAGCCCAGGGCAGTGCCTCCCATGAGTCCAACTGGAGGTCTAGAGCCCTCGAGAATGACTCACGCCAGTCTGTTTCTTGGATCCCTACTGAGAAGGCCGAAAGGTCAGCAGTGGAAGCTAGAAAGTCTATGTCAGTGGGGTGAAGGAGCTGTGCTGGTAGGCTGAGGGTTCTACACTGGAGCCAAGAAGTCATCCTCATGATAAAGACAGAGTTGTCCTGAAAAGCACCACAGCCATCTTCAGTGACGTGGAGGCCCTGAGCTCCTCCAACAATAAGCATAGTTTGAGTACATGCCAGAAAGCCAGCATGACAGCTTTGTCCTGGAGATTAAAGAGCACATGTCTTCCTCTCCAGAGCCAGAAAATGATGCTTAGTGTAAGGAACAGAGCTTCTCCAGGAGAACCAACAGCTCAAACAGCAACACTTAGAGAAACCCACAATACCTCTCTTCTGCTCCACATCTCTATATACGCTGGCAACTTTCCTCAGGTGGAACATCTCCACTCAGCACCATGCTAATTTAATTTAGCTGGAATTAAGTTGGCCACCAGTTTTTAATGCATAACATCATTATAAGCCATAATGTACTGAGACAAATAGTACCAATGGGTATGAAAAAAGTGATTGGGAAATCAGAGAGAGGGGAAGACAGAGGAAGGAGATTAAAAAAAAATAAACAAGCTGTAGTATGTACCCAAGATGATTTTAAACTGTATGAATTGCAGACATGTACTAATAAAATGAAAAAAGTACCAAAATATTAATTTTTACAAAAGATTTATTTCTCTAAATGAAGGCAGTTGCCAGAAACCAATATTTAAATTGAGACATACTCGGTCAGGAATACATTAAGCCATGAGCACTTTAGCATGGCCTCTTATTAGGATATAAAACTTGGCCTCCAGCCCCCTTCACTGAGGGGCAGAAGGAGCTTGGTGGCTTCAAATGAAAGGAACCTGAGAAATGAATGATTGTCCAGCCATTGTTAGGAAGAAACAGCTGAGATCAGCAGGAAGGCACCAGGCACTTGGCAGGAAGCTACTCGGGGTGGGCAGTGACTGGGGTGCAAAGGTTCAGGGCAAACTATGGGAGGTGTTGAAGTAGCCCACAGCTTTCCCTGGCTGTTCCCCAGGGAAGATCCTTATCTTTGCATCTGACCTTCTCATTTTAAATACACCCAGAGCAGTTGAGAGACCTGGAACATGGTCCTCACAGTGGAGTGAGTTGCGTGGGTCTGGCTGAGGATTATCAATGGGCTCTTTGGCAGCCAATGTGGTATCCCCGGGCACAGGTCCAACTGTTCCTGCCAAGAGCCATAAATCAGCAGTTTTAACCTGTTGCTGAGAAGACTGCATAGTTATTTTTCCTGTAGCCTTTAGCCCCCAGCTGAGCTCTTGGCTAATTAGGCTCTGAGGAGCCAGAAAACAGCCTGTTACTGATTGTCTTTTCTGAAAGACATGTGGCTGCATCTGAGATTTTAAGTTTTGATGTTTGCTCTCTAGTCTAAGCCTAAAGTATTCAAAATATAGCTTGAATACCTGCATTTGGGAAAAAAATACATCGCAAAGGATATGATGAGCTCATACCATGAAGAGTGAGCTCATACTTGTCCTCAAGCACTTTCAGTCCAGTTGGGATTATGCAGTGCAAATAAAGTGAATTAATTAATTTAAAAGCATTCCAAATAAATAGTAAATAGTGTACAAAATTTCTGTGGAATGAGTAATCAATTGGTAATAGAGTACACACATGGAGCTATAAAAGGGTAGGGGAGGGTTTCATGAAAGAATTATCATATTAGTGAGATTTTACAGAGTGGATAACAACAGATGGAAGAGAGAAGGATTTCACAAGCTTCTAGAGAGAATGAAGTGGTCACATACAGTGAATCAGGATCCAGAATGACTTGAGATTTCCTGATAGTTTGAAGTGAAAAACAAACATTCTTTAAAATGATAATTTCTCTAAACCACCAGCAACCTAATGGAAAACATAATAAAAATAAGATACTGTGCACAATGGTGAAAAAGTTATAAAATACATAATGATCAAGTTACTAAGAATACACAAAACCTGTATAGAGATCATCTGAGTAAATGGAGATGTAGTCCTGATGTAATGGAGATGTGGTCCTGAGTAAATGGAGATGTAGACCATGACCATAGATGGTATGACCTAATAAGAAATCCATACATTCATTTTAGTCACAATAAAATTCCAGATATGTAAAATAATTAAGATTAAAAGATCCAAGAACAGCTGGGGATTTAGCTCAGCAGCATAAGCACCTGCCTTACAAGCAGGCGGTCGTGAGTTCGATCCCCGGTATCAATAAAAAAAAAAGATCCAAGAACATATCAATCAGTAATACATGCAGATTAAAAATAAGTGGACAAAGAAAATAGATCGTGCTACCACTAATTAAGAGAAAGTAAGAACAGCGAAAACTTCAAAGCAAGGAAAGTTACCAAGGATAAAGCAGAGCATTACATAATGAAAAAGGAGTCAATTCTTCAAGAAGCTGGCACAACCGTTAGCATGCATGGTTTAACAACAATATGAGGCAAAAGTAATAGAACTGCAAAAAGAAATACATTAATTCACATTATGGTTGCAGACTTCAATAGCCTTCTATCAAAATGAACAGACTCAGCAGAAACAAACTCAGAAAATACATAGTTGAACACAATAATGCTATCAATCAAATGAATATAATTGACATCTATAGATTACTTCATCCAGCACAGCTTCTGAAGCCCACATAGAACACTCATTTAAATAGATCACATTCTGGGCCATGAAACACACCTTTAAAAATGTATAAGAATGTAAAAAGTACTTTTTAACTTTATGCAATATCTGTTCTCAGACCCAGTAAAGTTATACTACAAATTAATAGCAGAAAGACAATTGGAAGCTGGGTGTGGTGGCACATGCCTATAATTCCAGGGTCTGGGAGGCTGAGACAAAAGGATCATCATGAGTTTAACAAGGCCAGCCTAAACTACTTAGTGAGATCCTTTCTTTAAAAACCAAAAAGAAAAAGAAAAAAAAGAAAGAAAGAGATAACTGGAAAATCCCAAATACATGAAGATTAAAAACACAAATAATTCATGAGTCACCAAAGAAATCCCATAGGAGATTCAAAAGTACCTTCAAATAAACAAAAATGAAACAATAAAAATTCACGAGATGTAGCAAAAGCACTGCTTACAGGGAAATTTATAGCACTGAAAAGCACATACTCGAAAATACGAAAGTGTAAAATCAGTAATCTAAGTTTCCACCTTAGGGAAAAAAAGGGCAAATTGAATTCAAATTAGAAGAAATCATCAGAGCAGAAATCAATGAAACTGAAAATAGAAGAGCAATAGAGAAGAATCAGTGAACTCAGAAGCTGGTTCTTTGAAAAAGCTCAAAAAAGTTGAAAAGCCCCTCTCAAGTTTACTAAGAAAAAAAGAAGACATACATTACTAATATTAGAGATGAAAGTAACGGACATCATTACAGATCACATGAACTTTAACAAGATAATAAAAGAATAGTATGAGCAACTCTATACAATCAAATTTGATAACCCGAACTAATTTCTTGAAATATGTAATTTGCCAAAGCTCACACCAGAACAAAATTTCTATTTGGGTAGTACTAAGTAAATTGGAAAGATGATTAATAACCTCCAGAACAGAAAGCATCAAGCCCAGATGGGCTCACCAGTGAATTCTACCAAACATTCAGAAAGAAGTACAGTAATCTCGACGATGTCTTTCAGATGTTAGAACCAGGGGAATATTTGCTGACTCATTTATGAGGCTGGAATTACCCTAATACCAAAATAGAACAAAGATATTATAAGAAAAGACAATTATAGATCAATATCTCTCATAAACGTACATTACTATAGCTTTGTAGTTTGAATTCAGAAAGCATGAACCCATATAAATTTTAGTATTAGCTTATCCATTTCTACCAAAAATAAAGGAGATGTTGTTTTAATCATCATTGTACTGAATATGTAAATCAATTTGGATAAAAGAAGTGTCCTCTTTGCATTGTTCAAAGTTTTTTTGTCTTTAAAACTGGTTCCATCTCTTTATTTATTATAGATTTAGTTTCAGCTTTTACTTCTTGAATCATTGCTGATGGTTTGTGTGTTTCTAGGATTTTTTTCTGTTTCATCTAATGTGTTTGAGGTTATCTAACGTGTTGGCATACAGTTATTCATAGTATAATCATATAATCTTTTTCTATTGCTGTAAAGTCAGTAGTAATGTTCCCATTTTCAGCAGTAACTTGAGTTAACCCTGTTTCTTCTTGGTCAGTTGTCATAGTTACTTTTCTCAACACCCACAGGTAGAAGGAGTGGTTTTTTAAACTCACAATTTGAGACTTTTCCGTCCATACTGGGTTGGTTCCAGGGCAGTGTGGTGTGACAGACGGGCATCAAAGAGAAGAAACAGTTCCTGGTAGGCAGAAGGTACCAAAACAAGCAAGAGAAGACTACAGTTCTTCACCCTTATATCTTATCCAGGCTACTTAGGGCAACTAATACTCACACCCGTAATCCTAGTGTCCTTGAGCCTAGCATTGCACCATGGAACAGTCTCAGCATCGCACCTCTGAAAAAGCCCTACCTCTGACTGCATGAGGCTTTGCGAGGACATCCAGACATAAACCATGACATCATTCTACCTATATTTTGTCAATTTGTTGCTTTCCTCAAAGAAGCTGGGTTGTGTTGATTCTCTTAATTCCTTTCTCATTTTAATTGATTTTCTTCCTTTTCCATGTTTTAGTTTAGTCTAATTTTTTTAAGGTTGAAAGATCAGATTACTGACAAGATTTTTTGAGTCTTTCTTTAATATAAGCATTTTGGGCTATAAATTTTTCTCAATGAACTGTTTTTGCTGTATCCTATGTTTTTGTATGTTATGTTTCTATTTTTATTCATTTCTACATATTTTATAATTTTTCTTGTGATTTTTTTCTTTTACCCATTAGTTATTTAGGAATATTTTATCTAATTTGCACATATTTGTGAATTTTACAAATCTTCTGTTACTAATTTAAAATTTCATCATATGTGATCATGGAACATAGTTTGTATTACTCCAATTTTTTGAATTTCTTGAGATTTATTTTGTGAACCTGAGAAATTAGTGTGATGTGGTCAGCGTTCCATAGAACTTGAGAAGAATGTTGGATGTATAGAGTATCAATACAAGGAAAAGTGCGAATGGGACAAAATTAAGGAGTTACAAATTCCAGACTTAAAGATGGCAGAAATTAACCAGTCATAAAATGAATTCACATATAAATAGAGCTGACTGAAGTGAACTGTGAGTCCATCTATCATGAAAACCAACTTTTCACATTCAATTTTGCAAAACTCTACCAAGAAGTAGATAGATTTTTAACTTGTGTTGAGGTTTTGTTGCTACGATTATTGTTTTCTTTTGTTTCTTTCGGGTGCTGAGATTTGAACCCAGGTCCTCATGAATGCAAATGCTCTACCATTGAGCTACATCTTCAGCATTCTAAATCTTTTAAAAGAATTTTTTGTTATTATTTTCATTTTTTCCCTTCCCTTCCCTTCCCTTCCCTTCCCTTCCCTTCTCTTCCCTTCCCTTCCCTTCCCTTCTCTTCCCTTCCCTTCCCTTCCCTTCCCTTCCCTTCCCTTCCCTTCCCTTTCCTTCCATTCCCTTCCCTTCCATTCCCTGCTCTGACTATCCCTTCTCTTTTCTTTTTTAAAAGGTCATACAATGCAGATAAAATTGTGGGCTCATCAGTTCCCTGTTTGTGTTAAAATAATAGAAATAATGCTCACTCCAAGATGTCTATATCCGAATCACTATCCCAATTGTAACCTATGTATTTAGGTATATGTTACTTAATATGGCAGAGATTTTACTGTTGGCTTTGAGTTAATGATTTTGAGATAGGGAGATCATAATGTGGTGCAAAGTTTCTTATAAGAGGGTCACAGGAGAGTCAAGGAAAGAATGGAAATGTAATGAGGTAAGCAGAGGTTGAAGTGATGTGTATTTAGTGTGGATGAAGGGTTCTCCAGCTAAGGAACATAAGCAAATTCAGAAACCTGGAAAAATGGAAAGAAATTGATTTCCCATAGTCTCAATAAGGAATGAAGCTCTGTTAACACTGATTTTAGCCCGTATGACCCATCTCTGACTTTTGACCTTCAAAACTGTAAGGCGATACATTTGTGTTGTTTTAAGTTACTAAATATTTGGTAATTTGTTATAGCAGCAAGAGAAACTAACACACCTAGGAATAGATCATTTCATTTTGTAACTTGCTTTATTTCAATTGTTTAATAAAAAGTAGTGAAAGTTAAATATCTACACTCGTGTCAGATCAATTGAGTTCAAACTCCACTAAGTAGCACAATGAATTGGGTAAATTGCTTCTTTGGATTTCAAATTATACTTTTTACAAAACAGAGATTATTATGTACTATATTATAATTTCTTAGGATTATTGTAGGGGTTAAATGAGCTAATACATGTAACCTGTTAGAACACTAATGAGCACATAGTAAAACAATGCATTTTGGCTCATTGATACATGTGGTGGCATATTTCAGAAGATTCTAGAGCTAAAAAGTGGAATTTGAGAATTTTATGTTGCTGCATCTGGGCTACTATGCCAAAACCGTATTAATTGCTTAAAATCTATACAGTGGGTTTGTTGAACACTTACACTCCAACTCAATGGCTGAAAATGTTTCACAGTGCTCAGAAACCAAGCTCACCAGCAGCTGCACAGCTCCCTTGGGAGGGATTCTTTCTTTGTTCCTCTTTCAGTTTCTGAAGAGACCCTAAGAACATTTGTGCCATCTGGTTTTGGTGGTTCTTTAAGACCTGTTTCATTTCTGTTTCAAATACTTCAGGTTATGCTCCAAACTGTTGCAAAACCAACATGGGTATGCAGTTTCTGGTTTGCCGGAGAGTGACATTTTTGGTGACTTCCTCCATCCCCTACTTAAGCTGCAGCATGTGTAGGATTTTTATTTAAGAGTCCCAATTTTGAAAAGCCTCAAATTTGAAGGAGGGTGGTCATTAACAAAGATGGCATTTGGAGTGTTCCCTACAGCTACAGTATGCAAAGGTTGCACTAGAACATCAAAACTGTGTGAAGCAGGCACTTTCAAGGCCAGGGTTTTAGAGGAAGAGAAATTGCCTCATCCCAGGTCATACAGATTTATGTTTATGTTCCTTTCTAAGAGTTTTATAGCTTAAACTTAGGTCATTTGTCACTCCTAAGTTAAGTTTTATATATGATAGGAGATACAGGTTCAAACTTACTCTTCTTCTTGGTTTTTTTCATCTGGATATCGAGTTGTCACAGAGCTGTTTGTTGAGGACTATTCTTCTCCCCACTGAACTGACCACACTTGTCAGAAATCAATTGACCATGAATACAGAATTTGTTTTTGAATTCTCAATTCTGTTTAAATAATATATGTTTTTCTTCATGGAAATATCATACAATCTTGATTATTGTAGTTTTGAGCAAATTTTGAAACTGGAAACTGTGAGTTCTACTTTGTTCTCCTTTCAAGATGGGTTATTTTGGGTCTTTTGCATTTCTGTATGAATTTTAAGATCAGCTTGTCAGTTTTTGAAAATAAATACAGGCAGCTAGGAATTTTACTGGGATTGTGTTATTCTGTATATCAATTTAGGATATATCTCCCTCTTAACAATATTAAATCTCCAGTCCATGAACACAGGATATTGTTCCACTTATAGAAGCCTTTTTCATTTTAGTAATGCCCTACAGGTTTTGGTGTATACATTTTGCACTTTATTAAATTTATCTGAAGCATATATTTTAAACTATCTTGTTTATCTTTTTTGTTGTTTCTATTGTTTTTGTTTTGAGTTGGGGGTATTACTGTGTTGCTGAAGTTGGCTCCAAACATCTGGACTCAAGGGATCTTCCTGCCTCAACTTCTCAAGGAGCTGGAAGGGGGGGAACCGTGGCTGAGCAGAGAAGGAGTGGTGCTGGTGAGACTCCGAGAAGATGAGCTAGAAACAGGCAATTGGAAGAAGAGGAGGGACATCCACCCTGATCAAAGGGTCAGTGTGAAAGGGGGGACTCATAGATCAACCAAGAAGCTAGCACAGAGGTAAAGTCACTGTGTCCACTTTTACCCAAAAAAATATTTATCTGCTATTATAAGTTGAGTTATTTCCTTACTTTCACTTTCAGATTATTCCTTGTTAGTGAATAGAAATATAGTTCACATTCATACATTGATTTTGTATCCCACAACCTCGCCAAACTTATTTGTAGCATTAATGAATTTTTACAGATTCCTTAGGAGTTTCCCTATACAAAATCACTTAATCTATGAATAGTGGTGGGTTTTTAAATTTTCATTTTAGATGTTTTTATTTTTCTTGCTTAATTACACTGACAAAATCTTTCAGCATACTGTTAACCAGAAATTTTGAGGATATCTTTGTCTTAGAGGAAAAGCTTTCATTCATACACCATGAAGTATGAGGTTATCTGTGGGTTTCTTATAAATACCTTTTATTTTTATTGAATTGATAAAGTTATTTTCAAGTACTAATTTGTGTAAGTTTTTCTATTTTAAAAAGAAAATAGCACAGAAAAATTAGAAAGCAAGCAAGCAAACAAAAATCGACAACAACAAAAGCCAAAACATGACAACAACAACAATTTTGCATGCTTGTAGCTGTGACCTGAGCAACTCTTTTCACTTTTTTTTTTTTTTTGTCTTTTTCCTTTTTATCGGTACCAGGGATCGAACTCATGACTGCCCCCTTGCAAGACAGGAGCTTTATGCCGCTGAGCTAAATCCCCAGCCCCCATGAGCAACTATTTTGAAGATAGCAATATGTCATATAACTATTATTAAGTTCCCATCATCTTAGTTTGAAATCCTGTATTATTATGTTGTTTTTAATTGTGAAAGGGTATCATATCTTGTCAAATGCTTTTTCTGCATCTACTGAAATGGTCATGTGGTTTGTGGTGGATTAACTAATAGCCTGTAACACCCAGATGAATTGAAATCAGTGTGGTTCTGGATATAGAAGATTCACCTGAGGATTGTTGCCAACAGAATAAAAAGAGAACTGTAGGGGAAGATGGTGTGCTGTTGATTTCCCTGCAGAACCTTGTCACACTGGTTTTCTTGATATGAACTCAACTGTTCTCATCATCAGAGGAGCGTGAGTCCTCATCGTCACTGAGCATGGCGTGGTTCTCTTTGGAGGAGCTCTGGTCCTTACTTTAAGTGTTGCTTCCTAATTCTGGTGCAGATCCCTCAGCCTGCTGACACAGATACTTCACCCTCCTATTGCAGACTTTCCTAGCTTCCACCCACTGACTTTTGGGGCTTCCCAGGGCAGATCCTTGCTACAGACTTGCATAAGACATTGTCGTAGGTTCTAGGCCTCCAGTTGGACTTGTGGAGGATGTTGCCATGGGCTCAAGGTCTTCAGCTAGACTTGTGCAGGACATTGCCATGGAATCCAGCCCCTCAGCTGGATTCTTTGGGTCTCTAGTGTGTGGACAGATCTCGCACACACTTTTGCATTTGACTTTTTGGGTGAATATTATAAAATAATCATATAAATTATGTGCCTTGCCCTAAATACATTCCCTTGTAAACCCTAGGTACGACATGATTTTATTTTTTATTGTATTGATGTAGTTTATTACACTGAGTAATTTTCATATGCTGAATCAACCTCCTGTTTCCATCTATCATGTACAACTTGCATTTTACAATGGCTTCCATGGGTGCTGGAGCCACACAACCATAAAACTTGCCCAGATAGTGATGGCTATCCTGACTGTGTGATCACTTAATATCACTTTGCTAGATTCTCAGTTTGGATCCGAGCTCAGAAATATGCCTGAAGAGCTGCTTTGAAAATGATGTATGGGTTTAGTGGAGGCAGATTATATGACCTATTCAGAACTCTACTGAGAACTCTCAGTAATTGTCCTCTAGGAGCTTGTCAGAAGTTTCACGTGGTTTGTTTTCCTACTACCTATAACCTTAACACCATGAAATTTGCTGTGGTTCAAACATCAGGGCTGTTTATTCTACAGTCTGGACTTTGTTCCAAATTAATTATGCTCTGTCCCCACTAAGAGCTATCAATCTTCCATGTTTCTGGATTAAAAGGTTGTAGCTGTATTATAAGAAAGTAAGCTTTTCCTCATGAACTCACTAAGCATTGTGCAGCTTTCTTAGTAGTGCAAGGTACAGAGTGCTATATCTTGTTCTTTATTTTAGAGAAGATACCCTGGAGGCCCCAGATTACTGGATTTGTAAAAACATTCTGAATGTGATTGTTTTGTGATCCATTAAGGGTTGATCTTACTTTCTCTGTAGCATAAGCATTTTCTTAAATTATCTAGAGTACCTTTTAAAAAATCAGATCCAATTAACATGATCTTACCAGTACAGTGAATCCATGTGATAATCTGTGAAATGTCCAGGTAGTCCATTCCTCTTGAAATTATGTTACCACAGAGGACAGAAAAATTAACACATGGAAGAAGACTGATTGTTTACTGCTATTCATGTTGTGTTCTCTTTAGTGATAAGTATGTGAAAGGATATTATCAGTCAGACTCATAGTTGTATATTATGTGCCCAGGGCTCTGAATCTGTTCTAACAAGTACATCACATCTGGTACAGAATAACAACTAGAACTATAAGTTGGTTAAGTCTGTGGTGATAATTCACTGATATCTCCCAGGATCTATCTGGCTTTTGCAGAGGTCAGACTGGTGGATTAGGTGAGAATCATCAATGTTGTACCATCCTCTCCAGTGTTTGAAGATGGCATTAATCTGTTATTCTCCTCAGATATGTTTGGATTTCAAACTAATTAAATAAGGAAATAGAGTGCTAAGCATATATTCTATAATACTCTTCCCTCTCTATGACACTTATGCCCCCTTATAGGATCTGAGCATAACTCAGCATTCTTTGTCTCTGATTATTGACTTAGGTGCTTGCTTTTTTCCTTTCTTTTAGTTTTTCACTTTTCCCCTTCCTTCCTTCCTTCCTTCCTTCCTTCCTTCCTTCCTTCCTTCCTTCCATAAGGACCATGTACAATTGTAACACAAATATGTCTTTTAAAAACATTATCGGTTGTGGTCATCATCTCAAATGACAGGATCATGCTTGACTTTCTTCTAAGATTTTAAAATCTGTCTTTCCTGGTATCCCGAAATGGACATGTCTCACGGCACCTGATATTAGCCTTAATATTTTGGGGCTATGATTACTTTCTCATATGGTTCCATGTATTTCAACCACATCAACCACTTGGGTCTTTAATGGTCAGAAAATAAGATAAGGCTGCTAAAAATGTTATAAAGTACGAAATCACCCAAGCAAACTCAGGAAGCAGTAACATATTTTTAAAACTATTAAACTATAAATGTGTGTGGTTGACTATGGCTGCCACAGGAAGGAGTGTTCCGGTACAGTCAGGACTTTCCTAGTGTCAGTGCTCTATGGTTCTTTTAACTGTTAACCTTTTTCACTTTAACCTCTTTACTGATTTGCTCATTTCATAGAAAACCTAAGAGAAAACAATTTAAATTAGTCTCAGCCTTATTTGTACCAAGCTGATCTCACTGGGTAGCTTAACTCAATAGGAGAAAAGTTCTTGGCCTCAGTGTGAGAAATGGAAACATGAAAAGCAGTAGCATACTTACTTATAGCTATCAGATAAGAAATGATGGAAAAGTTTGTCAATATCCACTATGATCAATGTACTGGAGACCCCAGTTCACTACTGCTGAGAAGGAGGTGAGTGCCTCAGAGAGCAATTTGGCAGTTCCAACTAGAGCTGATGAGCTACATACTCTGTAACCCGGATGTGCCATTCCCTCATAGGTATTCACACACAGACCAGATAACATGTATAAGAATTTACAAGCAGCAGGGGTGTTTTGGAAGGGAGAAATTATGAATTGGTGAAATAAACTTGAAGGTCTATTAACATGCTATGGACAGAAAAAACAAATTAACTTATTTTATAGTTTGTAATTATAATTAAATTACATCTAACAACAGGGAAAAGCCTCAGAATCTTGAGTGAAAAAGAAAACTTGGGTTACTGTATTTGCTTCCAGTAAAAATTTAGCATATATTTGGTGACTTAAAATAATGAATAGATTCGGTTTTAATTCTGGAGATCAGAAGTCCAGTTACCCTGGATCAAAGTCAAAGTGTTGGAAGGGGACACTCCTCCTAGGGCTCTGGGGAGGGACCTGTTTCATGTCTCTTCATTCTCCTGGAGGCTGCCAATGTTCCTTTACTTGTGGATGCATGGTTCCCAGCTCAGCATCCTCCTCTTTGGTAAGAGTAAAATCTCTCTTCACCATCCTTTTATAAGGATATGTATGAACACCCTCGCTGTCCAGCAACACAATTCAGGATAATCTACTCATCTCCAACTACTTAGCTACTCACATCGGCAAAGACCCCATTTACCTTATTAGGTAACATTTACAGGTTCTAGGACCTGCAATCTTTGAATGGCCATTAGTCAACATACTATAACTACCTATATAGTAATTTAATTTGATGACATTTTAAAGCACTGGGATAGTTAAGGTTGATTGTGTCTACTTGATTGGCTTGGAAGCCACCTAGAGGACTGGTAGAGTACCTGCTGGATATGTCTGAGTGGGACACAGAGGTGTGGCCTTGGATATTATATATTGCCCC
The DNA here is from genome assembly GCF_034190915.1 of Cavia porcellus. Taxonomy (NCBI): domain Eukaryota; kingdom Metazoa; phylum Chordata; class Mammalia; order Rodentia; family Caviidae; genus Cavia; species Cavia porcellus. Next base: position 46,219,998 of record NW_026947496.1, read on the forward strand.
TGGCTCCTTCCTCTCTGGTACTACTCCCCGTTCTGCTTCTTGATTGCCATGAACTAAACAGCTTTGCTCTGCCAAATTTTTCCACCGTGATGTTCCTACTTTGGAGCCAGTTAACCATGGACTGAATTTCCTGAAACTGTGAGTTACATTAAATCTCTCCTTCTTTAAACTGTACATGTCAAGAGCTGTGCACCCATGTCAGGAAAGCTGATCAGTACAAGTATGCACTACAATAATGTGTATTTGTGCAAACTGTGAGTTGTTTGATCCCTCAAAGTTCTTCCTCTTCACTTTTCCATTCTTCCTGGCACCTCGGAGCATCCATGTAGCCATGTTTAGAGTAATGGATACAAGCAGAAATGCCAAGTCCCATGCTCTGAAACTGTCTCACTTCTCCTAGTGAGCACCAAGAGAAAAAATAGGAGATGCTACAGGATCATTTGGAGAAGAAATACTTTTATATGTTATTTAACCAGATTTATTTTGAACCCCTATTGTTATGGAAGTTTTATCTTTATCTTAATATTCATGTAAAATAATCATACTTAACTAATATATGTTAGTAACAATATTAAACTATTCAGAGAAATAACATCAAACTAAAGATGAGGCCAAGGATATAGCTCATTGGCACAGCACCTGCATGGCAACCATGAGCTTGTATTTGATTTCCAGTATTAAAAAAAAAAAAACACTAAGGAGAGTAGAGCCTGGTGAAATAAATGTGGAGGGGATTTGTAAAGTTAGACAGGAAACTTTGGTTTACCTGTAAAATGTTTTTATTCTTAAATTTATAAGTGAACTAACATGTTTATTATATTGCTCTGTATGCTTTTTTGAATATCTGAAATACTCTATTAAAACTAATAAAATAAAAAATAATAAAGTAATAGATGGGGTGAATGATAAAGTATTTAAATGAAAAAAGAATTTGAAAGTCGGGCATGGTGACACGCGACTGTAATCTCAGCCCTCATGAGGCTGAAGCAGGAGGATCATTGTGAGTTCAAGACCAGTCTGGGTTAAAAAGAGAGCCCAAGGCCAGCCTGAACTACATTGTGGGACCCTGTCTCAAAAAAAAAAAAAAATGACCAAAGATATTAATGTGATAAATGATCATGGTTGAAAAGCTATTTGTACTAAGCTTGTTCTGGAGCATTCTTTGCTTCATGGGATAATAATAAGAATGTTTCATTTATATGAATTTTTTTCCTGGAAGATCAAGGGTAAAAATCTGCCCTAGGGAAAAATGTGCTGTAAATCCATGTATCTCCTACTTTCTTAGGTATTAAAAATTTCAGGCAAGGAAATCCCTTAAAAGTCAAGGTCAGGAAGTCATACAGAGCACCTGGGAGTACCTTCAGGAGATTTGAAGGTTTTCTGTCTATTCACTGAAGTTAAATGCTTATCCTGAACAAGTTTGCAACCTGTCAAGGTTAAGTATGTAAAGGAAATCATGTTTAAGGCTCATTAAAAAGGAAATGTGTTCTGATAAAAAAAAAAAGACTTCATCATGTTGTTTGAAGAGGCAAGAATCTGAGGGTTGTGCATTAAAATGGACGCTCCAGGTTGCACAAATATCCACTGTCCCTCATGATCCTGTCAGGAGCTTGGGCAACATAGAATGTGTTTTTCTATAGAGAGTAAAGGAGTGCGAGCATTCCCAACAGTCTTTCTGGTAGAAACCTCCAGATATCTAGCTGTTGTGGCAGGAAATCAACATGCAAAGGCACCTCAAGGCTCCAGAATAAAAATTTCCATCCAGCCCAACTCAGTGCTCTGGGAATCTAGGTTCCCTAAGGCAAGAGGATGAGGGCCACCAAGTTATCCTCCATGGTCTGTTCTTGCTCTGTCCCTGCCTCTCCCAGCCACAGACTTGCTCTATTTTTAAGCAAAGATATTTTCTGCAAGCTGGGAAAACCTTCCACTTTATTTGTAATCTTGTTTCCTTGTTTGCTATGCTTCTCTTCCCTTTTCTAAAGCACGTCCTGCACTCCAGTTTCAGGCATAGCTGCTGCTTGAATACACTTTCATGTCCCCCACCATTCCCCGAGGATTGAGGACTGGATATGGGACCTTCACTCTGAGCTACATCCCTACCTGTTTCTCATTAAACTGCTAAATTGCCCAGACTGGGCTCAACCTTGCCATTCTCCTGCCTCAGCCTCCCAACGTGCTGAGATTACAGGCATGCACCACTATCCCTAGTTTCTACAGACTTTTAAAAGTAAGGTGTTGTCTTCCACAGTACACACACCTAACACAACACAAATCATGCCAACAGATCGCTCACTACACAAGCTTTCCACATGGAAATTTCCATTACACTTTACTGCAGTGGCTTTGCCAACATTTTGTCTCAATACTTTGCAGATTCTCTTGCTGTATGAAGTGAAACAAAGTTTTAAAAATGTAATTTCACACTATGGACAACTGTACTTTGGGTTCTGTACTTTGCTGAATAACTTTGTTTCACACAGGTGGTTAATTTCAATCCTTCCTGCTGAACCATCCTTTACAGTGTTATTAATTTAAAAAAAAAAAACTTTTAAAAGAAGCATTGCAAGTGGTTATATACTTAATGAGAGAGCAAAACAGTTTAAGGGATGAATTCTTGCAAGGAAGAGCCAGGCATTTTGGTCCATGTCTGTAATCCTAGTACTTTAGGAGGCGGAAACAGGAGGACTGCATGTTTGAATTGAGCCTGGGCAAGTTAGCAAGACAGTTTCAAAATAAAAAGCAGTGGGAATGTAGCTCAGTGTAAAAACCTTGGGTTCAATCTGCAATACCATAGATATGTAGGCTTAGATAAATAGAATGATGGATTAGATTAGATAGACAGACGATAGATAGACAAAAGGACTAGGAATATAGCTCAGTAGGAAGGGTCTAGTTTTTCTCTCAGTACCACAGGGCAGGGGAAGTGAGGAATTTATGTTGGAATTTATCATAAATTCATATCTAAAAGAAATTATTTTATTCATTCATTTTTTCGATGATGAGGAAATTGAGGCCTGGGGTGTAGTAGATTTACCCAAATGTACATGGGTTTGGGGATGTCCTGCCCTCCTTTGGGCCTCTGCAGGGTTAGCCCCCTTGAACTGGAACGCTATTCTACCCACACCCCCCACACACCTCCATTGCTCCTTCTCTGCTTGGGAGGTCACGTCCTCTAGAATAACTGCTGCAAAAATCTTCAACCCCATAAAAACTCAGAGAGCACTGCACTTACTGCTAATTCTTATCATGATGCATGCATGTGGGTTTTTTGCTTGCTGGCCCCACATCTTGAACTGTGAACAGGGCTTACCTTTGATGTGAGTTTGCAGAGTTTTGTTATGAGTCTGCAAGCAAATTACTTATTATGGTCTCTGCAGTCAAGCCTGATAACATTAATCTGTATTTTCAGCTACTCCAAAGCATCACTACTTCAGCTCCACCTTGGATCATCAGGCACTGGATTCTCATAAGGAGTGTGGAACCTAGATCCCTTGCACGTGTGGTTTGTGATAGGGTTTGAGCTCTTATGAGAATTTGATGCCATAGTTGATCTGACAGGAGGTGGAACTTGAACAGGGATGGGAGCACTGAGAGCAGCCTTAACTACAGAGGAAACAGGATCACTCACCTGCTGCCCACCTCCTACTATGCCACCCATTCAGTGGCTCAGGGTTGCAGATCCCTACCTTAGAAAACTAGTCAGAACAATAGGCCGGGATCTCAGAGACAGTGGTGTACTGTGTAGTGTTTGAATGCTACATGCTTCAAGCTGCTACTAAGACCCACTCCCCCTGAGAACTCGCTCACTGAGACCTTCAGACATAGCTTCTTTCCCTTACTCTAAAGATGAGCAGATCATAAATCATTTAAAAAATGTTTTCCCATTTTGTATTACACTGGAAATCATTTGTTATTTCTGACATTTCCTCTGTATTGGCTATTTACTCCATTTATAATATAAATGGAGAGATGTTTTTGATGAAATATATTTATTATTAAAGATTGGCTTTTTTGTCCTTATTAGTCCTTAAATATCACTATTAAGTATATTACTGTGTTTAGTATCTCAGAAAACTTAAGGATTTGCCTATTCTGCAATGATCTAACATTACAGCATGAATGAAGAAACTAAAGCCTGGGGAATTTCAGTGGGTGGTTGTATCTCTGATCACTGGCTTTACTCACAAGTTCTCTATACCTCCTGCCACCATCTTCTCTGGCAACCATGCAAAAACTGGGTGCTCTTTCCACCTAGTTCCAATTATTGCTGACCACATTGATCAGCCCCATGTACAATTACTAGCATTTCATTTTAGAAGGCTAATTACTGTTTCCTTTTTTGGATTTTTTGAGGGGGCTATACTAATGGGTTGGAATAATCTGCTCCACTTATTCCAAAACAATATAAAATCAACCACAAGGACACATCCATCAATGTCTTATTCTCTTCAGTTCCTCTTAATTTACTTTGAGTGAATGTCCACTACATCCAGGACCCTGTGACAGCTCCTTGGAGCTATAAAGATGATGTCATGGGGATTATATCATTGATGAGGCAGTTGATATATTTTTTCTTCTACAGAAGTTCCTCTGTCTCTCCATATGAATTACCACCATTAAGTGAATGCCATACAATTAATTTTTTTTCTGAAAGGAAATGGGAGGTGCCACCAAAAAATAAAGCAACACACTGTAGCCCAGGGGCCCACCTGGGAGCCCCGCACACCCACTGTCTACACTTGCCCCAACCCAGAGGGTCTCATGAGGAAGATTTGCCAGAGATACTTTTTCCCAGTTAAAATGAAACCTTTTAAAGTGATTTTCAGAGTCACATGCTCCATGTGGAGCTAGCTCATCCAAGTAGCATCCAAAATCATCAAGTCACCAGTTGATGATAACTCACTTTTGTGGTCATGAAGGTGGGTTCTTTAGGCTCCTGCAGCGCCTCTCATAGGTCTAAATGCCCTCAGTAAGAAGAAAATAAAAGTACAATCAGTCCTTAATATCTTGTCTGGACTGTGGGAGTGAATGCAGGGCCTGCCAGAGGCTGTTTTCAGTGCCTCTGATGACTTCAGGGAGTTGAGGGTGTTGACACTTTGGACCATCAGCCCTTGGATAATGGGTCTGTGGCCTCTACCGAAAGGCAAGCATGTGGCTACACTACTCAAAATCTAACCTGGCAACAAAGCAAGTCTCCATAATAAAGTCGAGGTTACAGCATTATAAAACGGTCCCAATGAGGATGTGATGTAAAAAAGGGAGAATTCCTGCACTAGGGCATTGTGCAGTAACAGGGTTGATGGTGGATATAAGGAAAATCTGACACCACTGAAGGAGTAAAGCAGACAAAATGCAACATGCGATTATTCTAGTAACCTGGTGTTCACCAAAACCCTTATTAAACCCTGACTTTTGCTTCATAGTGACTTCACAGTGGGTGTCTCATCAACGAGTGGGTGTCATATACTTTATTTATTCATATGTTTATCTAATAATTATTTATTGAAAACTTTTTTTTGTCTTTTTCATTTTTATCGGTACCGGGGATCAAACTCACAACTGCTTGCTTGCAAGGCAGGCACTTATGCCACTGAGCTAAATCCACAGTCCCTATTTATTGAAAACATGTCAAGCATTGTTCTAAACTCTGAATGTTAAAAAGTGGGGGAAAAAAGCTCTGGTCTCATAGAATTCACCACATAAATATGAATCCCTTCCGACCTTCGAATACTTTTATTTTAGTGTATCAAGTGGGCCTGGGATAGAATTAAAGTACAACACTGATATGGTACATTGGTTGGTACTCTGCAGACTGATGCACTCAATGTACTTTCTAAAGTAAAACTGGAATACCTTGAAAATTCACATTTGTTTCTTGGTAAATGAGAAATCGAGTTACAATACTATTCATACAACATGATCACATATTGTTAATGCACAGAACAATAACAACAACACCAAAATGTTATACACTTAAGCTTTAAAAGCAAGCATGAAATAACGAGGTCATTTTATTTTCCTCTTTGAGTTTTTCGGTTTTCCTAGTTTTATACACTGACTGTGATTTACTTTTGTAAATGGAAAATACTCTTTAAGAGTATATGATTTGGGGATTTAGCTCAGCAGCATAAGTGCCTGCTTGACAAACATAAGGTCATGAGTTCAATCCCTGACACCATTTTAAAGATAGTAAAATACAACAAAACAAGAAGAACAAAGCCAGTGAAGACAATGCAGTGAAATTGGTCCAGAACTTCAGACTAGGATACCAGGATAACAATAGTAGGTACCATAGTATATCTTGTTATCATCACAATAGTTGATAATTCCATCAGGTATAGCAAAAATCAAACCAAAAACAGAGCACTATAAACCCAATCAAAACAGGACATTAAATAGAGCAAAAACAATTAGAACAAAGCAAAACAGTGAAAATAATATTGACCTTCAAAGACAAGAGAGAAGGAAATCCCCCATATTTGCTATATTGTATACTGTCATCCTCCCAAGAGATGCTCAGACCTCTGGCCCTAGGTCAGCATAATCAACCAAACAATACCAGCATTTAGTTGCTTTATGTACCTTAGCTGCTAACTCCTGCTGACCTCAAAACCATCCAGTTGTTGGGGGGGGGCACTTGATGATTGATTCTTCAGCCTGCTGGCAGTAGGCTCATGGGAGGCACTGACTTATTCTCTTCCTGGTGCACCCACAGCTCACACTGCTTACCTGGAAGACTGGCGCGTTGCTTTCTTGGTTGGTTCCCAAGTCCCAGCATGGCTGATTCTCCGGAGATGCTGACTTGTTCTTTCCCTGGCGCACCCACCAAGACTATATGACTTTAAAAAGTAACATTTATAAATAATTTTGGGATTATTAATTAATCCTCACAATTTCCCTGAAATACAAGACACTTAAGACTACGCTAGTTACTAGTTCATGCACTAGAACTATTGACAGAATTTGAAATCTCAAAAATCTTAGGCTATATACTTTATCCATTCAACTATATTCTCCTGATATGAGGGGAATTAATGCTTTCATGTCTTCATTCAGCTTCACCTGAACGCAGAGCACTGAGGAAGGACTTGGGAGGTATTAATGTCTGAGAAGTGAGGCCAGAAAGCATGGTGAGGAAGTGTGGAATAGGATGGGAAGGAAGGAAAGTATAATGAGAGTTATCATGGGGCTCAGGCCTGCTCAGGTTTCAGAAAAAATAAAAGTGCACCTGACAAGTGTTCCCTCAATAGGCAAGAAAACTGATATATTTTCCCCCTAACCTCTACCCCATTAGGTAAGGGATGCTTCTAAAATTATCAATTGCTTAGTGTTTGCTGACTGTCCCCATATGTGAGATGTGAGATTAGTCCAGAGAAAGAGTGAGGTTAGAGAGAGACCCAGACTTTGGTTATGGATGTTACAGACTCAAACTGCAGGAAACCTCACAGGTGCATTAAAAGGATGGGGGTTGGGGTCACCTTGACAAAATTGGAGGCATTTCTGTATCAAAGAGCTGTAAAGTCTTGGTGCCCTTATACAATAATAATTCTCCTTCTCTCCCTCCTCCTTCTGCTTTTTTTTTTTTCTCTTGAATAGACTCTTTTGCAGGTCACACAGCTTTGTTGGGCAGTTCTTCCTTAAATCTTGTTTCTGACCCTTGAAGTATTCTCCCATCTCAGGTTCCTTGGTTTCCAAGATGGGGGAAGATGGTTGTAAGAGATGAATACCATGTGAGATTGCTATGGCCCAATCTGGTAGCAGAAAACTACCACTTTGTAAAAAGCCACTTGAACACACACTCTATTTCCCAAACTCATTCATGGTTCCCAAGTAAGTGTAAAGGAAGCACATTTGGAAATACAGTTTTCCCACATATCCAAGGAGAGAGTACAGAAGTTGGTAACTGTTAGCAATACTCTGATATGCTTCTTTTTTCTTCTCTGGGTACACTGATATTCTCTAAATACCTTGTACTTAGTGCATAGTCTATTCCTCAGGAAAAGAGCTTGAGCTGGGCATGGTAGCACACACCTGTAATCCCAGCCCTTGAAAGGATGAGTCAGGATGATTGAGGGGAGTTCAAGGCCAGCCTGGGTTATATAGTGAGTTCAAGATCAGCCTGAGCGATTCAGCAAGACCCTGTCCCAAAACAAAACAAAAAACCCCCGTGATCTTGAGTTCTTTATGTAGACTATTTCAGATGCAGTTGATTCTGTGTAATTGCTAATATTGAACTGCTAATATTGAGTAGATTATTTATCCACAAACATGATATCACTTGACACGTATTTTAGCTAGAATTAGAGCATCCAATAATAAATTGTAGGCCAACTTTGAAAAACTATGTGATTTATGACATTTCTTCTTCATCTGAAAAGTAATAGTCTGCTTTAATTACACTCTGCTATGGTTATTTTGGCTAACTAACTTGTTATATATTTTTTAAAGTTTATATAATCATTTCTTGGTATCTAGGACTTCTTTCATATGAATGCTCAAGACTTTAACCTACACAACCTCCCGTACACCTTGAATCATGACTAAATTTCTTATAATGTCTAACACAATTCTCATACTTCATTTCATCTTGGTGAATTAGTATAGTACTAGACATGATTCAAGTTTCAGTTTTCATAACATCATAGAAGTCTTTCAAACATTCTGCTCTTTCGTTGACTGAATTCACAGATGTGGAAGTCATAGATATGGAAAACCTAGTATATATTTTCATGGGGTTTTTTGCACATATGATACACACATCCCACATACATATAAAAAGCTATATATACATAACAAGGCCAGATAGGGATAGCACTGAGGCTAGAATTTCGACTCCTGAATATTTTGTACTAACACATCCTTTCCATCAGTCTTGTCACCTTGTCTCCTCTGTGAACGGAAGTGCATTTGTGCTGTGGCTCTCTCAGCAGCAGATATGTGCCCTTGACACTAGCAAGTAAATGCTGATGGCAGCTGTGGGTCAAAGAAACAACACAGGCCTTGTTGCAAAATCCAAAGAAAGCACAGACCTGTAGTCAATCTCTTCTCACCCACAGAGCTACAAGCGTTTCTCAGTTCTAAAGTTTCTAGAGTGAGAGGAGCCAAGGCTAATTATTATACCTTAGGGACCAGTAAAACACACACCAATTAAAAGTCTGCATTTTCTAGCTAAACAAAACAGTACTTGGTGTCAACGAATAGGGAAGTCTTATTTTTAGCAAAGTTTGCACAGTCAATGAAGTGGGGTGAAGGACTACAATTTCAGTAAACTCAGCTAAAAGAATTGGATATTATAACAAAATGATCATCCATCTAGAAACCAGAATATTCTGAAGACAAATTACTGGATGATGATTTCTCATCAGGTATATGAACCAATAACAATATAAAATGATTTCAGTGAGTTTTCAATTCCTTATTCATTTATTCATGTGTGCTTTTCTATTTATTCATTTTCCAGAGATTTATCACGTGCCTGTCATAGAACAGAATCTGTGCTAGGTGCTGGGTCACTTGATTTCTTCTGTCTGGACAAACAGACTTCAACAGGCCTGGCTGGCTTGCTGCGGTTTGATCTGGGTTGTTCTCTGAGTAGCAGTTGATGAGTCAATGACTCACTTGCAGCCTGTGCCATATATACTGTTTGTCAAATAAAAGTAACATCAGTGAAAATTAAATTTTTGTCTTTCCACTTCTACATCACAAGACTGAAACACCTCTAACTAATGATTCCCTATAATTTAATGAGTATCAAAGGATACAGAGGTCTGACGGAGAATAGCATAGATTTAGCCTATAGTAAGTGCTCTTCTAAAGCATATTTCATACATAGATTCACTTAATCCTCCCAAGGACACTATTAGGTAGAATATATTAACCACTTCACAGTTTACCCAAGTATCACTCAGTGCCTTTGTTGATGTGCTGACTATCTTGAGCATCACTCAGGCAGATATCATTCCAGCCAGTCAATTCTTGTACAGTATTGAGAAATTTGATTAAATGGTAGTTTTTATGCTTTTGGTTATATTACCTTAGAAAAATCAACAATATATGTAATTTTTGATCATCTGGTATTTAAATAATTGGTCAGGTAAGTGGTTAATATTCCTACTTTGTGGAAATGAAAGCAGAGATTTGGGCATGGGGGCATGCTGAGTGCTGTGACCCATAGCACTCAGGAGGCCGAGGAAGGAGGATCATCATGAATTAGAGGTCAGTTTGGGCTGCATAAGCAAGTTCAAGACCAGCCTGGGCTACACATTTAGACTCTGTCCAAAAAGAGAGAAAAAAAATGAAAGCAGATGAAAATAGATGATTTTCTATCTCTTGATGGAATAATTTTGTCTTCTAATATTGGAGATAATGGCCATTCTGTGTTATTCTGTTAGAAAAGTGCACTACATAAAAAAAACATGGCTTTTTTTTAGTTGCAGTAGAGAGTCTGAACAAAATTATATAAAGAGGATTTTATGTAGAACATGCTATTTGACATACAATACTATTCATTCATTTCTTCATTTGACAAATATAACAATTGCCTATTTAATCTCATGGAAGAAATTTCAAGGCACTTAAAAGTTGAGGCTGTGACATGGCTATTGTTGGGGGCTTTCAGCCAGATTTATGTTAAAAAATCAAGAGCACAGAGCCCAGTAGAATGATTTAAAACATTGTGAGTCTGGCCAGAAAGGAAACTCTCATCAAGCTATGGACTACAAAGATAGAGCTGAGAATATCTTGATTGCTGAGAATAAACAGGAGAATATAAAAGATGGTCTGAGGACATGATAAGAAACAGCTAGTCTCCACCCCGTACAGCCTCAAAATTTGCAAAAGTGAAAGACTGCTTTGAGGAGAAAACTGCAGAGCATCATGTTCCAGAATGATGGAAACATAAAAAAATTTGTTCCTCAGAACTGCATTCAGAGTGCCCAGTGATCCAAGCACTCAGTTCCTACAGCCAAAATAGAGGAAAGCCTGGTTACTGCTCCAGGTGGCAGCAGGCCTTGGCAGCAACCACGTGGCGCTAGTTTTAGAATACAAGACTTATGGGATTAAGATGGCTTCCATCCCAATTTCAGAAGGCCTGGGAGTCCAAGCAGTGTACCTCTGAGAGGGCAATATGTGAAGATGTAAATGTGAAGTCAAAGGTACAGGGTAAAGCCCAGAGGTTCAGAAAAGCAAGGAACATGGATGATCTAAGGAAGTCTGCAAGGAGGGAGCAAAATAGCCCAAGAGCGAAGCCATAGGAGCTACAACCACAAATGCCATACAGGTGAAATCATGCAAGCTATTTCTTTTCTTTCCTTTTCTTTTCTTTTCTTTCTTTCTTTCTTTCTTTCTTTCTTTCTTTCTTTCTCTTTTCTTTCTTGAGACAGGGTTTCACTATGCAGTTTAGAGTGGCCTTGAACAAATTTTATAGATTAGACTGGCCTCAAACTCTCAGCAGTTCTCCTGCCTCAGTCTCCTGAGTGCTGGGATTACAAGCATGTGCCACCATGGCCCAGCTCATGCAAGCCCTTTGAGGCTCATAATTTGCCACAGATTGCTCAGATGTGGGACATGGAACTATGGGACTCAATATTTGCCCTGCTTGAATTTGAATTTTCTTTGGTCCCAATCAATCCTTTGTATCCCTGTTTGTAACTTTTGGAATGAAGATGTTTATCTTGTGCCACTAAATGTTGGAAATGTTTAAATTTTTATTTGTACAGGATTTGCAGCTAAGAGTTTGCTTTAAATCTCAGAGATTTGGCACATAGACTTTTCAGCAATGTTAAAAGTGTTAGGACTTCAGCAACTCTTGCCAATGGACTAAATGCTTTTTACATAAAGAAATGTATATGAGTCTTCGGGGGACCAAGGACAAAACGTATGGCTCTAATGTAATATAGTGTTGACAGACTTAATATTGATTCTTAAAGATTGTTAAACTTGTGTTATAATATTCAGGTTATGAAATAAGAATAAATTTGTCTTTATATCTGGAGACTGATTTTAAAAATGTGTGTAGTTGGCAAGTTGACAGGGGGTGGATTTTAAGGTTGATACATTGTGTCAACATGAGAAATTTAAAAGTTTAACAATGGGACTCAACAGGGAGCCACTGTCCTTACTTTGTAACCATCCTCTGTAACCATTCTGTGGAAAAGGAAGGCAAGGAGATGTTGTGAATGCTACAGCCACCCTCGGGGTGAAAATCTGCTTATAATATAAGGAAGGAAAAGAGGCTTGCTCTCCCTGTACCTTTTTTTGCTCTTGCTGCTTTTGCTATCTTCTGCTGCCTTGAAGTATTTCCCCCGTGCCACGCCACCTTGCTTTGGAGACAGCTGATTATGGACTGAAACCTCCAAACTGTGAACTAAATAAACCTTTCTTTCCTTAATTTTGGGTGTCAGATATTTTGTCTCAGTAATGAGAAAAAAGTAATTTAAAACAGCAGCCAAGATGGGCCTTTCCTTACCATTATTAAGACCTGGAGGGCATCGGCAATGAGCACAAAGCTTTATATTCTATTTTTGTTGTTAACAACAAAATTCTTTCTCTCTGACCTAGGAATTTCATATCTTCTATAAGCGTCCATAAAGCAGTAACAGGCTGACTTGGTAAATTGTAAGTAGGATTAAAATCTCAAGTTCGAAATAGTTCTCGATAAGGCCACACAGGTTCGTACGTGGTAAAACTTGAATTTGTACCTAGATAGTTCAGCTTTGAAGTTCACAGTCCTAAATACTACCAATATTACATCAAATGTAGGAAACTAATCTTTCTTGATGGATTAAAGGAAGATTTTAAAAAAGAGAACTTAACAGAAGAATGAGAGAGAAAGAACACTCCAGAAAGGAAGCAATGTGTGCAAAATCTGAAAGCCAGGAAGCTTGCATCATGGTGAAGGCTTTGAGAAAAAAGATGTAAGATGAAAATGTCCAGTAGAATTCTTCTGGGAACTGGTGTGAAATATGTGCTTACAAGGACTGGCAAAGGCCAGATCAGAAAGGAGAATGGGTGGCCATTAAACCTGAAGAGAGACAACTACAAGGCTCATTGACAAGGATGCACCATGATCAGATTTGTGTTTCTGAAAGTACACAAGATGGACTTGAGGAGTCAGGCAAATGAAGTAAGGAGAAGTCAGTGTAATCTAAATAAGATGTGATAAGCCCTGGGCCTCATAGCATGAACAGTTTAAATGCCCATATTTTAATTTAATGCCTGAGAACAATGATTAGCTTGGAATTACTCCAATCAGATGAGTTGTATATTTAATTCCTAGTCTTGATCTTTTTGCTTTATAAAAGAATGAGTGAAGCTCAAGTAAAGAGAGCAATTATAATTAATCTTGATTGTCAACTTGATGGGCTTGAGAAATGTCTAGGAGACTAGGAAGGCACACTTCTAGGTATGTCTGAATGAGTTGTGGGCATGACTTTTAAAGGGACTATATCTATTACCATGGACTGAAATCTCTAAATTGTAATACAAATATACTTTTCCTCTTAATTCAGTTTCAGGTATCAGGTATTTTGTCCCAGCAATGGAAAGCTGACTAATACAGTGATCTTGATTCTGCCAATTCCAGATATAAGACATGGAGAAGCTGAGTCTCTGCTACCCTAAAAATGAAAGAAGCGTGGATGATATTATCAGAATGGGCCTACTTGCTGTTTTCATGCTAGAAAAAGTCAATGAGGATTTCCTATCCAGAGCAGAAATTCTCAAACTTTTCTGTCTTGTTGGGCAGCAAAATATACTGCTGAAACACATATAACTCACTCTTTACTCCCCACCACCTTTTTTTTATTGTTGTTGTACTTGAGAGTGAAACCAATGTGGAGATTTTACACTGACTTACATTCCTGGCCCTTTTTATTTGCTTGTTTTTTTATTTTGAGACAGGATCTGTCTCAGTCACTAAGTTGCCAACACTGTGCTCAAACTTGTCCTCCTCTTGACACAAGCTCCAAAAGTTCCAGGACCTTAGGCAGGCATTACCATGCCAACCTTTTTCCTCTCGTGATAAAAAAATTCTAGTATCAAGATAATCACTAGGGAAGCTAGCTTGGAGGTGTTGATGTTAGGTAGAGGATTAAAAATTTATATGCTCTGGCACTCAGATGTGGAAACTTTGACTCTTGGTTACCAATGTCACATGTCTTTAAGTCTGGTTATAGAAACACTGTAGTTCAAATATTATTGATGAAGATAAGCTTCACTGTACATTATAGGGCTAGCAAATTAATCCATAGCAAACTAAATTAATAATACTGAATTGAAACAAAATATGTAATTTGTAGTTTAAAAACAACAGTACTATCTTTGAAAATTATAACTGAGATAAGACATTCTAAATTGCCTAACATCCATTAACTCTTCATCTCTCTTAAAAGAGTCCAGAATTTGAGAAATACACTGTCCTGTACAAAACCAAGCATGTTTGGAGAAGCCAGCCTATTCATTCCAGGTCATAAATTCTACATGGTCTAAATAAATTCTATACTTCTTGATATGGTTGGTTTAAACATTATCAGATGGCAATATTTCTTCTCTTAAATACTGCTGTATCTGAATGTGATATGTGACAATACTTTATCTACCACACAGTCTTCAGAGATGGCAACCTGAGGAGGATATGGAGTGGAGGAAGAGCCAAGATAAAGATGGAGAAACATACTCATCACAACTTTGGTATTAATGATTGTGTATGTAAAAGGAATGTTTAAGGAAGGTTTTAGAACCAAAGAAAGAAAATTTGTTTTTCACCACCTCTTGATAGAAGATAGACTCTAAACAACTTTTAAAAAGGTGCTTACACAAGAAATAACTGAGGACATCCCACCACTGAGTGGATGATGAGCAAGGAATCCTATAATGGATTCCAAGTAATAGCTCCACTGCTATTTGTCTAAAGACGTTACAAATAAAAACACTGATAAATTACATCAGCAAGAGGACAGATTAGAAAAGATTATCATAAATTTTTTTTTGGCTTAGAATGTACAAACCAGTGAAAAGCTTTTTACTGTCCCCTTTTCAACTGCTGTTTGTAGACTCCCCTCACTCCAGGATACCTGTCTGCATTCTATATTAAAATACCTGAACTGTCTCATCAAAGCCAAAAATTTGTTCTCTGATAGTTTTAAATTAACCAATGAGTAGTATTTCATTCTCTCTTTGCATTCTCCTGAGAAGGTTTGTGGATATTTACATAATTTTAGTTAGGAGATGGTTGGTACTCATGCAGTAGGAGAAACAAGTTACCTAGAAGCTTTGGATCCTGGGGAGAAGTCTTGTGTTCTCTATCATGATTGATTCTTATATGTGCTTTAATGTTATATGGTTGTGAACACTTAGCTAAAGATTCAAATTATAAGTTATAAATGAAGATTTATTAAATTTTTACAAACATTTAGTAACTGCAAATATTAAATTATCAAAATAGGTACAAAACCTTTTTGGCCTTACAGAAGTTATATTCCACTCTTGCAACATTTCTGTGACTGAACTGTCACTACTCAAGAGAAAAAGAACAGTGTTTTCTTATCAGCCAAGATACAGTACTGACATCAATGACCTGACAGGAATTCTAGGAGCCAGACATATTTTTGTGGCCTCAGAATTGGACATCTGTCATTCCTTACTTATAACTGTTGTACTGTGACCTTTTTCTTCTGTCTCTCTCTCTCTCTTTTATTTTGAAACAGGAATTGAACTCAGGATCTTGCACTTGCCAGGCTCCATGTCACCTTTACATCTGGTTTGCCCATATGTGGCTCTGAAAGATAGTTTCACTATAAACAGAACTCTAGGTTGATGGTGTTTTTTTCAACACTTTAAATTTACCCTTACACTATCTTCGGGCTTGCATCATTGCTGATGAAAAATCAGTCATTATTCTTACTGTTGATAACTTACTACTCCTTCCATTTATTTTGATGATGATGATAATGTCTTTTTAATTTTTTATTTTCAAAAGAATAAAACAAAAGAAAACAGGACAAAGCAAACCAGAACACAACAATGCAAGCAACACAGGACTTCACAACAAGACAACAGGGTATCAACAGTAACTACTATAATGTCTCTTGTTTTCTTTGAAATAATTGGCCATATCTTCATATACAATAATATCAAATGTAAGAAAATAGCATAAAATCAATCAAAAGAATGAAAGCATTACAGGACTTCAAGACCAGATAACATGAAATGACTACTCTAATACCTCGTTTTCCTCAAAAAACTTGTCCATGCCATCACACATAATAAAATCAAATAAAACACATAGAATAGAACCAATCAAAACAAAAGAACAAAAGCATGATAGGACTTCAAAACAAGATGATAGGAAATCAGTAATTGCTACCATAATGTCTCATTTTTTTCAAAATAACTGTTCATACTATCAGACATAATAAAATCAAACAAAACAAAACAGAATATAACCAATTAAACAAATGAATGAAAGCACTATAAGACTTCAAAATAAAGTAACAGGAAACCAACCATGGTTACCATAATACATCACATTATGTTTAAAATAGCTGTCTATACCATCAAAGTAAAATCTAACAAAACAAGACAGATCAAAACCAAACCTAACAAAATTGTGAAAACAATACAAGAGTTTAAGACAAGATAACAAGAAATTAATGGAAGTTACCACCTGTCCCTCCCAGATGTTCCCTCTCCTATCACTCGTACAACAACTGTTTTGCTTTTGGATGCCATTAACTCCTTCTGTTTCTTATGCTAGGGATCACACATAGAAGTTCAAACTATTTTGCCCAGGAACATGCCTATACTTGCATCCATTTACCTACAAGAGCCTTGAGATTATTCTACTTTGTAGAATGAAATGGGTAGCTTTCCACTGCCTGAAAATATTACATCTTTCTTATCCATTCTGTGGTTGATGGGCAAGTTACTCTTGCTTTTTTTCTGGTCTCTTGTTATGTGGAACAATTGTTTTCTCTCCTTTGATTTTCAGTGTATGAGTTTCCTTTCCAGTTAAATGTGTTTCTTGTATACAGTATATCCATGGTCTTGTTTCTTGATCCACTCTTCCTGTGTCTTTTTATTGCTGACCTGAAGCGATCTACATTAATGGTTATAAACAGCATACACTGGTTTGTCTCTGCCATACTATCCTCCTGTTGTTGGCTCTCCACTTTTCCCCTTCATTCAATTGCCCATCTTGCTTGGAGATCCTCTTCCGCTGCTGTTTCTGGAACATGGTCATCTATCTCTCTCCAGAATATTGTTTAGCTCACTCTGTAGCTCACTCTGTATTTTTTTGATAGTCATGAATTCCTTCAGTTGTTCTTTATTCTGGAACTATTTTATTTTTCCATCAATTTTAAAATAATGCCTTTTTAATTTTTGGGTTGGAAGTTATTTTCTGGGTTGGAAGTTATTTTCCTTCAGGGTTTGAAACACTTCAAACTCTTCTTGACTTGATGGTTTGTGTTGATAAATCTGCTGTGATTCTGATTGATTTTCTTTTATAGATGATCTGTTTCTTTTCTCTAACAACTCTTAATAGTCTGATCTTGTGCTGAATTTCTGGGATCTTGATTATTATATGTCTGGGTGTAGATTTACTTTGGTTATAGCTAGTTGGAGTTCAATATGCCCCACTTATCTGTATGCCAGATCCTATGTTTGGGAAGTTTTCTGTTATTACTTCTATAAATATCCTTTAATTCCATTTGTGTTGAGCCCTGCTTCTTCATTGATACCTATCACTCTCTAATATGCTTCTTTGCATCATACAGCCATTGAATTATCATTTCCTGTTTCCTTATTATTTTTAAGAGATCTTTCCCCAACAAGCTAGTTGGAGGGCCCCAGGCACTTCCCATGTTGGCTGCCCCTCTGAAGTGTAGGGGAATGGTTCAGGCACCTGGGCTCCTCTAACCCCAGATTTACAGGGAGGTAGCAGGGTGTGAGTCAGACTTCTCCAGACCTGTGTTCTATACCAGGGCTTCCCCAATGATCATGGGTGCACATAGGTGGGCCTGCTTCTCTCACTGGAACTCCCACGATGGTGGCAGTCACACGGGGGTGTGTTTGTCTAATTCTCCTGGTGGGTGATGGCTGCCCAAAGCAACCAAGGGCCTCCAATGGTGTCCTACGGGTACATGTGGCTTACCTAGCTGCAAGTCCCTGCTCCTTCTGGCTGCCTGCAGGAAGGGGCCTTCCAGTAAGCAGCACCTGGCAGGTGGAGGTGGATCTGCTGGTTCTTTCTGCCCATGCTGGCTGCCCTGGTGATGCCTTTGTGAGATAAAGGTTTTACTATGCAGTTCAGGCTGTCCTTGAACTCACTTTGTAGTCCAGAATGACCTGAAACTCACAACAATCCTCCTGGAATACTGAGTGCAGGGACTACAGACGTGCACCACCACACCTGGCACACCTTTAATTTTTAATCTTTTCTTAAACTGTGACTTAATCGGATAACTTCTATCAACCTGTGTGTAAGCTTACTAGAGCTTTATTTTGAAATTTTAATTGTGTTAATACCCTCCAGTGAATTTTCACTTGTAAATATTGCTTTTTATAGTCCTAAAATTTCTATTTTACCCTCTTTTAGAGATCCTTTTTTCTTTCCTGAAATATCTCTATGTCTTTCCATTGTGTCCATCTTTTCCTATGAATTCTAAAAAATGTTTACAGTAATTGTTTAAAAAGTCTTTCTGCTGCTTCAAAGTTCTGGGTTTAACAATGGGTCTGCTTCTATTAACTACATTTTCTTTTGGTGATTGATCAGCATATCCTGTTTCTTTACATGCCTAATAATTTTATTGCATGTAAAATATGTACATAAAATACAACAAAGATTGAAGTGTGGTAATTTTTAAATTTTATTTGCCAGAGAATGCCAAGTCTTTCCACTATCTGATGAGGTGAAGGGCTGATTATGTACATTCTTTATCCTATTAAATTGACTTGAATCTAGGGAGAAGCTTTAATTGTTTTGAGAGCACCTATGTTTAAACCAACACTTTCTCCCTTACTACTAATGTCTTTTGGATTTTATCAATATTAGCACTGATAGGCTTCCATTTTATCTATTTTTCACACGCCTTGAATTTAACTCAGCAAGACAGTAGAAGCTAAACATTACAAGAACCTTTAAGTCTTCACTGTTACACTTTTTGTCAGTGTTTGAAGGTAAGGGTAAGATATGCAGGGTATTAACCCAATTTATATGCATAGTTGGGGCACTTCTGTATTCCAACCTACTCTTCTAGTGTTCACTACCATCTTCTGCTCAGCTGAATTCTTCTCCTCCCAGCAAATCTCCTCTCCAGGACAACTCTACAGTAGCTCCACCAGAAATTCTTGTCAGAAATGGTTGCTGGGCTGCCTCTCTCTTTACCAATAAAAGCTTCATTGCTCTGAAATTCAATTTGATAAGTCTTCCTTTGTCCTCTGATCTAAATTAGCCCTTAGGAAGTATGATTTTTATTTTCTCTGGGATTTTCTTTGTGTTACCATGGATACAAAAGTCTTTCATGCCCTTCTGAAGTGGAAATTTGAATCAAACATTTAAATTAAAAAGTAAAATCATAGAAGAAAATAAGGGAGAATTTGTTTTGATATCTTTCCATGGAGAGTATCTTTTCAAAGCAAGGCCTAAACCTTAGAACCTCAGAAGTCATAAGGAAAGGAACTTAATGAATCTCTTGCCTCTGTTCTCTCTGTCTCCATATCTATATGTTTGTATACACACAGATGTGTGTATACATATCTTAAACTTTAATATAGCAAAATTTAGCAAAAGCACACAGCAAACTAAGAAAAATACCTGCAACACATAAGACCAAGATTTCTTTTTAAAAACAAAGAAGATTTTTATATAATAAAAAGGCTAGATAAAAGCCAGTAGTTAACATAAAAATCATAAATAAAGTATAAGAAAAGATTCGCCTGGTCATTATGATGTACATCTGTGACCCAGCTATCTATGAGATATCCAAGAGGATCACAAGTTCTAGGGTGATCTGAGCAATTTAAAAAGACACTGTCTCAAAATAGCATATAAAAAGAACTAGGAAGGTGCCTCAATGGTAGAGTACTTATCCAGTATGAATGAAGCTCTCAGTTCCATTTTTAGTACCACTCATACACACAAAAAGATGTTCTATTTTACTGATAATTAGAACTATGGACTGAACAGATAGAATTTACCTATCAATTTGATAAAGTCATGTACTAGCAAGGAAACCAACACTTACACACACCATAGATGTGAGTGTAACCTAACATAACATCCTTAGGTGTATTTGTTTGGTATTACCATAGAACATTATTTGGTAATATATAATAAAATTATAAACTTAATATATACTCTTTGACCTAGCAATTTCAATTTTAGGAATTTATGCTAAATATGCTTAAAATGCATATACAGATAATTGATTCAAATCATCTCAACAGAATTCCCCAAAGAAGGAAATTAAAAAGTATATGTGCCATTATAGAAAGATTACCAAAGCAAATAGCCAGTTGTAAAACTTGAGATACAAAATAATATAATTTATATGTCATTTATAAAAAAATGTATTCACGTCTCTAGGGCTAATATCTGGAAGACATACAGGACTTCTGAGGAGTGGGCCTAGAAATATGACATAGTGGGAGAGTTAGCTTTTCAATTTAAACCATACTTTTATTTGAATAAAAATTTAAAAGACTGTTATTTTCATAAAAGAAGGAAATAAATTATCACTGTGTTACCAAAGAAGGCATTGCACAATGTTTATTACTAACTGACTTATAGTGACTATTGTATCATAGACATGCCACGTTCCCTTTTAAATATTCCTTGTTGGCTGGTTACAAAGCATTTCTCATAGGAAAAGCAATGTGTGGATCAATGAACAGATGAAACTATGAATTTATTGGCAATATGTGTGAGATAAGCAAGTTAACAGAATTCTGATAATCTCAAAATGCTATTAAATTTAGCAAGTCTCATTCTTAAAAATAGACCTATAAGAACTTATTTTTCTGACTTCAACTAAAAAAAAAAATCCAAATAGTCATAAAGTCTCTGAAAACGTGTCAATGGAATTTTGCTTTTGTGTGCAGCTGAGAAGTTAGTCCATAAAGAATGCCCTGCACCATATGAGCCATGACAGCATTTTAGAATTGGGAAATACTGCTCTGGGAACCAGAAGTGTGAGTTCTGTTGTCTTTGATTCACTACTAAGGAGCACACAGTCTTAAATGAGTTACTTTCTTTTTCTAGGAGTCGTTTGTGAGTTTGGGCTGATGATTTGGGTTGTTTATCCTTCTAAAACTGTGTATTTAAAACAGAAGAAATGAAAACACACACAAAAAAATGCAAGACAAAATAAGCAACATAACCTACATTTTGGCCTTACTAAAATTTCCATTTTTGAATAATAATCTCAATGTTAATTCATTTGCCCAGAGAGCCCCAGCTAGTTGGGGATGTGAATTGTGTTAATCGGAGCGTGGTTTTTGATCTTGGGGATTTTTGGCTCTAAAGCTTCCTTCTTTCATTACTGATGCTCAGAGACATACATTAAATATATGTTTCTGGCTTCACATATTATCTATGAATAGATAGAAGAATGCATCTATTTAACGCCAAATTTTATCTCATTTATTCAGGTGGAGAAATGTTTACCTGATAAGGTCATCCAGGTTATTTAGAATTCGTGAACTTCAGCAAAAACCTACAATAAAGCCTAATTCTTTTCTCAAAACTTCAAATGAGATTCCCTAGTGGGTCTGAAGAAGGCCACACCACAGTCAGAAAAGTTATCGTATATCTGTGTCTCTGATGTTCCTGCACACAACTACTGACCACAGCCAATTTGCTGTGATGTGCATTGATCGTTTGCTACACGGGGGCACTGCACTGAGGACTCTGTGAAGACAAACCAAGACTCATTTCGGGGGTGAGTTTAGCTCTAACACAGAACAGTGAAAGATCATTTATCAGTAGGCGAAACAGAATTGTGCTGGAACAGAGCCAACAAGAGTTCAATTAGGCAGAGACAAATGGAGGGAAAGGAAGGGATGGCATCCTGCTTTAAGTGCAAGCATCATCTCCTTAGAAACCACAGCTGCAAACAGTCACGGTTCATGCTCTGTCGATCTGTCCCCAACATCATCCTGCAGAGAAGCCACCAAGGGACAAAGCCAGTAAACCAAGGTAGCTTTGTCTGCCACAGAGGATGAACTTGTGGCAACACGATAGGGTTAAACATATTTCAGGATAGAAAGGCTGAGGCTGCTTTCTAGGAAGCAGTTCTGTTTTTCTGGCCTGTTTCTTTGTTTGTCTGCTAACCAATATAATTGAAAAAGTCACTCCTTCCATATACATATCTTATTTTTATTAAGTCGTCTTTTCTTTCATTGGATCTGTAAGTTTTCATAATAGAGCTACTGTTAAATTAAATGGTATATGTGGGAAAGGATGAGAACTTCTAATTAAGTTGATTTTTCTCTCAGTTTTTAATATCCCCCTCACTTTCCTCAATTGGTTTGTAATATATTAGCAAGATAGTATAATAGTACATGTTCATAGCCCAGAAATAAATAGCTATGCATTTCACAGAAAGCTTATGCCCATTTACTATTTATTTACTTATTTTTATAGATAGGAACATGGCACAATAAGAAATTTTGTTGACCACTATTTAAAATTAAGAGTCTGGATCATAGCTTCTGCCACTTTGCTCCTCCCTACTTAAAAAGTGACACCAATGATCAAGACAACCCAGGATATTGCCATAACAAGAATACTTCTATAATCTAATTATGAAATGTTTCATTTGAAAAATATAACAAGTGAACACAACAATAATAAGAGTTAAGAGAGGAATAAAAAGAGATTCAATACAAATTGCGAGTATAAATATTTAAAATAAAGACAGGAATTAAAACAACAAAATTTACATTTCAGGTCATATGACTGTTTAATTACTTATAAAATGTTGTTTTTAAAAATTACTCATTTTCTGGATGGAGATGTCCTCAAACCGAGGATAAATTCCTGTGTGCTACTGTGAAGGAGAAGCCCTACGGCTGAGGCTCTAGGATGTTCAACTTGCACATGGTTTGGCTTACCCACCAGCTACACCTTCCATTCAGTCAGACTTAGAAATCATTTGAGTTGTTTATTGAGCAGGGTATTTTTATTCTGAATTCTCCTTTTGGGTTATGAAAGGAAAGTACATAATGAATTGTTGCCAATCAGTTAAGATTCTTTTGCTCAATTCAGATGGAAATCACAAATCAGCAAAGTGCAGCTTCATTAGTAGACCCAGGCTTTGAATGCCAGTAGTCCTCAGCCCTTAATGTTACAGCTCTTGGCAACTCCTAGCCACCTCTATCAGCTCCTCAGCAGCTGACCTCCTTTAGCAGCTTTCTGAAGCTCTTCTAGCACCTTCTACTGCATCTTTGGAGGTGACCACATGTCTACATTGGCCTCCGGTGTTTGCCAACAGTCCCTAGTGATCTTCACTCATTGCAGCTGGTTTCTGCCAATGTTCTCTACAGCTCTTCAGGGCTAATGTTTACCCCTCTTTGTAGTGCCACCTGCTCTGCCCACCCTACTCAAGCCAGGAATCGTAAGTAGATTCAGAAGACCACTCAAGCAATGCTTTATTGGAATCTGTGAGACAGCACAGTAGGATGGTACATAGGAGAGAGCCTTCTTGTCTGACCTCAGGAGTGTGAGTAAGCCCTGTTTGTAAAGAGATACAGCAAGACATACATGACATTTCACAAATCTACCTGACAATTTTCCAGAGTTGTCTGAGATTACAGGACAGTCATTGGGAGTATCTATATGGCAGTTATATATGACAGGTCTGTTTCAAGCCTGCTATAGTCAAGGTGGATATCTACCAGAGCATCTGAGGGCATTTAAGACAGCCATAGTGTCCTGGTGACAGTTGGGTAGAACTTCAGTACAAGTGGCTGCTTGACTGATAGCTCCTGTCTCCCAAAAACTATCAGAGCTGAAAAAATTGCCAGTGCTTTTGAGGAGTCTTTAAAGAAGGCCAACTGTGTTGATAATGAATTCCTGGGGCTTAGAGATTTTGGAGATATCAACAATGGGTCTAATCTCTCCCCTTTGTCCTGTGAGGCATGGTTTC
Source organism: Cavia porcellus (assembly GCF_034190915.1). Taxonomy (NCBI): domain Eukaryota; kingdom Metazoa; phylum Chordata; class Mammalia; order Rodentia; family Caviidae; genus Cavia; species Cavia porcellus. The sequence continues at coordinate 46,244,141 of NW_026947496.1, forward strand.
CTGGCTGTTGTGGCTTGTGTCCAGATGTCCCCCCAAAGCTTCATGTGCTTTTCTGTGGAGCTTTTGGGAAGCAACTGGATTATGGGCATATGGTACTAGAATAGTTCACTGATAGGTTTATAGCCAGGTATGATGTTGGGAGGTGAAGCCTTGTAAGATATATGGGTCACACACACAGAGTGAATATATATATATATTTTTTCATATATATTCATATATATGAATATATATTCATATATATATATGAATATCCCTTTTACTTCCTTGATCCTGCATGTTGCATCTTGCCCATAATACCATGAACTACTTCTTCTCTGTCATGTTGTCCTGCAATGGAACCAGGCAACTATGGATTGAAATCTCTACAAACTCATTTAATTTGCAGGCATCAGGTATTTTATCCTAATAATGAGGATGTAACTAAGATACTGGCTGTTCTTCAGAGAGACTATAGTAGCAGCAATAATAGCAGAAGCTACAATAGCATCAATAGTAGCAGAAGCTAGGGAAGAAGCATAGGGCTATTAGCTGAGCTGCAGCTTCTGTCAGCAAGGCTGGAGGGAGGCCAAGGATCTCAAAAAGAACCAGGCAACCTTCAAGGAAGCAATGAGAAGCAACATGGGGATGTCACAGTTGCCAGCTGAGACCTGTCCATTTTTGGCTTTCATAGGAAAAAAGGAAGAATCAGGCCTCATTTTGTTCTAACTCAGATTGTGAAGCCATGGAATACACATGGCTATAGGAAGCCCTTCCAGACATCATCACTGTCCAATGGAATCCATGTTTGTAATCCCAAGGAAAGGTTATTAGAATTCCAGTAGGTAATTGCAATCTACCACTTGCAGTGCAATTCACAGTGAGAATAAAGAAATGAATACACATCTGTAGGTGTAAGGAACCAAGGAGGTCCTAAATCTAGTTAGAACAATGGCTCATCAGAAAAAAAGGCCTTGATACAGGGTCAGACTCAGGTTTTATTAATTTTTGAAGAGAGGAGTGCCTCAGGGATGAGTGACTATGAGAACGGCAGGAAGCTGTGAGCTGGGCTGCATTGGAGGCAGGGTAGAACCTCTGTAATATGCAGACTCTTCAAAGAGGTATGCAGAAAGAATAATCTGCATAACACAGCTTGAGAAAGTATCATGGTTTTGGGGTCAGTGCTTCAGCTTTGATATGTAGTTTTCATGCCCTAAGACTTCTAGGCCTCTTTCCTTTTTCTTTTTTTGATTTTACATACTTTATGTTGTTTTTTATTTTAATTTTTATTTTAATGAGAACAAAACCAAGCAAAACAAAACAGAACAAAGACAAACAAAATGAAACAGTGCAAGTGATACAGGACCCCAAAACAAGACAATAGAAAATCAACAATGGTCACCATAATACCTTCTGCCATCCTCAAAACAGCTGCCCAAAACCTCAGACACAGTAAAAATCAAACAAACCAGAACAGAATAAAACCAATAAAAACAAAACAATGAACACAATAAAATACTTCAAAATAGGACAATGGTAAATCCGAAATGGCAACCATAATATATCTTGCTATATCTGAAACAGCTGCCCATGCTATTGGATATAACAAAATCAAATAAAACAAAATGGAATAAAACTCAACCAAACAAAACAATGAAAATGATACAGGAATCAGAACAAGACAATAGGGAATCAACAGTGGACACTACCCTCAGAAGGAGATCCCCCACTGAGCTACTCTGCATATTTTTATTCTCCAAATAGATGATCAGATCACCAGCTTTAGGCCTGCAAAGTCAGTCAAACGTTAAACACTATAAGCATTAAGTTGTATTCCACCTTAATAGCCATCTTCACAGACTGTGTTTCTCAAGATCACCTGGTTGTTTGTTGTGGGAGGAAGGTCTTTGGCTCCTTTTATCTCCCAGCTTATGTACCAGAAAGGACTACCATTTGTTTCTCCCCGCAGTGGCCTGTGCATGGCACCAACTCACGAGAGGGCTTGGCTTCTTTTGGCTTCTTATTCTCCTCCCCTGAAGCCCACGAATGGTGCCAACTCATGGGAAAAGGCTGGAGTCTCTTTCGTGATCCCTTCCTTGAGATTCAGTCCTATCCAACTGCATGGTGTCAAGTTACACAGCCTCGCTGTGCATCCCAGTTGGAAGCTATAGGCAGGGCATCACTGACCTGTTACACACTTTAAAAACTACACATCAGCATCTTGGCTAGGCTACTTGAGGGGATAAAGAGATATCCTAGTTAACCCTGTGCATGTCAATACACAGAAATAGGGCCAGGTTTAGCGAAACTTGAGACAAACACTCTTCTTTCAAGCAGAGCCATCCTGGTGGTCCTCTCCACAAGACCACTGAATGAGACAAATCATGGCCTCTTGGCACTCAGAGGTCTCCATGGTATGGTTTAAACTTTTCTGTAAATACAAAATCAGGCTCCAGATATCTGCTACATTTGTATATCCTGACACCCAACTCCCCTCCAGATTGACACTCATTATGTTGACTTGTGGAACTTAACTCTTACAGTGGGTCCCCCTCACTAGGTATCCTAGGCGGGTATTTCCCCATTCCTTAACACTTTTCCTCCTCTACTTCCCAGTGCTAACCCTAACCTGGACTGCTAATCAAGCACTTGAATGAAAGTTTAATTGGCAGAACAATTAGGATGGGACACCTCTGCTTACAAACTAAATCTCTTGTTTCTTTTAGAGAATCTGAAGATTAAACTCAAGTCACTTCTTAGACATGGAGACTTGGTAACAGAATTAGGGCAAAACATAATCAGCAATAACAGAAGCAAATGCTTTTTTACTAGAAGCAAGGTATTGAGCCAGCAGCTCAAATATGACTGGTCTCCAGTGAGGAGGCACTGACCATGCCTACCACACCAGGAGGCGGAAAGAGGTGTTCCAAAAGGCAGATCAAGTGTTTGAGTCTTATGCTGTTGCTTGCTACATTTTGACTAAGCCTTCTTCATAAATCTCCTCGCAGCCTTACTGTTTGGCTATAGTAGATTTACTGATTGTCCCTGTTGTAGTTATATTTCATTTCCAGTTTATGACCTATTAATATTTTACATATTAGAGATTCCTGAGTGAGTACTATTTTCAGAGCACAGATAAGTCACAGTTCATAGGAGATCTTCTAGTGGTATTTGGCAACTTTGAGTCCTAACATATTAAAGTGCTCAGTAGAATGTAGATAACTGAAAAGGTAAGACATTTTATTTTGCTTTGAATTTTACTTTGAAGTAGGAATCCATTGTTTTAAAATCATGGTTAATTTGAACCACGATTTGCTTCTTTAGTGCCTGAAATGAAGCAATCCAGCAATCCTGCCTTTTCCTTGGTGATGATCCCAAGAAGTATACAAGAGTTAAGGATTGTTGAATGTCTTTTTGTAAAGAGGGATCAACATGAGAAAGGCAAAAGCATTGTTTTCTCTTCCCTGCCTTCCCCTCCAGTTTTGCAGTGCTTCTATGGACCAAAAATGAATGCCATTGGTCAGACCCTGATGGATCACTTCACAGCAGGGGATGGGAAGTTAGAGAGACTGAAGGGAGGGACCTCCCCTCTCAGTTTCCCAGTTTCTTTTCTAATTTGACTTTTGTCACACCTTGCAAGTTATTTCCTAACTTCCTATTCACAGTTTCCTCTATAACTGGTGGGAGAGCTTTTGGACTACAAAAGCAAACCAGAAAATGTGTTTAGAGGCTTGAGCAAAAGAGTAAGTAATGCAGGGAAAAAAAGATTTGGGGTTGTATCTAAGGGTAATCTGCCTTATGCTCAGCCTATTGCAGAGAGCTTCACCAACGCAGGCACCTGGAAGTGCACTCTTTATTGTTCTTGTCACCACTGTTTCTACTTAGGTCACTGCCAAGCATTGCATAACCCTAAAGGACAGTGCTGGCTTGTGAGAAAAACTTAAGCCTCCAGAACTCATGGAACTCAGCTTTGAATAGCAAGCTCTGCTGTTCACTAGGCGGCAAATCAAAATACTTCTCAGGAAATAGCCTAAATTTTTTGATCATTAAAATGAGAGTGAGCCATCTACTAGCCTTGTGAGGTCTCTAAGGATTATAAAGAGAGGCAGGGGTGAGAGTCTCAAAAAAATAAAAAGGTCTAATCTAATGGTCAGACCGATAAACTGTGATGGACAAGAAAATAGTAAGTTCAATTTTTTTCTTTTTATGGAGAGTGAAAAGAAAAAAGGAGACACTGATAAATTTTTGTATTAATCACTTTGGGTTACAGTTTGAATATCTGAATAATGGATTCACATTTTCCAGATCCTTGACTCATATGATAATATTACCATTTTATTTATTTATTTGGTACTGGCGATCAAACTCAAGACCTCACACTTATCAGGCAAGTGCTTGAGCCTCTGAGCTAAATCCAGTTTCAGTATTACCCTTCCTAATGGTTCAGCACTCACTCAGTAGGGAGACAAAAGTCCACAGGCTGACTAATTAGCAAATAAAACCTTATGTTCCTCAGCTACTGTTATGGTCCTTGCTAAAAGTTCAAGCTATAAAAAGAAATAAAAACCATATACACCTTCTCAAGGCTTACAAAAAATATACTGTGATCACACAAAGTTTCCAAGCAAAAATTTTCTCTATAGCCCAAATTATTTGTGAGGTGTTTTTAAGAAACAGAAAATATGCTCCTTGCTTGGACCAATTTCCATGTTAAATGTCTGCCTTCATCACTCATTTTTATTACCAGTCTAAACTCAGTCTGTTTCAATAGAGGCCATTTACAGCATACAATAAAATGGATTCATTACTCATTTTCCTCTTATTATCTTTCAATTGCTCTAGCTCTTGATACTGCTTAAAGTGGACATTAGGCCCTAGTAGCCATACATTAGAGGGTGCAATTGATGATAATACTGTACTTAACACTCTCAAGCACACAGACAAGGAACCAATCTTCTCTAGTCTCATGGTTGGTGCTGCTTTTCATTACATTGATTCTATTTTCATCTTATTAAGCTTGTCATTTTCCATAGGAACTCCTGTTTCACTAAATACCATGTTTTCTTCTTGGCCTGCAATTGCAGGCCGCATTTGGGTAAACAGTCTTCCTTTAAATGTGTGCATACACACACACACACACACACACACACACACAGGCCAAATTACACACATAATTAAGCATAATTTCTCTAGAAACAAGTTGACAATAATCACTAAAATTTCAGGCAGAGATTGAATTTTAGTGCTGTATGCAAATGACACTCTTTTTGTGTGACTATCAATGGATCTCACAATCCAAATAAAGATATTCGCCCTCAAAACATGCTGGCATTTATTGTGTCGAATATTACCTTTGCTTCAAGCCACTTCTACTTATTTTGGGTGGATTCAGCCATGCTCATCATGACGTTATGTTCTCCCTTTGGTACAGCTTACTAAAATTAGAATTAGTGCATTCCAAAAAACTAATCTAGGGGGAAAATTCCACTGGCTTTGATCATTGAAATTAATATCACTTCATTTGTAAGATAAAAACTTACTTTTTATTTTATCTTTTTTGAGACAGGGTCTCGCTATGCAGTTCAGGCTGGTCTTGAGCTTGCTTTGTAATCCAGGTTAGTCTCAAACTCCTAATGATCTTCCTCCTTCAAACTCCCGAGTACTAGAATTATAGGTAAGGGCCACCATGCCTGGCACAAAAATTTTACTTTTTAAATAAACACATGGCTGCTTTATCTCTGAAACTCCAAGCTATTTACCATGAGTTCACTAAAACATAGTGGTCTTACGCCACCCAGACTAGGAATCTACCATCTACCCTTCCTCATCTCTGGGATCCTGAATGAGGTATGTAAAGTTCTCTGTATGTCCATTTCCCAGTTAGCCAAATGGGTATGACAATACTCGTTAAGAGGAACAAAAAAAGAAGCTGTGTAAAATACTTCTTGCAGTACCTGGATCATAATATAGGCTTCATGGAGATCATCTCCTATCTCTATACCCACTAGTTATTAGGTGGCTATTATATAATATGCATGTTTTTCCTCTTCTTTTTTTTTGGTGATGTTCAAGATGGGGTCCTCAAGCATACTGAACACATGTTCTACCATTGAACTATTGCTACAGTCCAATAATATGGATTTTTACGTGCTATCCTAACCTCATAACACTCTGTGTTATGCTATCTTTATCTCCTAACATTCTGTTTGGTTCATGATATTGTCCCCATTTTGTAGACTGGATGACTAGCAAACTGAAGTCATTAATACATTCCAGAACTTGATTTAGAGGTCATACCTGCCATCTTTGATTTCTCACATCTTTCCAGCATACATAGTATATGTGAGGTCCTGGACTCATGTTCTGAAAGTGGTATGCCTTGGAAGACATGGGAAATACCTGGCCATTCCCACTTTTGTGACCAAGGGGCTACTGAAAAACATTTTGAGTCTGCTGTAATGGCATGCAGAAACACTGAGACAACACTCAGAATTTGAAGGCATATTTATGTCAACAGGCACTGATCGGGATCATTGTCAGAATATCAGACTTTAATCTCTGGTGGTCTAGGGCTTCTATGAAGTAAGTAAGCAGGAAGTATAGAGGTAGAATGGCTTGCCAATTGGGATTGGTTTATACAATGTGCATCATAGTGACCAGTTATGCATCACAGTAACCAGCCAATTCTAAGAGACAGGAACAACCAGAACTACAGCAGGAACTATTGCCTGCACAACTAAGAAACTGAAGTATACTGGCTGGGGGGCGGTGCATTTTCTGCTACACTGCCAGTGTGGACGTGTAGTGAGCTATCCTTCAGAGTCTACCTTTTCCTGAGGCAATGGAAAAAGCTAATCTAATTGGGAACTGTTTATTAGTAGTGAAATTAATAAGAAATTTGGTGCCCATTTCTAAGAGAAATAATTTTGTGTCTTGGGAGATTTACTATACTAGAAGCGGATTAAAGTTAGAAAATCTGTACCATGACATTGATGCAAATGATTGTATGTACGTGAAAATAGGATAAGAAATACTGTTGGAGTCAACTTCAAACATGTGACTTAATTCTGCTTTTTCATGATAGAAACCGAGCCTCAGATAATGTGGTAGGTCTTCAAAATTACTTAAACATCCATTTCCTTACAAGATTGACTTCCTGAGTCAAAACGTTAACCTCTCTTTGATTTCTATTCTTGAATAAATCATTATAGATGAGATTACTTTTTTCAAAATCGCAAAATGTGCATAAATGAACACCAAGTCATTCTGAATAGAAGGGACATCTGGCAGCATTTGGATTTAGAATATCCATCTAGAAATATCACTGATTTAATGACTCATCATTCGAAAGCAATGCAGTTGGGTCAGATGGATTTTTAGTAACTTTATGAGCAACTGATCTATTTTAAATAGAAGTTAAAAGGTAAAGAGAGGGGAAGAAAAAAAGGAAGGAAGAGTTGGGTGAGTCTGCCATAAACTCCAGATGTGATTCCTTCATATTACCTCCTTTCGTTCTCCCAACTGGCCCTTTATTTCTCGTAAAGCTTGTCTTCTGGAAAATATCTTGCCGTGTGGTTTTGACATTTACAGTGTCTTCCCAGCTACACAATAGGCCTTTCTCAGATTATTCAATATGCTCTTCTCTCATCTCAATTTTCATCCCTGGTTTCACTTTGTCCCCTTTCCCTCTCTCACTCCATCTGGCTCCTAACCAGGGAATGCCCAGCATGTGCCACTGCTGGTTGGCCTTGCTCAGCTGTGCAAATGACCAGCGTGATACTTCTCCAGCTCAGTGAGAAAAGGAAAGCCCAAAAGAGTTTTTAAAAAAGATTGATAAGGTCACGTAGCTAGTTTTGGACTCAGAATTTGAAACCTGAATTTGTGCATTCTGCCAGTTACCTACATAATTAATATACAGATACAAGCTATTCTGATGCTAAAATTTCTGCTTTTAAAACTAGGCCAATAAAGCGCAGAAGTCATGTACTGGTTGGATCTGTTACGGCAATTCTGACTGAAGGTGCTTTGAACCATGGTGGTAGAAAAGTTACTCCTATGCATGTGATTACAATTAAGATGGTACAGTAGCAGTTAGGAGTTACCATTTGAGAAAACACTTCTATTGACAAATATATAATGATCAAAAATATATCAAAAATGAAGAATAGAAAAGCAGTGCCTGACTTTCCATTACTTTACATTAAAAACCTGTACAGTTACACATCTGAAGAGAAATTAATATTGATCCTTTTACCCGCTGTTCTTCTTTCCCCAACACTTATATTCATTTATAAGTTACTAAATTGCAAGTAATTATAAATTTATTTACATGTTAGTAAGTGTAGGCTCTTAGGTTGAGATGATCATTGATGCTTTTATTCAGCCAGCTATTTCCCCTAAAAAATGGGTGGAATTAAGATGGCCATGGTGTAGTCAATAAATGTTAGGTGATGGACTGAGCAGAATGTTGAGCAAGTGGAATAGTAGGGTGAGGACTGCCAGCAGGCTGGCTCCTGGCACTTCTGGAGGTCCTGCCATTTAGCCTTCCTCCTCAATTGTTCCTCAGAGCCAGTCTTGCCCCCTGGGTATCACAGAAAAAGAGTATGTGGACACAGGGCTTCAGTCTGTTTTCACGGTTGGCATCTTTTGCACTCAGAAATACCCTGGGCCTTTCCATCAACAACATGCAAGTTTATCTTTGCACATTTTGCTAGCTGTTCAGCCTTGAAGGAATGACTAAACCTCATTCAGTTTGCTCCTCTGACTCTAAAAAGGTAAGTAATAACTACCTCCCATACGTAGGGGGGTATTGATGAAGGAAGGCTTCACTGTTTGCTTTCACAAATGGACAAGAAGAACACTGTAGATTTTAACATATCTGCTTTCTTCTTTGAAAATCCAATGGAAGAGAAACAAACGTTTCTGAATCCCAAAATGAAAACATATACTCGAAGTTCACAGAACCTTCCCATGGCAGACAGTAGCATAAAGTGACCAGTTTCCTTCCCACACAGATAGTAGCATAATTCCATAAAGTGACCAGCCTACGATCTTTCTGGACATCTTCTGCCTAATTCACCAAGGACCCTTGGAAGAGCAGATTGATTTCTCTTGGAGCTCTGACCAAAGGAATCCATGAAACACAGGTTAATAGATTTCCCCAAGTATCACCAGAATAAGGAAAAAAAAAACCCTGGGCTATTAATGAAGCAAAATAAGGGAGAAAAACAGCCAGATTTAGGTCTGTTGGATTTAGGATTTTGAATTTTATTAATCAAAATATTTTCACAATTGCACGATTCATCTAAGAATTCTGAGAGTTATTTATAAAACACTTAGGTCCTTTTCTTTAATATAGCAGGGGTAAGCCTGTAACACTCAGTTAGTGCGTGTAGTTTTCAGGAGATCCATTCCTCACTTCAACAAGAGAAAGAATTTGTTTTCCTTTCAAACACAAACATCAGCCTCTCTCTTCATCTGCTTCCCTGAGGAGTACCACCCTTCTCTCTTTGTTTATGCTAATGTAATAAACTGTCCCTAGGGAGTTCTGCCTAAACATAATATTAAATAGTCAACAACATAATCAATTATTTTACCAGCAGGAATGGCTTGTTTACTTAATCTCTCCTTTAAAAACAGTCTTTTCTAGAAAGGCATTTAATACTTTACTTATTTTGACAACATCAGGAAACTCTATTGTTAATCAGAAGCATGTTAAATCAGACATATTTAAAGGCAACAGCCAAGATTTGTCAACGGGATTGACTTTTACAGCATAAAGCTGTAAAAACATTTTATAGGCGGGAAACTATATAGCAACCCTAGAAGCTCAACCTGTGTGACAAAGCCTGGCCCAGATGAAACTAAAGATAAAATTGTGCATTAAATACCCAATTTCATTTTAATATGCTATTTTTATAGGACAAGAGTCCTTGGAAATTAAGCAGCAATGATGGGGGAAAGTATTAAGAATTAATGAATGCATAGAAAAGATAAAAAGAAATAGATTCTGAATCACTAAATGTATTGGTTGATTTATTTTGACAGGTGCAGTTTAGTTTTAATGATTTCAAATAACACCTCATACTGGGATACTAAAAGTCCTGCTGTGTGTGGTTATGTACACGGTAATAAAATCTTGGCAATATGAATTTTACTGTAAGTCTTAGTGTTTAAATTTTCATTAAGAATAAACTGTTCTTCAGGTTTATATATCAGCAAAGTGAAATTATACAGGCCTTCAGATTTTTTGATCAATGTTATTTACTTCAAATTCAGAATACAATTTCTTTCTGAAGAGAACATGAGGAATTTTATGTGCTGGTTAATAATTCAAGCTGTGGTGCCACATTTAAATATCAATTCAATATGCAGCTTTTTGCCTCAGTTTCCCAAGGATGTACAGCAGAGAGAGGCATTTCCTGGAGAAAGAATTAATTAGCATCTGTAAGGAAAGTTAACTTCTCTTTACACAGGAACTCTTCTTTCAGAGGGAAAATGGTAAGCCTTCTGAGATAAAAAAGCAAAGACTAGAAATTTGAAACATTATGGAAGTTTGAAGGATAAAAAAAACCAAGGGGTTATAATTATCTTGAGAAAGCCATATGTCATCAGACAGACTATAACACGGTGATGAAGGGATATTAAGTGGATGTGGATGAAGTCCTGAGGGATTCAGGCTCTATGCCATCAGCAAGGCTGCTGATACTCATATTGTTAAAACTTTAAATCAAATACAATCCCAGAGACTCTATGAAATGAGAACAGTTTAATCGAGACCTAAAAGGTGAGGTTTCTACTACTTTTCCCAAACCTTTTTATAACTTTCATTTTTTGTGTGTCTCTCGTCGTGCCATAACTGATGCTTAATTACTACTGGGACAACTGTGTTGTATCCTCCCTTACAGATTTCAGTAGCCACACAGTTGAAGAAGGTATGTTGAATTCCTCTCTCCATCACCCTTTCCCTCCTTGAAAGCAGAACATTTCATATGTGATTATCTGTTTCATTTCAGTTTAGATGGAACTTCTCCCCCTTTACTCCACTTGTGCTTTGCTAACTTACTGATAAGATAAATTGGCATTCAAAAAAATACATTTCACTTTGTGTACAGGGCATCCAACCTTCCTGAAGCATTGGGCAATAGCAAATTTCTTGTTAAATAAAAAATAACAGAAGCCAAAGAATCCTTTTGGTGACAACCCTGACAGTTCTGCTCTGGGCTGTGACTCTGGTTCCAATGCTGATTTCCTACACAGTGTGCACGTATCCTTCAACGTAGACTCATGTAGATCCCCCATTAGAAAATTTTGTGTTCAGGTAGGTCCACATGGCCTGGCAATGTCTCAGGCTTTGCCTCCTCCCCAATAATGTCAATCATTATTAGTCACTAGAAATTAGAAATTTTCAAACAGTAAGTCGTATGAGCAATAAAAAGTTTCTTTGAAATAAATAGCAATGATGATCATCCATTTTTAGAAACTGGAAACTCATGACCAATTAAAGAAGTAAAGGACAGCTGGATGTTGTGACACACAACTATAATCCTAGCATTGGGACAGGAGGAAGGAGGGCTGAAGCAGAAAGATCTCAAATTTGAGCCTAACCTGGGCAACTTAGCAACTTAGCCAGAACCTATCTCAAAAATAAATAATAGACAAAGGACTGGGGATGTAGCTCAGGCAAAGGTTCTGAGTTCAATCTTGAGTGCTGGTGGTGGAAGGAAGGGGAGAAAGGGGGAAAAAAGAAAAAAAGTAAACATTGCTGTGGCAGTGAAAGTGCTGAATGCAAATTGAGAGATCAGAAAACACCAGTTGGATCTTTCACACAGATGGGAATGCACTGAGAAAGAGATGGATATATACTGTTATACGCTGTGGGTGATTCAATAGAATTCTCCTACACAATCTGGAATTTGAGCTAGTAGAATTTTAGTACAATTTTTAAATCATCCAACCTCGATATAAACTACTAAATATTATAATTTCCAGACTAATTATTGTATAGTGCTACTGTTTCTAAGCATCAGGAACCCTCTTACATATGTTCTTAAATACAAATTAATCATTGGCTCTACTTGAGACTTTAGAATTGAGATTAATCATGCTTGATCTCTCCCATGGATGGAAATATAAATGCTTCTTTCTTTTGAAAGGCAAAAAGAAAAAAATTCTAATAAATACCTACCTGATTTGAAACAGTTTCTCAATCAATTGAGAAATTGAAATGATGGATAATCATAGTGTACAGTTAAGATGTTGTATTTAGCAGTCATATTTTTAGAAGAGGATTACGTTTTAAATATGGAAATAATTATCCTATCATGAAGAAGACAGTTTAAAATTTTTTTTGTTGTAGTTGCACCTGAGGCCTGGGAATATACTGGGGAGTTAATGTTAGGAAAATTCCCCTCTCTAGGGAAATATGCTTTGCCCAAGAAATCCCCAAGAAGGGATCAGGTTGGCTAATTACAGAGTTCAGTGGATTATGTAGAATCTGAAATTACTCACCACTTCAACATCACCTTTAACTTCCAGTTATAGCCACAAAATTGGAGGACAATGTACAGTCCAGTGTGTAAAATGGTATTGTATTGGTCCAGTGAGAGATACCCATTTAGATTTTCATCTTGTATGTATCAAACTAAATGAATGTAGTTCCTTTCCTGCACTGTTTTTTTCAGCTCTAAAACAAAGGGATTAAACTAGATCAGTGTTTCTCAAATTCTGACTTCCCTTTGAGCCATTCTGGAATCTTCTTAAAATGTGAGACTGAATTCAGGAGGTCACAGGTGTGGGACCTGAGAATCAGTATTTCTTCCTGGCTCTAAAGGAGGCCAATGATGCTGACCTGGGAACTTTTCGGGAAAACTCAATGACACATTTCCCTTGATCTCTGTAGGATACTTCTTTACATACCCAAGGATTCCTGTTTTCATCACACATTGCTTGAACTGTTCACGGGGATTAGATCACAATTTCTTAATCCCAACATCCTTCACCATGTTGAAAAAGGCCCAGTTTAGGTTTTGCTTTAGTTATTTACAGTGTCTCCTCAGAATGCCTATCTGCTGCTGGGCATAGTTGACCTTTAGTAAAATCACAAGTGTGGGAAAGAATAAATTCATTTCACGTCATTTGAAGACTACAGACCCAGGCATTTATACAGTGACCTCAATCTTCAGCCACATTCCCCTTGATACCTTTTAATGGTCTTAAATACTCACTTGACACCCAATTAAATGACAAATATTCACTATATTTCCTCTCTCTTTCTTGACTGTACTTTTTCACCTGCCAATGAGGCAGCTCTCACAGCGTTCAGGTGAGAGAATGTGGTAGACATCTCCAGAGGGAGAGCTGAGAGTTCTAGCATTCATATCTGCTGGTGATGTTAAGACAATTACCTTAGTCATAACCACAACGGTGACACTACATTCTTTATTAAAGCACTGAGCTATGTTTATTCATCTGCTATAAAATACTCAGTTGAAAAGCACTGATTTACTAAGCTCTGGGTCTCAAGCCTGGCTCAGCCCTCATCCCATGTGATGACCTTGGGAAAGTTAAGAACATAAAGCCACTCCCATCACACTGTAGGAAATGGCTTTGGTGCACAGTGAGCACAGTGTGGAGATTTGCTCACATTACAGTTGGAGAGCCAACTGTTAACATCTTATTTGAGGCCATCTTCACTTATTTTTTTTTACAGAACAAATTTCCTGCTTTCTGTGTATAAATTTTTATTTGTCATGATAATCCTTAATATTACTAAAATCTTGCAATTTATAAAATCTTGATAAATTATAGGTATAGAAGTTAAATTTTAATTTATCGTATTTCATATAGGCACTTGTGGAAAACATAAAATTGTGTAGCAGCAATACTGCTCTCAAAAAATGTGCAGTCTTACGGTGAAGAAGAAGATGTATTTAAATAAATACAATGTAATAAAGAAAGTAGATTACCTACCATGCAGGTGGGTGATATCTAGGATACTTCTGTCTGCTGCTCTAAGGCAAAATAAAGAAGAAAATCCACATAAGCATATTACTCCTAAATTTAATTTTAATCTTCCTAAAACTCTTTTTTCAATATGAAGCTAATGTTATTGTTTTCCTGATTATATGGGAAAGCAGAGATTATGAGGAAGTTTAGAAAGACAGAGGTAATAATTACTTTCTGGAAGGGACTGTGTAAGAGGAACCTTAATTATTATTGTTCATCTTTTTTTATTCTTTAAATTTTGTACCATATATATTATCTACATTATACCCTATAGAAATTTATAAAGTAGAAAATGAAATTACTCATTATACTACCATGCACTGAACATTTTCATGCTTCCTGATTCTAGAATCTATCTTCCATGTGTGTACAGAAATATATTGTTTAGAAAAATTAGATCATAATGTATACAATGTTTTCAAAAATATCTTTCATGTCAAGTAAAATGTAGGACATAATTTTTAAAGCCTATATTATATTCTATTGTCTGTATCTTTTTAGTTGATTTAACCCCCGTAGCTGAGTATTTTCAAGAGTTCTACGATGAAAACATTATTCATGCATACTTATGTAACTGTCTTGTTTTTTTAGTCTATGAGAGGGTCAACTGCTGGGCCAAGATATGCAGGCAAAGCTGAAATTTAAAAAAGCCACAGTGTGAGTAAAGGAATAAGCCCCGCATCGGGAGAGAAGCCCATTTGTTGCTCTGTAGTAACAAAGGCAATGTTGCGCCTTCTTCCCATAACTGGAAAGGGTGCGAGGTGTTCATGCTCATTAGTCTGTCAGGTAGGGAAATGGAAAGAAGGGAAGTGGAGTCTTGGCAGTAAACTATGGTAGAACAGTCCTGATTCGATTTGCTTTTGTTTCTCTGCTTTCCAAAGGAAAAGTCCTTGCTTGATCTTTATAGCAGCTCTCGAGTTGTCTGCTAGTAGACTTATATTATAACCAGTAGTTATATTAACTAATGTAGTTAATATTTATTTTAATGATAAGTGGGTAGAATCTGAAGGAGATCAGAACAGCTCTTTAGATTTAGAAGGCCAGATGACAGTTTGTACTTAGAGGATAGAAATGAAAAATAGGAGTTATAAGACATGATGGTAATTTTAGTCATTTTTTTTCTCTTTTTCTCTTTTTTAGCATGAGGAAATTTAGACTGAATGAGATTCAGTCACTCACTCAAGATCATATAGCTGATGAAAGCCTGAAGAGGATGTAGAATGTAAACCTACACTGTAGTTCAATGTTACTTGCATTATACCAGGTAAGTTCAATTTATGATCACACAGAATACTAAAGACAATCATTAGCGAACAGAGAGGTTTGCATTATTACACTTTACTAATCTATTTAGCAGTTACCTTTGGAGTAGTCCATGCTCCAATTTCCCTTTAGTTATGCTTACATCAAAATAAGAGAAGAAACATGGCTTCCACTGGAGCAATACTGAGATGTGTGCTGGGGTACTTACATCTGAATGCAATGGGAAGCTAATTTCTTGCTATTTACATTTGCAATGTTTCTTTCAGTTAGGATTTTTGCTTTACTAAGTGGTGCAGTAATTGAAATACCTCCTGTAGCTGAGCTGTGCAGAAATATGAAGGGGATCAGAATAGCTCTTTAGATAGCTAAGCTTAGAGGACTCCTTGTACCTAACCAAGTAGAGTCCCTAGGAAACTCTACTGAGCTAACACCCAACAACTACCTCAGCTCTTTCCAGCCTCCCACACCTGTCAGTCCTGAGGAGAACTAATGACTTCTTAAAAGGTCCACTGTCTATGAGTGCTGGAGTATAAATGGGACATTACAAGCCCCCTTTAGAGAGAACTGTTAAATTAACTAACGAGATAAAGCTTGGATAATGCCTAAAATCTACTTGGAAATCTGTTTTAAAAAGAGAGTGAGAAAAAGTTTGTGAACAAAAAGTGCCTTCAGGCTTTTTTTTTGATATGTGGAAACTTCAGTGGAAAAAGAAAGACAATTTGAAGCTGTGGCCTCCAGGTTCTTTTTAGAATCAATGGCAAGGATCCAACAATTGTGGGTCATTTCTTCATAAGACAAAGTGGTGAGCTACAAGAGAGCTGATAGTTTTCACAAACTCATGTGCAAGAGCCTTTTAAAACTATAACAAACACTCTTTTATTCTTACTGACTTTAGAAGATGTGTGGCATTTGAACTTGTTCCTGCTTCATGTACAAGTACAGATCTCATGAAATCTATTATAGACATAAGACACTTTCCTTTCAGTTATACTCAGAGACAGATTTTGTTCATAGAATTTCTTTTATCTTTTGTTCAATAAATATTGAGTAAGAATCTACTGTATGCCAGACTTGTTTTAGGGGTGTTTTAGCTATTTTTCTCATTTCTGAAATACTTGACAAAGTTAAAGGAGAAAAGGTTTACCACAGCTCATTGTATATTTTCAGTTCATAGTTAGCTGGCTCCAAGGCAGAGTTGCATGGCAAAGTGGCACTGCAGAGACACAGTCCGTGGCACGGTAAGGTAGGAAGAAGGCAGCAAAGGAGTGAAGTAGCAGGAGCAACAGCACTATCCTTCTTTCTCTCCCTTATATTCCATTTAGGTTACCTACCCTATGGCACCCTTAATCCTAGCATGAAATCCTTAATCCAAGCATGAAATTCTTAATCCCAGCATCACATATCCCAGATCCATCCAGTTCTGAAAAGTCTCACCTGTGAGTGCATGAAGCTTTAGGGTACATCTAGATACAAGCCATAACATGTCAGACCTGGTCCTAGAAGACTCTTGTGCAACTCTTTATGCAAAAGATGTTTAGTCTATCTCCAAGAGTTGCCAACATCCTAATAGTTTCAGGACTGCTGAAAAAACCAAGTCTTAAGTCTCCTCTGAGATTTAAGGAAAACTCTTAGCTATGAGCTCTTGTACAAATGACAAGAGAATTAAACACTTCCAAGATAAACATCACCAGTCCAAAAGGTACAAATGAGGGATTGACAGGAACAGGTTCAAAGCAAGTCTGAAATTTGCAAAGCAAACATTAAGTCCTGTAGTTCCATGTCCAGCATTCCTGGAAATCTGTGGCAAGATATGAACTACAAAAGGCTTCTGTAGATATCCCCTTACTACACTGCCAATTGTTGTAACTCCAGGACCGTCTCTTTAGCTGGGTTTTCTCACTCCTTGCTTCTTTCCTCAGACAGTCCATGTTCCTGTCTTCTCTAGCTTTCTTGGTCTCCACTGCACCTCTGGCTTCACAAACTGCGCTCTCAGATTCACACTGCCTGGCCTCCAGGCCTTCTTCTGAAATCTGGGTGGAAGCCCTCCTGACTCCATAGCTTTTATATTTTGTAAACATCTAAAACCAGCTCCATGTGGATGACACCAAGGTCTCCAACAACTGGAGAAGTAGCCTAGCTTCCTTCTCTCTTGCTGTAAAGGTGAAATTCTCATGAACTAAATCCCAAGAGAAAACTTTCCTGGGATGCTGTCATTCTGGAACATGGTGCTCTGGGGGCTCTCTTCTCAAAAATAGTCTTTTGCTTTTGCAATTTTGAGGCTTCAAAGGCTGAAGAACTGCTGGTTTTTGTGATGTCCTCAAGCAGTCTTTTCTGTTATCTTATTTTTTTGCATTTTCTTTCTTCTCTGCTCTATCTTTGCAGTGAAAAGCTTTATTGAAGCTATATTTCTTGCCAAACTCACAACTCACCAAGTCATTCTGCAGGACTCTTTGCCTCCCCCCCCCACTGTAGCCATGCCATCACTTCAGTATTATACTGCCTTGAAATTTCTTTCACAAGATTACTTAGTCCACTGCCTTTCCTCTCAGTCTCAGACAAAGTCTCTGAACATGACAAAAATGCAGACAAAATTCCTGCCAAAAGATAAAACATGGTCTGGAGTCCAACAGCCAATGCAGTTCCTTGTTCTTGACTGAAGCCTCTTTGAGCCTAGTCTTTACCAGATGCATTTCCATTAGCATTCTAGTCTTCTGAGCTCTGACCAGCATCTCTCATCGTATACAGTTTAAAGTATTACAGTTTTGATGTGCTTGGTGGCTTGGTCCAGGAAGGAGCAATGGTCAAGAGGTGAAACTGAGGGTGTATTTTAATGATGGGGCCAAAAACACTCTGCAGCATTTACTGACTAGGACATTGCTCTCTGTTTATTGACGCTAGGCTAGAATGTGCTAAGTAAAATAGGAAATTGTTACTAAAATATAATTGTCACAGATGTGGCAATTTGTAAAAATATTAGTCTTATATGTATGACCATTTATATGGTGTGTGTATATGTGTTTAGAGATTAATAATAAAATATGATATGATAATATGACATGAAGAATTACCAGAGCAGAAAACTAGAATGATGTGGGCTACAAACCATTCCAAAAATTCACTCTGTTTGATGGCACTGGCCCCAGGAAAGTTCATGTTGACACTTGGTCAAAACTGGCCAATTATGGTGGTGGCACCTAAGACCTATGTCACTGAACCTCAGTTATTTCAGCTTTTCCTAGCTTCTGCTTTGTTCTCCATATCCCTTCTGCAATGCAGGAGAAACAAGCACAGAGCAGTGTGGGCCTGGAATGGGGGAACAGAGAAGCGGGCAAGGGACTATGTATAGGCACCAAAGAACTAGAGGATAATTATCCCTTACAGCTGCTGGTATTGGGGCTCTATGGAGAAACGGAGTCAAGGTGTGTGTGTGTGTGTGTGAGTGTGTGTGTGTGTGTGTGCCCCTGTTACTGGCTCAGCACTGTTCTAAGTTCTGCTTTTCAAAACAAATCTCTTTTGCAGTACTGGCAAGTGCCTATGCTAGGCGAGTGCTCTACCACTGAGCTATACCCCAGCACTCTTGATTATGGAATTCTGTTGCATAGGTCCCAAGTCTACAGAGCAGCCAGCAACTTAGAAACTGGTATGGAACTGCAGCATCAGTCCACACTTTTTCTGGCTTGGGAGAGGACAGTCTTTGAAAGTCTGTTGAAGCCCTCATCTGATTGGTGAGGCTTTCCACATTAAGCATGGTTGATCTACACTGGTTAAAGTCCATTGGTTTAAATATTAATTTCATTCAAAAAACGTCTTCACAGAAGGATCCAAAATAATGGTTCACCAAATATTTGAGCACTAAAGTCCAGCCAGGTTGTCTTAAAAGTAACTCTAATAGTGCCCATGCCCTGAACTACAGGCTCACACTTGCTGGAGAGGGAAGAATGCAGTGGTAGGCTTAGACCCATTTATTTGTTCCTTGCTAGGGTCTAAAGGGATAGCTGTGTTTAAAGAATGAATGAATGGACTTCTATGATAAACTGTAAGGTTCATCCCTGCTCCCACTCCCATCCCTGACTGCATGTGTCCTATCATTAAAATTCTAGACATGAGGCCATTACACTGAAGATGAATGAGAGTTAAAGAATCCCACAATTTAAAAAAATATGAAGAAGTATGAAAGATTTTTCTTCCTCTTCTACTCTAGGAAGAATGCAGTAGTACATGTTATATTTTTGGTGTAATAGAGTCCCACCATGCCTGGGAGTGTTGTCCTAGAGTGTTGTCCACTGTTCCAGTGTGTTGGTCAAGGTGGGCATTTTATTTCTAAAAGTGACATAATTGAGGATGCTTTGTGATACAGCTGCTGGTATATTAGCAAGTGTCATCCCAATGCAAATCTCAAAAGGGTCATGAGCCAGGCATGGTGGTGCAGACCTGTAATCCTTGTAATCTGCAAGGCTGAGGCAGGAGGACTATACGTTCTAGCCAAGCAAGGCAGCTTATTAGTGAGACACTTTCAGAAGAAAGATAAAAAAGGGCTTATGTGGTAGCTCAGTATGATTGACCTGAGTTCAAATCCTGGGATGGGGGAGGGAGAGACAGCAATAGAGACAGAGACAGAGGCAGAGAGACAGAGACACAGAAAGAGAGACAGAGACAGAGAAACAGAAGAAGAGGCAGAGAGAAAGATGGAGAGAGAGGACACAATATTAATGGTCCAAATGGAAATCACTGAAGCTGCCAAAGGGCTGCTGAGTAGCTGACTGTGAGAAAAATCCTGGTTTCTGCCCTCCCAGCAATCTCCTGTGTGGGAATACCCCTCAGGCCTTAGCATCCCTCAGACTATTATGTCACTAAAATTCAATTGATAAAAATAGTTTTTTGCTTTTTTTTTTTTCCTGAAAAGTATCAGTAGTCTATTGTTGGGGCTTCTTCCCGAAGGCGGGATGACTCCCCCTCCCAGAGAGATGTAACATAAAGTAAATAAACCCAAGAGTGCAAACAATGGGTGTGTGGAGCCTACAGGTCACTCAGAAGCTATGTAAATAACTTTTGTTTTTAAAAAACAAAATCTGCTTTGTCACTCTTCTTCCCAGAAGCTAAAAGAAAGAAAAAAAAAATAGACCTGTAAGGACTTACAAACAATCTTTCCAAAAGTGTGCACACGATCATATCACACTCATTTACAGAATGGGGTAAGGAGGTACCAGGATACAGTTTACATTCCAGTCAGTGCCAAAGCCAGACTGATCCTGCTAATGTTCATTGAGTTCGATCTGTAAATGAATTACTATGTTAAGTATCAAACGCATCTTCTATTTTTAATTTTTATTTTTTCATGCTCTATTTTCTAGATATATATTTTTTCAATCTTAAAAAATGTGTTCAAAGCTGGGTGTGGTGGCACATGCCTGTAATCCCAGGTAGTTGAGAGGCTAAGGCAGATTACAAGTTTAAAACCAGCCGAGGCAGCTTAAGGAGACCCTGTCTCAAAATCAAAACTAGCAACAGGTGTAGCTCAGTGGTACAGCATTTGCTTAGTCTATGTAAGGCCCTAGGTTCAATCTTAGCACTGCAAAGAAAAAAGGCAAAAACATGCACATTTGCTAAATATTTTCTCTAAACTGACAAGGGGAATAAAGAAAAAGCACTTGGTATTTTTTTTTTAATTTGGAAAATATTGGGTCATTCAACATTAAGACTTATACTGCTTAGAATCAAGAATAAAAAATCATGATGACATTTCTGTCTCAAAGAATTCTCTGGGTTTACAATTTTTTCTTTCTCTTCCTCCTGCTCCTGCCTTTTCTTTTTCAGAAATTAAAAGTACATCACCAAAAGACTCAACTCCCAAGCAATGTCAGCCATACTGAAATTTTCATAGCTTGGTTCTCTCAGAGCAATTCGAAGCAAGAGCATAAACATGAAAGCAAATGGTGCCTAACACAATAACTGGAATAAAGCCGACAGAACCTCAAAAAGCCCTGGATTATAGCATTGCCTTGTAGCATGCCGGAGATAGGAAGAGACTGAGGTAACCATCTGTAATAGTGACACTTAGTCAAGTACTCACTCAGGAAAAACAGTTATTTACCAAAATCCACATGAATCAAAATTAAATTTGATTTTTGGGACATTTATTAGCCTGCTCCATTTCTGAATTTCAAGGCAGTCTGTTTCTATGGTTTTATTTCACTTTAATTTGGGCTAGAATTGGAATTTTAGTTGATTTGTTAAACCAAAAAGAGAGAGTAAAGAAAATGCTTTTGAATTGTATAAGTCAAAGTTTGGCACTAGTCCCTAGGCATGTTCTATCCCCTTAATTTCTCTCAATCTCATGAAGTAATTGGTATTATGTCCATGTCACAAATTGTTACTCTACTTAGGAATACCACTGGGATTTGAATACAAGTCTTTTCATTCTTTGTATTTCCAACTACTCCTTACTGTATTATTCTATAGCTGTCTAGTTCATGTGAATTTAAAACAATGCATTTATGAAGATGATATTAGTGCCAACATTTGCTTTTACCAGCTGGACATTAAAATTATACTTTTAGGGACTGATAAAGATTAAGCTTCATAAAAGTAATAAGTGGAGTTGATATGCATGAGGGGTTTGTTTTCATTCAGTAGACTATAACTGAAGGTCTCTTAATATAATACAAGTCAGTTGTTTGACATGTTCTTGTTTTGGAATATTCTATTTGAATTTTCAGGAAGATGAAGCCACTGAGTAAAAGCACAATGGAAAAAATAAAAAGAGAAGAGAGTAAAAAAAGGACAAGGTTACTGAAGGAACCATCTAGGATATAAGACCATGGTAATGTGGAAAAGAAATTCATGACATGATCTGATTCAGTTATTCAATAGATGATTATTAAGCATAAATTCAAAAGTATAAGCTTGTACTGAATTTTATGAATAATGTTTCTTCGAACATATACAGATGAGAGGCGGGGGGAGTTGGAACAGGTAACAATTTTTAAGTTTGTCATATGCTAGTCTTGCGATCTCTTTGAAAAAAAAATCGAATTTTCCCAGTTCCTCAGGATGGAATTAAAAGGGCTAGGTCTTTTTAGTCCCATTTTTACTCTGGGGAAACTGAGGAAGGGAAGAAAGAGGACGAGGAAAAGAGAGAGAGAGAGAGAGAGATTAATGATGCCAAAGCTGAATTTAAGCACATGCCCTCTGACCTCCACACAAAGGTTCTTACCATTTTAATGCATAGTCTACAGGGCAGATGTGGAGTCAGAAGGAACAGGGGCTTTTATCAGCTTCTGGTGAATTTGGCCAAAGAATAACTGCTAGCTCTTAGTGGTGCCTTAAGGTAGTTCAGAGTTCAGTCAATGTAAACTATTTTGGCTCTTAAACGTGACTACTAGAATACACATGTGGCATATAATGTAATGGATCTGTCACTCAGTAGTAGCTGGATATCCTAAGCAATTACTTAAATTCTCCAAGTGATGGTTTCTTTACCTGTAAAATGGATTCAAAAGTAACTACCACACAGGATTTTCTAAAAATTAATTAAGACACATGCACATCGACGCTTAGTAGTGAGTCTGGTATGATATATGACAGCAAAAGACTTCAGTTTTGTATTGCTGTTGCATTGGTCACATGCTAAGTGCATCACTTCTATTATCAGAGCTTATTCTATTAAGATTATAGTCACAATTTAATCTATCAATTCTTAAAAAAATTGTTTTGTTGATCCTCATAAACTTGACCCTGGTTGTCCTTCATTTTAATCTTTCTGCTAATGCCAAATGAATCAAGTTCCTTCACTGTTTCATTCCACACACTATCTTTGGGCTCTGGGATCTCTATTCTCAAGTGCAGTTTAGGGAAGAAAAGCCCAGGAACTAGAGTCAGGTTGTCTGAGTTCAAATTTTGCCTTCAATACTTATTGGCTGTGTAGGTTGCTTAATCATTCTGGTTTTCTGCTTGTTTGTTTTTAATCCACGAAGCAGGGACAATACTACTGCTCACATTTAGACTTGCTGTGGGGTTAAATAAATTAATACTTGCATGTCTTTAGCCCTTGGAAGAATGTTTGCCACAGAATATGGGCTCAGTAAATGTTAACTTTTTCATTAATTCTCAGTAAGTTTGCCTTTAGTAAGTCACTGTATTGTATTGTTTACTTGGAGTGTTTGTAACTATGTTTTCTACATATTTTGAAAAATGGAGTCAAGATGCCCTAAAGGCTTTGTACTTTCTGATTTCTCTTGTGGGGAGCACTTTGTCCAAATGTCATTTTCCAGACCCCGCCCACGTAAATGTCATTGCTCCTTGCCCTTCTCATGGTCACTTTTTGTGCTTTCTCTTGCTTTACTCTTTTCTGTTGTGTTAACTTACACAGGACACATTATATATTCCTGTGTTTATCATTCACCTTCCCTTGATAAAATATAAGCATTAAGCATGGTTTTGTTTTGCTTACTGCATTTGAAGTCATAGAACTAAATCTGGCACATAAAACTCCTCAGTAAATATTTCCTGAATGAATAATTGAAGTTAAGATTTATTTTTGCTCTCACCAGTTCATTTTCTGCTATACTTACTTTTAAAACATTTATCTCTTCAAGAAATTGATCTGATCACCAAAAAAAATGAAGGTAATTGTTGTGGGGAAACTTAAAAAAATCTTTCATGGTATAAAACCAAAGGTATGAAAACAAAGTTAAAACCTTCAAAAATTTATCACGAGATCCATGTCATAGGCCCTCACAGATGTAAACAAAATAATCAATCTTTAAGAGAATAAAGAAAAAATCATAACAGTCTATTAAATGTTAGTTTAATTAATTTAAAATGGAGGCAACTTCACTTTTCAGACATGCAACTTCTGTTTATGTCTAACATTAAAAGAGTGGATGATTAGACAGGAATATATTTCAGTTTATGTATAACTAGAGCTTCTAAGGCATCAGTTCTAATCAAATACTTTAAGAACCGAATTTTTCCTTTGGATTCCCCAATGTTCTTTCCATTAAAAACACAATAAAACCTAAACAAAACACTTGAAAGTAAGTCAATATTTGATTCCAGTAGATGGCACTACAAAGCAATCTTTAATGATCCAGTAAGATTTTTTTTGATCATGATAATATTCATTCTATAGTAAGATAATTAAAGTGACATGCAGTGAAAACAGATAGGTTGGGGATTTCAAAGTTATAATAAAGCTGGATTGTACAGTGCCTCAAAACTGAAAATCACTTTTTCATACAAGATTTTTGTTTCTTGTTTTAATGTGATGTCTATTTTATGTTGAGTCCAGTAAGACTCATACATTGGCACTGTGCTAAATTTAATGCCATTTAGGACAGTTATCACAGACAGAGGAAATGTTGTTCTAGGGTCACAAACCACATGCTTGACCTGTATTTGTGTGTGTGTAAGTTTTCCCAGTAGATACCCTTGGTCATAAAGGGGTTGGGTTAGACCATACAAATGGCCCTAGATAACACCAGCTGCATAAGAAGCACATGGTACTATAACAGAAATTCCAGAAATAATAACAGTGGGTCAGAATTCAGACTTTTTTTTTCTTTTTTGGTACTAGAGATTTGTTCTAGTTAATTTTCTCTTGGTGAGATAAAATACCTGACATCTAAAGTCAAAGGTTTATGTAGCTCACAGTTTGTAGGTGTATCAGTCTATAATCAACTGGGTCCAAGGCAGGAAGCCTTGGCAGAGAAGCATCAGAGGAGAAACAGTTCATGGCAGCAGAACACAGCAAAAGCATCAAGAGAGAGCCACAGGAGCCTGTTTCTGTTCCTTATATTGTATTCAGGCTACCAGGATTAGGGCAGTGCTAATCCAATCAGTAGAGTGATCCAGCAGTCACTCACCCTTAATCCCAGCACCCTTAACCCTAGCATTGCACTATAAATCAATTGCATACTTTAGATTCAGCCATCTCCAAAAAACCCCCTATGACTGCAGAGGCTCTGTGGGGACATCTAGATACAAACCATGACAGGATTAAGCCAAGGACTTTTGCACTAAGCTAAATCCCCAGTCCTTTTTAATTTTATGTTTTGAGACAAGTTCTTGCCAAGTTGCTAAATTTCTAGGTTCTCAAATTTGTGATTTTACTTTAGCTTCTCAGTTTGGGGATTACTGGTGCATGCTGCCAAAGGGCTGGCCATGAGACTGTAAAACATGAAGTATTATACCTTAAAAAAAGTAAGAGTGAGGTATGCGTTACTGTAGAGGTACAACCCAGTAGCCACAAGAGTTGGGTGTCATTTTTATCAGGATTTCTGTTTCTCTTTTTGTGGAGCAAGAAGTTACTTCCAAGCAAATCACCTCAGCTTTTTGTATAAATGTCCTCGGACACTTCAGACATAATACATTTTTATATGCTCTAAACACTGTTATTTTTTTCCTATTACTGTTAAGGAATCTTGAGAAGTCTTCCAGAATATATAAGAAGTGAGAGCAATAGTGAATTTCTGAAATTTCTGGAAATGTATGAGAGTGCTCTGTGAGATGACTATGTTTTTGTGGATCACCACACATCACCATGGTAGATTCATTAAGAACCTTTTAGCCATAGCAGTCAGTCATGTCTCACTAGGCTTTTCTCAGAATCTCATAGATTCTGTCACATCAGCCTTGGATGTTTAGGGACAAGGTAAAATCCCTGCAATAAATGCAAAAGCACATCAGTAATTCAAACAAAAGGGCAAATATGACCTCAACAACACCTCTACTATAGCACAGCAGGGCAAGGAGACATTAACATCTTTCCTCTGCAGGTCTTTCCTCTACAGGTTGATTTTGCTTTCTTCTTTGTGATCCCATAGTATATGTTTTTGCAAAACCAAACTGACAGAGATGGTGCTAGAATATTCTAGAAAGTTATTTGTGGCTATGGGTGTGGCAGATTGCTAAGCACCCTTTAGAGTCTTAGAAGATTTTACAGAAGACCTAGTCCTATCCTTTCATTTTACCCAGTGGGAAAATTAATCAGATAGGCCACTGGGCTTACCGAGGTCACATATCAATGACTGAAGTCATTTGAGTCCCCAATGCATTGGCCAAGTGCTTTAACTGAGAGTAAGACACAGGAGGAAAAAAGTGAAAAAATGATATTTACTCCGGGTGAATTTAGGAAGTTGTTGAAAAAATATTATCTTATGCAGCCTAGGAGAAAACAAATTTTGGCTTACAGCCTCCAGTAAAGAGAGAATTGTGCAAATTCATTAACTATTTGGCTGTGACCTCTGCCTCTCCTGCTTTTGTGAGAAGGTACTATGCTATAGAAAATCTTCATATTAAAAAGAATATTTGTGATAATGGCTCATCCTGAGGAGATCCTTTTTTCTCAATGTGAAGTGGTAATTTAAACATGAATAAGTATAACATTAAATTTTTTTTCTTAGTATGGCGACAATAAAATTCAAATAAATCTGTTAACATAAGCAAAATAATTATGCATACAATTTTCAACTTTTCTGCAAGTTTTCATGAATTTTAGGAATACACAGAATATGAATCTTTTCAACTGTTAAGCCTCTTATTTGTTTTGTGTCATCAAATGGCATAGCGTGTGAATATTTTATACTTAAGCAAAAATAATTTGAACATTTTGTATAATTTAGCATTATTTATCTAAAAAAAATTCTGACGTTCCTTTGAAGAAACCCACTCTGTGTAGCTGCAGTAAAACAGTAATGAAATTCATGCTTACCCACAGTTTAGTAATGTAATACCATCCACAGTTAGTTGGCATGATCAAGGGCTTATTAGGGGAGGGAGAAATTTTTAGTAAATATTAACAACATAGAAATCTTGGGTTAATCATGGGACTTACATAGCTAACTTTCTCTGAGTTGAAGTGCAGTATACTTTCTTTACTTTGAAAAAGTATTCCGTGTTCACCAGTGCTTTTATACTTAGCAGAGTAAATTGGTTTTCTTCCCACCATTTTTAATTGATTAGGGTGGATCTCACATCTGGATACCTGTATCTCTAAATAATCTGGCTCAGAAATAAAAATGAAAGTTGGGAGGTATTGGAGTGGGATGAAGTGGCCACTTTAATTGCCACTTGGAAGCTCCTCACCAATTTTCATTAGCATCCTTGGATAAAGGAGAATGGAGGGAGGTTGGAAGGAAAAAAAAAAAAAAAAAAAAAGCCAAGGAACGTTCAAAAAGTCACGTGCAAAAAGCAGCCCAAAAGTAGAGGTAGGCTGAACTCTGAGACATGTCACAAAAGAATACATTACGATGCTTTATGGTAACAATGAGAACATCTGGTTCGTGATTTTATTTCTTAATCACGATAAGTAAAAACAAAAATGCCGCTCCTCTACAACCCTTTCTAGATCCAAGAGCAAAGGTAGAGAGAGACATAAAGCACTACTCAACTACATTGGGGCAATCAGATAAGATAATGTATACACGGAGTTTGAGATTAGGCTTTTTAAAACATTTGTTGAAATAACTCTCTATGCATCACAATGGCTTAAAACTGATAAACAATATTGGATACCGCAAAATGGCTGGTTGCAACTCACGTCGCACAGCTAGAGGAGACGGAAAACACGATCTCACTCCAAACGGGCGGCCCGGAAGTCCTGAGGGGCGCAGGGAGCGGGGCTGATGGCGGTCTGGGACGCACTGGGACGCACTGGGACGCTAGCGGGAGTGACGCAGCCCGGGGCACCACGGGCTGGCGGCCCCGGGAGTGGAGGAGGGGTCTGCACTCGGGGCCATTCATTCGCTGCGCTCTCTGCGCTTCCGCGGTGCATAAGGTGGTGACCTCAGTTTCTGAGGCGGGTGTGCGGGATCCCACGCGATTAAATCCTTCAAGAATGGCACTGTCTCCCTCTCCTTTCCCTTCTTGCTGGCCCACTGTGTGTTACAGGGGCAAGAATAGGTGACGATTGCTTGAGACCTGGGGCCAGAGCCAGCAGAGTGTTTAGAATCCACACTCTGGATTCCTGCGAGCGAAGTCTGTCCACCGGATTCACCTGGAACTGCCTTGGGGTCTGAAGGAGGCAGCTCTAGCGTGCAGGTGGGAGGGTTAATGTGCAGGGGCCGGATGCAGTTGATCTGAAGAGTCTTTGCCTTCAGTGAGCTTCAAGGACAGAGCTCAGGACTGTGATTTGATGACCCAAAGAGTTGAACCCGGGGAGCTGCAATGGTTCGCAGACTCGGATTGAGTTGAAATCGTGAAGCCCAGCGAGTGACCATTGTAGCTTTGCTTTTCTAGGTGTCAGGTAGCTCCGAAGTCTTGTGGAGGAAGGACCGGCCTGGGGGAAGGAGCTTCAAGCTCTCTTAAAGCAGTCTCCAAGAGAGAAGGAAATGAGATTTCCTAAGCGGTGCGCTGTGGCCGCCACTGGCCGCCCTGAATCTCCAAGACTCGCTGATTGTTTCTGTGGCTGGGTCCTCCCCAGCTCGCGGTGTGGCCGGAGTCTTCTCAGGCACATCCTTCGGTGACTCTTTAGATAAGCTCGGGCCGGGCCGTCAACCTCTATCCCGCGCGGTCATCCTTTCGCCCTCTCTTTAAACTGGCCGACCCCCAACCCCTCGGAGCACTCTCTTCTTTGCGGGTTCCACTTGAGGGCCAGAAGGGGCAAGGAGGGGTGGTAACTCGCTGGAGCCTCGGAAGCGCACTAGGGCCCGGGGAAGGATGTGGTTATGGCGAGAGGTGTTTAAAAGAAAGGGGTGCATACAGAATTAGGAAATTAGGGAAGTTTTATCCTCGATGGCAACAGAGCAAAAACCCTAAACCAACGTGTCCGTTCGGTATTCCCAGGACAATACAATCCAGTTATACTAGCTGGACCCTAGTAAAGGAGAAGCCTTCTTCCTAACCGGTCCCGGGGTCGCAGCTTTTCTGCACGAGGACGTTTTATCTGGGCGCTGCCCAGCCCTTGAACCCAGGACTCTGGGAGTTCTTCTGTCGTCTGCCCCCAAACTCTGGAACTAAGTACCCACGGGCCTCGCAGACGGCCGACCCTGCTCGGAGCTGCGCCGTCTCCGGTGCGCACGATCGAGCACCGACGGCAACGTTTTTCTCCTGCTGGGTCAGGAATTTTTTTCCCTGCCCGACCAGAACCAGTCCTGGCCAGGTGCCCCACGACACGCGTGGCGCGCCTTGTTACCAGAAGCTGACCGATCTCCCTCCCGGGAAGCCTCAACTTAATTTCCTGCCCTTTGGGGCACAATGTCCTGGGAAACCACTCTTGGACCCCTTGGGTCCTCCCCACTGGGCAGGGAAACGCTCGAATCTCCAAGAACAGGCTCAATTTAAAAGCAGGGTGGGGCAGAACGGGCGGAGCCGAGGGTTGAATTTCTCTCCCTTTGGAAGGATTTCTAGCGGATAAAGCGCAACTTTATGCGTTTGGTCCACAGAGCGATTACCAACCAAGAAACAAACAGCTGCCGAGGAAATGGGGACTTTGCCCAGTGCTCGCTGCTGATGGGTGTGTGAAACGCTTGCGATGTGAACTTTCTACAGATCGTATGTGAAGGGACCTAAAGGAAACGAGGAAGAGGAGCGAGTCGGAGGGGGCCGCGTGGCTTAGACTCTGCCTGCTTGGGGATGTCTGAGTGCACAGGAGTGGGGGCGGGATGTCGCGACTAGGGCAGAGCGAAGAGTAGACCACGAACTGCGGGCTAATTGGCTTGAGGCATTTTGCAAGCGCTGGAAAAGGTCGTTGAAGGAGTTAGCTGCGCCGGAGGAAAAAAAAAAAAATCTTAAAAAAGAGTGCTGGGCATGCGCACAGACAGGATGCCATATTGGAATGAGGCTGTAGTGGGAGCTGGAGGACTGGAGCGGGCGCGCGAGGGAGGCGGCGGGCTAGGAGCCGGGGAGCGAGGGAGAGAGGGCGGTGAGGGCGGGCGGGCGAGCAAGCGAGGCCGGCGCCCGCTCCGGAGACGCCCGGGGCCGGGGTCCACGCTGAGGCGGGACGAACTTCGTCAGGTAGGACGCCGCGCCGACCGCTGTCCCCGGGCCGTGGACAGACCTCCGGCCCGCAGGTTGAATGCGCGGGTCAGCGTCTTTTTTCCAGTTTAGAAAAAAAAAAAAAAAAAAAAAAAAAAAGAAAAAAAGAAAAGAAAAAGGGAAGTCCGATCAACCCTGGGGTGGAGGTGGGGGCTGGGGGAAGAAAGAGGAGAAGAGCCCAAGAGAAGGGCTGGGGAAGAAAGCGACAGCACTTGAGCGAAACCCCAAACTCCTCTCCGAGCTCTGGGTTGTCATTTTTGCTTCCTCTGTTCTCTTCTTCCGAGTCTTCGGTCTCTGAAAAGCCCCGCCGTGCGGGGAGTCCGTCTGGAGTTGCAAAGTGTCCTCCTCCTTCGGTGCAGCCAGCCCCCTCCCTCATTTGTGCACTCATTTTAGCTGTGCAGCTACCTACCCTGCGCTCTCGCGTCTCCTCCGGGCTGGGGTTTCCTTCTGGGGTGTGTTTGGAGTGGGGGTTGGGGAGAACGTGGTGAGGAGGGGGGATTGGAGACCAGTAAGGGGGTCAGAAATCTCTGAGACGTCTGGTGTCGCTCCCTTTAAAACATTTGCCTGTGTAGCTGAAATGAAATCGCCAGTAGTAGTTTCGGAGTGTGCTCCCGCAAAGATGATCTATTTGTTCGCTTTTAAAATCCCCCTTAAAGTAATATCCTGTCATCTGGGGCTTTCCTGTTGTCTACTTGCCTCCGATTTCCTTTCGAGATTACTAACCTGCTCAGGCTTTGGAGTTTATTTTTTAATGTGCGTGCGTGCGCGCGCGCGAGCGTGTGTGTGTGTCTCGCTGAAATCCTTCAAAAAAGCAACGTAGGAACTGCGGGATGTATTTATTGATTTTGATCCGGGATGGCTGGAAGGGATCAGCTGGGGATGGGGGAGTCCCGGGAATGGGAAGTGGTTGCTTCGTAGTGGCCGAACGCACGTCCAGAGCCCCTTCCGTACTTGTGTTTTCTTCGAAGCGGTACAACGGCGGGGAAGGAGTCTTTAGACACCGTGCCAGTTTCAATATGGCGGGCTAGGTGGCTTTTAAAAACTGAAAATAAAGGTTTTGTGGTGGGAAAAAACCCAACCGAAGTGGCCACACCTTAGTTTCAACTCTCTTTGGTTACCCCGGGAATCGCTTTAGCGAATTAAGTGGGAAAAAAGAAAGGGAACTTGCCGCCCTAGTTTTTTCCGTGGTTAGAATCTGTGTCGAGTCCGCTGCTAGAGGGTAGAGGGTTGGACGGGTGCCTCCGGCCGGGACTAGAACATGGAAGCGCGATTGTCCCGTGTGCCTGTGGTTCTGTGTACAGCACATGCAAGCGTGTACATTTACTAGGTGGGGGTGTGCTAAAAGAGAGCCACCCCGAATATGTGTGCGTCTTGGAGTCGACACCTTATCACGATTTGACGTAACAAACTGTTGACACGTGGTGCAAAAATACAGGAGGGCAGAGGGTATGATTTATTTTGGCTTTCTAGGTGAGCTCTCTCTCTCTCTCTCTCTCTCTCTCTCCACCGTATTCCGTGCAAGTAAAGCCCGGAATAAGTGGAGCGAGGACTCGTAGTCTAAGGTAATGGGGTGCAGTCCGGCTGCAGACGTCAGTGGGATTTTGAGTGCTGGATTTAGTGCTTCTTCCCTTCGCGCCACGTTGGGGTGCAAGGTTGGGGGCCACGCCAAAACGCTGGGAGGATGAGAGCACAGGGGCTGAAGGGTAGGGGCGCGCGGAGCTCAGCCGAAAGATGGAGGGTATAGATGGGGAGTTGCTTTTGTTGTTTTAGGGTTTCTCAGAGTAGGGCTTTAGGGAAAGCGCTGGGGGAGGGGGGTGGAGGGGCCACTCCTTGATCCTGCGCTTGGGTGGAGAACCGAAGGGCTGTGTCTGAGGTGTCTTTCTTTATCCTGGGCGGGTGCGCAGTCTTGGGGAGTCTGTGGGTGACGGAGTGCCCGGGTCAGGCCAGCATCCGGCCCCGAGGTGGAATTTGGAAACAATAAAGGGTGCCCATAAGGGGAGCCTTAGGAAAAGCAGGCTTAACACTAGCTCAGAGAAAAACCATCCGGAATGCGAGAACGTGCCTTAGCTGGAAACAGGGGTCCCCGACAGGGGTCGCCCGTGTCCAGGATGCAGTCGCCCAGCTGAGACCGCTCCGTGGTGTTAGCGTGAAAGACCCTGAGAGGGGACGGGCCCACGATGCGGTCGTGAGCGACCCCCGGGCTCAGCTAACTCAGGTCTCAGTGACTTTTCTGGGCCCGCGAATCAGACCACACGGCGACTAGAAACTGGAAGACATTTAAAAAATGACAGCTAAAAAATAGTGTTACCCAGGTTTGTAGTTACCACAGCAACGTGGTCTCCAGCGTTTGCAGGGACTCAGTGGAGGTTCTATAAGTCATTTAAACTGGTGCCTTGCTGTCAGAGGGGCGGGGCCCCTCGTGGATTCGGATGGGTGGGAACTAGAGTGGCACCTCGGTGGGAGACACAGCGACTGGCTTTCCCTACCATCCCAGCGGCGAGACCTAGCGATCGGCGAGGCAGAGTGATCCGCGACGCGCGGACAGAGACGCGTTTAGCCTCTGGGTGTGGAGCGCGCGGCACCTCCCCGCCCTTCCCGCCTCAGCCCGGTGAGTCCTCGGGGACTGCTCTTTCCAAGGCTCCGCAGAGGTGCCGACCAGCCTAAAATGGCTCTGTTCTGGTAAACTGCGGTTTCAGCAGCGAACCCCTCCCCTCGCCCTCCTGACGTCGATGCTGACAAAGGTACAATTCACTCCAGCGCACTGAAACCCACTATTCTGCACCGAGCTATGCCGTGGAAGCCAGGACTGTATTCAGGCGATTACAAAGGACATTCCACAGGATTCTCGCAGGGCCTAAGTTTTCCTTGGAATTGATACAGTGCCGGAGCCCAGCTGACCACCGTCTCAGTACCGAAGGGTCTTTAGGCGCTTCAGCGGTCGGGGTGGGGGTGGGGACTTTTAAGTGAAAAAAACAAAAACAAAAAACGGAAGGAGGTCCCGGGACACTCGGATGGTAGGTATGGGGAGCGAGGGTCATTGCCACTGTTGATGCCATTTGCAGTGTCCAGTAGTCCTGAGATGGGGAGCCTGGGAGACCGTTCCCAAACTTCTGGAGACCTGCTCGCAGTTTCGCTTTCGGAATTACCAGGATCTTTGGTTTTTTGTGCGGTGGCCGGACTGTTCGCCCACCCATGATCTCTTGGCTTTGCCTAGCTGTATCACACAGCTCTGTGAGAGGAGTGGGGCTCCTGGGGGCCGCGTGCCATCTCTGCACTGCATCTGGAGGCTCGGGTCGTGCTGCAGTGACCGATCCCAATCAAAGCGATGGGAAGCCGTTTTCTAGGAGGGCCCACCTCACTAGGATCCCAAACCATCACCGCTGCTCTGTGCTCTGTCTTATCCCTTCACCCTTGAAACGTAGCCAAGGGACCTAGGCAACAGATTGGCGCCTCTACATCGAGCAAATGGATCCAGGTTCAACCGGAGAAAGCAAAAATGCTGAAATTCAGCCTCATTTCCTGGGGAGAGGATTGGGGGTGGGGAAGGAGATAGGCGATAGAGGGGTAGGTTAAGGGAGGGGAGGTTGGTGGTCTGAAGGAATTGTTGGCTAGGCTCTTCTTTGAGAAAGGAGATCTGCTAGTTTTTCCTTAGTAAGCATTAAATTTGCACACACTTTGCTTCCTCCCAGCCACAAATAAATACCGTCTCAGATCTTTATCTTAGCTTGATGCTGGTCTGCCAGCTGGGGAGGTGGAAGAAATGCAGGCATACTCTAAAGCTTCCAGACTCCCACTCAAGTTTTTACTGCCTGCAGGATCCATTTCTGGGCCATGCAGGGGCAGGGGCTGGGGTGGTGGTGATCTCTGCAGTTCCCATCGTAGAGAGAAGTGTAGTCTTGGTGTGCCTTGCTCCTTGAGTGCTAGCCAGACCTGCTGAGCTAGTGGTGTTTCACATTGCCTGTTAAGATGCCAGTACCTTGAACCTCAATCCCACTGAGAGATGCACTTCACTAATGATGGTATAAGTGATCATGGAGTCTTTTCTCTTCCAAAGCAAAACCCTGTGATTCTTGCAGAAATTATAGACCAATTAGAAAAAAAACTTGTTAGATATAAATGGCAAGTTCTGTGATTCGTGGCGTTAATAAAACAAAGCCAGAATAAGTTCCTGACTCCTTCCTGTGTTCCCTTTTAATCAGAGGCTTTCCTGGGAATATTAAACTGTTCATCACAGCCCCTTTGGACTCACTTTAGCTGAGATAGCATTTTCTATATTTCTCTATGTGCCAGGGGCCTCAGAGGACTTAGAAGAAACATTGATGCAAACTAGGATGGGAGCATATTTATGGGATTCAGTTAGTGGGATGTAGGATCCTTTGGGGTCTAACAAGCCTATATAATGTGAGCTCAAACTTTCCGGGGCCTACACTTCTGTGTTTTGTGAGGATATCAGAATAAGAGTTCTTGTTCATTTTTTAAAAACAAAATTTGGACAAAAACCATCTCTGTAAAATTTTTCATGACCTCTGATTCTGATGCAATGGGTTTGGGCAACATCTCTCTCTTTGCATTTTACTATTAAAAAATTTTAGGTTCATGTAGCAGTGTAGGGGTAATATGGAATTTTTATCCTGCTTTAAGGTAGCAACTCAAAGACGTGTCACAATAGTATTGAGACATGCAATTTAAGATTTGATTTTGATGGTTCTAATGTTGCCTCAGCTGCAGTTTACTATCCCTGTTCCACAGGTAACAGTGACTAAGGAGACTTGGATGCTTATCCCTATAAGTTTAGCACTTGAGAGGCTGAGACAGGAAGCTAAGTATGAGTTTGAAGCCAGCCTGGACTACTACATAGTGAGTTCAAGTCCAACCTGGAGTAATACAGAGCCTGTCTCAAAAAACAAACAAACAAACAAACAAAATTGTATGTGTTTATAGGTAGATTATACTTGTCACAACAAATCAGAAAGTCAACCTGACCATTCACAGGAATCTATAAATCCTGACTTGTATGGGTGATTCCTGATGGAACTGCTGTAGGGAACTAGGGCCTGTCTTCTAATTTCAGAGATGGGTCTGTGTAGGTAGGTGACCCAAGATGAATGCTGCCATCTTTCTGAGTCTCAGCTTTCTTAACTACAAAAGAAGGACATTGAATCTCAGCGATCTCTATGTTTCCATATTGGAGCAAAACAAAACAAAACAAAAAAAACCAAAGCAAAACCCTGTGATTCAGTACATCTGTGCTGATGACGTGCCCATGTGATTCATCTTTTGACTTGTGTCTCCATAGTATAGTAAAAGCACTCCTTACCTTAAGTGATGGCTGTGTACAATCCATGCTGTTTACAAGTAGTGGTTGAGTTGTAGTTCACTGTGCAGAAGTGTGGTGCTGTGATGGTCAGGTCCTGTTTTCATTTGTACTGTGGTTAAGGTGCCAGAAAGATCACCGAGGGTGCCAACACACACAACCCCAGGAACAGCACACCTGGGTTTGATGAGCAATGCCTGGGTTGATTTTGCTCTTCTAACTCCTAAGTCTTTAAAAGATACTCTGAGTCCACTGCTGGCTAATGTTAATGTTGGATGACTCTAGTCTACTGATAAACACAGAGAAAAAGTCCACTGAAGTCTAAGGCTTTCCATTCTTAACTTTAGAGTTTGGCCGCAGATTTACAAAGTTTTCTCTCTGTAAGACTAAAAATTTGGTTGGACAATTCTTAGGAAAAAAATTTTGTTGGGTAAAACAAGTATTGGCTGTGTTTAAGTCAGTGTATACAAGATGTTTAAATGGAAGGGCTCTGTAGTAATAAATACTACTGTTAGAACTTCCAATGTAACAAGGATGGTTATATGAGTCATAAGAAGTTACCTAATACAATCCTTCAGGATTAATTTGTACTGTCAGTTTAGCAGTGTTCTAGTGAAAAGCTGCTACCATAATGTGTCCATCTGGTAGGCTTATAATAGGTGTTGAACCTATGGAATGAGTGTTGTTTATTTTTCATATATTAACAAATATGTTATTATTTGGTATTATATTGTCTCGAGATGGTGAGGCCATCAGTTGATTATGTGAGGCACTGCCTAGAATTTGAATGCATTTGAGCTTTTAATCTTTCTAGGTGAGTACTTGCCCACCTAGAAATCAATATTCTATTGAAAATAAATTAGTAGTTAAAATTAATCAATATTTTATTGAAAATAAATCAGTATTTTATTGATAAGGCAACTGAGTGTCTAGAGAGGTCTTGCATGGTTATACAAATAAGATTTGCTTTTAGCATTTAGCATTTAATTTTTAAGTGGAATAAGGTTATAACATTTTCTTTTTACATTTAGTTCGGATTATCAATGCAAGAGAGGAGTTTTTAAATAAAGCTTAAATCAGTTTTTAACTCCATGTCTCAGGGTTAGGATAGATTGTCACTTATTGTCATATAAATTGACCAGTAAAGATTTGAAGTGTGTTGAATTTCTGAAGTTTCATCTTGAGGAAATAGTATAGTATTTACATCAATTTCCTTCTCCACTAATATTAGGAAGAATTAGTTGCTGGGGAGAAGCAGAAAGATTGCAAGTTGAAGGAGGAGAGCTAGAATTTTTTTTTTTCCTTCTTTAGCATTGCCATAGATGTAGAGCATCTTTTAGATGTGACCAGTTTTTGGTCTTTTACTGGATTATTTCTATCTAATGTTGTAAACTGAAAACAAAAATTGCTTGCTGTTCTTTACGTGGACATAACACTGTTACCTATTGTTTGTAGGGGTCTCATGGCTGGTTTTGTACCCCTTCCCTGGTACAGTTGCCCTCAGGCTGTGAAGCTGGTGATTCTGGCATGTGGAAATTTAACTTCTTTTAACCTAGAAAAATTCAACTGTTACCAAATTGAAGTGGATGAATTTTCATAGCAGTTGCCTTTGGGATTATTTTAGAAAGTGCACTAAGTAGGGGGTAACTGTCCTTTAACAGAATGAACAGTTCTGGGAATTTATTTATTTATTTATTTATTTACTTACTTACTTACTTTTGGGGTGCTGGAAATCAAATTCAGGATCTCACACTTGCTAGGCAGGTACTAAACCACTGAGCTAAAATAAATACCTCATTTCTGGGTATTTAGAGACCTATTTCTGGTTTTTGTGTGACTTTGGCTGTCACTTTAATCTTCAACTCCCCCAATTTTCAATTTTTCCTGTGATGAATGACTGAATAGAACTTTTGCTTGACACACATATTTTAAAAACTTGGCTTAAGTGACATGTTTACTCCTATAGTTTTGTACAGATACACAGATGCATGCTTATCAATTACAGAAGAAGCATTTTGTTTGCAGACATTTTCTTTTTTCCCCACCTCCAAATAGAACCTACTCTTTTTTTTTTTTTTTTCCTATGCAGTAGTGATCATCTTGCCTGTATACCACACAAAGCCACTCACTGGGCATGTAGCTGCATAAAGGATCTGTCATAGATTCAGATGGTACCAATTGGTACAGGGCTTAGAGTTCTTCAATTAAAGAAGATAGATATTCCTGGAAGATTACTGTAAGCAGCTTTCCAGTTGGCACTATGTCTGAAAGCAATGCCTTACTTATGCCCAAAGTTTGGAGAGGTGTCCTACTAAGTGGAGTATGGTTGAGACAATGATGGAAAAATTTAGGGGGCAGAAAGCAAAGAGCACACACAACAAAAAGCCAAATTGTGGTTCTGTTAGGGTGATATTTGCTTTTTCTTCTGCAGATAAGAAACTGGCTTTGCCTTTTTAAAGGCAGGGATGTGGGAAAGAGTAATCTTAGGAAAGAGATTTGCAGAATGAGGGTTGATTCTGAGATGTTACTCTTCAGAGGAGCACAGTGGTGATGAATATTTGTGAGGATAAGACATCCAGGGTCAAATAGTGACTTTTCCAAGCAGCTTATCTCTTATTAGTAGTGTTGGTATTAACTCTTTGAGATTTTGTCTGTTTACAGAGACACTCAAATCACAGTTGTTTTACAATTTGCATTCTTTTATTTATAAACAGTTATAATTGTAATGATAAGCATGTACCTGTGTATCTGTACAATGTTATAAAAATAAACATGTCCCTTAAGCCAAAGTAAAGTTACCCCTCTCAGGCTAGCTGTATGTGAAAACCTGTCACTAGTTTATCTCATGTTCTTTGGTCTGAGACACTTGCTTGGATTTACTTGGACAGGACAATTTGAATTTAGTGGTTGAGAGGAGTAGCTTGTATCCTGCATGCTTTGTCTTTACTTATCACATTTATGGCCTGCAGCTTTAGTTTTTGGTCAGATGAAGGAAACACCTTTCAAGTCCCAAGTACATAAAACGGTATGTGTCTAAGACACTTCTTAGGTTTTGGGATGTAGTGGTGGCATTTTTTAAGGGATTTATTCAGTGGCAGGTGAGTTTCTTTCTGCATTTCCTCAAAGAGGCTCCCTAACTGTAGGGAGGAGACAGGGAAGGAGAGAGGGTTAAGCCAGGCCTGCTCCTCTGAGAAGCATTCATGTCCAGGTGCTAATTAAAAAGAAAAAGGAGTGCAACAGAATGTAGCTGGTAGTGGTTTCTAATTGAAGCAGACAGATTCAAGAGCCTTTGACATCTCCTGGCCTGTTATATGTAATCCCTGGTAAGTGCCCTCCCTCATTTTAGGCTAGGAGATAGGGAGGGCTGGATGTCATCATTTTCATTCAAGTTAACAAGGAACAACTTTAGTTTTTCTCTTCTTATCTCTTCCCTAATACACAGTCTCCAGTGCTATATTGAAAAATAGCCAACCCTGGGATGCAGGATACCAGCTGAGTTGACCATGCTGATGTTCAATTGCAAGGAATAGTTCTATGCAGAATCAAAGTGGTTGTGGGAGCTTGGAGTGGGTAATTGTCCTGCATTGTCTTTAGGACTTGAATGTTCTACCCTGCTACTACTAGCTGTCAAATGGAAGGCATGCATCCCCTTCTACTTTTTCCCTGTCTGCCACTATAAACTAAAATGGCTTTTTTTGTCTTTTAATTGGCAGGTGGGCATTTGGAGGCCCTTATCAACTGGCTACTTATTTTTGGGTGTCCCCTGGCAGTTCTCTCTTCAGGCTCTCAGACCCAGAGTCTGATCTACTTCTATTTCTCCCATCAAGCTTGGGTTCCCTAGCCTGATGGACTCCCCACTCCTGCACCAGCCTCTTCAAGCTCTTTCAATTTCTCAAGGCCCAGCTCTGACCTACCGCTTTCCTGAAAGCTTTTGTGATCCAGCTCTGACATTAATGACTATTTCCTTTTCTGAATTCCTGTTTTATTCTAGTGGATGTTATGTCATTCACTCTTACCATATACACTTAGCTTTAACAGGGAAAGAAAATAAGCACTAAGATTTGAAAGGATTTTGTGCCCAGGATGGGAAGCTGCAGCAGTGGGAGGCTGGGAGGCAGAACCAAGAGGCTCTATCTTGAGGTCATCTTCCCCGCTCTTAAGCAATTTACCTGTGGCGTGAAATGAATTTCAGAGAGCTACTTGTACATCAGTAATGCTCCTTAGGCTCCACCCCATACCTAAGCTACATATATGCCCCCACACCACGTGTCGGGCAGAGAGAATGCCAAAGCCCGGAGGTCATGGAGTCTCTCTCCACATTCTTAAAATAAAGGCCACTTTTATTTCATACTTATCTTTTTAGTCGCACTGAAAATTCTATCAAGATTCCTGATGGGAGGTGAGGTGTGAGGAAGTTTCTAGAACAATCCCTCTGTTTTGCAGCTGTGATCTGTGTTGCTTGA
This sequence comes from Cavia porcellus, assembly GCF_034190915.1. NCBI lineage: Eukaryota > Metazoa > Chordata > Mammalia > Rodentia > Caviidae > Cavia > Cavia porcellus. The sequence goes on from NW_026947496.1 coordinate 46,284,137, forward strand.
GCTAGTTCAAAAGCCGGGAGTTCATACCACTATGTACTAAGTGATACTACTCCACCAAGTAAATCCAGGTCTTCTGCTGTCTCTGGCAAAGTGCTGTATATTTTCCAAGTTCCCTACTAATGAAAGTAAGGGTGTTTTTATTTACTTTGCATAATTTGCAGTTAACTCAGACTAAATGTCTCATGCAACTAACTTACATGAAATTTGATGTGTGTTTAGTTTTATGGCTTTGCATAAGATAAGCACCTAAAATGCCCTTCAGTTCTTGTATGAATTTCAGCCAGACTGCTGAACAGTTCAGGCCAGTGCTGCCCTATGAGTGTTATGCTCAAGGAGGATACTCAGCGGTGGTCTTCTTCATCACTGATGTTTCAGTTGGGTGAAGAAGTGCTCCTTTGGGCATTTGGAGTTTGGTGACATTGCTTAAGCATTATGACTGTGATGCATCTATCTGGCTTGAAGTAATCACACCCAGATAATTAGATGGCATTAGACACTGTCTCTGCATATTGAGTTTACTGAAGATGTCTCTGTAAGTTTCTTCTTGAGTTCTCATGGTTGTATAGACAATGAATATTCAAGTTTCCTAAAATGACTTACATGCTTATGTGTGATGTGTAATAAAATATAGACCTATGGTGGAATATGTTTACTTAGCTTTGTTCAAACTTCAGTTGATACTTAATTTATTCCTCTTAAGTCTTAGAAGATGATGGAGGAAATCTTATGCTTTGTGTTAATCCAAGATGTCAAAAATGAAAGTCACCATGTCTCTAATTCTAAAACTCATGCTTGTTTTATAGAGATCAAAGCCAAGTCCAGTCTTATGCTTACTGAAGGTTGGTGTTTACTTTTGTGACTTGGATGGAAATTTCTGGTGCAAGAAATCCTATAGTGCTACTTTGATGCCAAGAGCTGTTGTGTATTTCTTTAGCATCCTTAGCTTGAAAATCTAAAATCCAAAGTGTTCTAAAATCTGAAACTTCTTGAGCTGGAACCATGGCATTACAAGAGGAGAGTTCCATATCATGTATTTCTGATTATCACAATGTTGTATAAGATTACCTTCAGACTCTGCATATAAGGTGTCTTAGTATAAAACATGATTTTGTGTTAGATTTTAGTCCTGTCCCTAAAAAAACTCATTATCTTTACGCGGATCTTTCAAAAGCAGAAAAAAAGTCTCAAATTCCAAACATGTCCAGCCATAAGGATTTCAGATAAAGGGCTCCTAACTTGGCGTAGTATTTCATGGGGTGTTTCACCCTTAGCCTTCCATAGAAGAAAGTTAGGTAGCTTATAAGTAAGGTAGCTGGATAAGGGGAATCACACTTTTTGTTTTTTTGATACCAGGGATTGAACTCATAACCTTGCGCTTGCCAGGCAGGCACTGTGCTGCTGAGCTATATCCCCTGCAACACCTTTCTTTTTATAAATAATATATGGCCAATAAATAAATCTACATTCAAGGTATTGGGAGCTGGTCTGCATTTTGGGCTTTTCCTTTTCTTAAACATGGCAAGGCTTTCTTTTCACATTTTGTACACGACCATTTGTGTATAGCTGATTTAACTTACTTTGCACTCTCAGGTCATATATGCCATTTGGGGCAGTTAAGAGGTGCCAGTGGAAGCCACGAATGAGACACAGAAAGTTGCTATGGCAGGGGGTGACTGCCTCCAACCCTAGTGTTTGCTCCTGAAGGCTCATTATCTCCAATGTTGAGGTATGAATCTGATTGTAAAAAATAAGCATTTCTTATGAGGGGGCAGCAACTTGTGTCGAGTTTCAATCCATTTTGAGTGAAAACCAGTGAAGCCTGGTTGGAAAATGGTGAGTAAATTGCAGTTCTAAGCAGGGTAAATCAAACTAGGCCTGCGGTGAATGACACTAGTCCATGAACCTTCTGCCCCAGTCAGTTCATCTTTCTTGATGATGGGATGAAGCAGAGTCTGTCTCTTCTTAGGAAGGCTGAGTGCTGGCTGGTCAGAGTGCTGAAGAGATGTACTTAGGCATTATTAGCAGAGCATTCTGGGTGACGGTAAACGTAAATGGGAGAAAGCTTGTGTTGATAATAGTGCATGGCACTTAACACTGCTTTTTATCTTTCAAGCCATTTACTGATATGGTTTTCCCCGAAATTCTTGTGATTCCAGAGTGTTTTCACGTTGCTTCTTAGGAAAATGAAGGCCATGATTTTTCGGAAAGCCATAGTTTTTTAAAGGTCAAAGTTTTGTTCCAGTATTTGGTTGTGCATCCTTTAGACTCCTTGGAGATTTTCTATTTTGATTGAAATATTTTTGAAAGGTCTCAGATTAGGTTTCCTGTGCTCATTTTGAAATTCCTGGAGTGTGAAATGAGGCAGCTTTCTGTGTGATTTAGACATTGTAGGCTTGCAAGGGCAGCCTGGAGCATGTCTGGAATTTCACAAGCTGTTAGTTTAGACCGTTACATTTTATTTTCTGCCTAGAGAATACTATCTTTTCTCAAGTCAGAAAGGAAAATAAATAAATAAATAAACCCCAGGAGAACTGCAAGGTAAGAAGCTTAACATTATGAGCATTGTGAGCACGGTGTGCACTTTCACTTTCCACTTGAGTTTGATGACAGCTCCAGTTGCAAAATGATATTTAACATGCTTTTAATAAGACAGACATCAAGATGGAACAGTGGTATATTAGAACTGATTTATGGAAGAAAATAATTTATTGACTTATACTTGTAAATCTGAAGTTGGAGCTGGACACACGTTTATTGTATGGATTTAAGAAGTTGTTTACCTCCTTCTCCTCTTCCTCCTTCTCCCTTCTCTTTCCCCTCTTTGTCCTCCTCCTTATCTTCTTCTTCCTCTTCCTCTCTCTGTCTCTGCCGCTCTGTCCCTTTTTCTCATAACATCAGCCTTTCAATATTGGAATATGGGTAATTTGACCAACCTAAGAGCAAAGGCTTACTTACTGGCATTAGGCTTGTCTCACGGGATGGCCCAGCAGATCTCCACAATGATTCCTACCAGGACTTTCCACCAATGTACTCAGACATACCTATCAGCCTCGTTACTCTCTGCTATGAAATACTATAAGCAAACAACAGAATACTACCAGATTGCTGACAGGCAGCTAATATAAAACGCTAGTAACCAAAACCAACAGGAAAAATAATAACTTATATAAAAGGAAAAAAAAATCATTCATAGTCTTAGGGATATAACAGGTTATGCATTCATGTAACAAGGACAAGACTAGGGTACAAAAAGTAATATTATGAAAATTAAAAAGAATTTCACAAATTAAAAAATAAAAATAAAAGCTAGAGAGAAAGTTTAAGAAATAAACTAGATTATAGGTTAAAAAAGTGGTAAGAAATAAAGGGGAAACTTAAGGAGGTCTGATATTTGAATGAATGAATATTAGAATGAAAGAGAAAATGGAGATGAGGAAATTAGTGATAATTTAACAAAATATCTTACAATTTAATAACACGAATTTTATTTTTTATTTTTTATTTTAAAGAGGTTAAGACAGAAGAGGACATAACAAAGCAGATCAAATCAGAACAATGAAAGTGACAGCATTTTACCATAAGACAACCCATAATTAACAGTAACTACCATAATGTCTCTTTCTTTGAAATAGTCGAGCATAGCTTCATATATGATAGTATCAAATATAACAAAACAGTATAAAACCATTCAAGAGAATGAAAGCATTACAGGGATTTCAGAACCAAATAGCAGAGAATGAACAATGGCTACTATATTATCTCATTTTCTATAGAAAATTTGTTTATACTATCATACATAATAATATCCAATAATATAGCAAGATAGAACCAAAGGAAACAGAAAAACAAAAGCATAGTAGGACTTCAGAGTAAGATGATACTAAATCAGCACTGGCTATTCTAATGTCTTGTTTTCTTTAAAATAGCTGTTTATACTATCACAGATAATAAAGTCAAACAAACTAGGATAAAACCATTCCAACTAATAAATGCATACATTTTAAGGCTTCAGAGCAATGTAATGGGGAATCATGATTACTATAAACTCTTATGTACTTTTAGCATTTCTTACATGAATTTCATTCTTGAAAGAGGACATTACTGTCTCCAAGCCCACAAATAGATTGTTACTAGGCACAGCATTTTGAGAATTCTGAACATCAAAAAATGCAGCAGTTAAGATGATACCAGACTTCTCTACAATTAGAACTAAAGGGAATGGAGGAAAGCCCTCAAAATTTACAGGCAAGTGGGTGCAGTGGAGCATGCCTGTGATTGCAGCTATGGAGGCTGAAGCAGGAGAATCTTGAGTTGGAGGCTAGCCTGGGAAATTTAGCAAGAGCTTGTCTCTAAATAAAAGATAAGAACCGCTGGAAATGTAGCGTGGTGATAGAGTCCCCTTGGACTCAATTCTCAGTACTGTACAAACAAAGCATCAAAAAATTTTGAGGGAGAATACTTTCCCGATTTAAAATTTCTTTTCAAACTACCTAAACTATTAGTTATTATGACAATAGTTTTGACCCTTTTAGTCAAAGAAAGCTTCACAAGTTTTCTGTATAAACCCTTTATTAGGAATCTAGTAGATAATGTGTTCCATTAACAGGAGAGAGAGAAACAAGAGGGAAGAAGCCAGGAGATCCTACAAAAAAGGGAGGGCACGTAAAGATAACACCTCTGTTCCTGGAATGGAAGCTTTAGTCAAGATTAGGTTAGCAAGGAAGGCCCAGTAGAAACTGCTTCAAGTGGAAATTAATTATGTATTTTGATTGATGGAGAGCATCTTTAGGAAGTGAATGGAAAATTAGGATTTGAGTTGTGGATAAGTATGCAGAAAAGGATATGGAAAATGACTGAAAGCTTTATCAGAAAAATCTGTATACTACACAGTGTACTACATGACTGGGTGGTACAGTTACAAGATGTGGTAGTACTGTGGACATGTGTGAGGAGGTCAGGACGTTGAAAGAGATGTAGCAGTCTATCACCTGATAATGGCAGAGACTGAAATTAAGTGGTGGATTGTGCAACATCATGCACATGGATGCTTAATCAGCTAAGAGTTGAAAGTGGTTTTCTTGGGAGGGGAGAGAAGAATGGGCATTTCTCTTTTTGCTTTTTTTTCCCTTCCTGGAGGGGAAATCTCTAGACTTATTTGGCTTTTATAATCATATGTAGACATAACTCATATTAAAAAAAATCTGCTAACAATGAGGGTCATAACGAGAAGCAAAATTATGTAATCCACTTTCTTTTATATTTCAGACAACTGGGGCCTGGAAAAAATAATTTGTCCCAATACTTAGATCTGTTAAGAAAGTGGTTCAACCATGAATAATGGGATGAATACTTACCATTGTAGTTCATAGTGGAGTTTTATGGAGAACAGGTGTGTCTGACTTTAGAAAGATGGTTCATTGCTGTGGTTTGGAAGTGTACCCCAAAGGATTAAGTATTAAATCCTGCTCCCTAACCTGTGTTGCTGTTTGGATTTGAGGGAACCTTTAGAAGAGGGGACTTGGTGGGACAAAGTTCAGTCATGGGGGAAATGTGCCTTTGAAAGACAGGTTGGGACCCCACCCCTTCTTGTTTCTCTCTTTGCCTCCTGCCCTGAGATGAACAGGCTTCTGCTATGTACTCTTGCCATGATGGATCATGCTGACACAGGTTCACAGTGACAAGGCCACTTGACCATGAACTGAAACCTCTGTAACCATGAACTAAAATAAATCTTTCTTTCTTTTAAGTTGATTTTCTCAGTTGATTCTTTTAAGTTGATTATCTCAGTTGATTATCTCATTATGTCCCAGTGATGGCAGTCTGACTGACACAATTGAGCCAAGCCTAACCTTGTAAAACAGTTGATTTTGCTATTATTGGCATCCTTTAAGGAATCTTCTGCACAAAAGCAAATTCAGAAAAATCAACTTTTTTTCCTACACATTTAGATGCCTTGCAGAAATAGTATGTTTTCTAGTATACCTGCAATAGATATTTTTTGCTTGAAGAGTTACTTTTATTTTTCTAACAAGCTTTATGTAATTTTCATTCCATGAAGCAACATTCTTACAAGTATGGTCACTGGACCTGTAGCATAAGCACCACCTTGGAACTTGCTATGATTACAAATGTCAGACCCTGCAGTTGTTTCTGCTATTTTAAGTTTTGAGAAGCACTGAAATTTTATGAAATTATAGGTGATTCTGACCTCACCTTTTTTCAGACATAAGTCTCATGCCCAGTCTCTGTGCAGTGGAGAATATTCCCATTTTATTTTCTTACGATTCCATTCTTCTGAAGGTTTAGGGACCTTGATCAACATTTTAATGCAAATTGTATTTTTTGTAAATACTAAAATGATAGCATTTTGCACTATGGGTAGGGCAAAACTTAGGATATGTACTGACTATAACACTAATAATCTTGCATTTTAATTATAGGATATTAAAAAGGGACACAAAACTTTTAGAGTGTATTTCTTTAGAGTTGTTGTTGGCCTCATACTAGCAACCCCAAAGTTAGAAGTCTGAGGCCTTAAATCAACTTTCCTTCATCTTTGGTAGGATCTTTCATGGGTGCTGGCACCTGGGAGGTAGTGCTGCCCATCCTATGAGTTAGGTGGTGGGAGTAGGCCCCTCCCACTCCGTAGTCCAACACATCAATCCTGCAAACTTCCTGCTGGCTAGAGCTTAATTACTTGATCCTGTCTTAGTGTAAGGAGCACTGGGAAATGTCTTGGTTAGTCAGTGATCCCTTAGTGTAGACAGGAAGAGAAAATGGATATCAGTGGGAGTAGTTTAACAGTCTCCAACACACAGTAATTTCTCCCTGTGACCTCTTTATGGATATTTTCTATTCATACTAGAATGTGCTGTGACAATAGAGTCATCAGGGACTGGAACTGTGCTTCCATTCTGCAAACACCATTGTCATTCCTTTATAAACATACTTCAAATGACTTCAGGCTTAATCAGTGCTTAACTATGAGGAATACATAAACAGTAGTTTTAGTTCCTATTTCTCTGGCTTTTCTCATAATTAGATGAAAGTTTGGTATACTGAAACATACTGGATATTTAAGAATGTAATTTGTGATAAAGGCAGGGTGTAAATATTCAGTGAGGGAAGAGTGGATTTTTTCACTGGGATTGGAGGAGGATTGGCGGGAAGAGGATGAGTCCAGAGGTACAGCTCACAAACTATTGGAACATAATTTTCTACATGTTAACAAAAGTTAAATGCAAAACTTGAAATCCCTAAGCAGTTAGATTTCTGATATTTTAGGATTGGGAGGAATTTTTAAAAATGTAAATTTTAGAAGAAGCACAGCAATTGATAGATTTGAGTTGGTTGGAAAAAACATTTCTGCAGGTCAAGGGCAAATTGGGAAAAATAGTTTCATGAGATAAAATATATACAACTCTTAGAATTCCATACTGTCGAGCAGTAGAGTTAACATATAGAAAGGATATGAGAGATATTCAACCTTTGAATATTAAATTGAACAATGTGGAAGCAATCAGTATTCAGGACTGGGGAAGAGATTGGGTGTAGACAACTCTGGTCTATTGCTAGTTGGGATGTACATGAATAAAGCTGTCTAGACAGTATTTTAGCAGGATCTGTCACAGTCTTTAAATGTGGCTCCATATCTTGATCCTTAACAAATTTTGATGTGTAATGATCTAACTTGTGGGATTTCCCATTAAGGAAACATCAGAGATGATTGAGACTGATAATCACAGCACTTTTTATTTTAAGGGTGAAGAATTAAAGAAACACAAACAACTTAATAGTCATTGGTAGAGTTATGTCAACAAAGTACCTTACTTTATTATAATAAAAATTATACAACCACTTTCAAGTCATGTTCTCAAAGAACTGAGGTGACGGGGCAGAGGGAATGCTTTCTATGTACTTTTAGATGAAGAATGGATTAGAAGTTTTAATTCTGTATGAACACAGAAAAAATATTTAGGAGGAGATACTATAAATATAAAAGTGATTTTCCCTGGGTGTTGGGTCAGAAGTGATTTTAGTTCACTCCTTTGTATATTTTATTTGGGTTGGGGGGTTGTATCAAGGCTAAATGTCTTTTGTAGGAAGAAAAAAAGAAATATTTAAAATAAGTCAAAGTGTGACAATGCCTTTTGCTAAAATAAATAATTTTCCAGCTACGTGGGTGGACCTAGAGCCTCTGAGTAGAATACCATTCACTTGTCCTTCCAACAGTGATGTGAGATTTAAGTCTGCCACACTTTCCAGTGACTCTCTCTTTGGTATTTATGTTGTTTACCCTTGAGTTCTATTTAAAGTGATTGATTTGGTACATTTAAATCAACATCTTACTTTATAGTCCCAGATTACCTTTCTGTAGTGTCTAGTTCGATGCAAATGGATACAGTTGAAACACTGTGGAGCCATGAAGACTTTAGCAAACTTTTCCCTGCTTGATAAGTGTCACAGAAGCCACTGATGTGTAACTGATTTATTAATAATTGCAATCACAAACTTTTTTTTGCCTTAGCAGAAAAAGTTTGTGTCTGATAACTTTTTTTTGACAACATTTTGCATATGAGATGATTTTCTTAGGTTTTTAAATGAATGGAAAAAGCAAGTAGCTTAGTATGACACATATAGTGACACATATAGTTTTCTAACATTGTTTCTCCTTCGAAACTGCAAGGGCATAAAATTATGGCACATTCAGTAAAAGCCAAGTACGTTAGGGAGTTTATCAGGAGTTATTATTGGACTATTAGAGGAAAACTAAATCTCCTTTTGAAGTTTCTTAAGTTTTAAAGTTTCTATGCTCTCTTTTAATTGTTAACATTGTTAAATTAAAACCTTTAAGAGCCAAGGACTGATGGTTATCACAGGACACATTCCGGAACTGTCAAATGAGATGGCTAATAGTGTCATAGTCCAGCCAGGCTACCTAGTACTATGGCTACTTGCCAATATGGCCACTTACATTTAAATTCAGATCTGTAATTGTACTGGCCATATTTCAAGTGCCCAGAAACCACATGTGGCTAGTAGTTACCATTCTGGGCTGGGCCAATAGAGAAAGTTTTATTGGCCATTCAGAATAGGCCATGAAGCACCAATAGTTTCTGATTAGTTTTAGAGTAGTATAAAATGAGTACTTTTCCTTGCTTATTTCCTCCCTAGCATGGCTTTGCCTGGCATGTTATGAAATTATGTTCTGTAAATGCACAACAGGTAAAAGAATGAGGGATGATTGGCTTGAAAGAGAATGATTATTGTATTAAATTTGGTTCAGAAAAATGGGTACTCTGAAGGAGAAAATATACAGTTAACACTAAAAATACATAGTAAATTCATAGCACCTTAGATGTGAAAGGAACTTTTGACTGGATCTAAACAAGCAGTTCTATTTAATTGATGAGCAATTAGCAAATACAGAGGTTGAACAAAATTTATTTATGTCACACAGGTAGGTAGTGGCCTCGTTGCTCCTTATTTCCCAAGTTAATGATTTTTTCATTGGTCAAAGACAGCTTTTGTAAGAAATGCCAGTGCTGTATTTCTGTTGTTCATTGGAGACAAGAGTTACCAACTGTAAAATTTACATAAAATCACAAAGCATGTAGTACAAACAAGAAGTTACCCTTTAACAGCCCAGCTTTCTAGACCTTCATATGTTTCTGGAAAAAATCTTGCTTCAATTAATAGATGGCTGTACTTCAGCCTTGAAGTTATATGATATATTTTAAGAATCAAAAGGGGGCTGGGAGTGTAGCTTAGTGGTAGAGCTCTTGCTTAACATGAATGAAGCACATTTGAAATTGTTAGGAAAGTGATTTGTTCTTTTAAAATATCCTGGTTTTTGTGTGGTGTTTTTATTTATTTATTTTTTTTGTGGTGCTAGGGCTCCAAGCCAGAGCTCCATGCATGCTGTGGAAAGATTGTACCACTGAGCTATATGTCCATCCTAAAACATCCTGTTTCTATTTTGCAAAGCTTAATGGATCAATTGTCCCCAGTGAGATTTGCCCCCCACCACCTCCCCATTTAAAATGAATAGATTTTTGAAAACAGCAAGTCAATAGAAATTACTTGTGAAGTGGTATGTTAGTCTCATATTTAATATGTTTCTCCCAGAATTATCTATTTCTGTAAGTTCTATTAGTTGCTGAGAGCTGGCTGTGGAAAGTAAAGTCATTTATTGTAACAACTGTGACTACGTGCTGTGAAGATTGCATTTTGTTAGGATTATTTCTGCAGCATTCTGTTGATTATACCTTTCCGATGCTTCTTGAAGTTGTCTCCTTCATTCCTTTCCCGTGCCTTAGTTTCAGCCCTTGTCTGTGCTTTCTTGGTTTTAGTTAGCTTCCATCTGGGGTTGCTCCTTCCATCCAGGTTACATGTGGCTGGCTCCCCAAGCAGGAGTGATTTCTCTGTGATAGCTCTGGTCATTTCCCTCCCTGGACTTGCATCCTGTGACTGCCGCTGCTGCCTGCAGAGTAACATGCAGTTCTGGTCCTTGTTTGGAAACCATTGTCTTCTCCTCTGTACTCAGCCAGTTTCCTTGTTCTTATCCCCAAGCCTTTGCTCAAGCCTTTCTCACTTACTGAGGTGGCCACCACCTAAATAATTATCATTATTTTCCATTGTTTTCCTAATCTTTCTTGCTATTTCTTTTGGATATAGCACTGATCACCTTCTAATAGACTATATAACTTACTAGTTTTTATTTTTTAAATTTATAAAATACATATTTAGTTATTTTTAAAATAATTTTTAAAAAATATATTAGCTTTTTTCTCCCAGTTAGGATGTGATATCTACTAGGGCAGAGGTTTTGTTTAATTTTGTCCCACATGTCTTCTGGTGCCTAAAACAACTTTTAACATTTATTTTAACAGATCAGGAAGTGAGAATGAGTAGGAATGATAGTGCTGGTGCACCTAATCCTGTTTTTCTCCCTGTACCCTTTGTTACCTTGGAATTTTTTGCATGTCCTGCCACACTATTTGTTGTTGGATCTTCTTGTTTAATATCTTTTCTACTTTCCTGAGGATCTGTCTCATGGTGTTACTAAGCTGTCCAGGCCGGCCTCCAACATGGAATCCTCCTGCTTTAGCCTCCTGATTGGCTGGGGTTACAAGTGTGTACCATTTTCCCCCATCCCTCTTCAGGCTCTTAAGCCAATGCTCCTGTTGATCATTGGTTTCCTCTTACCATCTTCTTCACCTGTGGGCATTTCCCTTGAGACACTCTTCTTTTCTGTTCTTCTGTGCATCCTCACCCATCCATGCCCACCTCTCTACTGACTTGTGTTCTGTCTTGAACTAAGGACTACACTGGTGCTTTATACCAGCCATTGGCATTATGAACAATATGGTACCCCATGAAATGTCTGCATCTCTAAACCAGAACCTCTGTTAACATGTTTGTAATAAAATTTCCTATTATGAGTATTTGTCTATCTAGAGTTAGTTTACTTGCTTGTTGCTATTATTTTGGGGTGATGAGGATAAATTTGGCCTCATGCATACCACCGGCCTATTCCCCCACCAAGTTTTAAGCTGGTGAACTGTTTACCTGGAGGACAATTGGTTTGTCTGCAGGTTCTATCAATAGTCACTCACGAATGCCAGTGGCCATAGTGATAAACTGGCATATTTCATCACCCACTGTAAAACCCAAGCATAGTGCCCATGGTCCCCTGATCAGTCTGCTGTGTGTAGCTCCTAATAGGAAATCTCTGACAGCTTCTGAGCCAAGGTTGGCACTTGGACTTCTTCAAGATGGTTCTGATTGCTGACGTTTGGCGTTACGTCGGGTTTGCTCTCTGGGTGTGTTTCTTGACTGGATTCAGTTTTGTCAGAGAGTGGGTTGTTTGCACAGGTTTTTGTGTCCCTGTTGTAACAGATCTTGAAGAATCATCTAAAGAAAGTGCAGTTCTGCTCACTAATGTAGGGGTTATTTTGACTAGGACAGACCGCACTGGGTAAAGTGAGCCAGCCTTGAAGGTACATTGCTGGGTTTGCCAACTTTGTATTTTGTGCATCTCAGAATGCATATGTCTATTCAGTAGCTTCTTTAATCTAGTGATCTTTCTGTTTAAGCTTTCAGAAACTAGGCTCATCCAGTGGCCCTTGAGGGAATGAGAAAACTTCTACTTGTGAGTTATTAAAAAGAAAGCAAACCCCAGTGTTGATTTAGATTCAGGTAATTTCTGTCTGTACTATATTTTTAGTACACTTATCTTAGATACAAGGATCCATAGGGTTGAGATTAAGAATGCTTTTAAGTTACTTTCTCTGTTATACCCTGCAATATGCTGCAGTGGATTTAAATGTGTCTTTAGGTATAGTATTTACCTGTAGTAATATAGTATTTGCATGATTTTGTTGTTGTTTTGAGACAATCTTGTTGTGGTCTGTACTGGCCTTGAACTTGTGATCCTCTTGCCTCAACCTTCTGAGTGGTGGAGTCATAGGCATGCTTCACTACTTCATGTGATTTTTTTTTTTTTTTTCTTTCTGGTACCAGGGATCGAACTCACAGCCTTGCACTTACCAGGCAGTGGGCTTGAGCCCCTGAGCTAAATCCCCAGCCCCCTTCATGTCATTTTTAAACACACATAGGTATCACATCTTCTGGGACAGCTCTGATTTAAGTTATTTGTTGGCTTCTGTTCCTCAGACCATATGCTTTCATTTTTGCTTCCCAAAAATATGCTAAGCCTGTGCTCAGTGTTGAGTGAATGAAGGATCATCTGATTGTTTACATGTGTTTTATGTTCTTGATTGTCATTCCATTTGCTTATTCATGAACTCATCTTTGTAGAAGCAGAATGCCTACATTGCTGTTTAATGAACCAGTTCAAGGTATTTTCATAATTCCTGTTCTAAGATAGGTATTTTATTTCTTTGCATTTTGATTGAGAAGTAGCTTTGTATCCTCCCCACAGTGTCTATTGCACTTTATGTGCAACAGGTAGGTAATTTAATATGAAATAAACTAAATTCCAATGCTGGGTACTTGTTCATGTCCAGTCTCTTCCTGGCTACTTCTGGCAGAAGTTTTCAGCCTTTTCGCTGCCATTGCACAAATGACTAACAATCTTTTATGGATATTCAGTTTTGACAAAGTTTCAAAATATCTTTCACGAATGTAAACTAAATAGCATCAAAGAAGGCTGTGTGTGTGCATGTTTAAGAAGAGTGGTATTCTTAAATGACATTTTATTAGCATGTGAGCTGTGCAATGTTCTGTTGATAAGTATAGATGTACCATGTTATTTATTTTCTTCATCTGTCCTCCTTTTGCTGACTTAACTTATTCTGTATGTGAAATCAGAGAACACTGAATGAGTGAAATGCTTAGAAACATCATATAGCTATATCTACGCTCCTGAACTGGAATGGCTGCTCCTTAGAAATTACTGCTTCTGGTATCTCATGAACTCTGACCTAAATGAACTCCATTTGTAAAACTTTGTGAGAACTGACTGGCGTTTTCTCCCTCTACTCTAAGTGATATCAGAAAGCAAGCTAGAAATGACAGTGCTATTATAAGGAAATTTGTATCCTTATTTCTAATTTGTCAGAAAGCATGTTACTTGCAAACATTAATACTCAACTGGTTTTGGTGCTAGATCACTTGTGACACATGAGGACTTCTTACTAAGTCAAGTAGCTTGCTCAAGGTCACCACAGTGGATTAGGGATTGAAACAAGTCCTACTTGTTGGTACAAATCATGTCCATATTAAAGGTGTGAATGATCCATGTAAAATTGAAGGTTTTGCTGTTATGACCTTTGTGGTTGACCTTGTGTAGAAAAGCACTCATTATTCTTTATTCCAATATTTTCTGTTATTAACATTCTGTTACATCCTAAATGCTATAATGAGTTGGTAACAATTCTGATAGGATTATGTTACTTCTAGAGAGCTTAGGATCAAGTTAATATGATTAATATAATTAAAGTGCTCTGATTTTTTTTTTCTTTCTTCTGGTTGCTTTTAGATAATTCTTTCTGTAAGATGAATTAAGGGAAAAGAACATGGAGAGCAGTTTGTCAGTTTCCAACATGCAAGACCCTTCCTCATCTCTCTTGGAAAAGCACGTTGACTCAGCTAATGGAAATGGAGACCTCGATTCAGGTAGGACTGCTTGCGCCATCCTCTGGCTTTTGGTTTATGGATGCATATCCCCCTGAAACATTCAGGGAGTGATGCAGACAACATTTTGAGATCTCACATTACTCCCTGTTCCCATAATTTGCTATCTTTTTTCTAAAAACACACTATAGCAGTTTTAATGTTATGTGTCCTTTGAATTGAAATTAATATGACTTTAGTAGTCGGAGCAGACTAGGTAATAATGAATCAACACATCACTTCAAAATGTAAGTGGCTTATTCTAGTAGAATATTGCAGAATCCTTACATTATCTTTCACAGATGTCCCTGTTGCTCTGTTCCAGGAAGTGACTGTGCACTGTCCTGTGACACCATACTTCAGTGTGGTGCCCAGGGTGGTTATGATGTTGGCAAGTGGGACAGGTGGGTCTCAAACAAGCAGCTCAGTGTTGTAGGTAGGTCAGCAGACACAAATGCAATTTTGCTAAACTCCTTGACCAGAAGTTAATCACATATTCTTGCTGTTGCAAGGCAGGCTGGCAAATAGAATTCCTTCCCAAGTGCCACAGGGACACAGGAGATCCAGATCTACCCAAATCTGTAGGAGACACTGCTTACAAAAGATGTTCTCCAGAGTGTTCAGCACGTGTTCTGGAAGAATGTATGATGTGAAAGAAATTTAGGTCACGTGGATTTGTGGTGAAGTGTTCTCCCCAAAGCTACTGTAATAAAATAAAACAAAAACAAACAAGACTCCCACAGCTTGGTTGAATTTTAATATTTAACTAGTGAATTTGTAAGTTCATCTTTTTTCTAGAGTAAAGGATTACTTAAAAAGGATATCTTTTTTTTAAAAAAGAAAGCACTATTCATGCATAACAATGAATTAAGTAACCACCGTTTAGTCCACTAATTCACAGACATTTGCTGTGATGAATTCATGTGAAAAGAAATGCTCACTCGTGGGAGATTTAACTGCTACCTAAAGAAGCTGGCAAGTTGGTCCTCACATTTTGATCAGATTAGTTGATGATAGAATTATAGGCTGCTTGATATTGTTGAATTTACTTAAATTTCTCAGATTACATCTTTAATTTGGAAAAAAATCTGGAAATAAATGAATGCCATAATAGGATGAAAGATGATTTAGTATCTGCTTTAAAATAAACTGAGTTGTCACACTTTTGGCTTTATTTTACACATGAAGTATGAGTAAGAACACTTCTTCAAGTGGACCTGAGTCACTGTCCCTCAGTGGAGAGTCTCTGTCCTCTGGTGGAAACTGAGGCTTCTGGCCATATATACTTAAAGCTCATCCTAATGTACTTGTGTTGAAATATAGTTATGCCTTATTTATTTATTTATTTAGCGACAGAGTCTCTCACTGTAGTGCAGGCTGGCTTTGAACTTGTTTATGTAGCCCAGGCTGACTGTAAATTCACGGCAATCCTCCTGCTTCAGCCTGCGAATTGCTGGGATTACAGGCATGTGCCAACACACGTGGCTAGTTTATCCCTTTTAAAAATAGCCTTTGTTATATTTGCTGAGTGAGATGATTTTTCTACTTTTGGGGTTCCTGAGCTTTCACTGTGTTATTGTGATATATCACACACACATCAATGTCTCTTACTGTACCTTGTCATTTTCAATGGTATGTTTTCAAAACTATTTAAAAGCCAATGATGTATTATTGGCTTTTCATTTTCTTGCAGCTGTAATAGCTTTTGCTTTGTCTCTCTCTCACTGCTTCTAGCTTAAGTAGATTCAGAAACTCATTAATGACAATCTGCTGTCAAGAAGTTCTCTGTGCTGATGTTTCCTTGAGGATGACGCATCTGTGGGAGGTCTGACAGCAAAAATGACCTTAGTTCCTGGCGAATTTTGTGCCAAAAGTCCATCCTCCAGGATGTTCAGATTTTTTACAAAAATAATACTTTTAAATAATTCCAAATTATCCTTATGTGTTTTGGACTCATCCCCCTAATATGGCCAATCACTGCCTTCTCTTTGTACTTGCGCATGGGAGACTTAGACTCTAACTTTGTAGAATGCAGAGAATGATTTAATTTTAGAAATTTACATCTAGTTTTCAGCATTTAAACTATTAATAATGAGTTACAGTGAAGCATAAGTCTTTTAATTATTGATCGATTGATTGCTTGGTTGACATGCTAGTATTTAAATCTGGGACCTCCTGCATGTTAGGCAAGTGCTCTACCACTGAGCTACACACTCAGCCTCATTTATTATTTTTTCTGATGTGTTAATAAATAAAACATTTTTAGTTCTAGAATCTCTTGTGAAGATATGTAGTCGTGAGATTTACCAGGACGTGCTCAAGGCTGTAGATTCTTAGTCCTGAAGGTCATTTCCCAGGAGGCTTTCAGATGAGATTTAGGGATTGGATATAAGAGAGAAGGCAGATTTCATATTCTTTAATGGGTTCTAAATTGGCTTGTGAGTGACCAACATTAGTTGTATGACTATGAATTGTAAATATATGGCAGGCATGCAGACTTTTGAGTTCTTTCAATATGTTGCTCACTAATCCTTCAGCACTCAGTAAAGTAGCCCTTTTATTGTGTACATATTATAGATGAGGAAACTGGACCACAAGGCCAAGTCATCTGGATGGTACGTTGGAGGCAGGGCTTAATCACAGGCATCCTGAGGCTGTGAAACCCTGGGTTGACCTAGGGTTTCCTGCAGTTAACAACTGATATTGATCATATATTAGGTATTTTTAAAAATCTCTTCAGTGCAGGAATAAGTCATCAGAAATCATGCCCATCCCTCCTACAGAACAAAGACACAACCCAACTTCTTTCATGTTCTTTCTTCTACTTCCCCATGCCACATTACAGTGTTTTCCTTGCAAGGGACTACACTTCAATGATTGCAAATATCATGGAGTAGAAGAATATGAAACCAAATTCCTTTGTTCCAGGATGTTTTTCTCTGTGTTGCTCAAGTCTCCCCACCTTGCACATCCAGCTGCTTTGATTCTTTATAGAAGTGGTCTCTCTATGAGGAAAACTTTAACCCAAAACAATGGACTGTGAGTCTCACTACAGTACATTGTTTTCTTTTGCCTCTCTTTTAAAGAAAGTCTCTAATTCTATTAGAGATCAATAACTGATACCCAACTCCTACAAATGAATGTAAAACAATGCCTTCTCTAAGGAACTCTAGATAGGTGACTGACGTAAGCCTGGGTAGACAAGAAGCCTGGGAGCCGTGAGTCTTCCTAGCACACAGTGTGGGCAGTGCATCCAAAAGCAGATGAGGAATTTGATGGCTGTGATTCTGGGTGGCGTCAGTGGCTGTGATAAAAGCAAGCAAAACAATATGCTGATATCATGCTAAATAGATTCTTGGACATTATTTTTTCAGGCCTGCTCAGTATAATTTCCTGATAAAGTCTAGAGATAAAATGGTGCTGTACATTTATGCAGGAAAACCTCTGAGTAGAAGAAACTTGCAATGTGGGCCTGAGAAATTTTCTTTTTGGAGGTATTAGGAAGTATTACTTGGAGAACTAAAGGCTCTTTCTTCTATTTGGGAAGAAAAGGAGTAAAAGAGTCAGAATTCTTAGAAGTATTTAGAACATATATTCTTCATGCTGAGTCCCAGCTCTGCAGAACATAGCAGTAATATTCCCTCTCTACCCTGTCTTTCTAATCCTCTTCAGGTAGTTTGCTGTTTCCCCTGGGCAGATTATTTTTCCTGTTTTTTTTACCCCTCGGAAAAACTGTGGCCATTTGGTGACTTATGACAACCTCAGAGCCCTTCATGTTTCAATGACTGTCCATTCCTGTGGGCTTGTTTTGCAGCCATGAGCTCAGATGGGCTGATAATGCCTGTCCTTTTCAGAGTTATTTATACTATTGCCCAATTGCATTATTTTCTATACTTTGTAGTGATTTGAGCTATCTGTTATTAAATTAATACAGATTTAATGTCTTCTTCCAGTTTGTTTGCACATTTAAAAAATTACCTGGCATACATTCAATAGATTTTTTTTTCATTCCCAATCTGCCAGTTGAAAGCCTTTTATCAAGTCATCTTTAGCCTTGCAAAGCCAGCCTTGTTTCACATTGTAAAATGGTACAAACCCAGGGTTTTATTACTTAAGAAAAAGATGGATAAGCTATTTATTTCATTTTTCATTCTAAAGTTGCAGGCACCCCTGCTTTTAATAAGATATTATTTTTAGGTTTATTATGGGATATTGTAACCTCACAAATAATTTTCTGTTTAGTAAAACTGGATCATTACTAATCAACCTGCCAGTTTTCTTTTAAATGGTGACATTTTCTTAGCAGCTTTTTGGAGTTGGTTTTCATGACATCATGGGGATATGCCTCCTACTGGTTCATTTCAGTGGAAGGAGATTGTCAGAGTTTCCTTGATAAAATGTTTATGGGCCTAAGAGGTTTATGAATCAATTGTAAATATTTGCTCTGGGTTTATGAGACCTCTCCTCATAAACATTGTGTGTTTATCTATTGCTCATTGAAATGTCTCTAGAGAATCAACTGCTTGGGGCACCAAGGCATAAGAATGCGTTGTATGTGACAGATTTTAAAAGGCCATATTATGAGTGACTCTAAATTTTGTGTATGACTTTGCTTCTCAAAACAGCTATTTCTGGGCATAAAGTTTTTATTTTTTTAATCCTATTTTAGGTCTGTCTTTTGGGCCAGCAGCGAGTGGCAGAGTTCACTGTCTTTGTGAATGCTACCGTGGAGACACGGGTGCAGGGAGGGACTCTGACTTCATGGTCATTTGGATTGGATAAATGAGTGAGCATCAAGGAATAGAGAGGTTGTTGGGTTTGGAGAAGGGACTAGAAAAGTAACTTGTAATGAGTTAAAATTATTGTCAAAATACTAATAACATATATTAGAATTGCAGCAAAGGATCTCAAAGTCAGAATTGATAAATGTAGACTCTCTGATTTGAAGCTGTAGAACTGCGGCTAATAGGGATGAGGTCTGCAGGGCAGGCCTCTTACCTAAGGTGGTGGCCAAAGCTGCAGCCTCTTGAGTGAAGTTTTCTGAGGCCAAGGGAGTCATCATTTAACCAGAGTCCCACCCAGTTTTTGGTAGTAGTCATTCTCTGGTGACTGCCCAGGAAATGAGCTTCATGCTCACATCTTCTAAACAGAAGGACCAGACAGCCTCAGCAACTCCCTTAGAAACTGTAGTGGAGAAAGGAGGAGGCTTCTGGTGCATGATGCAGCCAGAATAAGAAATCTGGTAAGAGTTCCAGCTTCCCAATCACATAGCCAGTCTTGAAGCCCTGATTCTGAGAAGAAACCTCTATGACTGAGTGATTCTCTAACCAGAGCTCCGCTCAAGGTTTCTTTCTGTGAGTCTCAGGGTTGTTGGAAGGAAGTATCTCTGGAGCACTTAGCAAATAGTGGATACCCAAAAACAATGAGCTCTTAGGACATTTACTGGGAAGTTCCTCTGGTGGCATATGGTAACAGCTTGGCAGGGACTACAAGAGGACAGAGTGCAGGTGGAAGCCAGAAATGGGGTGATGAGAACTTTTGGGCTTTGTGACAATTTGCATCCCTCAGACACTGCACCAGAACATTTTGGTAAATGCCCAGGGCTGAGTTACTGCCTCTGACTTGTTAAGTAGAAAGCAAACTTGCTAGTAGGTATCCAGTGCTGTGTGAGGAGAAGGTATTATAAGTACTGTTTTGGGTGTCGCACGAGGTCTTCTCCAGAGTAAAAATCTGTTTGCTTTGAGTTACTTTACTGTGGCTTAGCAGCTGTAAAGCTCCTGGCTTCACTGCTTCATAACTGGGAACTCTGGATTTGTTAAATTTCTTTTTTTGAGGAGGAGAGCACATTTCTTTGTGAAGAGCCCTGGAGAAAACAGAATGTTGGGAGAGAAACAAAAGAAAGGCTTTCCCTTCAGATGTTTTATTTCTTCTCCCTTTGGAGATTTGATTCTAAGTCACTGTACTGGAGTAAAATTTGAGAAGCAGTTCCATGGAACTTTGATTTAGAAGGCAGCATTTAAGCTTGCTACCTTTCAGCTTAGTATCTTCTGATTCTATAAAAATTATCCTCTTCTGTCAAATTCTAGGACTATATAGAATATAATGAGGGAACTACTTTTCCTACTTTAAGTGAAAAATCCTAGTAGGCAAAAATGATAGCCTCCAAAGACTCTCCCATCCCTAGTTCCCCTGGCCCATCTGATGGGACATGACTCTTCTAAATTAATCACATACATTTCCTCTTACCTGGTGAAATAGGCTCTTACTTGCAAAAGATACATGAGTTGAAAGTCGGCGTCCTTGGAACATTCTTGCAGGAGAAGAGCATCTAAACTTTTGGAGCTCTCAGTAGTGTATTTGGATGGCTCTTCCTGATGGAGTTTCTTTCATTACTATAGCCTTGCAAATAGGTTAACATGCTGTGGAGAGCTTCTTACCTCTTTCTATTTGAGACATAACATATCTATATTGTATGTGCACCTTTTGATGTTTTTTAGTAATACAAGTGATATGTCAGGCACATCCCATTCCTCGGGGCATAAACTTGGGTCCAGTGAACACATTCCTTGCTTTTCTACTGTAAATTTATACATTAGCATTATTGTAGTCAGTTGTGCTTCTTAGTACCTTTTCTTGAGGTGTACAGTAAGCAATCTGTATATTCATCCACTTGATATGATGAGTGGCAAGGAGTGTGCATATATGCAAAAGTGGTAAAATGGGATTTGAACACACCTTTATGGTCTAACTTGTTTTTGTATATGTTTACTTGAGCATCACAGAGGGTCTAGGAGACCCAGGATTTATTTTTTAAAAAGTTTTCTTTTGATTTTTATGGTAGAATTAGCCCAATTCAGTATAATGGTACATGAAAAACAGATTTGCAAGTTTTTTAGGAGATCAAAAATGAATCATCAGATTACTCAAGCATGGATGACGGAGATGATCCATTTTGATAAAATACGTACTTTCACAACAGACGAGTGGTATGGGGTGGATGATGATGATGATGATGTTGGCTTCGTGAGCCAGAGTTCCCATGACAGTGAAATGGAGCAAGAATCAATTGATTTAGACACAGGGAATGCAAACTTCCTTGATGCAGATGGTGAAAAAGCCCAGCAAATATGAATGAGTACATACTTGTCATGAAATAGCCATACAACCGAATAGAAAAATCCAGTGGCAGAACTAGGTCCAAACATATAGTGGAAGTCTTGGCAGAGGTGAAATGCATTGGACAGAATGCCTGTACTGCCATTCAGTGTTGGAAAATGTAACAGACGAAATGTTACAAGATACTGTGAAATACACAAAGGCTGAAATGCAAATAAAACACTCTGTTTGCACCAATAGCCATAGTAAAAAATGTGTTTATTTTGACACCTCTCTAGCTAAACTGAAAGCATTCATAGATCTGCTATACTTAGCAGATTTCTTATGGCATTTGCAGGGACTTAGGGAAAAGTGATGGGTCCAAATATGGCATAAAAGTTTATGCCCTTGTAGATGTGAAGACAGGCTTTCAGTTTAGAAATTTATCCTAGAACTCAGCCATCAGGTCCTTATATATAGTAGTACACAGAATGATTCTGTGTACAAACTTACTACTCCCATCCACCAAAACTAAGTGGAATGTGACATTTGACAATTGGTTTACTGATTTCCAATTGATGTTACCTTTGGTAACAGAGTACAAGTTGACCAGTACAGGAACTATACACAGAACAAAGAAGAAACAGAGAATTGTGTAGATCTGTTTTGGCCTCCTGTATGGCAAAGAAAAGCAAACTGGTACTGCTGATGTCAACATTTCGCCATGATGGAAATATTGATAGGGAAACCTCGACAAGATGGAAACCTGCAATGGAAACTTTCAACAACAAAACCTAAGGTGGAGCAGATGTTTTTCAGCAGTTATCATGGCACTTGAAGAACAAAGTGTTGGTCAATGGTTGTATTTGACTTGCTCCTAAACACGTGACACAAATAGTTTGATAGTCTACAAAGAAAATAACAAGTGCAGAATCACATAAAAGTTTTCCTAGAGGATTGGAACTGGAGCTTATAAGAGATCATTTACAGCAGAGGAAAATTAAAATGCCTAGGGAACCATGCCAAACAAATTGTGGAACACATGGTGACCTGACAGGTAAAAAGGCAGATGCAGCATTGCAAAGACCTACTAAGACAACAGGAAAACAAAATAGATGTCAACTGTGCTCTGTAAGAAAGTACAGGAAAACAAAACATGTGCTATCAGGGTAAGTGATACCTGCATATAGAATATGAAGTTGTCACATGTAAAGACTGCCTTGGGTGTGACAGTTGAAGCAAAGCTTATTTCTATGGTAGACTTACTTTGAGTTTAACTGTAGTTCATATAGCCTTTTATTTTTGATGTTATCTTTTAGATTTCGTAAGCAAGTGGATGTGAAAATGTTGATGTCTATTCTAAGCACTCATTACATATTTGATATTGCATTTTATTGTCATTTTATTTCCCTGCTAAGTGCATCTTGTACAGTATAGTAGAGCTCCTGATGAAACAGGACGAGAAGAGAGGTGGCAAGCCTGCCACATAGGAAAGAAAGTGCTAGCACATGTGCCGGCAGTGTAAGCAAGACGTGTGCTGGAACATACAGTGGTTGTGTGAAGACTACCTTGAGTGTGGCAGCTGAAGCAAAGCTTATTTTTGTGGTAGAGTTCTGTTGGCATTTTTGTTGTAGTTCATATAGGAATTTATTTACGATGTTATATTTTGGTTTTGTAAGAAAGTATACAGCTGATGTGAAAATGTTGATGTCTATTCGAAATGCACAATATATATTAAGAATTTAGTAATTTATTTTTTTGACATTTTATGTTTCTATTAATGACACACTGTATATTATTATGAGAACTTCCTGAAAAAATAGCAAGACAACTGAGATGTCAAATGTGTCCTATAAAAAGGCCAGGAAAGACATGTGCTGTCAGTGTAAGCCATGTATATATGCAGGGTGCTGTTGTCATATGTGCAGACCGCTTTCAATGTGATAATTGAAGTAAAGATTCTTTTTTCGTAGAGTGCAACTAGTATTTTCATTGTAGTTTATAAGGGAATTTATTTCTAATGTTTTTTTTATACTTTGCACAGCAAAAACCAATGTTAAAAATTCTGATGCTTTTTTATAATACTTATAAAATTTTATAAATATTAAAAACTCAAATATTTTGTGATTTTTTTTTTACTGTTAAGTACTCATTGTTTAATAAACGTCACAAAATTCAAATGTATAATTCAGTAGAAATAGTCTAAACAATAAATGTGGGTCCTTGATGATAAAATTAGTTTTATGCTCCAAGGACTACATATTTTGGGAATTTATGATCTCCTTTTGAACCTGGGAATGAGGATGTGTGCAAATTTAAAGCAGGTGTGATTTTCAGAGTCAAGGTGTACATTGGATTGTGGATCTCCTTGTTCCTGGTGATTGGAGAGATAGATCCTGCTGCCTGAGTGGCCCTGAGGGCTGTAGGAGGGCTGTATCTCAGCTAGAAAAGGGAGTACGAGGGTGTCCCTGGCAGCTGGTCTGTTTCTGTCACCGGCTTGCCAGATGCTGAAAAACTCCTTTTGCAGTTTCATCCCGCCCTCCCTTAAAATGTCATCGAAGTCATTGTTATCTAAAGTCCCTTGTGACACTAACAATGGAGGATATTCTTCTATAATCTCCAGCCACAGTAGGTAGCCAGTAGTGCCTGTGTACAATGAGGTGTAGGCTGAGTGCTGGAAGGCTCTCTTCCCCAAAGGCTGGAGTGTCTGCTGTGGCTAATACACTGTTCTCAACAAATCAGTCCAGAAAGGATTTCCATTCATTTGCATGAGAACACAAATTTTACTCTTGGTTTTTTCAGAGGGGCCACGCAGGATTTTGCTGTTGTTTCTTCTGCCGGCATCTCTACAATAGGTAAACTGAAGCCCTACAGAGAATTGAGCAGTATCAAACTAAACCACTGAATTAGTGTGTCTCTTTTATGAAGGATTTTCTGGTCCTAGTTGAAGCCAGCGGCTTTTGACTCTTTACCCTAGTACTGATATTCTCTTTTTTCTCCCCCAACAGAAGAAGGCTCCAGCTTGGAAGAAACTGGTTTTAACTGGGGAGATTATTTGGAAGAGACAGGTGCTAGGGCTGCCCCTCATACATCCTTCAAACATGTAAGTAAAGCAGCTCATTTCATTTGCTCTGTGGGTGGAAGTGGAGGGAATGTGCACTGGAAAGAAAGGAATGCAAAGAAAAGAGGAAATTCTACCAGATTTCCTAGGAATAAAGAGGTGTGGAAATTAGTTTGATTTTCATAGCTGCAGATAAACAGGTAAGGCTCACTCCAGTAAGCAAAAAGCCAGAAAACCAGACAAGAACACACAACACTCAATGTCTTAGCAGGTTAATAGCTATATAGTATAGTTTTATTATGAACTGATATTTTGAAAGGATGCATTAAATTTTCACAGCAATTTATGTATCAAATGAAATACTCTGAAAACATTTAGATCTAACAAAAATCATTCTCATCAATAATATTTCTTTGATAATGCAAGTAGAAAGCTCACCACAGGACAAGTTCCATAAAATTTTAAAACTGAGTTTTTACAAGACTTTTGCTTAGGTGTGAGTTATTGTTGACATCGTTAGGAAGGAAAATAATACATTTTCAAGACTGAGCTATTAGATGTGGACTGTTGTTGTAATCAGCTAAAATTTGGGGACAACAAACAAGCAATTCCAGTCAAATTGTGAGTGTTAAAATCCCTCACAATGGATTTACTCAGGGCAAAGATTCAGCCTGAGTTTCATAAGTAAATTGGTCAGTTTCTTCACTTTCCTTTTGGTTCTTTGGCTGAGTAAGAAGGCCAAAACTTTTATAAAATTTACTTTATTTTAAAAAGGCATTTGATTTTTTGGGGGGTGAAATATTTTTTGAAAAGGAATTTAAGACCTTGAATTTGCATGCCTTGATAAAAGTGGATTGGATTCACATTTTTCTTTTGGTACTCATCATATGATAATTTAGTATGAATGTGATTGTGGCCATTTAGTAGAACAAAGAACTGAATATTAAAATGTAGCAGAATTAGAGCTTTCCTGGCAAACAGATGGACTACGATCCTGCAAAAGGCCAGGTAATAGATACAATTTAAGATACTGGGATGAATTCGTAGTTCCCTTAAGAATATTTGGGAAAGAGATAGTGATCGACAACTTTGCCCTCCCTACCTCTATGAAGAAGTCTTCAGTTTCATTCTGTACAAAGTCACTTGTTGTTTTCTCTGATTTATCAGTTCTCCCACTTCCCTTTCAAGTGTTAGTTAGTGTCCTGAATGGCAGAGCAGTGCTCTGCATTTGTCCTCTAGAATGTAGACTTTCCCCGGCCTGGGTGTCAGATTTAAAGAAAAATTAGCAGGGGACTCATGGGTAGTTGACTTGTGATTCCATCATTTCCTTTAGTGGATACAACAGCTTTTGAATGTTAGGACCTACCAGGCTGGACAACTTTTGCGGGGCAAGGGCAGGGGAAAGGCATATACTTCCTAATAAAAAAGAGAAAAAGAAAAGTCTGTTCTCTAGGCTTGCACTGTCTGTGCAGTAGCTACCAGCACATGGAAATGTTGAATACTTGAAAAGCTTATAACCCAAATTGATATTGATATAGATGGAGGATTACAGTATCAGACTTACTTTGGAAAGAAGACTCTCATTTTCATTTTTTGTATGGATATGCATTGCAGTGATAATATTTTGGAAATGAAATATGTTATAAAATTGATTTTATCTTTTTTTCAATCTTGTAGAAGCTGTAGCCTTACATTGTGACTTAGATTTTATTTCTTCTAGACAAATACAGGGCACCAAAAAAGTGCTGTATTTTTAAGCAGTTCTTACAGTCTTTCATGTGTCTAGTGTAATAATGGTCTTCCTATCTTTCTGATTCCTTAAGGTTGAAATCAGCCTTCAGAGCAACTTCCAGCCGGGAATGAAGTTGGAGGTGGCTAACAAGAACAATCCGGATACATATTGGGTGGCTACGATCATCACCACCTGTGGGCAACTGCTGCTGCTTCGCTACTGTGGTTACGGGGAGGACCGCAGGGCTGACTTCTGGTGTGACGTGGTCATTGCTGATCTGCACCCCGTAGGGTGGTGCACACAGAACAACAAGGTGTTGATGCCCCCAGATGGTGAGCCTACATAGTGGGGGAGGATTCAGCTTACAAGCGAGCATCCTTCTCAGTGCCTGTAGTCAGTGTGAGAGCAGAGAGAAGCCTTATAGAAAATCCTGTCGGGATTTAGTGTGCAGGTTTTTCCAACTCAAAAATTGCTTCTTGGACGTCATTTGCTGGAGGTGCTGGGGTGAGGAGAAATGGTATATTTATACATCACAGTTGGCCCTGACCATTGTGCCACCTGTGGCCTCTGCATGGTGAAAACTGTAGATCTCAGTTGTCAGATTGCTTTTGGAGACCAGAAAAGTAGCTGAAGGGATGGTTTGATTCAGGTCTTGTTTTCTCTTTACTGATTGTGTTGCTTTTTTTTTTTTTTGCTGTTTCAGAGAATTGACATTTTGAGTAGGACCATAGAGCCCCTTTAACAGTTTCCCTGATAAGTTTAATCTGTCTTATGGGGAGACTGAGGGTATAAAGCATTTAGGACCCTAAATAGAAGAGGAGATAGGATATCAGTGGCTCAAGCTTAATAGGATAAAATCAGGTTGCTACAAGCCAATTGTTCTGTGCTGGGTGGTACCCCTGTGTCCTGCACCCCTGGGGACAACAAGCAAGGTCTGAGAGCATTTTTGATTAGAGCTTTGGGGAGAGAGGTGCTATTGACATCCAGCGGGAGGAGACTAACCCTGTTGCCAAGTCTGCCATGCAGTGGAGGCTCTGCAACTGGGAATTCCACCGGCCAGTAGAGATAGTGGAGATGGTGCCTGGAGTGAATGAGCTGCATATTATTGAGACTTGGAAGAAACTTGTCTGGTCCTGTGAGTGTGAGAGCTAAGGTCAGCCAAATATTTGACTGTTAGAATCTTACTCTGTCTGTTTCGCTGTGAGATCCTGACAGCAGTGACACCTGAAGTCTTGTGATGCTCTCTTGCAAGTACGCGTTATGTCCTCCTGGGACTCAGCTACCTCATTTCCTTTTGAAATGACTTGTATGGTTTTAGAGGTAACCGTGATATTAGTAGCTGCTGTGGCCTTTCGGAATATTTGCATCTTACCTTCTTTTTTCAGGCTATGGTGTGTGGTTTTTATGAATGGGGGTAATGGTCTATTTTTGTTTTTATATACTACCCTTCAGTTATGCATAACTGATAACCTGCTAAGGAGGGACTCGGAGAAAAATAGCTAGAGTCTAATAAGAGTTACATTTATGTGACATTTGTCATGATTGAATATTTCCTTCACCTTAGCTGACATCTTCACCCTTGTCTCAGAAGAAGGAGAAAAAAGGTCTTCTGTTTTGGATCTTTATATCTACTCTGTCCTGTGCCAGGAACTGTTTCTCTCACTTTTTCCTCCTTTCCTGGCTGTCAGCTCATCCATTTCTTCTACCAGACCACCTGATTAGACTACATCTGTGTTCATATGACTGTAGACAATTGCTGTAGTGTTGACCATGTTGCAGCTGTACTTTGTGTATATGTGTGTGGTACTGGGATGGCACACGCTAGGCAACTCTCTACCATTGAGCTACGTCTCCAGCTCTGTTAACTTTTTTATTTTGAGATGGATTCGCTATGTTACCAAGACTAGGCTCATATTTGTGGTCCTTCTGCCTCCACCTTCAGAATACTTGGGATTATAGTCATGCAACATCATACCTGATTTGTATAATTTTAGAATGCAATTCACATACCATGAAATTCATTGCTTTCAAGGATACAGTTTAATAGTTTTTGGCATGTTCACTCCCAAAGTTTATCACCTCCAAAGTTACTTCTTCCCTTTCTCATAACTCCTAATCCACTTTGTTTGTGTAGGCCTTCCTGTTCTGGACTTTCTATACATATGGAATCACATAGTAATTACTGTTTACTGTTTGGTTTCTTCCTCTTAATAGTACGGCATCAAGGCTCATGTGACTTGTGGCTTCTTCAGGATTTCCTTTCTTTGTAAGTCTGTATAATACTCCATTCATTATATGGATCTATCACATTTTGTTTCTGCATTCATCAGAGGATGGACTTTAGATGCAACTTTCCTTCCTGTTGCATAGCTTTTTGATTTGCAGTCCTTGACAATTGGATAAGCTCCAATTGTGAGCTCACACTCCTACGTATCCCAGAGCAGACACACACTGCCTGTGCTAAAGGATCAGTGAGGAATTGAATGATCTGCTGAAGAAAGCTGGAATGCTGCAGTAGTCTAAGCATCATTGTTGTAACTTGGACCAGGAGTGTGTGGACTCCCCCTAACCTTTCATTTTGTGTTTTGGGTTAGTCATGCTCATGGCTTCCTTTCTCTGAGCCTGTATTCCTGAGCTCTCCCTCCCGGAGTATCTTGCGGATGGGTGCTGGAAAATGGTTGCTAATGGGTCAGGCTTTATCTTCACTCTCATTCATATTCTGTATGAGCAGATGCTAGAGTGAGGAGATGGTTTTGGGCTGAATAGCACCCTCAATCTTCCCAGAATGCTTGCTTCATGTGGCCCACACCCAGCTTTAATTGGTCATAAGTGGTATTCTCAGCTCTGACTTTGGATTAAAGCTGCCACCAAGTGAGAAGTTGCCATGTAACACTCAATTATTTAATTTTCCTGTGATTACTGATCAGTCAAAAGTAAATCTATCTTGATGGATGAACTGTAGTGATGAGATCCTGGGAAATTATCAGTTCTAGTTAGAGAATTACAGGGAATTAGAGACAATCTCTTCTCCCAACTCTGCACACAGTTGCCATGTAGGTAAACTCCCATCACTTGGGAGCCACAGGCACATGTGGATTCATTGGAGGGATATATAGACACACTTGAAGCACTGAGAAAAGGAGACCAGGGGCACCACAGAGGGTGTTCAGAGTCAAGCCTGACCGCTGATTGCTGATGCTTCCATCATCCCAATCATAACACATTCTTAAAGGTTGACAAATGCATAGCTGCATGCCCTGAGGAAGTATGTAAGATGATTGCACCTAATAATAGCCACTCTGGTGACTAGTTTTAGTGGGGAGTTCTGGAGGACTGATATTAACACTCTTAAGAGCTGATGGGTTCATTTGGCAAAAGTTCATGGTGTTGCTTGAGAACTCAGGCATAGTTTATTAATCAATCCTCCTTTGCTTAGAAAAAAAATGTGACAGGAGTCACAGTTTCAGGAAGACTGTCAGATTTGTGTCCAATAGACTCTGTGCCATTAGGGAAGACACAGGTGCCCATAAAAATGACTAGTTCATAGTGAAAAATAGAAAGACCTGAGAAAAGGGAAACCATTAATACAACTGAAAGATTTGAAGTCTGTTTAAACAATATCAAGTTAGGTTAACTTGAGCACTTTGTCAGTGCTGTTTTTTTTAGAGGACTTAAAGAAATTTAGGAGGTAATCAATAGGACTTGGAAATCTTTAGTACAGAGAACAAAGTCAGGAAATAGCAGGTTCATGGGGCAAGAGTTTTATTGATTGCTGTAGGACAGGATAATTACTGCCTTGTAACCAGAGGCAGCAGTTGACCCAGAGGGAATAGGAGAGCCTATTTTTTGAACAAAGATTTTTTTATTTGTTTGTGTGGTTTTCTTTAGAGAGGTAATATCATTGTAAATTCTGCAATTGAACCTAGCTGATATTTTGTTGTGGTTAAACTTAAAAGGTATCACAGAGTATTAACATGCATTTTAGCAATCTGGGACAAGCAAGTGTTTCTGTTTGGGAGCTCCATGGTGACAGGTTTCTTATGGATCTTGTGAATCAAAATGGTGTAAAGGAAAGGGCATTGTGGTTGAACTAGAGACCTAAATACTTTTGGTTATTTATTGTTATTATTATTATTATTGTGCTGGGGATCAGACCCAGTGCTTCACATATGATAGGCAAATGCTCTACCCCTGAACTATTCCCCCAGCACAGAGAAAGAAATTCTTATTTTTCCTCTGCCATAAACTTAGCTTCATGTGTAAGTCCCTCTCTGAGGTATTGGGCTCTTGCTGTCCCTTGCCCAGCTTGCCCTCATCTTTGACTTGAAAGGTTATAGTTTAGAAATTTGTGAAGAGCTTTGCAGTCTGAAATTTCTTGGTTTGTGATCCTTGTGAAAGAAGGATAGAAAGAAGGTAAAAAAATATAAATACTAATCTTCCTATTTCATGCATGAAGAACTGAGTTCATTTTGGAATTAGGATCCACATGCATAGAGCCCAGGATCTGTCTGGAGCATAGGAGAAAAGTTTCTGTGTTCCTGTTGGAATGATAAAGTTTTAATGGTTTAAGGAGCATATTAACTAGGATGAAAAGTATTATGAATGTCTGGGCAGAATTTCCTTTGGTAAAGAATTGGAAATTGGGCTGGGAATTTTGCTCAGCTTGTGCAAAACCCTCGGTTCCAACAATTGGAGACCTTGGTTTACTCTCAGAACCTACAGAAAGTGTTCTGTCCCTAACTGTGTGACCGGAGAAGCCAACCGACAGTCAGTATGTGAGTAGCAGCCTGGAACTGTGTGTGAGTCCTGCCCACTGAGTTCCATGGGAAAAAGGGAGGGGAAGATCTTTCCTTATCAGGCTGTGATGCAAAAGCTTGAGACTTCAAAGGACACTGAGGATTGTCTAAAGTAATCTACCATCTGCAGTCTTGCATTGAATGAGAGTAATTTGGTTATTTTAGATGATGGTTTTGCATGGCACGTAGAATTCTTTTACAGTTCCATATTTTCTTGCCTTGCTATTAAAAGTTAATTTAATGTTTAAATTAATGTGAGTTGTCATTATTACAGTAGATGTTATGAGGAGGGAAAACCAACAGAGTAGCAGACTCAATATATGTCATTACGATGTGATTTCCATCAGCAGTCTCTCCATTAATGAGGACATCCTCAGTGACCTGGGCTTGGCCATTCACCGACCTGTGTTTCTGCTCCTGCTAATCAGCACTAATCTTTCATATTACAAGTACTAAGGAGCATACCACATTAAAGCATCACTAAGTACAGTGGGAGATTATGGCCCTTATTAGTGGAGCAAGATGTAAGATGTTTTGGCTTAGTAAATCAATGGCTTGATTTACTCAAAAGCACATGCAAAGCTCACAAAGGACAGCTGCCAAATAATTATTGTTTATGGTGATAATATATAAGAATCATTTAATCCAGTGACTGTTTCATTGTTATTTATTGAGAAATGGCAGCATTACTTCTTAATGGCAGGACCTGGGGAGCTTCGGATTCCTAGCTAGTGCCTATTGAAAGGATGCTCCTGTATTAGATTGCAGGTAAATATGTGTATGGTGATGCATATCCAAATAAAACCCCTCAGCTTATAAATGGAGAAGTATTTATGTGTGCTTTCTACTGTTGCAATAAAAGTATTGGAATTGCAGTGCCTTAGGAATCACGCCACCAATTTTATTTTTGCCATTATTAAAATTTCTGTAATTTGCATTGCAAACTCTGCTGTCTTGCCAGAATGACTCTATTTACCATTCAAAGTTGAATCACAATTACTGTAGTTAGTTAATATATACCTTATTTGAATAAGGAAATGTTTATTCATGAAGTGTGAGGAGAAAGTGTGAAGATGGCCGTATGTTATATGGATAGGTCCTGCCAAATTTTGCAGCCTTGTCCAAGGACTGTTTGTGCACATTGCTGTTTTTACTGTGGTTGATTGTAAAAGGAGATGCTGGCAGGTGGTACATCAGACTCTGAAGTCAGCAGACAACAGGACTGACTTACCAGTCTACAACCATTGTTTGGCTGTGGACTCAAAATAGAATCCAATTGTGCTGAGACTGCCAGTTTTTGAAGTTTGTACTTTATTATGTAAATGACATTTTATTAATGATAGAGACTTAATTAGATTGTTTTCTATGGAGACTTTAAGTTATAATTGGAATTCCATGTGCTTACTAATAAGGAAATATGGCATACAAGGAAATGAGGCTAAAAAGTTAAAGCATAGTTAGTATTAATCCTAACTGACCACTCAGAATTGAGGGAAGCAGAGAGAGACTAAAAATTAAATTGTTTTATGTAAAGAAAAACAAGCACATTGATATTAGTAAAGAACACAGTGTATTTGATAAGTCTGACAGTAAATAAATGTCATATTTTACAGAGTTAATATACTTTGGTTAACAAGATATTTTTGGGCACTGGTTTTGTGGTGGGAGGAAAGTTTAAGTAGAAAACAAAGTATTTCTCTGTTGACACCTAATGAGCTTTTAATTTTAAAATTTTTTATCATTTATTTATTTTATTTTATTTTTGGTGCTGGGACTTGAACTTAGGACCTTATGCTTGCAAGGTGACATTTATACCACTGAGCTATATCCTTGGTCCTCTACTGGGCTTTTAAAAACAACTCACAGGGATTTGAGTCCTGTATGATGACGTGGGGAGCCTGTGTAGTAGACATTTGCTGTGATATAGACCAGGATTGGCTTTTGGAGCCATGGATGAATATTTATATGAGTGCATTTGCATGTTTGATCTAAATAGTAAATAATTGAAATAACTTATGTATTTGCCATTTTCAAATTACATCATTAAAACTTTTGAATGATTGGTTCCTTGGGATAAATGAGCCTTGACCTCTCTTCCAGGGATATCTTGCTGCAGCTGGGTGCTGGAGAATGGCTGCTGATGTTTCAGGCTTTATTCTCATTCCCATTCTTGTTCTGCATGAGCAGATGATAGAGTGGGGAGATCGTTTGGAGCTGAATAGCAGCACTTTGCAATGCTTTGGGCAATGCCTGCTTCATATGGCCAGTGTCCTGGCTTAACAGGTCACAAATGGCATTCTATATAGTCAGTTGAGGATGCATTCCATGTGGTGGCCATCATTTGGTGCAGTGGCCTCTTTAGATGGTCATTTATTTGCCTCTAGAACTTTCCCTCTGCTTAGTCTTTCATCTGTTTGGACCCTGTGCGCAGTTACCAGGCATGCAACCAGAGGAGTAATAGATATCCTTAAAGCACCTGACCTCAGGATTCCTTCAAACCGTGCATCCCTTCTTGCTACCCCTAACCTTGGACTAGCAGTCTCCTCAGTTTCTGTCCACTCAGAAATGTCAAAGAAGCACAACCTATGAGATTTGTGAAAGCATTATGAAAGAAATAGGTCACTTGCATAGAAAATGAAGTTTTAGCCTGGGAAAGGGGCGGAAAATGTGTTTTAGCCTGTGGAGGGCTAAACAGAGACAAAAGAGTGAAGACAAAGTTGGTGGCCCTGATTTACTTCCTGTTCTACATCTGCCGATTCAGCCAACCACAGATCAAAAATACTTTAAAAAATTGAGTAAGTTCTGAACATGCACAGACTTGTTTCCTTGTCATTATTCCCAAAACGACGGTGTAGTATTTACATATCATAAGTAACTGAGAGGTGATTTTAAAGTATACGCACATCGTCCCTGTTGATTGTGTTTGGTTATTTGACACTTGCTATATAACGCATATTCCCTCTTTCTTGGTCTTGACACAATGAATAAACAAATCATGAATTCTTTCATGTTGGATCCATGGTTTTCCAATTAAATACAGTTTCACCCACAAAATATTTTTATTGAGTGCCTACTACAGTACCAAGCACCTACATTTAATTTTACCATCATGCCAACCTTGCAAACTAGCTGGTGGTCTTATTTCATATTTGAAGAAAATGAGGCTTTTCCAAGTCAAGCAACTTGCAGATTTTAAGCTAAGGGTGATTCTTCCTAGTCCTGAAATCAGTGTTTTGCAAATAGCAATGGGGAGAAGATCAGTCAACATTTGTTTACTGATTAAATCATATCGTTGAGTTTAGATAGGGTGGTCAGATTTGCAATATCAGGAATGTCACTGCAAAAAGCTGCAGAATTGGCTTCTTGTGGTTTTTCAGAATAGGGTACAGAGCCACTTGCCCAGGATGTTTGCCTTTTTGTCTTTGTTGGTGGCAAATAAATGGAAGAGCTATGGTCTGGAACTTCTCTGCCAACTGGTAATCATGAAATTATGTAAAGTTATGTAAATGTATCAGATGCTATTTGGGTTTTCCTGTTCTGCATGGGAAAAGTGTAAGCACAAAGCAGCGACTACAAGACTTTCTTTTTAGTGATAATTGTAAATCAGTTTATTTCCTCCTGCTTCGAAATCCAGCAACATAGTGATTTAAATCAAGTATGTGTTTGATTCTGTGTGGAGAGTGAGGTTGAATTTGTTCTGTGTGCTTTCCTGGCCTCTTGTTTACACTTTCTCTGGGTTGTTAACTCATTTTGTTGACTATCAGAGCCTCTGCCTGTGGCCTTCCTCTTCCTGCTCTCTGCCCTCTTCCAGCCCCCTGGCTTGCTCAGATGATTGCCTCAGGGAAGGTGAGGACACAGCTCCCTTCTAGCCACAGTTCCTGTTGTGCGTGGACCCTTCATTGTCCTGAATGATGCTTGTGTCCAGCTTGCAGGGGAAGCCTTCCATTACCTTGGAAGAGACAAGTCTCCCTGGGAACAGCGTGGCCACTGGCACGTCTGTTTCAGTGCTGGCCCAGCCTTTGTTTTAACACTGAGCTCTGAGCCCCCGCTCTACCTCTTCACTTTCCCATCGTGCTGCTGACCTCCCCCTATGCTGTTGGACTGGTGAGCTGCGCCTAGCACTATTCTTTCTTTGCTCTTCTGAATATGCTTTTTGCTATTTTATACTTCTTAAGTCTCCTAATGGTTCATGGCTCTATATTCCAGGCATGCCTGTATTCTAGGGCCATGCCAACTTCATTGAGTTTCAGCCCCAGGCCGTGTGTGTTTAGGACTATGAGCTGTTTCACTGAGTTCCATCCTAGCACCATCCCTCTGACTGGAGTCCTTTAATTCTGTAGGTCGTCAGGCAAGGCCTGCCTTTCTATGCAGCTCTGAGGGAAGGACTGGTGTGTGTACAGATTGTTTTCTGGGCCTAGAATCATCTTAAAGTTTTGAGTCTTATTTTCTTTTTTTTTTTTTTTTTGTCTTTTTCCTTTTTATCGGTACCAGGGATCGAACTCACGACTGCCTGCTTACAAGGCAGGCGCTTATGCCGCTGAGCTAAATCCCCAGCCCCTTGAGTCTTATTTTCAATTCAAAGTCTTGGGCACTAAGATGGTGTGATTTGAAGGTAAGTTTAGCATTGTATTAGAGTAAATTTTATTCTGTGAAGAGAAGCAGCGGATAGGATGTGTGTCTATAGGGAAAGAGATTTATTTTACAGAACTGATTTACAGGATTGTAAAAGTGTGACAAGTTTAAAATCTGGTGGAGAAAATCAGGAGGCAGGAGGCATAGGAAAGAATTTGCAGTTTGAGTCTTAGAACTCTCCTCTGGTGCTGTAGATGAAGCCCCAAGACCATGGGGGGAGTTTTCTCTTTCTGGGAAGGTTCTGCCTCTTTTCTTTGTAAGCAGGTCTTTGATAAGCCCACCCACTTCAGGAAAGAGCAATTTCCTTTAATCAAAGTCTGAAGACTTAAATACAAATGTCATCCCCAAACACCCTCATAGAAAGTGCCAGAGTAATATTTGAACAAATAGCTGAGCATCACATTCATTCATCTGCTTAACCACCACAGGCGTGGACTGAGAGGGATGGAGAGTAACAGTGAGTAGGTGTACGTATATGTGAAGAGCAGGAAGGGTTTGTTGTTTTCTTAAAGGTGTGTGTGTGTGTGTGTGTGTGTGTGTGTGTGTGTGTGTACTGGGAATTGAACCCAGAGCCATATTCCCGGAGAATTCCTGAAGAGCAATACTATTCCTCAGGGCAGGCCATATTCCCAGACCTTTCTTTATATTTTAGTTTGAAATAGGGTCTTTCTAAGTCACTATAAGTTGCCCAGGCTTGGCTGGAACTTGCCATTCTCCTGCCTCAACCTCCCAGAGTGCTGGGATTATAGGTCTGCATAATCAGGTCCAACTAGGAAAATTTTGTACCTATGTGGCTTGACATAACCTGCTTTACTATAAGAGACAAGATCCAGTTCATATTTTGGAATATTGATTTTCCTTGCAGAAAAGTCTAGTAGAAGCCTGAGAAAAGGCAGAGTGAAAGCATAAGTTATCTGAATCCTGTGTACGTATATGTGGCAGGGTGGCTTGAAACCCAGTGTGAAGTAGGTAGCAGGAAGAGGCTGTGACATTTAGCTGCAGGCTCACTGCCTCTTTCCTAGCTGGAGGATGATGATTTATCAGAAGGATTGCCATGCCCTACCTGGGTTCAGTGTCGATTTCCATAGCTCCCTGCTGTTCTCTGGGAAGATACTTTGCCAATGCGGATGTACTTCCCAGTACAGAGTTTTGTGACATGAATTTAAAAGGTATTAGCTAACTTTGTGTCATCACAGATCATTCTGAACCTCTGTGAGTGTATGTATCTTAACAATTTTACTGAGCGAGTTCTTAGCAGAAGGAGCTGGGTGTGATGGTACCCTCCTGTAATCCTAGTAGTGTTGGGAGGCTGAAGCAGGAGGATCTCAAGTTCCTCCAGCCCACCATGAGCAATTCAGTGATTTAGTGAGACACTGTCTCCAAATAAAAAATGAAAAAAGTGCTAGGGATGTGACTCAGTGCAAAGGTCCTTGGTTCACTTCTGAACACTAGGGTAGGGGCCCAAAGCTGCCTCATGAGTGCTGACCCAGGGCAGCTTGCAGCTGAGTATCCTCTGTTAGAACTGGTGTTCTCCAGCTCAAGGGGCAAATTTTCTGCCTCAGATGCTCTCAGAACAGAGGTAGCTGTGTCTGATGACTGTGAATTTTATCTGGTGGTATTGCCACTGTAAAAAATAAAAGATAAATTAATAATGGTCAAAATGTTTCTCCCATGGAGCATACATGTAATAGATTTTTTTATCTGCATAGTGAAATTTTGCTTTGCATTGTTCTAAATGTCTTTTTTTCTTTTCATTTTTGTTTCCTGTGATTCCAGAGGAACCTAGTAATTAGCACAGAAATTGCAAAAGTTGTGTGTTTTCTCTAGGGAATATTTTAGAATATTAAGCAAAATTTAATTGTTCCTTAGAAAGTCAATACAAGATTCTTTCCAATACTAATTCCTGTTGCTCTCACATGGGTAAATATATAGCTGTAGAAATGACACGGATGAAGCACAGTGCTGACTTTTTAATGTTACCAGCTAAATGGATGTTGAATGCCAGATTATGGCCAGTTTTATTTTTATGAATGTTTAATAAGATTCAAATCTGCAAGGCACTAAGCTAATTTATTTTAGGTTCACATTTTGATATCCACAAACTATAATTTGTGTTGTATGTATCATAGTGAATAGATTAGAATATTGGACGAGCACAACATTTGTGAAAGTAGTACATTCAGAAGAAAAAATAAATGACTATTTTTGAATAGGAAATGATTTAAATTATTGACTTATGTAATTTAGTTTACATTTTTGGTTAAAAACACAGAGTTAGTTGAGAGTTCATATAATTATATATGTAATCCTTTAATTTTGTGATTTCTGAAAGTAGAATAACTATTTTGTGAACTTATTAGTTTTTAATGAGATAATTTTGCTGAGACAAAAGAGAGATAAATAAACATCATAGGTAAGATATGTAAGTTCTTATTTTATTATTCCTCTAAACATTGCTAGCTCACACCATGGAACACCCAGGCACATGTAATAATAACACGTAATAGACATCACTGATATTTTTCATCACACGTAAACTGTAGTTTTTCTTTACATACTTTTGGATTGTCACAATGAAGAGTGAAGTAGAACGTATGTAAAAAGATTTTTTTTGATTATGACTTTAAAACTTTGAAACACGTGGCAGGTAGGTGACCCCTGTATACAGCTCAGAGGCTGGCTCCAGGTTTTTGGACAGAGCTTCTATGCACTTGGACTCTTTCTTAAGCATTCTGTGGCAGGGATATATTAAGGAGCCAGTTTCTGCAACCTCAAAATCTTTCTTCTGTGGAAAGATTCTTCTTCTGTAGGCCTGACTACACCAGTTGCCTCCTGGATCTCACCTTTGAGGTCCAGATCTTTTCTCTCCCACTCTGAGAAGATTGTAATCTGGTGCAGTGCCTTGAGGTAGAAAGACCTTTGTGTCACTGAACACAAAAAAACACATTGTTTTAAGGAACAATGGATGGCACTTTCCCAATCTAAACATTACCATATAATAATTTGCATTTTTGTGTTTAATTGTTATACACTGTTATGTATTTATGTTGTTTTGATAAGAACTAATGATAAATTTAATATTGTAAGCCAGAAGAAAATTTTTATTTTATGGTCAAAGAAATGAGAAAGTCATATACTACCCATTTTGTTGTTGTTGTAGACAAGTCAGACATGAGCAACACAAGATTGTTCAACCTAAAAAGATAAGGCATTAGGAACAGAATGTGGAATGGTTGTGTAATTTCAAGCAGGAAAAAGAACTCTCCAGACTGACTATTCAGGTAGGGCCTTTTCATGCATATTCAAACATGGATGGTGAAGGGATATCAGATCCTTCTATTGTGTATAACAGTGATGCAGCAGTGAATCCAAGTCATATTTGTAGTACATAGGAAATTACATCCTTTGTAACGACTTAAATGACTGCAAAATACTTGAATGCTATATTGAAAATGCAGGAGGGATGTGTGTATGTGTGAGTGTGCATGTGCGTGTGTGCGTGTATGTTCAGTAGTTTTTCCAAATTCCTTTAAGGGATCAGGTGACCAAAAAAGTTTGAAGGCCAGTTTCCACTGATGGTATTTAGCCTTTGTTTTGTTCACTCATTGAGACATTTTCCCCTTGTAATTTAATGTTTGGAAGTTCTCGCGGCTCTGAATGAATTTATCATGATTGAACTTTTGCCCAGGCCATCATGTTTTTATTTGACAAATATTGCTGTGAATGGTTGATCAACAAAAGGATGATCAAAAAATTCAAGAATGTTTAAATTGAAGAATTCTTTACAGTAAGACACATTGTCATTAAATCATCCTAAGTATATCTGAAACACTTCCCCTCATTTTGGACATTTATCACCTCATTTTAGACAAGGTGTTTTTTACTGCAATAAGTTTTTAAAAAATGTAACCGTTTATCACAATATTTGGTCATCCTTTAGATTCCTATATCTATAAAAATGGAAACATTTTCATATCAATCTGTGGAATATTTATTAAGGTCTTATCATGTGCCTGAGGGCTTTTTTGATTGGATTATACGGTATGCTTATCATTAATTAAGCACTTTATACTGAAGCATATTTGTAATTCAGTAAAGTTTTGGCTGATGGCATGTACTCAAAGTGAGCTTGTTTTTTGCAGTGGATGTGCAGTGTGTTAACTCCTAGGGTGCTTATTTATTTCTTGGTCATTTCCACTCTACCTTTGCATTCTGTCTTGCCAGGAGGTACTGGAAGTTACTTGAGACTCTGGTCTCTGGAAACAGAGCATATCTCCCTTTTTGGCTGGTTGGGAACTTCTCCGAGACAGCACTTCTTTTCTTTAGAGTTTTTCAAATTCGACTAATTTTTAAAGCTGTTTGCCTGTTGTGGAAGTTAGTAAGAGCTGGAGATGGTCTCATGTTGAAATCCCAAGCCCTAACTTCTACCATGCTCTGCCAGAGGTGACATTGAAATTTCCTTGTGGAAAGCATTTTGCTGATATGTAAGAAAAATATTGGTGTCTCTGGTGATGACTTCTGGACAGTAAAAGCACTCTTCTAACATGTGGCTCAGCTCTTCTGTTCACTGAACAAACCTTAGAAAAGCCATCTAACCTTGACATCACAGTTCCTGTGTATACAGTGACTGATACCTGACTTTGCTCCCTGGGTGACTGTGTTAGCCTGGCCTTTGATGGCATATGCAAGCCCATGAAGACCTTTAGAGAGCTTTACAGTGGGAAGGACCCACTTTTTCCTCCTTTTGAAATGCTGAAAGACCTAACAGTTCCATAGTAGTCATAACTGCGAAGGTGGGGAATGAGCAAGGGCCTGCACTTCAAAAGGGGACACCCAGAAATTCAGCTGCCCCAGCCCAGCACCAACTTGTTTTGCTGGAAACTCTTTACTCAGCCTCATCTGCTTTCCACTATGCTGACGCAGCATTGTTCTTTATTTTTCTGTGTGATTTTGAAGAATTTTAGTTATGCCACCTTCAAAATAACTATTTTTACCTTGCATTATAATCATTTATAGATACATTAAATTCATCTATCTGATTATAAAAGTAGGGTCTTACAAACGTTTTGTAGTCAGAAATAAGTATGCAGGATCCTGTTGCTACCACTTAACTAAATGTGTGGATGTAAACCAGGTATTGTGTTTCTAAATTTTGTAACCTTCAATTTTCTTTTGTGTAAGATGGAGCTAGAGATAGTGACTTAGTGACTTCACTTTTTTAAAAAAATTATTTTTATTAGTGCACATCTGCAGTACATAGTGATTACATTTATGTTGGTGGGTTACATACGCGTTACACATCTTAATTCCTTTTTTCACCCACTGCCCCTTTTCTCCCCTGTCCCTCCAGGTCTTATCCCTTTGCATAAGTTCTATCCTGTTACCTAGCTTTTATTTTGCACTTTAGTTATATTTTGGGTTTCTCATATAAGAGAAATGATGTGATATTTAAACCTATATATCTGATTTGAGTTAATATTACAGTTTTTTAAATTAATATTTGCTTGCTTTTTTCCTTTTTATCTGTACATGATATAACTTGTTTTTTTTCCTCTGTTCTCCCACCCTCTAAACTCTCCACCTTCTCCATTTATAAGAGCTTTGTTTTTATAATGACTGATTCTTGTATTAACAGAATTTGTATAAACTCCTTAGACCAGCATTATGAATGTAGGGGGTAATAAGAGATGCATTTTTTCCCCTCATTTTTCACCCTGGCTAAAGGTGCTATTTTATCACTTTTTAAGCTCCTGTAATGCTTTGCACATAAGCTCAGCAGTAATTACAAAGATAAAGAACGAAGATTTTAAACTAAAACAGCAACAAAGCATAAAAATCGTACTGATGTGTGTGCATTGTATATTGGAGAGTTTGGTTTAATGGTACCACACTCAGAGGCAGCAAGCTCATCTTTTGATTTTGAAGCCTAGTTCATATTGGCAGCTGGAGACCAGAAGCAGAGGAAGATAGATGCTAGTCACACATCCTGGTATCACAAATTAATTATACCTCCAAGGGAAGATGGAGAAGGCCTGGAAAAGTAGATACTAACATAAACACAATCAAATGCCATTTACTGTGGGACCAAGCAGCACATCAATAGATCTGGAGGCTATGGAGTGATTGTAGAATGAGGTGTCAGCTATCCCATAGCAAAGCTGAATAATTGGCTTCTATGACTCAGTCCTCAGACATTCCAGGTTTATTTGATATCTACTTACTATAGGTGACAGCAGAATGTTTATCCTTCAGGAGAGGAGAATATATTATGGAGAAAAAAGATTGTAGAAAACTGTCACTCTTGTAAAGATTGGTATTCTGGAAATTGGAATGTCTAATAATAATGGCAGAAATGTTCTGCAATACTCAGATTTTATTTTCTGGCTCCTTAAAAGTGGTAGAGCCCAACCAACAGAATGATCCTTGAGGCATTTTTACCGGACACATAGATAAAGACTGGTATTTTGAGGTATATGGAGCTGTGTGGGTCAGCTCCCAAACACTTGAGGGCGTACACTGGAGGGTTGGTGGGAGTTGGGGGGAGGACAAATGTGAGTAGCTCTTGTGTTGTAGAATAAGGCTGACCTACGAGGGTCTTGTCAGATGGGTGTTACTTCCAGATAGAGAACCTGTATCCCATGCTCCAAGGCTGGTGAGTCAGATGAGCTGGAATGCACAAGATCTTGATCACCAGGATAGGCCCTGAAGGAAAACCTAGAACTCTGAATAGAAATGAGTCCTAGATTGAGAAAATTACTGGGAAGGATCAAGGCATTCCTGGCCTGTCTTTGTGGGATCAAACTAAGTGGGAAAAGAAAAGAAGGAAGTGGGACCATGCGTGCTACTTTGCAGTTTCTAGAATGGTTTATCTGACTGAAGCAGCTTGGGGAGGAGCAGGGATGTGATACCACCAGGTAGCAATTTAATCTCAGAATGCATTGGTGAAATAATGATACGGACTTCTTGACTTTTTGAGCGGCTTCCACGGGGGACACACTAGAACTGGGATTAGTCTGCTTTGGTACTACTAGTCCTTAGCATGCACTTCCTGAAACACAGATATCTCAGGGCAGTGACTGGCAGGAGGATAGAGGGTGGACATTAGTGGACTCAGCTCTGAGGATCTTAGAAAGGCAAAAGGTGGAGAAGAGGCAGGGACAGCAGGGAGGAGAACTCCAGCTGTACCCTATTGTACCAAGGCGAGGTCTGTCTGCTGTAAATATAGGACAGAGGTAGTGGAACCAGAATTGGGATGTTTGGAGATTACCCTCTGGGGATCACAGAGTTACACAGTGTGGGCTGGTGCTGAGCATTTGGAGACTGAACCAAGACAAGTGTTTGTTGACAGAGTTGTTTTATCTTTGATAAGGAAAAGGGGCCAAGGAAAAGGTCTGAAAATGGACAGAAAGGTTCGCAGTGTAGCTCCTCGAGACTTTAGAGTTACAGGGTGAGCTGGGAATCAGAGAGGTGGTGAATGGCTTGGTGACCATCCTTGCCCTGTGGATTGCGTTGTTCAGAGTTCTTTTTATTTTACATTGCTGTTCCTTCTGTAAGTGTCTCAGTCCTTACCATGGTAAGAATTCTTGCTCTTTCCACTTCTGAGCAATAGCAAGCCTATATTTTGAAAGAGATTTAATTTAAAAAAATACTGAAAAATAGAAGAGAAATATGATTTTAAGGGGTTTTATAATTATTTTTGTGATTGCCTCCTATCAGCTAAGATAGTTGTTAAGCATAGTTGATGAAATAATGTAAATATTTTAAATGTACAAATATATATTTATACAATGGTTACTCAAAGTCCTCTGAGAGCCCATCATGGATTATAGGGATAATTGATATCCATTAAAATAAGCTACAATTATTTTTCTTACAATAGATATCTATGTCAGTCTATTAGCATCTGTTCAGCTTGTTTTTTAGGA
The DNA here is from genome assembly GCF_034190915.1 of Cavia porcellus. Lineage (NCBI taxonomy): Eukaryota > Metazoa > Chordata > Mammalia > Rodentia > Caviidae > Cavia > Cavia porcellus. Next base: position 46,327,517 of record NW_026947496.1, read on the forward strand.
AATTGTGTAATGAATATATTTTGAGGTCATCACAAAGTAAAACAACTCCCCCAATCTACACGGATGCCTACACTGTCCTCAGACATAATCAAAACTTTTTTAATATCCCCGGAGAAACTGAAATGTATTAAGTGTACACATTTTTTGTTTAAATGTGTCACTTTTTTGTTATATATAGAGATCAAGGGATGATTTATATCCCTTGGTCAGTGTTATTTGGAGTAATATCTGATCAGATTGTTAGTGGAATAAAACTGTTCACTTCACATTTACCATCTGTGCATCTAAATGTGTAACTTGTTGGTCCATTAAAATAAGTTTTAGATCCTTAATATACATTTATCTTTAGATTTATAAATACTGCTTATTGGCTTTTTCAGTTAAATGTGTACATTTATGTGCATTTATGTGGCCTTCTTCGGTGGAGTTCTGTGAAGGGTTATCAGGGAAGAGGTTAAAATAGACAATGAACCTGCAAATGAATATCACTTAAAAATTTTGTTAACCTCACTGGCAGTAGTCTTCAACATTTAAGTACAGAACATTTAGATCAAGTTTAGTATTTTTTTGAAATGCTTGCTCACTTAGTTCCCAATTTTACTTTTAGCAAAATAAACTGTTTTACATTTAGAGTACAGTTCTATGAATATTTTTGTTCAAGTATTTTAAAAGATTCTTAAACTTTAAAAGTTTCTTAAATACAAGGATATTCGGTGATTTTTGAATTTATTCTGCACCTTATAAATGCAATAATCTCTCCCTCCCTCCTCCTTGTCTCTCTCTCTCTCTCTCTCTCATTTTCTTTGCTCCTTTTTCTACTTTTTCAAAATTTCTCTTTCCTGAAGATGTTTAGCTGGCAGCCAATTTGACAGTTTGGACTAAATGGTTTATGTGTTAGGATGTAACTGCCATTTCAAAAGGCCTGAAAAAACTGTTCTTCAAATTAATGCAAGGTTTTATTTTCTTCTCCTTTCTAGTCCACATTTTCTAAAAAGAAAGAGGGCCAGATGCCCTCTCCCCACTTTGGTAGGACTTAGCCACCTGGCCATGGCCTGGGCATCATGGAGCCTGGGGCACGTTCTTTGTAGTTGCAGTTCCCTTCGGAGCTGAAAGCCCTGACCAGTGGGGCTGCTTTAACCAAAAGAAATCAGGGAAGAAAAAAGACCTTGGGAAATAGTTTCTGTCACAACTCATTTAATTAACAAAGATTATTTCAGGCGTAGTGTATTATGTGCAATTTGTTATTCATAGGACCTGGCATGTCGTGGGGTGTTTCAGAAAGTCACTTGGTTGCCTCATGGCAGAAAGTGGGGTCTTCAGCCTTTTCTTCCTGCTTCAGCAGAATCTGTTTCTTCCGTAGTCTACTGACTGCATTTCTCTGTCAAGCCTGTCACTTTGCTATTATCTCCTTTTCCTAGAAATCATCAGAGATTAGTCACAACTTTATTTTATAATCTTTACCTATGAGCTGTCACTCATAAAAATTAATTGTAAGTTACAGACAAAATAGCTAAATGAGGACTTTTTGTTTTTTGATTGTTTAGGCTGGCCTACTTGAACATGAACTCATGTTCTTAACTTATAAAATGTAAAAGTTTGAGTATTAGGGAGACACAAAGACAAAATATTTCCTTTCCTCTCATATGAAGCACATCAGGGTATGCAGATAGGACCAGGGATTAATCCAAGGAGTGAAAGGTCCTGTCATAGTTTGTATCTAGATGTCCCCTCAGAGCCTCCTGAGCTTATTCTTGGGGCCTTTGAGAGATGACTGATTCATGGATGTGTGATACTAGATTATAGGTCCAATAACTGAATCTGTCCACTGATTGGTTTAGTGTATGTGTGAGTAATTATTGAAGATGGAAGCCTCACCATGGGTATGGGGGACACTAATCAATAGCTGTATAGCCTAGATTGAAAGATAAAGGAAAAGAAAGAAGGCAGACTTGCTGATTCCTTTTTCCTGCCTGCCTTATTAGGAACTATTTGTCTTTTGTTATGCTCCTTTGCTTTGTTGCCCTGTTTTGGAGCCAGCTGACTATGAAAGGAAACTTCTACAAACTGTGAGCTAAAATAAACCTTTGCTCCTTTCATTTGTGGATGTCAGTAGTTTGTCCCAGTAACAAGAAAGTGACTAACATAGGCCTTTTGACTAATTTAGTCAACTGAAAATTTACTGTGATTTCCTTCAGAAGTTTGTGAATAATTGTGACTTGGGTATCTGATCTTTGGAGCAGTGGATGAGAATATTATTAAATATGAACATTTCTTCATCTCTTTTTACATGAGTTCTCAGGAGATACTACATAGTGAAATACTTAACCTTCCTTAGAGGAGTAGTTGGTATAGAAGTTGTGGCGATGAAGTATTTTCTGTCTTTTCAACTCCAAGATGTCCATGGTCTTAATGGTGTGCTTCTAGGTTAAGATTAGATGCTTACTACACTTACGCTATATTGATTTTCTAGAACCACCATGTTGTTTTTATTCCTCTGACAGCCTGACACACATCTTTCTTTCTTTTCTCCCAAAGAAACCTGGTAGAATTCCTCAGAGGACATTTGATTTTTTTGTTTTGTTTTGTTTTTTGTTTTTTTACATTTGATTGTTAGTAACAGTGCTTTTGTCTTCATTTTATACCAAGGTCGATGATGTTTTGGCTCATTTGAGCAGTTATTTCCTGATGGTTTTGAGGAAAACCAATGAAATAACACTGGTGATTACATTTTTTAAAATTGAAAGTTATATAAATAAAATTTCTTTTTTGTGTATTGGAAGGACCTATTTGTATGCGATAACTCAATTTTATGGGCTGTCCTTCCCATTCACTTTTAGAACCATTCAGTTTGCTAGTTAGACTGGCTTGGCTTGTACATGTATGTATGCATTTAACAAGGTGGTGAGCTGATAAATGTAATCTGATCTCACACAGTACAGCAGTTTGCCTGTAATGATCTGAAATGCACACATTCAAGTTCTCCCTAAGATTAGTACCAATTCAGTATTATTGGTAGTTTCATTTGGAGACCTGTGCAAGTTCAGAGTGAACTCTTGGTCAGTTATTTTTAGTAAGTCAGTGAACTTCTTGAAATTCTTTTTAATAAGGACTTGAGCAATAAAAGAAAATGAAAACCTTCAAATTCTGAACTACATTAGCATATTCAACTAGATTACAGATCTTAGTGAACTCATTCTGTGGTTTTATAGCCTTCCGTTTTCTAATAAATAGCAGAATTTCCTCTGATTCTGTTTTGAAAGCTTGTTTTTTATTATGAGAAATTCAAACATACTCAGTAATAGAATATTTAAGGACCCTCAGTTTGTATGTTAGCCAGCTTAAGGCTTGATCAATTCAAAGCCAGTTTTGTTTAGTCAACACACCCACCCACTTTTCACAGCCTGTATCATTTAGAAGCAAATCCTAGACATCATATCATTTCGTGTGTAAATATTTTAGTATGTGTCTCTAAAGAAATAATTCTGCACATATGTGTATAGAATAACTGACTAGCTGTGGTTTTCAAAGGGAGACTTTTTATTTGTTTGCAAAATGGTTCCTAAGGAATGGAACCAAAATGTGACTTTAGAAAATGCTTTTCTAGTGGAAGTTAAATGTAATCTTCTGCCACCTCAAAAATTTTTTTTAGTGAATAAAAGCTAAAATTAAATCACCTCTTTCCCCTCCAAACAAAGCAAAGTACACACACACACAAAGAGGGTTTTTTTTTTTTTTTCCTATTTTAGATGATGACTTGGGAACTGAGAATTTGCCTTTTTTTTTCCTTGGTGGAAACCGAAGGGATTTAGATAGAGTAGGTTTGGTCAGACTGTCATGGTGATTCAGATGGCTTGGTGAGTTTGAGAGCCTGTAGGGTTCCAGTTCTGCATTTCCACAGAGCTGAGAAAGTTGAGGTTCATCCTTCGCCCTGATGCTGACTGAGCCAGGCTGCAGGAGGAAGTTCATGTTGGCCTTGGGTCAGTTCATTACATGTTAAGATTGGACCATTTTTCTGCCCAACGTGTTTTCTTTTAGAGTTGTTTTTAGGGGTAGAAAATGAGACAGAGCTCTGTGGTGTTCCATAGTCAGTGCTGAGGGAAGAGGCAGTATTGTTACGGAGCATGTGCTCCATTATCTACAGTGTGGCTGTCAATAGGAGTGAGCTTGGAACCACTTATGCCCTCCCCTGGGAGGACCTTTAGCTTTTCTGTGTGCCACAGAGAGATTCCTACAGTTCTGTCCCAGTTCTATTGTTAATCTTCTCCTATTGCCTCCTACACCTCCTTTCCCTTCTCTCCTTTCTTTCCTTTGTTAAGTAGCTGATTGCTGGGACCTTGTACTGGCTGCACGGCCTGGCCTCATCTGCCCTTCCATGACTGCTCAGGGGCCAGCATTTTGTCTCCCAACATAACAATTAAAGAACTTTGCTTGGAGTTGATTTTTACCCTACCCAAGCTGGTGATCATTTCCACCTTAGTGCCCTCACTGTCAGGACTCCACAATAACTCTGCCGGTCCCCAGTGCCTATTAGGGCAGAGTGACCACAGGCCATCCTGCACACCTTCATTAGGATTAAGTTCCAAGCTCTCATCTGAGTAATGGGGGCCTCAAATTTTGAAGCTTGCTTGACTTGTGTCATGCCTTTCTAGAGTGGGTTTAGCATCTCTAAAGTAAACCCCAGTCTTCCAGTGAGAAGGGGGGCTGCCAGATGAGTCATTGCCAGAGGAGCCGAGCAAGCACAGAGGCTTCTTTCCGAAGGTCTCTTTCTTGCTGCTGAAAACCATGAAGCATTTTACAGAGGTGTAAGTGGGAGGTGATTTATTCAGGGCTCATTCCACATCATAAGATTTGCCTGCCAAAGGACAATTCTGGGGTTGCAATGTGGCATGCAATTCCCTAAAGGACTTCAATTCCCACAAATTCTGTTGTCTGGTGATATTGATTAATTAATTGATTGTAGTACTGAGGATTGAACCCAAGGCCTTTGGACTAAGTTATATATCCAGTCCTTGTTTGTTTCTTGTGACAGTCTCACCAGTTTGCCTAGACTGGAGTTGAACTTTTACTTCTCCTACTTCAGCCTCCCAGAGTGCTGAGATTACAGGCATGTACCACTATACCCACCTTGTCTGATGACTTTTAAGGACGCAGGCTAATTTGTGAAGAATTAAGAGACAAGGGAAAAGGATAAGGATAGTGAGCACTCCAACTGTAAACTAAGGCAGGGTTTAGAATAATTATAGAGAATCCTATATATAGTGCCTATCAAAAAATAAATTTTTTGGTTGGAAAAAATTTTAGTCCGAACTCAAATTGTTGCTTTTAAATAAGAGCAAAGTAAGTCTCTCAAAATCAGCATTTTTCTGAAATCAAGAACATGCCCATTTTAAAATTCTTTATAAAGAGAATTAGCAAAAGGTCAAACTGTTTTGCATGGAATTGATATAAGTATAAAGCACAAAGCTAATTCTGTCTTCCCAGAGAATTTAAAATTAAGCAAGCATCTCTATGTTTGAACAGCTATCAAACAATACTTGCAAGTGTGTGGGTTGGAACACTTAAGGGACAAAACAGCTAGGGATGGATGGGTGTCAGAATGTGTAGGAAGCATATGTGAACTGGAGAATGGAAACAACAGAATCTCAAAGACCTGAACATCTGGAAAACAATTCCGATGAAGTTCGCATGCTCCATGATCATTTTATCAAGTTTTGCAAAAACGATTCTCTTGGAGTAGATGTCACTTTGTGAGAGGAATTGATTTACCAGCTGGTGGATTCCTGTTACCTTTCACCTCAGCTACTGTCATTGCTGGACTGTGGAAGACAGCAGGAGAAGCTGGGTTGGTGTTGGAGGGTGTATGCATAGGTGACTGGCTTGGCATGTATATGACAGCATGAAAATGTTAAAACTTTAGTGTGCCTTGTGAGAGGAAGTAAGAAGTAGGTTCTGGAGTTCCAACCTGGCAAGGGGGTTCACGTCTCACAAATTGTTTCAGGGTGTAACTTGAACTAAAAAGGCCAACAGTTGTGATTCAGGGTGCTAAGACTGAAACCTACACCATCTTTTGACTTATGTGTCCCCAGGACAGGTAATCAGGAAGCCATACAATGTTGAAAGGGGTCCAGTGTGTGTGTCTGTGTGTATGTGTGATCGTGGGAGGTGTGATAGTGGGAGGCTTCTGAAGATTTTGATTTGGAGCCTGGATATTGGAATAGAATAACATAATGGCCTTGCAAAGAAACCCCTCACCAAGGTGAGTAGCTTGCTTTTTGATGTCTTTGGGCCTAATAACAGTGATATTGAGCAGATACCTATGCAATTAATGAGATGTTTTAGTAGTGAATCATTTTGCATATTTACGGTGTCAAATGAAGCACTATTTTAATATGAAATAGAGAAACTCAATAACTGTGCATTCTAAATCAGTATACTCATTCAGCCATGCAACACATAGTGAAAGAAAGGAACTCTTATCTTTTTCATTGGATTAAATCTGATGAATACATGATTTAGCTTGGAATTAATATTGTAAACATTTGGATTTAATGTAAGTAGTCTACCATGGTTTCATGCTTTTTTTTTTTTTCTCATTGAATACTCTCCATTGCCTTTTCATTCCTTCTGCTCTTAGTGTTCAACTTTATGTTTCTTGCTGTGCTGGAATTGGACTTTAGGGTCACTAGCAGCCCTCTTGGTGCCAGATTCAATGGTTTTTCCATGTTACCCTTCGCACAAATCTGTTGAACTTGCTGTTTGATTGCTGGCTTGATTCCCCTGGCTTTCTTCTGGTGCTCTGGTCATTTACTGTCCTGATACCTCTTTACATCTAGCCTCCACCCATCCCTCACTTTCATGGCTAACAGCACCACCATTTATTTTGCTAATAAAATGTAGCATTCTCAAGAAGTAGTATGAGGTTTTGCAGTGTGGCTCAGCCATCCTGACCCCAGAGCATCTGTTCTCCTTCTCCCACTGCAGGATCTGCTGCCAGCTTTGAGCCCTCACTGTCTGTAATGCTTTAGTGAACTGATTATTATTCTGTATTCAGCTGGAACTCCGACTAGTTCCAGTGCTAGGAAACCAGCAAGGAGAAAAGTAAAACATCATTATGCAAGAAAATAGGCTTTTATGACTCAATTAACATATTATACACTGTTTTGTTATTTCAAGGCAATATTTAATTTGCAAGTGATTTAGGGTTCTTAAAACTCTTGGAAATGAATTCAGGTGGGTTGAGTTCTTGAGCACTTAAAGTTTTATATGTATTTGTTGGCTATTTTATACTCACGGGTGATTTTTTTACCCCCTGTACTAGGTAGGAACTTAGGGCTTTGCAACTGAGCTGCATTTCCAGTCAGTTTTTTAGTTTTTATCTTGAGATGGGGCCTTGGCAGGTTGCAAAGTTGCTAAAGTGAGGCTTAAACTTGCCATTCTTTTGCCTCAGTGTCTGGTGCTGCGGTTATAGGAGGGCACTACCAAACCTAGTTGAAGTCTTTGTTAGAGAGGTGTTTGACTTCTCTTTGAATATGTTTTATTTTTAGTGATTTAGAAGGTGTCAAAAAAGCCTGGGGTACGAGCCACTCACACGATAAAGGCATTAGAGTAAAAAGTACTTTGAGCACAGATACTGTAACTGACAGGCAAGCTGGAGGATATAGTTCAGAATTCTTGGCTAGTTGCTTTTTTATTACTTTTTCTACAAGTATAGTAGCTTGTGTCTGATATACAAATAGTGTCATTTCTCATTTGGGTTGGATTTTAGTTTCTTTATGAGACATCGTTATTAGATATATACAAGGAAAAGGATAGATTCTTGTTCTAAATTAGTAAAATGTGCTTTGCTGCTTGTATAAATATATATTTATATAACTGAATGTGCTTTTAGGGATGTTACTTTTTTGAGAAAGAGGAGCTATTTATTTGAAGTTTTAATTGTAGTGGTCTGCGGAGTCTCCATAGCAACCTAGGGGCGCATGTCTACTCCAGAAGCATGCGGCAATTGGGGTCACCAAGTGATGCTGTAAAGCAGATTATACCACTGAACTATGTCTGTATTTCAGACCTCCTTTGACAGTGTGATTTGGTTATATGGCAAGACATTTGGTCAAGGTATTTTTTTCTGTTGTTTTATTGTAAAATAAATCTATAACATTGCATTTAACATTTTGATCATTTATAAGTACACACAGCTCAGCAGATTATATACATTCATGTTGTGCATATCTACAGCCTTTTTACCTTCTCTCCTTCAAGTTTCTCACTTCTTCTCTGGCACCCCTATTCTGCCTTGGGTTTCCTGAAGTTTGACTCCTAGGGCAAAGGATCCCTTTCTCCTGAACTTTGCCTAAATTCCAGAGTAGGTCTCCCTCTAGTTTCTAAAAACATTTTAAAAACATCATAGTACTTTATGTTCCTGCCTCAATTCCTCCCTAGCTTCTGTCTGGTGATGGTGGCACTCCTGCTGTATTTCAGGTGGTCATTTCTAGGTTCATTTTTGGGGTAAACTCCTGAGTTGCAGAGTCTAGGTTTTATTCCTTGCAGCCCTGGCATATCATCTGTGGGTGGTGTGTGACCTGGTAGAAAGGTAAGCAAATGAAGCCAGATTCCATGAGGCAACCCCAAAGCACTTGACTTGCAATATAAGATGATAGTGACTAGTAAGAGAAAAGAATATGGTTTAAACTAAGCAGAGTTAGTATTTCTGTGTTTGTGAAGAGCCTGGTGATCTGTTTATCTTGCCATTGATAGAATAATGCTTTAAAGTCTGCTTTGGTTCTGGACTGTGGTCTGAGTATGACCTGGAGTCCTTAAGCACACACAATTCTAATTCTCATTCTGGAGTTTTAGTGGCATGTTTCCCTTCCTGCCTGGTTGATTTTGACTTACACTAAGAGTAAGGGAATTTGGAATGTTGAGGCAGGAGGATTACAGATTTCTAGCCCAGTGTAGGTAGACCTTGTATCAAAATAAAATCCAGAAAAATGCTAGAATTATACCTCAATAGGGAGGTCTTAGGTTCAATTCCTAGTCTGAAAAATCAAAAAATAAAAACATTGGGGAAGTTATTTGATATAGGAAACTTTCCAAGTAGAAGTTCGATTGGGTGCAAGAGGGAGATGATGAAAAATGAGCCTATAGCAAGCAGGATTCCATATGTGTGTTAAATTCCAGGGTGTGGTTTTGGTTTTGTTATTGGCTGGTGGAGGTACATTGTGAATTTCTGTGCCTGGTTATCTTAAATGTGAACGTAACTGACTAGGTCACCAGTGGATAACATGCAACTTTTCTCTCACCATTATGTCACTGTCTGACCCTTTCTTCATTAGTGAAAGGTATTGTTTCTGCAAGCTAAACCATCTGTTCTCAGAATCTACCCATAACATGGACCAGAACTCATTGCTGTTTCTGTTTCTACTCTTCTCTTCATTGAGACCCCAAGACAAATTTATATTTTCAAATATGAATTTTCCTAGACTAATGGAAATGTGGAGCCCTGTAGATGAGTGCTTTTCCCAGTTTTTATTTGCTTATATCTTCCCAAACTCATTTCTATCCTTCCAGTATTTCCACGATATCAGCACTTCTATTGCCAGTCTTAAAGATGAGATATAATGGGAAAAGGAAAAGGGGGGAAAAAAGGAAGGGAATGGAAGAGGAGGATGCTAACGGGGCATGTCTTCCTACTTTACTGAAGGGGACATTAGCTATTGTGGAAAAGTTTCTAGAAGTGTTAATTATGGTCATGCTCAGAAGTTTCTAAACATGCTTTCGAAACATCCTGTAGTTAGGTCACAATATCATCATTCACCAGGTATTTCCTAGATCCTTGTGTAAGCCAAGCGTTACTATTCAAGTGCTGAAAAACTTTATTTGAAGCAGTTACTGGGTCAAAAGATGATATCTGAGTTGCTTTCTTCATATTCTGTTTTTGCCAGTTTTCATGTTTATCCGTTTCATGTTGGTGACATTGTCAAAGCATGATCAGGAAAAGTTATTTGACATGATCTCTCTTCATAATTTGTCTTTGTGCTAAGCTCTTTCACTTAGGGCCTGCCTTGTTAAAGAATGATGCTAGTGAGGAGAGACATCAGAGTTTGGTTGATTCTGTGTTTGCGTGTGTGTTTCACGTTACTGACAGATGTTCATAGAAATAGCCAGGTTTTAATGAAACAAAGTTTTTTTCTCCTAAGAGAAATAAATCACTGGGCTAACAGACACATTTTCATTGAGCGTGTTTTCATAAAAGCATTTTGATAAGAGGGTGGGGGAAGTGAAATTTGTTAAGATTTCTTACACATTTGTAATTTTACAAGGGCAAATGAATGTATTTTAGTTTAATCTACAAAGGTGAATTTATTAAACAATTTGTAAGCTATTTTCTACTTCCCCAGTTAAAGCAAACTGTTAAAGAATAAGCAGATGGGATACAACTAACTATCACTATTTTTCTGGATGGTGCAGCTCTGAATTTGTTTTATCTTGTCATGCTTTTGGGTAAGCACCGCTTATATCTCACCAGCATGCATCCCTTTGTATGGTCTCATGCATTCACATGTAAATGCATAAGCTCTCTTGTCACTTTTAATCCAAAGTTTATCCATTAGAAAAACTTGAAAGAAATTGAATAAATCATAAAAGTCTCAGTCCTGTGTATGTACAATGAAGTTTGATCACAGAAAAAACTTAATGGCCCACTGGAAAAGAGAATAGCCTCTGTAAGTACCACCACTTTGTAGAAAAAGAAGGTTACAGATGATTTGTAGCACCCAGAAATGCTGTAATCATTCTCCTTTCTTTTTCAATGAAGAATGCACAGAGGCCCCCATATGAACCCGAAGCCCTGCTTCTCTGGGTCTAATTTGCCTTGTCTATGAAATAGGAGGATTTGGCTGAGTCATAAGTTTCCACTCTTTAGCTAGGGATAGATAAATGATCTTTGAAAAAAAAAAAAAATCCCACCTCACCCTACCCATGCCAAGATCCACATACCTCCAGCTGGATGGGCAAGGAGTGGATGGATATGTGAGACATCTCTTCTAAAAAACCTCTGCACACAGGGAACTGGTCCTGCTTTCCTACCCTCCTCCCCTCAAAATGCCTGGATTTCAGGAACAAATAACTGTTTGTATTGGAATATTCTGTATTCATAAATTGAATCAGCAGAAGAGGTTTCAGAGGCCAGAGATGAGAGACCCATCTTCATTCCCTTGATTTCTGACAGCAAAAAGAATTTTGGTCTGTGAGTGGTTTTGTGGATTCAGCAAAAGTTTAACGAGCCCATTGGTGGAGTGTGTTGCATGTGCAGTGGTAGAAGGAGAGAGGAGAAAGGAGAGGGAGAAAAAAGAGGAGAGAGGAAGGGAAAGAGATGGAGAGAAACAGGTGGACAGGTAGAGGGAGTGTAGTAGTAATGTGTGTGTGTGTGTGTGTGTGTGTGTATGTGATACTGGAGATTGAACCCAGGACCTTTGCAGTGATCCACATTCCCATTTTCTTATTATTTATTTTGAGACAGAGTCTTATTAAGTTGCCCAAGCTGGGCTAAAACTTGAGATACTCTTGCCTCATTCTCCCTGCCTAATGGAATTACAAGCATGTGGCACCATGCCAGGCATCATCCAAGGTAATTCCAGTGGAGTTTCAAAATAGCAGCCTTGGAACTAGCTGGATTCGTTATTTTTGATCATAATGAGAGCTCTTATAAACTTAGCTGAAGCTATTGATTTATTTTTCAAGTTGTCTGAAGGTAGAATTTTGAGAAATGGCTTCCTAGCAACTGTAGAGGGAATAACTCACAAAGCTACTTGCAAATGGCTGCTTCAGAGGCAATCTCTGGGGGCATTGTCTCTGGGAATCTCTGCCAGCTCCTGATAACCCTGAAACATTTTCCTCTGGGGTTTCTTCGACCCTTACCATAGGCAGCTGTGGTGGTGTGGAAATCTGATTGTGGAATTGTGACACTGAGAGGCGGGTTCTGTGTTTTATCTTCCCAGCTGTGGGTGGTTGGCGACTTTGAGACGAGTAGTGCACAGACAGTGACCACATTTGGTTTCCAGGACAGAGTGATAGGAAGTGATGTAGCAGTTGCCTTATTTTCTGGCCACCAGTCTTTGGCCACCTGAGTCGCCTCAGGACAAACCTGTTGTGAGGACAACAGCCCACATGGAGAGGCTATAGCTGTGTCCCTGGTCAGCAGTCTTTGTCTTTGAGTTGGAGATGGGAATGGATGGGCCTCCAGGTGTCCCAGACCTGACCAGCATGGAAGGACATTTGGGCTGGAGAGTCCTTTCAGTCAAGGCTGGAGCTTCTGTGGAGCAGAGGGGAGCCACCTGGCTGTGCACTAACCAGTTTTCTAGGAGTACCTGCAAAGGGCTTTTGAGGTTCCAGAGTATTGTGGCACTTTGTCACAGCGTGCAAGGCACCTCCTCGCCTCTGGGGTGTCTTCAGACTGTGCTCCTCCTGTGACTCACCTGTACCATGTATTTTCGGGGAGTCCCTGGCTCTTTGTGTGCCAGCTGGTGGCTCCTAGACACAGGGTGCCAATACTTAGCACGTCTTATGGGACCTTTCCTGCAAGAAGAGACATCTGGGTTCAGAACAGAGGCTCCGCTTCCTGCTTCCAAACTGGGTAGACAGCTCGGTTTCATCAGCATCATCAGCTGTCCCTTCTGTCTGGCTGTTTTCACTTCAACCTCAACCACTTGCTTGACAGGCTGAATGATGCTCTGTTGTACCCTCTGTGGGACAGTTTTAGACTTAATGAGCCCTGTTATATCGGTCACATGCAAAACCAGAAAGTTTTGAATGTGCTGATAGAAACAGCAATAATCATGTCCTAGTGGTGAAGGGTTGGATTCCTGGAGCCAACTGTGACTCAGGAGCAAGCTGGGGACTCGGGGTGGGGGTGAGGTGTGAAAGATTAGAGAGGCACCTTGGTTTCCCATGCCTTGTGGGCTGTATGGGTATTATGTGACACATGTGTATCATGGTAGAGATCTTTTCCATACCCTCAGAGAAGGCCACTTATGCTGTTGCAGGTTTAAAAGAAGTGGCTTGGTAGAAAGATTAGAAATTTATGAACAAAAGTTAGTCCTGGATTAAATCACTGGAGAAGGCAGCCTTCGCCTCCTAGCTAGTTACCATAGATAGGACTCTTCCTTGCTCTTATAACAAATTTTTGGAGGTACCTATCTTTGTACTCAGTGAAGCTTTTGTGTTTGAAACATAAAAGAAAGCATGACCTCAGAATGTGGGTTTTCCCTGGCACCATGAGGATTTCCACATTGCATTTACTGTATCAAAGAGGAAATTGCTTTATTCAGAGTACCACCTCGGGATAGGTGTATGCAAAAAAAAAAAAAAACCCACCTGAAAATAGGTGTACACTTCACATGTTATATAAAATTAATTCAAGGCAGAACATGAGTCTAAATTAATCCTAAACATATAAAACTTCTAGAAGGCAGTATGGCAGAAAAGCTCTGTGACCTGGGGTTAGGCAGAGTTCTTAGACCCGCCTGAGGCCAAAAAACCAAATTGGTAAATGAGACTCCATCAAAATTAAAAACTTTTCTGTGTGAAAAGACTTTGTTAAAAGGTTGAAAAGATGGATTATACACTGAAAGAAGATACTTGGAAACCATGCATCTGACAAAAGACCTGTTATGTTGAGAATAAAAGGGACTCATAATTAGCAGATAATCCAATTTAGAAAATGGGCCAAAGACTTTAAAAAAGTTACAGGGAATATGTTCAGTATCGTTAGCCATTAGAGAAATGCAAATGGAAGTTACAGTGAGATTTTACTATATACCTGTTAGAATAAAAATTTACAGACAGTGCCAAGTATTCACAAAAGACGAGGACTAACAGGAATTCTCAGACCTTGCTGGTGGAAATGCAACATGGAAAGTTGTTCTTTCTACAGAAAACAGTTTGACAGCAGTTTCTCGTGCTTTCCTTAAGACTAGTAATCTTACTCGTGGGCATGTGGACTAGAGAAATAAAAACCTATGTTCATATAAAATCTGTATATGAATGCAGTATGCCACAACTGTATTTATTGTGACCCCAGCTTGGAAACAAATAAGATGTCTTTCAGGTGGAAAACTGGATTGCATCCATATGCTGAAAACTGGATTGCATCCATTCCACTGCTAACGGAAGTTCAGAGTGAACACTGAGACATAGAGCCATGTGAGGAAACTCAAAGGTGTTATGCTGGGTAAAAAACATTAGGCTCAAAGGTTGCATACTGTTTGATTCTGTATTATATGATGCTCCTTAAGAGACAGGGAACTGTAGGTTTGTGTTTGCCAGGGATTTGGGTGTGGGGAGGTTGAGCATATAAAAGACATAGGGAGAAGCTTTTTGGGAGGTGATGGAACTGTTTTTCTATGTCCTGATTGAGATGGCAGCAGCAGTAATGTATGCATGCATTGAAAGCCATAGAACTCTACCTCTAAAATGTCCATTTTAATTGGACAATAGAAAAAAATTAAAGGGACAGTCCTAGTAGATGTATTTGTTCATACCAGAAAGGCATGGGAAGGTTGTCCTGCAAGGAAGTCCTGGTTTCCATGGGTGGCTGGTGACTCACATCTAGAGAGATGAAGGGCCACACTGGTTAGCAGAAGTCCCTAGTGTAAAGGATGGCAGGGAGATGACATGTCCTACTGTGGTAGTTGATATGGCATAGCAGTATCTGCAAGCTTGACTTGTGTTTCGTTAATTTTCTAAAATCTTATCCATAGGATTGCATGAAAAAATCAGAATGTAGCCCCCTCACCCAGGAGGAGAACAAAAAGGAATTTAATTTAGTTTTAAGACCACATTTCATGAAGTATAAGAGAGTACATTGGGACTGGGAAACAAAGACTTAAAGTGATTATATAGAGCCAGAGAATTGAAATTTTCATTTTCCGGAGCACTTTGTAAAGCTTTAACTACACCATTCAACACTGAGACTAATCAGAGTTGTACAATTAAATTACCATGCACTGCTTAGAAAATTAAAGGGTAAACTCGATAGGCTGTGTGATTCCAAGAAGGATTTATTTCAAGGCAATGTAAATGGCTATTATTAGTCTTCATCTGCTAATAATATTTACATGGGAATGCCAGAAGTGTTGTGGGTCTTCAGAATGGTAGCAGTCTAAGTTGATTTCAGAGAAAAATTTAAAGCCAAAACTTTCAAGTGAGATATACCAATTCTTCCCAGGGGAGCGCTGCTGTGGTTTAGGAACATTAGGGAATGTACGAGGTATTCTTTGAAGCCAAGGACCATTGGCATTCCTTGGGCAGGGACTAAGGATGCCAAACATCTTGCAGCACCCTCAGTGTCTGTATACAACAAAGAATTGTTCCTCATTATTTAAAGCCTTCTACTAGATGAAATGATGAAAAACTTGTATGTAATTAATGGAGTCTGAAACCTAATTCCAATAGTAAATCATTTTGTGCAATTTTAAGATAGTCTTTTTTCCCAGTAATATAAGTACCTGATAGTCGAACAAAAGATTACCTTTTTGGTGGTTTGGAGGAGGTTTGGATCTTTGTCAAGAACTGTTCACTCTTGGAAAAACGTTTTACTAACCTCAGTATCCTTAGTGATATTTGAAAACACACAACATGAATTTATCAGTGTGCATTAGCTCTGGTTGCATCCTGGACAATTCTAGCTATGACTAAACTGGTCCTTTTTCTGAAGATAATCATACATGAAAAGGTATCAAGAATATTCAGTTGAATACTGTTGCTTTATATTTCTTCTTAACATCTTTGTTGAAAGATAATTTACATACCATACAATTCACCTACTTAATGTGGACAGTTGACTGCTGTTTCAGTATATTTACCATCACCTAAAGCTAAATTTAGAACATTTCAGCACTGAGAAAAGAAAACCTCTGCCCAAGAGCATGCCCCGCACTTACTCTAGTACTCTGTTATACACCATCTTATTTATTGTAAGTAGAGAAAAGCTTTGACTACTACCTTATGCTTCTGCAGAGTGGTACCTGAGCATTTACCTGCAGAAACACATTTTATTTTGCTTTAATATATTTGCTAATTTTTCTTTTATCTAAAAGTTAGGGTATGTTATTGATTTAAGCAAAATCATATGTGAAGGTGGGTTTTATTACCTCTGAAAGTCCTTTCAGACTAGTAAGGGACACTGTGAGATGTTTCTGTAAAGAGAGGGCATTGATACTGGTGGTATGGAGAGGATGGTGCACCTGTTATCATCATGTCTGGCTGGCAGCCAGCAACAGAAGGGCACCACTACCTAAGATAAAGCAAGTGTCCTCTGTGTTTCCAAGTAAAACTGTATTATTTCATTTTCTACTTTACTGTATGTATGTTACACACTCAAATTTGTGTGTCCCTTAAATTCATGGTGGAATCCCTTTCTCCTCCCACTACTCTATTGGAGCTCAGGTCCCTAAGAAAGTAATTAAGGTTAAATGAAGACACAGACAGGGTGGTCCTGATGCCTTAGAGTTATTGCCTTTATAAGAAGAGACATGGCAAACACATCTCCATGCCCTCTGCCCTCCAAACTTACAAAGTTGTTGTGCTGGAAGCAAATGTACAGCAAGACAGAGACCAGCTTGAACCCAGAGGCCTCAGGATTAAATGTATCCTGCTGACACCTTCATCTTACATTTCCAGCCTCCAGATCTGTGGGGAATAAATGTCTATTGTTCAAGTCATTGAGTTCATAGTATTCTGCTGTAGCAACCCAAAGCAAACTAATGCACAAAGGTCCATGAGAGATGTGAGTGGAGTGAGTGTGGCTGCATCTCCTTTTAGGTAAACTATAGACAGCTCCTGTGGGAGTAGCTTGGAGCTAGACCAGAGAGCAGCCCCCACCATTCTCTGTTGTGACATGGCCCAGTCTCCTGTTTTCAGGGCTCCTCCTTTGGAGACCTCCATCAAAAAATGCTTTTTTGAGACAGGGTCTTGCTATGTAGTTCATGCTAGCTTTGAACTAACTACATAGCCTTGGATGATCTTGAACTTATGGCAGTCCTCCTGTCAGCTTCCCAAGTGCTGAAATTACAGGCTTGTGCCACAATGCCTAGCTCATCCATCAGTTTTTAACTTATTTTTACTCTTTTCTCTTCCCACTCTCCACTGTCACTTCTGAGTGTCCTCATCCCATGATGACTGTCAGCATTGCAGTGTTACTCAGCTACAGTCTTTAGGAAAACTGTAGTTTGATATGAACTGAATATTCCAGGGAGAGAACATTTTGTCCATAAGCAAAAAAAGCAGATGTATATTTTTGTATGTGATTATAATAATGACAAGTAGTTACTGTAAAACATTCATTTGGTTTAGGAAACAACAAAAGGAAAGTGAAATATTGATAAGATATCACTAGGAAGAGATAGCTTCTATTATTTTTGGGGGATTTTCTTTCCAAATGGCTTTCTGTGTTGTATGTAGGCATCTACCCTGACACACTTCATATTTGCGCAGGCGGACAATTTTATATTCATGGGGCTGGACCACATTTGCAATTAGGAACTTGCTTTGAAATAGTTTATTTAAAATAATTTTTAATGTCTGGCAATAAATATGGGTGGAAATATAATATTTTAAATAGCCACATAGATTCCCAATCTAGGATAGATGGAAATCGCGTCTACTTGTTGGATTTTCAGAATGCATGAACCTGCTATCTTGACTTTTATCTGTTACCTTTGCATGCTGGTACAGATTTGTATCTCTTGATATATTTGTTGGCCTCTAGCTTTCTTTGCCCATTATCTCTCCTCATTATCTCTTGCTCCCATTTTGACACTATTTTATTACATCTGTTCTGAGTATTCATGTATTTTTGTGTCTATTTTCTATAAATACTCTTTCTTTTAAATTCATAAAAAATTTATGTGTATTTCTAGAATTTCTAAAACATGAAAGATCTTTTAATCCACCTGGAATTGATGTCCCGGCATAGGACAGTCATTGTTTAGGGTTTATGACTTTCTGTTGGACCTTCCTCTTCTAGTATACTGTGAGTAGCAGAAATGACCATTTTCTATGTGTTATACAGTGTGAAAAAGTTTGGGTGGTACTGATAATACCTTCACATAGATCTATGTTATTCTGTATAAATTTAGAGGTCATGTTGTCAGGTTCCCTGAGAAAGTGCACTACAATTTTGATTGGTCTTGCATAAAAGTTGTTAGTGATGGGGAAATTGACATTATATGATATTGAATTCAGTTGGCATTTTCTAGGGAGAAAATGTACTTATCAGAGACTCAGTGCTAAGGGTTGAAAGGAGCCCCAGATGACTAATAAAAGCCCTGTCCTTAAACAGTTCAGAGTTTAAAACTCATCTCTGGAAGCTGGCAAGGCAGAGTCACAAAAAGATTGGAGGCAGAATATTATGATTATCTTGAGAAACATCCAAACACTCATAGTAAGGACTTTGAAGAAAGAAAAGACTATATCTTTCATAATCAGTATACTTAGTGATTTGACAAATATCTCCACTGAGTGCTTTTAAGATTGCACACTATATTCTGAACAGGGTTCTCTGAATCACTATTCTAGTGGTCTTCAGTGCCCTATTGAAACCTTTGGGTTACCCTTTCCTTTTAAAAAAGAAAAACACATATTTTCTTTCAGTGAGAGCCTTCTTTCCTCCCAAAATGATTGTTAATTTTGTTTTTATGTATGAATAATTCTGTAGTAAAACCTGTCATTTTATTCATTAAAAATAACACATTCCGGGTCCTAAAGGAGCTTGGCTATGGAGAAGTACATCCATTGAAATTTTGAGTAAGGATGTTTCTTAGGCAATGCATTGAATTGTTTTTACTGATTTAACCAGTAGAGTGCTTGGGTGCTTGGCAAGTCTACTGTGTCATAATATAGGAATTGCTAACTCTTAAATAATAGAGCAGCTTGCATTTACACAGTCAGTCCTTTAAATCTGCCTGTAAAGAATGACATTAGGAACTGATACAGTGTAGGAGAAGAAGCAGACTTCGTGATCAGAGGGACCCATTTTGTACCTATGCCTGCAGTGCTGCCCCAACCCTGTAAGTTTCACTGTCTTGTCTGAACAATGGGGGTAATATTACTTCATGTCTCAGAATGATAATAAAAGTAGAAAGAAATTCCATATATTGTAATGGTCCTGGCTGGCAGCAGTGCAACTTCTTTTCTCTGAAATTGTTTACTTTTCTTCCACTAGTTGAAATGATTCCTTTCATAAGAAAAATCTTTAGTAATTCTCCTGGAAAAAAAATCAAGGAAAGAAACTTCCTAAATATAAGCTCATTTCTTCCAGCCCATTTTGGAGTGTTTCTACCCTAGTTTTCTCTTAATTTATTGTTCGCCTTGGAGAACAAGTGGCTGTAACCTTTTGGCCTGCCTGCTTGTTTCATTTATACTATAGGGCAAGATACTGTGCAATACTTCATAAAGTGATTGGAAGTCCTTTGAGAAAAACTAGATAAAAGCGAGTCATTAATTAATTTTTAAGAGTCAGCAACTGCACACTCAGGCATTGAATTTGATAGGAAAGGAAAACAGGTTCAGTGAATTTAAATTGCTTTGCATGTATGACAGCATATTAAAGTAATGAGGGCAATTCGTCTTGCCAGCTTGGGGTTGTCAAACTTTGATCTCTGTCTCTGTCTATCTATCTCTCTGAACACTAGTTTAATTCCTGTAGTTTATGTAGTACAAAAAGGTCAAACAACAGCAGCAAGCGAAACAAAACTTTATGATGAACTATAAACACATACCTGTGACTGGAGATTTCTTAACATTCCCAGAAACAAGTTTACCTGTGTGGAGAATGTTTGTTTTCCCCAAGGTCTGGGTCAGATGAAGTAGAGACCTGTGACCTACACAGTAGTTTGAGATAGGCTGGTTAGCTCTGGAGTTCCCTTGGGGACCTTGTATTGTAGCACTGTGACAGTGTTCAATTTTAGATTTTGTATTTATTTCACCTGAGTGAGCAGAAATAATGCTTTTGGAGAAATGCAACACGTAATTGCTGCAGGGATTTGGAGAAAAGCAATGTGTACAATTCTTGCCTCTATATTCTTACCTCAGGACTACTGTAAGTTTGCTAACTTCTAGAAAAGGACTTACATTTTTAATCCACACATTTGTTGCTGTAACTCAAAATTCTGAGGCACAATGTTTTATACCCACCCATGTGTATTCTATGTTAATGTCTCTGACTTTGTCTTCTGCAATCCATCTTTGTGACTGCTTTGATTGGTTGGACTTCCTTTCTGCTCTTAGATGTTGAAGTTCATGAATAGTCCTGGGCCTTTTCATGGGTGGTGCCTTCTGCCTGGAAGTCTTTCTCCAGAGAAATGAATGCATTACTTTCATTTTGAATCTCTGTTAAAATATCACTTTTTTGGTACCATTTAAGAATTGTATACACTTTGCTTTGCATGTATGCACAATTCTTGCGTCTATATTCTTACCTCAGGTACCATTTTGTACTTTTGTACAAGATGCTTCTTCATCTCAGTATCTTTATCTATTCCATCAGCATTTCTCATCACTTGACTTATAATGTATTTTGCAGCTCACTGTTCCTCTTTGCTAGCCTGGAATGAAAGGGCTTGAACAAAAGAACTTTTACTGATTTCTCATCGTGGTACCCTCAGCATTCACTGAAAGAAAGAGTGAGTTTACTGAAAAAGAGATTGAGTGGATATTTGACGATCCATATGTTGTATTATGGTTGAAGACCTGTTTAATGGAATCACTATATTAAACACCTGCTAATGAAAAGTAAATATTATTTGACTCCTTGAAGTCATAACATTTATGACATTAGAGTATCTGCTAAAATTCTTTGTACTTGGGCATTAATTGTCCTAAGGATTCAGGCCAAAGATTTTTAAATGAGATGATGTCCCCAGAGGTGCAAAAAATTCATACTTTTTAAACATGCAAAGCATAGATGCCCAGGATAGTAAAAGGCATACCATATAGCTGTGATTTAAAATTTTCATCAGGAGATGATTAGGACAGACTGTCTAAAAAGGCTTTGTGGAGGAGTCATGAAGACAAAGCAGACTATCAGTGAAAACAGGCAAGAGAGTATTCTGGTAGAAAGCCTCATTGTAGGTTTCTCCTCCTGGTGTTAAACAGAATTTGATAGCCAGACCTACATGTAAGAGGATCAGTATATACTTACATGCTAAAATAATTCTTATCTATTCAATGGTCATTGTAATTCTTGAAAAACTTCATATGATGATTGATGCATGTCTTTGTGAGATCATGCTACCACTGGGATTGTCTTCCCCTTGTGATTAGAGTAATATCCCATGTAGCATTCTTTAATTGGTTGATCTCAGGAATATATAACAAAATCACTCAGAGATGTACTTTTGTCCTCATCAATCTCATTAGGTGTCTTCATGCGTTTCCTTAATTAAGCAGAGCTGGAGACCTGATATCTAAGTGACATTTGATACATACATTAGTGTTTTCCTTAAGCATAGTTTCACAGGGATCTAACTCTGATCTTTTACATTCTCATCTTTTTTTTTTTTTTTTTGAGACAAGATCTCATTATGTAGTCCAGGCTGGCCTCAAACTTGCAGTGATCGTTTTGCCTCAGCCTCTCAAGTACTAGGATTACAGACATGTGTACACCATGCCCAGCTACATTTTTCTCTTTTGATGAGGCCATTGTGGCCATGCAATTGTGATACTGCTGATATGTACATTGCATGTGAGGGGGGTGTCTCATGACAATACCAATAAATTCTTCTGGGTTGAAACAATCCACTTATTGTGTTGTGGGCATCTTTATTCCTGAGATGCCTGAAGCCATCAGGAAAACCCAGAGTGGTTCTGATTACATGACAGCAGAGCTAGAAGACTAATGAACTTTGTGAAATATTCTTTACCATTCTCTTCTTTTTAAGAAGCAAAAACACTAACCACAAACCAATGAATGGATTATTGACTCACTGCAGATACAGGTGGACTGTATGGTTCTTGTCAATGCCTGGAGCCTAATACTTGGAGGAACATACTGCTTCTTTCAAACAGTCATCCAGGGAGAACCTTTGGGGAGACTCTTTTTCTTTTGAGAGGCTCCTTACGAGCTGTGGCAGTAGCCTTTGAGATGGCCCTGTGGTCTTCGCCTCTCATGTTCACATCTTGTGTTGTATGCTTTTGTGAGTTAGAGACGCAACTTACTGACTTGGCGAAGTAATGCAGTATTGCTTTAAGATTTGGTCATAAAATGATGATGGTGTCTGTCTTGAGTGACTGACCATGTACTCTGGAAAAACCCATTTCCTTTTTAAGGGGGTAGGGGAGATCAGTCCTGTTCACAGCCCCTCTCAAGAAGCTTCATGATCAGAGTCTGAAGCTTCCAGCCAACAGTGAGTGACACATACACATCAGCAGCTCTATGAGTGAGCCTCATAAATGAGTTCTCTGGTGTGTAGGTGATGGCAGCTTAATGCAACCTGGAGACCTGGAGCTAGAGTGAACTGAGCTGGTTGGATTCCTGACCCTCAGATACCAGGGGAAGCAGGGAATGTTTGTTATAGCTGAAAATTTTGGAGTAATATGTTATACCATAATAGATGAAATATATCATGACCAGAAACTCTTAGAAACAAATACTGCTGCTAGAATGGAAGTCTTCTAGGTGAAAGCAAATAGAATATGCTGCACTAGCACTAAGGATTATTAAATGTTTATTTGCTGTGGCTAGAACAATGACGCATGTTCACAAAATAAGTCTGCCTGTAGTGTTTGTACCCGATTATAGGATTCTTTGTCAATTGTGGCACAGATACCTTAAGTAATGCAGAATTAAGTACATCTGCATTTAATTTCAATTCTAATTTGGCCCATATTTGATATAAGTTTATGTAGAGTCAAGAGGACATGGCTTTATTGAACACAATGATATTAAATGTCATAAGTTTAGTTTTGCTGAGTTGCTTCTGTTTTCTGACCATGAGAGAATAAAGGCATTGTGGCTTCCCTCAGCCACCCCAAGGGATTGTTGAGTCCTGAGTTCTAAGCTGGCTTTCAGAGGACAAGACCCCTGGGGAGGTAGACAGAATCCTGCCTGTCCAAAAATGTCTGTAAGAACTGGAGCGGATGGTGATGACAGGACCAGCATTTAGAAGGAAGATTTGCTGTTTTAGCAAACAGTAGTTGAACCCATGCCAACACAATAGATACCAGTAGAGAAACTAGATTTCAGTATCGGTGTATCCTAGATCTCAATAGAGAAACAAACGGACATCATCCCCATGTTTAAGGAATTTATAGACATGCATGCATGTGTGGGTGGTGTAGTTTGAGCATATGTGGGATGGTCAGGTTCACCAGTAGACTCTATATGGTGACCATAGAACATCAAGAAGTTCATGGGAATATCTGATAGTGACAACCTTCCGAGAGGGAGAGATGGTGGAGCTAGACCTTGGCAGCTGGCTAGCATTCTTAGCAGGCAAGAGGGGTGAGCTTGTTGTTTGGACTTTGAGGGGCACTGTACTAGTGACCCTCATGGTTCTTAAGATTTATCTACATATTAACACTACTCAGAGTTTGAATGAGAAAAAGTGGAACTGTCCAAAGGCTCAGGCCCCTTGCTGCTGTGACGGTCAGAGACTGCAGTGCTGAGCTTTGGCAGTGAAGCATCCCAGTTGCGAAAGACCTCCTCCACCTTGATAATGCTAGCTGTGTTCCCTGGCTATCCCCTGGGTCACTCTCCAGCCTCTTGGAGGCTCTCACCTTTGCGTTTTTGTCTCCTGCATTTGTGGGGCTGGCCAGCCTCTATCCAGCCTCTCACCTGACTATTGGTTTTGCTGTGTGCTTGCTACCCCTCTCCAGCTCAGCTTTCTGCTTAGATCCTTGATTTGTAACATTTTCCTACACAAATGTAGGCTCCTGACCCTATTTCTGGTCTGCACTTAAACCCTGTTCTGGATCCTTCTGACCATCTTACCCCAGCTGCAAACATTGCTGTTTTTTTTACCATTCTGATAAAAACCCAACAGACCCACTCACTAATCAGAACACTGTGTAAACATAAGTTTTGTTGAGGAAGTTCATGCACTTTGGCTCCTTTGGAGGCTTACCATCTGTTCTCATTATGTTCCTGTGTGTGTTTGCATCCTCTGTGACTAAGTAGGCCGAGCTTAATTTCCTACTTTCCGAAGAATTCAGAAATTCTAGCATTCCTGTAACTACAATTCCCTTTTATGCACTATTAAATCTGTGTGCTGACACACCTGAATATCTCCTTAATAACAGCAAAGATTTCTATAGGGTATAGGCTGTGTTTGATAATGTTCCAGATATTTCACATTAAGCCTCTTGGCAAAGTGGGGACTATTATTGTCTGTTTCACAAAGAAGCTGAGGCTTAGAGAGGCAAAGTAACTTGCTAAAAGTCACACAGCTAGTAACTGGTGCCTCCTAGACTTTCATAGTACATGTCAGTAACCAGATGAAATTACTTGGCATGTGTGTTGGTCAGGGTTCTCCAGAGAAACAGGAATAGTACAATGGAGACTGACAAGTTCCCAAATCCGCAGTTAGCAAGTTGGAGTCCTAGGAAAGCCAGTGGTGTAATTTCCAGATAGTCTGAAATTAGAAGAGCTGATGGTGTAGAATCTGTTTGAAAGTTGGGAGGCTCCAGACCCCAGAGGAGCCAGTATTCAGTTTCAAGTGAAGAGAGGAAAAAGCCATAGTCCCAGCTGGAAGGCATTCAGCAGGAGGGAGTCTCCCTTCTTCAGGCAGGTGCCACACTTTGTCTTCTGTTCCGAACTGCAGCCGACTGCCTGAGGCCAGCCACATTGCTGGGGGAAGGGGAATGCATCCTGCTTTACTCAGCCCACAGAGTCAGATGTGAATCTCACACAGGAATACCCACAGAGAAGCACCCAGAACAGAGCGTGCACCATGACCCAGCCACTTAGACTATTAACCATCACTGTGTGTCCTGGTATCTCATTTCTGGTGACTGGTGGATGAGGCCTGGTTCTTTGGTGCCCTTGCCTCTTCAGAGAACAGTAGTAACAGAAAGGCTGGGATAATGTTCTGTCTCATGACAAGTGTGGTTGAGATCTAAATCCCAGGGATCATGTAATCTTTAAGAAACCTTTCAGATAGTTCTTGTTAATTGTTCAGGGCATCTTGTTTTGTTTGCTTAGTTGCCTGGAGGAGGGTCAGTGTTGTGGATTTACCCTAACTAACAATCATGCAGTGGTGGTTGTTAATAATATCTTGTAGATTTTTCTGTAACTGATAGCAGATTATATAATTTTGCACCTGAGAAAGTGGGAAATAATTAAGACCATTCATTCAATATTGTTTTGATTAGTTTTTGCAGCACATTTAAGGACTTGTCCATCTTTTTTTACTGTTAAAAGCCATGGATAGTGATGATTCTACTATGAATTATTACTAAGTATTTCAGCACATGTATTTGAATCTGAAATATTTTCAGTAGTGTTCAGCTCTAATTTTTATTATTTAAAAAACAACAAAAGTAGTAAACATGAAAACATGGATAAATATATAAAATTTATAGTTCTCTTTTTTTCTCTCTTCAAACTCCCTTTTCAGAAGTAACTGAAGAAAAGATGTTTTTCCTCCTTCTTCTCTTTCTTCTTTCTCTTTTTTCTCTGGGCATTGAATTCAAGGGCTTCACAATGAGCTTTTAAATTTTTATTTTAATATTATATTATTTAATTATATGTAACATATAATATTTTTATTACTTCACAGTTTTTAAATTTTTATTTTTAATTTTGAGTTTGCATCTTGATAAGTCATTGAATTGCATAGACTTGTCTCAAACTTGCAGTCCTCCTACCTCAGCCTCCCAGAGTGTTGGGATTGTGCCGCCATGCCCAGCTGATATTATTCTATTACTAAAAAGAAATTTTATATTGAAAACTTAAGTGAGAAAAAATAGTGCCATGCCATAGGCATGGATTTGTAGGATACTAACAGCCTTGGGAAACCAGATTGCCCTGTTTTCTCTTTCTTGCTGCTGGATGGTATGGATGTGTTGCTTGTTTATTTAGTTATTTTGCTTGTTTAGTTAGTTATTTAGGTATTTGTTCCCTCTAAGTTGTTAGAACACAGTACTGCAGTGAGAACTCACTGTATTTTAGGAGTCATTGTCTCCATGACTTAGGAAGTACACATTAACCTTGCATGATGAAGAGAGGTTACAGTAAGGATGACCCTTTCAGGTATACTGGCTTCATGTCGTGTTTGGGAAGAGAATTCAGTGCTTCATTTAATTTTTTCTTTCCAAGGTGCATAGAGGGCTTCCTGTCCACTCAATGTAATCATTTCACACCTGGTAGCATCCTCAAACTCCAGCAAATCTTCACAGTTTTTTTCTTCTTCTGGAATCAGGTTATATAACATGCTTACCTGGCAGGTAATTAAAATCGCAGTTTCAG
This sequence comes from Cavia porcellus, assembly GCF_034190915.1. Classification (NCBI taxonomy): domain Eukaryota; kingdom Metazoa; phylum Chordata; class Mammalia; order Rodentia; family Caviidae; genus Cavia; species Cavia porcellus. The sequence goes on from NW_026947496.1 coordinate 46,353,975, forward strand.
GGCTTTGTAATTAACTATAGAGAAAAATAGCCATAGCATAACTTTCTATTCCGGGAGGTTCAGTGAGTATGGTAACACCCCGGATGATGGCCATGGCAGCTATGAATGAAATGGACCATTAGACTGAGGAGAGGAATCTTAATGCAGTTCTAGTCTACTAATTTGCTCATTATGGATGGGTATTTATGTAAGTGTGTATAGCTAAAGCCCCTGGGTTGGGTAGGCTGGAGGTTGTTTCTAGCCTAGTGTTTATCTGGAATGTGGGATCTAGGGCAGAATTTCTGGGTTCTCACGCTTATCTCCTTTCCTGACAAATCTGTTTTACTTCTCCTTTGAGCATGCCTGTTCCTCCTGATTTTGAGCTGAGCCCTTGTTCCTTGGTTGTGTCTTGTGCAAAGGTGAATAATAGTCTACTGGATTCATTAAATCTCCATTCTGTTTTCTGGAGGGGGGGGTTGGTAATGACTATAATCTTGGTCCTCCAGAGTCCCATTCATGTCATTATTACTTTAGTGGCATTAAGGAAATAGTGTAGTTTTCTTCTGCCTTATGCTCTAAGGGTAGTTCTATTTTTGTGAGTTTTTTATTTTAAATTCTGGACCAGGGAAATGAAAACAATTTTTAGCTATTGACTTTTCAGTTAAAAGAAATGACTTAAATGAGTTACAAATGATCACTTCAGGAGTCTTTGTACCATCTTCTTTTTTCAATTCCAGCACTTAAATAAATGCCTTTTTATGTGCATTAAAAAGTGCTGTGACAAGTGTAGTTACAGCAGATAGATTTAGCTCATGTATTTTATCTACATAATCTGGTTGTAATTCATATATATATATATATATATATATATATATATATATCTTCAGTCCAGATAAAGCAAAGCTATTTCTTATTGCTAGATTTTTCTTTTTGTCAACATGATGTGAGTGGGATATTGACTTGTAACTGAAGGGTGGTGATTAATCATAGTGGCTTGCAGGGAGATCATTTATTGCTTGGTGTAGCTGAGTGACTGCTGGTAGAGTTGTGAGTCAGTCAATCAAGAGAAACCCAAGTGCGTTAGTCACTCTTGGGTGCTGGTGGATGGTGTGATGGATTTATTAGCCAAATTCTCTTTTAAAAACCACTTTACATTCTTAGCAGGTGGATTTGCAAATAGAAAATTAAGGAATCGCCATCAGTGGAAAAATCCGTTAGTTTGCAAAGTAGAGTTGGAGCCAAGTGAATGTCAAAATAAAAAATGAACTCCAAAGAAAGAGCCACTAGAAATGTTTAGCTCTAGATTAATTTTGTTGAGTCCAAAGGGGACAGTTATGTTCTTAGTATTCAGGTGTTTGATAGACGAGGAAGAAGAGATTTGTGTTGTGTACAATAATACATATTGTGTAATGAGATTATTTTTCTGAATTAGAGTTAAACATTGTTCTTTTTTCCCTGAGGAAGGTTTGCAATCCAGGCTGACACCATTTTCACCTTTGTCCTAACTTTTTTTCTCTCCAGAGCTAGGGTGTAGTCAGGAAGTGTACATAGCCACTTGGTATAACTTAGTAATAGAAAATTCTAAGGAAGATCCATTCAGGAAGGGAAACTATCAGACGAACTTTACTAAAGGTAAGGGTCAGTGATTCCTGAATAGTCTGGTCCTTTCATCAGTTCTGCCACTCATTTGCTTCATTTGAACGCATTGGTAGTAGGCACCTTATTAAAATGTTTAGCCTATCAAGCGGTAGGTTAATGAGTGGTGCTCTGTCATTGTCCAATTCTTTCACTGCTTTGGGTGTGAGGACGGTAATAGCATTCTCCTTTAAGTCAGAAATGTACATGCATTTCAAATAAAGTGTGTTAACTCTGGGCAGGAGACCAGCAGCATTTGAAATAGGCAGCTTGTTCCTGTAAGTCCTTAGCTCCTGGCCTTTGTATCTTGCCCCAGCTTTGGGATTTCCTCTCTAGCATGACGCGTGATGATTGTTGGAGAAGCCTTTTTGTGGCATGAGTAAATTTGTGGCACTGGGCTAGATAGCAGTCAGGATGTTAAATTAGCATATTTATTTGAAAGTTTACCAAGTGCTCTGTTGAAATAAAGATTTTTAACTGGAATAAGTATGTTGCTCAGATCCCTTTAGGCTATATCGGGAAGTAATTTTTATTACTCCAACTAGGCATTAGTGGGTAGAGTCCTGGACTACAGTGTATGGAACAGTTTCTCCCCAATGAAGCATTACCTCACTCAAAATTGAGTAATGCTGAGGGTGAGAAAGCTGTCTGTTCTAGGTGCAGTGAACTCTTGGTCTTTATTGATTTTCTTGGGCAAGTTATCTTCAGTTTCTCATTGTTATAGACAGCCCTCTCCATAGTCCTTTTATTAAAATGATTGTTATGGATGTAAGAGACTGCAGATAGGATTTTAAATGAATTGTAACCTTAACATCAATATTCATTGATACAAGTGTAGTAAGATAAGTAAGTTAGGGCAAGCCTATATGGTGCCTAGCTAGCTGCTGAAACACATCAGTGTTTAGTCTTGTGATTTGATGCTATTATTTCACATTTTATTGCTTGTGTTAGGCAAATCTGCATCACTGTAATTTAATACCCGAGGCAATTAGGTTGTAAAGAAAAATGATTTGTTTTGATTCTTTGTTCTGAAGGTTCCTGTCTAAGATTAAGTACCCTAATGCAATGACATGAGTGACACATCATGGTGCTGACACATGGCAGATTGAATGGTTCAGCTAATGGGCCAGGAAACAGACAGGGGTTGGGGTCCCACTGTCCCCTGAGAGGGGATATGCCCAGTGTCCTCAGGGCCTTCCACTAGGCTCCTTGCAAAGGTTCTGCAACTTTTCAGTAGCACCAAATATCTGGACATCTGGGGTCCCAGTGAGTTCATATATAAAATCAACCACCGCAACCCTTAAATTTGAAGGTCTTTTCTCACATCTTCTAGCCATGCAGATATCTTTTCTGGTGAAGTGCTTATTTAAGTGTCTTGCCCTTTTTTTTCTTTTTCCTACTGATTTGTAATAGTTCTTTCAACACTGCAGATGCAGTTTGTTGGTTTACAGTGCTAGCTTCTGTGGTGTGAGACCACATGAGTAGGGAACCCACGGCCAGCTCTCGTAAAAGGGGATCCTTTTGCTCCAGTTCCTCAGCATGTTAAGGTTTTACACCCAGCAGTAGTAGTGGAGCAGACTTGGTTATCACAGCCGAGATGAGTTGTTACAGCTGTTATTTGAACAATTATGTGGCATAACCTTCCACATCGTTCCTGTTGATGATATTGGATCGGGGTGTTGTGCCAGATGTGTTTGTATCACTGTTCCCTCCTTCCTTGAACACTTGTCCTTGTTCCTTTTAATGTAGTAGTTTCAGTCCTCAAATAATATTTTTTTCTTCAGTTTTTGAGACAAATTTTCTATGTAGTGCAGGCTGGCCTTAAACTGACTAATGTAGCCCAGGCTGGCCTTGAACTTGTGGTGATCCTCTTGCCTCAACCTCCCAAATGCTGGGATTACAGGCTTGTGCACACCACACTTGGCTCAATCCTCAAATAATCATCACCTTTTAGTTTTTTATAGTAAAAGGTCTGTATGTCCTCTAGTGCTAAATGTGTCTTTTAATATGTGCTGATATGGTGTGTGGTGGTGTTACGTTTTAGTTGCATGCCCTGAGAATTGTTCTCCAACCTTAGTCTTCATAAGCCTGTTATTTTCAGAATGCAGTTTTGCAAGCTGGGAAGGCTTTCAGGAACACACATGTGACATGACAGCAGAAACGCCTGTTTCTTCTTGTAATTGGTGGCTTGTTGTTTCACTCTCGTTTTAATGGCTTTTTGGGAAATGACAAGTCTCAGTGTTACTAAGCTGAATGTATCAGTCCTTTATGGTTGTCATGTTTCTAGGAAGAGATCTTTTCTTCCTCCTCATGAATGTTGTAAATATATTATCCATCACTGTTATTTGAACAATTATATGGCAAAACGTTTTACATTTGAGTCCTTAGTTAAGCAAGAATTAATTGACTTGTACGGAAAGGTGGAAGATTTTTGTGGAAGATTGATTTCTTTTTTCAGGAGAGTTTCAGCTATTTTTGATATATAAATTCCATATAAATTTTAAAATTGGCTTATTGTAGTTCTATAAAAATATGTTGATTCATATAAATGTAAATGCTATTTATGTTTTATATTTTATTTTATATTTTATATTTATTTATATAAATATAAATTCCACATAAATTTTAGAATTTTAAAAAGTTCTATAAAAATGTGTTGATTTAAAGTAAAATCATGTTGACTAGATAGGTCATGTGAAGGAAAGTTGCCTTTATAACACTGAGTTCTTTGATCAAAGAACATAGTACTTAGTCTGTTTATTTTCATCTTTTTAAAAATGTCTTCCTATACAGTATAGTTTCCTGTGTTAGGATGTTTTGTCATTTGTCAGATTTATTCTTTCCTTTTATGTGTTTTGAAGTTAATGTAAGTGGTATCTTTTAAAATTTACATTTTTATAAGTCTTGCTTATATGAATAGTTTCATATTATATTGTCAGATTCCCCCCCCCTCCCCCAACCAGGACTTTTTACCCTAGAGAATGCTTTGTTCATTACTCATTTTTCTTAGCAATGCTTTAACTTGAGGAGATAGGATTGCCAGTTTTAATTATTGATCCTCTCTGCCCACACAATAAAAATTGTGTATGTGGTATGATTGGAAATATATGGTGAATATTTAAATTAAAAAATTTATTACAGTAAAAGACACAATGCTGTTAATCTCCCTCAAAATACACCCCCTCCCTTTGAACCCACTTATCCCATCACTCTTGCCACTTCCTGAAGCAGTTCTGAAAGTCCTCTTTTTGGGTGTCTGTATGAGGTGTGATAAAAAAAAAAATACAGAGAAGGCTGCTGAGTTCCATCCAGTGGAAGAGCAGGCTCTTAAAAATATCATGGTGTATCCTTAGTACTTCAACAGATGTGGCACCATATTTCTTCAGGCTCTTCCCCAAATTCAAAATGACCATGAAAGGCAAATATTTTGAACGGATTCAGAACATTAAGGAAGCCTTGACAGTACAGGTAAAGACACAAAGCAGGACCTCCAGAACTGCTTTGGAAAGTGACAAGCACAACAAGATAGATGTGATTAAAGAGAGGAGAGTCAGTGGCATCGTGTCCTTTACTATAAAAAAACTATAAAAATGTAAGCACTCAATGTATATTTCAACCACACCTCCTGTGTCTTTTAATTTCAACTGAATGAGAACACACTGGCAATCTGGCAATTTGCATTATTGCACAAAATGTTCTGGAGCCGTAACAAGTTGTTTCCTCTTCTTAGTTATTTGTCATTATTTTCTCTTCCCCTTTTTTCAGCAGAGCTTAGCTTCCTGTATCTTTCATTTGTTCCTCTTTGTTGGTATTTGTGGCAAGTATTAGTAGAAGACTGTTAACTGTTTAAAAGTGTTCCTTAATTTGATGTCTCATCTGCATTCTCCAACCCTCCATTTCCCAGCTTTCTAATACGTACTTCTTTTGGGAGATGCTGTAGGAGGGGATTGATGGGCTTTTAAAATAAAAGATAAGAGAATAAATATTTTCAGATTTGCAGGCATGTGGTCTTTGCTGTAGCCTCACAGTTCACAGTTGTAGCACCAGACCAGCCAGGAGCGATGCACTCATGAATGAGCACAGCCTTGTTCCAGTGACCTTCACTTATGGATGAAAAATGTGAATTTCATATAAGTTTCACATCTCATGAAATAGTGCTTTCCCCAGCTATTTAAAAATATAAACGACATGCTTAGCCCTTGGGCCCTGGAAACATGGGCACATAGGAACGTGTTAGCTCAAAAGCTATGGTTTGCAAAGCCTGCTCTATAGCATCCCGTATAAGCCTCTAACCTAAGAGTTACCCGATGAACTTTTCAAGGGTTAGCATGTTTAGTAGCTGTTTTTGACTCCATGCTTATAATTTAAATCTTAATTAACATTAAGATATAGGTATGTTTAAGTAACAAGCCATCTTTCTAAGTTAGTTGGAAATTGAGTCAAGTTGAAGTTGATCTGAAATGAATTTAGTAAATGAAGTTTATCAGATTTCTGTAACACTGAAGGCTAATTTCTTTTGAACTCTGCTTAGAATACTGTTTCAGTAACTGGTGCCACCTTTACAGATGGTTTTGATCAGCTTTTCTGCATTTCACTTGTTTCATTCTACATGGGGAACCTAGAATTTCAAAAGGTTAAGTGATGAACTGGAATCACAGAACTAGATGGCTGCAGAATTTGGAATATAGCCAGCTCAATCCTATACCATTCCTTCTTGATGGACAATTCACGTTTCCCTCAAGTGTTAAATCAATGGTGTAGTATTACTATGGCAGTCCCACACTGTTAGTTATGTATTGTTTTTTCTCATGTTAATTCATCTGAATGATTGTTCTTCATGGCTAGGGGGAGGGTGGATTTTACTGTTTTCCAACATAACACCTAAAATAGTGGAGCTCCTTGGAGGAAATAATTTCCTATTAAGTACTTATTGAATACTGTCCATGGGACAAGACAGCCTGTTGTTAGGTACTTAACATGGGTACAAATGAAATAGCAGCTTTTGGCAAGAGTTAATGGTAAAAGAGGATGAAGGAATTTGGGGAAAGAGATACTGCTGAGTTGTTGTCTGAGCATGGAAGTACTGTAGCTAATATAAAATATCCAAGTACCATTTATATAATACACAGCACATTGGCTTCAGTGCTGATAGGCTATCACCTGATAATCATACCAAGTACTTCACATGTTGAAAAGAGACAATTACAGGTGACACTGCCAGTCTAATTTTAGGTTGATTCTTGAAGCTGTAATTTTGAGATTGAGTAATTATTCAAGTTAGTAACATGTAGATTTTTTTCTAGTGGTTTTTTTTTGGGGGGGGGATTGGGGGAGCCATATCAGGGATAGAACCGAGGGCATCCAGAGGTAGACAAGCAGTCTCCCTCTGATGTACATCCTTACCCCTTTTAAAATTTTATTTTGGGATAAAGTCTCTCCTAGTTGCTGAGGCTCGCCCCATACTAGAGATCCTTTTGTCTCAGTCTCTCATGTACCTGGGACTACAGGTGTGTGCCACACTTGGCTGTAGTTAATTTTTTTCAAAATTTTCTTTGTTAAAAGAGCGTCCTTGTTGAACATAGGCATTCTGTTTTTACAACTAGTAGGACTATGAGCTAACAGTGGATGCTATTTTGACTTCCGAAAAGGAAAAAGAGAGGAAGATAGTTGTGTGTTGCTCTGGGAGCCCCCTCTACAGGGCTGCAGGGGGACCCACCTATTCCCATCATCTGTGGAGCTGCCTTCCTGTAGGCACAGTTTGGAACTGCTTTATTCATACTATGTGTGACAAAATAGATGGTAAGTGTTTATGTTTTAAAAAAATAATTACAGGAAAAGATGCATTGTCATTAATCCTCCTTGAAGTGCTCTCCCCTTGCTTGTCTTCAATACATTTATATCTGATGCTCTTACCAGTTTCCGAAAGCACTTCTGGAATTCCTTTTTCATGTCTCTAGTTGTGCTGCTCTGGCTGCTTCAATTACCCAAATCTGTTCAAAATGTTTTTACCTTTCATGGTCATTTGGACTTTGAGGATGAGCCAGAAGTTAGATACAAAGCACTGAGACTTTGAGGACACCTGTAATGTTTTTATTTGACAGAAATTGCTGTAAACATTTTGAGTTGATTCAGGACATGGAAGTAGCCACAAAAAGGTACTCAAGAAAGAAAGCTCCCAGAAGTGCTTTAGAAAGTGCCTAGAGTGTTGAGATAAGTGTATTAGAAGCAAGGGGATAGAGATTTTGGGGGAGAATTAATAGCAATGCATCTTTTACTGTAACAAATTATTGTTTAAACATTTGCTCTATATTTTGGTCATATCACATGCCTGTAGCACTTTTTTTTTGGTACCTGATAGTGTTTGGCCCTGTTCTGTGTTTCACAGGAAATTTTTTTCTCTTTTCCTGCATTTATTTCTGACACGTCGATTTGAGCAGCAATGTTCGTTGTGATAGATAGCATGATGGTATGATTAGACATAGTTAAACACTATTCAGTAAGTATATTTTGGATCTGTAGCCTGTATGAGTTGTCCTGACAAGTCATTCCTCACAGAAATATTGCTGCTACCGAACATGTGTCAGTGAGTTCTGAAACTGATTTATTAAGGGTCACTAGGAACAAACTCCGTTGAAATTGGGGGCTCCTTGAGACTATAATGAGAAAACCAAATCTATTAATGAATGGTTTGCTGGGGGTGTTTCTGCTTGTTGCTCTGTGGATTTTGTGGCTGACTTAACTGTGTAATGAACCCAGTGCCGGCCGAGGTCTGCCTGCCATTTTGCCTGTACCTTGTTTGAAGCCACGAAGGACCTTCTATAACAATGTGAGAAAGAGGACTGAGGTGAAAGAATGCACTTTTATTTTTTACATTCCCTTGCAGTCTGTTTTCTTCTGATATGGTCAGACAAGAAACATTCTCATTTGGCTCTTTTGTGTACCTATGTGTATGTCATTGTTTGTAAAATCATCCTAAAGTGGGCCTGGAATATTTCTTCCTTTTAAAATTTATTCCCGTATACTTTTTTTTAATTTTTATTTTGAAAGCATACAACAGAACAAGTCAGAATAAAGCCAACTAAGATCATTCAGTGAAATTGGTACAAAACTTCAGAACAGGTTACTGGGATAACAGTAATAGGTATCACAGTATATTTTGTTATCTTTATAATAGTTGTTCTTTAAATCCCATATATTAAAATGAGACGAAGTATAGAACACTATAGAACTTATCAAAACAGAATATTGAATAGAGCAGTACCATTAATCAGAAAAGAGCAAAACAGTAACAAAAATATTTGCCTTCAAAGAAATGGTAGAAGGAAGTCCCCCTTATTTGCTATGGTCAATCTCCCAGGAGATGCTCAGATTTCTGGTTCCCATTTGCTAATGGGCGGGGGTGGGGGGTGGGGGGAGGAGAAGAAGGATAGGGGAAGTGGGATATTTGACTCTAGGCCATGTAGCAGTAGGTTCACTATTGCTAAGCAGGGAGGCAGAATGGTCATTTGTTTTCACAGTGTCCTCAGTTCCAACATGGCGTGGATTTCAGGAGACACTGCTGGTTCTCCCCCTGGAAGGGCTGCAGGCTGCCACCCTGCCTCCGCTTACAGGGAGGGGAGGTGCTGGCTTGGCTTCCCAGAGTCCTAAGTTCCAACATGGCATAGATCTCAGGAGACACTGCTAGTTCTCTCCCTGTAAGGGCTGCAGTCTGCCACCCTGCCTCCGCTTACCAGGGAGGAGAGGTGCTGGCTTGGCTCTATTCCCGTATACTTTAAAAAATTTTAGGGGCTGAGGATTTAGCTCAGTGGCATAAGCACCTGCCTGGCAAGCGCGCAGTTGTGAGCTTGATCCCTGATACAAAAAAAAAAAAAGTAATATAGGTAGATATTAATAAAGAAAATATAAAAATCACTCTTTTATGACAAAATGAAACAATTTTATAACTAATTAGAGAATAACAATAATTAATACACTGATATTATAATCTTAAAAAAATGGCCAAAATGTTACTCAAGTATAAGTCATAAACAAAAAAACTACTCTTTCTTAGGAAAAACAAAGAAACACATAAATAGCTAGCACCAGTATTCTAAGGGTTTTCAAATTTTGATGAGGAACGATTATGCAGAGTCATGTTTCGGTATTAGGCTGGTTTTAAATCTCAGGGCTTAATTTTATTAGTTACTGAAATACTGTGTATGTTGACAGGAGATCTTATGATTTTGAGCAAGTGAATTCAAGGAATACCAGAACAAATGTCTAAAGAAAGTGTTGTTTTATTATGCAGTATTGTTTTTCTCTGTTTCTTAGTCTCAGATTACCCAGTCATCCCTGGGTGGAAGGAATGAAGGTTGCAAAGTGATTAGGGAATTTACTCTTATTCTCTGCTCATCTGGCATGAATTGTTTGCTCTACATACATTGATTAATTACTGCTTCCAAGGCTGACATAATAGTTTTTGTTTCGTTAAACTACTATAAATCTTGTCTAACACGGTCTTAGTGTTAACCAAAAGAAAACCAAAAGTTATTATCTGTTACATCTCATTGCTTAAAAATAATCGTTAGTAGTAAAGCTTTAGTTTTACAAACATAATTTGATCTTGTGTAATTGATAGAAGAAAATTCAGGGAACTTGTCCGGGCTTTGTTTACATCTGTTTTTTTCAAAAACTGCCATATGCGATAATCCAGATGAATTCTGTTTATGTAATAAAGTAGATAGAATTTGTAGTTAACACTTAAAATGATTTACTGACAGCACCAGAGTGGCATATTTCATATTCTAGGTTTTTCATAACTTTTTACTGAAAGATTTTGTGATACACTGTTGTGACACTTTGTTTGGAATCAAAGGCCCAAACCTTTGGACACTATAACTGCTGCTTTTTTTTTTTTAACCTGGGGAGGGAAATGCATCCATTAATTTCTGTTTTTTTCTGAACCATTTTTCCTAAGTAATAGCTTGATTTATGGTTTTAAATCATGATTCAAGCACTTCAAAATGTGTCTTATAATCATTCACTTTTACTAGACCTTTTTCCATCACAGTAGCAAAAAATTAAATTCCCAGATCTTTCTCTTTATGGTGCAGTCATGAGAATGCTTGTTAGTTGTGTTCAGGAACTTCACCTGGGTTACATTAGGGGCCCAGTGTCAAAGGTCAATGTCACTATCAATTTTGGAGCTGTGAGTGCCTACTCTGTAGGCTGAGTAAGCAAGCTAAGCTACTCAGCCTATAAACATTTGTTCTCTTTATGGATAACTAATTAATGCAAATTGATTCCCAGGGCATTTAAATTTTGGTAAATACTGTGACTTTCCATAATGTTAAAATTCTGAAGATGAATTTAAACTATAAGAACTGAGTACAATATATTGTCTTCCTTGTAGGCACAGGGCATAGCTTTTAGATGGTGGCAAATAGTTTAAGAACTACAGAGGTGAGGGCCATCTGCTGTATTAAGGATGTACTCCTCTGCGTACATTTGAACTTCTTGAAATAGGGATCATGTCTTAAGATCTTTATTTTCTTTGCAAAAAGCTGGATTTACGTGTTGCATGAAGATAGCACTGTGCATGTGTTTTTTGGTGGATGCATTGATAGATGATTGATGCATGTATCATCCTAATTTTGTAATGTTAAACTGCATAAAATATGAATAACCTTCTTAAAGTTTGTACCTTGTGTTAGGATAGATTTAGAAACTCTTTTAGACTATCCTCAATCCAGGGCTCTACTACATTATATGTTTTTAAAAATATATTTGTCTGTTCACCAAATGTTTAATGGATGTCTGTTCTGTACCAAAAGTAATGGTAAGCCTTGAGAAGTTTGAACAAGAGCAACAATTTCACTTTCTCACAGACCATCCAAAGGTCTGTGGTCAAGCATTAATGTCAGTGCCAACTGCGATGCCATCCTGCCTGAAGGAAGATGCAGGTGGACAACTGGGCAGATACTATAATGTGTAATGTGTGCCACGAGGAAGGAAGGAAATTCTGCCTCTGCTGGATGGGTAGGAGCTGAGGGTGTTTCTTGAGAGTTGGTGTAAGGGAGATAGAGTAAGATGCACCAGGCTAGAGAGTTACAAGTCACAGGGTTGAGTAGGGATGTTGTAAAAGGCCAATAGGGCTCACTAGAAGCTGGAGTTAAAAGGGAGGCATAGTGAGTTAAGAGAGGGTTCTGTAATTCCAGCTGCAAGATATTCGTTACTCACTATGAACATAGGCCCTCTTAATCTCTTTGAGTGCCATTTGCAACATAGCTAAAAGAATAGTTAGTTCACTGAGTCTTTGGAAACAACAGGTGTGAATGTGCTTGGCACTGGTTTGATACATGGCAATACTTAATGGATGTTTTATAATAAGAATTTAGTGTCTGTGTTTATAGAAAAGGTAATTCATCACTTCACTTTTGCAAGCTGTGTGGGGAATATTGATTAGACATTGGCTTGAGTGCTAGATGAACTGTGAAATTTGGTGACTTGCATCAGAGCCACACTGTAGTGTAATGTTTTCTATGCAGTGATTTTTTTGTCTTTTTCGTTTTTATCAGTACCAGGGATCGAACTCAGGACCACATACTTGCAAGGCAGGCACTTATGCAGCTGAGCTAAATCCCCAGCCCTATAAAGTGGTTCTTAATCTTCCTGAAGTCATAGAGCTCTGAGAGTTTAAAGCTTCTGATGATTCCTTGAATTTAATGATTCAGTGAAGCCTCTTGGAAAAGATCTTACATGAACACAAAACTCTGTATGCAATTTTAGGTACTCGTGATCTGCATCAAACCTTTTAAGTCTTACTGATAGGATTATTTCCAAAAGATGAGAAGTATAAAACAAAAGAGGCCTTTATTCTGAGAACAGGGAGAGAGAGAACCAGCACCCCAGACCGCTGGAGTCCGTCTTTCTTTCTGGCGGACACGTGTTGTGTGTGTGTGTGTGTGGGGGGTATGTAAGTAGCCTCGGTTTGGAGTGGAACCTAAGGGGGCATCAGGGATGCACGAGTAGCCCATTGGTCCTAGGTTTGGTGCCATAGGTAAGTTCCCAGGGGTGGGGAAGATGGCATCACAGGTAAATTCCTAGGGACGGGGGAGATAGGACCTTCCTGGTTCCATTTGAGGCTTTCCTGGCTACAGAGTCCTGTCTGGGCCAAAACTCTTTCATTACCATGAAAGTTATGACCATTTACTTAGAGGATATGATAACTGGCTTCAGGAACAGGCCTGTCTAGGAGTGGAGAATTGGACTGACTATGACCTTGTACTTAAGTAAAATTCCTAGAACTTCAAATATGGTTGCCCAAGGGACAGAGAATTTGAGCATGAATTAACAGCCAGTTGCAAAACATGAGTCTCCATCTCCATGTCTCTTTGAAGGATACTCAGGACATGAGTGGTGGCATCATGGTCATGATTAGGATTTTGGAGCAAGATTTAAGTACAACCTACAAGTCCAGTGCATACTGGTCATCTATTCCCTGGAAAGCTGTTAGAAGATCCATGAAAAACTAGATCTCTCCAGGTTGCCTTGAATTCTATTTTTTTTTTTTTTTGAAGCAAAAGTTAACCTCTGCTTTGTTAAGGGAAAACTGTAGCTTATTGTGAAGGAGGGCCTGACAATTGGATCTATAGCCAACAGCACAGCCAACTCAAGACCTCACTGGCCAACCTCATTCAGGGTGGATTCAGCCTTTAGGCAATAGTCAAGAGTCCTCTAGGCTGGAAATACCTGTTAGTCAGTGGAGCTCAGGGTATAGATACAGGGAGTATGTGTCAGGAGTTGAGGGAGGACAGAAATGTATTGAAAATTATTGAAAACAAGTATCAAAGTGACTTTTAACTCAGGTCATTCATTGTCATTCTCTCTCTCTCTCTCTCTCTCTCTCTCTCTCTCTCTCTCTCTCTCTCTCATTCTCTCTCGGTACTGGGAATCAAACTCATGACCTCACACTTTCCTGGCAGGCACTGTGCTCCTGAGCTGTATTCCCAGCTGGGTCATGCTCTTGAGCATGTTGAGTTGCTTGTACAAGTGATTTCTAAAGTTATAACTACTTTAATATTTAATTAAGTTTTATTTTTCTACCTAAAGCAACTGTATGAATTTGACCATTGGTGTTAGTTTTGAAATTTAAACATTAACTTTTCAATTACTATTTCTTAGATTATTTTTTAAGATGGCTTGTTTCCCTATAGGCGCTCATCAGGGTGGGTGTGGTCATCCTACCATCACCCCTGTTCGAGTATAAAGTGCAGAAAGAAGCTGCTAAGGCCCTTGCTTGTTTTGCTACCTTCCAAATGCCATGAACTGGTTTCTATTCTGCAGTGCTTGTGTGCTGTGTCATCCTGCCTTAGAGCCAGGCAACTATGAGCTGAAACCTCTACAGACTGTGAGCCAAATAAACCTTTCATCCTTTAACTTTAAGCATCAGATATTTTGTCTCAGGAATGAGAAAAGTAATTAAGACAAACCTCATCTGAAAACAACCTCACAGAAAATCCTGACTAATGTTTGACCATATATCTGCAAGCCTTGCCACAGCCAAGTGGATATAGAGTAACGACCACAGATAGTTATGTGAGAACTGTCAACAGTGGGGTGATTTATTTAATCAGCTCTATGCAAAGCACATGGTGATGTACATTTTTTGCAAGCCGTTTTTTTTTTTTTCCCAAAATGTATACCTAAGAGAAGACATTGGGAGAAATTTGAATGGAGACTTGCACTGACAAAGAAAGTCACTTTACAGCTAAAAGTCAAGTATAAAAAAGAGAAAGAGTCCTAGGAAAATAAAATCTTTAACAAGCAAGTGTCTTTTTCTATTGAACTTGGAGCCCTGGACTTGTGTGATATGTCAATTCAGTCTTGACAGTTTTTCTCCAGTGAGAGCCAATAAAAGACCCATAGGAAATTTTTCCTACTGGAAAGAGGAAAAAAGTGACTGATCTTTGGAAGGGATTTGTTAAAAGCAGGAAAGTGGTTAAAGCAGTAGCAGAAATGTCTATAAAAAGTGAGATATTGGCAGCTAGAGAAGAATTGCAGAGAAGGTGTAAGAATGAGAGAAATTCCATATTTTAAATTTATGGCTTTAAATTTCTTCCAATAGTTTTACAGGTTATTCATCTTCTAGGGCCTTAAAGAACATGCTGTGGAGTAGCATGCCTTGTATTTTGAGATTGTCAGACATAGTTCTATGGCTGCCTTGTAATTCTTTGTTCCTTTTAGTGCTGAGAGGTTTTCAGACCTTCAAGAAAGAAGCAATTGGTTCTTTAGGGAAGCGGAGCTTCTGTGTGGTGCCTGGTATTTGTTTGATCTCTGAGTGCTTCCCTTCTCTGAAATGAACAGTGTTGTGTTACCTAACTGATAGTGTGAGTCAAACAAAAGACTCCAAATGCATGTTTAATCTTATATGGTATTGTGAGTAGAGTTGGTTAAATGGTCTGACCCCTAACTTTCTAGGTTATATAGTTGCAACCTAAAACAGATACAGGGTCGTGAGACAGAATTTATTTATGTTTTGATGAAAAGTGTACTTCATATTATCAGCAGTGTCTTTCAATTGTAATCAAGCAATACTCTTTCATCAAATGGTTAGTAGAACAGACACGATTTATAAAACCCATCTAATATGTGAGTTCTTCCTGTAACAAAGGGTCAGGAATTACCCGCTGTGTGCCAGTTATTCTTGGTTTTGGTGTATACTTGTGAACGCAGCGAACATCAGTGGCCTGTAGCTTCTGGAGTTGACAGGTGTAGAGAAACATATCATAAATTGTGTTGAAGCTTTGGAGGAAAAGTATTTGGGGTTGTGGGAGAAAATAGTGTGTCACTGTCAGGGAGGAACAGTAAGGATGTGGTGAGTGAGCTGAGGAGTGATGGTGGGGGAAGTTTCCAGAAGAAAAACCTGATTTGCTTTAATGTGATGATACTAAACTATACTGATAATCACTGAAAAGAAATATTTCTCATACAGTTGAGATTAGTGAACATTTTAATCATATTAAAATACTGATGAGGATGGGGAGAAGTAGGAATTTTTATATACTGATGATGTGAGTTGAAATTGTAAGATTGACCTTTGAGAGCAGTTTGCCAATATCTGGTAAATCCTTTGCTGTCTTGCTTCTGGATATTAATCCTAGATAAATACTGTTATAAAAATTAATGGTGTAGTTTCAGATTACCTTACACCTCCTGTCAGCAGCATTTGATACAGTTTACCATTCCATCCTTCTTGGAATATTTTCATCACTTGGTAATAGACTTGAGCTCTGTGTGTCCAGGCTGGGTACAGCCCTTGATGCTACTTCCGATAGAGACCTGGGCACATGGCTGTGCAGCTAGATATTTTTATACTGCAGTGTGAGCCCCTACAGACCTGTACTGTTGCACACTGGGTTTAGGGATACATTCTACAACTCGTATCATATACGTTTACAAAGAAAAATCTTTGGAGAAAAGAGGATATGTACATTGACTAAAATTTACAAAAAGAAGTCCTCTATAAGCCCCTTTGGATCTGCATACTCTCATTTAACAAGGGTGCTCCTGAGCAGAAAGGTGTGTACTTTGATGGGGAGATTCTTTGAGCTTGTGAAGTTACCTTCTTGTAGGATGAGGCTGAAAAACAGCTTTGGTAATAGGGAATTGCAGTTATTGCAGCACCATGCTCACCCAAGTTGAGGAGGCACTCATCCCATGGGAAACCTGAATGAACTTGCCTTAGTGCCTCCAGATGGGTCATGTCCCAACAAGCTCTCTGTCCCCTAGAACTCTTGGCATTGTTTGGAGCATTTCTTACTATTGCACCCTAAGATACAGCTGTGTGTAGCGTGCTGAGGCTATTCATTTAAATCATTAGATGCCAGGGTAAGTGGTATTTGACCTCCATGTAACTAACAAGATGGGGCTCGCTCACCATTCACGTAAGTTCTTTCCCCCTTTTTATGTGCCAGAATGTGAGGTTAAGCCACTGTTTCTACATGTTTACTTAGAGCAAAATGATAGGACCTAAGGGACCTGGGTTCTTAACACATCTTATGAAGCAGAACTGTCACTCTGAGTTGCCTGCCTTGGAGATTGCGTCAAGAGAGATGTTTGGGTCTTTAAGCCCACAGTAGCTGAGCAGTGACACATGTCCAGTGGTCATCGTAACATGAACATAAGCAGAGCTTGCCTCTGACACATCCTCTTGAGTCTGTCCCCTCTTGGTAAATGGAAGCTCCATCTCACTTCTGTACTCCTCCAGTACCATGAAAGCATGTTGCTTTCATGTTTTTGGAAAACTAATTAAAATGCCAAAAAATTGTATATATTTTGATCATTGGATACCCTGTAGAAAGATTAAATCAAACTAATTGATATGTCACACCCTTTACCTCTCCTTCACTTTTGTGTGTCTTGAAGATGTTAAAATCTCTTACAGTTTTGAAGTATGGAGTGCATTATTGTTAACTGTGCCTCCTTTTTAGCTGAAACTTTGTTCCCTTTGATCAATATCATTTCCTCACCCTCAGACTCCAGTAACCATCATTTTCTTGTTCTATTTTTGTTTTAAGGATTTTCTTCTGACAGTGGTGGGTACTGAACCTGAAGCCTTGTGCATGGTAGGAAAGAGCTCAGCCCTTAAGCTACTTATCTACCTCTGAGATCATCTTTTAATTTCACAGTTCAAGCACTGCTCCTCTTCCCTGTCACAAATGTCTATTGGTCTCTTGACTGAGTGGTTTTGGTGGCCCCCTGACCACGCTTCCTTACAGGCAGCTAGTAGAGTCATTGTCAGAACAGTTTGGTTAGAACTTTATTTTGCTTAAACCATCAGCTGGCCCTCTCTTTTCCTTATACAACAGTGGAAGTCCTTATGTTGATCTGCTAGTCTCCCACAGAGAGCTATGAGAATGTTCAAAATGAAAAACACTGACAATGTTAAGCGCTGGCTCCAAAGTGAGATCTCACCTCTGTGTGTTCAGACTGGGGACAGATTTGCTGCCACTCCTGATAGCTGGCGAAAACCAAGATTACATTGGTACAAATAGATAAGTATTGAGGTCTTTGGGCTTATTTAAACAGGAAAAGTCATTAGAGTGAATTTCTTGATTAAAAAGTCAAAGTCATAGAGCTTCTGTTCGAACCAGATTGAAATGAAAGTTTGTGGGAATCTGACTTAAATTCTGAATTCTGTGACCATCTCAAGATGCTGCTTTTTGTTTCCTTATGCTCTTCTACATAGCACATAGAAAAAGAGTGGTTTAGATATGGAAGAGATCTGGACCATGAGAACTGCAGAGTGAGCTGTGGTGTACATTTTAAAAAGTAGATAAATGACTTTCTGTGTATAAACATTCATATTGATGTGAACATGGTATATTATCTATTCCCTATTGATCCTGTTTTCATAAAAAAAAATCTGGGATAATAACCTTTGTGCACAGTGTGTCCTGCTATGTTAAGAGTGTTATGCTAAGCCTAACTGGGAGAGATTGCATTTGCTACCAAGTGGTCAAATTTGATAAAACTGAGAAGAAGCAGACTGTATCTAAAAATGAATTGGATTCTCATAAGAGGTTACATTAGGAATTATTTTCCATAAATACATTTCATTTTGGTACCAATTTGCACCTGTTTCAAGATGTGATCATGATGGCAAATTTAGCACTATAATTCAAGTTAGGGAGAGGCAAATAAGAGATTAGAAAACTATGCTCTCTGGAAAGAATTTTTATTCTAATTATAAATTTTCAAATTAATGAAAAATTTCTATATAATTTTATGTCTTTGACTATAAGTTTATAGTCATAGTTAATGTACAACTGTATTCAAAGTTAATTTAAGCTTGTAATGAAAAAAAATTAGTTTAAAACATCTTACATGTGCTCTTCTGAAATGAAACTTAAGTGATATAAACATTTGAATTTGTGAAAGAGCAATGATTGATTTTGTTACCAAGTAATACTTTGGTTTTTACAAGGCCTGGACCATACTCATAAAAAGCATTAGGAAGTTTATGTTTATCTTACTTAATCCTTACAACTTTCTGAGGAATAGTTTTGATTTAAAGCCATATCTCACCCAATAATAAGCTATTTTATGATGAATACTAATGAATGTGTATAATTTATGACATTTTAAATCAATTATGTCTTCATCTTTATTGTGTTTATTATTAAGAACAAGAATACTTTTTCTGTATGTTTCAACATCAGCTGTGTACATTATGTGGTCCGGTGCACAAAGTGGGAGCATCTCTCTCCTGTTGAACCATTTTATGGCCTATCTTCCTTTTTGTAGGAACGATTTAATTTGAGCCCAATATGAAAAATTAATGCAGATTCTCCTTTGAAATTCTCCATAGAAAGAGCTCCGTAGTCTTCTTAATACTGTGGTAGAAGTAAGTGCTTCCATTTATAATTCAAGAGGTACTGTTGCTTCCTCTTTTCTTTAACTAAATCAGTGTTAAAAAATCCTTTTCTGACGAGTCAAAGGCTGTTCCCTAACATTTCACTGTAAAGGTCCAGGTCTTCTGTTTGCTGGGAGGCATTTCAGTGGATTGAGCACTCTTACTTATCTTTTCTTTTTCTCTGGAGAGCCCATTACAGCACTAGTAAAAGAATAAAAATAGTACATAAACCAACAACACAAAAGAATTGAAGGGAGACCGGTACAGAAAGGAAATTTCAAAACATTTTTGGCAGCATGACAGCTGATGAAGGTTCATGGTGTCTCCTGAATTATTGTAGGAGTAGCAGCAGCCCAGGGACTTCTTGGAATCCCCAGGAGAGAGACCTGTGTGGACTGAAAATCAAAGGGCTTAATGGAATGTCCACGGTCAGGACACTTTTATACTGTCCGTTCCTGCCACTGCCTTTATCTCATGGTGCCACTAAGGTTTATACCAAGTGTTTGTCCCTCAGGCTGATTTCTGAAGAATCTAGAAGAACTGTCCAGGGAGACCCACTGATGCTGGTTTCAATGCTCACTTCCCAGAAGGGAGGCCATCAGATGTCCCTTCTCTGAGTTAAAAGCCTGTGTTCCAGAACACAGGTGTCTTCTCTGGATTTTCTGTTGTCTCAGACTTAAGACCAGGAATTGCCAGATGTTCCAAGAAAACCTTTGGTGTGAGAGAGCGGAGTGGAGATGAAGAAACAAGCCACTCCCAAGAGTCAAAGCTGAGCCAAACCAAGGAATGGGAGAGGGGGAAGATCTCCATTATCATAATGAGAAGTTTTCACAATGGCCAGTTAATAGAAAGGTTCTAGAAGGAAGCAACCAATGGAGAGCTAGAAAAAACCAACTAAGTCAGTGACCCACAAGATACTTTCAAAGAAGGGTTGGTGTAAAAGTGACATTAGAAAATGGCCCAGACAAAAGAATATCAGAAAATCCTGTGTGTTTAGAAGATAGAATTAAGACTAGTGTCCCTGCCTGGAGTGTGTTCCAGTGAAAATGACCTTTTCTTTTCATTGTAACTCTTCTCTCATCTTCTAGAGGAATGGAAGGGCATGATGTGACTGGGCATCTCTGTTCACTGAGGACATGAACAGGAACTAGGGAGTATGGGCTATTGCTGTGGGTCCAGTGACCCCAGCATGGGTCTCATTGTTCATAATCTGCTTGATTGGGCAGTCCAGAGGGTTCTGTACTATCTTTGGAAGATAATGTCCCTGAGAGGTGGCATATCACTGGACTATGTATGTTGACATCACTTGAGATACTGTTGACAACTTCAGTGGTGCTTTTCCAAATTCTGAAAAATGATAGTAATCTTCTGCTTGTTATTCCAGAGGGTTTCTTTTTTTATATAGCTTTCTAATCCTAATAAAGCATTTGTGGGATTTGGAGGCATCTCTAAATGTCCTCACAAAAAATGTGTGTTTTCTCAACCTCAAGGTTATGATTGCTTCCTTCAACGTAATGTTTCTCTCACAAATTAGGCATTATTAGAAAAGAATCTGGACTCTTAAACAACAGAGTTTTAATGCTTATGTAACTGAATAGAACTTTGAAAAATGTCTATGAGAAAGTTGAGAAAGATCTTGATAGTATGCTTTTGGGAATTTCCAGGAATGTCTCTGTATAAATTGAAAATGTGTGACAGTGATTGCTAAATTGTGGATAAACAATTCTTTCACCTGAAATTGTAGAACCTCCCGCTTCTCTCTCCATAATCTCTTTCCTGCCACAGAGTTTGCCTTTGATACTGTAGTTAGGTGCAGGGCAATGTAGGTTTTCTGACATTTGTGTGGACTGGTTCTTTAGTTTGAGGAAGAGGATAATGATCATGAGGTGAAGATTTGGTTTATATTTGAATCCGATTGTTGTTTTCACAATCTTATTCTGCGTCTTTGAAGAGAGATTTGCTACACTGGAGAAATTTGTAGTTTTAACTTTTCTCTTTAGAAGTTCCGGTGAGTACATGGACAAGGCCATTTAAGTTCTATTGCAATGAAATCTGAGGAATTCCCAGGCAACCTTTTATTGTAGTAGGCTTTTACCAAGTTGAATATTGGTTAAAATAAGTCCATGGACTGGGACTTCTAAATTTACTGTATTCCGTTTTAATTTTATGGCCATATTTACTATAATATGTTTTTTGTTGTAGTTTGAAAATTTAGAGCTTTGAGAATCAAATGTTGACCTAAATTGTGTTTCTTCTAAAATTAGCAACATTTCTATGAATTGTTTCATCTCTATTTTTTAACCTAAGGTGGCTTGGGTACTTTTATAGCTTTATAGATAACATGTTTCTTGAGAGCAATTTATCTAGACATTCCGTGGCACATAAAAAAATTGCTTCAGAGTCCTGTGCGGAAACATATTAAGGAAAGTTATAGGAGCTCTGGAACTCAGGGCTCACACCATGTAAATTTCAGAGCCATTTCTTCTGCTCTCTTGCTAGAAATCTGACAGTTTGAATCAGCATTGTACTATGTATCTGTAGGGTACTTGGTATTTTAAAAATTTTAACTTAAATTTTAGCCTGAATTGTGTGCATGTTTGAAAGCAGTCCATAAGAGGGAAATTGATTACTTTCAGACTGGGTATGGATGTAAGTCCAGTCAAATGCAGGACACTTATTGCTTGACTTCTACTTTTGGCATGGAATTCAAAATGTGTATTTATCAGGGATATTTGTGTATTTTGCCCTTATCTTGGAACTTTTAGGAGACCTTTGTTTTTGTGTTGGCTCTCTTAAGCTGCTGTGAGCTGCTTCTTGGCTCTCTTTGTTGTGGGAAGGTGAGAATCCCAGTGTGTGCTGGTGGCATCTGAAGCAAGTGTGTTGCACTGGCTGTCTGCTACTGTCTGTTGTTTTTCCTGAAGGGCTCATACCTTCGGATCGTGGGTTATCTTTGGTAAGGCTTTGAAGACCTGTAACTTAGGAGAGTCACCCAGGGGCTTTGTGCTGAGGTCTTGGGTCTTAAGCATTTATAGGATGTTGGCCTCCAGGACTTGGTGTCCCCACCCCCAAAGATGCTTAAGTGCGTTGCCTCTGTTCCCAGTGCTGGCCCCTCACTTGTGCACTCTGCCACTTTAGTACTTACATGACTGCAACAGCCTGCTTTTGAATTGTTTTGTCCCTATTTAAACCTTCACAGTACTGCCAGATTCACTGTCTGCAGAGACCTCATTTACTAAATGTCTTTGTATACCTTCTCAGCTGTCCATTCAACATTATTTTTCAGGGCTGCTTGCTTAAACTTCCCCGAGGTCTTGCTGATTAATTTCTTTCTCCATTTCTCTTTGACTCCTCACTCTGATTAGCATGCACTGTTTTTTCTCACTGGCGGGGAAGGAGGAACCTTTTTTTTTCCCCTCACTGTATAAACCTTTCATATAATTGAGTACCTGGTTTTATTTTCCCATTGAAAATTTTTCTCTGATTTCTCTGTCCCTCATCAATCTCTTTTTTCTTAGAACCGCCTGAATTACATACTTTGTTATATTTGCTTTGGTGTTCCCAGAGTTTCTAAATAGGTTGTTAGACCTCAGGACCTCAGATTCTTTGATCTTCTCAGTGCTCAGGCACTTGGTGGGTATAAAGTCACGACTTGTTGACAGATTTGTTGTGCCAATTAGAGTACTATTTATTTAAACATGGTGCTTAAAATTAAGAAAAGTGTTGAAATTACACCAACATACAGAAAATTGTAATGCTTTTAAATTTGTTTAATATTTTACTGATGTGTTGAAATGTTTTGTTCCCCCTTCCCTTATCTTGCCAGCAATCAAAGAGAAATATACAGACTGGACAGAGTTCCTTATACGTGATCTGACTGGCTCTCGGACAGCACCTGCCAACCTACTGGAAGGTGTATGTATTGTTATTATGCATCTATTATGTCTCTGACACATCCTTGCCCCGTGAACTCAGACCTAATGGCACCTTTGCATATATCCTTCTGAGATACATGTGTACATACATTATCTTTATTCAAGCAGCCTGAATATTCCAATTTTGTGTGGAATTACTTAGGTGATAGGATTTGAATGTCACTGACAGATCTTCCCTGGTCAATAAATGGAAGATGTGCTCTATGTGAATGTATTTTAAAATTCTATGTAAGGATGTCTTCCCATTATCTTATACATTTAAGATTAACTTTGGAATAACTTTGAATAGGTGATGACTAAGTGTTAAGTATTGGGTTATCAAATCTATCTTAAGAATGTCTCTGAAAATGAAAAAAATTAATGAACAACTGGGAATAAGATTCAGATTTTGACAGTGTTAATATTTTTTTTAACTTTCTCAAAAATAGTATTGTACTTCAGAGTACCACCAGCTGTTATTCACTTAAAAGCTTTTGTTTTATGACAATTTTGTTTATTTGAATAGCTGCTACTTTATTTGTTATGTTAACAAAGCAAAATGATGAATGTTCATTTCAAAGGGGCACATTGTCTTTTTATGTTAATTTATGAAAATATATTTGCCTATAAGGCTGGCTGAACAAACACCCTTTCATCTGTTAACATATGCCAAGGAAGTTTTTTTAGGAGGGTCAGTAATTATGTACTTCCCAAGCCAACTACTATGTTAAATGGTTAAATGTAGAAATAACTACATAGTAGTCAAATTTCTCTAATCATGAATGTGCATTAGACATCTCCTCTACACACGGTCATACTTGAGTCACCAAGTCAAAACCAGAGAACCTTGATTTTTAGAGTATTGGCCATCATAAAATGAAAGTCTGTTGATAGGTCCTGTTTAACTTTATTGCTCTGTATTAGATACATATATCTATTTGAAAAGTAGACATTTTGCTTCCACATGTTTTCTAGCTCTGGGAAAATTTGGGTATAATTCTTAAAAATGTGCTTTTTTTAAATAAGTGCAAGTTTACTGGGGAAGGGTGATTTGTTTAAAGCATAAACTGTTGTTTTCTATTTACTTGTAATTTTTGCTGGGTGTAGCATTGCATACGTGGATGTGTGTGAGGGAGGAAAGGGAAGGGGTGGAATGGGTAATGGCTGTGCAGAGGATGGGGGTGGTGGGAAACACCAGACTGTTTGCCAATAGCTTGGATGATGGTGTGAAAAAAATATTATCTTCTGCTGTCATCTGTTTCCATGAGAACCTTAAAATAAAGTTTAAAATAAGGAGTTTTGCTTCTGTTTAAACAGCCTCTGCGAGGGAAAGGCCCTATAGACCTCATTACAGTTGATTCCTTAATAGAACTTCAGGATTCTCAGAACCCTTTTCAGTACTGGATAGTTAGTGTGATTGAAAATGTTGGAGGAAGATTACGCCTTCGCTATGTGGGATTGGAGGACACTGAATCCTATGACCAGTGGTTGTTTTACTTGGATTACAGACTTCGACCAGTTGGTTGGTGTCAAGAGAATAAATACAGAATGGACCCTCCTTCAGGTAAGAGCCAAAGATCTTGCTATTGTAAAATATTTTATTAAAACAGGTGATATTTTTCTAGATGTGTCTCTGGAGAATTTCTTATCTTTATGGGATCTTTTACATCAAATTTTAAGCTTGTTAACTCCAGCATACTTTAAACCCCAGGCTTTAATCAGCAGTATTCTTGATGGAGAAAGGAATGTTAGAAGCCTTAGGGAAGTTGATTTAGTTCTTTGAAAGCACTGGTTTACCAATAAAGGACATAGTAGATTGGGCTTGTAACATACTCTTCCCCTTTTTCCTTAGGGATTTTGGTAATTTTGCAAGTAAGTTCCACAGGCTCCATCTGCCCATCCATTCATCTGTCCATTTATCCATCTGCCTATGTCCTTTTTCCCATTTCTTTCTCCTACCCATCACCATTTCTGGTTCTACCTCTCTATCCATTCACATCAACCCATCCCTCCATCCCTATATCTCTATTTTCATCTGTCTAATTACCTTTCCATCCATCCATTCATCCATCCATCTGAATATCTAAATCACATGCTTATCATTATATAATCCATTTGACCAGGAAATGGCACCAAGGAGATCATCGTGACCCCCCCAACCCCAGAACACCATCCATTTTAGATAGCTGCAAATACACTATCAAATGACTTTGAATAGACTTAATTGGAGAAAATAGTTCATTATGCTTATTGATATACTTAACTAGTCAAAAATCTCAGTATTTATGAAATAACCGTTCTTGGCTGTTTACCGTATACCAGGTGATTTTTACATCTGCTATGTTGTTTGTTTTGATTCTAAAAAAGTGCTGTTTGTTGTGAATTTCATTTCACAGCAAATATAAATGAGGCTTAGGTACAGCTACTCATCTAAGCTTCCTTTGCATAAGGAGCAGGTGCTACAGTTCAGATCCCCAGGTCCTATGTCCACTGCTGACTCAGACTGGCCTTACTGACCTTTTGATGGGAGCCCTCAGAGGAAAGCTTTGGATTCTTAAGAAATTAAAGATGCTTAACTGCAGAAGAAGTACTCCATTCCATCAGAAATTGTTGATCTTAATTGCGGTCAGTTTTGTAGGTATACTTGGAGGAAGTACTTAGTGCATAGCTTTATTAAAAGCCAGAAAATTTCCCTCCTGTCTTTGCTAGTGTTGTTCTTGAGGATGTGAAAGTGAGAGGTTATATATACCTTTTATGTCATTCAAGGGTGTTAACTGAAAAGAATTTCCTGGTTCTGGATTCTGTGTGTTTGTATCTGTGTTAAATCTGACAGGTGTGTAGATATATAACCTGGTATTATATTATATTCATATTGTTGTTGCCAACAGTTTGAGAGGCAGCCAAGAAATCTTTTTATGCCCTGAGCAGTTCTGAAAGCAGGCAAACAAAAGGCCAAGGCATATTGTGAAAAGATGTGGTCTTAGGTTTGCTTTAGGATTCACAACCTGGCAGGAACAGTTTACTTTGTGGGGAAAGGCGGGTCTATAAATCTCAACTTAATGTCTAATTGCTTTTTAAATTATAGTGAAAACATACACTTGCCTGTGTAAAAATTTATAGCAAAGCAAATAATTTGATACAGCTTCTTACATCCCCTGTCATGTTTTTTTTTTCATGTGTAATCCTGTGTCTTAGAAGAGAAAGTCCCTGTAAAAATTTTAAAAATATTTTCATATGAGTTCTCTCCCCCTTGAGATAATTTCATGTTTGTTAGTATAAGAGTAAATTGTGCTTATTTGTCTTAAATTTTCTGTACACAATCTGTTCATTTTACTATGAAGTTCATGCAGGTCTTTAATGCCTTTGAAAGAAGCATTTTTCATCAGTTTCTCCAATAAACTGTCAGCAAAAAAGATTATATTTGGGAAGAATAAAATAAGAGGTGAAAAGACACTCAAAATGTGACTTTTTGTTCCTTAAACACAGTAGTTACAAGATGAAAACTGGATTCTCTTGCCTAATTCAGGGAAACAGCACCCCTGGGAAGAAAGGCAATTACTGCCTAGGTTTTTACACATGGGGATGGAACCTGATACTTTGGATTTGTGTAAATTAATTTCAAGTCACAGTGTGACTTATACAATTTACATGATAGTACCATTTCCTTCACTGGAATATAGGTGGCAATAGAATTTTAAACTTGCATAGAAAATTCTAGGTTAATTTTCTTATTCTCAAGCACTGTTTCTTTGATGAATAGTATCCAGCATTAACTGATGGTACAGAGTTGAGTTGGAAGGGTAGCAACAGAGGCTGATGGTAGATGTCTTGGGGGTACTTGGAGAGGAAGGCTGTAAGAACTGATCCCTCCCAACACTCTTCCCATTTTTCATCCCCACTAATACTCTCACTGCTGTTAGAAATAGTCCTAACTCTTCTTTTGATTTCACTTATCCTCTTTACTTTTTAAAGGCAAATTATTTCCCAGCTACTCAGTATCCATAGAGTAATAGAGACAAACAGTAGGGTGTAGCTGGGAAGTTAATTCTTCAGAAACTCTAGGAAAAGGTGTTGGATTTGATCTCATCCACTTTTGAGAGTATATAGTTGTTGAGTCTTTTGATGTCTGACCCATATCAGGGGACATAACATTCTGGTGCTTGGGATGGGAAAGAGTGAAAGAAGCCATCGAACCCTGCATAATGGGGATGATTATTCATTTGCTGGGTTCTGAGTACATCAAGTAATTGGCATTTTCTAGAGATTCGAACTTGATCAGTCGTATGCTTCTGCCTTGGTTTTTCAAAATATTTTAGTGGCTTGTTGAAGTCAGCAGTCATTTAAGATCCCTGCTTTGCTACTTTCTAGAAGTTCAGAAAGCAAGATAGGCTTTTTATGTGTCCTTGTGGCATCTAAAGAGTTGAAAATTTTTAGTCCTCTATCTCCATTTCTAGCATCCGTTTCCTACTTTTTCTCTTCAAAATCCTTCTTTCAACCATGACAGATTTTTTTTAAAAAGTTAAATAGTTCCAAGAGTCAGGAAGTTTGTGATGCTAACTTAAATTGTTTCTCTTTCCAAAAAGGAGTTGGTACTTTCAGTATTTGTCTGCTTGGGTTGCTGTGGTAGAACAAAACAGGCTGGCTGGCTCCAACAATATATTGCTTTTCTCACAATTCTAGAACCTGGCATGGTCAGGGTCTAGTGAGCACTTTCTTCCTGGCTTGGAGAAAGTCACTTTCTGGATGGCATCTTCAGACAGAATGCTCTTCAGGCAGGGGAACTCTGACCTCCTTTGTTACCTAGCAAACTAGTCCCGTCTTGAAGCTCCTTGCCGCGTAACATCCTCACCCTGGTCATCTTTCAGAGATCCCTTCTGGTAACGCCATCACAGTGTGGGGAGTAGAGCTTCTACGTGTGAGTTGGGGCAGGACACAAGCATTCAGTTCACATTTTCCTAAGTTTACTGGCTGAACCACCCAGTTGTCTTTCATCACTGGTGAGGTCTAGTGTAGAAGAAAAGAAAGAAGGATGGCAGGAGTTGGGCACTCACAAGAAGAGATTACTGCTTCAGGCCTCCACTTATTTCCGATCATTTCTTTATTTATAGTTATATTCTGCATCCCTGCCTTCTACAACGCTTACTCCTGAACATCTTGCCAGATCATTGCGCGAGGGAGATGACCTCATTTTCTTATAGGCTTCTAGATACAGGTGAATGAAGACACGTGTTAATTGCTTGTGACTTCCTCATAAACAGAAATTGGGATATTGTATGCTATTAAATCACTTGCCACACAATTGTATAAAAATGTTTTATGTCCTTTTAATGGAGCTGTTGATTGTCCATAAACTAGCTGGTACAGCCCACACAGGGGACATCGTTCTCCACTTCTTGCTTCTTGGAGGTGTTGAGCCTCAGAAAGAAGGCAAAGAATCTTAAAGTTGTAGAACGGAGGCAGAAATCACCTACAAGCCAGGGTACTTTTTGCTTCTGTCTCTGCCTTGGAAAGGGAAGGGGATATTGGATGGATGGAGGAGCCAGCTTGGCAGACATGCCTTGTGAGTCAGTTCTGCAGTGCCAGTGTGTGTAAGACTGGGCTCAGGAGACTGTGGCGGTCCCAAAGGGGCTTGCCCCTCACCACGTTCTGATAGCTTGGATCTAACACAGGCCCCATGGGGTTTCCATTCTTTCAACCTTGAGTCAAACTTGAATAGTTTTATAATTACTTCTTCGTCCTCTTTTCTGTTTCATAATCGCCTTCCCTTACTCAAAGATCGTAGTCAAGGGCAAAACTGGTCAGGATTATGGTGCAGAGAGCAAAGAGTATGAACACCCCAAGAGTGGCTAGATTCCCCTACATCTCTCTCTGAACTGCTATTTAGTGTAGACTGGGCCTTGCTCCTCGCAGCCCTCTTGAACTGCCACCCTTTCCTTGAAGGCTTTGCTGCTGTGTCTTGAATTGAGCCATCAACTTCAGGGGACCTTTCCCACCCTCAGGGAGCAGTTTATAGGGTTCCATGAACTGTCCCCCTTTTGTGGTTTATGGGACCTTGTGACAAGCAGTGTCTCCCTCCCCTTTTCACCTATAGAAGAGCCATTCATTTATTGAGCTCTTACTATGTGTCCCCAAACTTGTTAGATACTGCTAAGAAAAACCACATCTATTTTTGTTCTGACATGGAATACGAAATTGAAAAAATAAAATTTTCTCCAGCAGTAGAAGAGTACTTCAAAGAGTAACTTAGAAAGGGTTATGCACAATATGTATGACTAGAGGATACTTTGTCAGAAACCACCCTTTATCTTTGTGTCATGAACAGTGACATCAGGGACCGCATTGAAACTTGGCTTGTTCTGGTAACATTTTGCACCCACCTTAATTATGTCCTAAAATGACTAAAAAAACCTGCTAAAACAGAGGGATGTAAAGCTCAAGGTGAGTTCGGAAACTTTGAGAATCTAAATATATGACTCTGCGCTAACAAAGCAGACATGTAAGAAATTAAAAATATAGCCCAAAGGTTTAATGTTGCCTTTTAACTGTGCTTAAATTCACATTCATATCCTAACTGTCTGTCTGAAGTATCCTGGGTTGATATAGTGAAGTTATAAACATATCTGCTTTCAGTGAGTGCTTCTGCAAATCCTATTTTGATCAGGTCTTAAATCTGTTGAGAGCAGGACATAAAATTCCTCTGCACTTTCATCAATAGGTGAAAACAGTGCTCAACATTTTTTCCTTTTTAATTTTGCATTCAGACTGTGTAACCTGCGTGCATAAATCTCTCCCCCCCACCACCTGGGGAAAAAATATGGGCAACATGTGGTGTGTTAGCAACATTTCAAGTGTAAATATGAAACTTGGTTGGTAAATTTTAATTTACCCTTTAACAATTTTCTGACTTGCATGGACTATTTTTAGCATATGAGTCCTTAGAGATTTGGTGAAAAATATGCAGTAATAACTTCAAATGCCAGGCAAGAGTCATTTGTAGTTTAGAAATTTACCAGGTAATAAGTTCTTCATCAGTGCCTACCACATCTTGGGTGATGCATAGAATCTGGGGCTGTAGATGACTGAAGATTCTGCTAATGTGATTAATACCACTAAATTACTTACAGAGTGCTCACAAAATGTGCACAAATGTTCCCTGAGGAAGAACTGTATTAAGTTTACTCTTCATTTCTGATAGCAGAGTCCCATGTAGCTGTTTAATTTCTGAAACTCCCTTGAGTAGGTGGCCATTTCTGGCAGGCAGAGTCTGAACTCTGGTGATTTCTGAGCGTGCTGGGGTATTATGGATGCAAAGGAAGATAAAATTCAAGAACCATCCAGCAGAACATTGTAGTTCTTAAACTCTTTTGTGGTTTGCTATTGATACAGAGATATATCCTTTGAAGATGACCTCTGAGTGGAAATGTGCTCTGGAAAAATCCCTTATTGCTGCTGCAGAGTCTCCTCTTCCAATGGAAGTATTTAAGGTAAGTTGTCACTTCTGAGCACTTCGGCTACTCTTTTCAAGGATAAAGAGTTGAGGAAGCATTCTCTGTCAAGTCCTTTCTCAGTGTTAGCAAAGCTATCTTGGCCAGCTTCCATTTCAGATGTTTAAATTTATGCCTGTTCCACTTTACTATTTTTAAAACAATCATCTTTATAAATATCCAATATAAGAGGCTGATTTAAATTTTCTCAGGTTATTATTGTTCTCCGAGATATAAATCTAGTTTCCATTCTCTTTTCTCTTACCAAGAAGCAACAGAAGACATAGTCAGTCTAATTTTACAGTTTTTTAGATAAAAATGGTGGAGAATGATTTCTTCTTAATGGTTTAATTTTCTTGATGGGTCTTGAAACTTGTTACCAGTTTGTGCTGCATGTTATACCTTCTGCTGGATAGATCCCTATATTTATTTTATGAGTTCCTTTTTACCTTTGTTTTTGGACCAGCCAGTCTTAGTAGCTTGTGAGCCTTCTGAGAATTCTGCAGTATTAATTGGATTGCGCTCAGCTTTTCTGCTGAAGACTTCTATTTGGCTTTGCTGAATATGTTAAATTAGTTAGTTTTTGTTCATCAGCTGTTTAACTTCCATACCTTTGTTGCTGCTGAGTGGACTCATAACTTTTTTTTTAATGGTGTCTTCAATGTAGTTTTGGTTACAGTTTTTAGGAGGAGATAAAATTGATGTAAGTTTTTAGCCTGACACCTTAAGCTGGCACTGCTATTTTAAAAATTCTTGTTTGCCTCTTGGGTGAAATAAAGCCTCTGCATCTTCCAAGACAGATAAAGCTTGGTGTGATTTCACAGCACTCTCCTTTGCAGTTTGTGAAAGAGCAGTTCTGCGGCCAGGGAGCCAGGTTGGCTTCACACTGGATTTCTTTTTGATTGTTTTCCAAATACCTCCTATACCTGATTTTTTCTTTTTTGATGAATTTCTATCCATCCTCCAATCTCAAATATAAATTCTCCAAAGGAATCCTCTGGACCCCAGGGCTTTGTCCCCAGCCCAAGTGAGCATGGCTTCCATTAGGAGTCCTCAGAGCAACTTGTTCTGCCACAGTGACATGTAGACCTTAGTGTGATTCCTTGCACGCATTTCTTCTTGACAGTTTTGAAGCTCTAATTAGGAAAGGGATGTATCTGTCTTGTGTTGGAAATATAGGTTCTTATGTATGGTAGTATTTAAAAAATACCTGTCAAGTAAACAAATTCTTACCATATGTATTTAGCTCACTGAATATGAAAATTTTGAGTTAACACAGTAATAAATTAATTGGACATGCAGACTTGTTTAGAACATGACTACTGAGAATCAACAGGCATAAATGTTAATCTTTGATATACTTTTAATTAGAAATTAACTAACTTTTTGAAGGTTTATTGAGCAGCTATTCTTTGGAAAAGGCTATTGTGTACTGGAACCTGATTTGAGGATTTAATAGTTTGCTCATATTTTCTAAAATATGTTTACTTTCTTTTCCCACCTTCATTTCTTACTATGTAAATTGAGACTATTATTTTGAAAGACTACCTGAAAATCATCATCTTTTTTAATATTTTATTTAGTATTTTTGGGGGGTGACTGGGACTCGAACTCATGACCTTGCACTTGCCTGGCGAGTGCTTGGGCCACTGAGCTAAACCCCGTCTGTAAAGTATTACTTTAAGGGTGAATACTAAATATTACTTTTGGGCCTCACAGAAGGATGGACATATGGGGTACAGAAAAATAAAAGTTGGTTGCTTTGAATATTATGTGTTCATAGTTTCTGTGTTTTTAAAATTTTTTAAATTTTGTTTTGAGAAAAGAGAAAGGGGCGGCTACCTAGCTATTTTTGTATTTGGAGGTCAGGAGAATAACGACTTGCCTGGTTTCCTGAGGTGGTTGTAAAAATTTCTATGAATTGGGTTATCTATAAAAACAGAAGTTTTTTCTCCCATACTTCTGGAGGCCAGTTTGATCCATGTGTTAACACAACCAGACTCCTCTCCCTGATAGTTCTGAGACAAAAACAGCCTTGTGAATCCTTCCTCAGCTTCTGGCAGCAATCTTGGCATTACTCCATTCTCTGCCTGGGTCTGGGTCTTCACCTGGCCTCCTATTCTCTGTCCAAATGTCCCCTTATACTTATTAGGACACTGGTCATTGGATTAAAGCCCATGCTAATCCATCTTAACTCAGATTTTTGCAGAGATTCTCTTTCCAAGTAAGGTCTCATCCACAGGTTCTAGACAAAATGAACTTATCAGGGACACTAATGAACTCAGTATAGCCACATGTATGTATGCTAAGTAATTTAAGAAGTAAAATGTTAGTATTCTCTACTGAGTACCTCTACTTATAAGGACAGGTGATTAAGTTCAGACGGGATTATTACATGGGATGAATTAAACTGCCTTTGCAGTTTCTTCATTTATGAAAAAAGAGAAAGGAAATTTTCTCTCTCAAGATTTTAGAAGTTCCAGGAAGCAGTATTCCTTTGCAAGTTCTCCCCAAATATAATATCCATATAAATGTATATTTACCCCTCTGTTAGCACTGTGGGGTCATCAGTGTTTCTCAGCAGGCAGACTTACTTCTATTTCTTTCATTATAATAAAAAGAATATATGTTTGAATTTAGCAGTAAATCATCTGAGATGCGTGTTGTTACGGAAAATTGCCATCATGTTCAGTTGTTATGAGGCAGAAGTCAAAGCTAAGCACATTTAATGGCTAGAGACAAGCAGTATTTCCAAGCAATTCTTTTTATTATTTTTATACTTTAGATAAAATGGACATTTTGATGGACTGCATCGCATTATGCTGCATCTTCTCACTTTGGGGAATGTGCTTCCGTGTCTGTGTATCTGTGTCTGCACCTGCGGTCAGATCAAGTTCATGTGCATTTTCCCTCTTCTGTCTGGAACAGAAACAGAACCAATGTAAAAACAAGATTCTCATTAGTACTGTGTTTCTGCTGCTATTTGCCTTCTTGACAGAACATTCTGAATAACTTATGGATATTTCAGTTTTAGGGAATTCTAACTTACCTTATTTGGAAAATTCAAATCATCTCCAGAACATGCAGTTCAAAGATGAAATGTTGATGAAATAAGAAGACATAAAGAGAGGGACTTTAAAACACCCATTTTATTGAAAAGGAAATATTATTTTTTCCCTTAAAAACTGACCTCATTATTTGGAGTCCTAAAAGATTTACTGAAATGATTGCTACCCTGGTACTAATTTGCTGTTCAAAAATAATGAGGATACAAGTGACCCCATTGGCTTGGCCTCTCACCAGATGCTCAAATCATTCTGCGTGTGAAACACAGCTGGGTCATGGTCAGCGCTCAGGGCACAAAGAAATCTCCTTAAATAAGTCAGGCATGGTGACCCACACACTGCCTCAATTTCCTAATTCAGTGTTGCCTAAGATAACCACTGAAGAATATTTTGCAACTAAGTTTAAAAATAGGGCCAAAGAAGACTAGAAAACAGTTTAGTATTGATTAATGTAACACTACTTCCTTAATCAACAACCTTCTATAATTGGTACTACTTTATGTGCTATTCTTTTTATTGGGTTTCATTGTGCATTTCCATACTTGTATATTACATATTTTGATCATATTCAAGCCCTATATCACTGTTTGCCATTCTTATGAATTGAGATTTACCTCTGTGACTCCAATTCTTGGCAAATGTTAAATTAAAAAAATTTCACTGAACACTCATATATCCATCAAAAGATTCACAAATCAGAAACAGCAGCTCCCAGTAAGGTATTCTTTTACTGAAAGAAAAACATAACCCAGGCGAAGCAGTCTCTAGCTAAATTGGTTTGTCGTTATACCTTGTAGTGACAAATACACTTAGTTGAGATGCCATTAAAATTCATGATTTTTTTTAGGGGGAAGGGGTATCAGAAATTGAACTTAGGACCTTCTGCTTGCCTGGCAGGCACTGTGCCACTGAGCTATTTCCCAGTCCTATGATCCATTTTTATCCCTAAGAAAAGGGAAAATTTTCAAAACTTTTTGTCTTTATTATTTTTCTTTTTTAAATGTTGAAGGTTTCATTTTATTTGTAATTCCCAAATAGCTATTTAGAGATTTGCAATGGTGTGAAGGGAGCTGTAGATAGAGAAGTGAGACAGAAGGCCCAACACCTTGGCAAACTAGACTTGATCCCTTACCTCTTATGGTCTTTATACTCATCTACTGCTGTGAAGTTACACATCATTTCCTCATTAAACAAACAAAAAACAGGGACACAACAGGCTTGTGGAATATGCTCAGGACAACACAAGTTCTGTGCTGGAGCTGGCTGGAGTGGTAATCTTTGCTTTCTAGTCAGTTTATATTATTTGTACTGAACTGCACACATTCTAATCCATCCTCAAATATGTATTGGAAATAAATAGATGAGATATGGCTGAGTAGTGATTCCCTGATCTTTCTGGATTATTTCCTTTTATTTGGAGCTCAGGAGTGTGTGGGTTTGATATAGTGTATAGATACATAACATTCAGTACTTAAGTTTGGGATCCTGCCTCCCTGGCCAATTTCTAATCAGTGTCTGTGGCTACAGTGGCTGTCAGGATACATGAGGCTCAGACTTCATCAGGACTCAGCAGATCAGATGTGTGCCTGATCTAAGTGAAGCCTCCCATCAGTTAATAGTGTGGCTATGACCTGAGAAATGTATCTGCATGTGACTTCCTCATTGTTTTTTTTTGGTCTTTTTCATTTTTATCGGTACCGGGGATTGAACTCACGACTGCCTGCTTACAAGGCAGGTGCTTATGCCGCTGAGCTAAACCTCCAGCCCCTACTTCCTCATTGTTTGAACATCACAGTGTACTTACACAAAGTTAGGCGGTACACATCACTTGCTGTGGCTTCTTCATGCAACTAGAAGGGGCTGTGAACGTGGGAAGTATGAGGCTGCTGCTGGACTAACACAGCATACTACTTTACAGTAAAGTTATTTTTAACGAGTACAAGTACGGTGTAAAATGTACTCATAAAGGTGCAATATAGTAAATGCGTATATCACATATATTTGCATGTACTATACTTTTATATGACTGATAGAGCAGTAGGTCTTTTAACCCAGCTTTACCACAAACTCATGTTAATGCATCACACCATTATGATGTCAGTGTCCCTTATAATCATGCAGACCCCCTTCATATATATGTTCCATTGTACATGACTGTATTTTAGTAAGATACCTAGTCTGTTGATGTCCTTTGACAGCTCAGTTTCTGTCATCTTTGATATAAATACCTATTAAAAATATCTAAGATAATACCTTCATAACTGGTGGAAGTTAGAAGATACTTTCAAAATCCATGAATTAAGGACATGCCCGCTGGCGATGTGATAAATTCAGTAAAGTTGACCTGGTCTCAAGCTCTGTCTCTAATCCTTTCTTCTTGGAGTCTCCTGTCCTCCTTCAGTAATGTTTAATAAACATAGAGAAGGAGCATCTAAGAGAAAGCTAATTCTTGAAAATAAATGGGAGTTGGATCTGGGGGTGAGGAAGATGAGCAGGAAGGGGAAAGGAGAGTAAAACTAATTAAGGTGCTATACACAGGTCTCCCAAGATGAATGTAGGAGTTATGTGTCACTAACATATACTAATAAAATACTTTGTATCCTGAACTTAAAAAATCTATCCTGAGGCCATTATTTTTACACAAACAACTAAACTCATTCTATGTACATTACCTTTCAAAGAATGTTCACTCTGCTCATAACATGCTTAAGGTTCTGCATCCCATGAATTATGAACCTTTTTATGCAGATTGTAGGTTTAACCCAGAGGTTAGGATCCCTTCTGTATTTTCATGTAAGACCTCGGTTAGAGGTCAGGGTAAGATTGTGGCAGAGAGGGTGCAGCTTTCTTTCCTCCTTCTGCCTGGCACAGCAAAGGGGTAAGAGAGGACATGAGCAGCTCCCTTCTGATGGGCTCTGTATGTGTGGTTTCTATGGTACCTGATTCTTCTCTTGTACAGCAAAACCAAAACAAAATCCTTGCAGCTCAGTTTGGCTTTCAGGTAGGATTCTTGAATTCTCTAGAATTTGTTTAAAGTCCCCCATAATTGGATACACCTTCTTTTCTTCAGCCAAGTCATTGAGTAGTAAATATTTGTAGGAAACAGAGTTGGAACTCCTCACTGTTATGGTTCTTTTAAAGAAAGGATATTTGAATAATTGGATCTTTGTTGTACTGCTGGCTGCCTCTGGATGCTGTCCTCAATGTTGTCCATTTTATCCTGGAGAGTTTTTGAGCCAGTGCCTGTGTCAGACCCTCTTTTCTTGAGTATGGCCTCTACTGGGAATGCAAACATTTGTTCTGCAAGGCTTATGCGACCTGACCCATGTCTACTGTTTGGTCTCAGGTCTATGGACTTGAAGAGCTTCATTATGCAGAATCTCTCTGGAACAGAAAACCACAGAGAGTTTCAGTTTGCTGTATTTTAGTGACTGTCTTTTGCTACTAAGAGGAATGAGAGGCAGGTCATTCTTTGTGCATTCTGCGTGAAACATGTGAACTAAATCACACCAAAGGACCAGAAGGGCCTTCTGGTTTTTATGAGTATTGGAGAAATCTTATAAAGGATGTAATAAAGAGGGCAACTCTGTTTAAACAATAAATGTAACAAAAAAAAAAAAACCCAAATCCAGACAAATAAAGAGTGTGCTGTAACAGCTGATTGATCATAAGGGCTGAATGGTGCTGCCTGCAGTCTATTAGATGGAGATTTGGTTTTAATTCTAAACATTAGGAAATTAAGAATACAGTCAGCTTTCACTTATCTATTCTAGTTGTCAGTCCTAAGTGGCTTCTGTTCATCTTCAATAATTCTGGCTCTGACCAGTTTCGGTGGTTGCAGAGAAGGTGAGACAGTGTTAGCACAAACTCAGTGTAGTGGTTGTAAGGGATAATGGGGGCGCCCAGGAAGTAAATCTCTTGTTTGTAAAACAAGATGTATTTCAAAGTGATTATTGTATCATCTTTTTAAGTATTTACATTGTAATCTCCTTAAGAGGAATAGTTCAGAATAGATTTGTAGAGAATTTTATTATCGATTTAAGCCACAATAAAACTGTATGCAGTTTGTTTTTTCCCTCTAAGAAATATGCACAGAAGCTTTGCAGATTAGTTCATACTTTTAATGTGTACAGTGACTTTTCATGTACTGGCAATTGCAAATAAAGATGTCTTGGGTAAAGACACTGATGTGAGGAGAAGTTTGAGCTTCTTTTGAACTTTAGGTTTTCAGGGGTTTAAAATTTAATGGAAAAATGAGGAACACAAGTCATACAGCAATCTGACCTTCATTGGACCTTCAGTGTACTCTCTCTCCTGCACCCTGAGGTGGTTGGTTTATTTTATGAATATAAGTAAAAGGTGTGGGAATCCTTTGGTGGTACTGAGCTTTCTCTCTTCATTCATTCTTTATTCATTCATTCATTCATTCAGCATTTCCCCCTTTGAACCTCTTTGTCTTCACGACAGGTCAAACATAAGATTTAGTTTGTCTCTAGACCTATTTGTAATAAAAATGCCAAAAAAGGCAAAGAAAAAGGGGGCCAGGTAAACTTTTGTGTGAATATATATCTATGCTGAACATTTTTTAAAAATAGCAAAAACATAATATAAAGACTTAATATTTAATAAGATTTCCTATTTAGAGCCCTGATGCAAGATTTCCTGATGCCAACAGGATCAGTCCTCCTAAACCTGCATCTTGATACTCTAAAAAATAAATGCATACATCTACACATATGTACATAAAATTTTTGCCCCCATGGAACCTCTGCTTTCTGAGCTTGTGATGATTCTCTGACTGCAGGTTCATAATGTGGGGATCAAGAGTAAGGCATGGCCAGAGTGTTAAATTCCAGCTTTTTGTGTGATGTTAGTTTCTTTGAGGCATCTTTGGAATATATATTAATCCTTCCAAATCACTCAAAATAGCAAAAGAGAGAGGAGGAAAATACCAGTGAAATCCTGGGTAATTTATCAATGCCTGCGTCACTCTCCATAGGAACTGTGGCAGGGGTATTGATGATGACTCCTAATTATGAATGGCAGATATCAGGGTGGACCCTTGCCATGTATTACCCTGTGTCTGCCAAATCAACTGTCCTGGTAGGCATTTGAGGTCTTTCTGTTAAGACTAAGGCTCAAGGAAACTGATTTCTTATACTTCATACAGAACTTGTGATAGAGCCGGATTCAAACCTAGATCTGTCTGAACCAGAAGGCCAGTTTATTTTTACTATTGCTTTTGTCTAGATTTCAGAGATAAACAGGACTTTTAAAGACTGAACAGAGAAATTTTTACTCTAATGAAGAATCAGAAAATTCTGAGAGTATTAAGTATTGCATATGCAGTGCTGTTTGGGTTGAAATATACTATTGATCAACTCTTTGCTATTCAGTTGCTTTTGGCAAGGGCTTTCTGGACATTTTGACCTGGATCATTTTTATTGCACTAATAAATAAATTCCCCCTAGCTGGTATCAAAATACCTATACCTGGGAAGGCAGAAGTGGTATCACATTGAATTAGAACTACTTGTGTAAAGCTAGGAGTAGAGGCCCCATTTTTCTTTACTGACAGTTTAGGAAGAGACTGGTGACCTGTATGTGAGGCTGTCTGCTAGGTGGTATCTTGAGAGAGATTCCCTTGCTTTTCAGAAGAGGCATAAGGAAGAGGTGGACTCTCTTTCTCTCCTTCCTCTGTTTTCTGAATGTCTGCCTCAGTATTCTGGAACTTCTGCAGCCATCTTGAGACAATGAGGGGACTGAAATGGGAGAAGCTGTTACATTAGTGGTGTTAAAGAAGAAAGATAGCAAGAACCTGGATCATGTCTGACATTGTTCTCTATTCTGTTCTCAAGTCTTGAGTTGCGCTTTCTCTGCATTCCTTTGCTGTGAAAGATAATGGACTTCCTTATGGTTTACACCAAGGAGAGTTGGGTAGAGCTGTCTGGTCTTTACATGTGAAGGCATGGTAAAGTGGATAAAACTTTCTTCAGAACACAGAACCAATCCAGGTGACTGTCTGTTCACCTGTGAGTTAGAAATGATGGCTCAGTCCTTATAAATAATGAACCCATTGCTGCTGTAGATTTAGGCAGGGAAGGTGATAAGTACTTAAGTCACCATCATCATCACCATGTGCACAAAATAGCTAATCCATAAAACCCTTGTAGTCACTGGTATAGTATTTATAGTTATCCCTTCATTTCTAATAGCAATGTTTTCCAACTTCACATAGTAGATATTTGGAGCACTATATGTACTGTATCAACTGGTATAAGGGCCATGCAGGACTCCCAGGTCTTGTTCAGTGAGCATCAAGATAAGTCAACCGGAAAAGGAATGAACTTCAGACTCCTGAAACTGCAGGACCGAGAGTTTCTGCTGGAGGTGAAGGGAGAGAATCATGTGATTCTGAGGCAGCACATCCAAAGTGACAAGCGCAGAGTCTGACATATGGCCTCTGTACTTAAACCAGTGGTCTTCAGCTTAGGACACACGGGAATCTGTTCCCCAGGAAACATGTGACAATATCTGAACACACTTTAATTGTCAGAGCATGGGGACAGGTGCTTTTGACATCTTGGGTATAAGGGCCAGAGATTCAACTGAGTATCCTGCAATACGTATGACTGTTTGCCACAACAAAGAATATCTATCCTCCAATGTCAGTAGCACTAAACTGAGAAACCCTGCTCTAAGAAAGAATACTTTTCAGCCTGAAAACAGGTTGGTGTTTTGAAGATTAGGGCAACTGTGATTTGGGGGAAACTCTGGAGACTGGAAGTGTTATCACATTTGAGGTCTCAGCAGAAGGAGCCTGACTAATTGTGTCCACTACTTCCTTCCAGTGGACTTGAAGCTGAGACAGAAGTAACCCCATCACCCTCTGCGGCAGTGCCCTTTTGCGCCTCACAGGCTGCCCAGAGAAACCTCTCTAGCTTGTTGGAAGCCAGTTAACTCAGCAGAAAACAAAAAAAGACTTCCTGTTTCCCTACACAGTCTAAGTGGGCACTGACTTTTTCCTAGTCTTGCTATAAGGAACTGTGAATTTATTTCTTGCTACCTAGTAATAGTTTTACAATGCTAAGTGTTAATCAATGAAAGACATTCTCATTGCCTGTTTTTGTTATTGTTTTTTAAACAATTTAGTACCAGTTTGGGGCCTACTAGGACATAGGTGTGGTTTAACTGCCTATTATAAATCATATGGTTTAGTTTAAAGTACAGGTACATAATAGTACAATATTACATTTCTCATTTTTTTGGCTTGATAGAATACACCACAGGTAGATAAAATTACTATTTATAGCTATAAGTAAATGGAAATGTGTATTACTTTTCAGCTTATAAATTGATTAGATTTTGTTGTAAATGTTTCACTGACTAAATTTACATCAGTGTGTTGAAACTGAAATGTAATAATAGTATTGATTTTTATTAAATGCTGACACCCTAGTGTCTGTTTTTTCATGAAATTTGTATTAAAAGAGTAATTTTCTCATGAATATATTTGAGCACGAGGTCACTGGTAAAACAAAAGGATGAATAATATAATTCGTGGCACTGGAGTGGCATACACAGATAGAAATAAAGGAATTAAAGCATAGTTCATTATATATCAACTCCAATATAATCTATTTAAAGCCTTTCTTTGACTTCATTGAAGCCTACTCTTAGAAATTATGCAAGTTAATGCACAGACCAAAAAAAACCTGACACATTGAAGCTGAAAAAATTAGGTTTTTATGTAAGCAAGATACACAAAAACATTTTGATACTTAAAAAAGGCTGGGGATATGTGAATTTTTTCTTTCTTTTTTTTAAAGTTCACATCAGTATAAGCAAAAAGGAAGAATCAAAGAGTTAAAGACTGACACTCAGATTTCTGTCTTGAGAAAGAAAATTTCCTGTAAGCTTCCAATTCTGGAAGTCAGGTTAAGAACTTGCTTTCTGCACCAGAATGATTTTCCTGCTTTTCTTACATTAAAACCCTCATCGAGTACATTTTAATTTGTTGTGTTAATTAGTTTGAACTCATTCTCCCCTGTGCCATATTTTTCATAATTCTACATCACATGAGATGTACTTATCTAATAAAGTTGGGACTGGGTAGGCACCGTAGCTATTTCTGGAGTCTGTGACAGACACCCGCCACATTTTGTGAGTATAACCTGCAAATTCCCTAAAGTAAACGTGGGGATGATGTAAGTTCAAGTAGGCGGCAGGACATGCATGTTCGTTTCTGTCCCTCTTTGGCTTCTCCTCTGCCTCTCTGTTAGCGGTATCCTCACTGCCTTCTATACATTTACAGTCACAGTAATGTGTATGTTCTGTAAAGATCTTTAGTACTCACCTTGAAACCTTCTCACTGAGCATGAAAGTTTAAGTTGCCGGTTTCTCATGACTAATGTCAGGGTGGTATGTGTCATTCGTGTTTCTTAAATTAAGTGGAATCAGGCAGTGCTTTCTTCCTGTCTTGGAAACTACTTCAACAAAGCCTTTGCCAATGATTGACGTTTACAACAACGGTGATAGGTATGCATGCTTTGAGATTGGTGGGTCCTCCTGATCTCAGATTCTAAGGTGAGACCAAAGCACCAGACACTGTATAGTTTTCCCAGACCTCCGTATCTGAATACTTTGTATTATTCACTCCTTAGTTATTTTCAAAACGGAATTTTCAACTTCTTTAGGTCCAGAACACAAAAAGTTTGACATATTTCTGATGTAGAGCCAACCACATGTCCCATGTAGATTAACCTAACTTTTTAGGGTAAGGGATAATTTACAGGGCCCAATAGGGATTTTGCTGCATATTCTTCTTTAATCCTCATTAATTAATGTACACACACATAAAAGCAGCCCAGGTATTTGCAAATTGTTGTTGAAGAGTGTGACTTGGTATATATAAATGTTTTGGGGTTATTTCTAGTGTTCTAATTCTCTGCCATATCTCTCTCCTAAGCCACTGAAGAGTGTTACAAATTAATAGTCTAAGTTGAAGGTTTTAAGTGAATGGTTGGTATTCATAGTGATCACTTTCAAACTTTGGAGTAGCTTTATTTGAAATAAATTTTTAGGAGCGTACAGGTTGTAGGACTTTTGTTTGTGTGTCAGCATTATTGATCAAAAAGAAAAGATCTTTTTGTTCTTTGCTTCCCCTCTCTGTGATACTTGCTGGCTCAGAGTCAGACTGCTGGTGTCTGGACCTTGGATTTGTGTACTTGTGTAGCAAATTTAACCTTCCTGTTCCTTAATTTCCTCACTGTCAAAGAATATACCACCCTATCAGCCTTGTGAGAGGAAAAGGATACTGCAGGGAATGTGCTGGCAAATATTCACAGCATGTGAGCTGTTGTTGCTTCCGTCCACTTGACCTGTGTACAGAACCAAGTTACCTCTAGTGCAGAGTCACTGTGTCTTAGCAAGAGAGAGAACTGCCTAGTTCCT
This sequence comes from Cavia porcellus, assembly GCF_034190915.1. NCBI lineage: Eukaryota > Metazoa > Chordata > Mammalia > Rodentia > Caviidae > Cavia > Cavia porcellus. The sequence goes on from NW_026947496.1 coordinate 46,396,896, forward strand.
GGTGGGAATATAGCCTGTGAACCCTGAGCAGAGGAAGTGGATTACCATGTCCTTTGACTGCAAATAGATTCCCCAAAAAGAGATTGCTAAGGTAGCCTAATAAGACAGTTCTCCAAAAAAAATGAGTGACATTTTACTTTTGATCAATATAAAACATATTTTAGGGCAAAAATAAAATGGATAACAAGGATTGTAGATGGTAATGACATTGCTAGCATTTATTAAAGGTGAGTATTTTTTCAGTAAGCAATTTAGCTGTTCTCAAACATGTAAGTAAAGAGTATTTCTTGAATAAACAGACTATTTTTAAATATACTGAGGACTTAGTAATATTGTGATATCAGGACTAACATCATTCCTGAGCTAATAACAGTTTTGAATTGTGAATGATTCTCAAGAGCTTTGCAAAGGCGAGAATGTTTTAAAACACAATGAATTTTTCATTATCTTTCAGTAGATAATCTATTTTGTGAATCAGCTTTAAGAGCCAGAAACCTGCTCTTTCCCTAACACTGAAGATGATTAGCTGGGTATTTGTATAAATAAATATGTGTGTTCTGACTGCATTGACAACCCTAAATAAAGGGACTGTGAGTGATTAAATTTATCAGTGAGAATATGTATACTTTTTTAATACACAAGTATGGATGTTCATAGCACACACAAAACTCAGCAAGTCTTTCTGTTGATTTACTTGGCAATGTGTTGGTGTTGAGTTCTTCAATTTTCATAAAAGCTTGGTGCTTCTGCAGAATGTCAAATAACTTCTTTTGCCTTTTACAGCATACTCAGACACTTAAACTAGTTACACAAGTACCAGCTTCCCTGATGGCATTTACTGTGCAGTTTTTCCAGAATTTTCTCTTTATCATTCTATGTTTTTTATATTCTAAATTAAGATTCACGCTTACAAATCTTTGAATGCTGTGATCACGGTGATACTTAATTTTTGTATTCTACAAGTAAAAAAAGTTTGTTCTGAAATTACTTCTGAGTCTTCCTTAGTTATTATTTACTCTTTCCTTCTCCATTTGTCAAATGTAGATTTTTTTCATGTACCTGTGTCATATCTAGTTACCTACTGAATGATCCTCAAGAATTTCTCATGAATGAATGCTAGACAGCAATTGAAATGGATGTCAAGAAATCATGTAGCTGTTGATCTTCATTATGATTCAATAAACATTTATTGATACCTTCTTTGTATGAATCACAGAATCATAAATGATAGCATTTGACATTCATCAGAAAGTACCACGTATATAGCCTGGTTCACTTGCCTGTTTGTTTTAAAAGTTCTACAATGGCTGGATATTGTAATTACAAACCTTTTTAGGAAGTACCAGCCTGTGTTTGGAGTAAAATATTTTTGGCATCATTGTTCAAAAAGTAACAGAAACATTAGAATAGTAGATTTAGTCAAACCTTTTATCATTACATGACTTTAGTATTGAAACTTTTAGATTTCCATTATTTTATCTGACCTTTAAATTGCTGTGATTTCTATTTGTCATGCCAGAATCTTAAAAATTATTTTCAATGCTGATTAAAAAGAGATTTTAAAAAGCGAGAATGAGGACAGGGGGATACATACATGTACTTTATAGTTTTCACAACCATTTCTGAAATTTAAATTTCAAGTTTAATTGGATAGGGGCTGGAGGTTTAGCTCAGTGGCATGAGTGCCTGCCTTGGAAGCAGGGAGTCATGAGTTCGATCCCCGGTACCGATAAAAAGGAAAAAGACCAAAAAAAAAAAAAAAAAGTTTAATTGGATAGTGTGTTTGTAGATAGTTGAGGTCAAACTTTAAATATACCTGATTTGGATGCTGTCTTGTTAGTTTTTCTTATTGCTGAGACAAAATACCTGACACCCAGTGTTAATGGAGGAAAGATTTATTTGGCTTACAATTTTAGAGGTTTCAGTTCACAGTTGGCTGACTCTAAGGCAGGGTGACATGACAGAGTGGCATTGCAGAGAAGAAATAGTTTATGGCAGCCAATAGTCAGCAAGACAGTAAGCTACAAGTGTCAAGTGTCAATAGCAGCTTCTTTCTGGCCCTTTACATTGTCTCAGGTACCCATCCTTAGTGTGGGTAGCACTCATACCCAGAACTATGCCAAACCAATCAGTGGACTAATTCAGTAATCACATACTCTTAATCCCAGTATCACATACTCTAGATCCAGCCACCTCTGAAAAGCCCCACCTATGACTCCATGAGGCTTTGGGGTACATCCAGATAGAAGCCATAGAGAGACTCCCCAAATGTCTGGCTTCTCTTTTTCATATTAGACAAAGGTCTATGGGTTTTGCATAGTTTGGAATAAAAACAGATACATTTCCATAAGGAAAAGTTTTGTGGGTTTGTAATTTACAACCTGTTTTACTCACAACACTTCTGAAACCACATGTATGGGTTTTTGCACACCAATCAACTTTCCAACTCTCTGATTCCAAGAGACTCTTGAAGTTTAGTTCATTTCTGACACTAATTTAATCTGAACCCTCAAGGCTACCCCCATTTTAGACAGATGTCAATCCCAAGTCCCATGCCTTAAGAATTCCTTTGAGATAGCTACCAATCAGGGTTCCCAAGATCCATTCCTTGGGTTTGATAGTTTTCTAGAACTGCTCACCAAATTTAAAGAAAACAACTTACTTAGAACTATTAGATCATTGTAAGGGATACTGTAGGGTAGAAACAAAACTCCATGTTGAAGAGTTACATAGAAGCATGGAGTGTCCCAAGGTATACAGCCTGTGTTCTCCAGGAGTTAGACTGCACCAGCCTCCTGAAGCGAGGATGTATATTCACCAAGCAAGAAGCTCTCTGAACTGCATTCCTTCAAGGGCTTTTAGGAGGCTTCATTATAAGAGTGTGATTTTAGGTTATATCACTATCTGTTGGTGACTACTTCAATCTCAGCCTCCTCTCCTTTCCTCAGTGTTTGTGAGGATAAATGTTCTAATTCTCCATTCATAGCATTTCTGGCCTTTGTAGTGAGAACCCTTCATCTTGAAAGTATTCATGGATCCACCAAGAGTGGCCTCCTTACAACCAATGGGACACTTGCTCCCCAGAAAAAAACCCCTAAGGGATTTAGAAGCTGTGCACCAGAAAGCAAAACGTCCCACACAATTGAAACGTGGTAGAAATGACTGAAGATGAAGGAGAGCCAAGCCATGAATGATCAAGGGAACCAGTTTCTAAATGAGCAGGGGAGGTTAATCTAAGGAGCAACTTGCTGTATTCTTTATTTCCCCCACACAACTGTGCACACAATAAGGCTTTAAGTAAAGGAAAACTCAATGCAGGGATCTCTGGGACACAGAGATTTTAACACAGCATCAGGAACTAGAGTCAAGAGACCTTTGGTAGGACTTGGAGCATAGGATGCAGGATAGACGTGGACTTGACTAAAGACCTTACTTCACTGGTCAAGGTCCAGTTGAGAAACTGGGATGTAGAGGGCTTGGTGTTGTGGGTCCATCTTGATTGGAAAACTGGCTTTACTCAGAGAACAGAGGTCAGTGAGAAAGTAGATTAGAAGCAGAGTGAATGTGTGAGTTGGAATTGAGGGGGAGTGAGTTGGAATGAGGATCAGAACCCCAGATTGCTGTCATTCCTTCCGTACCATGGGAACAAAGAAGAGAGGTGGAAATTTCCAGGGAACCCTGTTGATGGAGGCAGCCAAGGAGAAGCAACTTTTGCTGTGATTATTGAGCCAGAGTCCAAGAAGAGTTGGCCTTGTAGCTGTGGCTGGTAAGAGAAATTGCTCCAGCCGGGAGAGATATTGCGCCACAGAGAGGGACACAGAAGGACTTCTGAGGAGCTACTGCATTCGTCTGGGCCATTTATTACAGCTATAATTGTGTCATAGTATCCTGGGGCATTTCTGAATTATCAGACAGCAAAATGATAACTGCTTAAACTCACTAAATATATTCAGGCAAAATTTTAGTACAATTTCAGAATAAAATTTACCTGAAAAAGCTTCAGATGTGTCTCAGTACCCACTAATAGGGACTAGGAACATTTACATCCAACAGGAACTTTTAATCTTTTAATTCAGACATCAGTTAGTCATTGTTGGCTTAGTTCTTATGCTTCCACATCTGAGGTTTACAGCCCTGGCCTGGCATTATGGGTCACGTGTGTTAATACAAATTAACTCTGCAAACTGTTGCTTTGAATTCCTTTTCTGACTCACTTTCCTCCACTACCTTTAAATGTAAACACTTTATTTGCAGCATAAATGATGAAAGTCATCACCTGCATCTAAGAGCGTTACCTCGTGTCTTTCCTTTCTCATGCAATTTTTATGAAGTGTTGATTGTAAGTTCTTAAAGAATTTATAAATGTTGCAACATAATCAACAAAAGTCATTACCCACACCTAAGAATATTACCTTGTACTTTTCCTTACGCATGTAACTTTTATAAAGTGTTGACTGTAGGTTCTTAGGGAATTTATGAATGTTAGAATGAGCCAGCTCCTTTGATTCATTTTTCTCATATCAGACTGCATTGCTTCTTGCTTTGATTAGTCTCCCCCCACACACACACACAAGGGTCACACACTCTGTGGCATTAATTGCTTCACCCACACCCAGTATTTATTGTGTGTCTTTGTGTACAGACACCTTTGCAGACTGCCGTGGCCACGTGAAAAGTGAAGGAGTCCTTGTAGTTCTGTGTTTATGTTCTTTATTTTCTTTGGCAAACTGCTGAGCCACGGAGAGCTTCATAAGCAGTTCCTCATGTCTGGATCACCTGTTGGACATGAATGGTATGGACCACCTTTTGTGGTTGCAGGTGAGGGATGCAGGCATGGCCCAACTGGCTCCATATCCCTTATCCTTCTCAGAGTTAGACATAGAGTGGTATCATCAAAGTAATTAAAAACTCACTTTAGATTTACAGTCAAAAAGAAACCAATTGGTCTCCAGATATTTTTGTACTTCATATCCAGTTGATATATTTGGAAATAGCAAGATTTATTTGCAGCTGTTATTTCCTCAGGGACAGACTGCAAATACATATATTTATCCACTCAACTTATACAGAGTGTGAGTGATGAGGTGACCTTTGTTTTGAAAGATAAATTCTGGTATCTACAGACCAGCCAGACTCATCTATTGCTGTATAGATGAAGCATGTATGGAAACTTGTTTTCTCCAGTAGACAGGGAAGCCCCAGTGCTCACACATCAGGTTGCTGTGAGCAGATTACAGAACTGCCAGACACCTATGACAAAGACGATGCTGCTCATCTCCAGTGAGTAGGTGTCAGGATCTGATTTGCTACAGGATGGCTTTGGATTCTCGTGTGCACACAATCCAAGGTCAGAGGCTACCACCATTAATGGTGAACTGGAGTTGGGGGTCAACTGTCACCCAGCAGGTACTCATTGTCTCTCTGTGATGTAACTCCAGTAGCAAGAGGCCACGTTTCCGGAAGATGCCCCTGCTATGTTTAAGATGATTGACTGTCCTGTTCCTCTGCTGTGCTTCCATGGAGAGCACCCAGGAAGATCAAAGCAATGTGGCATTGGGTTTTCTGCTAAGTGTAAATTTAAGCATGACCACAAAGGCTTCTTGCCTGTCCTTTGGAAAAGCAATTTAGCTTGCAGAAAATAATTAAATCCTCAGTCTCTTGCAATAATTAAAAATTTGAAACAGGGAGAGTTATTTCCATCAAATTTGAATTACCTAAGAAAACAGTCAAGGATGGCATCCAGACAGTCTCTAGCTAATTCACAATTCCATTGCTTTCAGTATTTTTCATTTTTTGCCCTACAGGATCATGCAGATTTGCGAAGCCATTTCTTCACAGTCGGGATGAAGCTAGAAACACTGAATATGAGTGAGCCCTTTCATATCTGTCCTGCATCAGTGACCAAGGTGGGTTTTGTTTCTTTGCTCCCGAGGGGATCAGCTGATGAAAGATACTCGTGCAAGAATATATAGTGACAGCAAATAAACCAAAGGGACATTGATGCCTGTGTAGGCTGCTGCCACCTCAGGCTATTTGCCACTGGTAACAGTGTGTCTGATCAGATGCCTCTTCTTAGAATGGATAGGATGAATTTTCCTTCTCTGACAGATTTGGCAAGTTGCATGTTATAATCATTGTAAGAATTATAACTTGATCCTTCTGCATAGATAGTAGTGAAATGATTGATCTACAAACATTCATTATTTAATGACTGTTACAAGTCCTGTGACTAGGTTGTTCCATGAATTGTTCACTAAATGAGGAATTGTATATAGTATGTACATTACAATATTCAGAAAAAAATGGTCAAAGAAAACTCCAACTCGATGACTTCATTTTTATTTACATAATTCTTATTCACAGTACTATAACATACTAAACTATGGTACTATACTGTACAATCAGCAAAGATTACAGTATTGTATAAACAATGTATACTATACAGAAAAAGACACTGACACTCTATAAATAAGATGTGCAGAGCTGTACAAAAGGAAAGACAGTCCTAAGTCTAAGTGGCTCATTAAATTCAGTCATTAACCAAGTAAGTGGTCAAATGATAATCTTGAAGTTAAAATGCATGCACTTCCTTTCATTCGCTATTCATTAAAAACTTTCCAATTAAAAATGGTCTTTGGTTGTTTTTATCATGTGTTCTGGTAGATTTCACAAGTTTTTGTAGAACCAACAGTTGTACCTTGCTGAAACTTGGCCACGATTTCCTTTTGTTCCAGCAGTGGGTGACTGCAATGCCAGCTGCCCACTTTTCTGAATCTGTATCACATTATCCTCATTCTAAAAAGCTGCAAGCTGAGTTTCACCTGGACCTTAGAAAATAAACCAGAGAGGAGAATTACTCCACCTGTTAGTGGTGGTGGCCTCATTCACATTTTAATACCTTTAGATAATTGCCATCTGTAATGTTAGAAAGTGACACAGTAATTGTAATTAGTTCATTCCAAACATTGTGTCTTGTTGGATAGACTTTCAATGATAGCCATTTGGGTTTTCACAATAAATAATTATCTCATTGCTCTTCTGAGGGAAGAGGTTAGAGATATTTTCAATGTTTTTTAAAACTATGCTTAGAAAATTGTTTCTGTTTCTTTATATTAAAGATAAAATACTTAATCCATTCTGTTTCATCTGTATTTCTCCTTCTGCTTTTACTGCCTTAGCGCTGAAAAATACATGAACTGTAATATGTGTTTCTGTTTCTTAGGACTGGATGTAAGCTTCTCCTCAAACTCAATAATCATCTTTATGTCATGAAATATCAGAACATTCATAGTGCAATAGATATCTACAATTAACTATATTTCTCTGAACACATGAGAATGTTTCAGAAGATTTTTGTTTCAGAATATAACACATTGTGTTATCATTTTTATCATGATATAAATTTCATTTTCCCCCTTTGAGTGTTTCATGATGGCAAAATAGTTGAAGTGGGTAAATAATATTAAAGCAAACAAACAACAATGCAGACAAATAGGCAAGCATGTATAGCAGATTCAGTATTCAATTACTAACCTTTTAGCAGAATAGCCAAGTGAGATATTGACAGTTGGTGGCAATGATGGCAGTATCATTTGTGTGTGGAATATATTGTTTTAGAGGAAAGACTATTGGAATTATATGTCTCTGGGAGGCTGAGGCAGGATGGTAAGATTGAACCCTGCTCAGGCAGCTCAGCAACTGAGTGCAACATTGTGTCAAAATAAAAAACAAAAGAAGGTCAGAAATATAATTCCGCGTGAAAGTCATGGGTTCAATTTTTAGTACTGCTGAGGTAGAGGGAGATCTGAAGATCTAGAGGTTTGGGTTCTAAAGTTCCGTTTCTATCTTTCAAATATGGGGTATGCAATTAGGAGCAAATTAGTTAAATGATCTAAACCTTGAATCTGAGCCTGTGGGATCTGAACCAAGAGAAACATAAAGCAGTGGTGTGACCATTTGGGAATATAAGCACTAATAAATCTGATGAAACTTACTAAGATTTTCCTTCGAAGTGTGTCCAAATGAATGTACATTTTTAACCAATTTTGGAAATTTCTTAGTGTCTATATTTGCAAAGTTCTATAATACTTAAAGGCCTTACAACCAGAATTTATTACTTTAAACAATTTATATGTATGTGAATAGTTGCGTATGCACATGCATGGTGGAATAGAGCACATTAATTTCAGTTAGTTACTGAACACTTATAGGCCCTGTTCTGGACAACGGGACCTGGGCAGAGTCTGTGCTTTTATAGGGCTTATAATTGTAGTGGGAAGAAGCAGACAGTAAGTACATCGCATGGTAAATGGTAAGGTGAAAAATACGCTAGGAAGGGGTTAGTGGAGCACTGGCATGGAAGCACGGTGTGATTTTATGAAAGTTGGCCTGGAAGGCCTCCTGGGAAGACTGTTCATGTCTGATGCTTTGCTCCTTAAAGCTGACTTTCAAAGGCAAAGTTCAGGCAGGACATTCAGAACTATTTACTGAAAATAAACATTACTCATCTTCGTGCAATGAAGTGAGTTTCTGCTCCTGCTTAACTTTGAAGTAGGTTGCTCCAAAAAATACTTTATAAATGAAGGACCCAGGTATCATAGTTTAGTAAAAATGTTAAGGTTTTCTAAAAAAAAAAAAAAAAAAAAAAAAAAAAAAAAAAGACTGGTTTATCTCCCCCTCCTGCCCCAACTATTTTACATACTAGTCTTTTTTTTTAACAGTGAGAGTAACATTGGATTTCAAAAAGAAGACAACAGGAAATCCCCCATAGTTGCTATATTGCTTATTGTTCTCTAAATAGATGCTCAGACTACCAGCTTTAAGCCTGCAAAATTTTTGTTGTTGTTTTGTTTGATTTGTTTTGTTGAGTGTTGAGAGCCATTAGATTTTTGTTCCCTACTTGCCTCGTTCCTTTTTCATCACTGATGTTTTTGTTATATTCATTGGATATTTATCCAGCTTGTATGCAAAGCATTTCTTGTAAATTTGAGAATATACAAATGAATAAAAAGAGGACCACTGTTCTCAAAGAACTTAGGATCTTTTGCTAGGGACTGGTGTGTTACCAGTCCACAGAAGGAATGAGGATTTTCAGCGTGGAAATTTACATTTAATGCTTTGGGAGCACAGAGCAGGGACCTGTTATTTCAACCAGATCAGGGACACTGAAATTGGAGGTACACCTGCAAGAGTGCAGTGAGTTTTGATGGACTAGTCATGCAGCTGGGGTGCTGTAGTATGTGAGAACACTGAATGGAATTGGGGTTTGTGTTAGTGATTCTTGTTAGGTCGCATGCAGGATATTCTGGGTGATGTGATACAAGATGAGGCTAAAAGTCTGCCATGCCAGATCTTGGCAGGTTTTTTGGGTGATTCTGTTTGAGAATTTGGGTGTCAGTTGGGGATAGTGAGAGTGGCACTTCAGTGACCATCTTAACTCTTATCTAAGCTGGAGTTCACCTGTCTTGCTTATCAGTTTGTTTTTCTGGCAGCTATGGCCATTGTCTGCTTCTCTGAGTGTCTGATTTTTTAAAAAAATTCTTCTATGTATTTTATTCATTGATCTTGCCATTAATTAATCCAGTGATAAATTCTACCTTTTTAACTACTAGAATAATTGAGTAAAATGTATTCAAATGCTAGATTATGTTCAGATCAATTTGATGAAATATATTAATTGCTTTTGAAAACTGTGCCAGCATTATATATGTAATGTCAAATAATTCTATATGTAATGTCAAGTAATTATTTCCTTTTTCAGGTTTTCAACAACCATTTTTTTCAAGTGACTATTGATGACCTAAGGCCAGAACCTAGTAAACTCTCAATGCTGTGCCATGCGGATTCTTTGGGGATTTTGCCAGCACAGTGGTGCCTTAAAAATGGAGTCAATCTCACTCCTCCCAAAGGTTGGTATTCTGTGAAAATCTGCAGGGTTCAAGTGGGTCAGGATGGTGTCTCTTCTTATTGAAGTGATGCCTTTGTTAATGTGGAGAAGTTTGGGCTGTGAAGAATTTAGATGTAGTGCGAGTAGTATGTTCTTAGCATGACATAATCTAACATCTGTTGTTGTTGTACCCCTCTTTGAGATGTGTGCAGCTGGGCTTTTCTGCCCACTTCAGTCGATGCATTATTGGTCGTTGTGCTGCTGTCTCAGTGATAAAGCATGCAGTGTTGCTAAGTGATTGAGGTTAAAAACTTGAGAATGTCAGAGACACAGCTTTAAAAATGCAACAAAATGCTAATGCAGCATTTCTTTAGATTTTTCTTTCCAACAGGTCGCATTTTCCCCAAGGCCCAGTTATTCTCAGGTATCCAACAATGTGATGCTATAGTACATTAAAATAATTCATTTGGGAGCCAGTGTACATGAAAGTCATTTTAGATTGGGATCTAAGAACCGCATGTTTAGTAAGTAACACCCTTGTAATTTAGCATTGGGGTTTGTTGTCCCCTAAGGCTTATGTAAGGAGGTGCACAGTAAAATGAACAAGAGAGAAAATTGAGAAGAGATTAGAAGTATAAACGTACAGAGGGAGAGGATCTTTGTAGTAGACAACCTCATATAAAAAAGAGTGTTTTACACTAAGCTTTTCAGTTCTCTAGGGATTAGAAAACTTCTGGCATCAACCATATCAAGAAAGTAAGTTCCTCTTTCTTTAGTAGCTGTCACATATTATACATATCAGTTAATTATGTTGTGACTGGCTTATTCATAGCATAACTGCTCACTGGGCTTTTATCATGTTTTTCCTCCATATTCTTCCCCTTGAAAGTGATGCTTTTGAATATTTCCACTTCAGTTTTGAGTCTGCAGGCTAACATTGCACAGTCACTGTTTGTGGCCCCCTGAGAATTTGGTGAACTTTCATGTAACCCTACAACTTTATCTGTTACTGATCAGGTGCCTACTTCATTTAGCCCTCAGAATTGCGCTGTGGTCAAACTGAGCTACAGAGAGTTTATGGTATGTGCCTAGAGTCACATGGGTCATGGTAGGCAGCAGGCCTGGCTCCTGAGTCTATGCTGGATGATGATGAGATGATCTACAGTCCATAAGCCCTACATATGTGTTTCCATGTTGGTTTTCACTAGCTATGTTACTTGAGGCAGATCAATTTGCTTTAGGTTTCAAGACTACTTGAAATGGGAACACACATGAGAACCCACAGGTGCCCCACAGAATCACAGAATCTCATTATAAAAGTCTAAGTAATTGTGTGATCCCTTAATATGACTATAACATTTTCTATTAAGGAGTCCTGTCCTTGCCAGGTAGCCTGGCAAATTTGAAAGCTCCATCACCTAAGTATTTGTGATATTTGGTGCAGTGAAATTGTCTTCACGCAGCCTTCCAAGTTGTTTCTTCCTCTGTTGGCACCAAAATGTGTCTTTTGCAGGTTCTCAAAGATAGAGAATGTTTCTTAATGTAAGTTATTTATAGGATGTTGTGTAAAGGTGACAAGTGCCTGCCGTTAGGAGTATCTCAATGTTAACTTTTTAAACTCTGTAAGTGTTCAAGACATAATTAAATATCATTAATTTAAGATCTAGTGGTAATCTGCAGGTGGTTGTGGCACTGTTTTCTGGAAATTACTTGTAAACTAGTTGGGGTAAAGAGCAGTGACTTAGAGAATGGATAAGGGTAATAAACCAATTAGCACCTGGTAAAAAGCACAGTGCCTCTTAGTCAAATTCATCATAATAGGCGAAATGCAAGTGGAACGCCTATTGAGGTGCTACACAATTAGCAGATGAAGTAGAAGCCCAAGAAAAAAAAGAATAAAAGTACTCATTTTAGGTCAGTCTAGGGAAACAGAGGTTCTCAGAGTTTTCTGTGAAAGTACGAGTAATACAACACCACGAAAGACAGGGGGACACAGTTATTAAAATCAGAGATGTGCTTTCCCATTGACTCAGGATCTCCACTTCTGGAAAGTTTTCCTAAAAATATATTGCATGAGTACTGTGCATAAAAGTTTGTATGGTTTTTGAATATTAATTATAATAGCAAAACGACTAGAAAAATTCGAGTCCTACAAGGTCCATAGTCCCATAAAGTCCTATACTCAGGAAGCTGGGGCAGGAGGGTCCTTAGAGATCAGGAGTTTGAGACCAGGCTGTGCAATGTACTGACACCCCATCTCAAAAAAGAAAAAAAAAATCAAGTGTTTATGTGTACGTCATTGGATAAGTAGACTTTGGTTATTCATCTAATGAAAGCTGTTCAGTTTTGGGGAAGAATGAGAAAAATCTGCATATCAATATGGAAAGCTGTCCACAGTGAGTTGTAGAGCCCAGTAGGTATAACATTATACTTTGTTAGACAACCGGTAAATGAGAGTCTATATTTGTGTTTCTCGTATGTAAAGAAATCTCTGGAAGGTCACATAAGAACTTATTAGAATGGTCAGGTCCTTGTAAGCTGATGGGATACAGTGCTGGGGAGCAGGGCACAGAGGTGAAGCTAAGACCAGGACTTTGTATACATGGCTTCTATATGTATGGATTCAATTAATGACAGATTGAAAGTATTTGGGGAAGAAAATTGTGTCTATATGAGGATGTAAAATCTTTTTTCTTATCATTATTCTCTAAATAATATAACAACTAATTACACAACATTTATATTATACTAGATAATGTAATGTAGTGACCATTTAAAGTATACAGAAGGATATATATAGATTATATTGGAGCACTATGCCATTTTATACAAGAAATTTAAACACCTGTAGATTTTGGGATCTATAAGAGTCCTGAATTCAGTCTCCTCATGGATAATGAAGAATAATCCTAGTAGTTTTGTCTTTAAAATGTTCAGATTTCCAGGCCTAAATAAATGTGTTACATATTAAAACATAATAATGTTAGAAGTAGGCAGTTTCTTTTAATGACTGAAAAGGATCTTAAACTTTATCTAATCGTGTTTAATCTCATTCTTTTTTTTCCTGAGGGAACTGAAGCTTCATTGTATTACATGAATTTTGAAATCCTGAGGCAGAGGTTGACTTAAAACCTGATTCATATTTTACTGCAGCTCAGGCTAGCTGGTGTGTCCATAAAATCCATCCTTTTCAGTAATTTTGTGGCATTTTAGTGGCCTTAAGCAAGACTAACAGATGTTAATGGGCTATGACTTTTACATGACTGAAATAGTCTGTATGTCAAAGCAGTTGGTGAATTACTATTGAAGGAAATCGTTTTCCAAGTGTATATGGTTATAACACAATTATGGCTTTATTTAGCCCCCTCTCCATCTCCAGAGAGTGGGATATATTTATTTTTGTAATTAAACTGAATAGAAATTTAGAGGTGATACTAGTGGTGGTTTTTGTAGTGTGGTTTAGTGGTTTCCTTTAGAGGCAGTTTATTACATGCTATATCTCAGCACAAGGGCTGGAACTTTTTTCAAACATCGTGCTTTGTTTTATTAATGTATGAAAGGAGAAGCTTAAAAGGCTTTGTTTTAAACTTGAATTCTGAGGTTTATATCTAGAACATGTAGGATTTATTGTACATGCTGCCAAGTGATTTCAGATGTTTCCTACACAGGAAATGTGTTGAGTTGTTCATATTTCTGTGAGAACCATGAATACTGCTTGCAATTATATATTCCCTGATCCCCAAAAGATATTAGGTGGGAAGCAGCTGATGAGGCAAAGAAAAAAATCAGATGATATGGGAGGGAGATGTACGAAGAATATAGATCTTTGATTACTACTTAAAAGGATAAGATTACTATTACTAAAAGGACAAGACTACTACTATTTAAAAGGACTAAATGTTTAAGACAGAGTGCATAGGAGTTTTTCATTGTGATTTTCTGCATAAGTGCTTTCCTTTAAGCAAAGAACAGAACTTTGGAGATTTTACCCCATTAGTTTAAATGCAATAAACACATCAATACTATAGACTATGAAAAAAGGATCAAACAAGTTCATGATTTAATAAGCTAAGCTAAAAGGTGTGCAGGTTATTACCCACGTGTTGCTATTCTTAAATTATTTCATTAACCTTCACAGTGTGTAATATCGAAGATTAGTTATAGAATTAGAGAAGGAAGGGTTCCACCCAGGAGAATCTTCTGTGGAAAATGTTAAGACTGTAAATTTGTGTTGTAAAATGTGGAAGCAAAGGCCAAAGTAAATGGCCTATTTTAGCATTTGATTTGTCTCTGTTAGGTTGAACATTTAATAGATACATAAACTGGTAACATAATTTAGGAAGTAAAATGTGTTTTAATTATTTTGGGGGCATAAAGTAATGAATCCTGATTCATATTCTCTAAAGGAAAACCTTGTCATCACCTGATGTACAGTCATTCATTACATTTCACCAAGTGACAAAATGATACATAGACAATTATCACCCTACTCCTTCTTTTAAAAGTTAACATTTTAACATGTTTGACTTAGAATTTTAAAAAATTAAAGAAAGCACTTCGTAGAACAGAGAGTCATCCTTGACTCATCTATATCTCACACCTCATATCTAGTCTAACAGTGAATCCTGTCAACATTTTCAGAATCTTCTGTGTGTTATTGTGACCCTGGCCCAAGTCACCATTCAGCCTGCCTGGTTACAGCAGTGGCTCCTCTTTCCTTCAATTGATTCTAACTGGAGTCAGATAGATCTTGGCAAAATAGAAATTGCACACATCTCCTCTCCCCAGACTGTCCAGTGTCTTCCACCTTACTCAGTGTCTCAGTTAGGACTGTGACAGCAGCTAACAGTGCCCAGTGGTCCTGACCTCCACTGCTTTGTCTGCCCCGTTCTCCTGAAAGTCTCCCCTTAGTCTGATGCTTTCACACCAGCTCTCCATAAGACTTGGCACTAACCATTCCGCAACTCTGGTTGGACTTGCTCCTTCTCCTTTATTTTTGACTCAGCTGTTACACCTTCTTGAACCTGTCCCTCTGGGCTACAGTATTTAATAACAGTCTCAAATTACCACCCTCAACATTTGATCTGCCCTGCATTAAATTGCTCCACAATCATTTTTTACTCTTTAGTATCCTAATAAGGAAAGCATATTTCACTTCCTTGTCTTGTTTTTAATTTATCTTCTCACTAAAATGAAAGATCCCAAAGAACAAGAATTTTTATCTCCTTTTGGTCACTGCTCATCGTAGCAGCTAGAGTAGTGGGTGGCACAGGCTGATGTTGGTTGAACCCTGAATGAGTTGAAGCTCTGCCTGCGTTCTGTCACTATCCTGAGTTTTGTGTGTTTGTTTCACATCCAGCAACCTTTTAAAGCTCTTACAAGAGCAAATTTGCACGAGCTATAGATTATATGATTCTTGAAGGTTTGGTTAAAAATCAATATGTAAAACCATGTAAGCTGGTGCTATTAGTGTTTTATTGAACTTAAAATTTATCTCAATATTAATAGTCATAAATTTATTTAAATGACCAGTCCTATTTAACCTAGTGTATACATAACACAGTATTGTCTGTTTAATCTATTTTTACATTTATCATCAAGTTATTTGGTAAGATCAAACTTATTTTTAATATTAATTGAGTTTCTATATTTTCTGTCATCACTGTATTTTTGTCTGTTTGATATGTAAATCTACCTGCCTGCCTGCCTCTTCCTGGCCTCCCTCCCTTCCTCCCTCCCTCCCTCCCTCTCTTCCTTCCTTCCTTCCTTCCTTCCTTCCCTGTACTAGGAATTAAACCCAGGGCCTCATGCATGCTACACAGCCATTCTACCACTGAGCTACATCTTGAACCCTTTTTAAAATTTTTATTTCAAGACAATAAGTTACGTTGCCCATCCTGACCTGGAATTTGCAGTCCTCCTGCCTCAAGCCAAAGTTACAAGTGTATGTCATTACTCTTGGGGCTCTGTAAATTTTCAAAAGCAAAATGCTTTCCTAGGAGAAAAAAAAAATTATCTGACCTTTCTTTATGCTGATTTTTTTCCTTAAGTGGCTTATGGCTGTTCATTGTAAACTAATATTTAGTGGTGGTTGTTTCAGTGAGGGTATGTCCAGTGTTCAGGGTCAATGTACTTCCTTCGCTGTAGTTCTGGATTGGGGTGCCCAGCATTCTAAGGGTTTTACTGTCCTTGAATATTTATGGTGTTATTTATCCTTGTCCTTGCCTCCTACCCACCAGAGAGTTAAGTTCCACATGCTCAAGGAATTTTCTGTCTCTCTTGTTTCCTACTGTGTTTTTTAGAACCAAAAACGATGTCTTGCTTCTAAGGTGGCCTTCGTTTGTCAAAGAGGGAGCAACTGACTTATGCTGCACCATGTGGAACTGTAAAATTAGACTCAACATCCCTGTGCGCCCCTGCCTTGGAGGAGCATATAATTCCTTTTCCTCTGTCCTTTAACTAGAAGCTAGGCAGGGAATAGCAGTCTCCTCTCTGTCACTTTTCTGTTCCAGGTAACTAACTTTGTCTACTCCCAGTTTCTCAGCCTGAGCAGACACCTGCTCACTCCTAGACCATTTCTACTTCCCCACGCTGTGATCTCAGAGTGCTGTTCTCTTAACATTCTGAGTCTTTTTCAGTTTGTTTTTTCATGTGTAGATTTTTCTTTTGTATGAGAATTTTTAATAAGTTACATTTTTTTCTGGTAGCTAAGAGAAAAATATCAAGTCTGTCAACCAGGGTACTGGACACAGACATATAGTCTCATTTCCTGTGTTCTGATTCATTCTTTTTTTTTTTGGTCTTTTTCCTTTTTTATCGGTACCGGGGATTGAACTCATGACTACCTGCTCGCAAGGCAGGTGCTTATGTCCCTGAGCTAAATCCCCAGCCCCTTCTGATTCATTCTTGATAAGAAAAGTTATTTATAATCGTTACCATTTTTTAGTTTTGGGGATTGAACCCAGGGCCTTAAGCTTTCAACGCAAACTGAATCACTTTCCATTGAAGAGTGCAGAATAAAATTCTGGGTCATTTTTAATATATATATGAAAATACTTGAGTTTTGAAAACAATAATAATTCACTTACGGATTTTTCTGCATTTTAAAGATGGTTTCACCGTTGAAGATATTTATATGATGTTAGATTCCATCCTGGGAGCATAATTTTGTCTGCTAGGATTATAATTCAAAATAAGAAAGTGCATGTCCCAAGTCACTGAAGTACATTAAGTGTCATATCATCATCTGTCTTAAATAGTTCTCAACAGAATTCTCATTCTAAAGGAAAAAAAAGTGTGGCTAGTGTTTCCCTCTTTCCTTCCTTCCATTTTTGTTTGTTTTGTTTTACACTAGTCTACGATTTTTAAAAAAGAGAATAGCTCATTTGGAAATTAATGGATGTGTATATTTTAAAAGTCTGTATCAGGAAGGGCTTAAGATTGACTGTCAACTGAGAATATTGATGTAACTGGCAGATTTTCAGAAGGGATGTTGTAGCTGTTTTGTAAAAAGTGTGATAAGCAGAAATGCATTAGCCAGCTGCTGATTTTGACAGTTTTGCCTGTAACCTTCGGATCATAGAAGCTCCTGTACGAAACACATCTAGAGCATGCTGAGGACAGCCTCCAGGACAGATAGGCTGGCTCCCAGCACTAGCTGTGCCAGCTGAATTCTGCACAATGTGGAGTCCTCGGCAAATGCCATGGAACATTTGTACCATAAAATGAAGCCATTGAATACATGACCTCGGTGGGTGTTCAGGGTTGGTTGGTAGGGGGAAAAAAGGTAAATAAAATCTTGTACAGAAAAGAGAGAGGTCAGCTTTCAATCAGAAAAGTATTGCATGGAATAGGTGCTGGGCAAGCTGCCCAGCTAAGTGGGGAAGTTTCCTGAGAAGAGACTAAGGACATATTCTTAGAACATAGATCTAGTTGTATCACTTGGTGCTTGTACTGGGTCCTGTATTTGCTGGTCTATGAAGGTTATTGTATCACTTTTCCTTTCAAAGAGAGGTGGAACTAAAATAAGCTTGATATTTACACAGATTGTACTAACATCTAATAAAGTAAACATTCTTCAGTGGCCATCTCTTTAGGGAACCATTTAACCTTCAGTCATATGTGGTGAGAGTCTTCAGAGATATCTTTCCTTGTGTCTGTGTCTCTCTCCATCCTTGCTTTCACCCCACTGCTCTGTTTCTTATTCTCTTATTCTCCTGGAACTCAAGAAATCTGGGCTAACACCTTTCCCATCATTTGTCAGACAAACAGCTAATCAACTGGACAAACTAGAGAGTGTTTTGTTGCTGAACATATACATTTGCTTGTCTTAGAAAGTGTTGTTGTTTAAAGAGCTTCAGTTTATTATTTTAAAGAATTTAAGACTTTCATATTAGAAATTTGATGTGTATTCTTTCCTCAAAATCTTGAAAAGCAGAACGTTCTGAAAGAAATACATTCCTTTAATTATTCTATCTTGATGAAATCACATTTGGTACATAGTCCTTCCTGGTCCTATTTCCTTGGAAGCAACTTTGTATACCTGTTCAATTATTTTATGCTTTATATATTATGTTATATATTCAGACATTGCTTTTGTAACTTATTAAACTGTGTCGTGCCAAAATACCCGGGACTGTAAATGACTGTGGAAAGTCCAGGATGTGTAGGCAAACGGTTTAGACATTTCCTGAGGCTCCTTTTGTTTCACGTGGCTTTTATGTATAAAATGCTTGCCTGTACTTGTTTCTCTGCTATCACTTGCTCTATCTGCTCCAGCCACACTGACCTTGTTGCTGATCCTGGAGCCCATTCTGGGGCTCTAAAGCTCTCTGATCCATTGCTGGTGTACCCTCTTGCTCCTGAGAGTTGGATGCCTCCTTCCTCCTCCTTTCTCTACCTCATGGCTCTTGTCCCTGCTCACCTTTCCATGGAGTCTCCCTGATCTCACTGTTCACAGGTGCAGCTGTCCCTGTGTGCTGTCCCCTCTGCAGCACCTGTGATGTTTTTGGTGTACTTCCTGTCTCTTCTCACTGAACCTCAGTCCTCTGAGGACAGTATGTTGGTTTTGTTCCCTTGTGACTCTCATGACAGACAGTATGCACACGATCATTATTCTTGAATGAATGAAAAAATATCCGGAGTAGAGGTTGGACACATTCTTAAAAATTTTGACACATGACCTAGATTCTGAAGTTGGCATTTACCATAGTTTTTGAGTTATAAATCTAATCAAAAAAGGCATGAAACTATGTTTTGTTTCCCAACTGCCTTTAGAAGCTGACTTTTTCCTGATATTTCTCATTTTTCCAGTCTGGCAGATGGCAAACTTATTCTTTGATTCTTCTTCTTCTTTATTATGGTTGTATATCTTGTTTTTTAGCCATCCAGTACAGGAGTTTTACTCCTATGTGTTTATCAGAAAAAAATATTTTATTTACCTGTGTCCAAATCATAGGCAAAAGCCACGAAGCCACTGTGGTTGTCTCTGGGTGGTCAAAATTCACTTTCTGGGGCTGAGGTGCAGGCTCACTTTCTCCAGTAACTGAGTAGAGTCAGGATTCTATTTGCACATTCAAGGGAAGATGGTTTGGTGGTACCATGATGTAATCTGCATGCCAAACAAAGCCTGCATTGCATAACTTGTGAACAGAGCACAGTTGCTTTATTATCAAATACTTTTGTCATTGGAATGATTTCAAAATCATTTTTGATAACTTGGAAATGCAAAGAGGAAGAATACAAAAGTAATCATGAATCCAAAATGATTATTTTAATACATTATTATTGTTTTCTGGTCTTTGCATATTTATATATAATTCGAATTATTCAAAACAAGTTTGTATAAGTCTTCACACTTTTGTCCCAACAAGCTGTAATTTCATGCCTACATGGCATTCCATCCATGCACTTGGACAAGTCTCATATCATGTCTTATTGTTGGAAGGAAAGTTGTTTCCTCTCTCTACTCATTTCATTATTGTCTACCATAATGCTATAAGTATTGTATAACACTGAGATTTAGTGTCATTTTGATAAGATAAATTCTGAGAAATGAAATTGTGATATCAAAGGGCATGAATAGTTTTACTGCCAAATAGGTTTTCAAAAGAATTGTCCATTTTGGTGTTTGCAGGTGGAGCTGGTTTATGTCAATTAATTTGTATTGTAAGAAAATAGGTCATTGCCCTCTTCTTTTTTGGATGTGTGACAGTTAGAATTTTGCTCAGAATAAACACTAATAAAGGCTTAAATAACTCTAATGGTTGTGGCTCAACAGCCTCCCATGAGAGCTTGTTGCAAATTTTAATAGCCTAAGGGATTTATTTCCTTTTATTTTCTTCTCCCCTCTGCTATTTTCTTCCTCCCTCTAGGGTTAAAACATGTTTTCCTGTCTGCAGTTAAGCCTCAGTACTTCTTGTTCTGTCTTTGTTGATTAATGAGTATAACTGACCCCTGTTGTCTCTATTATACAATCCAGGGCAATTTGTTTTTATGTAGCAGTTATTTTCTGAGCTGTCACAAAACTGCCTTACAAAGAGGGCTCATTATCAACCCAGAGAAAAAGGATTTCAAATGATGAAATGAATAAAGGGCTCCAAGGGAAAGAGGAGTAAAAGTCTAAGCTGTTCCAATCTTCAAAGAAATTAGTGAGTTTTAGGGGACAGAATAATCAGTTGTTGCTTAGATGGTACTCAGCAAGACTTGATTGTATGTAGAAATTATTAGATTAAAAAATGATTCTGCAGAGAAACCTTTAAGTCCTGGATATATAGGAAGATTGCACATAGATCCTAGAAAAAAACATGGATGTGACATTTTATGAACAAGATTGCAGTCCATTGGAAGTTTGTTATAGAAAACCTAATTAAATGTCTATATGCAGGGACTAGGTAACTTAGGAGTTGGGAAGTTTTACCTGTACATGTACATGTTGACCCTACAGAATACCCAAATACTCTATCAGAAAATGTTTTGCTATTCATTTAGTTAAAGTTTTCCTTTGCACGCTACCCTCTGCGTGTTCTTATGATCTTTTCTTTAGCTCATAAGAAACTAACAATGTAGCAGAGGTTCATAGAAATGCTACTGGAACACAAAAAGGTCTTGACTTCATCCAAGTCAGTCTGCTAAAGCCCGAACAAGTAAGATCCTGGGGTTGTGGGGATTTACCTGGTCTTGTTTCAGGGCTTGTGTCGTGAAGTTTTCTAGGGAGGCCATGGTGCGTGACCACTCTGTGTAGTCCTCTTACACTTTTCTCTTGAGAGAAGGAAGGAGAATTAACCACAGAGAGGTGGAAAGAAAATCATGCATAGCAATAGTGAAATAATCAGAATGATGGCTCGAATGGTGGACCTTAAAACTATTCTCTTTATTTTGTGGGTTTGTAGATGAGCAAAGTCAGGTATAAATTTTGATTAGTTTTTACTGCAGTCCCTCCAGTTAACCTGCAGAGCTGGATGTAAAACCTGGACCTGCACCTTTCCCATTTAGTGCAGTGTACCCAGGTAGGAGACTCCTGACCAGAGTGAGGTGTCTTGATGCTCATCCTTTTCTTTTCATACTCAAACATACTCTGGAACTCCTGCACAGTTCCAGAGCAAATCCATGCAAAGTGCAAGACTATATTAATTGGAAAGCAAGTGAAATTGTTACCTTTCTGAGACGTGCTTTGTTTTGTTTACAGGGCTCAACAGTCAGTTATTTCATTCCCTTCCGTAAACCTCTAATACAAGAGCCATGTAGCAGAGGGACAGTTCTGGGGATGGGCAGGTAGAGAAGCTTGAAGAATTGCTTTGAAATTAGCCCTATAAATTATGTGATATCTGAAACTCGGAGCTCTCATTGGTGGAAAGAAGTGAGTTATCAGTCTTCAGATAATGAAGAAGATGTTTTATCAAAGAAAGGGGCACTCTTTGCTGCTCATGGTCAGCAGGGTATGGGAGGGTCACAGGTCAGTTTCTGACAGCAGAGGAGGACAACTACTTGCTTGGTTAGGGATGTCCATTCTGTCCAAAAATAGAGGGTATCATGTGCTGACTGAATGAAAATTATACTTGTATGCTTGTGCTTGGGTGAACACATAGAGGTAGGAAGCAATCACCATCTTGAGTTTCTTGAATGAAGAATGTTTCGGGAGGTAGGAGGGAAAGATTTACTAAGAGCAAGAAGTTCTGTGGTGCTGTTGCACGGTACGGTGACTATAGATAACAGTAATGCACTACACATTTTAAAAGTCTAGAACAACTTTAAAAGATAATGCCATAAAGAAATGATAAATGTTTAAGGAGATAAGACATTTAACCTGGCTTAAACATTATACCATATCTATCAGTACATCACATTACCCCATTAATGTGTTAAATTTTTATGTTTTATGTGTCAGTTAAACGTAGCTTGAATTTTAAAAAGAATTTCCATAGTTGTTTTGCATGTGTAGACTTTAGTAACTCAGTGTCCTCATGTTAACGTGAATTTACAGTAGTGTGTAAAGAAAAGTTGGGGGACTTGGGTCAAAATGTATTTCAGAAGTCTCTCAGATTTATTTTACATTTACTTCAATCAATAAAGAGAACACATTAGTGTGTTCACAGCGACATTTGGGCATATTGGAGTTAACCTTAACTGGGCTGTATGTAGATTTTCCATCTTTATTAATAAGAAAATTTAAAAACATCTTTTTCCATGGCATATCCATTCATTGGTTTAACTTTGCACAGATGACTCCAGTGTCGAGGCATCATCTATGCACTTAAACTTTTCTTATGATTCAGAACTATCTTAGTGTGTTTCCTCTGGTGTCTTGCTGTGGTGGTTGTGATGGCTGTATGTTACATAGTTACATTCCATTTTCTCCCACTGAAGTGAAATCATTAAAAAGAAACCAAACACACACATGGCAGGATCTGTATTTAATTCCATGCATTAGTGTACAGTTGTTTCTCAAACGCTTCTTTCAGACTCTCCAGTTCACCTCCAAAACTTTACCATGGAGAAGCTCTTCTTTCCTAACGTCCTCCTCTTTCCCCTCACCAGTCTGGTTCTGTGGCAACCTTTACTTCATCTAACTCATTCTTTGGGGCTTTATCTCCCAAACCCCTGCTCCTTGTGTGTCCTCTGCTCCATCAAAAATCAACCCCTACTGAGTTTTTTGTTCCTAATAAATTCCCATCATTTCTTTGAAGATACCAAAACTTATTTTCCTTTGAGCTCAGAATTTTTATGAAGGGAAGCATCATTGTCTGTTTCTGCAAAATGGATCCTATAAATGCATTCTATGCCATAGTCTCTCTCAGTTCTTGTCCCCAGTAACAAAATCCTGCTGGCAGGAGCTGCCGTACAGGTAGGTAAGTTTCTCTTTTCCTCCCTTGATGCCAGATATTACATTGTAATGACTACATGAAACAAGATGTGTAACTAGACTTTGGAGGACTTAATGCTTCCTGGGCCTGGACTTGTACCTCTACTTTAATCACCAATATACAACTTAATCATTTGCCTGTAATTTAGGTCTAATGCTGTCCTGTCTGGATTTTGTCATTCACAGGGTACTCTGGTCAAGACTTCGACTGGGCGGATTATTATAAGCAGCATGGGGCAGAAGAAGCACCTCCCTTCTGCTTCAGAAATGTGAGAAACTTCCCTCTTTTACTTTTTAAAATCATAGATGTTGTTAACTGTACATTTTCTAAGTTGCTTTCTACTTATTGGCCAAATTTGAAGTATTACCATGCCCTGTAGGTTACAAAACAGTCATATGTTTTGAAAAGTCCACTTTTCAGGTTATGGATTTGTTAGAGTAATGCTGAGCCATAGTAACAGTGATCAGTAAATGTACAATAGTCCAGCATTTATTTCTCATTTCTGTAAGAGTCCAGGGTGTTTCTGACTAGTGGGTAGCCCTCATCAGGGTGAGTCTTTGGTTAAATTCATCACTTGAATCCAGTCAGTAGATCAGAAAAAAAGATTAAGAAGGTGATATCCGTAGTTCTAAATGCACAGCATGGTGGCAAAACATTTCTCTTATTTTCCATTGGTAAAAATTAGTCTCTCAGCTGCTATAAATGAGGTAAAGAAAAGGATCTTGCCAAGTGCAGTGGCACACACCTGGACTTCCTTGTACTGCGAGAGGCTGAGGCAGAGGGATCATCAAGTTTGAACTCAGCCTAGTAACTTAATGAGACCTTGTCTCAAAATTTAAAAGAAGTAGAAAGGTCTAGGGATACAGATCAGTGTAAAGGCTCTGAGTTCAATCCCCATTAAAAAGAAAAGAAGTGAAAAAAGAATTGGATCTTGACTTCTGTTCTCTAACCATGATTTTGTACTGTGGAAAAAGAAGACAAATTTTGGTGGGCAGCTAGCCATCTATAACTTCATTACACATACATTTATGTGGTATAATATTGACAAGTTATTAAAAAATAGTATTTTTCTTTGATTATTTAATTAAGTACCAATGAGATGCTATTAAAAGTTTTGTGCTTTGATTTCTACAAGCGGCTGCCTTATTCAAAGGGAACTTTTTGGCACAAAAAGACTTGTGACATAGATTAGCAATGAATATGTATATAGTATTTCATAGTTGTAAAGGTGGTTTCATAAAGCGGTTTTTAGAATTGTTTACTCCTCCTTATCCTTAGGAATTATGACAAAGAATATGAAATTTTTAAAATGGAGCATAAATCCATAGCCTAGCATACTTGGCATACCTTTAGTTTTGAAAGTTAATCCCTTATGCTAAGAAATAAAAGGTACAGTCCTCATAATTGGAGCAAAACACAGCTGAGTCTAAGACATGTTTCTGAACATGTGCTTCTGGAGGTATAGGTTCATTGTCACCTGTATAGTAATTTGTGCTGCAAGGATAACAGAATACAGAAAATAACAGGGGAAAATGTTGGCTTATTAGAAGCACTAGGCAGAGCATAAGTCAAAATCAGACTTTGCAATAGTAAGTACATCGATCACCAAGTCAGCCATTTTTTTTCTGTCTTTTTCCTTTTTATCGGTACCAGGGTTCGAACTCACGACTGCCTGCTTGCTAGGCAGGTGCTTATGCCGCTGAGCTAAATCCCCAGCCCCCACCAAGTCAGCTTTTACTTACACGTAAGGAAGGAAGTCAGCGGCAGAGTTTGAAATCAGAGCTTCTTTGGTAACTAAGTGACCTTTCCACTGGATGGCATTGCCTTTGCACAGAAGGCACTTCTGTAGCATTGGAGAAGTAGAGGATGTGTACTTAGCTGGTACAGCAGGCACAGCTGTGTTCCCATGCTTCACAATATAGCAGGTGGTAAGCCCTTTGGCATGTTAAGTCCAACAACTCCTTACTTGATTTTTCACCATAGTGATGTCACTGTGTGAGACTCTTAATTCACATCTACCGGAACCCCCTGTAACACCCCCAAATCTGTTTGAGATTGTGCTTTCTACCTGAGAAGAGAAATATTCCTCCCCCAACTCTTTAACCTGGGGAAGAAAATTTTCACATCATGCCTGAGTATGTATTCAGGGATTATTTCTTCTGTGAGTGCTTCTAAGGCTTTTTATCTACTTTTGCTCTCAACAAACCAAGAATTGTTTAAATGGCTTTTAAATGTAGCCGCATCTCCAGTTGGCTTCTGAACTTTCAGGATTTAGCTACTGAGATAAATCTGTTTTAATGAATTTGCTGGTGCATTCATTAGGAATACCTTTGTTTCTGGCTCTCCACTTTTTTTAACAGACAAGATTGTTGTCTGCCTTTTGGCATATGCATTGCATTGCAGGTACTTTGCTGAATTTGTTAGCTTGCTATGAGTGCTCTTTAATGGGAGGCTTATTATGAATTCATTTTTTAATCGCACATCTCATGTGTATGAGAAGAGAGTTAGTGTGGCACTGGATGCATGGAAGACATTTCCCCAGGGATGTTTAACAATCAAAGGCAGTTATGCAATGGATCCACACAGCCAAATGCTTAGTAAAATAAACCTACAGGTAACAATTTTTGCTATTTATCTTTTATAAATTACCCTCAAGCAGTGAGTTGAGATGAAAATAAGTTACATGGTTGTAGCTTTCCATTATTAAATAGGATAAAATGCATTTAACTCACTTAGAGGTTTTTCAAACAGCCTATCAAGTTGTGTTATTTGAAGGAAGCTAAGTGCATTACACATGTGGATGAGAAAGGATGATTTGCAGAAAAAAAAAAAAAAATAGCCCGTCTAGAGTATCTGTGGTTCCTGCTTCCAAAGAAACTTAAAGGAAAGGAGCAAATTGATTTTTTAAACATGAATAATTTCTGATTGCATAAAGATATGATTGCTTTTTTCAACTTGGTTTATAAAAAGACATGTAAATATGAATTACCTTGATTTCTTTTCATGAGTCACAAAAAGATGTAGTCTTTATTACTTATAGGAACTTATTTATATTAGTTAACATATCTCAAAACATACGTGTATATAGTAGTATAACATGTGATTATAGTTTGTAGTAGTTGACTATTGGGAAATTTTCATATTTATTGTTAAATAATGTTAGGAGGGAGTTTTGCTTTCAGTATTGGCTGAGTAATCTTGTACTGAAACTGACCTAACTAGAGATAATACCTTATAGACACAGTGCTAAAAGCACCTGCATGGGTGTAGAGAACATTGAATTTAAAGAAGGTCCCTTAGGCAGAGGCAAATCATTGAAAGGAAGAGCAGCATAGAGTATTTATCTTTTTTTTTCAGACAGCACATAAGATGACAAAATGTGATACAAAACTCATATATTTCGGCCTTCTTAAGCCGGGTTATGGAATATGAGATACCACAGATATTTGGAGTTTTGGATATTGTAGAGCCAGGACAAGGAACCCACAGATCCTGTGTTATTATATCTTTGGCTCATCTTTGAATGTGTGTATACCAGGGAGATTCTAAGAGCCTAGGTAAAGATAAAAGAATAGGGTTGCAATGTGAGTTGCATCCAGCCGAGTTAATTGCTTGCTAAAATAAAAAAATTGATACCATTGGCAGGAGTGTCACTATCCAAAGTCTCTACATCATAACGTTTATAATAGACATGTTCTAATCCAGAATTGCTTAAGACATGAAGAAACTAGAAAATCAGATTAATTTCTCAAAAGGAAAGGCACATAAAAGACCAAAATCAGAATGATCTAGGTGTTGTTAACAGGTCTCCTCCCTCCAATCCCCACACCCACATACTAAAGATTGAACCCAGGGCCTTCACAGTGAGCTATATCCCTAGTCTAGTTACAGCTAAGCTAAATGATGGAAAGCATCGGTTTTCAACAGGTGTCCCCTGTATCAGCATTACCTCAGTACTTACTGGAAATGCACGTTCTTCAGCTGCACCCGTAATCAGCTGGATCAGAAACTGGAATAAGGCCCAGCAGTCTGCTTTTTAATAGGCTCTTAAAGGGATTCTGATATGACGTAGAGTTTGAAAATTATGTATTTAAAGGAAAATATCCTCATTATGAATGAAAGTACAGGAAGTCCGAGACAAGAAGTAGAAACTATACTTGAGAAATGCAATTTCTGAAATAAACAAATTTAGATTCATTAGAGTAGAATGAGAATAGCAAAGAAAATAAGATTGGCAATGGGAGAAAAAGACAAATGAAAACTCAGCAATCTGAGGGACAACATCGTGTATAATTGAAGAACCAGAAGAGGTGACTGCATACAAATAAAAGGGTCAGACATGGTGGCACATACTTATAATCTCAGCACTTAGGAAACTGAGGCAGGGGGATCACTGTCAAGTTTGAGACTAGCCTGGGCTACATAGTATGAATTGAAGGTCAGCCTGAACTACATAGCAAGACCTTGTCATTAAAAAAGTTTATATATATATATATATATATGAGAGCGGGAGAGAAAGAGAAAGAGAGAAACAAACACAAAGAAAAATGCTTAGGATCATTAATAGGGAACTGCACATTAAAACCACAGTGACATTCCACTAGATTGATATTAGGCTAAGTTTTGACAACTGGCAACACAAAATGTTGATAAGGATTCGTAGTGCCTGGAACACTGGCATACTTCTGGTGGGAATGCAAAATTACATAGGCAGTCTGGAAAATAATATGAATTTCTAGGCAGGTTAAACCTTCTTTTACCATATGTTCGAACAATCCCATTTCTAAAGAAGTGAAAACTTAATAGTAGGTGTTGAATGCGTTTTGCTCATTGATATGATCAAATTTCAACCCCCCAGTACTTCAATGAGATTGTATCTGGAAGTAGGATCTTTAGAGGTAATTAAGGTAAAAAAGAGATAATATGGGTTGCTTTATCCAGTATGACTGGTGTCCTGATAAGCAGAGGAAATTATTGCACATGTGCACAGTGAAGGAAGAGGCCATGGAAGACCACTGGGAGTAGACAGCTCTCTGCAAGCCAGGGAGAGAGGCTTAGTAAGAACAAACCCGTTAATACCCTGATTTTGGACCTACAGGACTATAAGAAAATAAATTTCTGCTGTTTAAACCACTAGTCTATAATATTTTACTTGACAGCCTGTATAGGTTAATATGTTTCTGTTTCCACAAAAATTTGTACCTGAATATTTATAGCAGCTATATTCATAGCCGCCAAATACTGAAAATGGTTCAGATACTCTTTAACTGGCAAATGGATCCATTGTGGTACAGCTATATGAACTCTACTAGGCAATGAAATAAAACAACATGCTTGCATAGCATAGCATAGGTGAATCTTAAATACATTTTTGCTAAATAAAAGGAGCCCAGCTGAAAAGGCTCTATATATTGATTCCAATTAAATGACACTTTAGAGTAAAAAGGCAAAAGCATAGGAATAACAAGAAAAGCCCAACTAGTGGTTGTTTACAATTGCGTGACAAGGAGGAATTGATTAGAAAAGGACCAAAATGCAAGGATGTTTTCGGTGAAGAAACTGTTCAGTGTGTTGATTGTGTTTATGGGTGCATGACTATATGCACTAGTTTAACAGTCCTGTTTTCCCAGAACAAGACACCCAAAAGAATGAATCACACTGTGTGTAAAATGTTATGTTAATTTTGAAAGTAAATAAAAATAAAGAAAAAGAACAAACAAAGATACTTTCAGATAAGAGAAAACTGAAGAAATTCATCACCAGCAGATGGGTACTATAAGAAATACTGAAGCACATTCTTCAAATGCCCTTTAAAAGAAAATGTTGCCAGATAGATACACCATCTTCCATGTCATTGCCCTCAGGTACACCTTAGTATGATTTTATCAGGGAATAGAGGGGAGTAGAAGAAACGATGCATCCATCAGTAATTTCATAGACATAAGCATGCCTATAGAGCTGGAAAGAGACTTTATTCAAACCTTCATTTATTTACCAGTTTTCATTAGGCATCCATGATATGCCAAGCATAAGTAATTACTGGAATAGAAGAATGTTAACTTCATGGTTCCATAATTTCCCTAACTCCATGATTACTTCCTTGTGACTGGTGGGAAGGACAGTTGTGTAGCCAAGACTGTGTGCCTCATAAGTGAGATATGTGTGCTGTGTGTGCATGGTTCTATGTCTGCTGGCTCTGTTATCCCATTGTATAATCCTGCCATAGGAGCTACCAGCTTAGCATCCCTTTTCTTTCCCTTCCAGACATCATTCAGTCGGGGCTTCACTAAGAACATGAAACTTGAAGCTGTGAATCCCCGGAACCCAGGAGAACTCTGTGTGGCCTCTGTGGTCAGTGTGAAGGGGCGGCTGATGTGGCTGCATTTGGAAGGTATGTTTTTGAGAACACAGGGTACATCTGGAGATGGCAAGGAATGCACGAGAATTAGCACTCACACAAGTCCCTTTCTTGTATTTAAAAAACTTTTAAATTATTCAGTGTTCTTAAATAAGCGAAACTAATCAAATATAAATTCATTCAGAGCTGCTCATCTTAACTAATAATTTCATAAAATGAGATGCTGGTGAGATAATTATGTTTGGAACACAGTGGGCTTTTTACATCTATGATTGTAAAAGCTAATGTCACGATTAGATTAATGAGTCACTACAAATGGTGTATGAGGTCTTGATTATTAGGAGAATAAAATCATTTTTGATGATTTTGCATGTATTTGCATTTTAATATGAATAATACTCTTAACTTTGGTTTCTGATGTAGATGTTTAATTTTTCTTCAAAATATTGACTGGAGTGACTTTCTCCCCAAATAGATAATAAACAAGATTTAGACTGGTTTCTTCAGTAACATTAAAACTATTCTATGATGAACATATAAAAAATTATTCTACAGTTAATTTACAAGTGTACAGAAAATTCACAGAACAATGAATTTTATGTACAGAACCTTCATCAACCTTTGTGTTTAGGTAGAAGGCTATTTTATAGATGGTATGTTTTCTCTGAGAAATAACACACTTAATCTTTAATGTTTTCTCATCTCTTCCACATTTATAATTATTTTTGTAATGATTTCACAGAGCTTGGTGGTTTTTGTAAATGTACATGCAACAAAATAAAAAAATAGATTGAGCAGTAAAATCTTGCTACCCCTTCTGGTTGCATAGTTTAAATTTTATGATCCACCGGTATTCATACTGCTATTGGGATAGAAAGTTTAGACGAAAACTCAGTATCTTTGATGCCAATATCTTTTCATCCTATTTCCCCTGTAAGCAAGGCTAAAAATGTATGGAAAGTTCTTAGATGGTTTCACAGTCTCATAAATATTGTAATCTAGTATTGGAAAATGTTGAAATAGTCATTTTAAATGTTATTGTGTTGTCAGTTCCAAGGAAATAAAACATTACTAAGGCTTAGGGTGTCAACGTCAATTGGAAATCAATGGAAATTCTCAAAAAGTTTATTGTTTAGTGTATTTTAAAGTGGAATACTGCTATTTGGAATTAAGCCAAAGGTAGACACAGAGTGTTGCTATTTCTCCTACTACAGGAATAAAACATGATGTCATTTTCATTGCTGTACATAGGGTTGAATGCACTGCTATTGAAGACACAAGATCCCTTCTGTGATTTCAAATCACTAGATTTATCTCACTCACTAACACTAGCCGTGTTGATGAGGTTGGAAACTTGTTTGCATTATTAATTTGAAAACAAAAATGGCAAAGTTAGAAGACCATGTTTCATCATTATTATTTAGCACATTATGGTGACATTCTTTAGCAGTCATTATTTATTTAGCAGTTTCTGTTTTCACTGAGCTTTATGGCTGTTAATTACCTAACACAAACAGCAGTACGAGTGTCCTGAGCTTTATACATGGGGAAACCAACTATGCCATTAAGAACTGCCTGCTGTTGATTTTCATTGCTCTAGACATTTTCTCTGTTGTTTAATTCACTAGACCATATAGTTTTTCACTTCTTAAAATAAAAATGATGCCCAACTCTTCATGTATTTTTTGACAGCAATTCCTCCTTTTGCTGGTCTTGTTTGGATATCCATGTTTGGTTTTATAGCAAAAAGGGAAATAGCACATGTCATTTGTTCTTAATTCTTCATAGGTTTTGACTATGTAGTAATAAAAAGCATTAGCAAACATATTAGACAATAGGATTATCCATTTCTTGTTAGACTTTACCCATTTTTTCCAAAAGGTTTTTGTAAACTGTTGAGTATGCCCAGTACTTTAGTACTATCTTTTGAATATCAACTGGAATTATTAGTTTAAATCGTGCACTTTTCCTATCCCTTAAAAAGTATATTATATGTGCATAAAGTAAAATTTTAGTAATTCCTTGATTTTTCTTTTTTCTTTTTAATTTGATTTGGTTTTGGCTCACTAATGAGCATTTTTACTTGAAAGTGACAATTTATGTCATTTATATAATACATAGTTTCCTTCATCAGTTCTAGGGATAAAATGATAAGGACTTAATATGGTCACTTTGTGGCTCTTAAATTACTTTATATGGAGATAGTTATTCTGATTATAGACCGTCTATTTGACACTTGAAATATTATAAAGTTCAATATTAGTTTTACTAGTTATTTTAATGCATTAAACTGATTTGAAATCTTTTCAACACATGGCTGATTGGCCATTTTTAGGTAATTAAAATGATCACTTCTAGTTAATATTTGACTTCTCTTGAAGTCAAATCATTCTTTAAGTATCCTGGAGCGTCTGATGTTGAAAGAGAGCAATGCATATGATATGTGAGATTAATGTATATTATTTTAGATGTATATTGGAAAAGTTTTCTAAGCTCTCACAAACCACTGATAGGAAGGGCAACTTATAATGACAGTGTTTAATGTTTGGGAACAGATGCTGTGGTATTGTCTTCTCATCTCAACATTCTGCTATAGATAATCAGTCCACAGTTAGGAACATTATCCATACAATATAAATTACTTTCAATTTTAAGTCCCCAGCATTGCACTACACACACTGGCTCCCACATTTTTGGGGCTGCCTTCTCACGAATCAAGTAATTTTATATTCCTTCCAGATCATGTTCTTACAGCACAGCTGTGACTTGAGTGTTTTCCTTGCTCTCACAGCTCTTTAACCCTTAAGAGGGTTTACATCTTTTTTTTTTCTTGGTTTCTTTTGTGAGGTCTACTTTCCTACAATCATTTTCCCTGGCCACTTTCTTAAATACAGATTGAGTATCCCTTATCTAAAACTTCAAACCAAAAGCACATTGGGTTCAGATTTGGGTTTTTTTTGGAATATTTGCATACCTATAGTGATATTTCTTTGGGAGGGAACCCGAATCTAAACGTGAAATTCATTTATGTTTCATACATGCCTCACAAACATAGCTTGAAAATAATTTTATATTTTAATTTTTGTACTTTTGTGCACAAAACAAGTTTCTACTTGTGGTGTTCTTGTGGAACTCAGAAATTTCAGATTTGAGAACATTTTGGATTAAGGATGCTCTACCTGAATGTACACACACATAACTTTTTTTCACACTTCACATATTCAGAGCTAGTACAATTCTAGCTTGCAGTTCTAGTGGTTAATGCAACATATTGTTCAGCTGTGTGTGTGTGTGTGTGTGTGTGTGTGTGTGTGTGTGTGTGTTACAAAGAATTGAGTCCAGGGCATTTGCACTAAGCTACACCTTTAGTTCTTTCCTTAGTTTCTAATTTGAGGCAACATTCTGCTACCTTGCTAAATTACCCAGGCTGGGCTTAAGCTTGGGCTTTTTCTGTTTCAGCCTCCCAGGGTTCTGGGATTTTAGAGATGTGCCACTCTGCTTGTCTAGTAGTTTAGCTTTTTTGTCCATAGTTCCACAGAAGAGCAATTTTTTTTCCTAAGGAAATAATATTTTACTGTTTAAAAAATTGTAGTAAACTATACATAACAAAGGTTACCATTTTAACTGACCATTTGTATGTGCCCGGTTCTGTTATTTACATTGTCACAGTACCATAAATTGCTGCAATTAAAGTAACTCACATGATTGCCTCACAAACTTAATGGGCTGGAAGATCATCTGGGAATCTTGTTAAAATTAGATTACAATTAAGTCTAGGGAGGGACTTGAGCTTCTTCATTTCTAACCAATTTCTAGGTGATCCTAATCGTTGTGGTTAGTTAACCTGATGCTGGGTGACAAGGAATTAAGTAGATAGTTGTTTCAAGCAGTAAAAACTTGGGGATTTTCAGGGTAGAATGGATAGGTCAGCCTGAAGATTTGATACACTGAGTTCCTTCTGTCCTCTGGCTGTGTCATTCTTTTACTTGGTGCCATTTGTCCTTATTACAAGATGGGTTTTGTGGCTCCAGAGATTGTCTCAGTGTTAAAGAAAGGAAAAAAATAGGAGAGATGAAAGCAAGTGAATTTTAAATGTCATTGGGGAAACCTTGCTAGTGATGCATGCTTAAATCTAATTGTGTAAAACATATTACCACGCCCTGCTTCATACATGTTGTTTAGCTTTGTATTCCAGTTTCTGTAAGCAAAGAAGTCACTGAGTTTTGGACATCCAGTGTAGTATGTCTGCCACATTTATCGGCCTAGGACTTGTGATAATCTGGGAGTTCTGCTGAGATCAACAATCAGCAAGGGCAGTGAGGACAGGGCTGACCAGCAGACCTTGGGAAAAAGATTCCATCAAGTAAGGCACATGTACAGAGAGAGAAGGGGCCCAAGGTAGAGGTGATGATGAAGGCACAAGGGATGGGCAGAAAGGTGTCTGTGCCTTCCAGCTGACAACTGCCTTCAAATGCAATTCCTAATGTTAAATCCTTCTTGCCTTTGATCTTGATTATAATGCTTGATTGTGATCTTGATTATAATGGTATAATTTCCTGATCATAATGCTGCCATGTGGTGCTCAAGTTGCAGAATGTCCTTACGCAGACTGATTCTTGATCATTTGCTCTCTGACAGTGTAGGATGAGGCTCAGTGTTCAGAGAGTTCTTGAAGCATCAGAAATTATAGGACAGAGTGGTACTTGGGGTCCCTGGTGGACTGGCATTTCTGATTCTGTAAAGAGGGAAGCTGCCTTGCATTCAGGGTCAAGAAAGAGGAAGGTGAGTCTGAAGGGTCAAGGAATCTTTAAACATATTTTCATTTAGCAGGATACTGAACATTTCAATGAGACTCCTTTTGGTTATGTTTACTTCTGACTCATGAGCATCAGGTATCTTTTGTTTCATTTTGTTTTGATTTGGTTTAGTTTGATTTTATTTTTGTGGTGCTGAGGATCGAAACCAGGGCCTTGGGATGCAAGGCAAGAACTCTACCACTGAGCCACATTCCCCATCCTGTATCATGTATCTTGATGTTCCAGCTTTGTTAAAATCTGTGTGTTAGCCTTCCGGAATGATAAGAAAATTCCTGAGATAATCATTTTCTAAAGAAAGGTTTTATTCTGGCTCTCTGTGTTGAAGATTCCAGTCCTTTATAATTTGTCTCCATTCTTTTGGGCCTGGAGTGAGGTTGCACATTATGGTAGAAGTGCATGGTGGCAAAACTGCTCACCTGCTCAGGAGCCAGAGAGCAAAGAGAGAAAATAGGAACCCAGATCCAACAGTCGCCTTAAAGGGTTCATCTCCAGTGTCTTATTGCACCTCCCAATAGGCCCCACCTCCTGCAAATAGCACCATGACAGAGACTAAAGCATTTAACACATGGATTTTGGGGGGATATTTAAGATCCAAACTATACAACCTGGTCACCTAAAATTAATTGAAGTGCCAGATACACTACACAGGGAATAGCCCCCAGTTTCCTAACGAAATGCTCTATGGACCTTGAGTAACACAGACTGGAAAAGCTGCCTCTCATCTAGGCATTCTTGCCTCTATGTAGGGAGTTTTTTCTCCTTAGGGGAGTACACACATCAGAGAGGGTGTGGCTTTGGCCAAGGGGTGGTGGAGCAGTGCTTGATCAACCTCCGTCACTCCTAAGATGCCTTCTCCAGGGAAGATGTGTCAGATGCTGTAGGACACATAAAAATAGAACCAGCCCTGTTTCTATAAGTGCCAGTATTAAACTGGTATTTGAGGAATTGTATAGGAATTTAGGAAATATCTTAGGAATGGGTGGGGGCAGTGGAGACTGAGACTATTCCAGTGAGTGGAGCCATGAAGACTATGGAAGAGATAATATTTGAGCTAGCACCTGTGAGATGGATAGTTAGGAGCAGGGAGAAGATATCAAATTTGCTACTGAGATTTTAATTCTGGCTGACTAAAAAGTGGAGTGTCCATAGTTAAAGGAACTAAGACACAGGAAAAGAGATTTAGAAGGAAACATATATTTGGATTTAAGACAGTTGTGTTTTATATTTTTTTTTCTCTTTTTTCTATTTATCAGTACCGGGGATCCAACTCACGACCACCTGCTTGCAAGGCAGGTGCTTATGCCGCTGAGCTAAGTTCCCAGCCCCGACAGTTATGTTTTGACAAACAGGAATTTCCAGTGCAAATGCATAGCTGGTAGCTAGGATATTGACACTGGTGTCCAGATCTGAAACTACAGAATATATGGGATCACAATCTACCTTTTTAAAAAATTGAGATGTTCTCCAGAACTTTGGGACTATATACTTGACCTGGGTTCTCTCAAGCAAACTGGGGTGTACAGTGCCCATCTTTGGGGGGAGGCTCTGTAGAGAAGCTGGGGCACCTGAAGACAGCCATATTCACAACGATTTGGGGTTAGACAGAGCCATGCCAAATGTAGGCTTGTGACTACAGTGTGGCTTCTAGCAAGTTTCTTATTTGTGAGTTCTGATTTCCTGATTTCTGTCATGGTGATCACTTTGTCATCTAGCAAGGACTTGGGATGAGACAAAGGAGTTAGCACAATTTCCAGGAAACGAAATGAAAAGGAGGTTCTACAAGGCCAGAGGAAGATGTGGCGATGTGCCTTAAAACATACTCAAGTTTTCCCAGGTACTAGGCTGCTTCTTGGAGACTGTGTGTGGTAAGGACTAAGAGGAGACAGCAGTGGTGTCTTTGTAATTAGGCATGGTGCCACCATCCCTAAGGACTCAGGTGGAGCAGGGATGGGAGTCCAGGAGCAAGTGTCTGTGAGAGTAGAGTCAGTGAAATCACACATGTGCGCACACTGCCCCGTGATGTTGAGAACAGAACACTCCCCCCTGTGGAGTTAGTACCACCTCTTGGTACCTGCTTTATGGGTGTGACCTGAGCTGCCCTTCCAGCTCTGCAGATGAACTCAGGGGAACTCAGTGCCCTACAGTATTCCATCAGGGTGGGTCCCATTCCAGTGTTTGATGACACAGAACAGTACTTCAGAATCCTATTCATAAAGTAAGAACAAATTATCCTGGCTCCTATGATGAGTCCATTATATTAACTATCTCATGAAAATCATGTAAAACAGTTTCAGACACACAGGAAGAAGTTAGTTAATGTTTCATGATTTTTTTTTATCCACATGATTCCTATTAGTTTCCTCCTCCTTCAAATCTACGTTTCTGAATATTAAACTGTCTTACTACCTAGGGCAAGAATTCCTTTCACATCACAAAATGATTTGCAGGCGACATTATCACTGAGTTGTTTAACTTTCATAGTTGCCTACAGAGATAAACAACAAACTTGGTTCTGTAATTCAAAGCTTTGTTGTAAATTAAAACAAGTGAGGAAGTTGAGTTTAGTCTTCTCGTACTTTGAACATGTGGAGAGAATGATGGCCTTGTAGGAGTATTCATCAAATCTCTTTTCGTTCTACTTTCTTAAAAACTTAAGAATAAAACACACACACACACACACACACACACACACACACACACACACCCCCCTAATAACAACAAAGAAGACCTAAAGTCCTCAGGTCTGTTGGGGAAGTATCAAAATTTCTCTTATAATTCTTCCTTTGTTTGTTGCCCTCTGAAATGAAAATTAGAGAAAATATTTTTTTCCTGTGATAAATAATGGCAAAACACATTCTTTAACTTTCAGTCTGTACATCTGTGGTGGGGACAGCTTTGGACAGTGGAATTTTACAACTCGTGAACAATTCCAGTACTTTTGGGCCTGGTCCCTGTGTGAGCTCTGATTGCTGCAGGTGCCACCGGGAACATTGTTGTCCTTACATCTGTGCTATCTCAGCCAGCCTGTTTATGAGTACTACAAAGAGTGGCAATTTAAGAACAGATGATCTTGCCCTTTTCCATTTGAAGAAATGCATGCAATTGGGAATTGTCCAGTGGCATTTTCCAATTTGCTTGATTTTATCTACACTTTTTGGCTGCAGAAAGATGGTACACTGCGTGGACCAGGTGGGTTTCCTTTTCTCCACCCTACTAGGTTGGTGTACAGCAAGCCACCTGCAGGAGAAAGTGCATGCCCTGGCTGGGCCTCCTCACCTGCAAACGTTGCATGTATTCTCGGCAGGGATAGCAGAGGATGGTGGGCATTTTCTTTTAACTCTAAATGAGACAGCTCCATCTCTTGCTTTGGCTGTATGACTCTTTCTTTCTTTTTTAATCACTGTGACATTTTCTTTTATGTACATTTCTCTGTGGTCATTTGTAATTTGCCATCTTGAGGTTCCAGTCCTGTCCTCTTTGCAGGAGTCGCTCTTTCCTCTTCCCCGGAACCTTGGGCCGGGCAGGTTTGTCATGCAATTCTCTCTTCTTTCTAAAGGGAGTTTCCAGATTCTTCAGAGTCCCTCTTCTCTCCACTGCCCAAGTGCAGTCTCATTTTTTTCTGTGACTTGAAATGGTTTTGTGTTGATGAACTTGAGTATGCAACACTCACAGCAAATGTATCCGTTACACCATTTTCCTGGGAAACATAACCACATGGACATCTGCATAAATGTAACCCCTAAATCTGGTCTTTTCTTTGCCTGCATGCCTAACTTAGTGGCATCATTATTTTCCCAAGTTAGAAACCCCAGAATCCTCCAAGTGAGAAGCTCTAGAATTTTGACTATTTTTTCTCTCTCAACGGGTCTGTCACTTCCCTCTTTTATCTCTCACTGCCACTGTAAAATCCAGGTCCTTTTTTTTCCTTTATTCTTATAATTACAAAAGCCTCTCAACTGCTCCTTCTGCCATCTCCCAAGGGCTCTGAGCATTATCTTTGTAAAACATAGTCATGACCTTTTCCTAATACTCAGAGTGTTTGTTTGTTATGGAGTCAAGATTCAATTGTGTAGCGTGGCATTCACTCTATCCATGCTGGGTGTGAGTTCTCAAGTGCTTTCTGAGTTCACAGTCTTTTCTTATATTTGTACACCTCTGTAAAGTGTGCTTGAAGATAGAGTTGACCTTACAATGTGCTGGTGGAATTGGCTGCAATATCATCTGGAGAGTTCTGGTTGGCACAAGGTAATAATGCTCAGTAAATGCAAGCTTCTGATGATATTATTATGAGACACACCTTTTGTTTGCAGATTTGCCACCCTGTAGGGCCTTGAACTCCATCTGAAAGGACTGATCAAGGTGTCTTTAAGAATCCTGCCACTGTTATCGGAGATGTAAGCCATCATACAGGGCTTCAGTCTTGTTTTTGCATGTCATCCAGCATGGTGTTCATACAAAACTTCATGTGATGCACTCTGCCTGCTAAATGAGTATGAGGAATAAATAAATGCGAGTTGTTGAACAAAAAGGGCATTTGAGATGCTGTCTTTTACAAATTGCTATTTTTCTAGTGTATTTGGGAACAGTGAGATAATTTGTACTTCTAAGCTAACTTCAAAAATGCCTTCATTAGTTTTTCCAGATATGTAACTCAGTTCCAGTAAACCACCCACCACAGACCCAGTGCATCCAAGTCCCTAAGAGCAAGGCCTAGGAATCTGTGTTTTACATTGCCCTTCCCATACAATTCTTATGCATATTAGTTTGTAAACCATTCTTGTATGTCTAATGGGCAAGATTTCTGTGTCTCACAGAAATCTTTTTGAGCCATCTCACTTAGTTTTTTCATTGCTGAGGCAAATACATGACATCCAAAGTTAAAGAAGGAAAGGTTTACTTTAGCTCACTGTATGTGCAGTTTCAGTTCACAGTTAGCTCATAGTCAGTTCATAGTCAGCAGGGAGGCATGACAGGGGAGAAGTAGTCCATGGAAGGAGGCAGTAAGCAGCATATCCAAACACAGCTGCAACAAACTTCCCTTTTCCTTTTACAAACCTTTTGAGTGGTGCCATCTACACCCAGAGCCATACTAAACCAGTTAGCAGGCTAATTTAGCTATCACACTCATAATCCATACTTACACACTCTAATCCAGCATTATATACCAATGACCTAGCCACCTATGAGTGCATGAAACTTTGGGGGGACATCTGAATACAAGCCATAGCGCCACCCTCCTCCATTTAGAAGAGGTACAGAAAGCACCACTATAAACCTTTCCATAATTTGGAAAAAAGTCAGGTAAGATGAGATAACCGTTTTGTAGACACTGGCAAAAATGAAATGAGAAAATATGCAAATGTGAAAATAATTATATTTGAAGCCAGTGTGAGTGGTTTTAACATCTGTAAAAAGAGGCAGCATGACCTGTGTGAAATACTGGGGGCTGAAACTGCTTCCACAGATTAGGCTTTCGGGGCAACATTTCCTGAACAGATAAGAAGGTGGTCTCCCAGGGGAAAAAAGCCATTTATATAAGCAAATTTTTTTGGTTCTGCAAGTTGAGGCTATGAAAAGCTCTTGTTGACCTCCAACAGACCTGGGTATGTTTTGTTTGTTTGTTTGTGCATTCCTGCCAAGTACTCTACCACTGAGCTTACATCCCAGCTCTAGCTTTGGCTCTAGCTGTCTTATTTAGAATAGGAATTATGCTAGAAGGCTGTGGATGAAAGACTGGTGGACTCATTTTGCAGAGAAAACAAAGTTCACAGCTTCTAGTAACTGTGATGAAATGTGATTTCTGGGTGATCACGTTCTCCAAAAGTCAGAACAGAGCACTTGGAGAGAAAACCTGGCTCCTTTAGGAGGAAGCCAGTAGCTTGTAATGGGAATCCTGCAGATAAGATGAGGGCTCTCCTGGGATGGAGACAGATGTATAGGTCATTCTTCCAATAAAAGGAGGTAAAGCAAGAAATCTGCCCCCCTTGGATGCTGTCAAGACACTAGACCTTTGTCACCCAGCTCAAGTTCTGCATCTTCCGTGTACCTGGTTTACTCAGCTCTAAAACAGGAATGGAAAGAGCCTGTTTTCTGGCCTACAGTAAGTGATATAAGCATTTGCTTTTGAACAGGTTTGCTCACTTGTCATTTTCCCCATTAATTCCTTTTCTGTGCTTTCTTTCAGAGTGACACTTTGATCTTGCCAGTCACAGTTTTGCCCCCTTCTTTCATTTCTTAGGACATCCCTAAACCCTATGATATGGGTTGGCATCTTCCCAAGGAGTGCGTGGGACAGGAGTTTGCAGGGTGTCCAGGTCCCAGTTCTTGCCTGCTCTTGGGTAGTCAGACTCACTTCATTTTTTTCATATTTTCTCTTTTCATCTCACACTTGAACTTCTCAACACTTTCTGTGCCCTTTAACTTTCAGTGAGGATATTGAACAAGGTGAACCTGTTCCCTTGAACACTTCTTGCCGTCTTCTCATCCCAGCTTTTAACTGAGATATAGAGGTGCTTTTGATTCCCTTACTGAAGTAAATGAAAATCATTTACCTTCCTGTGGGTGACTCACTTGTTATCTCATATGTCTTTCGCCTGTGGTACCCCATACTTTTTCTACTCTCAGTTTCACTCATTTGCCCTCTCTTTTTAATTTTCTAGAAGACAAGTAATTACATAGCTTTAGAAATGTGTTCCTGGGAAGACTCGGAAACCTCCTCCCAAGCCATTTTCTTTTTTCATCCTAATGTTCTGAATAGAACATGTCATTGACTGGTTTCACTGATCTGTCTCATTGGTTGATTGAGCTGTGTGTTCAGTTTCAAGAGAAAATATAACTTTGTGATCTACTTGAGGCAAGAACCAAGTTCTCAGGAGATGGAAAATTGCAATAATATTTTAAGGTTCCAGTATGATACTCACACGTGTGTATGCTCGTACATTTGTTTTCATTCTAGAAACTTTTAAAAGTGAAATGATTCAATTACATTTTATTTCTTTTATTATTATTTGCCTTTCATTAATCTGACTTCAGTAGAAACACCATATTATATACAAGACTCTTCCTTTCTTCTCTGAATCTCTTGTTGTGCTGTTGCTGTTTCTGGGGGTTGCCAAGATTGTGATTCCAAAACAATAATTCATTCCCCAAAGCATGAAAACTATAGAAATATCTTTGATTAGAGTTTTTCTCCCTCTCTTGGAGTCAATATTCTCTGGCTACCTTTTTATTTTCTCAACAGATACCAGTTGTGCTAGTGTTTTGCATTTATTTTATGCATGTATTAACTATATTGTTTCCCTTTTTAAATAAATCACAGCATCCTCTATATGGCTTCCCTTTTCTCACCCCACAATACATCTTGAAGTTCTTTATCTATACTGTATAGAATGTTGGCCTTTCTTTTTTTAAAGTACAGACTATTCCAGTAATTGAATATGTACCCTACTTTATTTAAGTACTATTTCTGATAGATTTTAAGATGAGGTTTCTGAGTAAGATAAGTAGAATCTATGCTAATACAGT
Source organism: Cavia porcellus (assembly GCF_034190915.1). Taxonomy (NCBI): domain Eukaryota; kingdom Metazoa; phylum Chordata; class Mammalia; order Rodentia; family Caviidae; genus Cavia; species Cavia porcellus. The sequence continues at coordinate 46,438,842 of NW_026947496.1, forward strand.
GCAGTTTAGACAAAGACAGAGACTGAGTATACTCTAGGGTTGTTGTGTGAAGATTTTTGTATAATATGAAAGAAAAAAATATTGCATTGGTCTTCAGCCAGGTATCCAGCTTTACATATATACTCTTTGGTAGTTCTAGAAGAAGCAAGGAAGAGCATTGTGTGTATTTTTATAAATTATTTTTAAGATACTGGAACCTCTATTTAGGAATTTTTTTTTTAAAGATTATTGTAACTCTAGCTAGATATATCTAAATTCAGTAAAAGGAGATAATGAATTTGTATCCAAAATCTAGAATGGGATTTGAAATGTGTATTATTGGGCAAATCTTTCGGAGCAATAAATAACCCTGTTTTTGCTTCATCTGTCCTTATTTAATAGATGCCTTTGAAAGCTAGATTTGAGGTGAAAGGGAGGCAGGACTATAACTTTCTTGAGGAAAAGAGGCTGATACCTCTTCGCTCATAAATTTTGTTTAATTGACTGGAAAGCATGATCAAAGAATTTCAAAATGTGGTAAAGACAGCCATAGTGCCATATTGATGTATACATTATACAGAAGTGTATATACAGAGCATTAATATGATGTGATGTTTGAACCAGCAGAATATTGGAAGATGAAAGTCATAATTTAGTAAAGAATTTTCAGCTATAAAGTTCGCTTTATGCTTCTTTTTGAAGTACTGTTTTAAATGATGTTGGAAATCTTATTTGTAGCTAAACATAAATCTGGAAGTATAAATATTTCTGGTGGGTGAATTTGACCTGTTTGTAAAATTGTTAAGTAGCTAATAAACAAAGACTGTTGTTGTGAGTCTAAAGAGGAGAAAGTGACCTTGTGTAAGGGGGTAACATCCCAATGGCCCTTTTCATTGAACCCTGAGAGAGCAGGAGGGTGGGAAAAGTCACTTCTGCGTTTGAAGCTACTGGGAGAGTTTCTTCTTTCTTTTCCAAACATACTTTTTGTTGTTTATTTGATGATTCCTTTGGCAGTTAGGTTAAATATTCGTTGAATTAATACTAAATTATATTAGCCAGGCATGGTTTCCATTCATTCAACTTTTTTGAAAAATGGCCTGTAGAAACAGTCTTAATTCTTTAAGTTTATATTACAGCTTTCAAATTGTAGAATTAAGCTTATAGAAAGTTAGGACTGACAACTTTGACAGTTTATTTCTTTGAGAACCAATGAAAAGTTCAAATGACTAATGATGATGATGTGGATATAGCAATCGCTGTTTTCACAGTGTTCAGGGCACTTCATATTCACTAGTATACAGTATTGTCTTAACCCTAAATTAGAATCCTTCATGAAATAATCTATTCAGTTCTCATGATAACTGCTTTAGAATGAGAAGTTGGGAGACAGGGACCTAACATTGGAGTTAGAGCCATTTTGTTTTTGGCTGTTGGTCTTTAGTTTCCTAAAGTTAGGTTTTTTGGAGAAGAGTGTGAATCTTTTTGTTTTGTTTTGTTTTTGGTCTTTTTGAGACAGAGTTTCACTATGTAGTTCAGGTTTTTCAGAAGCTCATTTTGTAGCCCCTGCTGGTCTTGAACTTGCAACAATCCTCCTGTCTCAACCTCCTGAGTGCTGCGATTACAGGCGTATGCCTCCACACCCAGCTGAAGGGTATGAATCTTATTCAACATCCATGAGCTGTTTTGTGATGACATATCTGCCTGATGGAATTTACTATGAAATTTTCATCTTGGTTCTCTGTGAGAAAAATAGAAGGCACTAGATTTAGTATCAGTGCCCAAGAGTGACTATTAATAGACCTCTTACCTTTAGATTCTTGGTTTGAGCTCTTCCCTGAAAGGAGTTTTTCTTAAGAACAATTGATTTAATATAGACTTTTTTCCTTGGAACTAGTGGGCTCGATTCCAAATTCGTTCTTTCCATAACCAGTGCTCCTTGAAACTTTTGCTGTTTATTATATGCAGATTTCTAGTAATTTTCAAAGTCACTCAGCTGTGATGCTAGTTTATCGTGAGACATGATTGCAATTATGGAGCAGGATGTGATGGGGTAGGCAGAACCCACTAAAAAGACATTCCTACAGAAACGACTTTTATGTGACATAACCAGAGCAGAGCACAAACAGTTCAAAATGAGCAATTCCTTCAAGCTAAGTTACCAAATTTGCTGGAGAAATTGCTTGTCTCTCTTCTGCTTCTAATCAGTGGTACCATGTTTAGTAGTTGCTTTTAGCTGTAAGGTTTGACTTTAAGTTGAAGGTTACTCTTTGCTTGGGGTTGGACGAATTATGTCATGGTTTTTGCTGACACCTGAACTCACGGTCCCCAGTTCAAGTGCTGCCACATTCCTTAGTTTCACAGGTACTCTTAGGAAAGACAGACATGTGGTCCCTCTTCCAGTATATCTGGCTCCATTGTAATCTTTCCTAGTGTCCCTCCTTCCTCATTTTCAAGTGGAAGTGTTTCCTTTTTTTTAAACCTCCACTTTATTTTAAACTTATGTTCTTACTACTTTGTAATTCAAATATTTGTATCTGCCAGAAGACCATCAACTCCTTAGCAATGTCTTCCATATGATGACCGTTCTTTTTTAACATTTAAAAGAAAATACTTGTTTGTCTTAGCGATGCTCTCTCTTATTTTTTTTCTTCTGTTTCTTTGTTGGTAACTATTGTCTTGGTTCTTTCTAACACAGGTCTGCAGACTCCTGTTCCAGAAGTCATTGTTGATGTGGAATCCATGGATATCTTCCCAGTGGGCTGGTGTGAAGCAAATTCTTACCCCTTGACTATACCGCACAAAGCAGTCTGTAAGTTTTGCCAGTGAATGATACACAATTTTATTTTTTAAATATGATGTAAAAAGCAAATGTTATAGATGTCCAATTATTTTTAATGTCTCAGTTGTCCTTTAATAATCTGCATGATATGAACATTTGGATGAATTTCACAGGATAAATAAGGAGGCAACTGAAGATCACAGAAATGCAGAGGAAAAATAAAGACCAGACATTTCCCCTCCTACTTTTGAATGCAACTTATTATTTTGCTTGGAAAAATGTTAATTTTTTATATTTTTATATCCAGATTTCTTAGAAAAAACTAACTTTTGTCATGCATTTTCCTCTAAGAGAATCATAATTTGGTTCCAATAGCTTACAATTTATAACTACAGTGCTGAATATACTGTTAGTGCCACCTAACCAGTGAAATTTTGACTGTATTTTAAAAAGTGTACCCACTCACCTCCTTTTGACCAGAGAAACCAAATACAACCAATGTTAGTACTTTAACAATCCAGTTGTGCACATACACATACCCACGCTCATGCACATTTCAACACAACCAACACTGGCTTTGGCAGATGTTGTTTTAGGTCATCATCATCACATGGTACTGCTTTCAGATCTTCAAACCTAAGAAATCTTTACATTTATTACTTCATGCTACTGTGTAGCAAAGGGATCACTTAAAAATTTATGAGTTCTTAAAGATAATGGATTTTAACTGTGTAGTAAAGCAATTATAATCCTAGTATTTTCTTTATGGAATTTCCCTTTAGCTTTACTTCTCGTATCCAGTTTTGCAGTGGGCTTCTATGCATTCTCAAGACATTGCCAAAAACAAAGTCCCATCACTTCACTGACATCACATCCCCTGATGCCTGCAGATTTTGAAGGCTCCCTCGGTTCAGTATTCACAGAGAACACTCTGAGCCTTATACTTGATTATTGGCTACTCTGGCTGAGGTTAAGAATTTGCTTATTTAAATGGTGACAATGGAAGATGTCCTTAGGATTTAAACAATTATTCTATATTCACAGTTTTAGAAACACTTTAAAGTGAGGAGAAAGTGTGACTCCAGCTGGTTCAGTCTCCTTGAGTGCTGTCTTCCCTGGGAGCTATCGCAGGACCATAGGAAGCTCAGTCCCCTTTTCCTTGTCTCGAATGGCACCAAGTATCCAATATCCCCTTCACTTCTCCTTCACATGAATATGGGAGGCCACACATTTTTTCTTCTTCTGTAGCACAACCACGTGTTGCAAAAGTGAATGTGGTCCTGCTTGCTCTTGATTCCGCGCTTTGCTTCTCAGCTGCTGTGCCTGACTCCTTGCCTAAGTTCCATACAGTTCGGCCTCTGCCCTGTGTACTGGACAGAGTTAGACAAGTTCTTCTTCCCTCTTTTTCCACGCTGGAGTTCATAAAAGTTTATAGATTTTTTATAGTAACAACTAGAAAGGAAGTCAGAACAGGTAGAATTTTATTGAGTATTTCTCTTATTCTTTCCTACTCCTTTCTTGCTTGTATGTTTCACTTTAAGGAGACAAACACTCATTCTCTCCTGCCAGATGCTAACAGCTTTAGAAGTTCTTGGTGGAATTAATTTATGTGCTTATTCTGGAAGAAACTAAATTATCTGAGCCAACATGAATTGGTTTCAAAAGCTCTGGGCTCTTCATTAAGGTGATTGTAATCAGTTAGAACTATAAACTGACCACTTTCCTGTAAAAAAAAAAAAAAAATCATTGCTTGCCAGTTTATGTCAGTATTTAACCAGGCCTATCTGAGCTTCTAGTTCTCCTTCCAGTAATGTAGTGTTTGACCATAAATGCATGCTTCATGCTAAGTTTGGGGTAAACGATTAGGGTAGCATTATTTGTCTTACTGCAATTTCTGTGAAGAAAATTATTCTAGACCATTGTGCTTAAAACAACTTATCTTAACATGTTTATGTGAGGTACAATATATGCATTCCTTTTCTTTCTTATGAAAGACACATTGTAAAATACAGTAGCCACTATAGTGATGAGACTAAATGTACTAAGTTCTAATAAGATCTTATTTCTGATGAATCTGTATTTGTTTTATGTTAGAAGAAATCGATGTGAAATTATAGTTTGACTGAAACAACTTTTCAGTATTTAAATTGTTTTTACATTGACATTTGCCAGCTGGTGGAATGTGAGCGTGATCCCAGCAGAGGGATCACCAGTTTGAGCCCAGCGTGGGCAACCTAGTGACTTAGAGAGGCTCTAAGTCAAAATCAAAATAGAAATGGCTGGGGGTACAGCTCAGTACATATGTCCTAGGTTCCATCCCCACTACCACACCCCCCAAAAAGCATTCACCTGATAACAATATGTTTGTTTTTTTCCTTCTTGCCTGTCTTACAGCACAAAAGAAGAGAAAGATTGCAGTTGTACAGCCAGAAAAACAGTATGTTGATTTATTTTGTTCCTCCCAAACTGCATGATAAACTATAATATGTGTTTCTAGTATTCTAATACAAGTGACAAGAAAATGTCACTACTGTTTTTTAGTGAACCTACTATGTGCAAAAATTCTGTGTCTGCTCCCTAAAGGACCTACCATCCACACAGTGGTTTCTGATGTTTTATTTCATCTTAGAATTGAAGAATCCCCAGCTCACTCTGCTGGAAGTGGTGCCCTGTGATAGTGACTCTTGGTGCTCCCAATGGCCCTGCATGACAAGTGTAATTCAGTTGTCTTGGCCCTATGCTTATGCCTGAATTTTCTTCCCACCTTTGAGCCATGGCCTCACCTGGAAGCAAAGGCTTCTATCTCATCCCTATTCGGCCACTTCCCAGCGAGTTAATTTGAGGAAGTTACTTTAGATTTTGCATCTTCATGCCCTGATTTATAAAATGACTTTCTTAAGGGTTCATGAAGATCAAACTAGATTCCACGTTGGAAAAAAACAAAAACAAAAATGTGGGCATTGAATTGTTGAGTAAAAGCAGCCCTCCCACCCCCCATTTCAATAGACATTTCATGAGAATAGAAAATTTAGGGAAATGGGTGCAACTGCAGGTCATATGTGTTTGAAAACTTTTAACTGCTGGTGCAACTCTTACATGGTGCAAAATATTTAAAATATTGGAATCCACATTTATATCAATGAGTTGTGTTTTCCTAAGTAAATAAAAATACATGGTTAGAAAGCTGAGTGAAAACAAACATTTTTTGTGAACTCTAATGACAATGAATTGAACAATAGCCATATTTATTTCTTAAATGCAAAAATAGCAGGTTCATAGCTTGACTCTCCCATCTCTACATAACGCCAAGTAGAGAGCACATAGCTTGACTAATAGACCTGCAGCAGGATCCAAATCCCCAGTACGTGGGTCAATGGGTTATGACTCTTTTGCTTCTATCAGTCACAGGGAGAGAAGATAAAAACAAATTGCTGGCCCCACTCAGTACTTCTACTTCAGGATGTCTGGGGTGTGGCCTGAGAACCTGTATTCCTAGCAAGTTTCTGACTGATATCAGCATTGTGCCTCTGGGGATCACACTCTGAGAACCACTACTCTTTTATTTATTTGTTTGTTTGTTTGTTTGTTTTAAAGAGATTAAAACGAAACAATAAACATGATAAAGATTTCAAAACAAGATGATAAGAAATTAACTATGGTCACTATATAGTATGTTAGCTTCTAAGTAATTGCTAAGATTACAAGATACAGGCATGCAAAACAGATCAAACAATATAAGCATTCAGTTGAAAACCGCAACTCTAGGTGAGCCTTCTAACTCTCTTCCAAGGATGTCCTTTAAACGTAGGCAACTTTTCAGCTGTATACTTTTATGCAGCTAGCCTGGGGAGCCCTGTGAAGCCCAACCCACCATTTCCCCTCAAAGGCTACATTAAAAAAATATATTTAGCAACTCTTTATACTGAACTGTAACTGAGAATAAGTTAGAATAAGTGTACTTCACATTTTAAGACTCATCAGTTAACAGGATTTTTTCCTAAGGTCTTTTTAGTGTGGTCACAACATACACAGGCACAGAGGTTAGAATTCCCAGGTTAGTGGAAAGTGGTTTTCATTTAGACATTGCAATGGAAAAGTCTGGCATTAATTACATGTCTATAAATGTTGCCTTATGTTTAAAATGAAACTGAAGGCATTATCACAATTCTGTAGTAGTAAACCAAGCTGAGTGAGCAGTAACCTATTAGAGAATCATTAAACTATACTACTGTGTACACCTATAATTTTAGCTATTTGGGAAACTGAGTCAGAGATTTCCATGTTCAAGGCCAGCCCAAACAACTTAGTGAGACACTATCTCAAAAATAAAAGGAGCGGGGATGTAGCCCAGTGGTCCAGCACCCTTGGGTTCTAGTCCCAGTTTTGCAGTGGAGAAAAACCTCATTGATCTCCGATGGTTTCTCAGCGCCCATGCCATAGGCTTGTTAAGGTTCTCGGAAGGACTTGAGAACTTTCTGAAAGGATCCTTGTGTCTAGTCTTGCTGTGCTGCTGCCATGCCCACATCCCATCTCACAATGCTCTTAGATTTCTGGAGTAGTCACTTTGAATTATGGAAACTGTGCTCCTTTCTTCTCAAGTTTGTGACCTACGATGGCTTCTTTTCTTTATCCACAGATTGCCAGCCACAGTGCCTGTTGAGAAAATACCTCATGACCTTTGCTTATTCCCCCATCTGGACATGACAGGTTAGTGGGCTGCGTGGAAGACTCTGTCCCTTTGCAATTCATAGCTATGAGTGAAGCCTTGCATAGCTTTGGAGGTCACTAGGAGTATATCTCAACTGTGAGTCCATTTTGTTTTTCTTTGTTACTGTTTATTAGCAGACATGCATCTGGTTCTTTGTTTGTTTTCAAATTTTGAGCTGAAGTCTGTATCTTTTCTGCTTCTTGGACAGTAACTGTAGTCAGGTCTCCTAGACTGGTGGGGAAGGATTCACACACTAGTTGGTAATTTCTCAGATTAGCCATGTGTACCACAGATTAAAATGCAGGCGAAGAAAGACTTGATAATATTATTACCAAGCATTCTTTTTGTCCACAACTTATCTCAGTTCTACTTTCATTTTTACTCTGGCAATTATTACTTACATCCACATTGGCTTTTGAATCATCCCTTAAAACCTTCTGAGTTTGAATAACTGGTTGTAAATAATAATTTTTCCAAGGTTTAAAGTCTTATTTTTTACAAAAACCTCTGAAAATACAATAGTGAGCTGCCCTTTGACCATCAAATCTGACACTATACATGTTTGTATATTAAGTAATTCTTGATTAAAAATTCTAAGCCAAAATGAAACCTGCTCTAAATTCCAGGATTAAAAGCTGTGTGCAATGAAAGAATCCTATTAGATGAAGCTATCTTTGTACTGAAGAGAGCAATTTTATGAGTAGACTTAACTAAAATTGTTTTTTTTTTTTTCTAAAGGTCTTTGGCAAGATAATCCTACCAAAAAATTTATAAGTACATGCAGCTGTGAATTTAATTATTTTGCCTATTGTATAGAATTCAAACTTCAGAATGATTTTACAAAAGCCATGTCAGCTATCCTTTCAGAGTCTATAATGGTAATTGTACTTGCTTTTTCTTACACCCACAAGGATGACATTTCTGCTTCCTACATACTGGTTTTTAGTTGACGTCTTTATGAAAAAAGGTTTCCTTGGACTGTTAAATTGCCACCCCAAGTTAGTGACAGTATTTATGCAGAAATACCACTTAGCTTGGGGTAGGAGCTGGGTGGGTTAGTTGAATGGGAGTAGGATGATTACCTAAGCCAAAAACAAAACTTCACTCTGTGTTTATAAACATCCATATATAATTGCCTCATATAATTATCTCACATTTTTTCCATGACAACTGGAGATAGAGTATGACCAACAATGTGCCGTATAAACTAAGTTGAAAGAATAATAAGGATAATGCAGATTTAAACCACTATGAGATACATTTCTGTCAGAGGACAGGGTAGTGAAGGCTGATGATGTGTGTTGCTGGCTTGGCCAGGGGACATCAGGGGCTCTGATACAGTTCCGAGAGGGCTATAAGTAGGGATTGTCACTGTAGAGAGCAATGTGGCCACATTTAGTAAGGCCCAGGCTCTGCAGACCTGTTGTTCTCCTACTTTGTCCATGTAAGAATCTCCTGTCCAGATGGAGAAATAGATTTCCACAACTGTATTTGTTCAAGTGCAGGTGACAGTTCTGAAGAATTAGCAATAACTGTGTATCTAAAGGAGAATAAGTGACTAAACAAATATATTGATGCAGTAGAGTAATATTCATAAATAAAAAATGAATAAATGTTCTAGTATTTGTTGAAAAATGTTTTATATTTTTGCCTTAAGAAATTTAAGGAAACAGACAAAATGTTGTGGAAAACCATTTATATAATATTTTTAAAATATCCCAAATAAAATATATATTACTTGTGTGCACACATATGTGTGCAATAAAGTTTACGAACTTACATGGCAGTGATAAGCACCACACTTGGGGTGGTGGTAACCTGAAGAGGGAAGTGGGAAGTCCCTCCTGTGATCCAAACACAGGGGATCTCAGCTTTATAATTGGTGTTTGTACTTGAGGTGTGTAGTGAGGGCTAGGTAGTTGTTGTCACGGTCTTAGTGTCTTTTTGAGTGTTTCAAATACTGTATAATCAACACAAAAATTTGTGAAAAATATTTTGGAAAAATAATCAATTTCTGAGATGCTGTAGTGGGTTAGGACACAAGGTTCCTTTCTCCAAAGAGGAGAATCGTCTCTTTTTATCTACTTATCTCTGACCATCTGAACTCAAGTGAGGGCCCCCAATTAAGGTTCTAATAACACTGACCCTCACCATGGTTGTGAGTTTCTAGAGTCCCATTTCATTTATAACTCAAGATTCCCTATCAATCTGGATGCTGGGCAGCTAGCTCCTTGGAATGGTTTGACGACTGAATCCGTCAAGTGTGTGTCTTGAAGGGGCCCTGAGTCCAGAGCTGTGACCTGCATTGTCTCCCCGCAGGACCTGGCAATGGGAAGTACTGTTGCCCGCAGCTCTTCATTAACCACCGGTGTTTCTCGGGCCCATATCTGAACAAGGGCCGGATTGCGGAGCTACCTCAGTCGGTGGGTCCCGGCAAGTGTGTGCTGGTTCTTAAAGAGGTAAGGTGTGCGTTCAATCACAACTGGCTTCTTTTCATGGGGCCTGCATGCTATGGGTAGACACTAGACATTTGAAGCCATTCAGTTCTCATTTACCAAGTACCTCCTTTCTCATATCTTGGGGCTGAAAGCTAGAAACACAAAGATGAAGAATGATGTCTCTACCCATGGAAAAGACAATCTAGTGCACATATTTCCTCCCATGAGTTAGTTAGGGGGAAATGTTGCACTAGGTATGAATCAGTTGCTTTGGGAAGATAGGGCATTAATTGTGTGTGGAGTGTGGGCGTTGAGCTGAAGCATCAAGGTTTCTCAAAGATGAAGCCAGTGTGGAAAGGCAAAAAGGACCTCATATATCTGACAACATTTAGCACAGAGAATGTGGCATGGACAGTTCCAGCTCTAGGTGAACTTCCACTCAAGTGGGAAAGATGGGCAGGAGAATGGAATGTGACAGAGCACCCTGGGCATAAGAACAGGAGCTGATGTGACAGCAACCTGGGGAAATAAAACAGGCACCCGGTCCAGATGCAGAACAGCATGGATAAGGTGGGAGCATCCAGAGTCTGGGGATGAAGGGTAGGGAAAGCAGGAAGGATGCCTTATAGCACCTGAGCTATGACAACCACAGGCACAGAAAGCAGCCAGGCCTGCCTTGAGTCTCATGCAGTTCTGCCTGTTGGATTTGGCCCTTCACCTACATTCTCATTTAGCAGGAAATTGGAGCTACTTTCCTTCTAATAGCTCACTTTAATATAATTAGGCTTTATTTGTAGAAGCCAGACAGTACGGATTGTGTGCATCCTGAGTGGTAAATAGATTCCATACAAGGCAGATGTGTAGCTAAGGAAAAGTGGTGATTGTGGGCAAGGGCAGGATAGTTGGCACCGCACCAGATAAAGTTAAGCAGGAAGACTTACTAGTTAACCCTGACCGTATAAATTGACACGGAACATAGACCTGCAGATAGGAAACTTGATCGAAAAAGAAATTAAGCCAGGATTAGATAAGATTTTCTGTCTCAGTATGTCATAAAACTGTCTGAGAACTGCCTTTCCTCAGTCTGCCCCAGCTCTCTGCTTGCGAATGGACCTCTGCTACATGGACATTGCCTGCCTGTGCTAGTGCCTGGTTTTGAGGGATATCTAAGGAATACAAACACTGACAGAAATGCAGTGAGTGGGTGGCTTTCTGTGAAGCTGCCTGCAAGCCTGATTCACATGGTGGGCTGCACTTACAATATGAGCTTGGTCATTATCTGCCAGCTATGTTAACAAACACCTGATCGTGGCCTTCCCCTCTCTTTAGGGGCTGACTGTTTTACTTTACTAAATGAATTTTACCTAAATCAAAAGTAGTTATCTCTGATCAGTTCTCTGATAGATGCCAGCAACCAAATTTAAAATCCATGCCAGAATAGTTTCTGATGACAAAAGTAGTTTTTTCTGATGATTGGCAAATATACACAGAAAGGAAGAAGTAAGGAGAGTGGGGGTCAGGTGCTTCAGTTCTGTGAGTGCAGAAAATAATATGTAAGTTTCACGGAGCTGCTATTTATGGTAATGCTCTTCCTTCAGTACCAGAACTTCTGCATGATGCAAATCTCCTCTTGTTTAAAGGGAACAATGTAATCGAAGCGAAGACAGAGCACGTTGCTTTTTCAGGCCATGTTTGAAATTTGAACAATTTGGTGTCTTCAGAAAATGTGAAATGAAAGTTATTCTTCCTGTGTCCAGTCTGCTACAAGTAGAGAAGTTCTGTGAATGTGGATGCAGAGCTGGTCTTAGGAAATGTCAAATTCAGGCTGAGAAGTAGTGTCCAGAACACTGTCCAAAAGCGCCTTATACTAGAGAGACGGACGTTTCTGGAAGAAGTCATGGCTAATGCATGTTCTCTAGTTTTTTCTGGGTGTTAACCTTAATGGAGTTGGAGGGATCCCAGTCAGCTGTCTATCTGGCCTGAATTCCAGAGAGGGTACATCAAGGTAAGCAAGATGACTTGGAAGAAGATGGAACAGAGTCAATGAATGGTCCATTCAAACCCAGGCAGCCTCACATGGGCCAGGGCTTGGTCTCGAGGGTTAGGTCAAGCCAGCCAATTGTACTTCGGTGTTGAAGTATTCGACAGAGGCATGAACAGTAGGACCTGACCTGTTAGGTACTAACAATGCTGATGGTATTTACTGTAAATCAAGTCTGCATACTCTGTGTGCTCACTGCCAGTTGGCACCAACCATTTCCATCCCAAATCCTCCTACTCTCACACTACCTCCAGTGTGCCAGAGACCCCAAAGAGAGACAGGCTGAATCTGTGTAGTGTCATGCATTTGGGTACATCAGGTGACAGAGTTTTATTGACCATTGTGTTCCTAGTGCCTTGTACCAAGATGATGACATTTTGCTTAATGACCTAACTGTCATTTCCTACACCACCAGGTCTACCTATCATATTTACTTCATGTACAGGATATCAGAAAAGGGATGAATGAGCCACCATGGGCTCAAGAGGAGACAAGAGAAGTGGGATTTATTTATTCAGATTAGCTGAGATAAATATTTCAGCTTTTGATGTAAACACATGAAAAAAATAAGAGAAGGCTAGCCACATGCTGCTGGTGAAAAAGCCTCTGAAAACCATACTGCAGGACAATTATGGAACCTCTAACATAATAAAGAGACTCAACAGGTGCTGGAGAGAGCATCCCAGAAGAAAATCCCAGGGTTGCTGACAGAGATTTGGGCAGCATCTGTGGTGTTTCTCAGAAGCTATTTGGTTTAAAATAGTGAAAAAGAGAAGCATATATTTTAAGTGGGGACTGTGGAACAATCCCTTTTCATGTGGTCTCCAGGCTGACACTAGTTGTGTCAGTCTGGTAGTTAGCTCCACAGCTGCAGAAATAAGCTGTCCTTGTTGGCAGCCTGGGTTCCAGAGACCAGAGAGAAACTTTTTCGAGGTAAAGCCAATGGGTTGTATACTTTCTGTTGAAAGGTGAAGACCTAACACCTGATTTTCTACTCCCCTTTTTCTTCTCTCTGGTAGATGGTAGGTTTAGAAGAAAAACACGTGAGACCTGGGAATGTAGGAAGTAATATATGGTGAACTTCTGTGAGCTTATCTCTTCCTCCCAGTATGACATCCTACGCCATTAGGTGAGATGGCCAGAAAAGCTGATGAAATCTGCAGCTTTGCAAACCATCAAGAGACTTTATGATGGGGTAGTGAGGTAGAGATGGGACTGGGTAGCACTGCTGGGTTTGCCAAGGCAAAGGCTTGTTCTTGATGAGAAAGCACAGATACTCACCTGTCAGTCACACAGTCCCACCTCACCTGCTCACTTATAATCTGTCTACTTGTCTATATGTTTACCTCTACATGCCTCTGTCAGTTGTCTATCATTATCATCTATTATTTATCTACCCACCAATCTATCAATTTCATCATTACTACCTCATCTGTCATCGTTATTATCTCTTTATTTATTGTCATCATCATCTATCATGTGCCTGTCATTAATCTCCATCTATCAACTGTGCATCCATTTAGCTGTTGAATGCATGTTAGTCACTTTGATATTCTTATCAGCAGGCTGGTTATGAAATGTAAAGGTCAGATATGACCAGTTAAGCTTCCCTAGGAGTTTAAAAAAATACATTATGATGACTCTGCAAAAAGTGACTGTGGAAATAACTACCACCTGTGAATACTGGTGTCAGATGCCAGGAACTAGTCTAGCTACTTGGGTTGTCACCATCTTCATCTTTCTGCTGCTTTGGTCTTTTTAGGTCTGCAGAATGCACTAGGCCCTGTACTGTAGCCGGGGGTCTCAGTGAGCAAGAGCTTGGTGCTTGCCTCCCTGGGTTGGCAGTCCTCCCTCCAGAGAAGAGGGGGCTTAACCCCTACCCCAGTTGGGCTGCCTCATTCCAACAAGCCCACCCAAGAACAAATACACAGGCAGAGATCTTTGCCTTGTTACATTAGTTAAATATGTGAGCCAGAGTTGTGTATTATCAAGGTCAGGAGAGTAGCTGAGGACTTTGACAAGTAAGAGGGTAGTAGTTGTCTCCTCAGAGAAGTACCCCTTTCAGGACCCTCTGCCTCATCTCCAGTCTCCATTTAACTTGAACTGTCCCTGCCAAGGCACAGGCCCACCCCTTCTCACTGGCTGACAGGTGGTAAGAGTTGGCCAGCTCCGGCTCTCCTGTCTCTGACTGAAATTCTCACAGGAAGTGTTAGCGACATAGGCCAGTCAGCCAGAAGGTGGGGTTGAAATACTGAACATAGAACCTTGGACGCAGAAAGCCAGTGCACCAGTGAGTGACCCTGGAGGATCTGGGCCCTGTGCTTTACTCTGTACTGCTTTACTTGCAAGTGAAATAGGTTTGAGCAGAGGTGATGAAGAAATCCTGGGGTTCCACAAGGCCAGTTGTCCTCTGAGCCTCAGAGACCCAGCCCTCGGTCAGATGTCTGATTGCAGATAGAGATGTGACATAACCTCCTGTCCCCCTTATCCCCAAGAGGTAAAGTGACCACTACTCTTGGTCACCTGCAGTTTTGGAATTTCAAGTGGGACCTAGCAGTTTGTAGTTTGTAGTTTATGTTGTTTGTAGTTTATGTTTCTGCCATAAGGTTGACTCACTCAGCCATTTCCCTCAGTGTTTATTTTGATTAATATGTTTGTTTTCCACATTTGGAAAGTGTGATGAGAGTTTTTAAATTTCTCTTTCTCTCCCTGTCTTTCGTTTTTTCTTTCCTTTCTATCTGAGCATTCCTCCTGCCCCCTGCCCCGACTGCCTCTTTTTAACTTTTACTTAAAAGCAAGAAAGGCCTTCATGTGGAAAAACCAGAGTCAGCAGTCCAAAGCATCCCTCACTGATTGTGGGCTGACGTTGTACTGCTCTCCTTCAAAGCAGCTCCATGCTTAGCAGTCAGGTGGAGACAGGTTGGTGGAGAGGCAGTAGGAATCCTGGTCTCATATCAGAAGCTTCCTTCAAGTAACACTGGATAGAGGAAACAATCTTGCCTACCTGACACCTTATTAAGTCAGTCAGTCATCAAAACAAAGACAGATGCAGAGATGCATCTTGAAAGTATTCTATTATGTTTTCAGCGCTCTGTCCTAAGTTTCTGTTGCACATTAGCTAACCTTTAAGAATGCGAAGCCAAGCTTGCCAGTGCGCATCACCTACAGTGCAGAGTCTGAGATGCAGGAATCAGCAGGATGAAAGATAACATCTGGAAAAGTTGGCAGAATAAAGTCCAAAGAAGCACATTTGTTGAATGTTCTTTTCATATCACAGAGTATGATTTTTATAACAATAAAAATCATGATAAATGCCATCTTGCCACTGGGATATATGGTATCACATCATTTCTTGGTATTAAATAAATTCCTGGAGAGAATTACTCATTAATTTTTAGGGAACAGAATGGTTTTATCTACTTACTAGATGTAATGAATTTTATTGAAAACCTTCCAAAAATGATCTATAAGGCACATGCTGCTGGTTGTCACTCTAAGCTACTGTAAATGCAACAGCATGTAGTCCTTGACGTAGACAGGAAAAAAAAACCCAATAAGTACATAATGTTATGTTAATAAGAACATTTATCAGTGAGAGGGTCAAAAATGATGGGAGAAATGTGCTGGTATATGGATGGTGACCAAGAGGGGGACATGCTAATAAGGCACCTTAGAAGTCATGAGCTAAATGAGAGGAAAGATATCCTGAGTATACAGATCAGTTTCCCATCACTATGGCAATACCTGAGCTCATCGACTTACAAAGACAAAGGTTTATTTTGGCTCATGGTTTCAGAAGTTGCAGTGTATGACTGACTGGCCCAGTTGCTTTTGGGCATGTGGCAAGACATTACATGATGGGGATTACATAGCAGTATGGAGCTCTTCATCTCATAACCAGGAACTGAAAAAGAAAAGGAGGAAGGACTGGAGCCCCAACATCCCCTCAAAGACACATCCCCAAATGACCTACAGCCTCCCACTGGGCCCACCCCTTAAAGGGGCCAGCACCTCCCAGGAGTACCAAAGGCTGGAGGACCTTTGGGGGTTGTTCCAAATCTAACCTACAGCAAGCAACAAGGGAGAATAATCCTAACAAAAAGAAAGACCTTCCAGGAGCAGCCAGGCTGGTGTGGCAGGAGCAGGATGAGCAGGAATTGGACCACTGGGACCAGTTCCTCAGGCTGCATAGGTCAAGCAAAGGACTTTGCTTTTGTGCTGAGAGAGAAAACCTCTGAAGAGTTTTGAGCAGAGGAGCAGCCAGGTGGTGTGACTTGGGATCTAGAAGGTTGTCCTAATCAGTCTAGAGGGAAGAATACAGAAGAGTGCAGGGAGGAGGTGGTGTCACCAGTGGTTTTAGCAAGACCACCCACTATCGGAAGCTGCATTGAAGTGAGTGCCGGAGAGGAACAGAGGGGAAAGGAGGACCCAGTAAGTATAGATGGTTCTTAAAGCACTTTCCTATTAAAGAAGGTGGAAGAATGAGACAAGTGACTGAATATAAGAGACAGAGGATGAGAGTTGCTGTTTTGTATAAGTTGGGAAATGTTTCAACAGAGAGGAAGAAAGTCCTGCCGGAGGAGGGAAGTGTCTCATTGGCTTGCATTGCTGTAGCAAAGCCCACATACCTGTGGCTTAAACACTAGGTCTTGGTGTCCCTTGGCTGGGGGCTGAAGTTCCAGGTCAGGGTGCCAGTGTGGTCAGGCCTGGCGATGGCCTCCTCTTGGCCTTCAGAAAGCCAGCTGCTTTCTGCGTGTAGTGCCTGCTTTTCCTTCTCTCCTCATATGGAAGCCTCACCCACAGGATCTGTTCTAACTGCGACTCCTCCACAGGCCACCTCCTAATGCTATCCTCTTGGAAGTCAGGCTGTAACAAGAATTTGGGGAGGACATACAGTTCATTCTACTGCACGAAGGCAAGGAGTGTTCTGAAAAGAGGTTCAGGATAGTTGGTGATGATGCTCTAAAGGTTCAGAAGCCATGATGGCAGGGAGTGGGAGGTCAGTCTCAGGGAAAATAGGAGGCTCATTGGAGTCAGAGCTGGGTAGAAGGGATGTCCCGGGAGTTTTCAGAGGATGTGGACCAGATGAGATTTGCCTGCTGATTTCTGAGAGGGAGGTGGGAAATTCTTGAATAGCCACCTTTGGAGTGTGGCCTCTGAATCTGACTGGGGATAGAAGAAGGAGCAGCCTGCATGTTAGAAAAGCAGAGCTCAGTGAGACAGGACCAGTGCCACCAAGTACACCTTCTCTCGGGGGTGGTAGCTGCCCAGGGGTCAGCTAACCCTGAGAATCTAAATGAAAATAAAGGTCAATGTCGACTAGAGCGATAGAGTCTAGCCTTGAGAAAATATGTCACATTATTATTGTTATTTAAATGATTGTAGCTGTTGTGAGAGGAGCGAGGAACATTAGTAATATCACCAGATACTGTAGGGAGTGTATTCGATGCTTTGGCCTTCTGGGTCTTTGGAAGAGATGAAATGAAACATCTACTTTCAAGGTCCTTCCTGAAAACTAACTTGTGTTTTCTTTTGGCTTGTTTAGAAGATATGTGTGCAAAAAAAAAAAATTGCACTTTTGTCTTTCACGTGTGTCTTCCTTAACAAATGCAGAGCGTGGAGTGCTGCCTGGGTTCGAGCATGAGGCTGTCAGCCCTTTCCAAAGTATTTTTTTTAAAACAGCAGTTATGTTTTTTGGTGTGTGTGTGTGTGTGTGTGTGTGTGTGTGTGCTTTGCAATTCCTGATAGTTATATTCATTATGGGGAATCAGTACATGTATATAGCATTTCTAGATCACTACCCACCCTTCCCCTCTCTGTGTCCCCTTCCTCTCCCCATCTCCTTCCCTGGCTCCAACAATTCTACCTTAGGCATGTTTTAGATTTCTCATACAGGGGGAACCACAAGATACTTAACTTTCTGTGTCTGACTTATTTTACTTAGCATGAGGATCTCAAGTTTCCTCAATTTCCTTGCAAATGACAAGATTTCCTTCTTCATTTTAGTGTGGAATTTGGAGATTGGAACTAGATTCAAGTAGTTTGAGAATTTGAAGTGAAAGTGAAGAATTTAACAATACAGGCCACTTGTGTTTGTTTGTTTGTTTGTTTGAGAAGTTTGTTTCTGAAAAGGATAGAGGAGCTAGGAAGGGAAGGATGTCCTGAGCAAAGTTGATTTGCAGAGATGCAAGACTGGTATATAGGTACAGGCCACTGGAGACAGAGGTTGCAAGGCCTGGAGAGGGTGTAAGCTACACATCCTGAGGGCTTCAGTGACAGCTGGAGGAGGGCTACTGTGGATGTCTTTACTGTGCCAAGATGTGCCTTACTTATGAAGAGGAAACTCAGTCTTGCCCAAAACTCCATAGCTTCGAAAGGTGGGTCTGTAGTGGACCCCAGATCTGTCTACCTGGAAGGGTTGTGTTTTGCTGCTGTAACATACCTGCATGGGAACACTTTTATAGAATTCTCAACATACTTCACATACCCAGAGAGGCATTGCTGTAAAATGAGAATTCTGCTAGAATTGCTCACACCACACTACACCACACCGGCTTATTGGGAATGTTGCTCATTGATTCATACTTGAAGTCCTGGTAATTGTTTAAGGTCAAGGTCCATGGTACTGTCTGGTCAAGAAATACTGAATTGTGTTCTGATATTTTGAAAGGTACAATGATTTGCTCCAACTCTGAACACAATAGCAGCTGTCTACTTAGTTTTTTCATGGGGCAACTGTAATATTCTAAAGCATCGTACACGTGGAAACTATGTGGCTCATGATTCCAACACTGTATAGAGACCTTGAATTTGGAGGCAAATGATGTGGCATCAGGAAGAGCCATGGGAAAAATATGCAATATCAGATGCTTTTTATAATTTAATTGCTGCCTGTTCCCAGACTGAATTGAACCCTGGCAAACATGCTCTTTTCACAGTCACAAAATACATTTCAATATGCAGCAAGTAACATGTGGCCCTGGGGTTTTCTCAGCTAATCACAAGGCAAAGAATCCATTGAAATCTTATTGTCTGTTGATAAACATTTTGTGCATTATTGCAGCCAGTTCTAATTAGATTTATTTTTCAACTCAGATTCTTAAATTGTACTAACAGGAAACAGTAAAATGAGATGATTATTCTAATACAGCAAACATAAAAGCACCAGAACTGCCTGTCCTGCTTGCTGGGGCTTCTTTGTGCCTGCAGTGAAGCATGCCCTGTGTGGGGGAGTTACCAGGTCCTAGGAACTTGGCAAAATACTGCCCAAGCAAGAGCCAGGAACCTTGCTGGCTGCCTGGAGCAAAATATTTCAAGATCAGGTCTGTTGAGTAATAAGAGAAAGCAAATCAAATGGAGTAAATCGAGGTACAGACCAAGTTACATTCCTATCTTTTTCCTTCCCATTTACATTTGTTTTCATTTAAAAAAATAGTCAATATGGTGACAATAAGGCCAATTTTTCATCTTTCTGATATATTATTCTGTCTCTCTCTTTTTTTTGGAGGGTAGTACTGGGGATTGAACTCAGAACCTTTTCACTGAGCTACATCCTCAGGCCATTTTATTTTTCATTTTGAGACAGAGTCTAAGTTGCCCAGGCTTGGCTCAAGTTGGTGATTCTCCTGCTTCGGCCTCCCAAAAGGCTGGAATTGCAGGTGTGCACCACCATGCCCTGATATTCTCATTTTCTCACTGGTATTTTGTGCTGAAACATGAAACCAGTGAACCCTGGGCCCAGACAGATCTTAGGAGAGGTAGGCACTTGTACTCCTATCTGTGTTCCTGGCACACCATGGATCCTCCGCGGTGGGCCTAGCATGGGACTCAATATCTGGAGTTTCTGCCTTGTTCTTCATGTTATTTAGCCCTCAGTTGAGGTAGCAGCTATCAGGAGGTTGGCAGAAGTCAGACATGGAAAAAGTAAATAATGATTGCTTACTGAAGGTGAGTACGGCAGGGTTAGTGTTCCTTGTTCTTTTTATTGAAGAAACACATTGAAGATTAATAAGAACATCTTATCTCCCCAGAGTTTGCTAGTAGGGTTCTCAGGAT
The DNA here is from genome assembly GCF_034190915.1 of Cavia porcellus. Lineage (NCBI taxonomy): Eukaryota > Metazoa > Chordata > Mammalia > Rodentia > Caviidae > Cavia > Cavia porcellus. The sequence goes on from NW_026947496.1 coordinate 46,458,842, forward strand.
GGAGATGCCTGTCCTTCCTGGGATCCCTCCAGTGGCAAAAACCGCCTGCTTATTTTCTTGGGCTTGGGATTTAGGAATGAAGGATAATTTGAAGAAATAAGGTACTGGATAGTGACAGGTGGTTCCAGCTACCTTTTAAAACACTCACATCTCTGAGAGAGTTGTTCTGCTATTAAATGCCTGGGAACCTACCTGGCATGCGATGCATATCAAATACTTATAGATATCTGAGGTCTCTCCAGAAGTTGTGGCCCAAACCTATTGTTATCAGTTTTACTGGTTCCTTATGAAATGTATTTTTAAAAATAGAATGAACGGGGCTGGGGATTTAGCTCAGCGGCATAAGCGCCTGTCTTGCAAGCAGGCAGTCGTGAGTTCGATCTCTGGTACCGATAAAAACAAAAAAGACAAAAAAAAAAAAAAAAAATAGAATGAACTTCTCAGTAGCCTATCCTGCTGAAGAGTAAAACTCCTCTCTGGAGGCAGTGGTACATTTTCCCTGCAGCCAAAAGAGTGATTGAGTGTCTACCACCCCCTTTAGGGAGCACTTCCATCTTCACTAGTGAGAAATGTGGATTTCACACCCGTTTTAGCCCTCAGTCAGCCTGCAGAGTCTTTTATCAGACTTAATCACAGCTCTTCACTTAATGAAGGTGTACAGTGAACAACTTGTAAGGGTCAGCGGTGTGGCTTTCAGAGCATTCTTGTTGGGACAGGACTGAATGCAATTTCAGCTCATCGTGCTGCTTTTTTTCCCAACAGGTTCTTAGCATGATTATCAATGCAGCCTACAAGCCTGGTAGGGTATTAAGAGAGTTACAGTTGGTGGAAGATCCATACTGGAATTTTCAGGAGGAGACACTGAAGGCAAAGTAAGTGTTTTCAATCTTGGAAAGTGACAGTTCTCATAATACTTCATCTTTTCTTTTGACACTTGTTGTTCCTGGTTTTGACACAGCCTAGGGATGTGAAAACAAATGAAAGAGACGCTGTTCTACACTTCTGTGTGCTTCTTACAGACTTCCTGGAGGGGTCCTTGAGCCTTTGAATTCCTACTATAAAATAAATATTTGCTTAACAAACACTTGTTTATGATACACATTCAGATTATGAACTTATTGTGTTTCTGAACCAATAGGTGTTTATTTGCATGGAGAAAACATGATAAAGAGAGGGTATCTCTTATCATCTTGATAAATATGTCTGATTGTAGCTCTTCATATTTGATATTATAAGCTGGCATGGTGGCTTGTGCCTGTAGCCTCAGCTGTTTTGGAAACTGAGGCAGAAGGATCACAAGTTTATATCTCACCTGGGCACATTAACAAGACTGTCTCAGAAGATAAACAACAAAAAATTATGAAAAACTGAGGCTCTAGTTCAGTGCAAAAGATCTGGGCTCACTCCCCAGTATCACCACCAAGGAAAAGGGGAAGGTAATGTAAAAAGAGTAATTTGTGCCAATTTGTGCCAGAGATTGTTCTACTTTGGGATTTTTAAAAGATAAAAGGAAACTATGTATGTGTTTGGTTTGGATTTTAAACAAAGTGACATGAGGCTCTGGCTTGACATATCATCCAGGAACTTTCTTCTTTTATTTGGATATAGGCTAATTGGAAAGGTGAAAATTCTTTTGCTTTTTTAAGTTTTTTGACCTCTGCAAATGAGAGCAGGAACTGTAATCAGTGTGCTTGAACTTGGCTGTTGGAGACCTACATAAGGAATGATTCATTTCTCAAGATAGCATTATGTTAAATCATTGTTTGGTGTTCTGAGAGGGCTTTCAGTATTCATTTATGATTAACCAATAAAGACATTGCTGGCTGACTGCTTTTATAATAATGTTCTAAATTATTTTTTATATATAATATTTAAAAAGTGGTGCTTTTGTTGTTGTTGTTTTCAGATACTTTGTGTAATTCAGGCTGCCCTTGAATTTACTCTGTAGCCCTGGCTGGTCTTGAACTCATTGCAATCCTCCTGCCTCAGCCACCTGAGTGCTGGGATTATAGGCATATACACCATGCCTGGCTAAAATGGTGATTTTTTTAAAGAGTGACCCACTTTTTCATGGTTAGAATATGTCTGAACTCTTCTTTAAAGTACTTCCAATCCTGTTAATACTGAAAATCAGGGGAACTCTTAAATGATTTGTCCGATCAGTAGCCTTTTTTGGCATGGTTAATTCCTACTATATCAAGTAGATACCAAGAGATGTCAGGCTGCTACTTGACATCATTTTCAGTAACCCACTCAATATTCCTGATGTCTTTTTATAACAGCTCTATACTTTTAGATTCTGTAAAAGACCATTTAAGATTTAATGGTATTCTGCCAAGTTGTAGAGACTAAGAGAACATATATAAATAAGGAGGAGATTTACTTGTATAAAGTTGCATGGCAGTAAAAGATGTGACTACATATCATTATTTTCTTCCTTCCCAAGAAATACTTAAACAACCTTCCTCTGTAAGGCAGGAAAAAAAGCAAAACACATTTTTCCTGCCTAATATTCCATAGCCATCTAACTTACTTAAGGGAAAGACCATCACCCATGGTAGAGCGTTTTCTTTTTTTTTTTTTTTTTATTTACTTATTTATTTATTTATTTTTTAACTTTTAATTGGTACTAGGGATCGAACTCATGACCGCCTGCTTGCAAGGCAGGTGCTTATGCCGCTGAGCTAAATCCCTAGCCCCTAGAGCGTTTTCTTAAGGTTGGATCAGCAGTAGCGGCAGAAATCTTGATTAAGTGTTGAATCAGACAAATTCTTCTCCTTTGTTTAAAATTTTTTGGTTCAATTTGGTACGATCCAGATACACTTAAGAGATACAGAAATAGTGAAAAGACCAAAATCTTAAATCCCATGAAACGCTCTGCAGCTTCTGAATCAGCCAGTAACTTGCTCCAGATACTAGAATGACAGAAGAGAGTTCATTTTGTGAGTGTTTGCACTTATTTTCATGTTACCAGGTCGATCAGAGTTTTATTAAATTCAGCCTGATACAATCAAAACAGACATAATGAAATCTAGCCTTGCTGAATTGTAAAGGCAACGTATTACCTGTTATATCAAAGATGACAGGACGTTCCCCAGCAAAGTCTTACACAGCAACTTATAATGAGGAGACATCTATCTGAACTGGGCTTCAACTGTGCTAGATCAGAGGTAGGGTCCCCAAGCAGCTGCTAATGATGACAGGTTTACAGGCAGCAGGAGCCTTCCCATGACAACACTGTGTGTTGAGTAACTCCTTTCCCTCTGATAGAATAAGACAACTTTTTAGATTATGACAACTTTGCTATTTTCCTGGGTGCAAATGGGAGGAGATGGAGCTGACTTCTTCACATTTACAGAACGGCAGAAGTGTTTTCTGTCATGAATAAAGTAACACAGCAGAGGCCTGCATTTAAGGCATAAAGTGGCGGTGGCTGTTGTGAGAGCAGTGTTGTGTCTTCAGGAAATGAAGGCCTTGAGTTTGTGCACAGGGCTGTGTGGTTGGTGTCCTCAAGTGTTTGCTAACTGTTGTTTTCTAAAGAACAAAGACCCTTTTACTTGACAGGTTGAAGTTGTCTTTGAAAAGGTTTTGACCTGTAAATATAGCAAAACTGACACAATCATGCAAGTTGTCTCTTAATGATTTGTTCTATCTAGCCAGTCAGACTAACTGTACCTTTTATGCTACTAGGGAAATAATTGCAATATTTGACCAACAGCTAAGGTGTCTTTTGTGTTGTCATCATCAGTCCTCACCATGTTTCAAAAGCAAAAATGTCATAGCTGTAGTGTGAAGAAAAAGTGAATTCTAATATAGCTTATTTCAGCTGTTCTGAAAGAGAAAATTTCCTTCTTTCTGATGACTGCAAGTATTTTAAATTGTCCTACATTTTAAAAAATTTCTGGAGAAGGAATGTATGTTGTCCTTCCAACTTTATGCATCTAAAGGCATTTAAAAATGTTTGTCAAGTGTGTTATAAAATCTTGGAGAAAGAAAATGTTAACTCATCTTTGACCAGTGTTTATGCTAATCAGGAAACCAGGTGAAGGCCTAACAGATTTTCCAGTCCTTTGTTTCAGGTATTCAGAATATTTAAAGAGGAAATGTGCTGGAATAATTTCAAGTCAATTGACTTCATTATCACTCAGGCAGAGACAGAGAAATGAGTTAGATCTATACACTTTTAGATAAGACATATTCAGCACTGGAAATATTTTGTTTCTTCTTTTGAATAAGCAGTGGCTAATTTTATATGTGCTTCTGTTTTTACTCCACCTACCTCTTTTTTTCCCATTTTTTTAAATTTTGAGGCAGGGTCTTGTTAAGTGTGTTAGTTGCCCAGGGTGGGCTTGAACTTGCAATCTTCCTGCTTTTGCTTCCCAGAGTGCTGGGCTCACAGGTTTGTGCCACCACACCCAGGTAACTGCTTCCTCACTTCTTTTTTATTTGTTTGTTTTGTTTCACTTTTGTCCTGTACTCCTGCCTATATGTCATGAACAGTAAGATGTAGTATTTACCTATTGGTGACTGGGGTGGAAAAGTGTTCCAAAATGGAAAGATCTTTGTTGAAAAAGATTCGGTGTTAATTTTTGTTTACCTTGCTCAAATGAGTGGAATTTACTCTCTATAAAATGGGTGCAGCATTTTGAGCAAGCAGAGGAGCCAACCTGATTGAGGCATGAGCTCCATTTCTCTGTGCACTTAAATTCATCCTATTATGGTGTGGAGTCCCTGGTTCAAAGGCAGAGCGGTTTGAGATGTTTTGAAGAACTAGTATCACTCCTAAAATAAATTCAGCAGCCCATTTGTACATAGTTTCTCTTGAAATACAGGAAGTGAAAGGAAAGAGAAGTTTCAGAGCAATGAAGTTCTGTGAGACTGAAAGGCGGTGACCACTACACCACCCCTAGTGTGGGATAATGAAGAAGATGATAATGAAATGAAAGCTTTGTTTTGAAGAAAAATTCCAACCGGTCTTACTAGCTCTGCTAGTAAGAATGCTAGTAAGAATGCTTTTCTTGCAGCAAGCAGAGCTTCTCTGTTTGCGCAGCATCCTTAGAGCTTCTCGGTTTCTCTTTTATTTCTTCCTGCAGTCTTTGAAGAGGTGGACTCAGCTTAGGATTGGGAAACTTGACCTCCACTCCCTCACTCCCATCCCCACCTGATGAGTTTTTGCTACAGGTCCTGATAGGGGTCCTGACTGGCGTCATTCTGAAGATGAATGATAGATCTTGGGCCCCATTGATGTTATCCTGTTTGGACTGCACTGTTTGTTGTGAATGGATCATCACATTTCTTTTTGTCTGAAAATCCATTCTGGATTTTTCCTCCAGTCTTAACGTATGAAAGAAGGGACCAGTTTTTCTAGCACTCCTTTTGCTTTCTTTTTCTGTCTGTTTGTACTCCAGCAACCAGCACTGGCATATGGCAATAAATCCTTTCATTGCTTAGGAGGAAATAATTAGAAAGCCATGCAAGCTGCCTTACTGAAGTCAGGGAGGGAAAAACTTTTCCACAGAATCTCTTAGGGTGTATGCTTGGGATCCTGAGAATTAAACTGACAGAAGACACATTAGCAGGACAACAAAGGGAATTGATTTATGTGTGGGAATGCTCAGTGATGAGCGCTCTAAAAGTCACTTAGAATTTGGGGCTAATGTGGCTACCTTAGTAGGATGAGCCAGAGGAGAGCAAAGGCTTCTATAGAAAGAGGGGATTTCTCTGAGAAAGACAAGTTGGATTGTAGGAGAACAAACAGAAGATAAGAAAGCTCAGGATAATGTCTGTTTATGTGGTCTTTTTATCTTCACTAACATGAAAAGCTGCTCTGGAATGGGGATTTAGGATAAGTTTGCTTGAGTGTCTCTGCTGGGAGCAGAAGCTGCCTGCCCCAGAGCAGATTTATGACAGTTCTCATGAAGCTGGCTGCTTTGTCCCTTTCATGTGTCTCTGTCATTCTTTGATTTTTTTTTTTAACTTTCTGACTCAACAACATGTTCCAAACTCATCTCCGTTCCTAGTCCCAGTTCTGAAATTAGCTATTTCTCCAAGGAGCCTTGTTTTCCTTGTCTTTTCTGAGGGAGTACAGCGGGGAGGCAAGAGTTGTGAAAAATGCTATCTAGAACCTAAGACTTGACATGAGCTAATCTTACTGGTAGTACAGTGTGGCTGCTACCAGGCTCTCAGTGGACAGAGCTAGGGGATTTGTGTCCATGTGCCTATCTGTATATTCATAAATGTATTGTTTATCTATGCAGGCATGTATAACAACCATATTTGTATTTATTCCTCTATCTTTCGGGTCAGGAGCCCCTAAGATCATCTCTTATCCAGAGACTTGCTACAAGTAATCACAGGATCTAACATATAGTTACACCTTATGTGTGGTAGCAACTTAAGGAAAGTAGACACAGGTAGTCTGGAAGAATGTCCGTGTGCAGGCAGGCATCCTCGTGTGCTGTCCCTCTCCCTCAGAGCGCATGGCAGTGCCTGCTCCTTCCCCAGCAATGTAGATGCAGGAATACAAGGGTGATATTTCTGAGCAGAGCAGCCAAGCCAAGAGTTCTTCTCCAGGGCTGGCCCCTCCCATGCCCTTTTGTCAGATGCCAGATGCCAGAGCTCTAGCATGAAAACGGGTCCAAGTGTACCACATGGTTTGCACAGGCTAATCACAGAAGACCGTGCTAGGCACTTTGGAAATCTAAGTTACCAGATGCCAGTCAGTGGTGCATCTTGCCAGCTGGCTTCTCTAAAGACAGCAGCTCCAGGCCTGCTTTGTCAGCCCCTTTCTGCACACTCACCATTGGATCTGTTCCAGGGCCCGTGTAGCAGGCTGCTCGTCCTGCCCCTTCCTTTCCCATGTTTGCGTCTCTGTGTGGCAGTGGGAAGTCCGGCTCATGCCAGCTTCAGGGTATGCATTTGATTGGGTCCCTGAACCCCCCCAGTGTCCGCCCTCTTGGACCATCCTGTATACGGATGACAACCTCCCTTGTCCAGCCTGAGGACCGGATGGGCCTTGCTGCCAAGCCCTGGGGAAGAGAGGCAGCAGCAGGACTGGCAGAAGGGGCCTGGACAGCTCTGGGATTAGGAGTTAGCTCTGGGATTGGGAACTCACGATTGTTCTGAGTTGTACCCATGAGCCCAGCACTCCCACCCACACACCAGTTGCTGGATGAGAACCATCCTGGGAAAGGCCAGGGCAAGGCAGCTTTGGCAGCTAAGGCTGACCCTCCTGCGGTTGCAGCTGGAAGCTGTCTGCCAGCAGCTTTGACAAGTGATCCCACCATCCAGACCCAGCACCTTCCTGGGTCAGTCCTTCTACCACCACTGTGGCTTCTTGACAGAGTCATACAGAAAGGACAAGAAAGAAAAAAAGCCATCGACTATTTTGAGACCATGCTGTAAATCTCATGTTCCTACATTTAAATAGGCTTTTCCTCATTATGAGAAATTTCACTAAAACATTTATGTCCACTGAATCACTCTGAACTAGGAAGGAAAAAAGCCATCCTCCTCCCATTTCCCACAGAAAGCAGGCCACTCCCCCCCCCCCCATCCTGTCCCTCTGATGTGCTCTGGTAATTTGTTATTTGAGGATTTGGTGAGCATATATATTGTCTTGAGTTTCCTCCCACTGTGACATCTAAACTGACTTTCAGGACTCGCTTTTTTTTCTTTTGTTGTTTTTTTTAAAGGATTTGAGGAATCTTGATACTGGGTTCTTTTAAAATAGTACCTTAAGACCGTCAAAGATACAGTGGATGAAACTGCAAGAAAAACAAAACAGACCCAGACACTATTTTAATTCATTTTCCACCATGTGAGGGACAGGCAGTGTTTACAGAGCTGCGCTGATTTTGCTGTGAAATGCACCAGAGGAAGCAAAACCCCTCCTCCCCAGAAGTACATCCTAGAGGTCCTCCTTGGGGACACATGGCGAGAGGAAAGTTTTTGTATAGGGTCACTAGAGGTTCTAGGAAAATCAACAGTTGTGCAAGGATAAAGGATTTAAAGCACGATTTTATCTACAAAGCATTGCTTTTTAGTTCTAAATACACAGAGTCAAGCTGGGCACATCAGAGAAATAAAGGAAAGGGAGGGCAGAGGTCCTAGCGTATGAATGAGTAGTGAATAAATTCAAAGTGCTTTTTCAAGGTAGAATTTGGTTGTTTTGCTGTTGGAACTTTAAAAAATGATTTAGTAGGTAAAATATATTTTTCCAGTGTCTGCAACAACATTAAACAAAAACAACAAAAACAGGTTGTAACACACTCACTAGTAGTTTTTTCTGTTTATTTCCATCATCATGTTACTGTTCGTGAACCAGTCAAGTTTTAAACTGAATGTCTTGCCTACAAATTACAAAAGTGGCATCCCCTTTTAATACTAATACTAGCACAAATTAATTGCCTGACATTCCTGTTACACACTGTTGTGGACTGAATGGAGAAGTGTGAGAAACAGCAGGTTAGAGGAAGATGGTGTTTGCCTCACCAGTTGCATGTTGGCTTACCCAGGAAGTTCATTCTTCTTGATTGTAATTGGTTCTCCAAAAATTTAAATAGGTGTGTCTTCCAGAGTTACCAGTAGCTGCTGTTTTTCTGCAAAATAAATTGATCAGGATTCCAATTTAAAAATGAGGACACACACATTGAAGGCAGAGTTTCATAGGCAGCTATTTTAATGCACTCTCTTACCATTGGCTTCTACATTTAGTGGTCATGAACTAAACAAAAACCTGTGATCTGGTTCCAACTGGAAAGTTTGTCATTTTGCACCCATGGTAGATTTAAAACAGTATTGAAAAGTAACTGAAACTTATTTTCAAATGTTTATTATTTTCATTGATTATATCATATTACCATAAATACCATAAATACTTGGATAAAAGCTTCACAAACTTAAAAACAAGAACCATCCATTCTGCTTTCTGTAGGTCTAATTGTTATTTCTATGCTGATGATTTCATTGTATGTTTTTTCTTAAAAGCATTTTCCCTCTAAATTCTTTGTTATCCTGGAGGGTGCAGTTAATTTTTATTTTCCCTCAGTATTTATACTTTTTTTTGTGGAAGTGCTGAGAGTTGAACTCAGGCCTTCACACTTATTTTTTACTTTGAGATGAGATAGCACTAACTTTTAAACTGTCCAGCCTGGGCTCACACTTAACTATCTCCGTGCCTCAGCCTCCCAGAGTGCTGGAATTACAAATATGTGCCACGATACTGAACCTTAGTAGTCACACTTCGGCAACGTGGATTGTAATTTCCCTCTGTTGCAACCAAGTAACAGGGAAGACTGCAGGAGATTAATTTTTAAAATCATAGCAGTAAAGTAGCCATCTCTGTAAGCAATGTTAGTTGTAATTTAAGATTTCTATATCATCAAATCAGTTCACTGTGGTAAGTATAAGAAGTTTTTGAGTGTCAGGTCTCATTTTGTGGGTACCTTGAAAAGTTTGGATATAGCTATCGTAGCCTTAGTCTAAATTGCTCTTGGGAAGAAAAGGGAAAAGTACTTAAGTTAACTACAGAGGATTGTTACAAAATGTAATCCAAAAAAAGGGGAGATGTAGCGAGCAGCACCATGATCAAGAAGAAAGCTTTGTGGGTCTGAAGACCCCTGTTCTCGTCCTTCCCTTGCCTACGTGAGATACGAGAGTTGTGTTAGTCAGCGCAGTCTTCCCCAGGAGAGTACAGCAGTCATTCATTTTCCCGCAAGTCTGGAGGGTACAAGTCCAAGATCAAGGTGCTGGGGGGGCTGGTGTCTCCTGAGCCTCCTTACCGTATGGGTGGCTGTCATCTCACAGTGTCCACACATGGCCTGTGCCTGTGCACACCTCTCTGGTATCTCTTCTTCCTCATGTCTGGACATCAGTCCTGTTGTACCAGGGCCTGCCATGTGGACAATGTTTAACCTTTATTTCCTTATAGACCCCATTTCCAAATACAGTCATGTTGGGGTTAGGGCTTTAACCTATGAGATGAGGGAACATAGTTCATTCCATAACAAAAATGAAGGTTTGTTGAGGCCAGCCTGGGGTAGAAAGTGAGTTCAAGATCAGCCTGAACTGCATAATGAGACCCTGTCTTTAAAAAAAAAGGAAAGTCTTTTAGGTGAGGTCCCTTGGTTAAATTAACTACCCCTCCCTTTTTTGTTTGCCTGTTTTGTTTTAAACTAGAGCGATGCGTTTCATTATTCCTCATTTATAAATAAAGACCCATCACTTTCCAAAGACTTCAGTGGAATGGGAAATATAGATTTATACAAAGAACTGTTGATTCTCTTGCCTGTTTTCTGAACTGCGCTGTGACCTTACCCACTTCCCGGCACTCCATTGAGATCTGAGTCCCTGAGGAGGTGCTGAAGGTGTGCTCGAAATTTCAGAAAGAGTCAGATGCACAGCTTCATAACGAGGAAGTCAAAGCAAGACAGGAGGGACAGTAGAGCACGTGCCTTCTGTAGGAGCAGTTTCTGTTCACAGAACACCTGTCACTGTACCATCCTAGAAAGCACAGGACTTAATCACTTCATGTGGCTCCTTGATACTCCTGACTTAGAGAAGCTTTTTTCTGTAGCTGTTGCTAGTACAATGGAAGTCCATTATGGTTCCTTGGGCCCCAGAGCCCTAGCTGCCTCCTGGTGTCTACAGTGCCAGGCACCCTTAGGTGATCTGTTCATCTTGTGTGGCTGTGCTACAGTTTCTGGTTTTTGTTTTCCTCCTGGGAAATCCATTGTGTTTGTCTCCTTTTCAATATGATCTTGCTTACCTCTCACCGTTGCGCACTAATGACATTTATGAATAATGGAAATTGCCCATGTCAGCAATAGGATATGTGGTGTTGACAAAGATGTCATTTCAATGTTCTGAATCTGCATGATTTTGCAAAGCAGAATCATGATCCCATTTGCACCTCTATTTTTAGAAGTGAAATACAGAGGCACAAAAGTATCTGATTTCGTTAGCCTCATTTTGGGAACCATGACTATTGGGTATGTACTATGTACACTGATACTGGGTATGGGATTACAGACTGCAGAGAGAACATGCTAAGCAAGAATCTTTAATCTTTACAACTGTTAATCACATGATTTTCTGCGTGTGAGTTTGCATTTCTTAAAAGTATTTTTGTGAGAGTATAAGTATATAACAAACAAGTAAAAAACACACAGTATAGTTTGTTACTAGTAAATGAAGTGACTGCTATTAGCAAATGAATGTGCTGTGTGGAATAAGTATAAATAATAAGTTATTTCACAGTGCTTTGCTTTTCTTCCTTTGTAGGTACAGAGGCAAAACCTATAGAGCTGTGGTCAAGATTGTGCGAACATCTGACCAGGTAGCAAACTTCTGCCGGCGCGTGTGTGCCAAGCTAGAATGCTGTCCAAATTTGTTCAGTCCTGTGCTGGTTTCTGAAAACTGCCCAGAGAACTGCTCCATCCACACCAAAACCAAATACAGTGAGTATGAGTGATGAAAAACAACCCCCACCACATCAGGCCTCACTCACAGTGGGATGTTATTTGGCTTCTGTTTTGTTTTTAACCTTTGGAGTAGTTTTTCATACAAATTGTCCTGGAAAGTTCTTTAAGATTTGCTGTCGCAGATCCGTGTGTGTTTTTAAAGCATAAGGAAAGGAAAAGATGGCTCCAAATAGAATGGATTATCCATGCAGGCTCGGAAAAGGAGAGGTGACAATGTCATAAATTTACTACCATGAATTCCAGAGGAGTGATTGATCCCAAAGAAATATGGCTGGATAAAGGGCATGATAAAATGATTATAGTGATACAATACTTGGGACCTTGAATTGATTTCTTGTCTTTATGCTGAGAAGTTGTAATGATTCTTCTGTTGTTTTTCTTGCCACTTGCTTGCCACAGTTTCTCACCTGCATAGATGTAGCCCTCAGAACTCTCTCAGACATTGGAGGATTCATTCAGAAGCACCTATTCCTTTTTTTGGTCCCAGATGCCTTGGTTTGCCCATTGGCAAGGCATGACCCAGCATTGGCCCCATTCTGTCAGCTGTTAGTATGTGCCACTTCTGCTCCCATCACATGTAGATACCTCTGCCTTGGGCTGTTTCTCTTCCCTTCCTCTGTTCTCACTGTTTTCTTTTCCTTTGGGTAGCTACCCCACTTGCTCCATCTCTGATATCTCAAGCTCTAAAAACTCTTGATTCCCAACTTCTAATCTTCCTACATCTCCCCTCAGTTGTATTATTCTGGGGCAATAACTTGGGAAATTGGCTCTTCCATCCTACATTCCAGCCACATGATTGATGCTCTGTGAGACCGGGCATTTGTCAGCTTGTGTGTTGGAACAAGGAATCCGAATGCACTGAGGCCAGTGTTCAGAATGCAACTTTCCTTGTTTTGTCTGTTTCTGTCTGTACACACATGTACACCCAAGCCCATCTTCTACTTCCATTCCCCTATCAGTTGTTTCTCATTTTAGCTGGCACACATGGCGTAGTCTCAGGTGAGAACCATGCATGTTTTTATGTCACCTGCTTCCCGAAGAGCTCTTTTCCACATCACCTTTGGCCAAGGCAGGGATTCACTGGGCCCCGTCTGCTCCTACACAGAGCACAATGTGACTGGCAGCTGAAGTTCATCCTACAGATTGGCTTCCCTGTACTTCTGGTACAAAGGCAATAGGGGAGAAGAAGCAGGCCATTGTTATCTCAACTGCAGGGAGGTGAAATGGGCTTAGAGATCATTCTGGGTCTGGGTTTATAAAACTTAAAAACCCTAAGATCCTATTGGTCACCTTCGAGCAATGTTGCTACAGATTGAACCTGAGCTCCAGTGGGAGGATAACAGTGCTGTTTGGGTAGATTCTGGAAAAATCAGGGCAGGGACCACTCATGTAATGCTGGGGTTCAAAAAGTGTGCAAACTTTGGTTGCATTCAGTGAGCCCATTTCTGATTTCTGGCTGCCAGTTTCTGAAACCCAGTCTATGTCTCTTTTGCCATGCCTGCTGGCGCCTTTGAGCAGAAGCCAAAGCTTAGTCACTTGTACCTGTAGCTGGAGGTAGGAGAGAAGCTGCATTCATCCCATGGCAGTGTGCTTCTGCTCATCCAGGAGCATTGTCCTGGTACAGTTGAGTCTGGTAGACTGTTCCAAGCTCTTCTGCCACCCTGAATCTTGATGAAAGAGAGCAGGGATACTTTCTTTTGAGTTCTAGGACTGCTTCTGTGCACTTTGTGGACAGTTTTTATAAACATGCTCCTTGTGGACTCAGTGCAAGTGTAGGGAATGCAGAAGTCTGAGCTGCAAGGAATCTGTGTGGCTTAGCTCTGATGGTCTCATCTTGCAAACGAGGATATTGAGGTCTAGGAATGTCAGTGAGCATTGTCTGTGTGACGAAGCTAATGGTTTGGCTGGTGGCATGTATGAAATGGCATTTGCCTGAACAGTAGGGGCAGGCACCATAACCAAGGAGCTGCACATTTTGATGGATCTTTGTTTTATCCTGTTTATTTATTTATTTATTGTCTCACTTCATCCATGGGTAAGAATTATTGAGTTGCATTAGGTTCTTTCACGGGCTGGTGGCATCCTATCGGGACAGTTGAGCTTTCAGGTAGTAAGTAATCCTTCTTCTTCATGGTCATAATTGAATCCTGGGTCCCTCTTAGTGCTATAATTAGTCAATTGTACATTTAACTTACAAAAACATTAGTCATCCTTAAAATTGATAATAATTTTCAAACAGCTTAAAATGTTGGTACATACATACATTCCTGCTGCAGAAATAAAAAGTGGTGAGTTTCCCTTGAATCAGAAGACAGTAGGGTTCACATGTGGTGGTACAGAAAGAATGCCATTTGAATATGAATTTGGTTGTTCTGCTTAAGATATTAGTTTGTCTTGGTCAGATCAAGAGATAGAAGAATCTATCATGACTCAAAATGTGTATCCAAAAGTGCCTGTCAACTGACAGTTCAGTATTGGAAGGAGATATCAACACGTACCAGTGGAAGGGACTGTACCTCCACATGTGGTATTTGGAGCTCAGAAAGGGAAAAGATGAACCTCCAAAAGGACTACAGGAACCTTTGACAACCTTTACCTATCTGTCTGGTTGGACTTCCATAACAGAATGCCCCAGATGCCAGATGGCTTAAGCAACAGGTATCTGTGGCCCACAGCTCTGTGGGCTGCTGCCTAAGGTGTCAGCAGGTTTGGTTTCTGGGGTGTTCTCAGCTCGCAGACTCCTGCCTCCTGCTGTGTCCTCATGTGGGGTATTCACTGAGTGTGCACATCCTGGGGTCTCTTTCTGTTCTCATAAGTACACAGTCCTGTTAGATTAGGACCCCATCCTTATGATTTCATTCAACATTAATTACCTCCTTTCAAGGCCCTTCTCCTGATACACTCATACTAGGATTAGGTCTTCAACATATGGGTACTGGAAAGACAGTAAGTCACTAACACTTTCTAACTTTGAAGCATCAGAGAGATGTTTATTCTGTGCAGCTGTTTTCTCAGACCATGTTCCTGCAATACAAATGAGATGTCAAAGGTACATTCTCCAAAAAGAAATAACCATTCTCTCCTCTTTTTTCCCTCCTCTGTCCTCCCTTCCTGTCCTGTCTTTGTCCCCATACATGTGTGTGTAGCCTAAACATTTTTAAATCATCTTTTCTCTTGGTAGCTTATTATTATGGAAAGAGAAAGAAGATCATTAAACCCCCAATTGGGGAAAGCAACATTGAAAGCGGGCATCCTAAACCATCTAGAAGAAGGAAACGGCGAAAATCTATGTTTGTGCAGAAGAAACGAAGGTCCTCCACTGTGGACTTCACAGCAGGCTCTGGGGAGGTAGGTTCTGCCCCACAGCATTTTCCAACCTTTGGTTTTGACATTCAGGCTTTGCAGCCAGGGGTCTGCTGCACTGGTGAAGTCTGCTTGTAGAATGGTTTAAAGCATGAACTAAGGAGCCTCCTCCGCTTCCTAACCACGTGCTCAGCTGCTTTGGCTCAGAAAGGGTAGCATTAGGACTTGGTAAGGACTATCCACTGAGTCTTTAGAGGGTGCCTAGGACAAGCCCTGGGAGGGACAGGAGCTGGGATCAGATCCCACCGTGTGGCTGTGGGGGCAGGCTGGGCCACCTGTTGCATCCACACGCATCCCTTTCCCTCCTCCCACTTCTGTAGCACATCTCTCTTCTTCTCAGGAAAGTGACGAGGAGGATGCAGATGCCCTGGATGATGACACTGCTAGTGAGGAGACTGGCTCTGAGCTCCGAGATGACCAGACAGACACCTCCTCAGCAGAGGTGCCCTCAGCGCGGCCCCGGAGGGCTGTTACCTTGCGGAGCAGTTCAGAGCCCACCCACCGGCCGCCTGTGGAGAGGGCCCGAAGGGGCCGTCCAGTGCCCCCTACTCCCTCTACCGATGAGGGGGACAAGGGCCCGCCTGCCAAGCCTGAGGGCTCAGAGGTGAGCTTAAAGTAGAGAGTGTGCCAGTCCTCTTTATGAAAAACATGAAGCCAGGTGTGGTAGGGCACACCAGCAATCCCACACTCTGGCAGAAAGATCACAAGTTCAAAACCAGTCTAACCAATGCAAAGTCTCTGAGCCAATCTCCAGTGTCACAGGGGGGAAAAAAAAACAAAGGAGAAAAACATGAATTGCAGTTTGGGGCAGATTTTGGGGAAACCACTTTAAAATATCTAAAAAGATAGCAGCTGCTCCAGAGAAGTTCCTAAGTGTAAAAGGCACTCATCTCACCTTGTGGTAGATCAGGTCATCCACCATGAGAAAGGAATCCTGAGGGCTGGGACAGTGACTTCACTGGGCGACATGAATACCATTAGGGCTTTTTGTCAGGAGGGCAGACAAGTCAAGTCCTCCAAGTCTCTGTGAACACTAGGCTTCCAGAATTTCATCTTGTCTCTGCCCCTGCATTTTGCTCTTTCTCTTTCCTTATGAGGCTTCTCTGTGATATCCTCAAGTAGTGAATCTCTGTGCCACACTTCCTCTAGACCCAAAGTTGGCAGCTAGTCCCCTGAAAAAGTGATTGTCACTATTATCACCAAACCCAGTGACTAATCCAACTGGAGTCAGTCTGTAGGCCCAAGCTGTTTCTAGCTGAGAACTTAAGATAGACCATCACTGAGCTGTTTGGTAACTTTTAAGGCACAAGCATTACTGTGGCTTAGGAGAAACTAACTGAGACAATTACTATAAGACACCCCAAAGACTGAGTTACTGTGACTTGTTCAGGAAAAGGAGGTGGCGGCTCTGGTCTACACAGCGACTGGGGCCTGGAAGGAAAAGAAAAAGAGCCTGCTGACCATACTGGGTGTAGTGACTATCTCCTGCTCACTCTTCCCTGCAGGACACAAAACAGGAGGATGAGGAAAGGCTCATCCTGGAGAGCAACCCTTTGGAATGGACAGTCACCGACGTGGTACGGTTCATTAAGTTGACAGACTGCGCCCCCTTGGCCAAGATCTTCCAGGAGCAGGTACATGTCTTTTGATGTGGCCCTTGGTTTGTATTAGGAGGTTCCAGATTTTATGCAACCTCTTATCTTTTCTTGGCTTCTGCATCACTGCTAGGTGGGAGTCAAAGTCCCAGCTGCAGATGACACTGCATAATGCCTCCTGAGTACTCCTGGGCAGCTGTGGGAGATAGCCTGCTCTCTGCAGGATCCATTAAAACCTTGTTCCCACTTCCTACTGGGCTCACTGACATCATAGGGATGAGGTTCCTCTCATAGTACCCTGATGACTGTCTGTGACTGACTGGTGGGCGTCCAGGCTCAGTCTGCAGTGATCCACTGTCGGGGGCTCACTGTTTACTGCCAGACAGGCAAAACAAAATCCAAGCTTTAGCAGGACTTAGTGTTATAAATTTGTAATCTCAGTGCTTGAGAGGCTAAGACAAAAGGATTGCATGTTCCCACCCAGCATGAGCAATTTAGAGACTTACCAAGAGCGAGGCTTGGAAATACAAGATAAAAAAGGGCCAAGGATGTAGCTCAGTGTGAAGGTCCTGGGTTCAATACCCAGCACCGAGAATAAATGAATAAGTAAATAAAAGAACATCTCAGTTCTCAGCTTGGCCTTCTCAGATGCTGCCTTGTTGGGGAACTCAGGTACCTGACTGCATCCTAGCTGAGTTGCTTGCTGGGCCTTATATCTAGTATAGACAGGGCTGGACCAGATTTCCCTATGGTGTTTGTCTGCCAGTAGAGCTGCTGGTTTCTGCAGGCTTTTTGTCTTGCTAAACTGCCCCTTTGCTAGTTCTCTGGCTATAAAACACAGGCTTTGAGTGGGCCCTCTTATCAGTGCCTGTCTGGAAAATCTGGTCACCAAGTTCTTTTACTCAAGTCCTGATGATATGATCCACACAAACACCACAAAAATAAAAAGTAAAAAATTCTGCACCATGTCATTAACTCAGATCCGATGGCCCCTAGCTGGTCTGCCCTTTTTGCTTCACCTTTCAGAGTCTTCTGTTTGGTATATAGATAATGTCAAGTGGTTTTCGTTATGCTGTGCAGGAGAAGTAGGAGAAAAGGTGTCTGCTACACCAGAATTGAGTGGCAATAGCCACTCTCTGTTTATTGTGTTCATTGAATGCTGAATAAGTTAATGTTTTCTTAGCTGTCTTTATTTCTTTAACCATGAGATAGTGCTAACCTGTGGTCTAATGACAAGTATAACAGTAATTGATGCAATCTATACCTAAGGAAGTTTATAACCTAATAAAAGAAGTTACTATAGTTAGCTGAGACATAAGACATGCCATGATGCGCTATGAAAAGGTTTTCATTTATATTTTCCCTTAAAATAATAAGAAAAGAAATTGCCATTCCATACACATACCACCACGTACCATTCTTCACTCGGCTTGTCTGAAAAGTTCACGTGGAAGCCTGTGGTTCTTTCTGTACCATGTGTGTGCCATTTGTTGAAATTTCTCACAGTGTTCCCTAGTGTAGAAAAACTCTTTTAAGACTTCGTGTTTTTTTAGCAGTATTTTTAATACAATATTTTAGTACAGTAGATTTGAGATATGTTTATCCAGTCTTTTTTTAGAATTAACAAACCAAAACTCTAGGAAGAGAAGTTTTCAAGCATTAAATAAGAAGGAAAAAGAATATTTCTGGTTCTCATGCACCCAGGAAAGTTCTCAGCTTTTCTCCCAAGTCAGTGCAGTGCTGACTTATACAAAGTGAATCAATGCAGTCCCCTGAGGAGAGTGTTGTGGTTCATTCAGAGTTCTCACATCCTGTATCTGGGGAAGTCCATGAGGTGACATGATCATCTGATCCACCCTGAAACCTTATGCAGACACCCAGTAAGTTCATGCTGTAGGAATGAATGGAGCCAGGCAGAGGGTGACCTCCCTGTTTTCTGACATTTGCTGCACTTCCTCGGTGTGTAACACTGAAAGATAAGTAAAGAGAAGTCCTTTTTTGACCTAAAGTTCCCGGGTAATGACCTTGTCCCTTCATTATAACACAAACAGAAAAGAGAGAATTACAAGTCATGTTGGAGGTGATGTGATACAGAACTTGTTTATGCCCACACAGCATTTTCCCTGTCTGCTATTTATGGCTAGTAGGACTGCCTCCCCAAAAGCAGTGCATTCAAATATATGACAAATAGTGATTGCACAGTTTAAATATGCCAATATGTATCTGTTCGTTCACATATACAAATGACACCTGTTATGTGTCTTACAATATCCAAAAAGGGGTTATGGAATGTAGTTCTGTATATTACTGTTTTTCTTTTATTTTGTTTTAGTCCAAAAGCCATTTCAACTAAGAAGTATTTTTTCAGTAGAACCGGAACAAAACGCACAGATTTTCTCACTTCTAGTGTGCAAGTTAGGTGTGGAGCTTGAATCCATTCTACCTTGTACAAATTCCTCAGTAACAGGAAGTAAAACAGAGCTGTTTTGGGGAAAAGGAGAATATACTACTTACACAAAATCCTATTTTATTCAACTCCTAAGTCCAATTTATAACAATGTCTCAGGACATTTCAAAGAAGTGGAATGTTACTGGCATGTTCCCAACTATCAAATGAAGCCTTGAGTAGGGCACGCTCTCCATCTGTAGCATCAGTTAAAAGCTTTGTCCATCATTTGGACTTTTTCTTCCTATGAGAGAGAAAAATAGGTAGGCATTAATTGGTCAAGAGTCTTAATCCCATCTAATTGTACATTTCACATTAGGCAGTTTCACCTGTTGTAATAAAGAACTGTTGCCCGCTGGGCTGTCTGCAGTGCATGGGCACTCAGGTCCTTTCCCGTTCCATCAGACCTTTAATTACTCATTTTTACTAATTTGTTCTGACATCTTTTAGCCTAAATGCCATGGCTCTGATATGGCAAGGCCTCCAGTGAGGCACTGCAGGTGATTGTCTGGGCTTTTAGATGAAGTGGAAGGAGCCCGCAGGCTGTACTCACCTGCCAGTACATGAGATCGCAGCACGCACAGGATAATAGCTGTGAGTGTTCACGCCTCTGGGTGTTATAAATTCAGAGACTGTTATAATCACCAGGAGCGTTTGCAAAGATTATAAGCGTCTCATTATCAACATACATGCCTTTTATTTCTGAAATGTTATGGCAACCTTTTAAAAAAATCTATACCTATAATTTCATGCTGCAAACATGTACATAATGCAGTAAAACCACACATCCATAACAAAAAAAAAATCCCACAAGACTATAAATAACATTGGCCAATTCATTCACCTTTTGTGAATTAGTCTGCTTCTGTACTATAAGCAAACTGTCCAAATTAGTAATTTAATAAAAAATATGTTCAGGCTAATTTACAGGCTGACTTTTGATTGCAACTATTCTCTCCTCTTTTTACTTCTACAAACTTGAATATCTCTATTAAGGGACTGCCAAGTCCTAAATGGAACTCTGTTATCAAAAGAAATGTAATTTTGATATGTGTCAAGAATAACTTCCATGTTATATATTCATTTCTTTAAAATCAGTAGTCTATTTATGGCGATTTTTTTTAATGCAAGTGAGCTGTCCACAAGTCTGAAGTCTGTGGGACCATGTTTATAAAAATTAAGTCAGCTGTGAGGACTGGTATGTTACCTACATAATACTTGAAGAGAAAAGAACCTTTTATACCAAAACAAAGGCTCCCTCTCACAGGGCACTAATGTTGGCCAAACTCTTTTGCCAAGTATTGTTTCTGTTCACACAGCCTCCCTCCTGCCTTATCAGAGGCAGAGCAAGGGTAGGTGGAGTCTGCAGCACGGGAGTCTGATACAGGGTTAGCTGTCCCTCGAGGTCCCCAGAGTCCTTCAAAAGCAAGGACATCTGACAGTCAAGTGGCTAAATCTGGCTGCGTTCAGCAGGCAGCATGGCAGCAGATGCATGATTTTATTCTTGGTAGCATGGTCTTCTCACAATGGTAATATCTAAGAATTCTGCTTTGTATCATTTAGGGAAGATGAAAAATTATTGAATAGAGTCCAGAGGTGGCAGGAGCTAGCAGCTGCAAGCCAAGCTACATTTTTAACTACTTCTCCCCTTTGGCTGTCAGGACTAATTTTTGGTTGATTCTTCCCATATAAAAAGCAGGATGGAGGATCTCTATATTTAATGAGATAGTTTAACTTCTAACTCCCATGTTCTTACAATCTACATCTTCCTGCAAATAGGAGTTTCTTTGCAAACAAACCTCAGCTCATGTTGCTTCCTCAGAACTTAACCCCAGATGTACAAGGGGCCAAGGCAGAGGATGTAGGTGAGCCAGCTCTAACTGAAGTTCAAAGGCATGGCCTTCATGTGCTTCTGTTCCATGCTGCCCATGCATAGAGTTTAGTCCAAGGGAGTGTTAGCTGTGCTGCATTCTTCACCTGCAATGACAAAGCAGAGACCCTTTACATAAATTGTTTTCACCCCTGCTGCTGGCTGATCAGGAAGGAGCCAAGCTGCAACGAACTTCCCATTCCCTTTTCCTCCTGGAGAGACGAGGACAGAACATGTGGCCATGTGCTGGGGCCTAGGCTAGAGGGGCATCTGATCTGAGGTCAGAGAATGCCAGGTCAAGGTCCCTGATTATCACTGTCACATGTCTCCCCCTATGGCTGTGTAGCTCTGCCTCTCGCCTAGTACTGTTACGTCCGAGGCTGCATGCCCCTCCAAGAGGCACACAGCCTGGCAGGTAGAGGAGCCCCGTCCACATTTAGGAAGAGTGCAAGGAGTAGAGTGTTTCTTTGAAAAGTTATTTGAAGCTCCCCAATATCCTTTATGCAAGCTTATTATAGAATCAGTTTTTCATTTTTTTATACTCACATCATTTTCTTTTGAAGCCATCATAACTGAAAACTGGAATATGTTTGACTTGCATAATTTAAAGAACATATACACAGGTACCTAGTATTTATCTCATTATTTTTTATACTGTATTTGCTAACATGATTTTACATAACTCAAATTAAGTTTGATAGTTATTCTATCACCCACATACCATTGTAGGTTAAAAAAGAAAAGTAAATTCAGTGGAGTATGACAGACAGAATTTGCTTGTTAGTTCTTCTTTCTCTGTAACACCTTGAACCAATGCCATTTTAAATTCTCTAGCTAAAGCTTATTTTAAGATTGCTAACCTGACTTGTGATGGACATATCTCTGTCTTTGTAAAAATGCATGGAGCCCCTGTGCCCAGTCTATTTAATAATTCTCCTCCATTGTTTCCAAAACAGAAGGCTCAAATACATGCATTGTAATAAAGCTCCCCAGCCTGGAAACCCCAACCCTACGAAATCTGAGGATGCTCACTGATGCACCAGCTGTAACACTGCTGCCTTAAATGCTTCTTCCAAATCTCCCACAGCTTGCGTCTCCTGTTCTTTCTCGGTGTCATGTCACCCAGTACTTGAATACGCATTTATGGGCTTGCCTTGTGCCAGCTAATGGGAAGAAAAGACTTTCTGATGATCAGTTTTTCTGAGTCAATATAAGATTACTAATTGAGAAAGCCCTTGATTTCTTTATGGCCAATTATGTGTAACACTTCTCATTTCTACAAGAAGATGGGATAACCTCTGAGTGCAAGGTGCTTTATTAAAAGCTGCTTGAAAACAGATAGATAAGACAACCCACACCCTAAAGGCTTACACTTGCCTGGGGATCACAGACAAATGCACAATTGGCAGATGCACAAAAGAGAACAAAGCAGCGGTGTCATTAGCAGAAGAGAGGGCTTAGTTGTAAATAGAGAGATCAGGGAAGAAACAGTACTGAACTTAGCCGCAAAAGTTGATGTCAGTTGCAGCAAGCCTGGGAATCCCTCTTCAACTCCACAAAAGCAGAGGCCAGGGGTCTTTGTGGATTACTGGGCATGAAGTGAGATTGGAACTGAGATTCCTGGAACAGGCAGTGGCTGGGAGGTTGGAAGGTGACTTCGGAAGCAGAGGGTGGTGCTGACAGTGAATGATGGCAGAGGCCACACCAAGCCTTTCTCTCAAAGCAACTGGAAGTGCCATATTCTGGGAAAGAGAGTATATTCTCCATCCAGTTTTGGAAAAGAATTAGGCAGTTATAGCATTTAATGTCAAAGCCTGACTGTATTTCAGATATATGTTGTGTGATTTCTCCATTCAGGAAATATTTTTGTGTCCTTTGTTCCTCTAAGACACCTCATGTACCCTTGCCTGCTGTACCCTAGAATGGGCGGAGAATTTGACAGTGATAGTCACTCTGGTCATTTCTATACAATTAATCACAGAATTTTTGTTATCCCACATATTTATCCCAGGAGGCAAGTGCTTGGAGTTTGAGGAATAGTTTATTGAAGTGAGCCAAACTCTCCAGGAATGGAAACCAACATGTCCTCATGTTTGATTTAAGGCACAATAGCATCCCTAGGATAAGTATTTTGACTGCCTAGGAAAAAATCAGTGGTTTTAAAGTCCTAGAAGCCCTGTATTTATGCCCAGGATCTGTACTACAAAGGCTGCACAGTTGTGGACAAAAGCCCCCAGAACTGTTTAAGAAAGACTGAAAGTGAGGCTATCTTCAAGTTTTTATCTGGAGATCTAGATTTGAATTTGTACTTTGAGTATAGACAGATACACACATATATACCTATTTATACACTTATGTACATTTAGCTTTACAGAATTAACTCTTATCTTCCTCCTTTCTTCCCCTGTAAGTTGCACATAAAAAAGGAGGATTTGAGGAGAGCTCAGGACTTGCCTTAAAAAGGTCTCCTCCCTTTGTCCTCTGTCAGAAAGCACCTTGTGTGCATTCCAGCTCTCTCGATGGCTGCACACTCCCTGCAGGAGCCTGTCAAAGTGATGCTGACTGATCTGTTTATTTTCTGATTTGATAAGGTCACATAAGTCTTTGTTGAGACATGGCTTATAGTTACACACATCATAGCTGGTGCTCATCTGTAATTTAAAAGTAATGAATTGCAAGTGCTTGTGCATTTGCACAAACATTAAGTAAATACTTGATTTTATTACGGCTGTGTTTATTAGGGCAGGCTATGGCTTTTGAATCTAATCAGATAGTAAATTATTTTTTGTCTAAACATCAGTCCTTTGAACTCAGTTAGGTGATCAATCATGCTTACTCTTGACACCAGTGTTCACAAGGCTACCATTTGCTTTAGATATTTATAAGACAGCTAAATAAGCCATCAGTTTAAGAAAGTTAGCACCTTTTGTGAAATTCATTGATAAATGATGTCTGAAACACTTGCTTGTGTGCTATCATGTGGCTATTTAGTCCTTGTGACTTATGGCAGCTCTGGCTATAAAGCTTCTCTGAGTGGCAGAAACTGTAATGTGGTAAGTTGGTTTATGCTGTCATGATACCACTAATTTTTATCTTTGCCTTAGTTTGACCATCTGTTTGAGCCACTACAATTTCCTCTGGAATATAACACAATCAAAAGACATCCATATTAGCAAATCAGGTTATTGTAGGATTAGAAGCCAGAAAAGTCCAGAAGAATGCTCATCAACCTTTGGAATGAGTCTTTATCCATGCTTCATGGTAGCATATTCAATGTAATGATCATTTAATGGCACGGGCTTTGGGGTAGGTATATTCAATAGAAGGACTAGCACTTCACTCTGGGCAAGGTGTACGTGGAGATGTGTGGAAGTGTGTGTGCACACCTGCCCATGTATGTGTATGTTTTCATGATGGTAGTTATCTTCATTTTGAGTCTAGGTTTAGGACTCCCTTAAGCATCTTCCTCTAAATTCTGTCTACTGGAGATGAATTCCCTGCATTTACCTGTCTTGGAAGCTCTTTATTTCTCCTTCATTTCTGAACCACAGCTTTGTTAGGTATAGTACCTTGGTTGGCAAGCTTTCTATTCTTTCAGAATTTTGATTATATTATCTAATTTTCTCCTAGCCTATAGGATTTCTGCTGAGAAATATGTGCGGTTAGTATAAGGGGGGTTCTCTTAAATATGACTTGGCATTTTTCTTTAGCTGATTTTAGAATTCTGTTTTGACTTTGATTTTTGACAGAATGCCATAATATGGCACTTTAAAAAAAAAAAAGGTAATGAAATCCAACAAAACAAAACAGAACAAAGCCAGTCAAAACAAAGCAGCAAAATTGGTATAGAACTTCAAAGCAGGATACTAGGAAAACAATAATAGATACCATAGTATATCTTGTTATCTTCATAATAGTTGTCCAATACATCAGGTATAGGAAATCACCAAAAACAAAATAGAATAAAACCAATCAAAACTGAGCAAGTATCTCTAAGATGATAATATGTAATCTATTAACTGGTGATTTCTTACTGTTTTTTTTTTTTTTTTTTTTTGTAGTTCTGTATTACTTGTACCCTTACACTGCTTTGTTTTGTTTTGTTTTTTCTCTTTTTCCTTTTAAATAAAATTTAAAAAAAAATCAAAACAAATATTGCATAAAGTAAAACAATCAGAATATTGAATTTCAAAGACAAGATAGAAGGAAATCTCCCTATTTGCTATATTGCATATTGTCATCCTCCCAAGAGATGCTCAAGACTACTGGCCCCAGGCCTGCAAAATCAGCCCAATAATACAAGCATTTAGTTGCTTTATATACCTTAGTTGCTATCAACTCAACCTGTCCTCAGAACCAGCAGGTTGTTTGTGGGGAGAGGGGTATTGATTCTTAGCCTGCAAGATGGTAGGCTCATGGGATGTGCTGACTTTTCTCCTCCTGGAAGCCATGTGGCTTGCATGGCTTACCAGAAAGGCTTCTTATTGGATCCTCCCTCATAATATGACACTTTGTGATCTTCTGAATCTCTTGGATGTAGATATCCATGTTTTCACCCAAATTTGGGAGGTCTTCAGCTATTATTTCTCAAGTAGATTTGTCTGTGTATTTCCCTTCTTTTCTAGAAGG
Organism: Cavia porcellus; assembly: GCF_034190915.1. Lineage (NCBI taxonomy): Eukaryota > Metazoa > Chordata > Mammalia > Rodentia > Caviidae > Cavia > Cavia porcellus. The sequence goes on from NW_026947496.1 coordinate 46,484,228, forward strand.
CTTATTCTTTGAATATTTCTTTGTTTAATGGCATCCCATAAGTTTTGGAGAGTTTCTTTCTTTTTTCTTTTTTCATCTGAGGAGGTTATTTCAAAACACTTGCCTTTAGGTTCAGAAGTTCCTACTTCAACTTGATTTTGTGTGTTGTTAGGACTCTGCATCACATTAACAGTTCTTTAGATTCAGTATTTCTCTCTGGCTCTTTTTCATGATTTCTATAACTTTGTTGACTTTCTCATTTACAATTTGAATCGTTTTCCTAATTTCATTGAAATATCTGTGTCTTTCATTTCTTTGAGTTTCCTTAGAGCCATTCTTTTTCAAGCATTTCGTGAGTTTCCCTATCTTTTATTTCTATTTCTAGTATTACTGTGCTCCTTTGGAACCATTTTTCCTACTTCTTGTGTCCCTGTGTTGTTATGTATACATCTAGGGATCCATTTACTCTGTCTTATAAGGTCTCTGCAGTATAAGACATTCTCTCAAGATGTGACTTCAGCTGTCAGATTGGCATACTCTATTGGCTTCGATTCCAATTAGGCACCATAGAGTAATCTCCATGTAGCTTCTTTAGCCATAAATAGTGACCCTGTGTATCATGTACATATAAGAGCATAGAGTGTGTCCATCTCCATAGGTATGTAGCAGTGGGGAAAGTTAAGTGACCCAGGCAGGTGTGACAAACAGGAGTGTGTGTGTGTGTGTGTGTGTGTGTGTGTGTGTGTGTGTTGTTTTCCTCTATGGAAAAGCATGCTGTATAGTTGGCATATATGTCTTTAGCATCTTCACACTCCTTCTGATTATGAAATGTCAGATGTTGGCTGGAAAGTAACAGAGTTTTTACTTTTAGTAGTAAGCTCTTTACCAGTACTCAGCGTTTATACAGGAAGGATCTGGCCTGGTGGTAGAGGTTATTGTCCCAGAAAGGGACAGTAAGCTTGGGTAATGAATCCCATAGCAGCCTACCTGGTCCAGGTCTTTGTACCTACCAAGATAGGCTAGGCCTGTGAATTTTAGAGTAGCCAAAATGTTCTTGGCAAAAATAAAAAAAAAAAAAAAGACAAAGATTAGACAGTCATCAAGCCAAGTTTGGTATCTATGCCACCCTCTTCCAAAAGAGCAGCCCCATCCCAGACGTGGTCCCACAATGAAGACTGTGTGATCCATGCATTCCCCAGGTGCATGCAGCCTCTTCTCTAACCTGGCTTTGTCTTCTGGCAGGACATTGATGGCCAGGCGCTCCTACTGCTGACTCTTCCGACGGTGCAGGAGTGCATGGAGCTGAAGCTGGGACCCGCCATCAAGTTATGTCATCAGATTGAAAGAGTTAAAGTGGCTTTCTATGCCCAGTATGCCAACTGACCCTCTCTGGAGGTGGTCTATTATCTTCGCAGTGTGATATTATTGACGGTTTCCAGGACTGATACTTTGATTTTTCTGGGATATGTGAAATGGTACATTCACTGTGTGTCACCAGAAAGCCAGAAGCTGAGAACCTCCTATATCCACCAGCATGTCTGATAGATCTATCTTTTTAAAGTACATGAAATACCACAGCTGTGACTTCTGGGGAGTTACAGTTCTGCATCAGACTCTGCAGGGGATGTGCAAGAGCTTCTTCGTACGTCCACATTTTGCCTTTGCCCCACCCCAAACCAGGCAGCTTCCTTTGAACAGGGTTTCCTAAACTGAGTCCCACATTCAACTAGAACTAAGTTGGGCACAGTTGACATCTTCTGCTATATGAACAAGAAGGATATATACTCCCTTGCTGATAGTTTTTGCTATGATCCTTCTCAGGCATATTTATAGACGTACCTTTCCCATCAATACATGTGTATTATTGTGGTTTGATCTTGATGGCAACTCCTTTCTCTGATGTAGCTGTGTGTGATGTTTGAGGATATCATTATAACACACAGTACCAAACCTCCGTCCTCAGAGGTGCCTTTCAGAAGTAGGGGGAACATTGGAAACGTGTTGGGAAGTAATGAGACGGTCTTTCCTGAGTGACTGAACCTGGAGCATCTATGGAGATTATTCTATCTAGCCTGCTAGAGAATCACAACATTGTAACTTAATTGTAACCAGATCAAAGAGTAACTACTAGAGGGAAATGTCCACTTGGAAGAAGTAGTTCATCAATTAGCCACATCCCCTAGGATCTGCAGTATGCAACTGCAAACAAGTCTCTGCCCATCCCTTCTGCTCATTTCTGTCCCTGCCTAGACATGTATACAATAGGCATGAGGAGGCAGGACCCTGGCCAGATACAACAGAGCATGCCCTGGCGCTACAGTCAGCTGGTTCTCATCCTGGCTTTGCTAATGACCAACTGTGTGATCTTGGGCAACTTTCCATCACTCTTCATCTCAATCCCCATGAAAGGACAGACGTGAGATCACAGTGTACTGGTAAGTGTCCATCGTCCTGTCTCCTTCTCACTCATGCTGGAAGGAAAGTTCAGGTTAACCAGAAGGAAAAAAAGAGAGAGAAAAGCAGCATCCAACACCAGCTTTTAAGCCTGCAGTTCCTGCCACTCACACTAGCTTTGTGAAGTTCCTGGGCACTTGTGTTAAATCAGCTAAAACACTTGCAGACAAATCTGTGGCTCTGCAAAGTGCTTGGCCTTTTATACCCAGCACTTCATCTGTATGTTTTATGAGGGGCTCAGCCTGCTCATGCAAATCCAAAAGGACCGTTCTGCTCTGATGTGGTTGCTTCAATGCCTTTTAAACTGACACAAGGAAACCAAACATTTATATTATTCAGAAGTGGACACTCACAGATGCTTTACATCTTCTGAGGCTTTTTTGTTGTTCTTTATTTTATTGTTGTTGTGTTTTTACCATAATTATATTGATCTTTTTCTTTGACTAGAGTCTCAATCTTACCAGTAACACAGAGTGGTGGACTTACTAGCCTTTACCACATATTATTCATGCCAACCTTAACATTTTGTAACAGCTGCCAATGAACATGAAAAGCAGACATTTTGTGGTTTGGACCTATAATCTTCCTTGGAGCAGATTCCTACAGTCCAGCTTTTAACACCTGGGGAATGAATCCATCTGGTATTTCTTAGAGGAGGTGTTTGTCCTGCATGATGATGTGAAGATGGAAATATCTTGGTGATTCATGGCTGGCTTGCATGACTCTCTTCCAACCTGAAGTGTGTGACCTCTTCTCACTTCCCCACTCTTGCCTTCTAGCCACGTGCTTTGGCCTTAAATGTTCAGTCTTGTGGAGTTAAATTGCCTGGCATTGGGAAGGGTATCCATTTCAAGATCTGTGCCATTTTGCCTGTACTTACTCCTTTATGATCCTTCACTGTGGCCTTTTCAATCTGAGCTATTTCTGTTGCGTTGAAAGTAAAGATGAGAACACGTTGCAGCTGCAACACAGTATTTTCCTTTGAGAATGAGTGTCCCCTTTTCATGCCCTTTCTGGTAATGGCATAGAGGAGGAGGTGCTACATCAGAAGTCTAGGAGTCTCCTTAGTCTGTGCAGAAAGTTGGAGCATCACACATGAAGAAGCCCATGCAGAATATGCCACAGTTGCTGGGAGAAGCTTTTTGCTTCCTCTGGAGCCAAATGTCCGAGACTGTTCTTAACCCTCAGCCACCTTTTGGACTTCAGCTTTGTGTGATATGACAGGGAGGAAACAGCTGTACCCAGAGCAGAAGAGTGCCCGGCTGGGGACCATCGTCCTGGATGTTGTGTGCTGTCTTCCCAACTCTCCAGAACTGAGAAGTTCTGCAGAATCAAGGAGAGCTGCCAGTGTCTCCCTGAACATAGGTTCTTTGGGCATTCCACCATTGTGGGTGTACTTCTTCACATAGGGAGCAATTTTGTGACAGTTATAAAGTAGTTTTCACTTCTCTCTAGATTCATCTCTCACCAGCTTCTCACCTAAAGATAGAGCCAGTGTCCAGGGAGGATTGTGCTAGATTGTGTCCCTGTTGCTAATTGCAGAACAGTGGGTTTTATACCTGTACCCCATGCTGCCATAATCCATGAGCCAAACATTTCTTGATCTAAACACCGACAAATGATGCCCCATCCCTGGATGGTACCATTTCTCTATCTATCTTTGATTTTCCTTTGAATCCAAAGTCCTTCCTTTACTCAACTGGATAGTGGACACCAGGCCACTCATTACCTCCAGGACCTAGGCCAGCAGGTACCTTGCAGTCAACATTGTATATAACCTAAGAAACAGAAATTTCACTTCAGTGTTAGTAATCAATCCTGCCCCAAAACTACTGGGGCTGGTTTCAGTTCCTAACTTTCCTATTGTGTTTGTACTGTGTTGTAAAAAAAATATCCTGTTGGCACACACACACAAAAAAAAAATAAATAAATTTAAAACCAACCTGAAAAGAACAGGGTACTACAGGTATTATAGAACTTCTTTGCTTTTCAACAGTAGTTTCTTCAACATGGAGCTACACAGAGAACTCATGTGTCAATTTAAAAATTAAATTCCTTTGATCAAAATTTGAGTCACACATAGTATTTGATCTGTACAGCTACTTAGATTCCTCTACTTTATTTGATCATATTCAAACATCATTTCCTTTGTGTTCCCTTTGATTTGTCCCTGAATAAATTAAAATGATCTAAACCTTAACCCTGCCACTACTGACCTTTATTGTAATCTCTGGAAGGTTGATTTTGATCAGCCTTTTGAAGATTGATCTGTTTCCTAATTTATCATAGAATTTTTAGCGTTGTGTGAGGCGAGTGTTGAATTTGCCTTCTGTCTGATACCAAACACCCCATTAAAGAGCTGTCCCTCTCAGTGTTTTCATGCTAGTTTTGTAGAACACCCATGTATATTTAATTGTGTACATAGGTCCAAAACAAAGAAGAGTGTTCAGGTCTTTGTTGTGATTTGACATCATTGCTGCTTTGGGTTAAGATGGTAATTCTAGGCTCCAGTTACTCTATATTGTCTTTAGAAAGCTGTGATTGAGTGTGCAGTTATTTGAAAGAAAACATAGTAAGTTAAGCTATCTGTAGCTTTTAAGATATACATTCTGTGTGTGTCTTTTTCGTGCAATAACTAAATAATAAGGGAAAGCTATATTCTTATTGCCAACTATTACAATTCATTAATTCTCTTAATTCCGCTTTTCTGTTCAGAAATTTTATGGAAATTACTGCCTTTAACTTGGTATAAATTTTAGGTTGATTAATTCTCATAACTGTTATCAGTAGAATGGTTTACAGATATCCAGAACATGATATGCTAAAATCTACTTTCAATACATTTACCTAAAAATAGTAATTCCTAACATATGGTGCTGCCTTGGGTTCTGGTTAAAAGTCTCTCCACTTTAAGTGACAACAACTCAAGCAATTTCTGGAGCTGGAGTTTCACTGGATTTGTACTCTGTGGCCAGCATCCGGCACCAGTGAGATAGAGACCATGCCACATAACCAAGGCACAGCAGTGCTCCATGGGAACAGAAGAGAGGTGCTCTGAAAGGAAAGGAACGTTTTAGGACAATCGTTTGCTGAAAACCCACCTTGAGATGGGAAATCTGAGGCAAATGTTTTTGAGTGGAGGTAATCATTTCATTTCTTGTTCAGAATGGAAGCTAGCATGATCTCTAGAAGCATAAACTATCCCTAGTTGTGAATGTTGGAAATCCTTTAACTGTGTTCCGTTCCAATTTGAATAGTTAGTATTGAAATTTGATTCATATCTTGTGTGTTTTGATGCATAAATGGGAAAAATTGGTGTCTTTTGAAATTTACAGGACGAGGGCATGCTGTTAGTTTGCTGTAAGATGGTATTCTGTATATATGTTTTCATGTAAATAAATGAAAATCTATATCAGAGTTATATTTTAATTTTTATTCTAAATAAAAAACCCTTTTTACTTGAAAAAACTTGTAAGCCACATTGTTAAATAAAGCAAAAACAAATTCTTCGGTAGTGTTTGTGTCTTTGTGTTGAAAGCTATTAAACAGATTTTTTAAAACAGTTTGCATTACAATTACTGTATTCTGAAATTTTGTTTTGTATTTGTTGTGTGCTAAAGTGTATGTTTTTGGGTTGTTAACACCCAGGGCACTCAAATTTCTGTGTGAACTGTTAAGAGTCTTCTGGTTCTGGAACTTTCTGTTCAAGGAACTTGTATTCATTGCATTTTACTGTTTAGACATTACTGTATGAGCTCACATCTTATCTTTGGCCTTCCCAGTTTCAGTCATTCTAGTTTGTATACAATTACTTGATACTTTAGAAGAGAAATGCCTTTTTTTTTTTTTAACTATTTTCTTTTTTGGTCCCAGGAATTGAACTCAGGGCCTCATGCTTGCCAGGTGGGCACTGTGCTGCTGAGCTCCATCATCTACCCAAGACATTTCTTTATTTCTATGAGAACCATAGTTAAGAACCACGTTTGCATTGATCTTTTCCCCTGTGTGTATCTTGGGTGTCCTTTGGAGCAGGAGGTGCTTCCTTTGCTGTTCTGTCCCCTCACCAAGGTCTCACGGGCAGAGCATACTCTTTTCCTCTTTTCCACCATCGGTTACACTACCCCGGGACCCAGCAAAGTTAAGAGGGACTTAAAAGGCACTGAGGGCCGGGGGTATAGTTCAGCGGCACAAGTGCCTGCGTGGCAAGTGCAAGGTCCTGTGTAATTCCAAAAAATACCAAAATAAATAAATAAATAAATTTAAAAAGCACTAAGGAAATACAGTGGAGGAATGCTGAGCAAGTTTTCCTTTCCTAACCCTCAGACAATCTTGAGTATCTTATTTCACTTTAAATATATTCTTTTGTTCTACTGATGTTCAAGTTCTGCACACTGAAGTTTTTATTCTGTGTTCACATGAAAGCTTTTTCAATAACAAAAACAAAGCCTATAAAAGGAAAATGGAATACGTTGCTCATTTTCTCAAGTGCACCAGAAACAAAGAGTGTATGTCTGAATAACTATGATCATCAGATTTCTGCTTATACTTCAGGATCTTTGAGAACAAGACTAATAACTGTATAGTAAAATCTGATCACTGCCAGATCTTCAAATTAAATTATTTAAAGCCAAAATCATTTATATTTGTGTCTCTGTTGCCAAAAAACAAACAAACAAACAAGCAAAAACAAACCAGAAAAAAAAAAAAAAAAAAACCTTATGTTTTCTTAATCCCTCTGCTTTCTAGACAGGCTTGTACAACTTTTAGTTCCCCAGGAGTTACTTTCCCTTTGTCACACAGGGTGTGACTATTTTAAATTTGGGAAAGAACATAATGCTTAGTTGAGGTTTCAAGACTACATTTAAAAAAATACTGTTTACATGGACAGGACCTTGGGGATTCCATATGAAGACTAAACATTTTATCAATGAATTAAAAATACTACATCAAAATAATAAATGGGCAACAAAGGTTTACTAGGGAGTAATTTCAATAAAAGGTTTTTATGATACATCAGCCCAGGTCTAGGTTGCAACACATCCCATGTGTTGTAGTTCATTTTAAAGTATATTGTTGAGACTTATGTAGCTGATGGGTCTAAACATTATTTCATACTAAAAACAAAATTCCTGCTTTGTCATTCTGAAGTCAGATCAACATAGGACCACTGCCACTATGCCTTCCAATCTGGCCCCAAGTACAAACACTACATTAGGTTCAAATACTTGGTCTGATTGCTGACCATGTAACACAGAGTCTTGTGTTTTGTTTTGTTTCCTCTATAAAAGTAATCCTCCATGCATGTTTGATTGAATTAGATAGTGGGTGAATTCTGTGACTCCAGAGTGTTATTGCATGGTAGGTGAACATTCCCTGCTTCACAAGGTACTACCAACCCCCAGGCTCTTGATCATTTACCCACTGGAACATCTTGGCTACTGACGCCATTGTCCCTTCCCATTCATTTCAATAGGAATGTGGGCTACTCAGACTCAACCCAGGCAAACACTTAAAAGGAATCAACCCCCTTTTCTGGATTCAAATGAAGTATGTGGCACAGAGTGCAGGATCTGGCTTTTCTAACAGTTGACCAGACTGCCAGGTGACACAGCTCCCAAGTTACAGCCAGGAAATCTCCAGAGCACTTATCTGGATCAGCAAGGGAAATGGGAAAGAACAGCGAGCTCCTCTCCTTTCTCCCTTACTAAACCATTCTAAAGAATGATGCCTGTGCCTGGACTGCCCACAGACGTCTCACTTGATAGAAACCACTTAGTGTTTCCTTAAATTAAGCCAGTTCTGTAATAAACCATCTTGCGTTTGCTTTCCCTTCCTCCCTGCCTCAAGTTTACTTTCTTTCTTGTTGCCTTGGTATTTTCTACCACAATAAAACATTACATTCAAGCTTTGCATCAGACTCTTTTTGCCTTTTGAATTCCTAATAAGACAATTGATACCAAAGATTTTCTAGGATAAACGTCCATCAGGATGGGATTTTGCAATCATATTGCCTGCTGTATGAATTTAATAGGGACAGTTTTGCTCTTGGTAAGTAGTGGATAACACATCTAGACACTCGATGGCCTTACAATCACTGATGCTGTTGTTTCTAGTTAGAGTGAGGAGTAGGCACAAGGTGCGGCAGTGGGCGATAACATGGCTACTGCTTAGGGTAGGGGCAACGTGATGCTAATAAAGATGGTGTATAGGTAATTGCATTTGACATCCTCAGAAAGGAAAATGGCAGGCTCAGGGAAGCAATTCATAATGTCAAGGGTGTCTAAGAAAATGATACTTATATCTGATACTTATATCTGATGCAACCACCAGAAGATCCATGAAAAATCAGGCCCAGTATCTGATTATAACATGACAGAGCTGAAAAAAAAATTAAATGTGCATGCTTGACAGATATCCCTGACAACCAAGGCTCTGATAAGGAAAACATATCTGAAACTTCAGATGGATGATTGAACATATAAATCAGGAATCTTGAATTTGGATTTTCCTAAACCTCCTAGCTTAAAAAAGCATCTTTCTCCAGGCAAAAACACTTGAAAGAACACCGTGGACTGGTCTTACTTTGCTTATTGTTTGCCTATTGTTTTCTTTTTTTAAAATTTTATTTAAAAGGAAAAAGGGAAAAAACAAAACAAAACAGTATAAGGGTACAAATAATACAGAACTACAAAAAATACAATAAAACAATAAGAAATCACCAGTTAATAGACTACACATTATCATCTTAGAGATAGTTGCTCAAGTCACAGGATCAAAGCATACAAAGTAGACATTCAAACAGTGAGACTGCAAACAGTTGTGTTCAATGATCCAATCAAAAACATTAATATGGTCATCTATCTTAACACACCTAAACACACTTGCAGTTGTATCCTTTAGAGCACTTTTTTTCCTCTATTGTTTACAACAAAATTTATACATTTTGGGTTTTATTACTCCCATAGTTCTTATTACTTTTTTTTTGGAAGAGAATAAAACCAAGTATGACAAAACAAAGCTGTCAGTCAAAACCAAGGATAGACATAGCACATGATGTGAAAACAGAGTACAAGGTTATCAACAATGGTTACCATAATGCCTCTTGCTTCCTTAAAAAGAATTGGCTATCTCATTAGGTATTATAAAGTTGAACAAAACAGTGCAGAACAAGACCAATAAAACCTAAACATTGAAATATTACAGGACTTCAAAAGAAGATAATAGTCAAACCAGAATGGGCATCATAGTAAATCTTATTGCCTTCAAAGTAGTTGTCTATACCCTCAAACTTGATACTACCAAACAGAACGGAACAGAGTCTAATCAGTCAAAACAAGATAGTGGGAGTAATACAGGACTTCAAATCAAGTTAATAGGAAATCAAAAAAGTTACTATAATATATTCTACTTTTTAATTTTTCCCCTTAACTAAAAAATAACAATAATTTTTTTAATGAATAAGGGAGAGATTGAGATAAAAGAGGACATAACAACATAACAATACAGATCAAAGCATGACAATTTCAAGAACCTAGTGTTTCACCACCAAATAACCTGACTTAACGGTAGTTACGATAGTGTCTTTTTCCTTGAAATATTTGAATATAACTTCATATACTATAGCATCGAACATATCAAGACAGTGTAAAACCATTCAAGTGGATGAAAGTATTGTAGGGCATTCAGAACCAACTAACAGAAAACGAACAGTGGTTTCCATATTATCTCTTTGGCTATAACAATTTTTGTTAATACTATCACATATAATAAAATTCAGGAAGATACAACATGATATAAAACCAATGGAGACAGAAGAGCCATAGTTTGGTGGGGCTTCAAAACAAGATGATATTAAATCAGCACTAGCTATTATGATGTCTTGTTTTTTTCAAAATAGCTGTTCATTTCATCACAGGCAATAATATCAAGCAGCCCAGAATAAAGCCATTCCAATTAATAAGTGAAAACTTTATAAGGCTTCAAGGCCACATAATGGGGGATTATGATTAGCATATACTTTTATATATTTGAATTATTTCTTACACTAGGGAAACTATTCGGTATTCACACATGCGAGTTTGATTTATTTCACTTATGAGTATGGTTTCAAGCTGTGCCCATTTATTTATAAATATCTCAATGTGATCCTTCTTTATAGCTGAGTAATACTGCATTGTATAAAAATACCACAACTTTTTTATCCATTCCTCAGTTGATGGACACTTGGGTTGTTTCCAAGATCTGGCGATTACAAATTGTGCTGCTATAAACATAGGTGCACATATATCACTGTGGTATGATGCTTTCAGTTCTTCTGGGAATATGCCTAGAAGTGGAATAGCTGGAATAAATGGGACTTCCAATCCCAGCTTTTTGAGAAATCTCCAGACTGACCTCCACAAAGGTTGTACCAGTCTACACTCCCACCAACAGTGTAGGAGAGTTCCTTTTTCCCCACAGCCTCTCCAGCATTTGTTGTTGGTTTTCTTGATCCTGGCCCTTCTTTCAGGAGTGAGATGAAATCTCAGTGTGGTGTTAATTTGCATTTCTCTAATGACTAATGACGATGAACATCTTTTCATGTATTTATTTGCCATTTGTATTTCTTCATCTGAGAAGTGCGTATTCATCTCAGATGCCCATTTTTGGATTGGATCTTTGAATTTTGGGGGTCTGAGTTTTTTTTAATTCTTTATATGTTTTAGACAAAAGTCCCTTGTCTGAGGGGAGTTCACTAAGATCTTTTCCCAGTTTGTGGGTTTTCTTTTCACTATGCTGGAGATTTTTTTTGACATGCAGAAACTTTTTAATAAGAGGTGGTCCCAGTTATTGATTCTGGGAAGTATTTCCCGTGCTGTTTGAGTCCTGTTCATGAATTCTCTACCTACCCCTATGTCTTCAAGGTTTCTACTCAATTTGCTTCCAATAGATTTAGCGTTTCTGTTTTAATATTAAGATCTTTGATCCATTTAGATTTTAATTTAGTACATGGTGATAGGCATGGGTCTAGTTTTAGTTTTCCGCAAATGGAGAGCCAGTTTTTCCAACACCATTTATTAAAGAGACTGTTGTTCTTCCAGTAAACCTGCTTGGCTCCTTTATCAAAGATAAGGTGCTTCAGTGTGTTTGTAGTTGTGGTTATATCTTCTAATCTATTCCACTGTGTCCTCAGCTCTGTTTTGACTCCAGTACCATGTTGACTTTACTACTGTTGCTTTGTAGTATAACTTCAAGTCAGGGATTGTGATGCCTCCTGCCTTGCCTTTGCTGCTTAGAATTGCCTTTGCTATTCTAGGTCTCTTCTGGTTCCAGATGAATTTTAGGAGTGATTTATCTAGATCTATAAAGTATGTTGATGGTATTTTTATTGGGATTGCATTGAATCTGTATAACAGTTTTGGGAGAATGGCCATTTTCACAATGTTTGTTCTTCCTATCCATGAGCAAGGGATGTCTTTCCATTTTCTGAGATCATCTTCAATTTCTTTTTTCAGTGTATTATAATTTTCCCTGTATAGGTCTTTTGCTTCTTTCATGCGAATAATTCCTAAATATTTCATTTTTTTGGTTGCTAGTGTGAAGAGTGTGGCTTCTCTTATTTTTCTCCCTGTGATTTTGTTGTTAGTGTATAAGAATGCTATTGATTTCTGAGTATTGATTTTGTATCCAGCCACATTACTGAATTTATTTATTATATCTAGGAGTCTTTCAATGGAGTTTAGGGGTCTTCTATGTAGAGTATCATGTCATCTGCAAACAATGATAATTTAACAACTTCTTTTCCTATCTTTACCCCTTTTATTTCTCTCTCTTGTCTAAGTGCTCTGGATAGTATTTCCAGTACTATATTAAATAGGAGTGGTGATAAAGGACATCCTTGTCTTGTGCCTGATTTTAGAGTAAAAACCTTCAATTTTTGGCCATTTAGTATGATATTGGCTGTTGGTTTGTCATAGATGGACTTTATTATATTGACGTAAAGACCATCTATTCCAATTTTCTGTAAAGTTCTTATCATGAATGAATGTTGGACCTTATCGAAAGCTTTTTCTGAATCTATAGAAATGATCATGTGGAGAGAGAACATGACAGACAGATAGCAGCAGCTATGCAGGCTCTCCCCGAGACCCAGCTTAGAATCCAGGAATGGTGTGGAGGGAGGAATCCTAACCAAGAGGAGATATACCCTGCTGACCCAAGAACAAACTGGGCTGAGAGATACCAACTGGGAATGCAATCCTGGTGCTATAACAGGAACAGATAAAGCCTGAGTGTGGAAGCTGGAGCCCAGGCCATTGAAAGCCACGATCTGGGTTTCCTGCTGCCGTGGCTGCATCTGAATCGGATCGGCAGGGAGAGAGTTGCGTGAAAGTGCTGAGAACAGGAATCGGTGAACAGAGTTAAGAGCTGGGCGGGTGGGGAGCCGTGCATGGACCTCCGGTGAGTGAGAGAAACTGGGACTCTCCCACAGTCTAGGAGGCGCCAACAGAGGACATTCTGGGACCGGGCAGATTTGCTGGAACAGGGAGCTGTAGTGACTTCAGTCACATATCCCCCTCTCAAGCAGGATTGGTGAGCAGTGCCTAGCCTATGTGATGCTGCTGGTTGAGACCCAGTAGGCTAGCACAACCCAGATCCCAGCGCCTGAAGGTGCACCCTAGTGGTGAGGCCTTTTGGTAGGTTGACCTGGAGGGGTGGGCTCCACATAGACTGCCTGGTCCGTAACTCCCTGGTGTGCTATGGTGGGCGGGAACACCTAGCTGGTGCAATTCAGTCAGACTGTGGCCAACAGGGAAGGAAGCTGGGCCTCCTATATACACTTGCATATATAAGGAACAAAGAATATGGGAAGAGGGAGCAACAAGAAAGGCTCCTCGACCCCCAATCCTGAGAAACAGGCAATAGCAGACACACCACCAATAAACATAAAAGGCTATCTCTAGAACCTCATAGACAAGTTCAGGAATGAAATTATTAATGACCTGAAGCAAGAGATAAGCAGAATAGTCAGAGAAATGCTAAGCACCACCCAAGAAAAAGCAGATGGTGGAATGGAAGAACAGAAAAAGAGGGGAGAATTTTTGATGGAGAAAATAGAGAACACATAGAATACGTGAAGCAGGTTCAGAGAGATTACCAGGAAACTAAAAACTCTATCGAAGCTGGCATAACAGCTTGAAAGAAACTAAGGACAGATTATCTGAACTGGAGGGCAGATTTGTAATATGGGAATGTGAAATGAAAAACTTCTTAAAAATAACAAAAAAACAAACAGCAACAATACAAAAACTAGAAGATGATAAGAGGATCTATAACTTAAGAATTAAGAACATAAGAGAAGAAGTGGGGATACAAACAAATGGACTACAAAAGCTATTCACAGAAATAATCCAAGAGAATTTCCCTAATTTAGCAAACGGTAAAGATACTCAGATATATGAGGCATACAGGACTCCAGCTACCTACAACCCAAATAGAGCTACACCCAGGCATATAATAATCAAAATTCCAGAAATCCAATATAAGACCAGAATATTAAAAGCTGTCAGAGACAAGAAACGAATCACTTACAAGGGAACACCCATCAGAATTACAGCAGACTTCTCGGCACAAACCATCAAATCACAAAGAGCATGGGAGGAAATAATTCAAGCTTTGAAAGATAATAACCTCCAGCCAAGATTGAGATATCCTGCACAACTATCCCTGGAAATTGATGGAAAAACAAGGTGCTTTCAGGATAAAGAGGAACTAGGGGAATATGCAACCACCAATTTAACTCTACAGAGAATACTGCAGGATATTCTAAAAAAGAAAAACATGAAGAATCCAGAAATCGTGGCAGAGAAGGCCACAATGAATTGAGCAGAAAACAAAATGAAGAAGACAAGCTGACAACTAATGACAGAAAAAGAGCTCAAGAGAAATGAGGCAGAGAAGATTGGATGATAGGAACAGCTATCTTGGAGAAGACAATGTCATAATAGGTAGTGCTGATTTGGTATCATCTTATTTTGAAGTACCATCAAGCTTTTGTTCTTTGGTCTCCATAGATCTTAACATGTTGTATCTTATTGGATGTTATTATATGTGATAGTATAAACAAAAATTTTTATAGACAAGGAGTTTATACAGAAACCATAGTTCATTATCTGTTAGTTGATTCTAAACACCCTGTAATACTGTCATTCTCTTGAATGGTTATACATTGTGTTGATATATTTGAAGCTACAATATATGAAGTTATACTCAAAGATCTCAAGGAAAGAGACAAAATGGTAACTACTTTTACGTCGAGATTATCTTGTGGTGAAACACTAATTTGCATAAATGGTTATGTATTGATCTGCACTGTTTAGTTGTTATGCCCTCTTTTATCTCAATCTCCATTTTATTATTTACTTTTTTATTTTTATCCTTTTAATTAAAGGAAAAATAAATTTAAAAAGCAGGATATATTATAGTAACCCACTTTGATATTCTATTAACTTGATTTGAAGCCCTGTATTGCTCTCACCATCTTGTTTTGACTGATGTTCCTCTATTCTGCTTTGCTTGATAGTACCAGGTTCGAAAGTTTAGGCAACAGCTGTGAAGATAGTGGGATTCATTATGATGCCCATACTGGTTGACTATTATCTACTTTTGAAGACGTGTAATGTCTCCAGTGTTTGGGTTTTGTTGGTTTCGTTCTTTACAGTTTTGTTCAATTTTATTATAACTGACGATATAGGCAATTCTATTTGAGATAGCGGGAGGCATTATGGTAACCATTGTTGATCACCTTGTATTATGTTTTTACATTATCTATTATGTCCACCCTTTTTATTTAACTGATTCTCTTCTGTTAAGTCACATTTGGTTTTACTCTCTTCCAAAAAAAGCAATAAGAACTGTGGGAGCAATAAAACCCAAAATGTGTAATAGTCATTGTACAAAAGAGACGAAAAGAAAGTGCTCTAAATGGTATAACTGCATGTAAATTTAAGAGTATAAGATAGACAATGATATTACTGAATTTTGTTGGATCATTGAACAGAACTGTTTGCAGTCTCACTGTATGAATGTCTACTTTATATGCTTTAATCTTGTAACTTGAACAAATAATTCTAAGATGACAATATGTAATCCATTAACTAGTGATTTCCTACTGTTTATTTTTTTTCTGAAATTCTGTATAACTTGTACCCTTTTTCTGCTTTTTTTCCCCCTTTTTCTCCTTAAATAAAAAAAAAAGAAAAAGAAATGATTATGTGATTCTTATTTTTGGCTTTATTGATATGGTGGATTACATTTATTGATTTACATATGTTGAACCATCCCTGCATGCATGTGGGATCAGTCCCACTTGATCATGGTGTATAATCTTCTTGATGATTTGCTGCATCCTATTTGCCAATATTTTGCTGAGGATTTTTGCATCTTTGTTCATTAGGGAGATTGGTCTATAGTTCTCTTTTTTAGTTGGGTCTTTCTCAGGTTTTGGTACTAGAGTAATATTTACTTCCAGGAATGACTTAGGAAGGATTGCTTCCCTTTCAATTTCTATTGAATAGTTTGAGGAGTGTCAGCATCAGGTCTTCTTTATATTTCTTGTAGAATTCGGCAGTGAATCCATCAGGGCCTGGGCTCTTCTTTGTAGGTACGGACTTAATTACATTTTCAATTTTATTAATAGAGATTGGGTTATTCAGCAGTTTTACATCCTCTTGATCTAGCTTTGGTACTTCATACGTTTTTAAGAATCTGTCTATTTCTTCTGTGTTATCAAACTTTTGAGAGTAGAGGTTTTCGAAATAGGTGTTGATGATCCTCTGTATTTCTATTGGGTCTGTAGTGATTTCTCCTTTTTCATTTCTTATTGCATGAATTTGAGCTTTTTCTTTCCTTTTTTTAATAAGGTTGGCTAGGGGCTTATCAATTTTATTTATTCTTTCAAAGAACCAACTCTTTGATTTATTGGTTCTTTGGATTGTTTTGTTAGTCTCTATTGTGTTGATTTCTGCTCTGATTTTTATAATTTCTTCTCTTCTTTTGGCTTTGGGCTTGACTTGCTCTTCAATTTGCCTATTATTTTCAAGGTGTGTCTCCCTTTGACCCACTGTGCCTTCCCCAACAACCAAATATAGATCTCTGCCCAGCCTGAGTCAGTAAATACAAACTACGGTCTAAGAAGAGCAGCTCATATACCAGAGGGATTTTAGAATGTAGTTATGTATACTGGTAAAAACTAAGGTAGCGGATGAGGGTGTTAGACCAAGAAGGACAGGCTACAATATTGTGTACAGGAATAATTATTACACTGAGCACTCACCTATGACCTAGGTGGAATCCAGTGTTCCCGTAAGGACAACTTGAAACCAGTCTAATGATTACCAGAGAGAGCCACAGTAAAGGTAAAAATACCAGAATGTCCTTGTAGTATTGAGGAAAAGGCCAAGGGCTAGCCATACAATAGATATAACATGTGAATTAGGACTAAACCTACTATCCAGCTCTTTCAAAGATAATCAGGGGGACATAGTGTCAGAGAAACATTGAACATCTCAGTATTTAGCTGGCTGACAATTATAGCATCATGTTACTTTATGAGCAGAAATCTTTACAAAACTCAGAAATGCCAAGGAGTGGAATTTAAGCCCCACTAATATTTAGGAATTGGACCATCATCCTTCCAAATCCCCAAATTATGTTTTCTTCCTCTTACTTGTGAGAAAAACAGTGCTTGGTGGGACAATTTCAAGATAGCATAAACCTCACCTAGGCATAATGATTAGACTCGTTTATGTGGTAGTTGGGAAAGCTGTGAGCCATTTGGTACTCAGACAAAACAGATCCTCCGCTCAAGCTGTACTGTCAAATCTCTAATTCAACATAGCCAAAGGATCTGGATTTATCCACAGTGGGGAAAGATACTGTGTGACATCTCAGATAAACCTCGATAGATGGGTCAACTCGTGGAACTCTGAATGAGACCAAGTTTTCTAGAGGGAAGAAGAAAACAAAAACAAACAAACAAAAGCAAAACAATTCCCATGAACCAGGTTCACGGGCTGGTGTACAGGCTGGGAAATCAGAAAAGCAGGTCCTCCCGTCTCCCTCCACAGTGTGGTAAGCAACTGACTGCTTTGGAGGACTCGGGATCAGATGGTAGCAAATGAGGTGAAAGGAACAGCTTGGTGTTTGTGTTGTTTAGGTGACTGCAGGCCAGGGGTGGTGGTCTGGGCATCTACTTGGAAGATGGCAGTGTGCACTGTGGCAACTTTTGGAGATTTCCCCTTGTATTATCCTAAAAATCCAATGTTTTGTTCTGTTCTACTGTTTTGTTTTATTCTTGTGTTTGGCAACCTGAGCAAATATTTTGAAGATAATAATGTACAGTATGACAACCGTTGTTAAATTCCTATCATACTGGGTTTTTTTGTTTGTTTTTTTTTGTCTTTTTCTTTTTTATCGGTACCAGGGATTGAACTCATGACTGCCTGCTTACAAGGCAGGCGCATATGCCACTGAGCTAAATCCCCAGCCCCCCTATCATACTGTTTTAAAAACCTATATAGGTGTTGTTTTTTCTTTTGCTGCTGTTGTCATTTTATTTTGTTGTTGTTGTTTAGGTTTGTTTACTTCTTGGTTTACCTGGTGTTTTCTTTTTTCTCTATAAAATAAATATTTTAAAGGGAATAAAACAAAAATAAATCTTTTACATTTGAAATAACTGGCATATCATGGGCCTCTCGGAGATACTGAGAGCATTTCCTTGGGACACTAGGTGACTTTTCAACCTGATCTGTGTGCTCTGAGATTTACCATGTCCAAAAACCCAGGAAAAAGATAATGTAATATGTTGTATAATGAAAATTACACTTTAAGCACCAGACATAAATAAATCATTAGATATAAACCCATACTACTTGTTTCCAAGATAGCAATTGTTAAAATTTTCTGGTACAATAGAGAAGCAGAAGGAAAGAGTAAGTGAAAGTGGCCTTTTCATTTGAGGATACAGAGAGGAGCTCATAACCCACAGGCGTTTGGCTTTCTCCTCCGACCGGGTATAGATGGGCAGAGGGTTGTATGAGGGTTATATGACCTCTGATCAGAAGTGGCGTATGGGACGGGCATTGATGATGTGTGAGGAAATGATTAGAATTTTCTTCATCCTCAAAAGGGAAAGAAAGTAACAATTTGGATCAATGAGGAAGGAGGGAGTGGTTGTCAGGGCAAATGTTCTCACTTTGGCCTTCTGCCATGTTAGACCATCTCCATAATTGTACAATAATTTATACTAGGGCAAAGATCATTCACCAAGAGCTACCCTTTATACACACCATGGCTTCATGAGAGCATCTCTTCAATCAACTGATGGAGGAACAAAGAACTCAGCTACGGTTCATAGATAGCTCCATGTAATATATTGGTGATAGCCAGAAAATGGTGCTGCAACCTCACTCAGGATTGACCATGAAGGATAATGACCTCATGAGGCCA
Organism: Cavia porcellus; assembly: GCF_034190915.1. Classification (NCBI taxonomy): domain Eukaryota; kingdom Metazoa; phylum Chordata; class Mammalia; order Rodentia; family Caviidae; genus Cavia; species Cavia porcellus. The sequence goes on from NW_026947496.1 coordinate 46,503,149, forward strand.
TTCACTTCATGAAGAGAGATGGCCTGGACTATAGAAATATACTGACTTCTGTGTTCTGATAGATGCTTGGTGGTTGATCTTAGTTTCTGTAGTAAAGACTAGAAAATTAGGGACAAGAAGGCCTAGGAAATAGGAATGTGAGTGCATGATTAGGAACAAGCAAAGTTTGGGTACCTCTGTGTGTGATGTTGATATTCACTAGAGAGAATCTGCTGCAGAGAGGCACTCAACAACTAGGTGGCTATGATTACCTGTTCCTAGATGTCAGCTAGTGTCCCTCAGTGATCACTGCATGAAGTTGTGAAGAGAAGACATGTTGGGGTGGGAATGGAAATTAAACATGGGCTCAACTACATGAACTTTTTCTTAGCAAGAATGAATTAGCCACTGCAACAGTTCAATGTCCAACCTTCCAACTGCTAGGACCTTATTATGGAATCATTTATGGGCAAACCAACCATGTTCTTCTTAGTTGGTTGGCATAGCCTTGTTTCACTTCAAAGAACAGTTATTTGTCCTTATCAAAACTGATAAATATTTTGCTACGGATTTGCATCCCCTGTCTTCAATTCTGAAGGCTTACAGAATGCCTGATCCATCAATAATTACCCACACAACATTGCGATAGGCCAAGAGCCCCATTTTATGAGAAAAATACTGTGATAATTATTGTATATATGACAAACTCACATAACCAGGGGATTTTATGACAAGTTACATGACTATAGGATTAACTGGTCAAGGGTGAATCCATAATACTTGGTGGGGAAGGTGTTAATGAGTGCTAATTACAGTCCTGAGACTTGTAGTGATAAAAAGTAGTGTGGCTTCTTTAAGTCTTTTTATAAAAAGGGTCTCTGGCTGACACATTGAAAAACTGGAGTGCATTTTCCTTCCTGGAGAACAATGAGGCTGTCTTCTCAGAGGATGAGAGTTGGAGATCATGAAAGTGTTTTGGTCCCTCAAACTGGGTAGAAAATGGTAGTATTGAGTCAGTTCATGGACCTTCCCAGGTTTACTTAGCATCAACTGCTGTTTCATGGGTATCTCCAGCCATGGCCATGGCTGCTTCATCTCCTAACACTGCTAGCTATTTTGACTTCTTCCAAGGTCATTGCTTCCTTTTACTTGGCCTTTCTTATGACCTCTATTGTGGCAGCCTTAGCCACTCTGGCACTTAAATTCCCTTGTCCCTGATTCATCAAAGCTTTAGTTCTGGACCTGGAAGAAGCAAGGGGTATGGAATCTGGCTCCTCAGGTGATAGAACTTGGAAGTGTTAAAGAGTTAATGTCCCATGGACAACCTTTGATCAGTGAGATGCAGAATGTGGATGGCAAATAAATCCTTTCCCCAGATGGAATTTTCTCCATGTGGTAAGCTTCACATGGTCTCTCCAGTGATATCCTGTGTGTCTGATCTATGACCTGTGATTTCTGATGGACTTGCAGACAATTCTATATAAAGCACCATCCGTATTTTGTTTCTCTCATTTCATGCTTAACTTTTGCCAACTCAGATTACATCTTCCCTTCAATAAAGTATCAATTTACAAGCTTTTTTGGGGGTCCATTTTCCAGAGAACTAAGTTGAAACAAAAAAACATTTAAAAGTAGCTATTTTATCTTCACAATGTGCAAATAATCATTACAAAATATTCTGGAGTAATTCAGCAGGCATTTGAAGCCTGGGAAACTGACCAGCCTTTTGTAATTGGGTCACTCTTACCGTGAATCTTTTTTGGAATTACTTTAAGACACAGGTTCAAGGTTAAAATTAAAAATGTTCTTTCTGATTACTAAAGTAATATGTGTACATTATGGAAAGTGTGAAAGGCAAAGAATGTCATTCAATTATCCATTATCTCATTATGTTCAATTACTTCATTTCATATTTCCATTTATATTTGTGATATTGTTATACTATTTGAAAATTTTTCAGTGATGTCTTGCAATCTGTTCTGTGAGGTTGAACTAATGTTACATGTTAGTATTTTTATGTTAAATGTATAAATACATTTTTAAATTATTCAACCAGATATAACAAAGTTGTACCTCATACCTAACTTGTAAGACCATTGTCGTTTTACTGTGTTTGTTTTGGGTATTTACTTAGATACATAGTTCGTTCATTTTTTGAGGCAGGGTCTTGCCTTTTAGTTCAGGCTGGCTACAATCTCCTGTGTCAGCCTGGGACAAGCCAAGCACTGGGATTACAGGTGTGTGCCACCACACCTGGTGGTATATTTATCTTTTTATCTTACCGATTTGAAATTCTCTTGATCTTGTTTCTTTCCCTTATATTTTAGAGGTAATCACTATTCTGATTTGGTGTCTCAAATGCCTAAGTAATATTTTTAGGGTTACTTTGCATCATGTTGCTACTTGAACCATACTGTAAATATGGTATACTTCTTTGTTCAAGTTTTTATATAGTCCTTCAGTAAGAACATATTATGATAGTTTTTCACTCTGACAGTCTTCCATGTATTTTGCTAAATATATTCCCTAAGTATTTATAAATTTTATCTATCTTTTTCTGATATGTTTTGTTCACTGTTACTGAGATTCTATTGATTTTTGGGTGCTAGTGTATTATCCGGCAACCTCAGTGAATTCAACTGAAAGAAATTTCCATCTTAAATATTTTGGCCTTTTCTTCCTAAAATGAGATGATTTTTATGTTTTTAGAATTTTGATTTGCAGTATCACTTTTAATGGAAGATTTCTTTTTTCATTTCACTTTCTCTCTCCTGCTTATTTAATTGCTGCTATTGTGTTTTCTTCTACACGTCCCACCGGCCAGATACTGAGAGCCAGGGAAGGCACCTTCCTGCCCTGGGCTAACACTGGGCTAACACCAACCATTCGCTTGGTTCATTTCCCACAGGTTAAGCTTGTCTTCATCCACCTGCTTCCCAACCCAGGCCACGAGGGCCCCACCTTTTCAGTTTTGAAGTTGGCAAAGACCCAGTCAGGTCTGGGTCTATCCACTCACCGCTGGCGGATACTTTTGCCCCTGAGAACTGAACTCCACTTACGATTGTTTGGTTCTTAGGGCTTCAGCCCCTCTCATACTCACCGCTCTGTCCTCCTGTACCTTTTAGGGTTCAGGGAGATGTTTTCCTTATTTTTGACTTCAGCCAGTGTTCTTGATTTTATTCTACTTGTTGCTGTTGTGTTTTTAGAATCATGGGAGATGTGTCCAATTTAAACTTACAGAAATGTTTTAATTAAAAGCCTTTCCATGTTACCTTTTCTTAAAAATATTATTCCAAGTAGCAGGTGTTATTGGAGCCTATTCTGAAAATAAAAGTAAATCTTGTATTATTCTAGTTATTTAAAAATGAGATATTTTAGCCCATATGAAAATTTCTACTGGCATAGGGTTCACTTAAATTACAATTTCCAAATGCTCAGCTAGCTGACATTTCTAAATGTCTCTTCTGCATTGCATAACTCTTAGTAAAACCTTGGATTTTTACAAATGGCTTGAACAATTCCTTTGCATATTACCCCCTTTGTCTTTTTGTCATAAATCACTGATGCTCAGAGATCTGCATTTGGAATAGTGCAAATGTGGCAGAGGGACTGTTTTGTTTTATGCCACGCACTCACAATGCTTCTGTTTGCCTTGGTCCAGTCCCTCCCACCTATTGGCAGGAAGGATTAAATCATGTCTGTGTGAATGTGGGAGTGAGTGACAGGTGCCTCCTGTCAACTGGACCCACCTGACACAGACAACCTTGTGTAAAAGGACTGGTGAGGTTTTGATCAGACCTTTCTACCCCAGTAGTTCCATATAGTCCACTGCAATAAACTGAAATGAAAACACTTAACGAAACTTTTACTCAGTATAAGGAAACTAACTCATTGAATAATAAATCTATTAAGCATGAATTTATAAACAAAAGTATCCCATCTTTATAGAACTACAAAAGAGAACAAAATAATAAATAGGACATTGAAAGAAGCAATAATCAGTTTTAAAATTATAGTATTTTCACTATTATGACAAAAGATTTATATAACTAATAAGCAAATTTTTAAAAAAAATACTCCTTGAGCCGTTCTCCTGCCTCAGCCTCCCAAGTACATGGAATTATAGTTAGGAGCCACTATGGTGACTTAATAAATCATCTTAATAAATGTCAGGTTGCAAATGTAGCTGAGTGCTCCCTGGGTTCAATCATCAAGTTAAAAATAAACAAAAACAACAACAAAAGATAAAACTCTTACAGAAAAAACTTGGTAAGGACTATGTGCAGGCAATTCAGAGATTAAAGAGAATTTAAGTAGTCTGTAAGCATGGAAAACTAAAGTATTTTTAATATGCAAAAATGCAAATTAGAGTGTTAAAGAGCCACCATTTCCTTTTTCTGCCTTAATGGAACAAGATTGCAGGGTGACTCAATCAGTAGCAGTGAGTGTACAGGAAAAGAAATGTCCCATGTGTGTCCCCTGTGTCCCATGTGTGCTGAGATTATCTGCCTGTCAGATGAGACATCAACCTACAATGTGTTAGAAGATGTTAGAATTTTAAATACTCATTTTTGATGAGTATTTGTGTTACCTGACACTTTATTGCAAGGAATAAAAAAGACAAAATATTACATCCATTTTCACCTTTATTATAAGATCAAACACTAATCAAACTCAAAAAGAAATGAAGATGGAAATGTTAAAGTAATAAAAGTGTGCATGCAGAAAAGATGTATAAGGATGTTTATCAAAGCTCTAGTGACAATAGAGAAAATTAGAAACAACCTAAATGTCTATTTTGGGGGACTGATTAAATAAATTACAGTGTAGCTATACACTGAAACCCTGTTATAGGGAAAAAATAGATAATTTTTCTTTACCTAAGCTAGCTATATCTGTGAGATATTATTATGTTCAAAGAATAGCTTATCAAGTGGTACTTAAAAAAACAATCCTTTTTGTGTAAGAAATAAATATATACACATGTGTGTAATTTATATTGATGTGAGCATTTTAAAACCTTAAAGCATACAAAATACTTTGTCGCAGTATGATGTTCCCACTGGAATTACAAAATAATGTTGATTATTTATTGTCTGGGTAAATAATAAATGTATTTCTATTTTTTAAAATTATAAAAATAATTTTTTATTAATTCTTTACATTTACCCACAATCCCACCATGTATGTGCTTTCACTGTTCCTGCACCAGGAAGGAGGTTACGAAGCCATTAGACATAGTCACCTGTGATGGAATCCTTGATTTTATTATATACCTCGGCTACTGATTACTGTACATGGTCTTTCTCCTCTCCATGTAATCCCATTGTCTCTCCAACTCTACAAGATGTCCTTTGAGAGCAAGTTCTCCACGTCGTCACCTCTTTGCTCAGCTCACAGTCATCAATCACAGAATGCATGTTCCCTGAGGTTAGGGGGCTTGTTCCCACTTCACAAAAGAATTAACTGAGCCCTGAACAAGTTGAGTGACCTGCTCCAGATCATACTGGGTGTTGACTAAATAGTGATAAAGCTTGAAAAGACACAGTTAAAAATTTTGAAAAGCATGAAAAGAGAGAGCAAAAGACGCAGTCAGATGGCACCAAATTATTTCTTTTTTGGAATTCAAGGATTTCACTGGGCTGGAGAAAATCGGAAAGAATTTTTCATGTCTTCTCAGCTCCTGGTCCACCACCAACAATGGATGCTGGTATAGTGTTCACTCAGTAAACAAGTATGTTGACCCCGAGTATTTCTGTCTGGAATTTGTTGTCCTTTAGAATTTTAACTTCTGTGACATGTGAGAGGTCTCATCTCCTGAAGCGAGCAGTGTGAATCCTATTAACAGCACTGATCACATTTAAGCAAGTGGCTCTCCTTGCTCCAACTGGACCATGACACCCTTTTATGTAATTTAGCATCTGATGAGAAACAATTGTGGGAAACAAAGTAGTCCTTTCACAGGAACAGGTCCTTATGAAAGATGCAAAAATAAATGCAGAGCATCCTGGATGACGTGCATTTGTTTCTAGAAAAGAAACTTCACATGTGATCTGACCTGCATAAGGAATGAGACAAATAAATTGCAACAGATAGAGAAATACTGGTGATGGTTAAATTTAGTCACAATAGCAAAGTGTGACAGACCCAAGTGATCATCTCAAGTCATTATTCTCTAAAATGTATCGGTCACATGTGTTCCAATTCCCAAGGAGTACCTAAAAATGCATACTTACAAAGTAACTAAAATGTATCATTTTTACCTATGCCAAGCATTATGTGTGCAAGGTCTTTATTCAGGTAACTGGCCCTATCTGAATTACAGCTCCCTTCCTTACGCTTCATTTTCTTTTCCATGCTCTATTTTCTTCTTCCTTTTCAGCTTTTACCCCAAACATGCCATAAATTGTATTTACTTATTTATTTACTATCTTACTCACTTGAATGTAGGTAATTTTGTCTAGTTTTCTCCCCTTCTCTTGTATCTGTAGCCTTCAGTACAGAGTAGGTGCTCAGCTAACATTTGTTGAATAAGTGAAAGAGCCAGAATGTATTATCTTGACCCATCACAACAATTCTTTGAGGTGGGTACTATGTCTTCCCTCTTAAAATTAAAGAAAAATGCGGTCTAGGTAAGTGACTTGACCAGAAGCATGAAGATTAAGTGTCAGAGAATCAGAATTAGAACTCCATTTTCTCCAAGTTTGGAAAATGTTCTTATCCCTCAGAAAGTTATCAATTAGGGGAACATGTCAGGAATAAAATGTAGATCAAGGGCCAGGGATTTAGCTCAGAGGCTGTAGCACATGCCTAACAAGTGTGAGGTCTTGAGTTTGCTCCCCAGTATCAAAATAAATAGATAAAATGTAGATTATTTTGTAGACAGATGACTTCACTTCATTTTTAAAATGACTGAACTGGGGCTGGGGATTTAGCTCAGTGACATAAGTGCCTGCCTAGCAAGCACGAGGTCCTGAGTTCGATCCCCGGAACCAAATAAATAAATAAATAAATAAATGAAATGATTGAACTGTGTTGGTAGTCATATAGGGAGGTTAATGCAGTACACTCTGTTTCCTGTGTGTAAGCAGTTATATCTACCAGAGCTCTTAAAGGTACCTCTCTTGAAAAGAAAAGCCTAATCATCTTCCAGTCATGGAGTCCTTTACAGCAAAGATTGGTAAAAAAGAAGGTGACTATTACTTGAACTAATATAGAGAGCATGTGATATTGTGCCAGACTAAATAATGTATTAAATAAATTTAATTGTTAATTAAAGTTTTATTAGCATATGTTTGCAATAGGTCATAGCTCCATTTGTTTTTGGAAATGGCTACAGGTATATAGCATAGCTTGGTCATTTTCCATCCCTTCCTCTCCTACCATCCCCCTCCCTTTCCTCCTCCTCTTGATCTCCTTCCTTCCCTCACAAGTCTGCTTTTTTGCTTCCTTTATTTTCTCCTATAATTTATGTTTTAGATTTCTCATAGTAGAGAAACAAAATATTATGCGATATTTCACATTCTGCACTTCTCTCACTTTACATGGTGGTTTTAAATTCCATCTATTTTCCTGCAGCTGACATGATTTCATTCTTCTTTATAGCTGAATGTTAGTCATATATATATATATATATATGACAAATGGATATATATTTGTCTATTGATGGGCATCTATTATGTTTCCAGAGTTTAGCTGTTATGAGTTGCACTGCTGTAAATGTGAGGATGCATGCATCACTATAGTATCATATGTTTCATTCTTTCAAGAATAGAACCAGGAGAAGTATAGTTTACTTTAATTTCATCATGCAGTCCTGACTACAACCCTGTGAAACATGTGTGACCTAAAGTATGTTTCCCTTTTCCTGTTCACTCCAAACCCTCTCAGAGAGATTATTTAGAATTTATCTTTATCAGCAGCATTTCGGGTCTTGGAGAATGATTTACTTTCCTCTTGACACTGAATTTCTCAAAAGTACTATAAGTACTGTCCCTTATTGAATCTTTAGGTTCTAGTATTTTCCCTGTTCCCTAGCATATAATAAATGCTTTTTAAAAAAAACTAAATAGATCTCATATTTTACACTCTCCAATTTGAAAACCTTGAGGGTTTTTAAATGTGAAAAAATGAGATCACCCACATGAACAAATTAGAAAATCACACAAGATACTATGAGAAGGCAAAGACTCCAAAGAACAGGAGGAACTTTTTGATCTGAGGTGAGCTGTTTGCTCATTTATTGAACACGTTGTAAACACACTATCTCATGAACTCTCTTGAGTATGAAGAGTGAAGTCCTAATCCTTGACCTTAAGGCATATATAATGTTTTATGTAAGATCAGACACGGGTAAGGGATATTTGGGGGCACATACTCTACCCACCAAACCTTACCTACTCTTTGTTTTACTAATAACCCATTTTTCAAGTCATATGACAGAACAGGGTGAACCAGTAATTGGTAACTGGCTAATTTGACATGAAAAATTGGAATCAGGAGACTCAGAGATTGTAACTGGTGCCATTGTATACTAAAGTCCTAGCTCAGGCCCTGTAAAAAAAAATCCACAGGTCAGTAGAAAAAGGAGAAAGTGGACAAGTCTCAGACCAGATGCCCATGTCCTAGAAATGGGACCTCAGGTGGGGATTCTCATAGTGAGGCAGATCAAAAAAAGCTGGGAAAAGACGCAGATTCTGCTGTACCTTTCACTGGAGTTCTCCTGCAGTATGTCTGGGATAGGAGTGACACCAAAGAGACTATCTGAGCAGGATTCATTATACCAAGCAGAGTGAAAAATAATCTTACAAGTTAAAGGAGCAGAACAGAAGGAAGAAAACAGGAATCAACGGATAGCCCAGCCTGAGTTTGGGAGTAGATCGAAGAACTGATTTAGACTGAAGTACTCATGTACTAACCATTCGATGAATATGAAGATTTTAGGATTTTTCTAATTTACTTTTTGACATGATTTTGTTTTAATCTAAATAAAAGAAACTGTGTTCACTTATGGATCCTAATTATTTCAAGCAATCCTAATTTGGCCACTTGGGAAGTATGTACTGTGTATTCTCTGGCCGGTGTTTAAAAAGCAAAGGAAGCTCAGAACAGCTATGCTATTATGTAACAATATGAACTTCTTCCCTGGGGCTGAAGGAACTCACACCTGAAGTCAGCTTTCTGCCAAATAGAATGCTAGGACATCTGAGTCTGCCACCTTATCTCAGTGCATTTTATAGAGCTTATCTCATTTAATCCTTCAACCACTGTATGAGGCATTCTCTATTACTTCCATTTTGTAGATGACTAAACTGAGACACAGAGAAGTGAAATCATTAGTTTAATAGTTATTAGCTAGTAACTGACAGACAAGGGCCTTGAATCTGGCTCCAAAGTTCATGCACCTGACCTTATATATGTTCCCTTTCAAACACAGTCCTAATAAGTCATGCTGTGAGCAACCTTAAGGATTGTTTCTAAATTTCTTCATATTGCCTGTTGCATAGACATGGTCTTGAATTCACGAAAACTGTGAAATAACAACTCCAATGGAGAAAAAATATAAAGTTACAGAAGACACTATGAGCCCCACTATTAATCTGAGCTCTCTAATTTGAGGAACTGGGACTTTAAAGGAGAAAGCTGAAAAAAAAATCATTCAAGGATCCAACAAACCAGCACTTCAGAGTATTTAAGAAAAGAATATTTTTGGCATCCAGCTCCAGAGAAGCGTTCAGTGAGTACTTGCTGACTGGGTGGAATTAGACAGATTTTCATGATTGACACTACATGGGAACTAATTGCAAGACCTATTTGAGGAACAACTTGATGAAGCAAAACAAGATTAAATGGACGGATGTGAAAGCAGCATAATGGTATTAGAAACTTACAGCTTCTGGGGCCGGAAAGGAACCGAGGGGAATAGTGTAAAGTGTAAACAATGTATAGACAAAAACCAAATGGAATTTCTTGGACTTAATAATTTTTGAAAACTGTTTATATCGTTGATATATTAAGTGCTGTGGAAATTGTTTTGAGTCTTTGTAAGCTAGCAACTACATTGAATTCACCACATAAATCCGTGTGTGTTTGCAGTGCAATTGCAGCATATAGCAAACTCATAATAACTGCATCTACTATGTGTATTATTTCAGCATTAAAATAACATTTAAGATTATATTCTTGAAAATGTTGTTGTGACAGCAGGAAATCAAACAGTTTAGCTTCCAGGGAGGGATGGGAAACAGAATGAAAAGATGGCTTAATGAATGGTAATGCTCAGCTTATATTGTTGAGAAATAACTGTGGTCTTTTCAATTTTCAATTGAAAGCAGCCCTCTGAGATTCTGCTGGTGTTTGGGAAGTCAAATTGTCTTATTAAATTGTGCAGAAATTGACAGATTCCAAACAAATAGAGAGAGTAATCATTGGCAAGTGTACAATAATCTGGCAAATATGAAAATTATAAATTATAATATTTCCCCTGAGTAAATGAAATATGCAAAAACAACTGCATAATATAATACAGTTCATATAATCCCTGGGTAGCTACTGTTAGCAAGCTGTTTTATCACAGTTGCATACTTCCTCAGTTAATAATGAAGGCACAAAATTAAATATGAAGTGAATTATAAAATTGTCTTAAAGTTCAGTTTTTATGTAAAATGTCATCAGAAAGTATTGAGGTACTCTAGTGACTAGTGATATGAATCTTTTTAAATGTCTACATAAACCTTACTAAACAGCCTGGGCTTATTTTCTTTCCCACTATAATGCTGTTTTATTTATGACAAGGAAGTCTTCTAACCTATTTCAGCCTATCACATATACAGTAACCTTGTTCTTAATGGAATAGTTCTAACATTTTAATAATATTTTAAAAAGATTGTGTCTCACTATATTTATCTGTAGAATATCATATAGAAATGATGGCAATGATGATATCAATCCATTCTTTATTCAACAATATTTTAATGCTTCTGCTTATAAAATCCTGAGCTCAGTATTCTGAGAGGTGAAATAAGCAAAGACCAGAGTCTTCATTTTGGGAGTTTACAGACATTTAGCATCACATTCTCAAGACAACATTTACTGAACAATAATGTCCTCAGCTTCCCAGACCAGGTCTTATTAATTTCATTGCTTATCCGTTTCACCCATTATGAAAGAACACGAAGAAGAGAGAACAGAGCATCATATCTATATGAACCTGGGAATCTGACAAAAGTTCTGTAGGGAAATGTCTCACTGTTGCAGATATTGAAGATTTCCTTCTTTCTTCAAATGAGAAACCTAGAATTTCCTAATTCAATATACAAATCATATCTCAGGTTTACCAAGTAATACTTGGCATGAGCAACTATTTTTGTCTTAACCATTCTCTTCTTGTTTCCCATAAGTCTTTGTGTAAGTTTTAGTTTTTCCTCAAATGAAGTTGGAACTTTGTGTTTTTTTTTTTAATGATATGAATCATAAAAAATTTTCCAGAGATGGCATGTTGACCCAATAAAAGATTCTGGGTTGGAGACAAGGGAGAAGCAGAGGCTGAAATACTGTGATAGAGGTGACATTCAAGGCACCAGCGCAACCCAAGGGGCACGCTCTTGTAGCTAATCAGGTCTTAAATGCCAAGGAAGAATAAACATGCTTACGGAAACAATCATTTCCAAACATGTCCTCTAAAAGTAGTCCTAGACAAACAAGAGTAACAATAATAGTTGTAAAGTCACTAAGTCAAGGAAATTTCATAAACATAGCCAGAGGGACTTCATTCACCTTCTGATAGATGCAGAACTTGTCGCTAAGGCAAGAATGATTTTCAAGTCAAGAGTAATTGAGAGCAATAGGATAGAATTTTATAAAAACTTGGCAAAGCTTGCAAAGATCCTACCAGGTTGTCCTGTAGATATTTCTGCTTTCTGCTCAAACTTTGTAATGCTTAAAATGCCTTTAAGCAAGAAATTGCCTCTAAAGGATGTAAGTTATATGAAAATGAATGCTCATTTACCTAAAAGGGGAGTCTATCATACAATTTTTGTACAATGTCCAGAATTAAATGTAGGTAAATAAGAGGGGATAAATTTAACTGAAACATAATAATAATGTCATTCAGAAATCATTTATCCTGTACCATTTTTTAAAAAAATTAGTTCACTGAACACTTATTACTTGATGCTCTCCATTTTACCATAGATAGTGTTATAAGTTAGACTTGCAGTGTCCCCCAAAATTTTCTGTGTCCAGAGGTGGGGATTTGGAAGGTAATGGGATCATAGGATAGATTAATTTATGAAGTCACTGGTGAGTTTGTAGCTGAGTGGGCTGTCAGAAGGGAGAGCTTAGTTGAAAGAGGTGGCCCGCAGGGGCATGATTTTCAAGAATATATCCCTAACTCGGCTTCTTCCTGTTTCTGTTTCCTGGCTCTCATGAATTGAGCAACTTTCCTCTGCCATGTCCTTCTGCTATGCTAGTTCTGCTTTGGAGCCAGCTGCCACAGACTAAACCCTCTGAAATCATAAACAAAATAAGCCTCTCTTCCTTTAAGTTCCAAGTGTCAGGTGTTTTGTTCTAGAGACAGGAAGGTGACATATAGGAAGAAAATGAAAGACATTGGTTCTCAAAGACCAACACATTAAAATCAGTGAATAAATAGGACAATTGACCCAAATTAAAAGAGCTGATTATGACTTCCTCCAGAGCATGCAGGAGAAGCTAGTGGTCTGAGAAAGTGATTTGGACAAGATGAACTTGAGATCAAAGATTAGAATGAAATAGCTTGGGTGGTGCTTGCTAAGCAGGGGTGGAGGAAGAACAGTGAGTACAACAGGAACGAGCTCCTCTGTGGGACGTTAGCAGAAACTGTAGCAGAGGGGATAGATGCACACGTACGTGAAGCATAACTGGGTAAACGCACCAATGAATTCCCCACCTAAAGGTCTGTAGAGATGTGTGGAGACGGAAGGCAGGCCAAAGGTGGACACTGATTAACAGAAAGTATTTTCAGTGTACTAGGAGGGAGATTTCATATTAATGAATGTGTTAACCTCTCCTGAAAACTTTGAAAAGGCACCTGCTTGGAAACGCTTATTAAAAAATCCCCAAGACAAGCCTGAAACCTCTGAACTCAACAGTTCTCTGGTCTGTATTGACTATCAAAATCCCAGTTTCAAATTCTCTTAATTCTAAAATTAAGACCACCTATGCAGCGTGGCTAGCCTCATTCCTACTGCATCTTTTTTGCTCAAGCTAGTGTTGGTTGAATTAGTTTTTCTATTGCTCTGTAAATCCCTGAAAACCACAAACCACACCTACTTCCTCCTTCCTGATCTCTAACAAATGATCAGAGCTGTATGTCATTACACGGGTATCTATCAATTTTTGAGCTCATACAGAGCATCTAACCGCCTATGTCATTTTTTGAATTTACACAGAAGAGATGGTTAAGTCCTTTAGTTGCCCATGACCTAATTAGCAATTTAATGCCTACTCCAGCCCAGAATTACTCAGCAAGCAAACAGCTCTAACCTTCATATTTCCTCAGCTCCAAGTCTTCGATGCAGTTGAGACAGAGAACACAATATGGCTCATTTAATTACCCTGCCAATTTAACCAAGTGCTCTTTGACTTAATTTTATCTCCATGAATATAAAACATGGAGAGACTCTCCCATAAAAATGGAGTTACCTCTGACAGCTTCTAGGAAGAAGACCCCAGGGAAAGGAGATGGTGACTTGTAAAACACCAACAGTTCTGCAGAACAGATTTGGCACCAGAGGTTTCTAAGACTTAAGTACCATCTTTAAAATTTAAGCCACAGCTAGACACTTAATAATACCAGTCAGAGGGAAAAAAAACCCCAAACAAACAGGTGTGATTGTATAGCTAACAAAAGACTAGTAAGAGGATGTTGGTGTTATTTTTTTCTCCTATATCCTATAAAGATATCAGACTAAATAAGTTGTTCCACGACCACTTGAATCCATTCTTTCTGTGACCTACATTTTCCATATAAAAGACTCCAACTCCTTTGAATCTGAAGTGTTCCATCCAGAGGTATTCTAAGATTTACTTTTTCTCTAAAAAGATACCAGGATTTTTTTTCCTGGTCTTTTCAGACAGTCTCTGACCAAGGACATGCAAATTCTAGCAGTCCCCAGTAATCTTTGCATACTTATTCTGTGAGCCATTCCTTAACCCACCCCTTACCTATTTAAAATAAGCTTTATTGTTAGGGTAACTCAGAGCTCTGAAATAAAACACTGAAACAAATTCACAGATAGTGATGACTTGCTATCTGTTATTTTAAGAAATAACAATTTTTATTAAAAAATCAAGGCATAAGTACATTCATCCTATGGTGAGGACCCACCTGGCTTGTCAACAGAAGTGCCTTATTTCTGAGTTCCTACAAGGCAGGAGGGGAAAAGAGAACTCTGGGCATCTTATAATTTGAAACCTTTCTTCTCATTCTCTTTCTTTGAAATGAGACATTACTGATCATTAACAGGAAGGGAATAATACTCCCAAAGTTCTCCATTTAATGAGAAAAGGATGTCTCTGTTTCCTTCTGCGCTCAAGAATTTCACCGTGTTAAGCCTGGGGAAATATTTAGAAATCCAGCTAGTGTCCTCAGTCCTTAGAGAGAAGTGAAACTTAAGTGAATGACTGCTAAATTTCAAAGACCTCCAGAAATTCTGAAAACTGTTCTCGGCAACCAAACCAAACTGGCTTCTAGAAGTTAGGAACTCAGAAAAGGCAGGGTAGCTCACCCCCTTTTACCTGGCCTGCTTCATTTCCTGAAATGTCCCCCAAATTCAGCCTCTGGCAGTACCGGGCTGTAGTAGTTCCCCCAGCTTCATAGTATCCCGTAACTTGGGGCCACTTCTCTTCCTATTTGACTGTTGGATAATGGCTCAAAGGCTGCCTTCTGCCTTCCGGGCCTAGGCTGTGACTCAGAGTTCCAGCACCTGCCTGGTAAGTGAAGCCCTGGGTTAGATTTCCAATATCAAAAACTGAACAAACAGAAAGGTCGCCTTCCCTCGTGGGGAAAATTCAAGGTCCTTGACTTCCCTGGCTGGCCAGTGACACCACTTTCTTTGCTTCTTTTGTTTTTGTTACCACCTTTTATCATGTCTAAATTCTATTCAGCTTTCATCCCACTGGAGAATGAATTTTAGAGGCTCTGGAAGATGTAGTTTCATTTCTGTAGCCAGACAGTCAAGCACACAATAGGAGCTCGACAAATATTTACTGATTTTCTTAGAACATTGGGGCTTCCATAATAAACTATTCTCACTTGGGGAACCCAATAAACTACAGGTGTTGATTTTTCATATATTCTTCTTCCAAGATCAAGGTACGGGAAGATGCAGTGTATGATGAGGATCTACTTCCTGCTTTGTGGTCAGTAGTCTTACAGATGGACTGAGAGAGTTCTCTGGGGCCTCTTTTATTAGGGTGCTAATCCTATTCATAAAAGCTCTACCCTGAAGACCTACTCACCTCCAATGATTCCACCTTATAATACCGTAGCTTTGTGGTTAGGCTTCAACAGATGAATACGAAAAGAACACAAACATTTAAACCACAGTGCTGACGATGGAATTCCTGACATGGGAGTCCTTGTATTCTTGACCTGTCTCATATGCCACTATTCTGCATGTGTAACATCAGTATTATGGTATTAAAGAGAAATAATTGGCCAAAACCTTGCAGATCATTTTAAAGTATCTCACTAGTGGGTGGATGGACGCCATTGAATTTTCTATCTTCCAGAAGACAAAATAAGAAATTGAATGTGTCTGAAAGCATCCCATTCCATATCCCTCGGTGATGTTAATGTGACATGATATGGATACTAGTGAAAGAACTGTGGTTGAAAAGTCACCAGCGAAAGGAATGCTACTGAGATAGGAAAAAAATCATTTAACAACAGAATTGTGCTGTGCTGCAAGCTACATTCACAGATTAAATGTGAGTCACGTTGCCCTTAGTGAGCTTGAGGTCCATTATCCCACCAAGTTTTTGATCCTTGTAGCACTCGATGTCAATTACATGTACCAGGATTTATCTCAAACTGGCTAGGAGCCAGGGATTGCTCTGAGATTGTGAATCAAAACAGTAAACTCGAGTGTGAACAAAAGATGGTGTGTGAGTGCATGTGTGTGTGTGTGTGCATGTTGGACAAAAGACTTTTTTTGTATGTTTGGTGTCACTTTTAAACAATGAATTCCTTTTGTGATAAAAGAATTGGGGGAAAGGGATTAAGATCTCTTAAGAATAATCATTTCTTGATATCAAAAGGAGATGGCTCCCAGACCACACAGGCAGCCCAAATCTGAGCTGCTTGAGACCCTCAGATAGGACAACAGAGTATTTTCTGTAACCTATGCACATTTTCCTGTAGTATTTACATCTTCTCTACATTACTTATAATGCTTGATACAATGTAAATGCTATTTAGATAGTTGTTATTCTGTGATGTTTAGGGAATAAGGACAAGAAAGAGGTTTGTACATGTTCAGAACAGGTGCAATTCTTTTTTTTTTTAATTTTACTTAAGGAGAAAATAAAAAAGCAGGGAAAGGGTACAAGTTATACAGATTTACAGAAAAAAAATGAACAGTAGGAAATCACTAGTTAATGGATTACATATTGTCATCTTAGAAATAATTGTTCAAGTCACAAAATTAAAGCTTGTAAAGTGGACATTCCATCAATGATATTGCAAACAGTTCTGTTCATTGATCCAATAAAACTCTGTGATATCATTTTCTATCTTATACACTTAAATATACATGCAGTTATATAGTTTGGAGCACTTTCTTTTCCTCTCTTTTGTACCATGACTATTACACATTTTGGGTTTCATTGCTCCCACGGTTCTTATTACTTTTTTGGAAGAGAGTAAAACCAAATGTGACATAACAGAACAGAATCGGTCAAGTCAAAAGGGTGGACATAATAGATAATGTAAAAACATAATACAAGGTGATCAACAATGGTTACCATAATGCCTCCCGCTATCTCTAATAGAATTGCCTATATCATTAGGTATAATACAATTGAACAAAACAGTAAAGAATAAAACCGACAAAACCAAAACATTGGAGACATTGTAGGTCTTCAAAAGTAGATAAAAGTCAACAAGAATGGGCGTCATAATGAATCTCATTATCTTCACAGCTGATGCCTAAACTTTCGAACTTGATACTATCCAGCAAAACAGAATAGGGGAACATCAGTTAAAAACCAGATGGTGAGAGTAATACAGGGCTTTAAATCAAGGTAATGAAAAGTCAAAGTGGGTTACTATAATATATCCTGCTATTTTTTTTCCTTTAATTAAAAGGATAAAGATAAAAAAGTAAACAATGGAGTGGAGATTGAGATAAAAGAGGGCATAACAACGAAACAGCACAGATCAAAACATAACCATTTAAGCAGAATAGTGTTTCACCACCAGATAATCCTAACCTAAAAGTAGTTACCATATTGTCTCTTTCTTTGAAATCCTTGAGTACAACTTCGTATACTGTAGCATTAAGCATATCAAAACAATGTAAAACCATTCAAGAGAATGACAGCATTGCAGAGTATTTAGAATCGACTAACAGAAAATGAACAATGGTTTCTGTATAATCTCCTTGTCTTTAAAAGGTTTTTGCTTATACTATCGTACATAATAAAGTCCAATAAGATACAGCCTATTTAGACCATTGGAGACAGAAGGACAAAAGCTAGATGAGACTTCAAAGCAAGATGATACTAAATCAGTATTACCTATTAAGATGTCATTTTCTCCAAAACAGCTGTTCCTATCATCCAATCTTCTCTGCCTCATTTCTGTTGAGCTCTTTTTCTGTCAGTAGCTGTCAGTTTGTCTTCTTCATTTTGTTCTCTGCTCCATTTGTTGTGGCCTCTCTGCCATTATTTCTGGATTCTTTGTATTTTTCTTTTTTTAGAATATCCTGCAATACTCTCTGTAGAGTTGAATTGGTGGTTGCAAATTCCCCCAGTTCCTCTTTATCCTGGAAGCACCTTGTTTTTCCATCAATTTCCAGGGACAGTTGTGCAGGATATCTCAATCTTGGCTGGAGATTATTATCTTTCAAAGCTTGAATTATTTCCCCCCACGCTCTTCGTGATTTGATGGTTTGTGCAGAGAAATCTGCTGTAATTCTGATGGGTGTTCCCTTGTAAGTGGTCTGTTTCTTGTCTCTTACAGCTTTTAATATTCTGTTCTTGTACTGAATTTCTGGAATTTTTATTATTATATGCCTGGGTGTTGCTCTGTTTGGGTTGTAGGTAGCTGGGGTCCTGTATGCCTCATACATCTGAGTATCTTTACCTTTTGCTAAATTAGGAAAATTCTCCTGGATTATTTCTGTGAGTAGCTTTTGTAGTTCACTTGTTTGTGTCCCTACTTCTTCTTTTATGTTCTTAATCCTTAAGTTATGGATCCTCTTATCATCTTCTTGTCTTTGTATTATTGCTGTTTGTTTCTTTGTTATTTTTAAGAAGTTTTTCATTTCATTCTCCCATGTTACAAGTCTGCCCTCCAGTTCAGATAGTCTGTCCTTAGTTTCTTTCAAGCTGTTATGCCAGTCTTCTATAGACTTCTTAGTATCTTGGTAGTCCCTTTGAACCTGCTTCACGTATTCTATGCTTTCTCTGTTTTCTCCATCAAACAATTCTCCCTTTTTTTCTGTTCTTCCATTCCACCACCTGTTTTTTCTTGGGTGGTACTTAGCATTTCTCTAACTATTCTGCATACTTCTAGCTTCAGGTCGTTGATAACTTCAATCCTGAATTGATCTATGAGGCTCTCTATATGGTGCCTTATGTGTATTGGTGCGGTGTCTGCTATTGCCTGTTTCTCAGAATTGGGGGCCGAGGAGCCTTTCTTGTTGCTGCCTCTTCCCATGCTGCCTCTTCTTCTCTGTTCCTTATATATGCAAGCTTATATAAGAGGCCCAGCTTCTCTCCCAGTCAGCCACAGCCTGATCGAATTGCGCCAGTTAGGTGTTCCCGCTCACCGCTGTGCACCAGGGAGTTATGGACCAGGCAGCCTACGCGTCTCCCCTCCCGGCCACCGTCAGGCTCTGGGATCTGGGTTGGGACAGCCTACAAGGTCCACCCGCAGCGTCACGAAGGCCAGGCACTTTTCACCAATCCCGCCCGAGAGGGGGATGTGTGGCTGGAGTCGCCACCGCGCCCTGCTCCTGCAGGACTGCTTGGGCCCAGAAAGTCCTCTGCTGGAGTCAAACTGTGGTAGAGTGTCAGTTTCTCTCACTCACCTCACCACAAGTCAGTGCACGCCTCCCTGCCATTCGCAGATTGCTGTTCTCAGAGCTTCTGCGCGTCTCTCTCCTTGCCGAGCCGCTGTGGAGGCAGCCAGCCGCCGCGCGGCTGGAAACCCAAATCGCGGCTTACAATGGCGCGGGGTCCAGCCTCCACACCGAGGCTTTTCTGTTCCTGTTTTAGCACCAGGACTGCATTCCAAGTTGGTTTCTCTCAGCCCAGTTCGTTCCTGAGTCAGCAGAGCATATCTCCACCTGCTTATGTCTCCTTAGTCCGCACCATTCCTGGCTTCTGAGCCGAGTCTTTCAGAGAGCCTCCGGTAGTTGCTGTTATCTGTCCGCCATGTTCTCCCGGAAGTCCCCAGGTGCAATTCTTTAAAAATTATTTTTCATCTGTAGTTAGTTGAATCTTTTGAGGAGGAGAGCCAGCTTATGCATTCATGGCCATCAGAAAGCACTTTGATAAAAGGAACAGGCTTTAGCTTCAGCTGAAGTGGGACCAGTCTTTTTTTTTTGTTTGTTTGTTTAATTTAAAGAGAAAGAAACAACAACAAAAAAAATGGAGAAAAAAAGGGTAGAAATAATATAGAATTACAGAAAAATAAATGGTAAGAAATCACCAGTTGATAAATTACATATTGTCATCTTAGAAATAGTTGTTCAGGTTACAAAATTAAAGTATGTAAAGTGACATTCAAATAGTGACACTGCTAACAGCTCTGCTCAATGATCTAACAAAAACCTAGTAATATGGTTATCAGTCCTACGCACTTTTTATCTTAAAGAGGATAAGATTAAACATATCAAAACAGAACAAAACAGTTCAAAAAGAAACAATTTAAAGAAACACAGATTTTAAAACAAGTCCACTGGAGATGTTCACTGTTTATCTAATTGTCTCTAGTTTTCTTCCAAATAGTTGTCCCCATCTTCACACACATTGAATACATACTGCATATTATAGAACTAATCAAATCATTACAGGATGATGAAGGCTTTTTAGGTCTTCACGATCTGACATTGGGGAAGACAATAATGACTACCATAGTGTCTCTCATTCTCTTCATTGTAGCTGTCCTTATTTTTACGTATGCTGAAATTGAACTTAAGAGACTAGACTAATATCACTCTGAACAGTGAATAATAGTATTGCTAGATTTTATATCATAATGCTACAGAATTAGCATTGGGTTTCTTAGTGTCTCATCTACTTCAGAGTATCTGTTCATTACATCTTGCATTATATAATCTGTTCCCATAAATAGTTTAAAAAATTCTTCCCATGTGTGAATTTCTACATGTATATCTATCCTCTCTGTATTATAGGGAAAAACAAATCATAACAAATCAGTAAAACAAATTCCTAGAAAAACATGTAATGAAAAAGACACATAAGACCACAATATTAGGTGATCTACTGTAGTTACTATGCTTTCTCTTGTTATTTTCAATAGACTTGTCCACGTCATCAGGCTTAATATAGTTAAGCATAGTATTACATAGCTATTTTTATAAAAACACAACTTTGAAAACATTGCAGGACTTGAGAGCTGTTAATAATCAAAACTGGTATGGATATCTTTTACATCTTGTCATCTTCAGAGCAGTTGCCTCTACTTTTAGAGTTGATACTATCAAGCATGCCAAATTCAAATAAAATCAGCCAAGGCAAAACCACTGTCTAACAAACCAGATTCAAATAAGATAAGTCATAGTAAGATAATGTAAGTAATACAGGGTTTCAGTTTAAGTTAATAGGAAATTAAGGATAGTTGCCATGGTATAACCTGCTATTTTGGGGTTAGATGTCTGTGCCCTCAAATCTGATATGAGTGGGCAGACAGGAACAAAATAAATTTAAACTAAACAGAGTGATAAGACTACTGTGACTTTTAAATCCTGATACACTATTAACAATGACCTCTGTCTTTTTTTTGTTATAGTGTATCAAAGCTATCTATACTCAAGATTATAGCTTACCATCTCTGCCTCATGTCTGCTACTCCACTTTACTGCGAAAATTTGTCCATCTTACTCCCTCATTCCACTCTCTGTCCCATTCATTGAGGCCTCTCTGCCACTGTTGTTGGAATCCTGGTATCCCTTCCTCTCTCTCTCTCTGGAATGTCCTTCAGCACTCTCTGTAAGGTTGGGTGGGTGGCCATGAGCTCCCACAGTTCCTCCTTGTCTTGGAAGCATCTTATTTCTCCATTAATTTTGAGAGAGAGTTTTTATGGGTATATGAGTCTTGGTTGCAAATTATTTTCTTTCAGGGCTTGGACTATTTCCCCCCAGGCCCTTCTCGATTTGAGGGTTTATGTTGATAAGTCTGTTGTTATTTTGATAATTTTCCCATTGTAGGTTATCTGCTTCTTTTCCCTGGCTGCTTTTAATATTCTGTTCTTTTAGTGGATTTCTGGAATCTTGATTATTGTATGTCTGGATGTAGATCTGGTTTGGTTGTAGGTGGCTGGAGTTTTGTATGCCTCATTTATCTGGATATCATTTCTTTTTCCTATGCTTTGGAAGTTTTCCTTTAATATATCTGTGAATATTCTTTGTATTTCATTTTTGGTTACTCCTGCTTCCTCGCTCACATGCTTTATTCTTAAGTTATGTATCCTTTTGTCATCTTCTAGCCTTTGAATTGTTTCTTTCTGGTTCCTTGTTATTTTTAAGAGGTCTTTTCTTTCACAATCATATATCATAAATCTCTCTTCAAGTTTCAAAAGGATAACTTTAGTTTCTATCAAGGCATTTTGCCAGTTTTCAATGGAGTTTTTAGTTTCCTGGTAATATCTTTGGATCTGTTTCATGTATTCTAGGTTATATTTAAATTCTTCATCAGAGGTTTCTCTTTCTTTTCTGACTTCCTCCGTTCTTCCATCTGTGTTCTCTTGGGTGGGGCTTATCATTTCTTTAATTAATCTCTATATCTTGCCTCACTTGGATGAGAAGTACAGTTTAAATTTGTCTATGAGGTCATGAAGGTATATGTTTATATTGGCTGATGCTGTGTCTAGTATTGGATGGTTACCGCACTGGTTCTCTTCTGTGTTTACTTCTCCTGGACTTATTTTCCCAGGTTTGGCAGCTGGAGATCTTTTTTTATTTCTATCTCTTGTCATGTTTCTGGTTTCTTTCAGACTGGTGTATCCTGGGGGTCTCTGGCCCTCTCCGTATTGCTTAGGGTCTTTCTGAAGCGTGCTGACTGGAGTTTTTGCTGCCCTCCCCAATTTGCTGTTATCTGAGGTAGGCTGTTATCTGCAGGTAGCCTCCAGCCTCTGTGCCAGTCAGTTCACAAGTTAGGCTGTACCTTGTGGACATCACAGAGTTGTGGCTATTTTGTATCTGCTTATTGGGTCCCAACCAGAGGTGTGGTTCAGCTCTAGGAGACCCTGCCAGCTCTCTCTGCACCAGAAGTAGCTGAGTGATGTCACTGCAGTGCAGGGCTCTGCCCAAATCCCAGCTGTCCTTTACCAGACCTCTTTGCACCAGGGGCAACTATCTGATGTCAATTCCAAGATGTCCTCCACCAGTCCTCCCTGTGTCACTGATCCGATCATGGTGCCGGGCTCTGCCCAATTTCAAGATGTCTTCCACCAGGCCTCTCTGCACCAGGGGTGACTATCTGATGTCACCACAGTGTGGGCTCTGCCCAACTCCAAGATGTCCTCCACCAGTCCTCTCTGTGTCACTGATGCCACCATGGTGCCAGTCTCTGCCCAATTCCAAGATGTCCTCCAGCCAAGGACAGCAGCCATGGCACCCAGTCCCTAGTACTCACCGGGACTCAATGCAGATCTTCCTCTTGGGTCCACTGCACACTGTGCTGCTTGTCTTCACTGTGTTCCCAGCACAGGGTGGATTGATCAGAAAACTGCACTGTGTCCAGCTTCAGAGCTCTGGAGCTTCTCATAGTCTCTTCTGGTGCAGCCAGGTGGCTTTGGCTGCTTCAGGGATCCCAGGTCTCAATTCCCAGCAGTTGCCAAGAGCCAATACAGCTTTTCCCCTTGGATCCACTGCTCACTGTGCTGCATTAAGGGTCCGGGATTCGCAGACTCCCATTATCAGCAGTCACAGTCTCAGCTCGACCTTAAATCCTCCAGGCATGCCTAGTACAGTGTGGAACAGGGCTCAGGCTTCAGCTCTCCATCCTCGCTTTTCCTTCCTCTTCCTAGTTTTATTTTTCCCTTCAGTTACTGCCTTGGTTCATAAGAATCATTATCCATTCGTCTGGCTCTCTCCATGTTGTCATATTCTAGCATCTAATCTGATTTCTCTGCAGAGACTCTGCACTCAGCCCCCTAGCAAGCCGCCATTTTTCTCATGAATCCCTGGGACCAGTCTTGATACCATTACTTACTGGTTGATGTTGAGAATGTGTTCTCTCTTCTGTACAGAAAGGAGTTTAAAGTTAATAACCTAGTTCTAACTCCAAAATTCTGCAGTGCAGTGTCTCTTAATGTTTTGAATATCTTTATAAAGCATTACCTTTTTCCCTCCAAGAATTATTTTATGCTATAAAGGTATAAGTAGTAAGTTAACTGGATTTTTATTCTAAGTGTTAGGTCTGTCCTAAATGTTTTTCATATATATTATTATATAAAGACATAAAGGAAGGAGGAGGGACATCAGATTAAGTATGCTAGATGTTCATTATATCATTTATGACTTGAAAGACATGGACAATTTAGTTCACTGAACTGTTGAACCTGAGCAAAATCTTTGGTAGTCAATTTTTAGGAAGTGTAGTCTCTAAAGCACCAGCCTCCTTTATTTTAATTTTTCTGCATTTTCAAAATCACTATCAGCAATATATAGTTGCCACACAAATTGTTCCCATTTTCACAAGGATTTGTGGTCTTGGCAACCAGTTAAACAGTGGATGGTGTGAAGTAACTGTAGTTTTTCATGAACTAGAATAGATTTGTGATCACAGATTGAAAATCATTGAATAGGCTTGAGCAGGAGAAAGCACAGAGGTTTGTTTTTCAATATGAAAGGAAATGAGCAGTGAAAAGTGGAAGGCAAAATCTGTCTACATTTTATAAATCAACGAATGGAAAGTACTTGTTTTTTATTTTATAATGACTCAATGAGGTGGGAGAAGGATGAGGTATCTGATTATCTAATCTGATCTTCAGTCCTAAAAGCTTAGTACTGAAACCTAAAACGGGGGCTTATTACTTTGGGAGTCCACGTTTGGGCTGAAAATCTGCCCAGTGCTGTGTAGGAAGGAATTTTAGTTTAGTGGAAAGAATGAATGATTAGAAATGGGTTTTTAAAACTTTTTACGGTTCCAAGAGTAAACAGATAATCAGTCTTCAGAGCTTCTAGTGCAGTCCCTGAGTTCATTTGCAATGTAGTCATATTCCAGAACTCTCTAACTGTACCCACATATTATCCTCTGCACAGATCTTTAACAGCTATTCATTAGTTCAAATGACCTTTGCTTTTTATAAATCACAGTTTAGTGGGTGTAGCAAAAGGGATTCATTCTCCATAGCTGCTGCTTCACTGCTACTTAAAACAAACAAACAAACAAAAACCCTGCCCTTTTGAAAATGAGACAGAAGTTCTAAAAGTTTTATTAGATATTCTCTGAAAAGTTGTTACCTTGTTTTTGCTTCTTGATTTATAAGGAAGACCTTATTCTAGTAAAAATTCTAGTATGCAGATCCTCTCATTATAAAAGGAAGACAATAAATAAACACTTTGCAAATGATATGTATATAGAGACACAGAATACAGTCCTCTGTAATTTCATTATGCTGGGTAAGGAAATTCCCATTAGAGGGGTGTCAGAAGGTCCTTATTGCACAGGAGAAAGGGGAAGTGACAAGCCAGAGAAAGATCCCCTACATAGAAGAAACTTTGCTATCATTTTAAGTATAGCATAATGGTCTTTGCATTATAGTGGTCTTGGCAGTATAATGGAAAGGATGTTATCAAATGCCAACATACAGGCTTATAAGAAAGAGTTGGGCCAATGTTAATATTAAGGACTGGGTAAGAAGGAAATAAGAGATTCTGTTGGTCCTCTTTCTGGTACCTTAACAAAATACCTGAGATATCCGATGTGAAAGCAGAAAAGGTTTACTCTTTTGAGACTTTCAGTCCATGATTGATTGGGCACACTGTCTTTGGGCTGTGGTGACGTACCACCGCATGGAGCGGAGCATTTGGCAAACAGTTCGCCTCTGGGCTGGCACGCAAAGGAGAGAGGGGGCCTCATATCCCCTTCAATGCCATGTCCCCACTGACCAGAAGGTGTCCTATTAGGCCTTTCCTCTTAAAATTTCTACCCCCTCCTGGTGGCAACAAAGTAAGGACTAAGTCCTTAACAACGGCCCTTTTTAGGACATTCCAGGTCCAAATTATCAAGACAGAGACAATAACTCAAGAACATCATTGCTTTTTCTATGCACCCTGTGTTAACTATGAACAAATGGTGTGTTCCTGTTTGTAAAAAAAAATCTTTATGTGTTAGTTCATTAAATTCTTTAACTTTCTGTGCCTGAAAGTCATAGATGAGATAGCAGAAACTAACAGGGCTCAGACAACTGGTTTTACAAGAAGGCAGAGGAAACAGCAAAAGTGATCCAAAGTCAAGGACAAGTGAAGAAGAGTGTACATAAGAAACTGTTCAGTGTATGGAAAGAAAATATTATAAAATTCTATTTATATCAAAAATACATGAGTAACATTGAATGTGGGAACTTGCAGGGATGAGCTGGAGTTCTGGTGCTCCTTTCCCTCCACTGTTTGCCCCTGAACACTAAGATAAAATTCAGCTTCTTTGTGCCCAGGTAAGTGCTTGAAATGAGTTCTCTCTTCCTAATTAATGGTAGGTTTAAAATTACTGAGAAAAGATGAAAACCGTTGAGAAGATCTTTTCTATCAAAGTATTTTTAGCAAGGTATTAGAAAGACTGTAAATGGAAAGATGTGTCGTATGTGTCTTTTTCTTTTGCAGAAGTTAAGAGCTCCAAATGCTCACCCTTTCTTTTTTATGCTGGCAAGGAGCTGTGGAGTGTGCTGCCTCACAGTAATAAGTGCACTTCATCTCTTTGGTAAATGTAAGGTAACAGTGGAAAAAGTAACACCTTTTTGAAATACTCTCATGCTATGGAGAGAAAAATTTCGAAAATGGATCTTCAGGGAATGTTTCTGTTCCTAAGTGACTTTTTAAAAATAAAATGATTTGATGAATTATGTATGGGAATTTTAATATTTTCATATTTAAAAATTTTGAAATACATTTTTAGATAGTTTGAAAGTGTTAAACAAGAAAAGTTTTTTTAATGAAGTTTTTGAACCATTTGTTAAAAACATAAAAACTCAGTACTTTCTGATAAGTAAATAAATTGGTTGACATTTGGGTAGAGAAAAAATTTTAAGCTTAATTTCAATAAACATTTGCTGAGGAAAAGGAGTAAAACCTCAAGTTTTTTGTACCAATCAAAGATTTTCTCCACCTAGGTTATGGCAGCCACTAAGTCAACACTGGAAAGGAAATAGGTTGAATTTAAATGAACACCTATAAATTGCTGAAATACAAAATATTTTTAAAAATTTTCAGAAATAATGATAAATATCCAGTCACATTATTTTGCCTAAAATATCAGTAATCTCTGCTCTTTGTAAAAACACAATTTCGCATTTTCAACAAATTGCCCATTATTAACATTTTAGCTTAGCACTTTCAAATTTCTGCGTGTATTTTAGATGTAGGATATTTGTACATAACTATATATATATTTGCATAGGATAATATACATATTTATGTATGTACTGCATATGGAAACATCTTTGCAAGTAAGTTATATATGTATATGTATAATTTACAAACAAATACAGATGCTTCTTCTCTTATGATGGGGTTACACTCTGATAAATCCATTGTAAATTGAAAATATTCTAATTCAAAGTATATTAATTACTTGTGATCTAAGAAACATCATAGCTTAGCCTATCCTAACTTAAACATGCTCAGAGCACTTACATTAGCCCACAATAGGGTAAATCCTCTAATACAAAGAATATTTTATAATAAAGTCTTGAATAACTCATGTAATTTATTGAATACTTGTATCTAATCACACCAGCATTGCAGTACACCAAGAGTGTCAATTGCTTACTTTCACGGTGCTATGGTTAAGAGCTTGGGGCTCAGTGGACAGCCCAGCCTGGTGAAGGAAGACCATCCGGCATATTGTTAGTTTAAGAAAAGTTCAAAATTCAAACTACACTTTACCCTGAATGCTGGTTTAGCATTTGTTTGTTTGTTTGTTTTTTGAGACAGCATCTCGCTACGTAGTTCAGATTCACCTTGAACTCACTCTGTAGCCCAGGCTGGCCTCCAACTTGTGGTGGTCCTCATGGCTCACCCTCCTGAGTGCTGAGACTACAGGTGTGTGCCACCCTGCCAGGGTCTGCATCATTTTAAGGTTGAGAAATCACAAGTTCAGCCAACATAAGTCAAGGAACATCTGCATCTAGATACCTAGAGAGTGCATGTGAAAGCCATTTTGCTTTCGTTTTTCTTTTTAAGATTAGAGATTACTGGCATAGAGGAAAGACTGGGATCAGGAGACATAAATTCTAGTCTGTGCCATAAACTCCAATCTAGAGTTCTGTTGCTGTGACACAGGTACCTTACACAGGTCAGATGATGGAGTTTCAGGTGGAGAAGTGAGAGGCAAACACCACTGTGCAGAATTCCCATTGTGGTCATAGAGGTATGAATCTGCATGGTGACTGCTTGTATAGAGCAAAGTAGACTGCCAATAGCTTATGGTGGGTTTTAGAAGTGACCTTAGGGACTTTTTGGCCTTTATTTAATTTTCTAGGTGAGGAAGTAGAGGAAAGAGGGGAGCATGGCGGGGCTTTAGGTGTTAGACTGAGTTGTTGGTAGGCCACCCCTGGACCTCAACTGAGAATTCTTTACAGACCTCGTATTACTGGGTTTCCTAACTTCTTTTTTTGTACCAGGGATCGAACTCATGACCTTGCACTTGCAGGCAGGCACTTATGCCACTGAGCTAAACCCCAGCCCCAGCCTCCTAACTCCTGATGATTAATTCCTTAAAACATTATTTCCTTAGGATTTCTCCTACTGTCACCTTCTAGCATACTGCAGAGAATCATGTGACCTGTGTGCAAAATGCAAGCCACTTCTGTCTCAATGCTTTTAATACTAAAATACCAATAAGTTGACACTTTCTTCCTCTTTATTTCTTCTTTTCTCTGAGTTTCAGTCTTTATGTCAAGAGAATTCTGTGAAGATCAAGAGATTAAAGTGTGGGGCTTCAAGAATTCCTCCCAGCTCCAGCCCAGAAACTAGGAAGAGAAACAGATGTTTGGAAATTGGCAAAAGGAAAGGAAAGTTGCTCTAAATTAATGAACTTTTAAAAAGTCCTTTGTCCTCTGAGAATCTGATGAAATAGATGAATCACAGTCCTAGAAAATGTATATAGGATTGTGCACACATTTCACATAGGATTCCAGGGAATCATGCAATCCTTAAATTGAACTAATACCCTTTAAGGTTTCATTCTAATATTTTATACTTCTAATTCTAATACTCTAGAGGAGCAAGTTCTGTTAGGAAGTTCTATTCACATCCTTTCCCTATCATTGCCCATGTATACCTGTTTTCTCCTTTCGTTTGGCTTACTGGTGTCTGCAATAAAATCAAATGTGTTCGAAAAATGTTTTTTCTTTCTTTTTCTTTTTTTGTTTTGTCTTTTTGCGAAAGGGTTTTGCAATGCAGTTTAGGCTGGACTTAAGCTCACTTTGTAGCCCAGGCTGGTCTCGAACTTGCAACAATTCTCTTGCCTCAACCTTCCAAGTTCTGGAATTACAGGAGTGTGCCACCATGCCTGGCTTGAAGCATGTTTTTGTTTTCTATTTTGATCCATAACACACACCAACATCTGAGCAAGAGTTTCCAAATGAAGGTGGTACTCACATAAACATTTTAATGCTTCTTTTCTTTCTTCTCAAATCTTGATCATTACTCTTTAAAAGATTTCCTTCTTACGATCTGAAGGTTTGATTTCTTCTGTAAATTTGGTACAATTGAAACAAGTAACACCTCTTCAGCATTCACTTGCTCTGGAAAAATATGTGGCATTTTAATATATTTTATACATAAGGGAAGAGATTCAAAGGGTAATGATAGCCTGTAGTATTTCATTGAATTACATGTCTTAAAGTTACTATAGGATTCAATGCTACTGTTTTTATTTTAGAGATAAAGAAATTAAAGCCCAGGGAATGTAGATATTTAGAAAATGAATTAGATATCCTAGATTACAATCCTGCCCTCCTTTGCCAGTGTGCTACTGACTTAAAACACATTGCTATCTCCCTGAGTTTCTCCATCTGTAAACTGTGCAAAGCTGTCTGCCGCCAGCTCTTGAATGTTTACCCAGATGAGTGATTAGAGAAGGAGGGGATTTGACTGTGACAATACCATCTGTCGCCATGTTACAGATCTAAATTTTACTTATTAGTCAGCAAAGTTTTTTTCCAGCCTGCTAACCCTGATTGAAGCTTTAGGTGTGATGAACTCAGCAGTAGTGAATATTTGTAGTCCCAAGAGAGCATAACTCAAAAAAGATCTCACAGTCATTATAACTTCAAGTTCAAAGGAAAAGAAATGTGAAGAACTCATCAAGGGGAGGATCTGCCAGTTTATTTGGAAACTTCAAACGGCTGTGTCAGACAACAACATGAAATTCTTAAAATTTCCTGTCATTGGCTGACAAAAATGAGTGAAGACATGATGATTGGAGCAAGAAACAAGTCTTTTTCCCAAATGTATTCTTGCCAGTATCTATTAGTCATTTTTCGGTATTAATTTTAAAAAGGAATATTCATGTTTGTGAATTTGTTTTTCTGCTTATGGCAAGACTAAACCTTGAGAATAGAAACTGTAAGTTATGTAAATTCTCAAGACTCCTCCACATGATGAGGATAATATGTTGATTGAAATGGTGTTGTTTGAAGATAAGGAAGAACACAAATTCTCTTAAAGGAAATTTATTATAAGAAATAAAACAATAAAAATCATGGTACAAAATTTCAAACCAACATTGTAGGTCAGTCACAGTGGTTAGTACATTGTGTACTGTTATCTTCAAAGTAGTTGCTCTTATTACAAGATATAGGCATGAAAAACTGATCAAACAATATAGGCACAAACCTTTCTTTTCAATGAACTAATAGCAATTAGTAGCACAACTATCTTAACTACTGCACATATTTTTTCCCTTTTCCCTTCCTTGTTTTCTCCTTTCCTCCATCCCAGTTTCTCTTTACTTTTGAACAATTTTTCCCATTTCACAACATCTGTTGCACATTTTGGTTCTTATTTATTCTTTCAACCTCTTATACTAGGAGACAGTACAATGTTTACAAATGTCTTATTTATTTCACTTATGAGTATGATTACAAGTTGCATCCATTTCTTTATAAATGTCTCAATTTTATTCTTCTTTATAGCAGAGTATAATCCATGGTATAAAAATGTCACATCTTTTTGCCCATTCCTCAGTTGATGAGCGCCTGGGTTTTTTCAAGATTTAGCTATTACAAATTGTGCCACCATAAACATGGGTGCACATATATCACTGTAGCATGATGTTTTTAATTCTTCTGGGAAAATACCCAGAAGGAATAGCTAAGTCAAATGGGACCCCTAATACTAGCTTTCTGAGGGATCTCCACACTGATTTCCAAAGTGGTTGTACCAGCCTGCACTCCCACCAATAGTGGAGAAGGTTTCCTTTTTCTGTCACAACTCCTCCA
The DNA here is from genome assembly GCF_034190915.1 of Cavia porcellus. Taxonomy (NCBI): domain Eukaryota; kingdom Metazoa; phylum Chordata; class Mammalia; order Rodentia; family Caviidae; genus Cavia; species Cavia porcellus. The sequence continues at coordinate 46,534,248 of NW_026947496.1, forward strand.
GCATTTGTTTTTGGTTGATTTTTTGATGATAGCCATTTTTAATGGGGTGAGATGGAATCTCAGTGTTGTTTTAATTTTCATCTTTCAATGACCAATGATGTTGAACATTTTTTCTTATATTTATTTGATATTTGTATTTGTATTAGTCAGAGTTTTACTAGAAAGAACAGGTATAACACGAGATATACAGATGTAAAAGAAACAAGAAGATTGGTTTACAATGGTCAGCCACAGAGTCCGATGAGGAAGCGTGCAGAGAGTGTCTACACACTGGAGACTGAAGGATTCAATCCAAGGTCTGGAGTTCACCCTAGTGTCTTGTGCAAGTCCATACCAGCAGGCTGATGGGTCTGTGACTGAAGGCTGAAGGCTCTATGATGAAAGGCTGAAGAGTCTAAGCCTGAAAGCTGAAGAGTCTACACTGGAAGCCAGGAGATGAGGTCCAAACCAAGGCAAAGACTGGAGCTTCTCCCAATAATGGAATGCATTCCTCTTTCCTCCTTCCCTTTTATACCTCCAGCTGAGGAGCCACCCTAGGGTGGATCTTCTACATCCTGGGTGTAGAGTTGCTAAACCCATTTAGTTAAGCTTCTAAATGTCTCAAGTTGGCACAATCAATCAACCACTACAGAATTTCTTCATCTGAGAAGTGTGTGTTTATCTCAGCTGCTTATTTTTGGACGGGGTCTTTGAATTTGGGGGGGGGTGTCTGATTTTTTTCAATTCTTTAAATGTTGTAGATAGAAGTCCTTTGTCTGAGGGATTGTTAGCTAAAAGTTTTTCCCACTCTGTGGATTGTCTTTTCACTCTGTTGGTGATTTCTTTGGATGTGCTAAAGCTTTTTAATAAGATGAGATCCCAGTTATTTATTCCTTGAAGTATTTCCCAGGCTGCTTGGGTTTTGCTCATGAAGTCTCTTCCTACCTCATGTCTTCCAGATTTCTACCTACTTTCTCTTCCAGTAGATTTAGTGTTTCTGTTTTAATATTTAGATCTTTGACCCATTTTGACTTTAGTTTAATACATAGGGATAGATATGGATCTAGTTTTAGTCTTCAGCATGTAGACAGACCATTTTTCCAGTATTATTTATTAAAGAGTCTGTCTTTCTTCCAGTGAATATGTTTGGACCCTTTGTCAAAGATAAGGTGGCTGAGTGTATTCGTAGTTGTGTCTTCATCTTCTCATCTGTTTCACTGGTCCTCAGGTCTGGTTTGTTTGGTTTTGTTTGCCAGTACCATGATGAATTTATCACAGTAGCTTTGTAGTATAAGTTCAAGTTCAGGGATTGTGATGTATCTAACCTTGCCTTTGTTGCCCAGGATTGCCTTAAGAGAAATTTTTGATAGCACTCCTATATTAGAACCTGATGAAAGTAATATATACAGTGGGATCAAGTAGAATAAAATCTGACTTAGTAAATATAAGTGATAAAAGTATACGGTGAATGTTTAAATAAAATATTTGGGGGGCTGGGATTTAGCTCAGTGGCATAAACGCCTGCCTGGCAAATGCAAAGTCATGAGTTTGATTGCCGGGACCAAAAAAAAATTTTTTTTTTTTTACAGTAACATGCACATTGCCATTAACCCCCCTGTAAATATTTCATTTCAAACATATGTATCCCATCTTTTCTTGTCATTTTCTGAAGCAGTCCTGAATTTCCTCTTCATGACTGTCTTTATGAAATAAAAAATACAGTGGATGTTACTTTTAAATGCCATCCAAAGGAAAGGCTCTTTAAAAAAACTACATTGTGTCCTTGTCCTGGTTAATTTTCTCTTGTTGCTGGGACAGACTACCTGATACCCAAAATGAAGGAAGGACAGATTTATTTACCTCACTGTTTGTGGAAGTTTTAGTCCATACTCAGCTGGCTCTAAAACAGGATGGCATGGCACAGGGGCAACACTTCAAGGCAGCAGCCAGCAAAAGTATCCAGAGCAAAAGGGAATGAGCAAGCCTGTCAGAGGGAAGAGCAAGCCTGTTTTTCTCTCTTACAGTGTGTGCTTAGGTAACCCCCTGCCCCCCAGGGCAGATGTAGCACTCACAGAATCTCTGTGCCTTTCTCTCGCACAGAATGAAAATATTTACAAAGTAAGGATTCTGGCTCCCTGCTGAGTCTCTTAGTAAACTTCTAAACTTCTCAAGTTGACACAATATCATTGGAGCTGGCCATGTGACTTCTGGCTCTTCCCCAAAGTCAAAATGACCACAAAAGATAAACCCTTTTAGTTGGTTCAGGACATAAGGACAGCCATGAAGGCACAGCTAAAGAAACTCGCAAGAAGAACATCTCGAACTGCTTTAGAAAGTGGAAAGAGTGGGATGAGTGCATTTGGAATGAGTGGAAATATTTTATATTGAAGGAGGATTAATGATAGCGTGTCTTTTGGTGTAATAATTTAGGACAGAGTTTAATGATTCACTGCATTTTCCGACTCACACCCTATTTATTATTTAAATACGATCTCCTGTGAAATGGTATTGACAGAGCAATTAATGGTCTTAGAACAGTGACTTTAAACTTGTACAAATACATAAATCCATAGAATTGGCCAGTTGTTGGCATTTGGAAGAAAGAATGAGGTTATCCTTCTGCGTAATTCTATAATCCTTGTTAGATGTAGTCACTGTCATAGCAGGGGTATGTTTGGAAAGCAAGATAATTGGAAGCCTAATTTCAGATAAAATGTTGTAGACTTTCTACTACTAAACCAGTAACAGACTTTTCGTAGGTATTTGTGTAGCCTCACTTGGAGGCCTAGACAGGTAGCAGCCGTTTGACTCTATTACCTTTTCTCAGGGTACCGCTCTATGCACGGTATGTTCCAGCTGTGAAAAGAACAGATTACAGTTCCATCATGTAATTGAGGAAGCTGCCTAAATTCCAGCTTTGTCCAAAAGATCTTTTAAATCCTTGCTACAACATAAGGTTACGTGAGGAAGACAGGTTTATCTCAACAGGATATTACCTCACTACGGTTCAGTGACTCTGCTGAGATATTGTCAATATGACTTGTTTAAATGTCTCCATTAGACATCGTCAGTGGAGCCTCCTTTTGATATTTACTAATCACTACTTACAAATTTAGCTAATCTATAAATTGATGCATTTCTCTATCTAAGAAGTAACATTGGTAAGTGACTTCCCTGCCACATTTAAAATCCTCCAGTGGCTCCCTATATTCATATTGAGAGACCAACAACTTTGCTCAAAAAAAAGCCTCCTCAACCATTTCCCATTTCACTGTGTTTTACCCCAAACATACACCTTCTCAGTGGCCTAAATATACTTTTATTTTCTCTCTAATTTACATAGAAGTTCATTACTGTATTTATAAACCTATATATACAGTGTAAATTTTTCAGTGTTTCTGTTTTATCTGTTAATGCCATGCTTAGGGGAGATGGTGCATGACTAAGAATGGCACTGCTTTGCCAGTGTGACCTGAAGTCACCTTTAGCTTAGAATCCTTGCTTTTCCTTCTTGCTCTGATGGTAGAGGGCACCTCCCCTGACTTATTTGCAGCGCTTCCCAACATAAATTGACTCTAACTCTGGCGAGTACATTTTATGCCTCTCAGATTGAACTACCCATTGTGCCTGAAAACTTCTCCCATTGTCCTGAATTTGCAAACACATATTTTAACTCTTAGAAGACTATTGTGGAGTTCCTGCGACCAGTAAGTCGATGTCTGCTCAACTTGGCTTGGGAAGGGAAAGACTGCTAACTGCAGGAGTTGAAACGTCTTGAAGATATTTCAGATAAAACGGGACAACCAGATAAAATAATTTTTCAGCCACACTGTCACTGTGCCTTGCTTGCCTCCCTTGCTGCCAAAAACAAACATCTGCGCTCAGAAAAACCCTATGCCTTTGCTGTTGCTCAACAAATCTGGGAATAAGAGTCAGATGAGGACTTCACTCCAGACAAGACTCCTGGCCTCTCAACAAAGACCTTCTCTGTCTCTCGTGTATTCATTTGTCACTCTAACAGGTTTGCAGGTGTGAACCCAGAAGATTATATTATTTTTTAGGGGGCAAGGGCCAGGAGGAGAACCAGAACTGCCGAGATCCGGCCATGGCGGGACTCAGGCAGCTTATTCATGCACCCTCTTGGTAAGCACCTGTGGCGAGGGCCTGGAGGAGAGCCATTACCTGAGAACCTACTGCCACGTGGGCTGAAAATCAAGCACCCTTCCCCCACTCTCCCCTCCCCCATAGCTACTGGGGATAGATGTCTCAGCATCTCTTGGGAGGATGACCATGTATTGTATAGCAAATATGGGGGATTTCCTTCTATCTTCTGTTTGAAGGCAAAGGTTGTTTTCACTGTTTTGTTTTGTTTCTTTTGCTCTATTCAGTACTCTCAATTGGTTTTATATGTTCTATTTTTGGTTTGATTTTGCTATACCTAATTGACTGGACAACTATTGTGAAGTTAAAGAGATATACCATAGTACCTATTACTACTACCCCAGTTTCCTACTGTGAAATCCTGTACCAATTTCACTACATTATCTTGATTGGCTTTGTTCTGTCTTGTGCTGTTGCATTTTTACTCCTTTCAAAATAAAATTTAAGAAAAAGATTATATTATTTTTTAAATTACTGCCCCATAAGGGCCTTTCTTGATAGTTCTCTCATTCACTCACATCAGATTTGGACACCTGACTTGCTTTGATCATTGAAAAGGGCAATGTGGAGCAGAAGCTTTAAGTGTCATTCTTTTTAAATGGGATTTTAACTAGAATTCTTGTCTTTGTATTTTCCTCTTCAAGGGAATAGTAGGTCTCGAAGAGTAGCTGTAATTCCAACTACATTCTAGAGTAAGAAAAACATCCTGTTTCGCTGTTATGCCCTCTTTTTTCTCAATCTCCACTCCATTATTTACTTTTTTATTTTTATCCATTTAATTAAAGGGAAAAATATAGCAGGATATAATATAGTAACCCACTTTGACTTTCTATTATCTCGATTTGAAGCCCTGTGTTACTCTCACCATCTTGTTTTTGACTGAGGTTCCTCTATTCTGTTTTGCTGGATAGTATCAGGTTCGAAAGTTTAGGCATCAGCTGAGAAGATAATGAGATTCATTATAACGCCCATTCTCGTTGACTTTTATCTACTTTTGAAGACCTACAATATCTCCAATGTTTTGGTTTTGTCGGTTTTATTCTTTACGGTTTTGTTCAATTGTATTACAACTAATGATATAGGCAATTCTATTAGAAATAGCGGGAGGCATTATGGTAACCATTGTTGATCACCTTGCATTATGTTTTTATATTATCTATTATGTCCACCCTTTTGACTTGACCGATTCTGTTCTGTTATGTCACATTTGGTTTTACTCTCTTCCAAAAAAGCAACAAGAACCGTGGGAGCAATGAAACCCAAAATGTGTAATAGTCACTGTACAAAAGAGAGGAAAAGAAAGTGCTCTAAACTATATAACTGCATGTATGTTTAGGTGTATAAGATAGAAAATGATATCACAGAGTTTTATTGGATCATTGAACAGAACTGTCTGCAGTATCATTGTTGGAAGTCCACTCTACAAGCTTTAATTTTGTGACTTGAACAATTATTTCTAAGATGGCAATATGTAATCCATTAACTAGTGATTTCCTACTGCGCATTTTTCTATTCTGTAAATCTGTATAACTTGTACCCCTTCACTGTTTTTTTTTTTCTTTCTTTTCTTTTCTCCTTAAATAAAAATTAAAAAAAAAAAAAAAAAAAAGAAAAACACAAAGCAGAGCTCTAGGCCACCAAAAGCTGATGCAAACCATTGTGATCACAGGCCATCGGGATTTAGGGGTCACATAGGACATTTCAAGCCCTAAGATGACTGACAAGCTCTCTCACAAATGTGGTAGAACGTTAGGAACATGAGTTTTTAAATCAGATAGGCTTGTAGTCAAAGATTTTTTTGGCATTAATTGTGTCTTAATAGAAGTAAATGTTTTGACCCCCATGAATTTCAGTTTCCACATACGTCAAATGAGGATTAGCATACCTACCTTGCTGGGTTATTGTGGAGATTAGTGATAGTGCAGGTCCAATATCTGGTATAAAGAAGGACCTCAGTTATGACAGCTCATTAGGAATATTGTTAATGTAGTATTTTTCTTTTTGCTATTGCTAAGAAGCTGTTCTCTACTGGATATGACATAAATTGTGTCACAGATATTTTTTCCTGCATGTGTCACAGATGCAACAAATCAAAACTCCGAGGATAGCTTCTAAAGCAGTGCTTCCTGAAGAGCATCCTAGACTATTACAGAGTTCTCCAGGTCACTATGCCTTGTTGCCCTTCAGGAGTCCTGGGGCAAAAGACTCCCTCCCCACCCTTGCAGGTTAGAAGAGCATGCTCAGTGGAGCAAGAAACAGCTGATGTAACATGAAGAACAGAAACTCATGAATGCAGCAGTATAAAAGTCACTATCTATTAAATGCATGTCATTATTAGACACTATCCGTACCTCATTAAATCATCACAAAGATTTTATGAATTGTGTTCTACTGTATATTGATTATACAGTTCTGGGAGGGAGGTGTAGTGCAGCTAAATAACTAGTCCAGGGAGATACAGCTACTATGTGGCAGAGCCTGAACTCAAAGCTAGCCTTACAGACTCTAAAAACTCTTGTCTTAACCACTACATGGTACTGGCTCTCATAGCTATGCTCATATGTTTTTGGCATCTGCTGGAAAAATAATGCTAACCAAGAATGAGAAACAAAAAGCTGTTTGTTCCATCCCCATGAGAAAATAATTCCCCTACAAGCCAAAAGAAGAAGAAGAAAAGGAAGAAAAAAATTCCTCATATCTCTTGATCTGTGATCCTAACAGAAAAGAATAATGATAAAGCCAGATTCTTCCTTGGCACAGTTTAGAGTGTGTATATAAGATGCCAACTTCTCCACAGCCAGCATGACTGTCCGTGTAATCATTGTGAAAAGGAAATAATCATTCTTATGTTGTGGTTTCAGGACTCGGAATGAGCATAGGATCAGGGTGTCCCTTGGCCGTTCTGTTACCATAATGATTTTAGCATTTATGAAAGAGACCAATGGCTGAAATTGCTATCAACATTTGCAGCAGAAAGATTCCAAGTTGGAAATTGGTTTTTCCTCTTTTCTTGCTAATGAGCTCTTTTCTCAAGGTTCTGATGCCAAGACTGTAAAGGGAGAATAGTAATTCTTTTTCTGCATTTTACATCCACTAATGGGTGAAATTTGAGTTAAATCTCTGTAAAAAGGGAATGGTATATAAAGCCTTAAAAAACTGTCAGAGAAAGTGGTTGAGCTGTGGCCACCTTCGTAACTCTGCAAGTGGAATCTTTAATTTGACAAGTTATGTAGTGTTTTCCAAGTGGGTTTACACATGGCATGTTGTTCCACCTGAGCAGTCACTATGGCCAGGAAAAAGAATGTCTTGCTTGTTTCATGGCCTCGATGGTGCTCATTTTCAAGAAAGGTGTTCAATCTTCAGATGAATCTAGAAAAGTGGGTTCTAATGGTACTGTTATTGCCATCTTTGGTTTCCCATGGAAAAGCTACAGGGCCCCTGTTTGCTGATGGAAACTGGACATAGGAAATTCTTGCTCAATAATAAATGTAATTCCACAGCTAGAAAAGACCCTTGGTGTACATGAACAAAAATTAGTGTGGCCACAACAGCATTTGGAATTCATTCCCATATTTTGTGAAGGTGTTTGCATCTTGGTGGATGCTACTGATGTGAGCCTTGAATCATTATGGGATAGAACAGAAGGAGTCCATCCTTCCCCTTTTACATTGGTAACCAGAAAAGGAGCATCCTTCAATTGACACTTACAGCTTCAGCTTTTCTGTATGCTCCACATCCATACTAGGAGATTTCTGACCTACTACAGCAGGCTTGAATTAGGAATAAGTGGCAGCATCAAATTTGGACCAATATCAGATGACTCTGCTCACTCTACATAATCAGTGCTTTCCTTGTACTCCTTGAATTAGTCTAGGAGGGCTTCCTCCAGTGTACTGATTCCATTGTGCTGTAGCATGATCCCAGTCCAAATGGGCCTCCTTCCTGCAAATCTTCTCCTGAAAACTTGCTTATAATTCGTTTGTCTGGTTGTTGGGCCTTGAAGTTCCTGGAAATTTGCTCAGTATTCTTATCTTTAGTTGTACGGGCACAGCAATCACTTAAGAAAAAGAGCTAGAAACATTAGGACTCTAATTGAAGAGTTCCAAAGTGTGGCAGAGACCTGCAGAAATTGGTGGCAAACAATTGTTGGCATCAGTTGATACTGGCCAGGGGAGGTTTTAGGTTTCAGCATTTGAAATAGACCAACAGAAACTGGCAGCATCAACCAGCATTGATTGGTGTTGATTGACCAGTGGCAACAATCATGTACTAGATGTTGACTGGCAGTGACCAGTGATGTTTGGCTGAGACTGAGAAAGACCAGTAAAAGGCTTCTGGAAGAGAACCAGAGAGCAGCCAGTTGCTGACCTCTGGTACTGAGAACTGATAGGGTGGCTGAGTGCCACTGGCTTTTAAGCCTGAAACCATTAATGGAGCTATACTTCACCAAGTTGTGATTTCCATCCAAGTGGAACGAAAGAACTCGCTGGTGTTGGCAACCATCATAGCATTTCATTGGCTAAAGACTTGCAGCTAACAAAGTATATGATAAGAGCTTGGAGAGTCTTGTTGGCCTGTCTTCTCCCACTCTCCACTGCAGGGCTCCTCAGTAATCTACCTCATCCTTTCAGCCTGACGTTTTGCTTGAAGGGGATAATTTTGATGAACTTCCTAACCAGAAATTTTTCAAACTCAAACAAGGTAAATGTGGGCCTATTTTCAGAAATGATAGTATCTGGCAATCCAAGTGTTTGAGATGATGGTGAAAAGTGGTGATTTTCACAGAAGAATTTAGGGACAGAGCAAAGAAGTATGAAGCAAGAAGCACTTAAAAGCCATTTGGAAGAAATTTCCACAATCAGTATCCAGCTAAATCATATGAATTTCTGGTTTTCTGATTTCCATGATGATAGCTAGGCTTCTGTATCCATTGTACTAAATCCATCCTGTAGAGATTATATAGCTTAAAGGCATTTATGATCAAGTCTACCTCTTATTCCTCAATTTCCAGTGTATTTAAATGAGCTAATACAGTTTACATAATGTTGATCTTGAAAAAAAAAACAAAAGAGCCCCAGCTATTTTATGAAATTACATTTTCTGTTAAAGTTACTGAGCAGTCATAGATACTAACTGCAAGTTTAAGCACTTTACATAAATCAAGCTGGTACTATTTTGATGTTCTGTGTTCTAAATAAGGAAGCTGAGATTCAGAATGGTTAAGTTACCATTCCAAAGTTGGAGAGCTAGAAACAAAAACCAAGGAATGTTACTACAGAACTTCCATGCTTTCTTCTACATATACATACTGCCATGTGCATTAGAGAAATTTTGAATCTAGAAAAAAGAAACAAAGACAATAAAAAAATCACTCCTCATCTGACCATATATGAGAAAATTTTAGCCTATTTCCTTCTATATTCCCCCCCAATGCATATTTTCCTCTGTCTTTATTGTGATTGTGTTGCTTTTGATATAGGAACCCCATAGCTTGCACACAATTTAGGGTAAAAAGAAAAAACACTGCGTAGATAAAGCTGTCCAAGAAATCTTCCTTGGAGCCCTGTAAAACTTAACTCACCTAAGGGCAATAAGCAAATAATCCTAATCCAAATAGGCAGTGAGAAACAAATATAAACTGTGGGCTGCTAAATTATTAGGTCCTGATTCCTGTCTCTTCTGAGTGTCAATGTCTCTGTTTTCTCAGCTTCAGAAAATTGTACAAATTCTGGAGTTAATGACTCTTTAGGAACCTAGAATATAAAATTCTTTTACAATGTAAGAGATTTTTTCAGGAATAAATACAAATAGAGAAAAATTAGACTTAATGTAAACTTGTATTTTTTCATTTTTGTTTATTTTTCTTCTGTTTTCACAGATTTATTGAGGTATAATCAATGTAAAAAACTGCATATAATGCATCTATAGCATCCTCTTGAACAGGCTGGGAAATGACACAGATTGTGCAGATTCAGACCCTGTGGTCTGGAGTCCTATTTTGCAGAATCGTGAGACTCAGGTAGCTCCTGGCACATTTTCGCTGGTCTGTAATGGAACAAGGAAAGAGACTGTGAGTTTATCCTAAAGCTAAATCCATGTCATTTAACAAATTTTCTTTTATTTTCAAATGTGTTCTCTTGGTCTATTAGGTGATACGGTTTTATTTTGAATGCCTTTACTTCACCAAAATATAAATTCTATGATGATGCTCTATAACTTTTGTGTGTTAACAAAATAAAGTTTAGAATCCTCTGGTTACAGCTTTTAGCAAGCTCTCTGCCAAGTGAGGAGGCTTGGAGGAGCAGACAGTGACAACAGGGATGAAAGAATGTCATCACTACTGTGATAACAGAGTAACTAGTACCGTGGAGGGTGCTTTCCAGAGACTCACTCATTTAATCCCAGCGAAGTTCACTAAGTGAGTGCTACTAGGTATTATTTTTGTCCTACAAGAGGGGCCTACAGCATAGAACTCTGTGCTTCCTGCATACTAGTAACAATTCTATGATCTATTTTAGTCTTTATTCAGACGGCTGATTATGGGAACTCAATTCAGCAACTTCCTAAAAAGCCCAACCTATGAGTGCATGAGGTTTTGGGGGATGTCTCCAATAGATACAAGCCATAACAAATAGTGAAACTTTGCTGTCATTTGCTATATAATGATACTAACTCAACTTTTATTTATTTTATTTCACTTGATTTAGGCAAGTTCTTTGGAAATCTGTCTTTCTGTTAACTGAGCTCACACCCAAGCAACGCAGTCCACAGCAAGATTATCTGGTGAGCCTAAGGATCCATACACATTGTGCCAAAACTGAGAAATGGGGCACTTTCATTCTCTGTCCTATCCTGTTACTTACTGCAAGTAGATTTCCCAGCATGGAAATTAGTTTCAGTATCTGTTTAGAACATGACATATGATGACTGTGATCAGAGAGCTGCAAAGTATCCTTTTCTTCCTTCCTCCTGTGTATGGGCATGGAGTTCAACCTTCCCACCCATCAATGAAAAGAAATCTCCCCAAATATACCTTAAAAAGAAAATAAAATCAACATTTAGGATAATGTTAGATATCAATGATATTTCATCTATACATTTGCATGTCATGGACTTTTTTTCTTGACTGTGTTTTTCTGGCATATTTATACTGTATGAAGAAGGGACTGCCTATCATCAGTTTTGGCACTAATCATTTTTTTCAAAATTTAGTCAAGGGTCCAGCACCTCTGCAAACTCTATTGGGTAGTCTAAAATGTTGGGAACACATTGTGATGGGTCACTTATTCTGGAATGATTCAGTTGCAATTTTTGTTATTGTTGTTTTCAAAAAAATTCCTGACATGTTACACCCTTGGGATTTTTGTCTTTGTCTTGCGTTGAGCAGAAAACACAAATAAGATTCAAATCTATATTTCCAGAAAATGTTGACACTGCTGGTTACATTTAAGGCATTGATACTGCTCAATTCAACACATGTTCCCTGTTCTATGTGTTTTCTTGTAATTATAAATAATTTACTTACTATTTGGTTCCTGGGGCTCTATGTTCTTTTTAGGGGCAGTTTGACAAAATAACATGATGACAACCATGTACTCTGAATTTTCTGAGTAATGTTAATTTAACAGGCTTTATTTCATTGTCCCTAAAGTACTCTGAACTTCAGAAAGTACTTGTTCTGAAAATAGCAATCAGAGTCAGTAACTAAGAATATTTTGTCATTAGAAAAAGAAATTTTAGGTAAAAGATGCCCATGTACAGACATCATATAAAGTACAATCCCTTACATGGATTGAGGGTTTTTGGGTGTTGATTGTTGTACTGCATCTTTGGCCATATTTTTTTATACCAGGAATTGAACTCAGGACCTTGGGATCACATTTATCTTTTCTTCTTACAGAATTTCTAGGAGATTGTTACTGTTATTTTCCATGGTTTTCAGATGAGAAAATCACAATCTGATGGTGTTAAATTCTTTGTCCAGGATTATACAGATAAATAGCAGTTAAACATGGTACGAGTTTAGAGTCCATGATCTTAACCGCTTACCAAATTGCCTTTTGATAAGAATTTGAGTAATTTGACATTTTGTTTTATTATTTTAAATTCTTGAAGTTAAGAGATTCTTTTCTTCCCATCCCTTGAAAGTCAATTTTTTTTTTCTTCCAGGAAGCTACCATCTCTCTGACATGGCAAACGCTTAGCCCTATCACCTTACAATCTCCTGCTCTTTGCAGGGAATCTCTGTTTTCTTCTGTCTCTCCCACTAGTGATGCTGCCTTCCCTTTCTGGCTTTGACATATGGAGCAAGTAAAAGACTTGGTTAGGCTACTTTGCACTGACAAAAGAGTGAAGGATGCCCTCACCTGGTATGTTTAATTCAGGTTGAGACAGGAGCAAAGAGAGCAGTGGACTTTAGAAATGCTTGCTTGTCTGGTGGATCAGAAGAACACACTCTAAAAAAAGAATCAATCACTAAAAACCCCCTATGGACTCGCCCCTTGCATATGCTACTGTTGTAATTCCTAAGTATGGATCATGCTGGCCAGATGTAAGGTGTCTTCCTCTAAAGATACATCTCAGGTGCCCTCAGGAAAAGTGGATTGTACACTACTAATCTATATACAGTCTTTTATTATCATTAAATATTACCTTTCTTTTGTAAGTCCTCAATTGAGACTTATGCTGCTTGGTTCCTGGTTTTAAATTCAATTTGCCTTTAGAAACAAGTCCCCAAAAGTATTTTGTTGCAAGAATGAGGTCATTTTATGCATTTACATGTAACTTCTATCATGTGGAGAATGCATGTGTCCTCAAAGACTACCAAGACCTCTTATAGAAGAGCTACTTTCATTATTTTGAAGTTAATTGAGAACTACAATCATTCTGCACAGAAGGGAAAGGTAAAGAGGCTAAAGGGCCTAGAAGGATTCTCAGCCAGCATTCATTTTTTCCTAATAAAGAAACAGAGCCCCTGTAAGTGACTTGTTTGCAACTAGAAAATGTTCTATCTGATGTAAAACCAGAGCTCAAGGAGAATCTGTGGGAAAAAAACAGGTTCATGAGGTAATCAGGCAAATGCCTTATTACTGTCCAGTACTTTTCAGGACATAAGAACAGTAGAAAACAACAGGAACAGGCTTGTGTATTAGGGAACATGTCCCACTGCTGGATCTCATTGGTGCCTAGTAGAGAAATACACATGGGTATATGCAAAGAATTGCTTTACTTATTACAGGAAAACTTGAATTTAAACTTTACTGTTTACATAGCATGTTAGTAAATAGGTTTGCTTAGGCTGCTGAGATCTAGTACTACAACAGCAACACATTGTTTTTCAGTTTTAGAATTTGATATCTAAAAAGAAGGTGTCAGTATCTTGGTTCCCTTTGGGGGCTTGAGGGAAAATCTGTTCCATGCTTTTCCCATAGCTTCTGGTAGTTTGCTGGAGTTTTTGCTACTTTTTGGCTTATAGATGCATAACTACGCATCATGTGTGCATCCAAATTTCTCCTTTATCGAAAGACATCAGTAACTCTTTATTAAAGGCCACACAATGACCTCATTTTAGCCTGATTATGTTAGTAAAGACTGTCTCTAAGTCCAATCATATCTGAGGGGATTAGGTCTCCAATCTATGTTATTCTGAGGGATGGGCAGGCACAATTCAATCCAGAAGGGCTCCCATTTTTCCCCATATTTACCCTGTATAATGGCATCAAAACAAGCTAGAAGGTGAATACATAAAGTAAATTATATATAACTGTAAGGGAGTATTTAGGGGTAACATAGGTTAGTGGTTTCGAACTTTTCTTTCAGAAGTTTAGATTCAAATAAAATGTATCTGAAATCTCTGTATGTAACCAGGACCTGCATTTGGTTGGTCCTGGGAATGGCTACGTAGTAAGAGAAAGCAATGAAGCTTTATCCACTTGGGGTCCTACCTCCCCCCAGTGGAGCTTCCAAGTCCTCTGTGGAAACTAGTTCTTGCGTGATTATTTTTCTGCACATGAAAAAGTTTAACCAAGATTAGGTTCATTTCCTGTGTCTTTTTGAGAATTAGATAGTGAAGTTTGTCTGAAAACTTGAAAAAAGGTAATTTAAGTAAATTCAATTTCAAAACACATGGAATAAGGATCAATAACATGGACTAGTAATGTAAAAAAAGTGATCTCTGTTTCCCAGTGAGTTCATACTTCCTAGACATTGGTGTTGACTGAAATAACTCTGAGACTTCCCCTGAAGCTTTCAGAAAGAACCATGCTTACATCTTGAGGCCTGAGTGAATGACTATAACACTGTTTTTCTCAGATGCATGTGGACATCAGATTACTTCTTAAAATCATATTCCTTCTTTTTAAATTTTATTTTAAAGAGAATAAAACCAGACAAAATAAAACAGAGTAAAGCCAATCGAAACAAAACAGTGAAAGTGATATAGAACTTCAAAACAGTATATTAGGAAATCAACAATGGTTACCATAAAGCCTCTTTGTTATCTTCAAAATTGCTGCCTATAACATGAGACATAATAAAATCAGACAAAACAGAACAAAATAAAATTAAAAAAATCAGAACATTGAGTAAAACAAAACAAGAAAACAAAGCAGTGAGAATAATATTGGATTTCAAAAACAAGACAGAAGGAAATTCCTCATAGTTGCTATATTGCATATTGTTATCCTCTTAATAGACGCTCGTGCTTACTAGCCTTGGGCCTGCAAAGTCAATCAAACAATGCAAGTATTAAATTGCTTTTTTACTTCAGTTGTTATCAACTTAGCCTGTCCTCCAAATCAGCCAGTTGGTTCATGCGAAGGGTTGTTTCTCCTCTGCATGGCTTGCACTGGTTCACAGGAAGGGCAGATTGGCTTCTTGTTGCTCCTCCCAGGCCCACCATAGCTTTTGCCCACATTCCCTTCTGTCTTACCACAGATCAGAAAGAGCATGCAAGAATCACAATACTGACTGACTCCCAAAGAGATAGCACTGTGGAGATTGGCAAATACAGCCACATAACGACTATGAAAGCATTATTCAATATACAGTATAATTTTCCTCTGCACATCAAGTTTTACACTAAAAAGCCCATTTGTTTTTTAATGGAAAATTGTAGGGGGAATTAGAACTTTAACTGATGTTTTAAAGCTTGAAATAAGATTTTTCTTCTCACCCATTATTTACCATCTCCGGAGCCATATCCATTCCATTTGGTTAAGCAATTATATTACGACAATAGGGTATAAGAAAAACATAGCATACAGGAGTCAGCTGATATGGATTCCTATAGTAATAGGACTCAGATACTGAGACTAATATTAAAGAAACTCTGGTTATAAAAACCATTAGTCATGACTTTCATATTGAAACCCATACTTTTCATCTTTTCCTTAATCTCTTGAATGTAAATTGAGGGTCTTATTCATAGGAGCAGTGCTATGTTGAATTCTCGCTCTTTCAGAAGAGCAAAAAGGGAGGTCCCCTAAAGAAGGGAAGTGTTCCCTGTCCTGTTACCCAATGGATTCCAATAGTAATGAATGCATGAATTTCCACTGCACTTAAATCACTGATCTCTGTTTCTCTTCAGTGGATGGATTTTGACATTGATAATAGTTAAAATATCATTGTACGTTCCTGGGAGTTCAAGGGCTGTGGTCTGAGTGTTTGCCTTTCCCTGAACTTCTTGTTGAAACCTAAAAGTTATAGTGACAGTATTAGGAAATGGGATCTTTAAGAGGTGATTAGGTCATGAGGGTAGAGCTCTCAGGAATCAGATTAGTCCTTCCACAAGGTGAGGACACAACACAAAAACACCCTCTAGGAAGCAGGAATAGGTTCTCACCAGACATCAAAATTGCTGGAATCTTGATCTTGGACGTTGAGCCTCCAGAACTGTGATAAATCAGTGTCTGTTGCTTACAAGCCACTCACTCTTGTAGTACTTTATTAGAGCAGCCCAGTGGGCTAAAAGAGCTCATTGTAACAGCTCAGAGACATTTAACACGCTGGGGTGCTCCACCTTCGTGATTCTTCAAATTTTATGTGAAGTAAGTTTATACTTTCCCCAAAGCAGAGAAAATCCTGAAACTGAGGAGCCCCTAAATGCAAAGGGGGAATAAATGGAGGAGGAAAAGTAAAGCAAGAAGTAGAAAAGTAGAGTTGAGGAGTCATGAGTCTGATGCGCCTCTCATCCTCACCTCCCAGGCTAAGTTCTCAATGGAGTTCCCAGCCTAGACGGTGTCTGCTCCAATTAGATCTGTGCTGCTATCCTTTTTTTTTTTTTTTTTTTGTACCAGGAATTGAATCCAGGGCCTCGTAGTTGCGAGGCAGGCACTGGCCACTGAGCTACATCCCCAGCCCTATGGTTTGTTTTTATTTTTTTAAATGTACTGTTTGTTTCTATTTAACATTTAATGCAAAACAAGCACTTTCCCTTTCTAATGATGAGAGCAACATATATTTACAAAATTTAGGAGTCATAAAGAAGCCCATAAAAGACAATCACAAACCTCACTTACTTAAAAATAACCACAGGTAAAAGTTTGCTTATTTCTCTAACTTTTAGAGTGTCATGGTGTCTCACTTCTCTGAGTACCTGTACTCTACTCTTCAGCACGCTCTATGTCTACCTCTAATAAATCCTTGTATGTCTTTTATTGTCATGTCTTAAAAATTTTTTGCCATGGGAGTCAGCTAACATGCAAATTTACTTTAAAAGAGTGGGATATGTTCCTTACTGAAGGCTTGGGGACCCTCCAACCCAGCCCAGTGACATTTATTTTGGTGACCATGAAGGCACTGAAAAAGAGACATGGAAACTGCACAGATCTCAACTTTTGTTTGGTAAGTGCTACTAATCAGCTTCATTTTTGCTTAGTCTTTTTCCTTCTTTGCTCCTATTTCTCCCCAATCCCTTGGCCTGGAGAAGCATAGTTTTTCTCTGAAGCATAAATTTTCTTTATAGCAGTTTATCTTTTGCACTTTTTTTCTCCCTTTGTAGCTGAAGGATCTTCCAAAATTTCTTTTTCAGCAGTTTGAGACTCCTAAACACCTACAAAATGAGTGCTTATACACAAAAGCATCAAAGACAAGAAGCACTTGGTTCTTCTGACCACACACAGAAAGAGGCGTCAGGAGGCACATTCTTCTTGTATTCTATGTTTTCTCTATTTTCTTCATCAAACAATTCTCGCTTTTTGTGTTCTTCCCTTCTTCAATCTGTTTTTTCTTGAGATGTGCTTAGCATTTCTTTAATTATTCTATTTATATCTTGCTTTGCTTGGTTGAATACTTCACTTTTGAACTCATCTATGAGGTCCCAAAGATACCGCTTTATGTCTACTGGTGTGATATTGCATGTTTGCTGTCCTCATTCTCCTTTGCATTTACCTTTCCTGGATCAATGTTCTCAGAATTAGGCTGGGGACCTTTTCTTGTTGCTTCCTCTTCTCATATTTTTTGTTCCTTCCACACAGGTGTATATAGGAGGTCCAGTTTCTTTCTTTGTTGGCTATAGTTTCTCTGAATCACATTGGCCAGGTGCTCCCACCCACTGCAGTGTACTATGGAGACACAGACGCAGCAACCTATGCTGGGCCTGCCCCTCCAGGTCAGTCAACCTGCTGAGGGCTTCACTGTGTTAAGGTGCACCGCCAGGCATAGGGACTTGGTTTGGGCTAGCCTACTGGGTTTCAGTCCGGGGCATGACCCAGGTCAAGTGCTCCCCACCAATCCCGCTTGAGAAGGGAGCAGCTAACTGAAGTCACTGCAGCCCCTTGTTCTGGCCAGTCTGCCTGGTCCCAGAATGTCATCTGTTGGAGCCTCTTTGTTTATGGAAGAGTTTTTATTCCCTTCACTCACCACAGGTCGATGCATGGCTCCCCGCCAGCTCTGCTCTCAATTCCGTTCCTCGATTCCTGTCCTTAGTGGAAATGCGTCTCCAGTGAGTTGAAACTGGCGGGCTTTCGGGTAGCTCGGTAAGTTTCCACTGTGCGGGTTCAAGCGCAGCAGTGGCAGGGTATTCAAGCAGCGAGTTCAAGCAGTAGTACCAAGACTATAGCTGTTCCAATAGTAGCACTGGGACTGTATTTTTAATTGATTTCTCTCAGCTTAGTTTGTTCCTGGGTCAGGAGGGTCTATCTTGACTTTAAAGATTGGAACTCCGGACTAGGACAAGGGTTACAGGGAATTGTGCAATATGTCAGGAGGCACATTCTAAGACATGTAGCAGCCTAAGTATTCTTTTAAGTAAGCACCCCCACCTCACCCATTGGTTAGATGGGACCTTACATCTCACTCGTCCAAAGAGACATGAAATGAGGATAGGGCCCCCATCCAGTGCCTCCAGCAAAGCTTGTCATGCAGCCAGCATGGGAAACTCATTCCCGAGGCACAGTGGAGAGAACTGGTTTTCAGGTCACACTGGAGGAAGCTATCTCAGAAATGAATACATATCTGTGGGGACCTAAACATATTTAGCTTGAGGGCGTGTCTCTCAGTTGCTCTGTTGATCTTTGATCTGACTCTCTGTCTCTGTCTCTCTCTTCCTCAGCTGTCACCTCAGTGACCACTTCAATCTGCATGGCTTAGGACATTTTCCTAGCCACCCAAAAAGCAGAGCTGTGGCACCAGGTAGACTGAACTTGTGCCCTTTGTCTCTTCCACTCAGGATTTCATCTGTCAGAAAACTCAAACCCTTTCATTTTTTTTTTTTCTGATATTAGTTACCAGGGAGAGGTAGGAAACACCATATAGGAGGGGACAG
Organism: Cavia porcellus; assembly: GCF_034190915.1. Lineage (NCBI taxonomy): Eukaryota > Metazoa > Chordata > Mammalia > Rodentia > Caviidae > Cavia > Cavia porcellus. The sequence continues at coordinate 46,553,152 of NW_026947496.1, forward strand.
GGGAAGCACATGACCTTTGTTTTCCTCGAGGTGTAATATGTAATTAGGAAAAATTTCCAAACTTCCAAGACCCTTTATGAATTTGTTGTGCATGTTACAGGCCTCCAGATATAAAGATCTCATGGGTAGATGTCTGAGTAAAGGCAAACTGTTGTGTGAAACTCTTCTGCCTCCCTCATCTGTTTTTGGAACAGCCATGTTCCAGGAACAAGCAGAGAAGAGAAGCTATCCTGGGCAATTCTGACTTGGCTAACGGAGCAAGGCTTCTCCTTTGGGAAGTTCTGACTCAGGGAAATTGTCAGGCTGTGCATGTGGTGTGCCCCTAGTTTGGGGTGTACTTGTAAGCTAATCTTGGATTGGGCTGTGCCATTCATGTGGCATGACGATAGCTTGGGCAATACCTACAGCAGTTTCTATCTTTTCAGTTTCTTATCTTTATATCTTCCCATAAGTACACAAAGGAGATCTTAATGCATGTAGTAAATCTTACATGATTATGGGGACTCACTGTCTATCATCTTTAAGTTATAATTTACAAACTTGGAACTAACATGAGAGAAAAGATCTTTATAAGTTGATTTTTATTTTCTCCTGAGGTGAATTAGAGTGTAAAAAGAAAAATCTCAAAGCTCTCATCCTTATGACTCTTGCTGGTTTTAAGCCTACAGTGTTAACTAACAAAAAAAGGTATTAAGAGTAAATGGCTTAGAAATAAGAGTAAATGGCTTGGTTGCTGTACTATGTTTCTGTGTGTTCATTTTCAGGTATATGTCCTATTTTACCTGGTACAGTGGTATCTTCATGCATGAACTTCATGCAAATCTTTCCATGACTCAGGTTGCAAAATCAATTGGTTAAGAACTGAATCAAATTCAATGGTTAGGTTCAATGTTGACCTTATGGAGAAATTTTAGTTTGTTCTTGTCCAATTTGGATTTTGATTAGAACTTTGGAAAGAATTAAGTGTGTGAACTGAGGTATCACTGTATATAGATAAGCAGATGTATATAGATAAGCATAATAGAGCCCAAGTACTTTTATTCACATGGCTTAACAGTGAGTTGACAAGATAATAATAAAGATGTCTCTAATGTTCATAACATGTTTCCATCCAGGTTATTAGCAGATTGAAATAGTATCAAAAGATTTGTTTTATAAGTACAATGTCTATTATTGCCTACAATAACTTAAAGAGTTTTTCCTTGGTCAAGAATAATATATATATATATATATATATAGCTTTTAAAGTGTTATCTGTTATGATTTGGTTCTGAGACATCATCTAAAGCAATTGTTAAGATATATTTCAGTTGGCTATAGTGAAAAGGTTAAGCTTTATATGTCTAAATAAATAAGATGTTTTTAGGATTCTCGGTTAAACTTACAAAACTAGATTAGAAAACAAAGATTCTATATTTTATTGATAGTTCCTTATATTTTACACCATGAGGCTTTTGGTTACTTAAGAAATGAGCTCTTAGAGTTGAAGATCAAGTGTTGGCTTATAAAATATTTTCAAATGATGGTTGGCTGAATGCACAGCTATTATCTTAGGTAATGACTCAATCTGTATATCTGCAACTAGAGATATATACAAAAAGAAGATGCTGTGGGACTAAACTTTGATGTTAAGAGTATATAGAGTTAGGACTACATAGTTTTAATACATTCAAAGTAATAAGTGCTCTCTTATACTAAATGATCAATCAAAAGTTTTGGTATCTCTTTAAATTGGTCCTGCTATTTAAAACAATCTATTGACTTTGAATAAATGAGCATTTTGTCATCCTATGTGGTGGTTAGCTAATGGTCAACTTGTAACCCAGCTGAACTGAGTCAGTGTGGTGCTGGGTGTGGAATTCCAGCAGAGGACTATTGCCAACAGCACAGAAGGAGAACTGAAAGGGAAGATTGTGTGTGCTTGTCAAGCTGATTTTCTCAATACAAACTTAACTGTTATCATTGGGGGAACTTGGGTCCTTGCTGTTGCTGAGGATGGCTGCAGTTCTTTTCAGGGGAGCTCTGGTCCTTACCTTGAGTGTTGCATCCTGGCTCCAGTGCAAATCCCTCAGCCTGCAAGATCCTTCATAAGCTGATACAGACTTTCTAGGTTCCAACATTGACCTTTGGGTCTTTCCAATGCAGACCTTTGATGTAGACTAGCATAATACCTTGTGGGCTCTAGACCTAAGTTGGACTTGTGGAAGGCTTTGCTGTGGGCTCTAGCCCTAAGTTGGACTTGTGGAAGGCTTTGCTGTGGGCTCTAGCTCTTCATCTAGACTGGTGCAGGAATTGCTGTGGGTTCCAAGCCCTCAGCTGGATCCCATGGCAATGTGTGGGCACTCTGCATTGACTCTTGGGTAAATATAAAAATAATTCTATAAAGTATGTGTCCTGTTATTAAATCTTTTCTGAGTATTGCAGTCTAACTACAACATTATATATGAGATACACTTATATTGGGTAATAAGTCTATGTGTGTTCATTGACACTGTTTCCTAAATTTGTAAGAGTTCTAAAAATGTCCTTTAATTCTTGCCAATATGGTTATATCCTTTAAACTTCATGAAGGAATCCAAATTTTCCTTTAAGAGTAAAAATTAAGTAAATACAAAGATTTTTGTGTCGTAATGATGCTAATTATTATTAACCTTACAGCATATTAAATACACTTGTGTTTTCTGAAGTGTAGTGTTTTCTCATGTCTTTTAAAATGCAAGAGTTGAGAAAGATTCTTATCTTACTGATGACCTCTAATCTAAAATTGTTCATGATGAGGGACTTTTTCAGGGTTATGTTTATTTGATTGTAATATTGTAATATGTAGTATTATGATAGTTAGATGTGCCAAAACCTTACACAGTTAAGGCAGTGTCATATTAATTAAAGCTTAGGCAATAATAAAGTACATCTATAAACAAATGTAGTCTACTTAAATGACACTCTGTTAAAGGGTAACAAATTTAGGTAAAAGTTTATGTCACTTAATATTTTGTAATTGGATAAAAATGACTGACTAAACAGTTCTTTTGTACTGAAATGGGAATTGAAATGCATTTTTAAAGGTAAAGGGGCTAGAGATATAGTTCAGAAGCACAGTACCTGCCTGGCAAGTGTAAGGTGCTGAGTTCAATTCCCAGTACCAAAAAAAAAAAAAAAAAAAGGTAAAATACTTACTGGTTCAAGTATAATGCCAGCACAACTGTTATGCTAAGATGCTATGATTTCTCTTGATTTTAAATTTTTGTAAATTGACTTCTATGGCAGCCATGATAGGAAATATATAAGTTGTTGGGCTTTACATTTCAAAATGCTTGATAATTAGATGAGCTCATAATAATTAAATTTACTGCTCCCATTTCAATACTGGTGTAACTGACCTTCTAAGTGCTGAACAACTAAGGGTTGGAGACCAAGTTAGAATGGTAAGTAGACTAGGAAGATAGTAAATATTTTGGTCCTGGCCTTCCAAGGTCAATAAGGATCCAGGACACCAGGACCTCGCTAAAGGATCCTTCAACTCTGGTGAGTCACACAATCTCCTGAGCAGGGAGATTGATGGACCCTGGAAGACAAGAGTGCACTCACTGTACACTGTTGAAAGGAGGATCACTAAAGAGAGGAAGCAGTGTAGTCTAGTAAAGACCGTGACCTATCCTGGCAAATGATACATCTGGCAGAGGAAAAACTAAAAGAGCTAAGAGGCTGTGCCCATGGTCCCAAAAGTAATATCTGAGGTACCTGAACTGATCTTGATATATACATAGAAAGTGAGATTAATTTTAACTAACACAGGTCTCCCTTTGATTCAGTCTTTAGTGCCAAAAGGGAAAATATAACCAAAATTATTAGTATAATAGGAAAATTGTATCAAAAGCTTGGCCAAATGCTAAAAGGGAATAATTTGGCCAACCAGTCCTTTTCTGGGAATAAAAAAAAAATCATATTAATGATTTTTGGTTCACAGCCACTAAGAAAAACCATGGCATCTCTACACGTTGACAAGGAAAATTGGTACCTTGTCAGTGAAAAAATAATCAGTAGTTAGGTACTGTATAGATGCACATTCTGCATCTAACTACTGCAGCGGTAGAGAAATGCCACCCAAAATATGGGGTGGATACCTACCTAAGGTTGTAAGCACACTATTGTGTTAAGAGGTACTTACTTGATTGCTACTGACTGGAGGCCAAGAGCTGAAAAAAGATGACTAGCATCAGATGGTATCCAGTGGCTCTATGAACACATCTGTGGCCTTGTTTGCCTCTGAGGTAGACCAGAAAATGTACATTATGGTATTCATGGATCCAACAGCACTGGATTAAAACCACAGAGGAATCAACCAGCTTCTCAGTCTTGAGGCATTGGTGGACTAGATTAGTTTTCTATTGGCATGTTCATCTGACTACTATCTTTATTCCTCAGACAGAACTTGAAAATGTAATGTGGCACATTATATTTTTTACTAACCATACACAAGAATGCATTTCATTATTAAATTCGAATGTAAAAGTGATGAAAAAAGCCATTCCACAAAACCAAATGGCCCTGGATAATCTAACAACACAAAGTGGAACATGTGCCATTATCAAAACAGACTGTTCTGTGTACATTTCTGACAGCCGCAAATGTGCCCTCTGCATTACATGATCTATATTCACAAATCAAGGCTGTGTGAGATTTTTTCCATAAGTTGTAGTGACTGGCCAGCATGCCAGTTCTCTAGAACAACCTGGTGGGAGAAAGTTCTCTCTCTCTCTCTCTCTCTCTCTCTCTCTCTCTCTCTCTCTCTCTCTTTCTCTCTCTCTCTCTCTTTTGGCTATGATACTGTGCCCTGGAGTTCTTTTTGGTTGCTTGATTCATTGTTGTGATGAGCTCATGTCTCATACATACTTGCTCTATTTGTCAGACTATTGATGATAAAGATGGAATCTGATATTCCCATGTTTCATTTAGGTCTGTCAGAATAAGATTTTCACTTGTTGGCTAGACAGGATCAGTGCATCTCAGGGAATTGTACTTTCGGGAAGAACTGCAGCTTTATAACATAAGCAAGCTTACTTACTCTTTTTCTCTTTCTCTTGTCCCAGGACAGTAAACCCGTGCAACTCTTGGCTGGCCATTCCCTTTTTTACTTGCAAATGTCCTCCGACACCAGTGAACAGACCATTCTTTTGGGATTTCCCACATGAATAGATCATTATCTCACTATGGATGGGCCATCCTCTCCTACTCAGCGGACAAGACTAATATAAAGATTATTAAATTCCACAGACTTACACCACTCAAAACACATAAAAGATCCGCAGTTCCCAACTTCACTGTGCCTCATTTTTCTGAGTATCTGTGCTCTGGTCTTGTCCTATGTCTACCTCTGATAAATCCTCATCTCTTAAAATAAAAGGAAAAATGTCATTTAAATACATTCTGCATCTATACAGTACTTAACTACTGATTTTTTTTCCACTGACAAGGTACTGATTTTCCTTGTCAATGTGTAGAGATGCTATTGTTTTTCCTAATGGCTGTGAACCAAAATTTATTAGCCAGTTATCTATCAAAGGATATTTTTGTTATTTACGGTTTTGCTCTTCCAGTCTTGCAGTGGGCACCAATGTACCCTTGTCATTGTGCCTATGCATTGAATATGGCCCATATATCAAACTGCAGAGTGGGCTGCCAGACTGAGCACCTGAAAGGAACCAATGATACTGCAGTACCAATCTTCACGCTGACTGCTAGAGAATTCTTGCTCAGGGAGATCAGTATTTTGTGCCTTTTGGGTCTTCAGCTGATTGGATTTGGCTCACCCACTGGAGGGCAATCTGCTTTACTCTAAGTTCACATATTTATGTGTTAATCTCATCCAAAAATAACTTCATAGAAACATGCAGACTGGGATTTGATATCTGGGGACTGTGGCTCAACCAACTGCACACATGAAATTAACTATCAGAGGGCAGAGAGTTGGAAGAAGGTTATTATATTGGTTGGTATATTCTGGTTAATCTGTTTCTTGCTAAGGCACACATTCGGTCTCATGCCACGTGAAGCTGTGAGTAAATAACTGAAATATTGGACTGCGTGGAGACTGATAGAACACTGAAGTCATGCTACATGAGGAGAAAATGTAAGTGTTTTGGTGAAGCAAAAGACCATTTCTTTCTTTACATTCAGTGTTTCTGCTTGCTGGGAATGTGGATTAGTTTCATGCTTCTTTGGAAAAACTCAAATACAAATCCTAATACAAACACTAATGGAAAATTTTAATTCATGAAAATGGAAGCTATATGGATTCAGATCTACATTGCTTTCAGGGAATGCGTTAAATAATTGAGTGTGGAGATTTCATCAAGAATATTCATTTCTTATTGTAGTCTAACTACAGAAGCCCTGATATCTTATAAATCAATACCCAAATGAGTGCATCTTTCCAATTGTCCCCATGTTTAGGGCTTGTGCAAACTTTCCCAACAGCTTCTACCTTTGACTAGAATCACTGGAGAAGACCCAATTATAATTATATAATTAATTTTAATTAATTGAATATTAATTATTAAACACTCATAATACATGGATACATATATAAATAAAATGTCTTTGTATTTTATTTTTTATACATTATGATAAATTTATATAAGCACACAACTATATTTTCTTTCTACATATTAAAATCAAATGTTTTTCTAATATGCTTTTCTCTTTTCTCCTCACTTCTTTTGCATCTGCAGACCTGTGAGGTTTTATGGGTAGTGAGAAAAATGAGTCAGCATTTTTCCTAAATTTAGGAAGTATTACTAACTGGCATTTCATCCCAGCACTTTTTCCTGACTTTGGAAACTATTATTAAAAGCTGGCTTAGTACACATTTTACTACAGGCATCATGTACATTCCTAAGGGGTTGTCTCAATTTCTTATTTTCCATCATAAGTCTACCAATTTTTTAATTTATTGTAAAATAAAATCTCCTCACAGATACCTTCCTTCCTCATTGTTTAGTTTTCAACTTCTTTTAGCTCATTTCATATTTAAAAGTCATGAATTTTTAGCAAAAAACGCGGCCCATATTCTATTGTTTCCTAAAAATCTGATGAGCAACATTCACTGAAATATTCAAGCTGTAGAAATTTTGAGGTTCAGTTCAATTAAAAAATATCCATTCAGTCTCATCAAATTGAAATTCGCTAGCCAATAATGTGCTCTGGTTCTGCCCCCTTGTTATTCTTTGACAGGAAAAAAATTTCTGGTTAGTCTGAAAATAATCATTTAATTCTAATTTCTAGTGGTTTCTTCTATGGTGTATTTTTTTTAAACTTTGAAGTTTATTACTCATGTTTAATTATCAAGATCAACAAATGATTTAACACATCTGAGCCACCATGGGAAGACCAGAAAAATAAAGCAAGCTCCGTAAGTTCATGCCAGTATATAGAACAAACATGCTTCTAAAAGTCAGTGTGGACCCTTTGAGGTGATACCAAGCGAATTAAGCAAAAAACAAAACAAAACAAAACAAAACAAACAAAACTCTACAAAGCTACCTCTCAAATTATTCTATACCAATGAACTCAGGGTTGAAATGTTTGTGATTGACTGGGCCATGAGGATGGATTGGCTGCAGCAAAGAACCCATTATTCTCTACAGAAATTATCTTATTCGGTTGTAGATGGCATTGGATATGGTTTCCATTTATTAAGGAAGTAAGTAAGTTTGTGAGGACCAAGTACCTTTTCTAGGATACTGGCATCTAGTCTTCAGCTAAAACAAAAACAAAAACAACAAACAAACAAAACTAAGCCAAAAATTTGGCTGATTTTCCCAAGAAGTCAGATGAGACCATGGCTCTGTGTGTAATGTTTTCAGGGAAAATTCACTTTTTTGTTGTTTTTCATTAGTATGTGTAAGCTAGGGGTTAGTACTGGGTCTATGAGTGTTGCTTCCCTTGATATCAAAAGACTTAGAGCTTGAGTGTTCTCAGCTATGATTACATTATGTACTTGTGGAGAATCAAACAAAACCCTATACTTCTATACTGAAGGGTATTAATAGCTGTAATTCATGTTTTTTCTGCTAATGTTGATTAAGGCATATATATATTTAATGGCATATATATTTATGTATCTAAGGCATTTATATATGTATATGTTATATGTAAGATAGAGGTGTGTGTGTGTGTGCATTTGTGTGCATGTGCATGTGTGTGCTGGAGATTACACTCAGGGCCTCACTTATGCTAGGAAAGTGCTCTCTCACAGACTTGCATCTCCAGGTAAAAATATGTTTATATAATCACTAAAGTGACAGTGGTTGGGAATTCAAAACTCTTTTATGCCTTAGACACACTGACTATTTGGATCTCAACCTTACTCCCATGTCCACCTATTCTCTTAAGGCACATCTTCACACCAATCAAAGTATGTCCAGTAGTCTTCTTTTGCCCTGAAACATCAACTGAGTGTGGCATATATGTAACGATTGTCCTAGGTACTTGGAAGACTGAGACAGGAAGATTAATTGAGCTCAGGAGTTTGGGGCTAGCCTGGGCAGCATAGCCAGGCCTTGTCTTTGAAAAAATTTTTTAAAAATACCCTGAATTACCATAACATGTTATAACTCTCATTCTGTGCTGTGTAATAATACCATTGCTGTGATTTGTCTTGCATCATTTTCTAGGATGTAAATTACTGAATGATAGTTCCTCTGTAGTAATTTTTTAAATTTCTTGACATACTGAGTCACGGATGAAGTAGACACTAAGTATGTACCTGTTGAGTTAGTTAAATCTCAGGACTGGAAGGAATCGTAAAGTGCAGTCAGCCTAGCTTCCTACCTGCTATCGTTTGGGGAAGTGTCCTTGAAGACCCTTGTGTTAAAGGCTTGGTCCCCATGGTAGCACTGTGGGAAGGTGATGGAACTTTTAGAAGCTGGAACTTTGAGAGAAGTCCGTAGTTCATGAAAAGTGTGGCCTGAAGGAGACTGCAGGACCCTGGTATCCTCTTCTTCCTTTACTTCTAGGCTACAAAGTAAGGGACTTGCTTTGTCACACACTCTTGACATGCTGTCCTGCTCCAATACAGGCCCAGAGAAATGGGTCTCCTCCATCATGAACTAAAGCTTCCAAAACACAAGCCCAAGCAAACCTTTTCTGTTACATCTGTCTTACTTATATCATTATAGTGACAGAGAGCTGACTGTGTGGAAACACCTTCTATGACATTGCTGAGGAGGCAAGAGCATTAAGGTGCCTTCTTTTTCTTTGTGAGGCTCTCACTGGCAGGAGGTTGCCAGCTGGGACAGCACTGTAGCATCCAGATGTAGTACTGAGACTTGCCCTTGCTAGATGTGCGCAGAATTCTTGTGGACTAGGATCTTTACAAAGCACGTGAATTTTCTCTACCTACTTCTTGTGCATTGACTAGAAGCAGAGGACTGTCAAACTAGTGATTATGATGGCAAGATTGACCGAGGTTAATGAAACTCCCTACCTACTATGTCTGTGACTTAATGTTCTCTAAAATTGAAGAATGAATTTTAGGAACAACGGGAGTAGAACACATTTATCAAGAGCTTCTGTCTGAAGAAAGACAGAAGGGGTCCCGAGTGGGTTGCCTTTGTAACTCTGTCTTTTCTAGGGACTTTTATAGAGCAAAATAATGGGGTGAGATGGGTTCAAGGTGGGAGTAGACTGGGAACTCACAAAGCAGATGGGCATAAGGTGGGATATAACTGTAGTTAGCTAATAAGATTAATAGTTCAGGTAAAATTGATTACATTGGGGACAAATGGGAAAGCAAATCATGTAGGAAGCAGGCATTCTTAAGGCTGTGACTTTTCCCTAAGGGGATGGGATGGCGACTCTAGGCTTCCTCAGGGTGATAGGGAACTAGCTAGAATATCAGTCCTTAGGATGTGGATGCATTTGTTTGATTCTTTGTCATAAGGCCTGGCCCACAGGAGGTGTCTGTCTCCCCCACAGTTGCAAACTACCTGCGCTTCTGCACTGGCTCCATCCAGGACCCAGCCCTGTCTCACTGCCTATAGTATTTCTAACTAACTCAGCTGCCTGCAACAAGATGAGAGACCCTGGATCCTGAGACATCACAGGAGGAAAAGCTCCAGGTGACCCAAAACACCACCATCAGGCCGTTATTTGAGAAGGAGAAAGAACTTCTGTTCTGCAAAGCCATTGAAGTTTGAGTGGTTATTGTTAGATTCACAGCGCTACCTTCATTGCATTGTCTATTTCCTTTAATGAAATGTTGGCTCTTCTGGCTTCAGCTGTTACACACAGGCTACACTGAACTGAAAGCTGTTGTCTTCTTAGTAACTCTGATAGACTGGCCATTGTTTGCCACAAAATCTATTTTCTCTTCACCTAGACACCTGATCCAATATTTGACAACAGATAGCATATAGCCTTTAGGATGTTTCTCTCATTTCTTCATTTAGAGCTGCAGTGCACAGCAACAATGATTAAAGTTTCAGCCTGAGACAGGGGAACAGTGAACAGATGGACTGCTAAAGAGTTTCTCTGCAGCTATTCCAGTCAGCAGTCGTTCCAAAGTCATTATGCCAAGACTTGCTCTAACATTGGACAGGAGCCATCAGCTACAGGAGTCAGAGCTTTTCCCAAATAGTCATAGCTTGGTTGCATTCAGAAGAAAACACCCAAAGCTACCTTCTCAAAGGACAATTGAAATAAAGGTATAGCATTTTGTGTGTGTGTGTGTGTGTGTGTGTGTGTGTGTGTGTATATATATATATATACTTTCAAATAAATATAATTATATATCTCTATATCTATCAATATCATTCATTCACTCAGCATTCACTCAGCATTTCTTTATGAAATGCCTAGGTTCTCCTGATAGTGATAAGGGTGAGCTGAAACAAAGTATTCTGTAAGAACTGACATGGTGGTGGAAAAGTTACTTTGAAACTGAAACACAGTTTAATGAAGATGTTTACTTTTCTGCTGAACCAATAACTGCCTCCAAAATCAGAGAATAAATTATTTGTGAAGGGCTGGCCTGAGTCACTTTGTGCCACAAATGTTTAACAAAGTCCAGATGGTAGCTCTTTTAGCAAAGTCCAAATGCAAAGTTTTCTTTTCTTTTATGTGCACTAATTCTTCATTCTTTTTATCAAAATGAATTTTATTGGTTCATTTTAGATATGCAAAATGATAACATTCATCATACAGACTTTATAACTATCTGTGATATATCTTGATTCTTTTTACCCCTTTCCCTTCCCCTTCAAACCTTTTTTTTATTTACAAAAGCTTTGTTTCCATTTTTTCTTCTATCCTCTTTTTTCCTTTTCCTTTCCTTTCTTTCTTCCTCTTCCTTCCCTAGTTCCTTTCCCCATTTGAAGATTTGCTTCATATTTCACAATATATATTATACATTTTGGTTCATATTTACATTTCTGTTTTCTCACACCAGAGAAAGCATGTGATATTTAAACATGTATGTCTGACTTATTTTCCTTAAGAGTGTGATTTCAAGGTGCAGCCACTTACCTAGAAAAGTCTCAAGTTTATTCTTCTTTCAAGCAGAGTAGTACTCCTTTGTATAAAAAAACTAATATATATATATATATATATATATATATATATATATATTTTTTTTTTTTTTGGTATTGGGACTCAAACTCAGGACTTTGGGTTTGCCAGGCAGGCACTTGTGCCACTGAGCCATATCCCCAGCCCAAAGCCAACATCTGTATTCACTCATTGGTTGATGGCCATGTAGAGTGCTTCCAAGATTTAGCTGTTACATTCTTATAGAGGATCTGCCTAAGGTCAAGTGGTGTGGATGGAGCAGAGCATGGTGTTAGTTTACTGGGGTCATGTTGAATAGCACAGTCTGCAGTCTGTGTAATATGCTGGTCCTTTTCCAGTGATTTCTCTGACTGTGTGCCTTACCTTATGGGCCACTGAGTGATTATTTTAATCATCAGCAACAAAGGAGACTAGAATTGCCTTGAAAGGCAAATACCATTTATCTTCACTGTTCAAGACAGCTATCTTTCTGCAGTCAACTGGGTGCTCAATAGTTTCTAATAAACCTCTGGCTAATACCAACTGGGTAATTCACAGCCTATTTTGGTCTCAGTTTCTTGCATTTTAACAATTTACTGCTCAGTTTAGAGAACTGTGTAAATAAATAATCCATGTTAGTGTCTTATTCCTCTGGATACTTCCTTATGGAAGCTATAGTTAGAATTTTAGGACAACTAATCATCTGGTGTACCTTAGAAAAAATGCATAATTTGACAAGATGAAGCCAGTACAATAATTAAATATGAGCATGCTTCAGGGAGCCCCAAGAGAACAAAAAGTCTTTTGTTTGACAGTTCCTGCATCTTCTCTCAGAGCAGAGAGATCTCTATCTAAAAAGAGCAACGGTTTTAATCATTGCCATAATTTGAAATTTCCAAAGGCTTTGGTGGACTTTGTGAAATTTGTTTTGTTTGTGTAAGGGATAGTGAAAGAATGTGAGCTGGACAAAAGCTGAATATCTGCATTCAACCTAGACTTGCTGACAAGAGGAAAATAGGCTTTCCCCACATGCTGAGTGAGAGTGGAATTAGATATAAAGGGTGTGGAGGTCTATTAAGAGGATATTTCAAAATTTAGAACATGCACAGTTCGTCCTAGGAATTTAAGAGTAGAGTTTAACCCCAGAAAACCATCAGACACTACATAAAGACATGCATCTGAAAAATTCACAAATTTTGCAAAATTAAAAATAAACTTTTTAATAATGAATATTGAATGATGATGTCGTACTGATGATGTTATACTGTGCATTTAGAAGTGATGAGAGCTCAAAACGATGCTTGCTCTTCTTGCATCAGTGTAACAAATTTATTCCAGCAATGATGCTGCCGGAGAAGGCCGGCTCACTGAATGAATAAGATACATTCATAAATGTTTATCTCTTTGGTCAGTGGTTGGTTTACCTAGCAAGAAGCTGGAGAAAGTAATAAGGTGGAGAAGAGACAAGGTTGGCTCCTGACCTAGTGGGAAGAGCAGATGTGTGCGAAAGTATTAAGGGTACTCCAGCAGTGCCAAGAGGGACTGTGTTGGAAGTAAGAAAGAGAGCAGGAATTTACAGGGAAGGTGAAAACCCTAAAATAAAATGTGGCTGTTTCTTACTTTGTGTATGCTCAGTCTCTTAACCGCAGTACCACTTTGTCATCATTTCTTTTTAAAATTTGTTTTTCTTTTCAAACCTTGTCCTTGGAATTTATAACCATATAACTTAGTCTTTAACTGTTCAGAAAACAGTTTCATATATTCTTGTGAAGACACTATAGTTGCCTACCACTTCAATCATGAGCTGAGGTTGGACAAAGCATGACGTGGGGTACTATGATTTGACTACTGTCTCCCAAAAACCCATGGATTCAAAGATTGGTCTGCAGCTTATAATTCTACTGAGGGGTGCTACTCAGAAGACATTAGGTCAGGGGGGTCGTTGAAGGGGATATCGGGATCCTGGCTCTTCCTTTCTCTCTCATACTTCTTGTCTATCTTCTGGTAAATAATATTTTTCTACTATATGCACCTACTATGATGTGCTGGTTCTCCACTTGTCCAAAGCAACAAGGCCATCAAGACCCAAATCTCCATAATTGTGAGCCAAAATAAAGTTTTCCTCTTTTTTTATTTTAAAGAGAATAAAACAATGGAGAACAGAACAAAGCAAATCAGAACAGAACAATGCAAGCAACACAGCACTTCACAACAAGACAACCGGACATCAACAGTAGCTACCAGAATGTCTCCTTTCTCCAACATAGTTGAACATACCTTCATACACAATAATACCAAACATAACAAAATAATTAAAACCATTCGAAAGAAGCATTATAGGACTTCAAAACCAAACAACAGGAAATGAACAATGGCTACTATAATATTTCATTTTCCTCAAAAAATTTGTTTATATCATCTCACATAATAAAATCAAAACACAACAAGATAGGACCAATCAAAACAGAAGAACAAAAGTATGGTAAGACTTCAAAGAAAGATGATAGTAAGTCAGCACTGGCTGCCATAATGTCTTGTTTTCTTCAAAATATCATCACACATAATAAAATCAAACAAAACAGAATAAAACTCATCAAACCAATGAATGTAAACATTGTAAGGCTTCAAAGCAATGTAATAGGAAATCATCATTACCAGAAAATATCCCATTATATTCAAAATAGCTGCCCCTACCATCTGACAGCATAAAATCTAACAAAATAAGACAGAACAAAGCCAAACCTAACAAAATTGTGTAAATAATGCAAGAGTTCAAGATAAGACAATAAGAAATTGACAGTAGTTTCCACCTTTCCCTCCCAGGTGTTTCCTCCCCTTTGCCCTTACATTGACTATTCTGCTTTTGGATTCCATTAACTCCTTCTGTTTCTTATGATAGGGTTCATGTGTGTGAGTTTGAACTGTTTTGGCCATGAACATGATCTCCAGTTGCGTCCATTTACCTACAGGAGCCTTGAGATTATTCTACTTTACAGCTGGGAAGCTTTCCACTGCATGAAAATATCATGTCTTTCTTATCCATTTTGCATTTGACGGGCATAGTACATGGTGTAAAAGTAGAATATCAGGTGATCTAAAATGGTTACCATTGTGCCTCTTGCTATTCTTTAAAAAAATTTGCCTATATCATCAGGTATAATAGAATTGACCAAAACAGTACAGAACAAGACCAATAAAACGTACACTGGACACCTTACAGGATTTCAAAAGAAGACAATAGTTAAACCATAATGGGCATCTTAGTGAATCTTATTGCCTTCAAAGTGGTTGCCTATACCCTCAAACTTGATACTATCAAGCAAAATAGAATATAGTAAAATCTCACAGAACAAGATGGGGAGAGCAATACTGGGGATCATATCAGATTAATAGGAAAACAAAAGTTACTATAATATATCCTGCTATTTTTTAATTTACTTTTCCCTTAATTGAAAAAAATGTAAGAAAAAATAGATTAATTTTTAAAAAGGGTGGGATTGAGGTAAAAGAGGACATTGTATTAGAACAACACAGGTCAGAACCGAACAATTTAAGCATCATTGTGTTTCACCCCCAGAAATCTAACATAATAGTAGTCACCATAGTGCCTCCTTCCTTGAATTATTTGAGTATAACTTCATATACTATAGCATCAAGCATATCAAGTCAGTCTGAAGCTATTCAAGAGAACGAAGAAATTACAGGGTATTTAGAACCAGTTAACAGAAAATGAACATATTATCTCTTTGCCTATAAAAAATTTTGTTTATACTATCACATATGGTAAAATATAGTAAGATACCACATGTTAAAACCAGTGGAAACAGGTGTACAACAGCTTGATGGGACTTCAAAACAAGACGATATTAAATCAGCACTAGCTTTTATGATGTGTTGTTTTCTTCAGAATAGCTATTCATACTATTACCGATACTAAAATTGAACAACCCAGGTTAAAACCATTGCAATTAATGAGTGATAACATTATATGGATTCAAACCAATATGATTGGGAATCATGATTACCACATATTTTATGTATTCTTATCATTTCTTACACTAGGGAAACTATTCGGTATTTATACATGTGAGTTTGATTTATTTCACGTATGACTATGGTCTCAAGCTGCATCCATTTATTTATAAATATCTCAATGTGATCATTCTTTATAGCTGAGTAGTACTCTATTGTATAAAAATACCACAACTTTTTTTATCCATTCCTCAGTTGATGGACATTTAGGTTGTTTCCAAGATCTGGCGATTACAAATTGTGCTGCTATAAACATGGGTGCACATATACCACTGTGGTATGATGCTTTCACTTCTTCTGGGAATATGCCTAGAGGTGGAATAGCAGGGTCAAATGTGGCTTCCAGTCCCAGCTTTTTGAGAAATCTCCAGACTGACCTCCACAATGGCTGTACTAGTCTACACTCCCACCAACAGTGTAGGAGGGTTCCTTTTTCCCCACCACCTCTTCAGCATTTGTCGTTGGTGGTTTTCTTGATCTTGGCCATTCTTTCAGGAGTGAGATGAAATCTCAGTGTGGTTTTAATTTGCATTTCTCTAATGACCAGTGATGGTGAACATGTTTTCATGTATTTATTTGCCGTTTGAATTTCTTCATCTGAAAATTGTTTGTTCATCTCAGATGCCCATTTTTGGATTGGGTCTTTGAATTTTGGGGGTCTGATTTTTTAAAATTCTTTATATGTTTTAGACAGAAGTCCTTTGTCTGAGGGGTGGTTCACTAAGATTTTTTTCCCAGTTTGTGGGTTTTCTTTTCACTACGCTGGAGATTTCTTTTGACGTGCAGAAACTTTTAATAAGAGGCGATCCCAGTTATTGACTCTGGGAAGTATTTCCTGTGTGGTTTAAGTCCTGTTCATGAATTCTTTACCTACTCCTATATCTTCAAGGTTTTTACCCAATTTGTCTTCCAATAGATTTAGTGTTTCTGTTTTAATATTAAGATCTTTGATCCATTTAGATTTTATTTTAGTACATGGTGATAAGCATGGGTCTAGTTTTAGTTTTTGGCATATGGAGAGCCAGTTTTTCCAACACCATTTATTAAAGAGACTGTCATTCTTCCAGTGAACCTGCTTGGCTCTTTTATCAAAGATAAGGTGGTTGAGTGTGTTTGTAGTTGTGGTTGTATCTTCTAATCTATTCCACTGATCTTCGGCTCTGTTTTGATTCCAGTACCATGTTGATTTTACTACAGTTGCTTTGTAGTATAACTTCAAGTCAGGGATTGTGATACCTCCTGCCTTGCCTTTGTTGCTTAGAACTGTCCTTGCTATTCTAGGTCTCTTCTCACTCCAGATGAATTTTAGGAGTGATTTCTCGAGTTCTATGAGGTATGTTGATGGTATTTTCATCGGGATTGCATTGAATTTGTATAAAAGTTTTGGTAGAATGGCCATTTTCACAATATTTATTCTTCCTATCCATGAGCAAGGGATGTCTTTCCATTTTCTGAGATCATCTTCAATTTCATTTTTTAGTGTATTATAGTTTTCCCTGTATAGGTCTTTCACTTCTTTTGTGAGAGTAATTCCTAAATATTTCATTTTTTTGTTGCTAATGTGAAGGGTGTTGTCTCTCTTATTTCTCTTTCTGTGACTTTGTTGTTAGTGTATAGGAATGCTATTGATTTCTGAGTATTGATTTTGTATCCAGCTACATTACTGAATTTATTATTGTATCTAGGAGTCTTTCAATGGAGCTTAGGGGGTCTTCTATGTAGAGTATCATGTCATCTGCAAATAATGATAATTTAACTTCTTCTTTTCCTATCTTTACACCTTTTATTTCTCTCTCTTGTCTAATTGCTCTGGCCAGTATTTCCAGTACTATATTAAATAGGAGTGGTGAAAAGGGACATCCTTGTCTTGTGCCTGATTTTAAAGTTAAGGCCTTCAATTTTTGGCCATTTAGTATGATATTGGCTGTTGGTTTGTCATAGATGGCCTTAATTATACTGAGGTAAAGGCCATCTATTCCAAGTTTCTGTAAGGTTCTTATCATGAATGAATGTTGGACCTTATCAAAGGCTTTTTCTTCATCTATAGAAATGATCATGTGATTCTTACTTTTGGCTTTATTGATATGGTGGATTACATTTATTGATTTACATATGTTGAACCATCCCTGCATGCCTGAGATGAATCCCACTTGGTCGGGGTGTACGACCTTCTTGATGATTTGCTGCATCCTATTTGCCAATATTTCATTGAGGATTTTTGCATCTGTGTAAATTAGGCAGATTGGTCTGTCGTTCTCTTTTTCAGTTGGGTCCTTCTCTGGTTTTGGTACTAGAGTAATATTTCCTTCTAGGAGCAATTTAGGAAGGATTGCTTCCCTTTCAGTTTAATTGAAGTGTTTGAGGAGTGTTGGCATTAGGTCATCTTTGTATTTCTTGTAGAATTCTGCAGTGAATCCGTCTGGGCCTGGGCTCTTCTTTGTAGGTAAAGATTTAATTACGTTTTCAACTTCATTAATAGAAATTGGGTTATTCAGTAATTTTACGTCTTCATGACCTAGCTTTGGTACTTCGTATGCTTCTAGGAATCTGTTTATTTCCTCTGTGTTATCAAACCTTTGAGAGTAGAGGTTTTTGAAATAGGTGTTGATGATCTTCTGTATTTCTATGGGGTCTGTAGTAATTTTGCCTCTTTCACTCCTTATTGCATGAATTTGAGCTTTTTCTTCCCTTTTAAAAATAATGTTGGCTAGGGGCTTGTAGATTTTATTTATTCTTTCAAAGAACCAGCTCTTTGATTCATTGATCTTTTGGATTGTTTTGTTTTGTTTTGGTTTTTTTTTTTTTTTTTTTTTTGGGTCTTTATTGCATTGTTTTCTGCTCTAATTTTTACAATTTCTTCCTTCTTTTGGCTTTGGGCTTGACTTGCTCTTCTTTTTCTAGCTGTTTGAGGTGTAACATCAGGTTATTTATTTGTATTCATTCTGTTTTCCTAATGTGGGAACTCAGTGCCATAAATTTTCCTCTGAGGATAGCTTTCATTGCATCCCACAGATTCCAGTAAGTTGTATTTCTGTTTTCATTTGTTTGTAGGTATTGTTTAATTTCTTCTTTAATTTCCTCTGTGACCCACTGATTATTCAAGAGTGTGTTATTCAGTTTCCATGTGTTTGTGGGATTTTTTCAGTATCTTTTTTTCATTAATTTCTAATTTCATAGCGCTATGGTCCGATAGCATGCAAGGGATAATTTCGACCCTTTTGCATTTATTTAAATATGTTCTGTGAATTAATATATGGTCTAATTTAGAGAATGACCCATGTACTGCTGAGAAGAATGTGTATTCTGTTGTTGTTGGGTGATATGCGCTGGATATGTCTATTAGGTCCATTTGTTCACAGGTGCGATTCAGTTCTTTTATTTCTTTGTTGATTTTCTGTCCATTGATGTCAATTGTGTGTTAAGATCACCTGTTAGAATTGTGTTACTGCTAATTTGGTTTTTCATTTCTGTTAGTACTTGTTTTATATAACAGGGTGCTCTGGAGTTTGCTGTGCATATATTTAAGATAGTTATCTCTTCCTCTTGAACTTTTCCCCTAACCAGTATGTAGTGTCCTTCTTTATCCCTTCTGATCTTATTGGTTTGAAATTCAGATTATCTACAAACAGAATAGCTACCCCCACTTTTTGGGGGGTTCCTGTTGCATGAAGTATTGTTTTCCATCCTTTGACTTTTAGTCTGTGAGTATCCTTTTGGGTTAGATGGGTTTCTTGTAGACAGCATATAGTTGGATTCTGCTTCTTGATCCATTCTGCCAGTCTGTTTCTTTTAATTGGTGCATTGAGACCATTTACATTAATGGTTAGAACTGTTATATATTGGTTTGTTGTTGACATGTTATCTTTTTGCTGTTGCATCTTTATCTTTCCACTCTGTTTAATTGTCTGCTTTGTTTAGTGTTGTTTCCTAAATGTATCTAGGCTGTCTTTCAGTATTCTTTGCAGGGTTGGCTTGGTGATCATGAAATTTTTCAGCTGTTCTTTGTCATAGAAGTATCTTATTCCTCCATTGATTTTGAAGGACAGTTTTTCTGGGTACATCAGCCTAGGTTGGAAATCATTTTCCTTTAGGATCTGAAATACTTCACTCCATGCTCTTCTTGACTTTATTGTTTGTGCTGAGAAGTCTGCTGTGATTCTGATAGGTTTTCCTTTATAGGTGATCTGTCTTTTCTCTCTGAGAGCTTTTAATATTCTATTCTTTTGTTTGATTTCTGGGATGTTCACTATTATATGTCTGGGTGTAGATTTATTTGGAGTTCTATATGCTTCATTGATCTTGATATCATTTTCTAATCTCATGTTTGGGAAATTTTCAGCTACTACTTCTCTAAATATCCTCTTGACATCCTTTATGTTGTCTTCTTCTTTTTCATTTATCCCTACCAACCTTATGTTGTTCCCTTTTGCATCATCTTGCAGGTGGTGAATTGTTATTTCCTGATTTCTTGTTATTTTTAAAAGATCTTTCCTTTCCTGTTTGCTAGCTGCAATCTTGTCTTCGAGGTCTGAGGTTCTATCTTCACATTCATTGGGGCAGTTTTTACAACTTTCAATGGAGTTTTTGATTTCCTGTATATGTCTTTTCATTTGCTTTATGTATTCTGTTTGTTTCTTATATTGTTCATCCAGGGATTCTATCCTTTTGTTTAGGTCCTCCAATTTTTTAACTGTGTCTTCTTTAGATATTTTCAGCATCTCCTTCATTTCTTTTATCATTTCTTCTTTTATCTGAGAGATTATTTCTAGTTTGAATTTCTTTAAGGTTTCCCAGAGTTGCTTCTTTATTTCAGTTACTATTATTTCAGGTATTTCAGGTATGTGGAATGTGTTTTCTTCTATGCATGTGGTTCCTAGGCTTTCTTGGGATGGGTTGGATGTTTGATGTTGCATTTTGGTCTTTTGTTTTGTCATTTTCCTATATTTTTGAGCTTCAAGTGTTGTTCCAAGTGAGGGAGAGCGGGGCAGGATTCCTGGGACAGGATTCCTTGCCTAGGCTCCACTCGCTGGTCCCAGCAGGAAACTGTGCTGGTCCCCAGGAGACAAAGAGAATTCCCCTAGACTGGGGTGGGATTCTGTGCCTATTCCCAAGTTTATCTTTTAAAGCACCTCTCTTTGAGGTAAGTAAGATTCTGCTGGTGTCTGTAAAAGACCTGTTAGAATAGTAAGTTTAGATGTAAAGCAATAGAGAATTTGACACTTATTTTTTCTTCATAAACCAAAAGCTTGTTTGATTATTTTACATACAATGTCTCTCTCTCTCTCTCTCTCTCTCTCTCTCTCTTCCTCTGTATGTGTTTGCATATGCACACATGTGTGTATGTGTAAATTTATGAAGGCAATGATATATAGTATAGATAGATGTTCTTACTTGTGCTAAAAAGCATACAAGATAGGCACCCAGGTCAATGAACCAACTCATATGTTAGATGTTATATTAAATGTTTAAAATGTTCATGAGATCCAACCTCTGGATGATGGCCTCAAAAAGGGACCTTTGCCACTTTTCCATATTCTCTTATCTTCTCTTCCAGAATATGGAAAAAATGCCACAATTTCCTTCTCTTTCTGCCAGTAGAGAATGCTAGTCTCTTGACTAGCTCAGTTTTCCACTATGGAGACATTTAAGTCAAGCTTCCTTTCCTGTGTCTCTGCTTTGTTGTCTTGAGGGTCATCTGCCTTCTGTTGCTTATGCTGAATGAAATTGCTTTTGATTAGTTAAAGAGAAATGTGTGGCTTTGAAAGGATGGCACTGCTAACAAGGGTCAGTGTCTGGCTTTCCCTGCAGACCTGAAAAGAGGTTTAGAGATCACCTTGTTTAATTCCTTATTTTGCAAATAAGCACACAAAGACTGAAAGGAGAATGTAGTTTCCCGAAAACTGTAAAGAATAGGATCCAGAAACCAGTTTAGATCATCTGATTCCTACTTTTTGAGATAATTCTACAAAAAATGTTCTGATTGAATCCACAAACTTGTTTGGAAAGGTTGTGATGAACCAGGTTTCAATATGATTAGCAGGCAACTGGAAAATATATTAAGCCACATCTACCTCTGTTGGGTTCTGGGAATGGAGAAGTAACCATGACTGCTGTGGCACTTCATAGATTTTACAGTCCTCCTGGGGAGCATGAACACGGAGTGAATGTTTACCAATATGTTCAATGCAAAGAAGAGAAAGCAGGGTGTTAAGAACACGTAACAGGAGTCAGCCTAAATGTTGCAGGACTTACCTTTCCTGTTTGTCAGACGTCTCCTGTTTAGATGAGAGCTATCTTTTTATTTTCTGGGGAGTACAGCTCCTTGCCAGGAAGTACTCTGGGACTGCATGTGCATTGTGTGTTATGGGCCCCTAGTGCTAGGGCTGCTCTGCATAATTGATAGAAGAAAGTCAGGTTAAGATACTAAAGTCATTTGCTTATGATCACTTAGGTATAAGGAGGTAAAAAAAGAAAACAGGAAGTGGTCATGCTGTACACTGAAGGAATTGAGCCTGTTTACAGTGGCTGGAGAGGAATTACTGTGCTCTTCCTGGAACATGAGATCATGTCTTCTTTGGAGACAAAGGCACAATGATGAGACAGATAGTGTGCCTTCTGAAGTTCTAAGCTCCCAAATGTCATACCTTAGGTGCTTCATGCAATAGTTCATTTTTGGAACACAATGTCCCCACACTGCTTCCCCTGAGCCCTCTGCTTCTCAGCTTTTCCGATTTAACTAAGTTGCCACTTAGGTTAATGGCCTTCACTAAGAAGGAATATCTAAATTCAGGAGTTGGGGGACTTGGAGGAGGAGTCACTGACACTTTGTATGATCACTGAAGTTGGCAACTACCTATTCTGCTATCTTGGTGTTGGCTTTAATAAATGCTGATGGACATCTCAAACACAAAATATAAGATTCTTAACAAATGTGATGGGGAGATTCATATTTTTAAGAGAATCTCACATAAAACTCAAAGAAACTAACACTTTGTCTGACCTGCTTTCCTCTCTTTTTCAGAACCTACTCAAAATAACTGCTCTCTTTCCTTCCCTATTATTCTTGACTGGTGACATTTATTTGTGATTGGTGACATTTGTTGAGCACTCACCACATGATATCTGAAAAGTTTTTAAATATCAGAATTATCCCCAGAAAAAAAGGGGGGGAGGATGTTAATATATTTTTATTTTCCAGCAATACATTACACAGCCTTATAGAAATGATAAAACAAATAAATGAGAAGGATCTGGCTTCCCACTGGCTAATTCTTATTCTACAAAGACAAGAAGCTGAGATGCCTCCAGAGAGCTAACTTCTCTCTAGATTTTGTCAAGTGGATATGGCAAAGGAGAAAAGTCTTTCTGTTTGTTTGTGTTTTGTAATGTTTACATTTATATGAAATTCATGTCAGAGTTTAAACATTTTGCAATGTATATTTTTATGCTTTTCACATCTTTAAGTATACACTAAATCTGTCTTTAATATATGCTTGTTGCTGTGTAACCATTGCTGTAGACATAGTTTCTGAAGGACAATATTAACTGCTATACTGTGAGTCT
This sequence comes from Cavia porcellus, assembly GCF_034190915.1. Taxonomy (NCBI): domain Eukaryota; kingdom Metazoa; phylum Chordata; class Mammalia; order Rodentia; family Caviidae; genus Cavia; species Cavia porcellus. The sequence goes on from NW_026947496.1 coordinate 46,576,294, forward strand.
CTTGGAATGTGACAAAACGCCCAAAGCTACCTAAAGTTCAAAGGCAATGTGAGGGCTAACTTACTGTCTTTAGGGAGCGATTTCCAGGAGAGTTTTTAAAACCATGTTAAAATAAAACTCTGTTAAACAAAGCAATAGCTTGGTTGAATTTATTTTCAAGGTATAATTATTGTATTAAGATTGCTAGACTGTAAAAGCCAGTCCCCCAGTTTTATCAGCTGATAGTCTGACGCCTTCTGAGGCATGTGAGTCTAAGAATAGGCAGATAATATTTACAAGGGGCTCAAGAATCAGCATGCAGAGGCCTGGCTCTTTTGACCCTGGGCAAGGCTTTTGACTTTGTTTATTTTTTATAGTTTGCAAAATAAAGATAATAATAACTTCCTTGAGATTGTCAGGAGGTTAGAAATAATAAAAATTCTTGGCCACAGCAACACTCAATAAATGTCAATAGTGACTCAAAGCATGCCTCAACTACAATAGGTGCTCAGTAAAACTGCTCCTAGCCTTGCTGTATCCTAAGAGCTTATGTAATGAAGAAACAAGCAGGAATAAAGTTTCATAAGGGATGGGAACCCGCCAGCTGTCATGACTGTTATTGTTACTGGCAATAAACATTTCTCCTGAGCCTTAAGTGTACAGTTCTACCCAATAAACAAAATTAAACTCAAACTAATAATGCCTTCATGGGAACGCAATTGCTCATGTCTTGACATTGCTGATTGTAATGCATGAAGCATCTCCATAATAAGCAGCACTTTACGGGCATCTAGCTCATGAAATAGAACATTAATTTGTATTGTTTATAAGAGCACTTAGGTTAAACGGAGACAAATTGTATTGAATCATGGCCAACCCATTTCCCACCCTTGACTGTAGTTGAAAGCTGAATCTAAACAGCATGGCCTTCCAGGCACAGAGCGGGACTTGAGTTTCCCTTTATTTTATGTGAGGAGGCAGAAATTGTTTCCAGCATCTTTTCAGCCATTGATACAGTGCGATGTTAGCTCTCTGTCAAATAAAGTAACTGTGCTCTTGTTAGGAAATAAACAGATGGCCACTAAAAAAACTGAAAAATGATGTGAGAATGAAATCACCTGGGTCTTCAGCAATTTGAACCTCAGTTTTTTAAATCTCAAAGTTGGCAAAAGTAGTATTTCCTGTATTGGTACAAGGCAAGTTTAATTTTTTTAATGTATGTGTGTAAAAATACATAATTGTAATTTATAAATGGCACATCGACACTATGCTTACTGCTGTTATTCCTAAGGTTCCCAGTCCATGACTCTTTAGCTTATGTGACCAACCATTAAACTGAATAGCTTTCCATTTGCATAGATTTGGACAGAACAAAAAAGAACAGTTGATTTTTTTAAACAAATAATTTTCCAGTTCCTCAGGAGCTTGAGAGATGTCCTGAATTTATTAAACATTGGGATTTTCCTGTAAAATGTGTGTGTGTGTGTGTGTGTGTGTGTGTGTGTGTGTGTGTTCAGGGAAGAAGGAAAGAACATGATTGAATGACTATTTGAGAAATGTACTTAATGGTGTTTAGCAAATCATGGGGATTTGCTGGGTCTTAGGGGTAACACTGACAGCTTCAAATGTGAATGCAACCAATAAACTTTTCCAGGTTCTGTGTCAAGCAAGCAAAATGCAAAAACTAGGATTAGTAAATCACTTAACCTCACATTCTTCGTTTTTATGTATAAAATGAGTTCTACAGTCCATTTAGCTCTAAACTTTCATGCTCCAAAGATTCTGTAATTAGAGAAACTGCTACATGATTGATCTGTAATCCTTACTCTTGTAAAAGTCACATATATACCAAAGTATTTTCAGGTGTATTCATGAATAAAGAAAAATCTTCTAAAAGTAGCTTAAATGATTAAGGCTTTTACTTTCCAGTGTGACTTAAAATCCAATCAGACATTCTCAGGTTACTTCCATAGTTTGCTGGTGTCCTAAGGCCCTAAACTCATGCCATAATTTTAGGCTTTCTATTCTTGGAGAATTGTTTGGACTTCCTCAATCTAAGACATGATGTTGATTAACACAGACTTCATATACAGATGTGACAGTTCTATCCAAAAAGACATGCAACATTTCTTCTACTACTTTTTAAATGAAGCAGTGAAACCTTTCTTAGAAGTTCACCCATATTCTTTGTGAACTTTTCCTCTGGTTCACTGGCTGAGTTTGGTCACAGGCCCGTGACCTAGCTGCAAGGTAGGCAGTGAGCCAGAGAAAGTATCTGGTATTTTTAACTTTTGTAGGGAGAAGTAGGTTCTACCATCAAGGAAGTTAGGGTCTGATATATATAGTTATGTGTGCAGCCAAAATTATTTGTCACAAGTGGGAATTAAATCTAAAAATCTAATAACTGTATGACACTGAGACAACCACTAAGGCAGTGGCCTTATTGAATAGAAGTTATTGTATTATAAAATGGTTTTGTTGGGAATGTCATTATGTTGGTGACATAGCCATGAAATGGTTATTTACCAATTGCTATTATGAATTCTGGATAGTGACATTCTTTAAGACATTTTTTCTTTACTTAGATAACTATTTAGTAACCGTTTTAAAATGTTTTTAAAATTAGATCTCAAGAATTGATTGCACTCATTTAAAAACTTTAACCCCATAATCAATCCTGTGAATGTCTTGTCCTCCCAACCATCCAATCCCCAACTTATGGAATCTAGAATTTTTGCTGTGGCTCAGGGGAATGGGTTAGTGAGACGGATGATGTGATCTGATGTGTCTACCCTCCTAGTCCTCTACTGGTAGGGCTTGGGAAAGAAAGGAAAAGAAAGGGAAACAGGCATTGCTTTAGATGGCCACCCAAAGTGAGACTAGACTGCATTTTCTCGTTTCCTCCCTTGAGCTACCTGCTTGTCATTAGATTCATCAGGGATAGATATGGCTTCTATAGGCCTTGCTGTTGAGCAGGATCCAGTCGCAACATGTCCTAGAACATTATTAGTTTCCTTGAGAAGTAGCTACATATTTAGCTAGCAGCCTCTTATCTCCTTCATCCCATTCAACAGAGATCTCCTGCAAGCCTGTGGCCACCAGGTCCACCTTTCCAGCATAGCTCAATTCTGAGCTCATAGATATGGGCAAGATGCAAGTTCTTAATTCTCTGAAATGGTGAATTAGTTTTCTATGGAAGCTGAAACAAATTTCCACAGGCATAAAAAGAAGGTAGATTTATTATGTGATGATTCTGAATTCCAAGGACTGAAATCAAGATGTCAGCACGATTGCTTCTTTCTATGAACTCCAATGGGAGGAGAATGCATTCCTTGTCTTTTCCAGTTTCCAGAGGTATCCCTTGGCTTAACACCATGTCACTCCAACCTCAGCCTCAGGGTAGAGCTTTCTGGCTTTTCTCACTGCCCTTGTGACTGTCCATCTCTATATTTCATCTCCCACACCACCCACATCACCCTCATGGGGTTAGGATGCTAATCTGTGGGCTGAAAAAAACAGAGAACAGGTGTAAAATATAAATATTTTTTTCTTAAAATATAGTCAAAATTTACACCTGAGTTTTTTAGGGTCCCTTATTTTTCACTTAGGGAAGAGAATTATTTCTTTAGACAGTAGACAGTAGACAGTCCTCGCAAAAGATGTTCCTTTTCTTGTTCACAGTCATCATCTTATTTTTACTTAATGTCCAGGAAAACATAAAAAGGAAATAATATGTGAACCTTTCCAGGCATTCATTTCATCATCACCACCATCATCATCATGTCCTTTTCATTTCCACTTAACTCAATTCTTTGTTCTTTTCCTAGAATTTAAAAAAGTTACCGGGAAGCTCACCAGAAATTATTTTATCTCGCAGATCTGAAGGGAAGATGTAGATCCAAGTGAGTGAAAACATAAACTGAACTACTCATAAATTAGGGTCCATTTTTCCTTTCTTGACAATTCTAATTATTTGCTTAAACTAACATCTCCTTCATTATTGTGGGGTCCTCCATAGCTCAGTGAATGATAATGTGCTTGAGTTTCCATGGGCACATTAGAAAGTTACACCTTTGAGGCTCACACGCTATTTTTGTATGCTGATAGCTATAATCAAAGCACAGGGATTACTTAAGCTAACAAGTGTGGATCCATCCTAATAGAAATGTAAACAGAACTTGAATTCATCATTTGTTAATGGTTCTTCCCTGATACATTCATTCATCAGCCTACATTCCATCTCTTGCCCTGATAAATACACTATATTGCTTTATGACCTCTCCTCTGAGTGTTAATAGAAGAACAGAGGTATGATAGCTCCCATTACACAGAGACATAATGGAATGAAGGATTTGCTGGAGATCACATTTTCCTATCACCGTGCAGGTCTGCTAGCAGGATTAATGCCAATTCCCTGTGCTCCACAATCCCCAGCCTTTTTCTGTTACTCTCAATTTCCTTTTGTATTCAGAATGCATCCTAAATTCATATAGATAGACTTTGAATTGGAACACCAGCATTCTGTCCTAAATGGGTACACTTGAAGACAACAAAGAGAAAAGGACAAACTAGCAAGGTGATGCCCTTTACTTACACTGCTTTATAGCCAACATAGAAATTAACGTGTACTAGCTTTATCTGGGTATTAATCTATATAACTATAAAAGAATAGATATTTTTCCATGTAATAGTAATCCTAAAGCACAAGAAAGCTTAATTTAACACCTGGTTTAGTGTTTTGGTTTTCCTTTCTTTGCCATCTGATTTTGTCGTAAGCATGAATGCAGTAGTTTTCTAGGGCTCCAGTAACACAATACCACACACAGGGACCCTTAAACAACAGCAATGTATTTTCTTTCATGATCAGGGAGTCTGGAGGACCAAGACCAAGTTGTTAGCAAGGTAAGTTTCTCCTGAGGACCCTTCTTTTCTACATGGAATCGCCTCCCTATGTCTTCATACAGTCTTCCCTCTCTGTGTGTCTGTGTCCTAATTTTCATGTAAAGACAATCAGATTGAATTAAGATTGCTCTAATTGTCTTATTTTAACCTAATTACTTCTTTAAAGACCCTCTGCCCAAATACAGTCATTATGGGCTGCTGGGGGTTAAGATGATAACATATGAGTTATGGGTTAAGTATAGTTCAGCCCCTAACAGCCCAGTTAGTTTGCTTCTCCAGATAATCATATGGTTTGATGGTGTTTTTGAAAGAAAAATGAGATAAATAAGCTAGACAGCAGAATGTGACGGTTAGGCAAGTTTTTCTGCCTACCAAATGAATGCCTGTGGTGGCCACATTCTTGGAAATTAAGGGAGCTTCAATAGAGATAAATTTGGTGTGAAGTTTTTAACTTGCTAGCCAGTTAATGCAGGGACTACATAGTGCCAGAGTTTTAGGATGTTGTATGTTTAGGATTCATGGTTTTCTTTTCCCTGATTTCAGCTGCCACCAGTTAACCATAGTCTGGTAATATAAAATGGGAAATAAGCATTTCTTAAATTGTAGACTACATGTCAAATTCTGAATAAGGTGATAAATATCTGTCCCTGCTTCTCTCCATTCTGCCTGGGATAGGAAACATCCTTCTGTCCGAGGTCTTCGTGCTGTATATGTCACCTTCCCATCTGTTTCTTGGAAGCCATTTTGGTTGTCAGATCAACTGTCGCTGTACTGCAGCTATTATTTTCAAGTAGTCTTTGTTTCACTTACTCAAGTCCCTCAAGTATAAGATAATGATCTTGGCAATTCAGATATGCAAAGGAAAAGTCAGTGAAGTGTATCCTTTTGCTGAAAAGCTGAAAGTTCTTGATTACATAAGCAAATAAAACATATCACACATTAAGGTCAGAATATACATTACAAAACAAATTTTTCATCTGTAAAATTGTGAAAAAAACAAAATAACTGTGCTGGGTTTGCTTCCATATCTCAGATTGCAAATGTTACTGCTGTAGTGCGTGATAAGTGCTCAGGTAAGATAGAAAAGGTGTTAAATGATAGGATTTGGTACTGTTTACGGTTTCAGGCATCCTCTGATGGTCTCTACCATATTGCTTCTACATAGGTGGGGCAGCTACCATATACACTCTAAAATCCAGCTCCCATCTAGTGGCACCTCTGACTGGCAGCGCTAACATATTTTCAGTGTAGAGAAAATGAGAAGAAAGAGAAAAGGGATTTGGGTCCTGGTCCTATGTGATGGTATGTTTAAGCATGGGAGGGGGTGAGAGACTGGTTACTAAGGGTTCTGAGAGGGAGATGGGCTCTTTGATCCATATGAATTTGGAGCTGTTGAAAAGAGAACACATGAGCAAGTGATGCCAAAATGATAGGAGACAGAAAAACAAAAACAATGTTATAAACAATAACTTCTGGATTACAGAACATTGCCTAGATTCTCATTGGATTAGCTGTCATCGTTCTGTTCATTATCCACTTCCATTTTTGGAAGGATTTCACTTTTCTAACTTTCAAAAAATAATAAAAAAAATTTCAAGAACATGGGCTAAATGAATTCTTTAGAAATGGATACTGGCTTCCTCTTGTCTAGATTGTTTTTATCCAGCAAAGTAAAGAATCTTGAGTAACTGTATAATTAAGCTCCCCCTCATGCCTATCTCTGTGGTCAGAGAGGCTAAGGGTTTGCTGTGTTGGATCCAGCACTGTGCCTCACACCTACATGCTGTTGGGCTGCCTTCTGGAACTGTGCTTCACCTTAGAAATTTATAAAGGTGTAAGAGTAGCTTACTATCAGTTAATGGAAGAAGTAAGTCCCAGGAAAAACCCTAGAGTTGGGGGGCCATTGTAAAGCACACTATCTTTTCTCCCTTATCTCCTTCTGATCACAGAATTTTTTCATGTGGATTGAAAAGTCTACTTAGGGATGTGAATGGTTAAGTGAACCCAAGTTCCAGTATTCAATCACTTTCGCCCTCTGAGTTTAATTTGTACAAACACAAGTCAAACTGCAAATGGCCAAGCTCGTAGACACCTTGGTTTCTGGTCCCAGCTACTGAGAGAAAGGAGAATCAGATACAATCTCAATTTCTGGATTCTTATACTAGATTCAATGGACTGTTTAAAAGAAAAGACAGGGGAAGTCAGTGTTTAAATCACTGGAATTCTGCCTCGAGTTTGTTTGACTTTCTTTAAAATTTTAAATATTCAGATTCTCTTGGCACAGCTGTATTAGGAGTGACTTTAAACTGGAGGCGAAAAAAGACTTCACAGAGTGAGCAGGAAAACAATGCATCTGTTTATGTGCCTCTCCCCGTTTGTGTTACTCTCCCCTCCCCCAAGCAGACACAATCTTGCAGTAACTGATTTTTTTCTGGGGAAAGATTTTTCTGTTTTTTTTTTTTTTTTTTTTTTTTTTTTTTTTTTTTTAAAGGAATGACAAACAGCATTTACTAAAGGGGGAAAAAAACCATGCTTGTGTCCTTACCACAAAATAACAGCACCGTAGATCACACTAACTGAAGGCTCCACATCTTATAAACACAACACACTGCATTACTCTGCGCTGAGTTATTATGTTTCGCTACAGAGAGCAGCAGGCTCTGAATATATTAATGATTCATGCTTGCCTTGGCAGAACATAATGTATACTAATCATACGGAACCAGGGTACAACAGCACTTTAAATGCATTTGTCCAGTTAATAGTTTGACTTAATCTGATATTTCATAGGGTCACTGACCTTTTCATTGTAGGTAATGTACAGACGAAAATGTATGGCTAACACCCTGATGAATCAACAGAGGACTTCCTGGTTACCAAGCAACCTGCTACTTAGGCTTTACCTCTGCATAATCTGCCAATACTCCTGCTTCGTTCAGCTGATGAACTTAAGTATAGCCCTGCGAGCGCAAGTACATGTGTGCCTGTGCATGCATGTGCATGCACGCGTACATATATGAGTAAATGTATGTGTGTTGGGGAAGGGAAACACACGAGCACAGAGGAGCTCATTTATGCTGCTTTTTATAGGCATTAAGTTCCCATCATAAACAACCAAGCCAGAGTTAATACTCAATAAACAGTATGGTTTATAAGCAATTAGGGACCCAAATCTCAAAATAAGACAGTTCAGCAGAATGAGAGCATCTACTCTAACAATGCCTAGTAAGACATGTGGCTAGTTACAAGTGTCATAATTTCCCTTTAAAAAGCAATTAACAGCTTGTTGTATTTGGTTCTGCCAAGCACAGGGCTTCTTAATCAAATGTGAACAAAATCAAAGAGCCACTTCTCAGCTTTACATAATGGACAGTCGCCTGCCCAGAAAGCACAGCTGAAATGAAAGGATGAATTGATGTTCTCTCCTGTTTGTTTATCAACCTGAGAGTCCATTGAAGACATCAAGATAAGTCAAATAAATGCATTTTGTCAGGTTTTCAAAGGAAACCAGCCGACTACTCTATTTTGCCAATGTCTGTGCATTTCTTAGTAATTTTGTAGGTTGAAAAAAAAATCTCTATTTTTCAGCGTCTTCTTTACATAGTGGCAGGTAATGGGAAAAGCAACACATGTTTTCTGTGCCTTGCCTGTAAGACAACAAGCCAAATATCCAGTGCTTATTCTCTGCAGCTCAGGGACATCACTACATCTTGCTGAGATTGGTTATGAAGTATTTTACCATAGGAATGCAGTGCACAGTTGCTAATTTTCTTTAACCACTGTATCTGAGGCTAATGAGCCCTATTTTTAAATACACTTTTAAATAATGTAAGCTTCCAACACTGTGTACAAGATGATAGGAAGCTGGACAGAGACCAATGCGTTTCCTTTCTCATTTCTCAGGGACTTACCACCCAAGCCAGATTTATACGCTGCCATAGGTTTCCAGTTAAAGAACCTTGAAATGAATGTACAGGAAATCAACACTATTGGCCTTCTAAAATCACTTATCAGATTCTCTTATTTGAAAATTGAGTAAATTTTTAAATTAAGAATGGAGAAAAATGTAGAGAGGAAAAGAAATTTACTGTGTGCCTAGGTCTCTGAAAATGTTAAACACCACATTGAAAATTTGATTTGTCTTTTTTCTTCTCTCATCAGTGTTGGGCATTTTAGGATGTTGCTATAGGAAACTATCTGTTAAGATTCCTGCATTTTAGGATATCCATTTCTATCCAGCTGAATATGTGGGTAAGTGAACATAAATGCATTTATTCTTGTCAGTATGACTGATCCCAATTTCATCTGTAAAGCAATCAAATTGAAGTAGATAATCTCTAGTGCTTTCTCTCCAGTAATGTATGATTCAGAAAATCCCTAAACTGAAAAATTTTCTTAATGTACATGTAGGCTTAAGAAATAAAAATCAACATAGAAAAAACAATAATTTAGGAAAAAGTATAGGGATTTCTTCAAAAGTGTAAGCATTCAGACTGAAAACAAAACTTCAAGTGAACCTAATTCTAGCAAACTTTTAAGCTAAACTTTTGGGAGATTACATTAATTCTCATTGCCAGGAGTAGAACATTACCCAGTGTAGACTGAGAAAATTCTGTTTTCTAAGTGGGGCTATTTAGAAGTTCACTAAGCCAATTTTATAGCAATCTCCACCAAAGTGGGTACAAATAGTTCTATGATGGTATTTGCTTTTTGCATATTTTATGTAGTCCATGGGCAGTTCTGTATGCATGTTCTATATGCCAGACATTGGTTGGTGGCTCTGATTTCTTTTTTTCTCACTTTGTCCATCTCTATTGTACCCACTTCCCAGTTCTGCATATGGGAGACTAAGACAAATCCTAGACATGGTAGGTGAGCTTACTAGAAGATGATGCAAGGAGAATATTATTGATTAATGCTAAAATTCCTCTTTTTTCCAAAGCCAGAGGAACAGCTTGAATTTGAAGAAAATCCGAGACTCTTAGGAATTCTTCCCGTAGAATGGAGAACAGGATTTTTGGAGCTCTTCTGATTGTGTCTGTGTCTGCAGAATTGATTCCATGGCACAAATGGATTCCCTTCACAGGAAACAGTGGCAAAGAGGCTTCCATTAAGCCATGCCCACTGGCTGTAATTATGTGAGTCAGGTCATTACAGTATACCAAGCCAACAGATGTTGAATGATTTCTGAAGATCATGGTCAGAAAGCTAACCAGAGTAAGGATGTTCTCCTTCTAAGTTATGTTGAACCTAGGGGACTGACCTAATGTAGAAGTTAGAACTTATAGAAGGAGATGGCCAAATTCAAACCACATTTAATTTTTGCAGCATTTTTGGTAGGAGCCTCTTTTCATAAAACACAGAGTAAAATTACTCAATTTCTGTAACTTCTCTAAGTTTTCTTTCCTTATAGCTATTTTAGTCACAGCAGCACTATGTTCTCATTTGGGGACTGGCAAGATTTATCAAAGTGAGAAGCACAGTAAATATTGACTATGACAAAGCCGAGGTCAATATTTACCTCCAGAGATGGTAAATCCTGAAACATAAAGTCAATACTTTGAGGGTACTATCAGATGCATCCTAAATGTGCTCTCCAGTAGCTAGAAATATTTGTCTAATGAGTGCATGTTTCTGAAGTTTTGCCATTTATGTAAATATGTTATGTTAATGTCTTGAAAAGTAGAGAGACCAAAAGATTGGAGAAATAGTATTGCTACTGTTTTTTTTTTTTTTAAAGTAAAGACACTGTTACTCATATGAAAGTGGACCTTTTTTCATTTTTATTTTTGAATGATATTTAAATACATGGGCTAGTCCTTTCCTCATCCGTGTGCCCAGGAGAAGACATAGCAGCCTTTCGCCCTCTCAGGTACTGCATACTGGGGAAGCAGTAAGGGACAGCGCCAAGTGGGCTCATGTCTGCCTTGGAGCTTCTCGTAGCTCAGCCACCTATCTTATTCTCATAAGCAGTGATGTACATTTACTCATCGATTTCCCATCCACTTCCTTTAAATGTAGTTTTCTTTCCCTGATTAATTATTAAGCCATTGAATAAAAAGCAGTATCAGAAAGAGTTTGTTAAAAGAAACCTGCCCGTTTGTCCACTCTTGTTGCTCTTTTTGAAGAAGCGATGCTCGACTTCTTTATCTGGCACTGACAGGTGCTGTTCTGCTCAGGACTGCTTAATGGCCAGGACCATGGGCACAACACAGACAATAGCTGTGGTGGACAGTAGTCATAGCCCTGTTCTGGCCAGAGGAGGTGACTGGCTGCTCGCAACTGTCACAGACTACGTTTTCAGACTCTTTGGGAAGCAGGATCTCCTTCCTCAAAGTGATTACCTTTGTGTTCCTGGGTGTCCTATTCTATAGCTTCAGATTCCACAATTACAGAGAAGGTTTTCCAAAGCAAATACCATCATGTGACAAATTCATATTCATTAGAAATGACTGAGACCTTCATTTCTCTCTTGAGAACAGGTGTCAATAGAGGAGAGTTGAGGGGAGCCCTGGCAATAGCCTCTGAAGGGACACTGTGAGATAGAACCCTTGGAGGGAAAGGTACAGGATGGCTATGCCAGAAATGACAAAATGGGTTTCACAAGAGTAACTGCAAACATAGTTTACATCATTATTATGTATCAAAAACTGTTTAAATAATTAACTTGGTTCATTTGCCCATTGTACAGATGGGGGGATGGAGGTAGATGAGTAATGTACTCAAAGTATGAAGGTAGGCAGGGAACCAGGTAGGATTCAAACCTAGGCCATTTGCTAGTTTGATTCCTGCCTTTGTTGCAACCGAGTCTCTAATTACAATGGTTTCTTTCCATCTTTCCCCCTCTCTGTGGCTTATATTAATGCTCCAAATGGGTCACATTGGTGGAGGGCATCTGAACCACTTCTCACTTTATTTTTTTCATTTTACATATGACTCCAGCTTAATATCTTTGCTATAAACATGGGTTACTTTGCAATTATCCCAGGGTAGGCAAAAGTTTCAGGGAGACTTCTAGAGCTGAGCTAGCCCGCAGTGTCCTATAAGCTGCACCAGGAGATTCCCTTACCTGTTTGATTTGGGAAGTTCTTGGTAGAGTGTGTCATCCTGGCATTGCTCACTGACAGATGTAGAAAGAAGAATGGGGAGAAAATAGGTAGTCAAAGGGCATTGACTCAACTCTTAAAAGACACAAGAACATCTTCACATATAGATGGTAAGTTCAAATTTCCAGGTCCAAATTCCTGACTTTGATTTTTTTCTCTCTCCTGTAGCATTTAGCTTCTAAAGGGGATCCCTTCCTAGTGCCTTCACAGGGTAAATGTAGCCACACACTCTGTGATGAGCTGGGTAATTCCAAGACCTCCTTCCAAATCAGAGTGTAGTGTGTATCAAAGGGGGAGCCATAAGCTTAGACTGGCAAACCAAGTGAGAATGTTCTGAGTGCCATGGGAGAGGCATTGAGTGCTTCCTTCCCCTATGTACAGAGTTGCTAAAAGATGATTATAGAAGAAAATTTAGGGTTAGGAATCCTGTGCAACACAACTCCAGGGCATGGTGTAATGTTCCAATTTACCATTTGGGACAAATTTAAAAGTCATTTGTTAAGATGTCTAGGGTTGAGTCTTCCCTACCGCAGGACACTTGTGATGCTGGCTTTTGATATGCTATTCTGCATATAGAATGGCAAAATGTTCCTACAGATGCCACACCTGTTTTATGAATACAATGAAAGCAGATATAAAAACTTAAAAAATAAGTTGCAAACCAAGTATAAACAGATGGATGAATGGATAAAGAAAAGTTGGCAGACACTAAGCAAAAGGCTGGGATAATATTCAAACTTATAAAGAAAGGAGATCCTGGGGCTGGGGATTTAGCTCAGCAGCATAAGTGCCTGCCTTGCAAGCAGGCGGTCATGAGTTCAATCCCTGGTACCAATAAAAAAAGAAAAACACAAAAAAAAAAAAAATTCCTGTAAAGAAAGGAGATCCTATGACATTCTAAAAAAAGGACAAAACTTTGGGGACACTATGCTTAGTGAAATAAGATAGTCATTAAAAGTAAATATTGTGTGATGCCACTTACATGGATCACCTAGAACAGTCAAGCTCATAGAAACAGAAAGGACAAAGACCAGAAGTTGGGTATAGAGGAGACAAGGTTTAGTGGATATAGAACTTCAGCTGTGCAAGATGAAACCCTTCAGGAGATCTGGTTCACCCCAGTGTGAATTTACAAAGCACTAGAGTTTGAGATGAGACAAATTGGTAGATTTTAGATTGTATATTTTTTTACTGAATCAAAATCCAGTGGAGAGAGGAGAGAGGATGCGGAGGAGAAAGAGATGGAAAAAAGACTTGAAATGTGTGGTGTACACATACTGTGTGTTATGCAACTCCCCAGGAGGAATGTAAGAATGATGTATCACGAAAGTGCACTAATGAAAATTAGAATAAAATCTTACCTTTCAAATTCACTCTTCATTATGAAAAATTAACATTAAGATACAGATCAAAGAGAGTGAAGCACAGGCAAGGAAAGAAAGGTGTTAGGCAATGGTTTTGGCATCACTGAGGTCATGCTGGCTACAACTGCTTGTGGAGAAGCTTTCTGGGCTCTGGATTTTTCCCAAATAAAGGAATGAAATTATGAGAGCAATGAGCCCATTTTCTTTAAAATCTGAAAGATAGGGAAGCTTGTGAGATGACCCTGGAAGACCCTTACTATTGAGTGACTTGGCCTGAGGAAACCTCCTGCAGTCTCTCCTTCATTTCAGCCTCAAGCCAGGGATTATTATCATCATCGTGTATATACAGAAAATTAAGGGCCAGAGAGTGAGGTTAAGTAACTCACTAGCCAGCTGGTGACTCCAGGCCCACCTCCAAATGTAAGTAGTGCATCACCATTATTTACTGCACCATTAACTGCCTCTTGAAAGGTTATCTGTGATTAATTGCACTCGTTGGGCATGCCTATTTGTTCCATCGCTTTGAGGCCATAGCCAGTGTTCATTTCTCAGTCTTAATAACAAGGACATAATAAGAGACTTCACTGACTGTCTTGAAGAAATAAAGATACACCAAGCCTCAGACATAGCTCTGGAATGACTAATTCCTTGTAATCTCATATTACTATTTCAAATCACCTGTTGGGAACTCGTAGAATTCATTTAGAACACACTGAGCTTATTTGTGCACCTTTTCTAAAATTCACCTTTGCCTATTTTTAAAGGCTGGAGTAGCATTTTCTGCCATGTGTCTTCTGTCCCTAACCATTATTAATTATGACAGTGCTTCTGAGACCAAATCTGTTAGGTTACTTCCTAATTTAATATCTCTTAGGTTGGTGCTTGGTGATCTGAACTCTGTGAAATGTAGCATGTATATTTTCTCCTATACTTGATTCCTCCTCCTCTTACTCCTCTTCTTCTTCTTCTTGTTTTTCTTCCTCCTCCTCTTCTTCTTCTCCTTCTCTTTCTCCTTCTTCTTTTCTTCTTCTATACTTGTTCTTCTTGCTCATTTTCTTATGTAAAAAGGAAAAAAAAGAAAAATTGAAAGTTAAGTAATTCTTCTTTGTCACTGATTGACAATACATTAATTTTCTTATGTTGTGGGCCTATATTTGTGGTTGGTTTTACTCCTCAACAATTATTGTTTTAAAAATATATTTTTGTCTTCTGTGGTTGTCATGAAAGTTAGTTCCTCTGGCACATGGTTGCTCAGACACTTTTGTCAGAAGTTGGAGCTGCCGGGTTTGTCCTTAGTGAAGTAGTCAGGTGTGAGCTGCTGTCTTCCTCATTCTCAGCAGCGAAACTGTTAGCAAGCAAAGTCAAGAGTTGCTAAACTCCAGGATTAGTAAAGCTAGTAGGCAATGATAGTCTGATGACTGAGATTTTTTTGTCATTGTTTAGTATTTTTTGTGTTAATTTTTGATTCTAAATTTGGCAAGATGCTGTGTTCTCCAGCTGTTAAGAATTGTTTCCAGCCAACAGATTCAACTGGATCTTGGGTTGGGGATGTAGCTCACTGACAGTGTTTGTCTAGCATGCACAAGACCCTGTCTCTGACTCTAAGCACTGGAAATGAAATGAACTGAAATGTATTGAAACAAAACAAAGGAAACCAGCTTAACTGGATTTTGTTAGCTATCATTTTTGGCATGGCCATTACCTTCTGATTAATGGAGTCCTTAGCTTAAAATAGTAGGGACCTGATGGTATTATGATAATACAGTAATTAGTCATCATATGGGAACTGTGAAGAATTTAAGTATCAGATTATAGGCCTTACAATACTGAGTATTTTAGAGTATCACTATGGTGCTATTAGGTAGACAGATGGAAGTCACAGGGGATAATAAATCCTAATCAACCAATAGTTATCTGTCCCTTTGTAAATCTCTTTAAGTGGCAACACATATATAGGCAGAGAAATCAATATTGCTCTCAAACTTAGATGGCACTTTAAAAATCTTTGGAGAAAAAAATTAAAATACTCAAATATTAGTTCTAGCAAAGCAGTAAATGTGGAAAGAGAAATCATAGACAAGTTAATTTCACACAGCAGGTGGGAACTCTTGCCTGATAGGCTGGGAAGAAGAGTTCACTGCTTCCAGATGATTATCCACATGGAAGCACTGTAACATAATTTGTATTATCACTATTTTTCATTGCATTAGTAAATTATCACGCTTGATTTATTGATCAAATCTATATCATGATAAATCTGTTGAAAATTTACTGGGGTCATAAATAAACTAATAATTAATATCATAATAAAGTGTGCCACAATTATATATGATAATCATTCTTACACCACCTCAAACTAAATTTTATTTTTAGGAAGGTAATATATGAACATAGTGAAGGAATCAAATACTCATGGCACTGAAAGTCTCACACTGAGAAGCAGCTTGTCTTAGGCTTTTCTTCCCCAGAAGCACACCCTGAAACCAAGCCTGAGGGTGGATGGTTACTTGGGTGGTGAGCGGTTCCAGGAAGCACTGGTAGAGAAGAGGGAAGCAAACAGTTCAGGGAGCATTAATGAGCAGGATAATGCTGTGTGTAGCTAGGGTTTAGCCCATCACGCAGCTCTGGGAAATGAGGAATGACATCAAATTTGGCCCACTAAAGGAATGAGTCGAAAACTATTGGGGTTTTCGACTCCCAACCCCATTCTTCCCTCATGTGAGGGTATCTGAGAGTGGACTTCACCATAAGCTCGTCCATCTCAAGCACAGACTGAGCCCAACTACAAAGTATGTACAGGCCAGGTGAGGCTGAAAGGACATAGGCCAACATTAATGGCAACTGAGATACAGCTGTGCATACTATCATCCTCATCTCCATCCCTCCTGGGGAAAGGGGGTGCGTCATATTCAATGTTTTAATTTTTCTTCTGTTTGTCTCAATGTTTCTAAATCGTATATTTGGACAGTTATTTATTAATTTATCAATTTTAGATAAAATCTATCAACTTATTGTCATGACTTATACCTAGATGTCTCCCAAAGCCTCCTGTGCTCATAGGTGGGGCTTCTTGGAGCTGGCTGGATGTAGGGTATGTGGCACTAAATCAGTCCATTGATTGGTTTAGCATTGTTCTGTGTATGCTTAGCGGGAAGGCCCACCATAGGTGCAGGTGACACAACCCACATGGCTGCTTGCTTGGATGAGATAAAAGGAAAGGGAGCTTGCTACTTGCTGCCTCCTGCTCGCCATGCCATGGACTGTTTCTCCTCTCTGATGTCCCTCTTCCACACCACCTTCCCTCAGAGCTAGCCAACTATGGATTGCAAACTCTAAAAACTATGAGATAAAGTAACTTTTGCTCTCAACTTTAGGTCTTTTGTATTTTGCCTCAGCAAGGAGAAAAGTAAGAAAAATGCATTTTCTTTTTTAATTGGAGGGTTCATCTCTCTTTACTTCCACTTGCTCTACTTTTGCTTTTCCTCCTCTATTTTCTCAACAGTGTCATATATCAAATTTTGGCTACATCAATCATTTAAATAATACTATGTAATGACTTCTTCAAATGGGTCAATGGTATAACTTGATCTATTTTCAATCTTATACCACAAAAGAATTGATTATTGCCTTACTTTTGCTTAGTTTTGTACTCTGGTCAGTGACTCTTTCAGATGCTCTAACACATTTGGTATCTGCCTACTAATAGTCTTATCAAATGTTCAGACAGTTCCAACCAATCCACCAGTCCCATTCACCCCTTCCCCACCCTCCTCATGAGGGGTGTCTTACAAGCTCCCCAATTCTTTTATCCCAGTTTACTCCATAAGTGTGGAACATAGCTCTCTATTCCATGCTTTTCATACTTTTTTCAATCCACTAACTGAGGTGGTTCAGGTGGACTATATCCTTGTTGAGAAAGTCTCAGTGACAGGTATATGCCACATATCTATCTGGTGTTTCCACAGAGGACTCTGGCTTCTTTGCAGGTGTCTGGGAGCAATAAGAGTGTCCTATGCTGAAGTTCGACGTGTAATTTTCACTTAATTCGTCTGTTTTCAGCCATGTGTCTTATATTGCTTATCGAAGTCCATTTTGTGCTGCTTTCACAGAATCCTATAGACTGGTAAATCACAAGTTATAGGAGTTCATTCATCTCACAGTTCTGGAGACTTTGGAGACCAAGACTGTGGAGCTTTGTCTGGAAAGGAACTTATTGCTTTGACTGAAAATGGCAGAAGGGCAGGCAAGAATGCAGGAGACAGAGAGAAAAAGCTCAGGACAGACTCATCCTTTCTATCAGGAAGCTGCTCCTGTGGTAACTAACCTACTTTCACAGTAAGAGACCTAATCACTGCTGAGAGGTCTCACCTCTTAAAACTGCTGTGATAGCAATTAAATTTCAACATGTGTTGGAGGAGACATTCAAACCATAAAAATGCCATGTGCTTTGCTCGAATGTCTTCAAGTCCAGAGCATTATAGGTTCCATTTATTCAGAGAGTATTCTCTTGCCTGTTGCTAGTGGGTGGGGATAGATGCTTAGCTAATTACAGGAATAGAGTGAATAATATTAAGAGGTGCCCAGTGATGCCATGTACAAACCTGAAGTAAGATATACCA
The DNA here is from genome assembly GCF_034190915.1 of Cavia porcellus. Taxonomy (NCBI): domain Eukaryota; kingdom Metazoa; phylum Chordata; class Mammalia; order Rodentia; family Caviidae; genus Cavia; species Cavia porcellus. The sequence goes on from NW_026947496.1 coordinate 46,594,264, forward strand.
TTTTCAGCTGTGTCTTTAACTTCAATATTCAGTTTAAACTATACCTGTTAACACTTACGGAAGAAAAAATGTGTCATTTCTCATAAGTATGTACTAAATTGCAGGTGTCTCTCTTCACTGCTAAGTTCTCTTCTACTCCGATGTCCATCCTGTCTTCCAGTTATGTACTAATATTTCTTGCTGCCTGCCACACCTGTGCATCGCTTCCTTTCCCCTTCAAGTTACTATCAGCATCACTGTGTTCCTTCCATTTTAGCGAGGACAAGTTGGGTCAAAGAGAAAGCAAATATGATCAACTGTGTATGTTGACACGTAGTCTTCCCATACAACTAGAGCATGTAGGAGATAACGACTCAGACTTTAGTTAGTTTTAACTACTTCACACTCATCCAGGAAATCACTGTTTTAAGTTTTTCCCTCAATTAGTTTTTTTCTGTTTTCAAACTTCATATGAATGAAAGCAGGCATACTGTTGTCTCTTGTGTCAGGCAACTCAACACATTTTCTGTGAGAATCAACCATCCTGTTATGCCTAACAATAATCCAATCTCTTTTTTAAATTGTTGAGTACTAGTTGCAACTGCACTATTTTAATCTATTCATTCGATGGAATTTCTGATGTTGCCAGTTTTGATTCTTAGAAATAAAGAGAACATCCATATACACATGGCTGTTTTTGGATGTTTGAATACTATTATATAAAAATTTAGGGATGGAATCAATTTAAGTTCTTAACACTATAAAAAAACCCTGGAAATCCTGGATTCTTATATTAATGGGACTATAGAGGAATATTCTGCATGAAACAGACTAAAACTGTATTCTATGATTTCTCCTGGAATTCCACATTCTACATTTTCTAATCTGGAATCTCTGAGCCTTCATCATTTTTATCTGTCAACACACATTGTCACTTTAACTTGGTGAAACATCCTGGAGACCCTTGTTTATCCTGCATTATCTTGTTCAACTCAGAACAGCCTGTGGTTGTCTTTTAAATGGGTCAATACTCTCAATGCTCAGACTCCATTTTCAATTGTATGCTTCTACAAATTGTTTTCAACATTCCTTGTTTTTCACAAAAATATGTACCCTCTCTAGTTTTCCACATTGCTGTAAGTAGCAATGTCAAATGTTTTATTGCTAAGGTTTAAAGGATGGGAATTAGGTAAGACTGTTTTTTCTTCACATCCAATTCATTCACAAACTCTGTCAGCTGTCTTTATAAATACACCCAGAATTTAACCACTTCTCAGCTCTTCCATGTCAGCTTAGTCCAGGCCACCTGCTTCTCGTGTTTGGGCTCGTACAGATCTTAACAATATCCAGAAGGTCCTTCTGACAGCTCAGAGCTCAAGTGATTTCTTATTTGTCTCTGAGGAACAGCGCTTACAATGGCTTCACTCTGCAAGTCCTTCCGTCCTTTACAACTGTCCCTGCCTCTCCTGCTGTCCCTTGGTTCTGGTCAATTCTTATTCTCAGTTCCTCAGACCCTGCGTGCTCCTGATTCAGGATCTTGCACTCACTATTTCCATTGCTGACATGAGTTAACTTTAGATATCCTGCTCCTTCCTTTCATTCTAATTTCTGCCCAGAGTTATTTTCCAGTCCTCTTCCTCTAGCTAAAAAAAATCTTTCTCTTCATCCCTGCTGGATTTTCCTTCATAGCATCGTTCCTGTGACTTATTTTATGCACACATATCCAAATTTAACTGCATATGTCTCTCTCACCTCCCCCAAATTTAAGCTCATGCAGAGAAATAGTTATCTATAGTTTGCTTCAAAATCTTTGGTATCTAGAATAGTACTGCACACATAGCATATAACAAATACTTGATGGATGACTCAATGAACTGATTTTTGGTATATCACTTTTGACCATGCAACACCTCAGCAAAACTGCTATGACTCACTAAATGCTTATTGCACATGATTTTTATGGCTTCATCTATTTTGGGGGGCTTCATCCATGTGTGTATACCCCCTTTCACCTCTATGTCTTATTTGCCACTATTTATATGCTCTGATGCCACCTTAATTATATCCACAACTGAAGAGAAGAGACATCTTGTCTAAGTTTAGCTCCCTGCCAAGTTTCTTCAAAAGATTTAACATAGAACTAGCATATAGTACAGCAATCCTATTTCTGGGTATACATCCAACAGGAATGAAAAGAGGATTTCCAAGAGGTAGTTAGATACCCACGTTTACTGAAGCATTATTAACAATAGTCAACAGGTAGAAGCAAGCTAAGCATCTATTGAAGGAGCAGTGGAAAAAGAAACTTGGTATTTTACACAGTGGATCATTATTCAGCTTTAAAGTAGGAAATCCTGGTACATTCTGCAACATAGATATCTTGAGGACATTTTGCAAAGTAAAATAAGTCAGACATAAAAGGATAAATAGTGCATGATTCCCTTTATAAGAAGTAGCTGGAATAGTCCACAGTAAAAGTCAGAAGGATTATAGAATGATTGTGGCCAGAGACTGGGAGAGGGGAAATCAATGTTGCTCACTTGATTGGCACAGAGTTTCAGTCTGCAAGATGAAAACATCCTGGAGAGCTACTGTTTAAAAAAGGTACACATACTTGACACTGCCGTAGACCTGAAAAAGGTTACGTTGGTAAATTTTATTGTATGTATGTGCTTCTTTTAACTATCATAGAAACTTTTTATCTATCTCCCCAGCTATAGCTCTTATAGTTATCTTTCTGAACCACTTCCGCCTCTGATATTCTTTCTCTTTCAATTCATATTACATTTATAGTGTATATATCTTTGTACAGCACTTTCTTGCTTTTATCACTAGTCAATATATATGTACAGATGTTTTTCCTTGGACAGATGTCAAGCACTATTCAAGCAAGTATCTATTATGTTCTATGATTTTGGATATCTACACAATGGATATTGAAATTTGAAAATGCCCTTGTTTTTTTTTAAATTTTATTTTGAAAGTGGTAAAATACAACAGAACAAGACAGAATAAAGCCAACCAAGATCGTACAGCAAAATTGGTACAGAACTTCACAGCAGGTTACCGGGATAATAGTAATAGGTATCACAGTGTATTTCATTATCTTTATAATAGTTGTTCTTTCAATCACGTATATCAAAATGAGATGAAATACAGAACATTATAGAACTTATCAAAACAATATTGAATAGAGCAGTACCATTAATCAGAATAGAGTAAAACAGTAATAAAAATATTTGCCTTCGAAGAGATGGTAGAAGTGAATCCCCCTTATTTGCTATGGTCAACCTCCCAGGAGATGCTCAGATTTCTGGTTCCATTTGCTAACATGGGGGGAGGGGGAGGAGAGGAAGAGAGGGGAAGTGGGATGTTTGACTCTAGGCCTGTGCATCAGTAGGTTCATTATTGCTTAGCAGGGAGGCAGGGTGGTTGTTTGGTTTCACAGCGTCCTAAGTTCCAACATGGTGTGGATCTCAGGAGCTGCTGCTGGTTCTTCCCCTGGAAGGGCCGCAGTCTGCCAGACCACCATCACTTACCAGAAAGGGCTGAAAATGCCCTTGTTACATGATAATCTTTGGTGAACTGAATCAGGTCAATAGTGATTATTCTTTAAGATCATTTTTTGTTTTTCAAATATTACAGTGTTAACTGATAGATATAAATATATGAATCTGGGATGTGAATATAACTAGCTAAATCATGTAGACTTGTTTTTGATACTATATTAAAAGAGGCCAATTAAAATTCACATCATTTGTGTTATTTCCACAAAAAACACTTAAAGGGTATTAACAATTCCTTAAAAATTAATCAGTTTTGTGCAAGTAAACAGTTTCATTTAAAAAGACAGGCTATATTAGTATTTTAGCCTGTACATAACAATTTTTTATGTAGCACATTATTTCAGAAACAAATTTGCTGCTCATTTTCTATGTCAAGTTTCCTCTTCATTTATCATTTTTCATATGCTTAAACAAATCTGAACACTTATGAATAAGTACTCATTTAAAAATGAATCACTTCAGGAAACTTTTGACATTAATTGAATTAAATGATGTTTTCCTGAACTTTGTTCTTTCAGCTGTCTTGTGAACCATCTTATTCTGAAAGAAAATAATGTCCATTCAGGAATGAGGCACTGACATTTTCTTGACCAAGGCATCTTTAATAATTTATTATCAGCAAATATTCCAATGTTATTGAATTTAAGAATCATACAATTTAGTTCTAGGTATATACTTATCTGCTTCATGAACTTAATCATTTATTATTTCGTGCTGCTTCTGAGAGGATAAAAACACTCAAAGTCACAGCATGAGTATATGTATAATTAATACTTTTAGGGTACACTGCTTAAAAGTCAGTATTTACTCCTCAGAAAAATAGGATAATGTAAGACTGATTGGCTGATACAAAGAAAAATAATCTCTTTGAAGTTGCAAATCAATCAAAATGTGCAAACTCTGTATCATTTGGGATGGTAGCAGATAAAGATCTCTTGTTCGTGTTTAACTTTCACATTGAGTTGAGAGAACTGCTGTCTTCTTATAAATTTTATGAGACACTTTTCATCAGCTAATGATAGCAACTTCGGTTTGACAGCATAATCACCAGCAGATAATGGTGGGGATCTCTGTACCTGCAGCCCATAAATTCAATGAATAAAAGGAGAAGAAAATGTCAATTTTGGGCTTTCATTGTCAGCTAATAAACTGACCTTCTCACTTATATTTTTATGAGCTATAAGTTAGGTCAATGTATATCACTCTTGGAAGATCTTAAGACTTTTTATTGGTGGTTGTTTGGCCGGAAGGTGTTGAATCTCCAGTTCTAGTCATCATAACTAGACACTGTTACCCTTATAGATCAATTTAGTACATAGCAAGACACATCACGAAAAACCCAAAGTTAGAACAGCAATGAAAAAACCGTGTAAACAATGATAAACACTTGAAGCAATATAGGAGAGAAAGAACTTTCTAGTGATGATTCCTCAATGGGGACAAGGTTGTGGGCACGTGGGTGCAGACATTTCTATTAATTTCATATGGCATATACGATTCTGGAAGCATCACTGGGAGCTGCTTGTCAACAGCAGGAGCTGTGGGCAGACTCAAAGAGCAGGATCAGGATCAGAAGCATCTAAAACCCTGGGGTTTTTTATGTGTGTCATATCTTCAGGAGAATTTATTCACACTTTTTTTTGTGGTACTAGGTTTGAACTCAGGGCCTTTACACTGACCTACAGTCTTAGTCTTTTTTTTTCACTTTGGGAAAGGATCTCTCTAAGTTGATTAATTGCCCAGGCTAACCTTGAACTTATAATCTTCCTGCCTCTGCCTCCTAGAGTGCTGTGATCATAGGGATGTATCCCTAGACCTGGTCTCTCTTGGCTTTCATGCATGGTTCACTCTATTTTATAGCTTAAGTAAACATAGTCAAATTCCATTACAAATACCATGCCACCCCTTGAATTTCATATTTAGAGCAATATTAGATATCTTGATATACTTATATCTAACTGAATAGTGATATATTTATATATTTATAACATCTCAATATAATATTTAGTTATTATAGAAATTATCAATAACTCTCCTTCATAGACTTTTTAGGAAGATTATACATGTGTGAAGCAACCCACAGAATGCTTAGTACAATGTCCAGCAGATTTTAGTTCCTTTTGTCATGTTTAGATATCCTATGTTCATGCACAATGTCAACTTTTAGTGCTCTGATTTTATGTTCACCACCACTGGCCATCTCATCAATGAGAAACCCTTATGTAATTACTCTGAATGAAAGCTTAAGCATACCTCTTTTACAGCTCTTAAAATGGTTCTAATGTGCAGCCTGGTTGAGAAACACCAGGGTATATTAGGTTTTGAGGTGTCTTTCGGTAGAGTTTGTGAATATAAGGTCTTGGCCTATATACTAATAGAGTACAAAATCTCCGGCGTGTGTGTCTAAACTCTCAAACTTTCATGAGACAGAGCACCGTCTGCCCCTTTTATTCTTTCTCCCACCTAAGAATGGCATGGAACAGTAAATGCGAAAGATAAAAGTTATAAATGAAGAAAAATAAGGGTTAAAAAATAGTTCACTTTTCTTCAGACTCACTTTCACTATGAAAGTGCTGCCAACTTCAAGGGTATTAATAAAATGATTCTCAAATTATCATTAATTTCTTCTTGATATGTTGTTGATACTTGTTGTGTTTATTAAACAGTAGGAACCTATTTTGGGATGACAACTTTATTTGTCCTGAATGTGTTAAAAAAAAAAAAAACCCTGAAATATATTGAGAAAAAGCATTTGAAAATTAGCAAATTACAGAACATTGGTTAAATGTTCTTTCAAATATAGAATTCATGGCTAATCTCATTTGGATGAATGTCAACATTGTTCAAGCAGAGAACTTTTGGATTTTTATTGGGGTCTTTAGGAAATTGAGTTTAAGCCACATTGATATCAGAGGTCTAGGTTAAAAATTAAACACACAGATAACAGTCTTGTTATCTTATTCAATGTCATGTGGAGGGTCTCTTAAGAGGACTGAACTTGACCTAATTTATATCAAAAAAGGTACAGCATTATAACTGTTTAATGTGCAGAAATTAAAGTTGAACAACCAAGTGGACCCTAAACATTAGTGCAAACGCTTTTTGGGAGCACTGGTTCATCTGGTCATGTTCTGCTGCCTGGAGAATGCCTCCTTACATGTAGATTATGAGCTTTTTCTAAGCTACTGTGAGTTTTTCCAACACCAGAATAGCTAAGAGTATTAAGGAATAAAGCAAAGTATGTGCACCTGCCTATACAAGGTGATATGCAATGAGTCTAGAAAAACCAAAGTTCGGATTTCATCATGAAAAGTTTGTACAGTAATGGGTTTGTAAATTGGATAAGGAGATTTGTAAAACCTGCGAAACACAGATGTACTTTTATGTTAGTTTTCCAAACAATCTGTTGTGCTTACAAAACTCCATTTTCTTCATAGCCCAGAAGGTGATATTTCCATTTATGTTCATCCCTTGTTTATCTAGCAGTGACTTTAGCTTCTCCTGATACTGTCATTCCTGATCATGAAAAATAAACCACTAATTGTCTTCTCTTCTAATGTGTTCCACCTGAAATATTGTTGTCTGAACTGACATGTTAAGTACCATCCATTTGCAGAATCTCTGGCTGGCTCCATTCTCCTGTTAGCATCAGGAAGGAGTGAGGAGCTAGATACTTCCCAGCCTGGTTCCAAGAGGCACCTAAAATGTCTCCAGTGAAAGATTCTAATTTCAGTAGTCTGCTTACTTTTTAAATCTTCAAGCAGTGAAGTAAAGAGCCATGGCAGCACTGATTTGGTAATCATCAAGCAGGAGAGGAAAGGTCCACATTCTACTGGCTGATACTAACATATCTGAATTTACTCAGCATCTCTTCTTAGATCTCTGAAGTCTCTGAATATAAATATTTCACATGACCTAGTGTTCATATGCACAATGGGAGAAGGTCATGTGCACAAATGCTCCATGTTATGCAATAACCAGAAGGGAGCACTGAGAACAGTGAGCTTTCACCTAAAGAACAAGCACAAAATAAACCTGTTTGTGATTTAGCTCCTCAGACAAATGCAAATTTGATTCCCTCCAGCCTCTGCAGCTATTTGGAGAAAATACTTCACCTTAGGAAAAGTATGTCAAGAACCAAAGAAAAGCTCGAATTTACAATTTAGACAGTAAAAAATTACTTTTGTCACTTGAACTGATATTGTCAGTTGCTATAAATAAGTTCATGGCCCAAGGTTTGGGAGATACTAGTTGTTTCTCACTTCCCTTTTGCGTCTCATTCTTTTCTGATTGCTCCTGTTTTAGCATAGAGGAAACTGTTGTGTTTGGTTTTGTGTGGGGTTTTGGACACGGATATTGAAACAGAGAAGGATTTTGAATCCACTGATTGCTATGCAAACAGCAAGGAAAGCAGAGACAAGTGAATTCTCTGGTGAATATCATTTAGCGCTGTTGATCAAGGGTAAAGGTGAATTCCACAGACCTAAGCAGAATTTGTGTGTGAACCCAGCTCCAAGATAGGTGCTTCAAACTGAGCAATTCTGATTCGTACCAGGATCAGCAATGTCACCAAGATATGTTTCATGCTTAGTAGCTAAAGTCAACCAACAAGCCAGGCCACTTACCAATCAATGAAAAACTATTTTTTGTCAGGGGAGGAACATGGTTATCTGTGGATCTTAGAAGCCTCCCAACAGACAGCCACCCTCAGTCTTCACTTTCTGTTCAGTGGCTGCCAGAGGAGACCTGAGGAAACACATCTTGGTAATGTTTTATTTAAAAAGTCCTTGGTTTTTTTTTTTTTTAAATCATTCTTTTTTCCCCCTTTTTCTGACCTAGTCTCTTTCTCTCTCTGATCTGAAGGTATAGTTCTAATTCTGCCTATGGTATCTCCCCACTTCTTTCCCTCTCTTTAGGGTTTTAGAGCTACAGCCAAGAGCAGAGAATTCAGCTGTGAGAAAATCTGATATTGGGTGAGTTACTCAACATTTGTGTGCCTTAAGTTCCCAGTCTGAAAACCTAGAAGATTATAAAACTCACACAACAGGCTGTGATGAGTATTAAGTATACTCATAGTTATGAAGTACTAATGACAGGGTTTTGCATATAATAGCAGGCATTCTCAATATTGTTGTTATCATAACTATTATTACGCCTCAGGTCCTTATTTTGTGCCAGGCATCCTATTTGGCATTGAGGACACATGGAAGAACAGGATTGAAAAACTCTGTCCTCTTGGATTTATCAACTGCTGCTTGTAGGAAGAGTCTTGTAGTTAGGGGTTGTACACAGAGAACAATTAGGATCAAAACATGGAGTTTATAATACTATTTTTATAATGGTCACCAGGAGTTAACACAGGAAAACTCAGGAAATTTATCTGCAACACCAATGACATAGATTATTTAGTCAAGAGCCTAAACCCCACAGCAATGTCTCACATGAGTCCAGATAAAAATCCAGAGCTCAGGACAATGCCTCCCACAAGTCCAGCTGGAGGTCCAGAGCCCACAAGAAGGACTCACGTCAGTCTCTTTCATGGATCCGTGCCGGGAAGACCCAAGGGTCAGCGGTGAAAGCTAGAAAGTCTATGCCAGCAGGATGAAGGAGCTGTGCTAGTGGGATGAGGGTCCTACGCTAGAGCCGAGAAGTCACACTCACAACAAAGACCAGGGCTATCCTGAAAGGCACCACCTCAGCAACACGGAGGCCCCAAAGCTCCTCCAGTGACAAGCACAGTCGGGTACATGACAAGAAGCAGCGTGATGAGTTCATCCTGGAGACCAAGCAGCACATGTCTTCCCCTCCGGAGCCAGGAAGCAATGCTGGATGTGAGGACCAAAACTTCTCCAGGAGAACCAACAGCTCAGACAGCAACTCGTAGGAGAACCCACAATGTCTCCTTAATGCCTCAACCCTCAACACCTCCCTTCTTCTCTACCTATTTATCCTCGCAACTTTCCTCAGGTGGAGCATCTTCACTCAATGCCATGCTGATGTAATCCAGCTGGCGTTGTTGACCACCAGTTCTCAAACCATAACAAGGAGTTTAATATACACCTGGCCCCAGGACTACATTTTCTTCAATAGTAAATAAAAGAAAGCCACTTTATCTTTTTTCTTGTAGAAATATGTCAAATTCTGGGAGCATGAATCTTCCTGTGATCTCTTATGTGCCGTGGCACTGTGCTGTCCTACACTTACAGACCCTGAAGGAAACTGCTAGAGACAAATGCTCAGTGGGCCGCCCCCAAGGCCTGAAAGCACAGATCATTTGCTTCTGGTGCATAAGATGATGGTTATGGATGTCACACAAAATATTTCCCCAAAAGCTTGTGTTTTCAGAGGATGGAACTTGGAAAGTAATTGGGCCACGAGAACTTCACCAGTAGGGTAATCTATCAGTGAGATCATAATTTGATGATACTGTATAACTGTTTTGGGGAGGTAATAGAAACAAGAGGTGGGGATTAGTTGAAAAGATTGCATCATGGAAGTACTATCTTGGGGATTACATCTGTTCCCCCTTCCTCTTTGCCTCTTTTCCCTTTTTACTGATTCCCCACTGTCATGAGCTTTCCTCTGTCATGTCCTTTCACCATGGTGCTCTGCTTTGCCACAACCATATTGCAATGAAGGCAACTGAGTTCAAAAACTGTGAGCCAAAACCTCCTTTAAACTGGTATTTTGTCACAGTGATGAGCAGTTTTGACTAACACAGATACTGGCTTTGTTACACAGACTGACTCTGACACAAACTCTCTGACTTCCAAGGCTATCATTTCTCAAGAGCATCTATCACTTGTACTCTGTGTGTATACTCTGTTAACTTTCACAGTATCCTGAGCGGATAGGTACAATTACTGCCATTTTATACATGGGGTGCTGGGTGAGTGAGGGGTTACTGGGCTGGCTACAGTGCTAAGGAATGGTGAACATGTTTTCAAACACAGCTGTGAATGACTTTGATCCTCTCTGCTCCTCATTACACTGTGTTAGTTTTTGAAAAAGGTTTTAAATGACCAGGTCTCCAGGAAAATTCACTTCTGAGCGTGGTTGTTTTCTGAGCTTCGTGCTCACCTGTGCCCAGACTACCTGAGTGACAATCTTGTTTGAATGATAACTGGTATGAACCAGCAGGGAGTCTTCAAAATGACCCATGTCGTCATTGTTTAAAAATCTTCACTATAGCTGGGCTTGGGATATATAGTTCAGTGGCACAAGTGCCTTCCTGGCAAACACAAGGTCCTGAGTTTGATTCCTGGTACAAAAAAAAAAAAAGCCAAAAAGCCCCCCAAACCCAGACAACTTGGAACAAAGCCCTAAAATATATATATACACATACATTCACTATCATATGCACACACACTCATACATGCACACACATGAGCATGTGCACATGCATATCTACACATGGATACACAAACACACACAGTCTTGCTAAGACATGAAACCTCCATTTGACAGTGTGTGTACACACCATTGGAAATAGAATGCAAGAAAAGAGGGTCAGTTGACTCTTAGATGCAAGCTGTGAACACCAGTGTTAACCCTTGCAGAACAGAAATGGCCCCCAAAGTAGCCAGGCTGACACCTTTGTGGGCATTTATCTTTCCAAGGTGTAATTCTGTGCTCACTTGACACCAGGTGTAGCCCCTCTAGTTTCTTGTGGCAGTGGATTACTGGATTCTCTGATGATTTAAAATCCTGTCCAAGCACCCTCTATGAAGTGGCACTAGTTCACTGAGATGAATACAAAAATTTGATCAGATGCACTTCTAGCCTTTCCTTAGGTCACACTTTAAAATTCTCAATATAATTTTCTCTGGGAGGAACTCAGTATCGTTATCAGTTCAAACGATAAGGCCAGTTTACAGCAGTGAACCATCTAGATGTACATATCACAGAGAGAGTGAAATTTTCTAGAATAGAAGACCTTACTTCTTCCTATCCAGCACCTTTTGTCCCACAGGGTATGAGCTTTCTGTCACACCTCAGCTGGCAGAAACCTGGCAGGCCTGTTTGCTCAGGGGTATTCTTTCGTCTGTAGATGCTGTCTGAACTAGGGCTTTCTTCAGATACACAAGGAAAAGACAGAAGATGTGTGCATTATCAATCATATTTGTAGTCCTAAATGCACATTTAGAATAAAAAGCAAATGGTAGGAATGAGCCAGGCTCTCAATTTTTAGCCAGAAGCTTCTGAAGCAGTTTCTTAAAGCACAAAGCTTTCTTCTCACTTCCTTTTAGATCCACATTGTCTGGATGATACAACTAAAAAGAAGCTGGTCTTGGGCACTTGTACTCAGTTGAATAGTGCTCCCCCAATTTATGCCCTTCTGGAGCCTTTGAATGTGTCTTGTTTGGAGAAGTATGACAGAGTTGCCCTCACAGTGCTTCAAAGGAACTTGATTTTGGACTTTTGACATCCAAAATCATAAGAGAATCAATTTTTTTTTATCGGTACCAGGGATGGAACTCATGACTGCCCGCTTGCAAGGCAGGTACTTATGCTGCTGAGCTAAATCCCCCAAGAATCAATTTCTATTGTTTTAAACAAATCACTTGGTGGTAATTAGTCACAGCTTTCTTGACTTAGAATTGAACACGTTAACTGACCAGAAAGGTTGATGCTTATGATTTTAACAAATACTCCAGATTTTAACACACAGTGAGTGTTTTAATTATCATTCTTAGATTGGAATTAGACTCAGGGACGAACAGGTAGACATAGGATGGAGAAGAATGAGAAAAATAAATAAATGAAAAAGACAGGAAGGAAGGTGCAGAACCACAGAAGAGTAGGATGGATTGGGAAGAGCACATGTGTCATAGAAGAGGAGGACAGGTACTTCCCTAACCCTCAGAGTAGGTCTCAGAGTAGGTGAGACCTCTACCTAGTGTCTACTATGAGTGCACACTTGATCAGTAAAACTGCTAAACCCTTTACCATACAAGATTGTACTAGTCAGCTTTTTATTGTTGGGACCAAATACCTGAGAAAAACAACTTATAGAAGGAAAAGTTTATTTTGGTTCTCAGTTTCAGAGGTTCAAGTCCATGGTCACTTGGTTTCACTGAGTCCAGTCCTATGGTGAGGCAGAAACATCATAGCAGAAGGGTGTGGTGGGGAAAACTGTAGACCAGAAGAGAGGGTGAAAGAGCCAGAGAGGAAGGAGCCAAGGACCAGATGTACCCTTCAAAGGTAAGCTCCCAGTGACTTATTCCTCTACCTCCCAAGAGTTTCTTCTGCTATCAAGTCATCGATGAATCCATTCGAGTCAGTGCCTTCATGCCTCAATCACTCCTCTAGGCTCCATCTCTAAATATGGCCGCACTAAGGATCAAGCCTTCAAAATGTGTATTTTGGGGGGTACTTCATGTTTAAACAATAACAGAGGTAGACACTGTCATTACTCGATCCCTGTAGATGAAGTACTAAGCAGTCTGTGGACCCACAGCTAGTGAAGGGCAGAGCCGGGATCTGATGGTCAGCTGACATTAGAGCTCTTTGCTGAACATTGTGCTCTCTGATCAGCATCTGCATGACAGAAACACGGTTCAGGAGCACCTTTCACCACCAGTTCATATTATTCAAGCTTCCTGATTTCTCCTCTAAGAAAATGATGTCTATGAGCTAGTGCATCTCTGCTGAATCTGGGGTAGAAATGTGACCATTCCAGAGGGCTGTCCCAATGGAGCACACATTTTCTCATTATTTCCTCCCATCTCTGTTCAGAAGTGCGGCTTCTGTGGCTTTCAGCTTGTTTTGAGATGCAGAAGCTCTGTTGAGCAAAATGTTAGTGATTATGATTACAGAGCTGTTGACAATGAAAATGACCAAGAAAGTAATGAGCCATCTGTAGAATACATTTTCATGGGACCAATTCCCTGGACTCTCATATGCTGGCATATTGAGATGGTTCTTTAGCTGCTTCAGTAAATGATTTCTTTTGTAAGGAAAAAAAAATCCCCAGTGTAATGCACTGTCACCGATAATCATTTCTCAGGTTTACACCAAGCAGAGCAAGCGAGGAGGCAAAGTAAATATAAGTGAGTCCAAGGTAGAAGACAGGAAGTAGGAAGGCTGTTAGCTTTCTTGCTCCTGCTCTTCTGGGTGATTCTTTTGCATGTTGCAAACATTACTTTAGAACTTCAGCTAGTTTATAGAGAATAGCAACTTTTGAGCTGCAAGAACCACTTTGAGGAGTATTACACTTTAGAGTTGAGATGTCCCCTTCCTGCCACCTCCAGTGATTGGAACATGATGGGAGTGTTATATTTATCAGTAGATTAGTCAGTTGTTGAGTTCACAGCTGACTTGCTTTAGGACGTGAGGCTTGGTTTGGGGTAGGTCCCTGGGAGTAAGACCTGGAAGTGTATAACTTCTTCCTTGGTCCCTCCCACGTCTCTCTGCTGCCATGATGTGCACAGCTTTCTTTTTCCATCTCCACCTTCCATTACGCCATTATGCCTTGGAGCCAGCTGACCAGGGGCTGCATCTGTGGGCCAATGTAACTGTCCCTCCTTTAAGTCGTGAGGGTCTGGGTATTTTTCCCCATGACAAAACGTAACTAAGACAGGGAAGGTGAAGTGTCTCCCCTCTTCAGCCTAGTAGCCTGGCACCATGCCCTTGACACAGTGACATCCCACAGCAAAGCTCAAACAGATGACCTTATTTGAACCTTCGCTCAACTGCTGCTTCTCTTCTAGGCCTTTAATTTCCCAGTGAGGTGGTCCTCTTCCTCTCCCAGCACTTCTGTGCTCCACTGCCATCTTCACATGCTTTAACATCCCAAACTTTTTTTCTTACCTCTGTTAACATTTTCTGAGGGAGCCCTCTTTGATCCCCAAATAAGATAAGCACTGCCATCATTTCACAGCCAGCGAGAACTCAAGAGTCCATGGATAGACTTCTTGGACCCCAATCTGCTGTTTTTATATACTGACTGCCTTGAACTGTGTGATGCTATAAACTGTGTGATGCTCATTAACTTCTTATGCTTTGGTTTTCTCTTCTGTAAAACATCCACATAATACTTTCCTTATAGGATTATTGGGAATATTAAATTAATTAATACTTGAAAAGTGTTCAAGACAGTGCCACATATTATAGATACACACAGGAAATTAGTTGAGAAAAATAAAATATGTGTTAGTAATTTCTTCAATCTTTTACTTAATGCTACTTGAAATTATTCATTGGAATTCTGTACCTCTTTATATATGTTTGTTAATACTGCTTCTTCTCTTGTATTACAAGTGTTTGTATAGTTTGTATGACATAAATATTTGTGTCCTAATCAGTTTCTCAATCCTAGGACAAAATACAGTGTGTAGGGGTTTCAATCCATAGCCAGTTGGCTCCAAGGCATAGCAGGGAGGCATGGCAGAGGACAAACAGTCCATGGCAGGGTACGCAGCAGTAAGCAGTGAGCCTTACCTTCCTTTTTTGTTCCATCCGGGCTACAAGACTATGGTTTGTTGCCATGCACACCCGGGATGGACCTTCCCATTATCCATAGCCAGAACTATGCTGCACTCAATCAGCAACTAATCCAGTTATTGATCCACAGAGCTCTAATTATGAGCACGTAAGACTTTGGGAGGATGTCTAGATACAAGCCCTAACTTTCATATAAATCATAACTTGGAACATGAATCAACAGTGAGCCCACACATGATGCCTTTTGTGTACCTAAAATCATAAGATGATAAATGCCTTAGAGATAGGATGATGTGGTTAACTCTGGCTACTGTAATAGAACACCATATGGTATGTGACTTAAACAACAGACTTATTTATTGTATTCTGGAGACTGAAAGTCCAAGATCAAGTTGTCAGAAGATTTGGCATCTAGAGAAAGCTGTTTCTGGTTTGCAGATATTTGCCTTTTTGATGTGTCCTCTTCCTGTAAGGGCACTAATCTTATCCATGAAGGCTCTATCCTTATGATCTAATCACCTCCCAAAGGCTCCCCCTCTTAATGCCATCTCACTGAGGGTTAGATCTTGTCATGTGAATTGAGTAGGAGTGGGATAGAACATTCAGTTCATAAGGGAGGAATTATCAAGGACTTGAGTTCCCAAAGACACAAAGTACAACAGAAGACATCAAAGGTTAAAAGATGTGGAATGTGGAGTGGGAGGGAAATAGGACTATCTCATCAGTTCCAGAACTGTGTGCAGGGTCAGTTCTAAACACTCTTATCATGCATGTGGTATTTATTTTATAAATGTGTCAGGGCAACTGTGAGGGATTCCTTGTCAAACTGGGTGATATAAAGAACCCAGAATCTCTGTAAGAGGATATCTTAAAGGGATTGCTATCAGGGCAACAGAAAGTGCCTGTGCAATGTAAATGAATAATGGTCATCTGTCCACCTCAAAATATGAGGAAGTGTTAAAGATGACTGAAGCCCTCTTCCGGCAACTCTCAGCACTGCTTCTGAACCCAGAAATCCTTTTGTACAGCTGCCTACTTGAGCTTCAGGAAAGAGGAATCTTTTAAAATCAGTACTGCCACAGGAGCTATGCTAAAGGAAGTGCATTCTCTAGGCGTGCATTGTATGCTGTGCCCTTGGGGAAGGGATACAAAGAGAACAAATGATTCATCAACAGATTTCAGGCAATTTGGTTTTCCTCAGACAGCCTGAAAAGAAAATACTGCAAACCAAAAGGGAAATGAGAGGGAGAGCATGTCCAAGGCAAGACCTTTTGTACTGGAAAGCTAAAGGTCTTCAATAAGAAATGGTGAAAATGGATTGAAAATGGGGATGAATCATTTTAAATGGCATCTCCAGGAAATTGGTTTGAAGTTTCATAGAGGAAATGGGTCCCATGGAATGACTACAATAAGGCTTTGATATAATAAATGGGTTTTCTTTGTGTGTGTGCATGAGTGTGTGCACGTGTGTTTTCAGCTCCAAATGTTGATGAAAAGTTGATCATGGTTATACAATATCTAGTACAGGATGTGACATTTGAAACATAGTTGCCATCCTTTTAGTGCTCATTACAGTCACAAAACTCTTTCAGGAGCCCAAAATATAACAGTTGTGTCTGAGACAATTCTGTCCTACAGTCCCTCTGGATAAGCTAAAAATAAAGATGATGTTTTGGGTGGTAAGCCAATCAGTTAGAGTACTGTGACACTGGCCCACTCAGACTCCTGTCTATGTTTGCCTTTGTGTTAGTAAGCTTTCCATCACTGTAACAAAATATCTGAGCTAATCAACTTAAAAGGATGTTCTTAGTTTTACAGGTTTTCTATCTATGATCAGCTGTTCCTATTGCATTGGGGTCTTTGGCATGACAACACACCATGCTGGGAGGCATGTGGCAGAGGAAGCCAGTTCATTCTAAGGAGGGGAAGCAGGAGGGAGGGAGAGATGCTACAATCTCCTTCAAGGACCTGCCCCCAGAGGCCTAAGACTTTTCACTCATTCTGCATCCTAAAGCCTGCATTGCTCTCCATAGCACCAAAACTTAAACACATGGTCATGGTGGTGATGGTGGTGGTGTGAACCTTCCAAACCAGACTCCAGAGACCCTTATGTCACTGAGGCTCCTACCCCTTCATTTTTAGGACTAGACATCACTTTCAGTACACATTTCCCATGCCATGGAATATTTGTTTCTGAAATTTGTAGTAGTCTCTGACTGACTTTTGGGACAATATGAATAAATATCCTATTTTCTAAATATCACAGAACAGCTACTCTTGGGCATTTACCAAAGCAACTTATCAAATTGACTCAACAAATCAATTTCCAATCAGCCTTCAAAAGCAACTTTTTACTTAAATTTTGTGTACACTCAGAAAAATGTGTGAGTTGTCTATGGACAGCTAGATAAATTTTCATAAGGTAACTACCACCCAGGTAAGAATCTTTCTCTGTCTTTTCCCAGGTCACATTTGGCTCTGCTCAGAATTGTGAAAAGTCTTCTGACTTTTATCATTGTCAAATAATTTTCATATTTTAAAGCTTTTTGATAGACTCCTAAAGTATGTTTTTGTCTTTCTCTGGTCTTTCTACTCAACTTCATATTCCTGAGATTCTTTCAAATTTCTGCACTTCTCTGAGTTTGTATGTTTTTTTTTTTAATCTTATCTCTTTTATGATTGTGCATTCTGCTATTGATGAACATTTGGGTTCGTTTCCAACTTTAGTCAATTGTGAATTGTATTTCTAAAAACATTCTTATATGTGTCTTTTTAATTTCCTTTCTTCCCCCCATTGTTTTCTTTTGTTGGTACTGGAGACTGAACCCAGTGACTTCAGACATTGCTAGCCCCTTTTATTCATTTATTTTTAAATTTTGAGACAAAGTGTCACTAAATGGTTTAGCCTGACCTCTAACTTGTACTCTTCCTGACTCAGCCTCTCAAATAGCCAGAATTACAAGTGTGTATCTTTGTATTCAGCCTTTGTGTAGGCCTTTTGAGGCACAAATATGCATTTCTATGCACAGCAGTAGGGATACAAGATCATTAGCTGTATCATAAAGCTTTGCTAGAGTATAACAAACCAGTTTCTAAAGTGGTTCTACCAATGTACACCCCTGTCTACAGTGTATACTAGAATTCTGATTATTTTATGTTTTTACTAAAATGTTTTGTTTCCCATTTTAATTGTAACATTTTGGTGACTCTGTCTCACTGTGGTTTTTATTTACATTTCCCTAGTGACTGATTATACTGAATATCTCTTTTATGACTTTATTGACCATTTTTGTATCTTTTCTGTTAAATGTCTGTTCAAATCTTTGCTCATTTATGTAAAATTTGGAATGACTTTATCATAGATCTATTTGTAGGAATTCATTTATATATTTTCTGAATACTGCATAAGACTTTGGATAAAGGTATTGTAAATATCTCATGGCTTTCTTTTTAACAATCATAATGTCTTTTGACTTCAGGCTTTTTTAGTTTGAATGCAATCTAACATAACAATTTTCTGCCTATACTGAGTGTTAAAATAAGGAGCAATTCTCTATTCATATTTTCCCCAAATATATATCTGTAAAAATTTAGACATAGTTTTTCTTTTCAAAATTATTTTTCTTTAACTTTAATTTTATCTTGAAGGAGATAAAACAGAATAAAACCAATCGAAATAAATCAGTGTAAGAGATGCAGGACTTCAAAACATTATAAAATCAATAATAGTTGTTGATTCCCTCTGATCTTGTTGTGAGGTCTTATATCTTCCCTTGTTTTGTTGGGTTGGGTTTTATTGATACTCTTTTGCTTTGTTTGATTATGTTAAATCCTCTGGCAGGAGTGGCTATTTCAAAGATAGCAGGATATACTACAGTAGTGATTTTCTATTTACTATTGGCATGTTTTGAAATCCTTTATTGCATTCATTGTTTTGTTCTTATTGTTTCTATTCTATTCTGTTCTGATTTTTACTGTCTGAAGTTATCTGCAGCTATTTTGAAGATTTCTCCAAATTCTTAATTGCTTATCTGACCAACTTTTCTTTTTTTCTTTTGAAAGGACAGATGAGTGTAGCTGAAGCAAATGCTGTGCAGTACAGGTAAAGATGGATATCATTTTGCTGTAGGTAGCGGTACAATAACACAGTTTCATAGGAAACTAGAATAAATCAGATGAAGCCTACATCATGTAAAAGCCATTACTATTTTGCATGTGTGACAGTAAATGGACAGGATGTTGTCCAAAAAATACTTAAAGGTAGTATGGGGAGAGAGGCATATGGGATGAGCGTGGCCAAGTGCCCATCTCTGTTTTGACGGAGAGCTGCCTGCCATGTGAGCCCCTGTGTCCTGGAGCACCAAGGCGACTCAGGAGACAACCACAGCATGGATGAGGGATCATTTCTCAAGGAGCCAGCCTCAAGTCAGATTAGTATTTGATTTGTATGAGCCTTGTTATCTGTGTCCTTATTTGTCCCTTTTCCCCTTTCGGATGTCCGTTTCATCTAGATATACTCTTATACCCTTATTCCCATCCAAGAATGCATTTAGGAGCATGGCCTCCATGTTCTATCTGGATTTGTCTAAGTCAATGAATATTTGTATTCTGTTAAATACAGTCAGATAACAAAACTATATCAAGTACCTATAATCTGAATGCACTGCAGGGAATTAAACACTGTTACTGTCGTTCCTAAAATAACGTGGTTGAGTCTGAACTTTGAACTATTTTTCTAAACTACTTAATTAATTTTTTAAAGTATTTCTGTAGATATTACATTTTGAAGACAAAGAGACTGTAAATCCAAGTGCTGTATTGTGCAGAGGTTATCCTGGCCACGCTTGGTGTCAACATCATCTCCCCTTCTAGAAAAAGAAACGTGCTTCACAATTCTCTTTTTAACTTCATTCTGTGTGAATATTCTTGGTTCAAATTACCTTTTATAAATGACAGTTTTACTTCATAAAATGCAGCTGGATTTAGTTTTTGGATTTTATGGTTTCATTAGCTTAAAAATCCCATTTTAGTCAAATTTTTGTCATTATAACAAAACACCTCAGGGACAAGAAGTTTTGAAGATTTCAGTTCATGATCTAATGATTCCATTGCTTTGGGCCACTGGAGAAAGCAGAAGAGGGAATGGCAGGGCCCCACAGTCCTCTCACGAAACCACAAAAACCTCTCACAAGACCCCACTTGGATTTTTTCAGTAACACGTTCAAAGACTTTGTCTATTTGTTCGGGTAGACCAATGATCTCTGAATTATAAATCTGGCATGTCAGGAAGCTTAGAGGACCATGCATCAGATTTCCCAAAGAACTTAATAAGTAACTTTTATGCACATTTTTATCTCATACTTGAGAATTTTCTAATCTTTTAATTTAAAAAATAAGTAAAACCGAAAAAGCATAGAAATGATACAGAATTTAAAAAATAACATTAAGAAATCATCTCTATTTGATATATTATACATTGTTATCTTAGAAGTAATTGTTCAAGTTATAAAATCAAAGCATAAAAAATGAAAGGACAAACAATGACAGTACAAATTATTTGGTTTGATGGACTATCAAAACCTTAGTAGTATGGTTATCTATCTTGCTTAAACATACATACAGTTACACGTGTATACCTACAAGTTGTTGTTTCCTTTTGAGCACTTCCTTTCCCTTTCATTATTATAACATCTAGTATACATTTTGGATCTTATTACTCTTAAAAATTTCTAATTTTGAATGTGTCC